>NW_022681448.1:327500-1527500 GCF_009764315.1 Trachypithecus francoisi | reverse complement strand
TCCACCACAACACCTGGCTAATTTTTTGTGTTTTTAATAGAGATGGGGTTTCACCATGTTGATCAGGCTGGTCTTGAACTCCTGACCTCAGGTGATCTGCCTGCCTCTGCCTCCCAAAGTGCTGGGATTACAGGCGTGAGCTACCATGCTCGGCCTTAAGTTTTTGTAATTTTAGTATTTGCGGAGTCTCATCATGTTGGCCAGGCTGATCTCCTGACCTCAAGTGATCTGCCCGCCTCAGCTTTCGAAAGTGCTAGGATTACAGGTGTGAGCCACCACATCCGGCCCAGTTTACTTTTATTAGAAAAGATTAATTTGCTGATGTACGTCGTTCAGTATCTTAATACTTTTTTCATGAGTTAATACCTTCTTGGCAGAGAGGCCTAATCTCTTGAGGTTTTTAAAAATACCCATGAATATTTCATGTAAGTGATTTTTGCTTCATTCTTTGTGTCTACAATTTGTTACCTAATATTTCTGTGGCTCCTAACTTTTTTTTTTTTTTTTTTTTGAGATGGAGTCTTGCTCTGTCACCAGGCTTTTCATAGAGATGGGGTTTTACCATCTTGGCAAGGCCGGTCTCGCACCCCTGACCTCAGGTGATCCTCCTGCCTCAGCCTCCGAAAGTGCTGGGCTTACAGGAGTGAGCCACTGCGCCTGGCTAACAGTTCTTATTTAGTCTTTCTCATGAAAATTTAACTGGTTATAACTTTACTCTTCTTTTATGTAACCACCTCTAGCGAAGGAAAAGGTAATAGAATATAGTTTGCTCACACTAAAATACTTTCAATTGCTGAATATAATTTTTTTAAGGGAATTTAGTTTTAGGAATATTTAGATATTCCTAATTGATTAAAAAGGCTGAATCCTGTTACTTGTCAGAACTTACTATATTTTTCTCTAGAATTATATATTTTTTAGTGGATTTAAATGTTCTACATTATTTTAGCATTTTCTTTTTTTGAGGCATAGAACCTAAATAGCATGTGGTGATTCCTAGACCATTCTTAAAGCTTCTTTTGAGATAAACATGAGAGGTCTTTATCAATAAAGAATTTTGATTGTGACCTAAAAAAGAATATTGATTGTGCCCATTAAGATTGCATTCTCTCAAATAAGAGTTTATATTGATGAAGTGTTAGATGAATACCTCTTGTCATTGATCAATCAATGTTATTCCAATTGACACAGTTAAAGCAGTTTGTATTTAGTTCAGTGAGTGTATCCTCCAGGTTTAAGTGGTCATACTACACTTTAGCTTTACCTGAGTACTGTGTTAAGTCATTCCTTTAAATTAGGTTATTGGTAATATACATACACAGATAGACACACAAAATATACATGTTGAGTATCCCTTATCTAAAATGTTTGGGACTAGAAGTGTGTTGGAATTTGGATTTTTTTCGATTTTGAAACATTTGTATATTGTCTAATGAGATATCTTGGGGATGGGACCCAGATCCAAATATGAAATTCACTTATGTTTCATATATGTCTTATATATGTAGCCTGAAGGTAACTTCATAGAATTAAATTTTTTTTTTTTTTTTTTTTGAAGCAGAGTCTTGCTCTGTCGCCCAGGCTGGAGTGCAGTGACACGATCTTGGCTCACTGCAAGCTCCGCCTCCTGGGTTCATGCCATTCTCCTGCCTCAGCCTCCCGAGTAGCTGGGACTACAGGTGCCCTCCACCATGCCCGGCTAATTTTTTGCATTTTTAGTAGAGATGGGGTTTCACCGTGTTAGCCAGGATGGTCTTGATCTTTTGACCTCATGATCCGTCTGCCTCGGTCTCCCAAAGTGCTGAGATTATGCATCCGTCCAAAAAAAATTTTTTTTTTAAGAGACAGTGTCTCACTGTGTTCCACAGGCTTGTCTTGAATTCCTGGGCTCGAGCAGTTCTTGCATCTCAGCCTCCCTGAGTGCTGGGATTATAGGCATGAACCACTATACCTGGCTCAGTAGAATATTTTAAGTAATTTTGTGCATGAAAGTTTTGCCTGCATTTTGACATAAACCGATCACATGAGGTCAAGTATGGAGTCTTCCACTTTGGGCATTGTGTTGGTGTTGAAAACGTTTTGGATTTTGGAGCATTTGGGGTTTTGGATGGTTATGCTCAGCTTGTATCTTGATAGCCCAAGTATTAAATATTAAAGGAAAAATATCCATGTTCTCTACAAAAAGTGTCATGTGCCAGTAGTGGCATGTTGACCACATTTTGGAAAATATTTGTTAGGTTAATTTACCTTACTTAGTGCAATCTTTCTGTTTTATATTTTCATGAAAGAAGACTGACTGGGACTTTAAAAATAGTGCTTCTCAAACTTTTTGGCTTCCATATTTCTTTAATTTTCCATATCACTAGGAAAAACTATTGAGGCCTCCGAAGTGCTGCTAAAGGAATATATCAATATTGACCATATTATAAGCCAAAGCGCGTTTTAAAGAAAACGTTACAGGATTAAGAGTCACTTTCTTGTACATTTTTGCAAATGTCTTTAATGTTCCCTTCAGTGCAGTGGGAAGAATGGTATTGTTTTATGTTTTGTAAATTGTTTTGCTCTATAAGAAATGGTCGGCTTCCCACATTTGCTTTTGCGTTCCATCTATTGCAGAAAGCTTTTTAATTAAAATGCGTCAAAGAAGACCTGACGTTATACAGAGAAGTGATAAGGGAGGAGTATGTTAATAACCTTTAAAGATAATTATGGATTTTTTTGATACTACTGTAAAACTTAAAAGTACTCTTAACATTGAAATTAATTGGACTGGCTGGGCATGGTGGCTCACACCTGTAATCCCAGCACTTTGGGAGGTTGAGGAAGGTGGATCACTTGAGCTCAGGAGTTCAAGACCATCCTGAGCAACATGGTAAGACCCCATTTCTACAAAAAACACAAAAATTATCTGGGCATGATGGTATGTGCCTGTAGTTCTGCACTCCGGAGGCTGAAGCAGGAGGATTGCTTGAATCTGGGAGGCAGAGGCTGCATGAGTTGAGATCACGCCATTGCACCCCAGCCTGGGCAGCAGAGTGAGACTCTGTCTCAAAAAAAAAGAAAAAGAAAAAGGAATCCTTTGGGCTGCTTTGAATTTTGAATAGATCTTTTACCCATGCATGATTTTGTAGTGTCATGTACCAATCAGAAGAAAAATACTGATGCATTGACCTAAGCAGATTATCCAAATGCTAATGTGTTTATTTTGTAAAATTAATAAGAAGTTATATGTCTCCATATTGATCTCATAGAAAATGCTGACCAAATACTCAAGCCAATAATTATAGTGTCTCATATAAAAATCTTGTTCCATGAAAAAAGTATTTCATTCAGCATGCAACCCAATCGTGAATGCTTTTTCTAAAAATAACCATCCTGCTTCAGAATGCAGCAGATGTACTTTGTGGACAAATCCTGTTTTATTTTGAAGAACATGAAAAAAGCATGTACCCATGGATAGAGATTTAATAAAATTAACTTTTACTGCTTCCTCCAGGTATTCATAGTTTAAAAATAGAAAATACAATTTTATCTATGTGTCAAATGCAGTGGTTGCTAGTAAAAATTGGGCCCAGGTCTCTTGGCTTGTGCTAAAGTGCTGGGACTTTTCCCAGTCATTACTTTTGCACCATTGAATGTAGTAAATGTTGACACAGAGAAAAGTCTGATGATATATTATAACTAACTATATCTTAGTGCTAGGAAAACATGAAATAGTTACGACTGTGCACTTCCTGAGTCTTGGGGACTCTTAGAACTCCATGACCTACACGTTAAGAACGCTGCGATGATGGAATGCTCTTTTGACATGTGGTTCTGGGAATTAGTCATACTTTGCCTCCTTTTTGGTCATCTGTTAATTTAAGTACACTTGAATTCCAAGCTTTCAGAAATACATATGTGTAATTCTTTTTCATGGAAAGACATACAGTCTTATAAATACTGCAAAGATAAGTTAAAATCTCGCCTTTTATTAGGCTTCGACTGTTGGAATTCTTTTTTTTTTTTTTTTTTGGCTGTCTGGGACATGGAGATATATTGGAATTTTTGAAGAATGAAAGTATCTTGTGAACGTCAAAAATTTTGTAACCCTTTTTTAGTAGAATCGTATAGGCTAGCTCAGCCACTTAGTATCCCTATTACCTTGACTAAGTTATTCAACTTGGTGCCTCAGTTTCATTATGTCTAAAATGAGGTAACAGTCGGCCTACTTCATAGAGTTGAATCAATAATGTAAAACTGAGTTCATCATAGCTTTATTTTAGCGCACTGCAGTCTTTTGAGGTGTTGGTTACAAATAATTTGTTTTGGGTTAAACCACAACTCGATTTTTTGTAATGTAATAAAACATTATTTAAATTTGTAAAAATATCACATATACGCACTGGTTCTAACTTAAATTCTAATTTGAAGTGTTATTAAAAGTCATTCATAGAGGGAAGTAAGGGTCTTACGTATTGCTTGTTGGATGGGCACACAGTTGGGAATTTCTTCAAGTGATTCTTATTAATATTTGATAGATTTAGTGATAGTGAAGAATGCTGTATTTCATTGTACAAAATCATCTTAATATAATCTCTACCTCTTTTGTATTTTACTAGAAGTTTGTAGCGGTGGGTTTCTAGAAAGTAACAGCCTGAAGACATGACTGGGAAACTGAACATTTCTTTTGCCCCTTCTAAAATAGTTACAAAATGATGTCATGAAATTACACTTTTTTTAAAGAGCAAAACTGTGTAAAATAGTATTCAGTGATCATCTTTAAGATATTGTCAACATTACTAAATACAAGTGTGTATATATATATATTTAGTGAAAAATGCTATAATGTGCCTCATGGATTGGTATTTTATTTATTTATTTATTTATTTTTTAAATTGGTATTTTAATACAGTAATATGCTATAGTAGCCTGGAGTATTTTAAGATATTCTGATAATCTCATTTAGAGAAAGGTGTTTTAGAACTTGTACCGATTTATAGTATAACACCAGAAGGGGAATGTTCGTGTTTAATAGTTGACTTAAAACCATAGTTATTTTCAGTACATTGATACATTTCCCATGAAATTTTTAAAATGACAACGGATTTAATAATAAAAGAAGGGGCTGGGCACAGTGGCTCACGCCTATAATCCCAGCACTTTGGGAGGCCGAGGCGGGCGGATCACGAGGTCAGGAGACCGAGACCATCCTGGCTAACACAGTGAAACCCCGTCTCTACTAAAAATACAAAAAAACTAGCCGGGCGTGGTGGCAGCGCCTGTAGTCCCAGCTACTCAGGAGGCTGAGGCAGGAGAGTGGCGTGAACCCGGGAGGCGGAGTTTGCAGTGAGCCGAGATTGAGCCACTGCACTCCAGTCTGGGCGACAGAGCGAGACTCCGTCTCAAAACAAACAAACAAAAAAACAGTAAAAGAAGGTACTTTGTGAATAAGAAAGCTCACCCTATTCTAGGAAGTTATTCTAGAAAGTGATACATAAAGCTGAGAATATAAAGAGACAGTAAAAAAGATTGTTTATGCCCTTTTTTCCTGCCAGTGAATCCCAGGCCAATAGTTAAGATATTAGGGTATATAAGGGGTAATTGAAATCTCAAGCAGTGAGACTGTAAATAATTTCCCTGTATTAGTGGTTAGATACTGAATTCCTAACCTTTTATAGTGAAGACAAATTCAAAAGTAAAAATACAAATTGAACTCCTTTCCTCCCCGAAAGTCATAATTATGAAATCCGTATATTTTACTCGATGGTGCAGGTGCGTAACCAGCTTCTCAACAACAAAATATCTACTATATTTGCTTGTTACAGATACTTATCTAGATACTATAGATATTATTTTTATGGCTAGAAGATTCTGGGTGTGTTGAAGCATTCTTCACTTTTATCAGTAAGTTCTAAGAACCTATCAGTAGTTTCTAAGTAGTGATAAGGAAATGGCAATTTGATTTGGTCTACTGAAAGTAGTGATAAACATAATCTTTATTTTAAAATAGTTTTCTAAATGTAATGCTTGATCAGTAGCCAATTGTATATCACAGTCTAGCTTTTTTTTTTTTTTTTTTTTTTTTTTTGAGACAGAGTTTTGCTCTTGTTGCCCAGGCTGGAGTGCAATAGTGCAATTTCGGTTCACTGCAACCCCTGCCTCCTGGGTTCAAGTGATTCTTCTGCCCCAGCCTCTTGAGGAGGTAGGATTATAGGCATGTGCCACTACTGCCCAGCTAATTTTTTTGTATTATTAGTAGAGACAGGGTTTCTTTCTTTCTTTTTTTTTTTTTTTTGAGACGGAGTCTCACTTTGTTGCCTAGGCTGGAGTGCAGTGGTGCGATCTTGGCTCACTGCAACCTCTATCTCCTGGGTTCATGCCATTCTCCTGCCTCAGCCTCCCGAATAGTTGGGACTATAGGCACCCGCCACCATGCCTGACTAATTTTCTTGTATTTTTGGTAGAAATGGGGTTTCACCATGTTTACCAGGCTGGTCCTGAACTCCTGACCTCAGGTGATCTGCCTGCCTCAGCCTCCCAGAGTGTTGGGATTACAGACGTGAGCCACTGCACCCCACCTCAGTCTAGCTTTTTTTGCAGGTCAGTAATAGTATCCATTAATGGTCACAAGTGTTACGATGAGAAATTTATTTTTAGGAAAGTTAAAACATGGCTTTTAGGGCTGGGCATGGTGATTCACGCTTGTAATCCCAGCACACTGTGAGCGTGAGGCAGGAGGACTGCTTGAGCCCAGGAGTTAGATACCAGCCTGTTCGACATAGCGAGACCCTATCTCTATTAAAAAAAAATCAAAAAATTCGCCAGGCATGATGGTGCGTGCTTGTCGTCCCGTCTATTAGGGAAACTGAGGCAGGAGGATCCCTTGAGCCCAGGAGTTCGAGGCTGCAGTGAGCTATGATGACGCCACTGCATTGCAGCCAGGGCAACAGAGCGAGGGTCTCTGAAAAAAAAATATTAAAAAAGAAGATTTTAGAAAGGTTGGCATTTAAATGTTCTAAATAATGTGAAAAAGCATTTTTATCTCTTCATGATGGTGTTTTTGTTGTACCGTAGCTTCATTCGTTGTACCTTAACTTCATTCATTGTACCCTAGCTTCATTAAGATTACCTTTGGACATCTCCGTTTAAATTAGGCAGTTTTTTTAAGGAGCCACTTGTGGCTTAATGGCAATTACGTTTCCATCATAGGCTTTTATTTTATTTCCAGCTTTATAGGTGCTTTTCAACAGTGTTTTGTATTATCAAATGGAACTTTAAAGGAACATTTAGATTTTAATAAGATTGCTTTTTCAAAAGTACAGTAATTATACTTTCTTTAAACATTTCTGCAATTGTCTCATAATGGAATGTTTTTCATGATTGCTACATTTAACAAAGTTTTCTGTGATTGAAAATGGTCATCAAGTCAAAGTGAAAATTGCAATTTTCATATGTTATCTTGAGTAATTTCACTTAGAGATTTCATTGAAGTTAATTCTGTATCACTATTGTTGGTAAATGAAGAGCTTTTAGGAAGCAGTTTTTGTAATGAAATTTCAAATGTTTTGAATATTTCTGTTTTATAGCTAACTGTGTAATACTTTCATTCAGGTTTTCAAATAAAATTACCGCTCAGTTCAAGGAAAGCAATGTTATGTTGAGCTTTCAGTAATTGCTTGTGTGGGCTTTCTGTAGTGCCTGGATGGAATAATGCTTGAGCAGATAGATAAAAATACATGAATGAATTATAATTTAGACAATGAAGATTGTAACCTTATTTTTAGCATAATTCCCTAAAGCTGTTTGTGTTATATATTTGAATACATTTCAATACGAACTTGGTAACAGTCATTTCTATTTTAAGACTTCAGTGACCTGGGAGGAGAAAATAATTGGCTCTGGTGGTTATTATTACTAGATTTTCCTTTGCTTGGAATCTAGGCATGTATCTTTCATCTGTTGGAATAAAAACATTAAAAATAATCTGTGGTATATTTTATATAATCTGATTCATTAGTAATCTAATCTTGCAATATAAACTGGGTGCATTAAGTGTTTGTAGTATCTTAAGCCTGGGAGACTGAAGTTTCTTTTCAGCATTCTTATTAAGTATATGATGATGGAAATTTTTCAAAATTTTTAATGGAAAATGATGTCCCAATTCACTCTTTTCTTTTTGATTTTAGATGGGAAATGTAAAGTCATAAGATCGATAGGTTGACTGTGACAACTATGTTTACTTACAGAGAGAACAGGAAATGAGAATGGGTGATATGGGTCCCCGTGGAGCAATAAACATGGGAGGTAGGGATTTGAAGCAAAAGGCTTTTGTAACTTATCATTTTTGGGGGGACTGTTGATGCTGTTTGTGGTATATTCTTATATCAGTAAGAAACTAAAATACGAAACCAACATTTCTAAAGGTGAAATCTCTTACATCCATTAAACTGGAATACCATACAATTATATTAAAAATATATGCTTGGGAAGAAAATTCTCATTTTGTTTTTGTTTGAAGGCTAAAAGATGTGTTATACATTCATAGGCTTAATGAAAGAAACATATAAACCAGGTTGTAATACAGCCTGAAAGTAGTTTAGTCATCACATTGTGTAATACAGCTCTGTCTTTGCAGTTTTAAAATCAAATTTTATGCTTTCTAATTGGCTTTTTGTTTGTTTGTTTTGTATTTTGAGGCAGGACCTCACTGTGTTGCCCAGGTTGGGGTACAGTGGCGCAATCTCAGCTCGCTCAAACCTCTACCTCCTGGGCTCAGGTGGTCCTTCCATCTTACCAAGTCGCTGGGACTACAGGCACGCACCACCACGCCTGGCTTATTTTTTGTGTTTTTAGTAGAGACAGGATTTCACCATGTTGCCCAGGCTGGTCTTGAACTCTGGGGCTCAAGCAGTTTACCCGCGTTAGCTTCCCAAAGTGCTGATATTACAGGCATGAGCCACCTCGCCTGTCCTAATTGGGCACTGGAAATGGATAGTTTCTGAGTAGGAAATTGATAGGTCCTGAGTGTGTGTTTTTAGGCTTTTAGAGAGCATTTTATATACATTTCTATCTTAAACTAGCTTTTTGTGTAACTTTAAAGCTGTTTTCCTTCACTCTAATGAATATTGAACTTTTTTCTTTTAACCTACAGTGTTGTGCACAGAAGTGCACACAGTCTTTGTAGACTGTGACTCGTCAGGGGAATTATGTGTGTCGCCAATGCTTATTTTAGAGTTAACTGAGTTTTTAAGAAAGTATATTAGCAACTTGAGTATGGATTTGCTCGTATAGCCAAGTTGCAAGGGAAATAATGCCAAGTAAATAACTTAAAGGAAAAACGAGTGTGCCTTACTAAATTTCATAGGCCTTACTAAATATGAAATTTGAAATGTCATACATTTAAAAGTTGGGTAAGGAATTAAATTTTATGAAATTAATTGTCCCACAAAAGCTGTTCCACATTTAATTGTCCCACAAAAGCTGTTATGAAGCTAAAAATCTTTATATAACTTAAATGCACATATTGTTTTACAGATTACACTACCATGGCAAACAATATACTTAACATGCACACCCATTTACAAAATCAAGTATGTTCTTAGCATATATAGTCTATCAAATGAAACTTAAGTCATGTGTGAAATGAACAGTTTCCATGATAAGCTTTTTTTCTTAAACTTCTGTTGACAGTTTTTCAGTAATCAGATAATGTAGAGTCATGTATTGCTGTTTACTTGGTCACTTTTTACCAGTGAGTAGTTAGTAAGTGTCTCTGGTATATGCAGGAAGCAAGAAACATGGCCCTTGCCCATAAAGAACTTAATTGTGAAATTACTACAGTGGATACGTGAAGTAATTAATGAACCAAGAGCGTCTGCATTCTAAATTAAGAAGCGTAATTGAGTATAATGATGTCCAAGTGGTCCAATATTTATGTCTTTTTTTTAGAGTAAATGCTGGGACGGTATTTAATATAATCCATGTAATTTTAAGGATTTTAGGAATAAGGTTATTATAGATTATAGGCAGTTTAAAAAAGGTCGTTATTATTAGAGTGACATTAACCTCAGAGCTAAACTTTTTTCTTTTTTCTGTTCTTTTTTTTTTTTTTGAGACGGAATCTTGCTCTGCCACCCAGGCTGGAGTGCAGTGGCCGGATCTCAGCTCACTGCAAGCAGAGCTAAACTTTAAAATAGTATAAAACTTAAAACCATTTCTGATGGCACAGAGATACTCTGCAATTTTATCAGAAGAAATATAAGAATATGCCTTTAGAGTCCTTATTTAGTTAGGAATTGAAGATAACTTAAAATTTTTGTGACATTTTATTCACCAGAGGACCTATTTACATTTTAGCACTTACTCTCCTAAAGTCCAGTTTATCTAATTTTCTCTTCAGTCTTCATTCAGTGTGAGACTTCATCATAATGGTTTTCTAGAGCTATTAATCATTATCATCCAGTTGGGTTGTTGAGAAGTTAAAACTGTCGTAACTCATCAAGTTACATCGATAGAAAGTGGCAGCGGATTTTCTGGTGTATCACTCGTGTGTAACCAAGTGAAACATACATTATAATGCTACCTTTCTAGTGACCAGATAATGCTACCATTTCTTAGATCTTTAAATTTATTTATAGCTATGTGGTAGAAGATGTGAGTACTAAAAGTAAAGCTCTAATTTAACTACTGTTAGTTGGAAATATTATTTTTGATTTTTTTATACCCATAGTTGTGTAGTTATTTTCCAACTCACCATTGTAAAATTACATTCTATTAAAGAGAAAGAGAGGAAAAAGAAACTTAATTTGTTTTCTGGGGGATAATTGAGGTAAGATGCCTCTTAGATACTGTTCTTATACTCTCTTCATTTCTAGTTGTAGAAATTATTAAAAATAGCTATTTAGGGCTATACTGAGGGAGTGGAAATATTCTTGGATAAAGTCTGTTTATTGGCAAGAGCATTTGGGGATGAAGGAAATAATTCCTTCCTATGAATTTGCTAGGTTTCTGGGGGTTGGATTTGAAGAGCAGAAGTATGATGCCAGGGGCCGATTTCAGCTTCATTATAGTGTGTATTTGAGAAATTGAGTTCTTATTGTCAGAAAATTGACCTATGTAATGAAATACTAAAGAAAACCCTGAATTAGAATGACTTTGTTATAAATTTTTAATGATAAACAAGCAATAACACTTAAAAGGGAAAAAATTTTTCAAAGAAAATGCCTAGAAATATGTTGTATCTGAGATCATCATATATGTAGTATTAGAGTGCAACACTGTTTAAATTAATATGAGGTAGGTGGATTTTTTTAATGAAAAAACTTGAAATATTATCAGATTGTCCCCATTTATGGAATTTAAGCTTATCAGAAAGATCCGGATAGCTATATTAATATTTTATCTGTATTTGGTTGCGGTTGCTTTTAAAAATACGTTTTGTTATAAGTCATTTCGGTTTTTTCCTTTAGATTCCACATTTCAAAATAAAAAGTTAAAAAAAGAGTACCTCCTGTAATTTAGCAAGGTATTCCATCAACTCAGGGAGAAAAAAAAAAAAAACTAAGATGAGAGGCTAGTTATAATGATCTTTATTTATATATTGCAGAAAATTATTTCCTCTCAAGCAACTTAGCATAATTTACATGCTAATATTTTTAGCCATGGGTTAAAAAAAAATTAAGTGGTTTTGTAAGTGCTAATCCTTTGTTACTCATTTAAACTGGTAAAATGTAGTCCCCTTTGTTAGGGATTATTTGGTTTAAAAGCCTACTATAACAAATAATACTGATGTCTCAAAGCTTGCAAACTGTTAGAGTCTCAAATGCCCTAAAATGATTGATAGTTTCTTTCTTGATTTTATGTACGTTTGGCTTGGGGATGAAAATTCTAATTCTAGAGTGTAGGTAATGCTGTATTACAGAGTAGATAATGCATACCCCATTCTCAAGGAGTGAAAATAATTTTGATAACGGTCTTGGTATATAGATTGCATAAATATTGTTAAATTTTTAATGTTTACTAAACTAAGATAGGACAGCTCTAAGTATAGATTGTTTTACATAGATGCGTTTAGCCCAGCACCTGCTGGTAACCAAGGTCCTCCTCCAATGATGGGTATGAATATGAACAACAGAGCAACTATACCTGGCCCACCAATGGGTCCTGGTCCTGCCATGGGACCAGAAGGAGCCGCAAATATGGGAACTCCAATGATGCCAGATAATGGAGCAGTGGTAATGTATCATAAACATTATTTTGATTATATTCAGTAATGTACACTTCTGCATCAAGGATAACTTCACACTTAATATAATTTGGTATCATTTCTTTTGGCAGCTAATGAAGAAGAAAATTTTGTGACATCATATGTTGATTTATTACAGATAGTTTTTTTTTTGAGACAGAATCTCGCACTGTTGCCCAGGCTGGTGTGCAGTGGCTCGGCTTGCTGCAACCTCCGCCTCCCACAAACAATTCTCCTACCTCAGCCTCCCAAGTAGCGGATGCTACAGGCATGCGCCACCATGCCTGGCTAATTTTTGTATTTTTAGTAGAGACAAGGTTTCACTATGTTGGCCAGGTTGGTCTCAAACTCCTGACCTCGTGATCCTCCCGCCTTGGCCTCCCAGCGTGCTGGGATTACAGGCGTGAGCCACCGCATCCGGCTGAGAGAGTTTTTAAGTAGTCCAAGAATTAGGATTACTGTCTATGGCATGCTGTGTGTGGTACCTCAGTATATAGCAAATGCATATGTTAATTACAGTTATTTTTCTGTGCTTTTAATTTGTATCCATCTTTTACCAGCATTGTAATGTTCAAGTATTTTATGATGGTGTTCTTTTTCTGTGTGGACTCCTTATGTTTGATGGGGACAGAAGTCCAATATGTATGAACACACAGTTTTCAGTAAATATTTTTGTTAAAAATATTACCTGTCATGATTTATTGCAAGGAATTTAGTTATAAAATAACATTAAAGTTTTTCTGTATTTCTAAACCACTATTGTGGCATTCTTTTCACAGAATTTTAAATTACATTTAATAACTTTAGACAGTTTTTTGTCTTGATCTGAGAGTGTGAAGATATCTTTGTGTAGATTAAATACTATGAAAACAAGGTTTTTCCATTGTAATTTTTATTATATTTAAATATATTAATAGCAGGAATGATACCTTTTATCATTTCCATTAAAGTCTGTCACTATATAAATGGGACTTTATACAGGCAAACCGTTTTCTCAGTGTTTGTTAATGCTTGTTCTGAATAACATTTTGAAAGGGAAGTTGTTTGGTTATCTATTTTGAAAAGGCAGTTTAGTTTTGAAACTACTATATGAAATCTTGAGGCGCCCATGCTGCTAAAATTAAGAAAAAGCACTGCCAGTTAGACTCAGACCTGTCACCAATTGTAAATCCATCGTGATAAGAGACGTTAAAAGCAATACATTGTATGTCTTAGAGTTGAATGCAGCATTTATCATTATTTTATTTGCTTCAAATGTAGTCTTTTAAGAATGTGGAGAAATAGGACTTGCTGGCAGTTGGATTTTTAAAATGATAGTTTATACAGGGAGATAAAGAGGCAGTGCACGGCTACTATGAACAGATGGCGCTTAACACAGTGATTGCATTTATTTCCTTCAGTAGAGGCTTTATTTTATAGTAATATGTTCGAAAGCTAGTAAAAACTTACACTACTTTGGTTAAGTTTTTGTGTGGCATATAATCAATAGAAACAGAAGTAACAGTAACTGTCCCATTTTTTTATTGTCTCCCTGAAATTGTAAATTTTATTTAAATATCACCCTTGGTCTTTTTTGCACTGACATTTTACTGCTACACTTTAGGGAGTTCTGTCCAACCTTTGAGATTAATATGTATGATTATTGTGAGGTTTTTCAAAATACTTAATTCATATGTTTAGTTGTGCTTATTAGTGCATGTTATTACGTTAATTTTTCAAACTATTTTCCCAATGATAATACTTCAAGGAAAACACTCTCAGAAGTTTCCATACTGAAGTCATAATTCTTTGTGTATGTTTGTATTAGTGCTTTCTATCTTCAAGGAATTGATGTAAAGATTTTTTTAGAATGTTTACTTTTTAAAAACAACGTGATGCTGCTCCCCAGTTTTGTTTCTCTGATTTTTTTTTTAAAAAGTATTTTTCTTACATGGCATAGTTTCATGCAATATAAACTTTTGAAAAAAGGAATAAGAGCTTTATTATAATATTGTTTAGGCTTACGATTACATTTGCTTCTGTCACAAAATCAGTTCTTTGTTCTTGAAATTGGGGCATAGCATTAGCATATGTAAATCTTCAGATGCTGCATTTTTTTAAAAAACATAGTAACTAATTAAATTGCTCCTTTCTTCCTTCTATGTGTGATCCTGATTCTGCTGGACTTTCTGCCGAACTTCATGACACCACCACTTGGGATTTTGCCAATTTTTCTTGTCACTTATATTTGGCGTGTTCCAAATGGACTTCATATTCTGTTCCTTATTGTGTGGTATCATAGCACAATGACAGATTTCCTCAAGGACCGCCATCTCAGATGGGTTCACCTATGGGGAGTAGAACAGGTTCTGAAACCCCTCAAGCACCAATGAGTGGTGTAGGTCCTGTGAGTGGTGGTCCTGGTGGCTTTGGTAGAGGAAGTCAAGGGGGCAACTTTGAAGGCCCTAATAAGCGTCGTAGATATTAAACATTCGTTCATTCCTGGCTATCTAGAAAAAAAAGTCAGTGGTATGCCTTTATACTTTTACCTGTTACCTGGAAGAAATGGTTTTATTGTTAATGTATGTAGACCTGAAAGTTTTTTTTTTTTTTTTTTTGTAACACTTGAGGTTTTGTAATTTTCTTTATTCATGAGCTTTGTAGATTAGAATGGTAATGATGCTCATCATTTTGAATGTTGAAATGTGTTTGTGACTTTAGCTAAATATAAGTATTCCATAGTACTGTGAAATCTATGTAGTTACTTAATCTCAATAAAGAAATCATTTTGGATAATTTAAAACTGTTATTAGTGGTATTCTCTTATGGTCTTACTAAACTCTGCTGTAACAGTAATGCTTTGGTTGCTTTAACTAATAATCCTAGTCGTTAAAAATGAAAATGATTTTGCTTTTTAATTTGTGCAAGTAGCACTGAAGATAGAAGCTTAATTAATGAAAGCTAATGTCAATAAGGGGTAGATAGAGTAGTATATGTGGGGGTGGGAGGGTATGGGAGTTTAATTTGTATAAACCACTGATGTTCTGTGAAATCGAAATTTCCACCTACATTTCATATATATTCTGAATATTCAGGTATTCTGAGACAGATTATTAAGGATATCTTTGTCCTGTGCTGATTTTTCCAAATAAATCTTTTTCATCTTGAAAAAAACTGTTTGAAGGCAAATCTCTTTTGCTTATAAAAAATAATGTCTAGTTGTAAACATACCTGCTATTATTTATTTGGTTTCAATATCTAGACCGTACTCAGTTATTATCATACAGTTAGTGTTAAACATTCTTTAAAATAAAACAATACTGTTGGGTTGGCTGTTAAGTGAGGATTTGCTGTGTGATTTGTGGTGAATTAGGCATTTCTTGAGAATGTAGGTTTCTAGAAGTATTAAAAGATGGCTTGACTCTGCAGTGTTGTAAATATTTCCCTAAAGTTTGGACATTTCTCCAGTAAAACTTGTCTGATGGGTTAGAACCGTTTGTCTCCAAGGAATGGCAGTGTTTTTTTGTTTTTGTTTTTTAAATTGTTTGTTCATGTTTTTCAAGATAATGCTGAGACATCAAAGGAGTACTGTTCAAGAGGTGATTTTAGAAAGCAGATAATTACTTGAGAATGGCTGGAGTCATTGAAATCTGAATAGTTCCCTTTACTATCAAATACCTATTTTGATTTTCAGTACTAGGGAGAAACTGATTTTATCACATTATAATGTTTATTGCAAAACAAAGTCATAACTGTATTTAAAAATTTGTATGTTGATCGTGTTTACTTAAAATTACATTTAAGGAATAATATATGACTCATACCGCAAATCTAATTCATCAGACACTGATCATAGCATAGCTATTTCTCATAAAACATCACAATGGTTTGCTATATCATGCTTTCAGCACCTTTCTGAAAGATAATATGCTATTTTAAAATAAACAGTATGTAAATAGTGGTATCTGTTTTGCTGGAAGGTATAGTTTGGAAAGAAACCATTTAAATTTTGCATAAAAGCAGTTGATTGTAAAGAGTAATTGATGCATTCTTTTATACTAATTAAAATTTTCGTAGGTACTCTTTCATGTTCTATTATTTTCATGTTCTATTATTAGAACTGTTTTCTAAAATTTACGGTATTCATAGGCTTTTGTTTTTGACAGTTCTTTGAATACATGATTTGGTGATTGTAAAATAATAGTCAAAGACTATTCTCATGTTTCTCATAAGTATGAGGTGATGGAGAGTGGGATTTGCTTTAATTTGTGACATTAATTGGGATATGGGGAGTTTTAACATTGATTACAGTTTCTCAGTGATATCTGTTGCACTTAAATCTACATTTCCCGTCATCTATATTTTATCCATATAATTCTCAGGTAATTTTTAGCATTGTTTTTCACTTCAAAGCTGAAATATGATTGGGAGAAACTTGATCCTTTGATGTTATACCAAGCTACCTTTGGCCAAGGCTGTGAAATTCTGTATGATTCATTCAAGAACATTTGAAGGCCAGTGCACAAAAAGATGTCTTAACCTCCTGAACATCCTAGTGTCCAGGCTCAACTCTGGCACCAAGAACAGAGTTCAACACAACTTTTTCCCGGCATCAAGAAAATCCTTGTTCCGGCTTTGCCAAGTTTTCCCTGGGAGCAGTCAGCTTCTGAGTGGCAGTCAAGTGGAGCATCTCTGAACTGCTAGTTATTCTGTGCTTCTAGTGTTGTTGTATAGTTCAACTTTGTGGCTGGTTCAGCAATTTTTTTTTTTTCTTGTGAATTAGTATACCAAGGAAGATTTTTGAATATCATCTGCTTAAAAGTGGTAGATACAAAAATAAAGAGGAAATTCAGTAGTGTTAGCTTTCTAAGTAAGTGTGAAGTTGTCCTATATGCTATCGTATTTTTTTCAAAAAAGTAATATGAACAATTTTAATATATAACAATATTATGGTAGTTTGTGTCATGATTTGAAGTACTGAGTTTAAAGTCTTCAGGACTTAATGTTTCATGTGCTACTTGTAATTAGTATGTATAAAATAAAGGAACACCTGTTTTCCTAATAGTTTTATTCTAGTACTATATGTTGTTGGAATTTCCTCCATTTTTGTTTATTTTGTAAATAAATGCATTTTTTTATTGACAGATGTAGATTTAAAAAAACTGATTCACTTGTGTTTTTGCAAAATTAAATTTGCTATTCTTCCTTGAAGTTTTTTTTTACTTTTCTGTGTAAAATCAGTGCTGAGCACTCAGTGAAAGAGATTGAATATTTTTATCCCTGAAATATCAGTAATATTAGGGGAGGAATATCTGCTTTAGCTGGAACTGCCATTTAATAAAAATAGGAATTATCAACAAAGATAGTGACTGAAACTTTGGCTCTTGTTTTTCAAACACTAGTTGAAATAATACTTTTACAGTTTGTTCAGAAACATATTTGTTGAATATTTCAGTAACTTGGTGCTTATATGTAGAGTCTCTAATAATTGTTAAATAGCAATGTGAATGATTAGTAGTCAACAATTAGTAAAGGGGGTTAGGTTGATAATTACAACATAGATTCTGAATGAGAAAAAGGACATATACGTGATTGAAATCAAGTAAGTTTTGTGAAAGGATGTGATCACATTATGTTAAAAGCTTTAAAAAAGAATTGAGATTTAGTGTCAGATGGTAGTAGTCAAAAATAAATGGGCCACATCATTTTGAAAAAATGGAGGAAGTTTCCTGGGGAGTAGGGTAGTATTTAAGTGTTTTCTGTAGGTGTTCAGAGTTTTGTTACAACATCTAATGTGTTAAAATATATTCCTGAGGTGTCAAGAGGATAGCAGTGATATAAAAAGTCAGACTTCTTATTTTCAAGAATAATACAGTAAACACCCATATACATATCTTCTAATTCATGTTTTCCTGGGTTGGTAGATATTTGTAGGCATGGACTTTTTGGGGGGATGGCAAACTACTTCAAAGTAAGTAGCAGGCTTGATGTTATTTCTCCCCTAAATGTTTCAACACATACCTCCTAAAAACGACATTTTTAGGTTAATTTCATACTGGTGAAGATTCATTTCCTGAAATCAAAGAGTCCACCTCTCAAGTTATGTAGCCCAGTATGGAAATAATTCATTCTAAGCAAATCATATGATTCAATGAATTGGGGGTAATCTTATACTTTACAAGAACATTTTGTTTCCAGCAGCTTTCATTACTGAATTTTAAAAATTAAAATCATTTTTCTCTATTCACTTTACATGTTTTTCTAGTGGTGTAAAATGAAGTATGTCTACCGTTTCCTAAGTGAGTATCCATCAGTTAATTTATGTACTGTTACTCTGGGGAAATAATGCAAAAAATGCAGGTAAAAGTTACAGTGTAATGTTTAAAATCTGGATTTTTCTAAATATCAAAAGCCATCTGAGATGAACCTGGGCAGTTGTAGTGAGACCTTGTCTCTACAAAAAATAAAGAAAATTAAAAAAATATATATCAAAAGTAATGTCTTCTATGTGTTGTGAAAGCATTTTGAATTTGTTTTTGTTTCCTTGATTATGGAATAGCAATATTAATGATTGAAATTTGAAGCTTGTAAGACAATGTTTAAAGGCTTACCACAAAACTGTTGTTTTCTGATTTTATTTGACCTTTTTTTCTGTAAAACTGTTTGGAATATAAATATCTCTAAGGGTTCCTCTTTGTTGAAACTTACTATTTGATTACACTTTTTTTTACCTGATGAAATCAACAGTGTATGTGTTTTTTCTATTTTATGACATTTTGTTTTCCTTTTGAATAACAGAAGTCTATTAAATTTCCAGATTGAGGATAGTGAAATTCTTAATGTTATATATAGCCAGAGTTTTTACATACACATTAAACAAAATCTTTTTCAAGAAAATTTTGTGGCTTCAGTTACCATTGTCACTATCAGTTCCCTCCTCTGCAAAAGATACTGTATTTTAAAAAGAATTTTGTCAGAATTGTTCTTTTTAAATTTGTCTTTCTCATTTAATCAGATGAACGTTAAAAGAGATGGTGTTCTGCTTGTACACATAAATAAAATTTCTGTTCTGTCTTGTGGAATATAAATCACTCAAATTTCACGTGAGGTAGTTCAGTCTCAAAATTAAGAATAGAATCAGAATTAAGTAGGATTAAGTGGAAGTGTACTTTGAACACATTTTGTTTTAGATTTTCTTCATATTTTAATATAAATTTAGTCAATAAGACAAATTATTCGTTAAATACGAGGTCCTACATTGTGTTGATAGTAATATAAGTGGACCTTGTATTTGTTAAATGCTCTGTATAAGTATTTTATTAATGGTGTTGAAGACTTTGAAATAGATACCTTAATCTAAATTTTATCTTTTTATTTTTATCTATTTCACTGTCTAAATTTTTATCTAAAATTTTTTCTAGCTCTTTATTACACCAAGACAACTTCACATTTTTATTTATATATTGTACATCTCATGTAAGGAATTACACATATATAAGCTAGTGTCACATTCATTCATTATGTTTTGTGTTTTCTCTCTGACTGGATCTCTGATACATTCTTTCCTGTTCTAGCTGCTTTTATGCAAAAGGGCATTATATGTTTGTCAATCAACCAGGCTTATGTGAATGTTTAGAAGAATTCTGTAAATATATAATCCTGTGCCTATTTCCTTTGCCATGTTTGGAATACAAATTATTTACATTATTATCTTTATGTTTATTTAAATAATTTACTTTTTGCACATTATTTGTATTATTTCTTATGTGCAAATTGAGAAAACATCTTAGTGTACATTTCGTGGTTAATTTTTCCTCAGGATACTTTTACATTATTAGATAATGTAAATCAGTATGAAGTTTCAGACAGTATGTTGCCTGGTGTTTTTATGTATTGAGAACAAGTACACTAAATTCTACATAGTCATTCTGTATGACTTTTAGTAATTTCTGACCTTTTTAGTGTTAGAGGCAATAATAGAACTTGCTTAGTGGTTACTGAGTGTGTGTTCATTCTTTGAGTTGATTAGAAAATAATGTTCCCAGATTTGAATGCTTTACACGTTAGGGTAACTTTGGAGTGAAAAGTCCGGGTAACTGAAAATGGTAATGGGAGTAATTGTCTAGAAAACTGTTCTTAGTCATACAAGATTTTATGAGGTGCCATGTCATTCAGAATTTCACTATATCCATTAATTCATTGTAACAAGATGTATCAAGGGGATCTACTGTGTATTGGTCAGTTTTCTAGGGCTTAAGATATAACAGTGGAAAAAAATTCGTCCTCCAAATTAAGGGGCAGCAGCCACAGACATCCTTCTGAAGTTAGTAGTTCTCAAACTTCAGCATGCATTAGAATCACCTAGGAGGCTCAACACAGATCTCTGGACTTCATTCCAGAGTGGTCTGTAGGTCTCTGATGGAGCCAAAGAACGTGCATTTCTAGTAAGTTCCTACGTGATGACGCTGCTGCTGTTTGTAGCAACCCTTTTGAGCATCTGTTTTCAGATATTGTGCCTCGAAAGAGGCTATTTTGGTTGTGATTTTTGTTGTTGCTATAGTTGACTGTCCCAGTACATTGTAGATTGGATAAGATCCCTGACAGTCAAAACACCCTCAGACATTTACAGCTATTGCCAGTTGATAAGCACTACAAAAGTCCATTATTTCTGACTGGGAAACATAGTAGCTAGTGAGTGTTATTTAATGCATAAATTCATTTATCATACATTTTTAAAGTAGGATTTTGAAACCTAGTTAATTCAAATGAAGAGGATATATGGAGACGTGTACTCTGAAGATTTTGTGAAACAAGCTTCCTCTTAATAGATTCTCAGCATACCAGTATGAGATGAAATAATGTAATTGTTTTTGTATCAGTATGTTTGGACATGCTTCTGGCTGCTGGATTAAGGTGCTAGAAAACTGTCCTGTCTTTGCTTACCCTCCTGGTGAATATGAATAGAATGATACAGTTTGGTGGATTAAAATCATGGCCTTACTTTCTCTTTGGTGTAAGCTTGTTTTGTTTTTCTAGCTTGAAGATAAAAGATTTGATAAGTGTATTTCCTAAGATCATCAGTATATATATGAAAACATTTTCTTTGTAGCTTCAGATGTGTGTGTGTGATCAAGGCCCTCTCAAAATTATGCAGCGCAATAAAAAATTAAATTGGTTCATAATGAGAGCATGTATTTGCTGTATTGACAGTTGTTTGTTCCAAAAAATTGTGACTGTACCAGTGCAAAGAAACAGTCACCTGATTTCAAGCCTTTCATATCCCAAAAAGTAGATGCTATAACATTGACTTTGATGTGTGTTTGTTAAGAATATCTACAAGTAGGAAATACTTAAGTATAGAGATTGGTTTCTAATTGTAGTCTGGATATTACCTGGGGACTCTCTTACTCTGCTTCCCAAAAACCACCCTAAAATAGAATTTGATATCTTCTCAGTTTTCCACATTAGTCAACCATTTTGAGATTTTTGTAAACATAAATGGGTTTGGCTCTGAGAAGGTGCAGTCAGTGTTATCTTTTAACATTGCACCAACCACATCCCTCCCCCATTTTTCCTGTTCAGAGTCAGATTCGTTGCTCCATGGAGGCCCAGGTCTATGACATTAGGCTACCTCTACCCCAGGGTGGCTTATTAACCTATTTTCCAACTGAGGAATTCTCAGGCAGCCTAATGAGAGTAAAACTTTTTTTTAATCTCTTCTTTTAAAAATTATGTTGATACTAGATTTTTTCACACAGTTTTTCCTGTTATGTATTAACTAATTGTCTTCAGTCAAGAAATGATTATTTTTAACTCCTGTGACACCAAAATGAGTTATATCTCTACAAAAATCAGTGTTTAACTTTTGTTCTTGGTACATGAAGACAGAAAAAAAATAAAAATTTAGAAAGGGACCTGCTTTGAGTTTTTGCTTTGTGTCATCTTATACTTTACTGAAGTCTTCTGATTGGAATGTGGTTGCCTCCCCCACCTGCATGCATATTTAACAGCTCTAGCATTACCTTACTGGGCAGCCATAGAACTTTAGATGATATTTGATCTGTTGCTAATATGTAGATTTATGCATGATGATTAACTGGGAAAACAAGGCGACTACTTTTTTTGTTTCTTGGCTGTGTATTGTGCTACTTTGCCCTTTATCTGGAGCCATTAAATTAAAAAAAAAAAAATTAATGGAAGATGGGAAGTTTGTGGAAAATAACATGCTCCAAATTTTAGGGCTGGGAAGTACAATGTAGAAAAGGTGTGTTTACATTCTTAGTTTCTGCTTTGCAATATTATGTGCTTAACTTACGTTCTGCTGTTTGTGCTACAAGCATTAAAGTCAGCTGAAGTGTAGGGGTTCATGTCACGAACTTTTTGACATATGAAGGAAATATTCTGTAGGTTGGTTGAAAATATGGATCTCATAGTTTGAATTATTTTGGAATTACTTGAATAATATAGAAGACTACCCTATCACAGCCAGTTTCTATTTATTTTCTTTAGGTCATAAACATAGCATAAATACACATGTTAAATAATTTATCAGTGCTTGAAACCCTCTTAGTTACATACTGACTTCCTACAGTTTGCTGTGTAGACTGTAGTTTCTTGCAGTTTGAACACTGGGAATCCAGCCGTGAACACAGTGGACCAGTCCTTTGCCCCGATAGCATTTGTGTAATAGAGTGACAGATAATATCTTACCATGTAGCAATAAAGGCAGTAGAGAAAATGACAGCTACTCTTTTAGTTAAGGGCCTAGAAAATAGCTATCTTAGGAGACAAAGGGGAAAAGATTTTGATTTAGTTTGTGCTCCTTGAATTGAGTTGTGCTGAAGTAAGCGGCCACAGTTCTGCCTGAAGCTGAACCGTCCTAGTAGTAGTGGCATTTGGCTGTTGAGTCCTTGGAATGGGACTAGTGAGATGAGGAACTAAAGTTTTTATTGTTATTGACTTAAATTCAGTTATTGATAGAGTATACTTGGAACGACTTGATTATATTAATCTACTTTTATATCTTTGATTTTATGTAATCTAAATACAGATAAGTATTTTTGAGGAAAATTTTGCATCTGAATTAGATTTGCAGACTTAAGAAGAAAAGAATGTAAAATTTCTCAACTTTTAAATGTGGCATATGCCGAAGTGATAATATTTTGGCTACATTGGGTTCAATAAAATAGATAATTAAGCTAATTTCACTGGTTGCTTTTTTCCCTCCTTTAATGTGGCTTCTAGGAAGTTTAATACTTCACATGTGATTCGAAATATTTTTCTTGGCTTTGATCTTAGAAGAGTAATTTAGTCACATTTTAATTTTTTCCTTTCAATGATTGTAATCTCTGAATCCCATTACGTAGGCTATAATTACGTAATTTATTGTTATCTTTTAAAATGAATAATGTAAGGTTGAAATTGAAAGTTTAAGTGTATATTTATAACTAAGTATCAGTGTGAGATTAGTTTCCTGAGCATAATTACTTGGTGTTTGCTGTCCTGCAGGAAAGGAGTTTGAGCACCAAGTTCTCAGGAAAGAAATCGTACACATTAAGTTTTACACCCCTTTCACTGTTACTTTCCTTTTGTGTTTGCTGTCACCCTGATACTATCCATAACATTTTTAAGCAAATGTTTTAAGTCCTGAAAAAGTTTGGTCATACAAGATTTATCTTAAAACATTTGTGTGAGGTTATCTTGTTTATATATTTATTTTATTCCTTGTAGAATATCCATCTGTCATTTAGTAATTCATCTTAATTTCCTAGCAAGTCCCTGTTAGATATTTGCTTGGTGAATGAATAACACCAATTGTAGAACAGACACATTGTTTACAAATGAGGATACCAAAATGAACAAAATATGGTCCTTTTCTGTTTAAGATTTGAAGTTTAATGGGTATAGGTAGAGTTGTAAGGAAACTGACCAAGTTGTAATAAAGGGCATAGAAAGTTCTTTGAAAACCCAAACACAAATAGTTCACTTATTTTGGGGAGCTCGGGAAGATTTCACTAAGGTGATAGCGTTTGAGCAGGTCCTGAAGGTGAGTAGATACTTGACAGTTGTAGGCTGGAGCGTTGTGGGGTGGCAAGATGATGTGGTCACAGGCTGGTGAGGCACTAAACCATCTAAGGGGAGGGAGCTACGACTGGTAGCAGAGAAGTAAAGTTGAAATAAGATTATGGTTGATCACAGTTAAGGAGTTTAGACCTTTATTTACCTTTTAGGTGACTGCGAGTAAGGATAAGCCCCATTATTACAACTTAAAATAATTATGTTAAGTGTAAGAGTGACTGGACTGGAAACAGTGTTCCGGAACAGACCACATAGATCATGGATCCAGCCCCAGCCTCCCTACATCGAATTTGAAAGGATCTTTGGTGTCAGGATGGTTCAGATTCCAGATAAGAGTAATTCAGAGGTATAGTGAATTTAGCTGTTTCCAATGTATTGGGAGGGCAGGGAAAGGAGATGCGAAGTGTCCTAGGGGTTTCTGGTTTGAATGATGGGTTGAGGATACTATGAACCGAGACGCCAAAGGTAAGTGTGTTCGGGCTCGATGGTGAGGTGATTGATGTAGCTGCTAGAGGGAGAGGAGGGCATAATCTATTTGATTTTTGAATGTTTTGGTTTTGAGTGCTTTTAGGTGGTTTGTCGGGATTTTTAAAACTCTGGAAAATCTGCCTGGTAAATATATTATCTCTCAAGGACCTATCATCTGTCACCAAAGATGACTATGATACCTTCCTAACTCATCCTGTTTTTACTTTTGCTCTTGCAACTTATTCTCCACAAAATGCATAATTCTAAAACAAGACTTGGCCAGGTGGGCGCAGTGACACGCTGTAATCTGAGCACTTTGGGAGGTCAAGGTGGGTGGATCGCTTGAATCTCACAAGTTGAGACTAGCCTGGGCAAGATGGCGAAACCCCATCTCTACTAAAAGGGTAGCTGGGCGTGGTGACGCAAGCTTGTGGTTCCAGCTACTCGGGAGGCTGAGACAGGAGAATGACTTGAACCCAGGAGGCGGAGGTTGCAGCGAGCTGAGATCGCACCACTGCACTCCAGCCTGGGCAATAGTCAGACCTTGTCTCAAAAGTAAACAAATAAACAAAACATGACTCAGATTCTGCTTCCTTTTCTTTTCCAAACAGTAGTTTCCCATCTGAATTAAATCACAACTGCATGGTAGACCACAACTTGATCTGATTTGGTCCGCGTTTCCAACCTCATCTACCTCCATCCCTCCCCACTTGCTCACTAAACTCTAAGGTGGTTCCTCTGTCTCGCAGATATTTTTGTAGGTCTCTCTTTTTTGAGATGGAGTGTTGCTCTGTCACTCAGTCTAGGGTGCAGTGGTGCCATCTCGGCTCACTGCAACATCCGCCTCCCAGGTTCAAGTGATTCTCCTGCCTCAGCCTCCTGAGTAGCTGGGACTACAGGCACCTGCCACTATGCCCGGCTAATATTTGTATTTTTGTAGGGACAAGGTTTCACCACGTTGGCCAGGCTGGTCTTGAACTCCTAACCTCAAGTGATTCGCCCACCTCAGGCAGTGATCCACCACGCCTGGCTTTTGTAAATCTCTTGTAAGTGCCTTTCTCAGAACAGTTTCACATCAATTCTTTTCATTCATGTTGTTTTATCAATATATTTATTTGCTTGTTGTACCTACTTTGTCTTTTGTCTTTTTTCCTTTTTTTTTTTTTGAGACGGAGTCTCGCTCTGTCGCCCAGGCTGGAGTGCAGTGGCCGGATCTCAGCTCACTGCAAGCTCCACCTCCCGGGTTTACACCATTCTCCTGCCTCAGCCTCCCAAGTAGTTGGGACTACAGGTGCCCGCCACCTCGCCCGGCTAGTTTTTTATATATTTTTTGGTAGAAACGGGGTTTCACCGTGTTAGCCAGGATGGTCTCGATCTCCTGACCTCGTGATCCGCCCGTCTCGGCCTCCCAAAGTGCTGGGATTACAGGCTTGAGCCACCGCGTCCTGCCTGTCTTTTTTCAAGACAAGGTCTCGCTGTGTCACTCAGACTGGAGTGTAGTGGTGTAATCATAGTTCACCACAGCCTCAAACTCCTAGGCCCAAGTGATCATCCGACCTCAGTAGTAGGGCCCACAGGTGCGTGCCACCATGCCTAGCTACTTTTTAAAAAAAGTTATAGAGACAGGGTCTCACTGTGTTGCCCAGGCTGGTCTCAAACTCCTTGCCTCAAACAATCCTCCCGCCTTGGCCTCCCAAAGTGCTGGGATTACACGTGTTAGCCACTGTACCCGGGAATGCCTACTTTTTCCCCCCATCTTTATCAGTGTTCACACAGTGTTTGACATTTGGTATTGAACTGATCTGAGAAAATTTTCAGGAGGAAAAATGGAGTCATGGTGTGGATTTAGGAGTAGAGTTTTTAGTACCAATTAAAGTGTTTGGATGAGTATCACAGATTGTTTATTCATTCAATAAATTTTTATTGAATATTTGTCTCAGTCTGTGCATATAATAGTGAAGAAAATAGACAACTGTCCCTACCTTCTTTGAGGTTGAAGTCTAGCAGGTGGCAAAAGAAAAATTGGGAGAAGAAAGTACATAAAGAAATTCTTTTTTTTTTTTTTTTTTTTTTTTTTTTTTGAGACGGAGTCTCGCTCTGTCGCCCAGGCTGGAGTGCAGTGGCCGGATCTCAGCTCACTGCAAGCTCCGCCTCCTGGGTTTACGCCATTCTCCTGCCTCAGCCTCCCAAGTAGCTGGGACTACAGGCGCCCGCCAACTCGCCCGGCTAGTTTTTTGTATATTTTAGTAGAGACGGGGTTTCGCCGTGTTAGCCAGGATGGTCTCGATCTCCTGACCTCGCGATCCACCCGTCTCGGCCTCCCAAAGTGCTGGGATTACAGGCTTGAGCCACCGCGCCCGGCCTAAAGAAATTCTTAGACAACTCCATTATACTAATGGGTCAGAGCAAGAATAGCCAGCATGGAGGATGAGTAAATAGTCCAGCTGTTAATAGAGATTGGTAGAATATGTACCCTGCCTAGAGAGGAAAGAGAAGAAAGTTGGGATGGATAGATAGGAGTTAAGATATCCTACTGTGGACCAGCGAGTGGAACAGGTTGGCGGAATGGGAGAAGACTTGTTTTCAACAATCAATATAAAATTTAGGACTAAAATCATGGTGTATGTTCTTTGTATTGATTGGCTATACCAAATACAATGGCGTTTGGTCTTGGAACCCCAAGCAGTAAGAAGACCAGAGGACCTGGAAGTAAGTTTAAAACGCCTACCTGAGGTTTCTCCAGGAAAGTAGACTTTTTCTAATTGAGTTTTAAATGAAGGCTACTGGTTTTATAAGTTTCTGTATTTTTTCTCTCACGCCTTTCTTCCTTTGTTATACATTGAAGAAAAAAAACAGAACCAACACAAATGGGACAGGTTCACTGCTAGGAGCAACTCATCAGGAAATGATCAGAAGGGTCTTCTAGCAAAATATAACAACTAGAACTCATTGTTGATGTGATTATCCATATATAGTTTCTATAGGTGATCATTATATATACTTCTTCAGACATTGATGGTCTAGTTAATTCTTCCAGTAATTGAACTTTAAGATGACAGTGTGGCTAAGATTTGCAAAAGAAATAATTCAGTAAAAATTGTATGTGATGAAGGGGACACCTAATCCTCTCAGGTTTTGATACATTGGATATATTGTACCAACATAGACTGAAAAACTCTTCTACAAATACTAGGAGGAGAAATAGCATGTAATTAATAGTTTGAGACTTGGTATTTCATGTTAATAGTCCCTGTTTATGAGTGGATAGTTTCTCAGGTACTGTGAGGAGTTCTTAAGAGTTACTGGTTTCCCTCTGCCCTATCCTTTTTTCAGTTGCTTGTTTCCTTTATCATGGTCTTTGCCCTCATATTTATTACGTTCAGTTGGATGGGTTATAGGAATTTAAAACACTACTTGTAAAATCGACATTGCTTTTTTGGATTGCTTTTACATAGGGTGATTTCAAATGTTTTCTAAGACCAGACCAGATTAACATTTTTCTTAGTTATATGGTAGACATTACTCAGTTCCTGCATTTTGATTTTAGTCTCCGATTGTGAAATGTGTCAGTTATATTCTTTTCAGCATCCTGGGCTCTCTATTTTATAGTAAGTACAAGTTAGGAAGAATGGGAATGCCACCAAGTCTGGGGACCTGACCTCTGCAAGAAGCATTATTTTTTCTTCTCTTCTTGACAAGAGATGATGAAAACTTGGGATTATGTGTAATTCAGCATATGCAAAGGGTTTTTAAAATGTTCAAGTTGACATTATGATACAATTTTGGTTAATAATCACATTGTAGTAGTATATGTAGTCTTAAGTACTTTTGTAGCATAAATAAATGGAATCAACTCTAGTTTCCCCAAACTCATTTTTTTCTACATAGCTAATCTAGTATGAAATATACATTCGATCACATACAATTTTCATGTGTGTTTTCCCTGTATTCAGTGTCTTTCCCATTTCCTTAATTTTGCCTACTCATTATCATCCTGTTTTTATTTTGTTTTTGTCTTTACTCTAGGCTTCCCTCTGGAGGCCTGCCTTCTCCTGCTCCAGTCTGAACTGGCTGCTGTCTAGAGCAGCCGGAGCAGAACTGTTCCCTTCAGACCTCAGTGCTTCTCTGGGTTGGATGTGCTCTTGGCTGGATTAACATTAAATGAGCACTTGACAGCTCATGTTGACAGTTGACTATAAGTTTTCTGTTTGTTCTTTAATAGTTATTTTCCTTTGGCTAGTGCACACGCTGACACATAAAATAGCCTGGGTGCTAGTGTGGGAATACCACAACGAGTTTCTTTTTTTCTTTCTTTTTTTTTTTTTAAGAGTTTATCGCATCATTAAAAGTAACATATTAAAATGCTAATTTAATGTGAATCTTTCTTTGATGCTATATAAACTAATAAGCAAACACTGTATTTGGTCAACAAAATGAATGGTTTCTAAACAATCCATGGAGTCCATAAATGAATTGCAAGAGATTATGTCATTGTTATATTTGTGAAGGGCCTGGATTGCTTGAGCTGAGTTAGTAGACGCTGAAGTCATAGATTAGGAATAACTGATTCTACAGTAGGTCTGGGTGGCGTGGAATATAAGCTCCGTCCAGCAAGGATTTGCTCCATGGAAGATAAACGCAGCCAGTGTCGGGTAGATATGAGGTGCTCCTGTCTTCCAGCAACTCCAAACAACTGCTAAACATTAGAAGACAGCACATTAATTATGAAGCAATGCAGAAAAGATCTAAGGGGGAAAGAAAAGGATGATCAGCATCAATAACGGTAGTAGCACTTTTAATAGTCAGCTTGAGACTTGTCTTACATATGCATGAATTGAGAGGCAGGCGGAAGGAGAAATTCAAAAATACACAGTAGAAAAAAGTGTTGGAATCTTGTTCTCAATAAAGCATGCATCTTATTTTGATCAGCTTTTAGAGCATCGTGTGACAGGAGGGTATCTAGTATCCCATTATCTGTAGGAATCACCTGCTATGTGTACAGTTCAGTAGTAGTGCTAGGTACACTTTGGTACCTTGACGGATTACACATGAAATCTGTTGCCCAATGTCAGTGTGTTAACGGGGAGTTTGGCAAAGAGAAATGCATGTAAGATACAATAATTGGGAAGGATTTTCATAGAATGCTCTTGTTTGGAGGTGGGAGGATTAGATGACCATTCAGAACAGAAGGGGAACTAGTGTCTATCTTAGTGAGTGTGTCCAGAGATTTGGGGAGGTAGAAATACCTAGGTATCAATTTCAAATGAGCTGTATCTGTTTTGGGGAGTAGATATGATCAGAGTGGGCCACTGTGAGCAAAGGCTGACAGTTTTATAAATGTGCAGAGAGCTGGTAGGAACCCAAAACGAGGCTGGAAAACAAATCTGGAATCTTACTCTGTGATAAAGACCCATTAAAACAGGAGATTTTTGGCAAGAGAACGACAGTAGTCAGATTGCTATTTCAGATACCTAGTGATTGGCAGCAGGATGCATTGAATGGCCTTAACTGCAGGAAGCAAGAGCAGTTGAGATGTGGGATAGTGGGATGGAGAGGAAAGGCAGAAATCTAGGCGTGGGTTGACTATGATACAGTCACAACTGGGTGGTCAGCTTAATATAGGGGACTTATGTGGAAGAAAGAAGGCAAGGGTGACAGGTTTGAAACAACCAAATGACATTTATTTTGGTGCTGCTGAGAAGAGGAGGAGAAAGGGCAGATGGAAGGGTTGGGGCCCTGTGCCATCCAGAAAGTGGGTTCAGCACAGGAAATCCTGATGCTCGGGGAAAAGATCTTGGCTAGAGAATTGTCAGTAAAGTAAGCAGCAATTGATAAACGAAAATATGAGACACAAAACGTTTGCCAGTGTCAAATGTATATAGGTTAGGGGGCTGCGATGCCCTCTGTACATCCACAGAGAGTGATTTCGGTGTCCCCTGCAGGGCTTGGTGACTTTGAGTCTTGTACTGGAATACATGGAAACCGTTGAAGCTCCATAGAACACTGCAGTTGCATTGATGAGTTACAGAAACGCACATCCCAAAGAAATGGACATGTAACATATACTAAAGATGGCATTATTTATTAATATTGATTTAAATTTTTTGAGTTGGAGTTTTACTCTGTTGCCCAGGCTGGAGTGCAGTGGCACGATTTCGGCTCACCACAACCTCTGTCTCCCGGGTTCAAGCAATTCTCTCATCTCGATTTCCCGAGTAGCTGGGATTACAGGCGTGCACCACTATGCCCAGCTATTTTGTTTTCTATTTTTAGTAGAGATGGGGTTTCACCATGTTAGCCAGGCTGATCTCGAACTCCCGACCTCAGATGATCCGCCCACCTCAGCCTTCCAAAGTGCAGGGATTACAGGCATGAGCCACCGTGCCCAGCCCTAAAGATGGCTTTATTCATGCTTGGTCAGTGGCCAACATGAGGAAATACAGAAACGCTAAGTGGACTAACCCCGTTCTCTTATTCCTCAAACTTAAAAGTTACCTAAATAGGCCCTTCATTATAGCCATCATTCACATCCTCCTTTGAGATCTAGAAATAATTTTTATTACATTATCGTACTTTAGAAAGAAGAATAAAAAACAACAGCCTTCAAATACTGTTTATACATAAACTATATTTTTGATGTTTTTGAATAATAATGTGCACCTGGCACACACAAATCAAGATACAAAGTGATGCAGAATGATAGTAAATTTCTCGGTATCATCTAACAGCCATCCAACTTCACTATCCAGGGGCAACCACTGTTACTAATTTCTATCGTATCCTTCCAGAAGTTTCTGTAGTCATAGATATATTTGTATATATTCTTAATACATCCACATTTCTCAACTTTTTTTCATGATCACTTCCTCCACAGAAGGCCTTTTAGACATTTTTTTTCTAATTGACCCCCCTTCGCTGAGATGTTGACAACCTGGTAACTGGATGATTGTAAGTCTGTCTGTGAAATCGGTGCTGCGTACATAAAAAGTACGAGTTTCATCCTCTCCCTCCCCTAAGTAATTTTCTCCCCCTTGGGAGAGAGATTGCTCTGTTGAAAATGCAAGATGTGGAGCAATGCCATGGTAAGTAGTTGGGAGTTTTTTTCCCTGAATAAAAGGAATTCAGCAGAGAGACTTTGCCCAGGTCATGATACGATGTAGCCTCGCCACCGCCGAGACGGAGCCTCGCTCTTGTCACCAGGCTGGAGTGCAGTGGCGCAGTCTCGGCTCAGCTCAACCTCCGCCTCCCAGGTTCAAGTGATTCTCCTGCCTCAGCCTCCCGAGTAGCTGGGATTACAGGCATGCGCCACCACAACCAGCTAATTTTGTGTTTTTAGTAGAGATGGGGTTTCTCCATGTTGGTCAGGCTGGTCTCAAACTCCTGATCTCAGGTGATCCGCCCACCTCGGCCTCCCAAAGTGCTGGGATTACAGGCGTGAGCCACCGCGCCCGGCCAGCTTGTTTTTTTAGAAAGGAATTAGGTTAGCTACTTAATGGATAATTGACAGGAGGAGAGCGAGAATCAAAGCACTTAGATCAGTTAGGAGAGTTGAAAGAGGTGATGGTGGCTTTGTCTGCAAAGATCCGTATTGGCAGATACATATGTAAGGGGAGAGAGAATAAAATGCATATAGCGGTAATGGCCAAAAATAAAGCATGTCTGTGTATATTAATGACAAAAACTGCTGGATACAGTGCCTCCGCAGACATGTAAAGGGTGATTGTCTATGGAACCCACAGCTGTAGGAAAGGAAACTGGGAAATGAGAAACTCAAGTCTGAGTTTTAACCTTGAGGTCATTGTAAGTTTTTTTGTTAGGGATTTGGGTGTATAAAGAGATGACCACAGAAGGAAACTAAAATGGTCAAAATTCCCTATTTATCTCACCCTCTTATTCCAGTCTCCTTTTGAGAATCTGCTTATTGCCTGCTTGCTCTGCTCTTGCTGCTACACTAGTGGCGATTGTGCATTAGCACGTTAAATTATCTGGAGTTAAATTCCAGTGCTCGTTCTGTTAGATTGAATTATTGTTATCTAATACTCAATCTTCAGGCCTTCTGAGATGTTAAGGGAGACCTCCTTAAGGTGTGAATACCCTCCTAGAGGTGCTTCCTGTGCTTTTGTTGAATTAGTGAACAGGCCATTTGTCTAAGATAAATAAGTTATTAGCAGAATCAAAATAGGATTTCTTTATACCACATAGTTTTTCCTGAAATAATCACTGCAAAATGGTTGGGAGTGCTTTTAATGAGCCCTGATTATGACTGAAAATTGGAAATGGTCTGTGTTCTAACAAAGGGACTGCAGGGAACTCTGAGGTTCACATGGTGCTTGCGGATGTGCTGTTAATGCCTTACCAAGGGCCAGGGGCTGTGCTGGGCTGTGATGCGGCGCAGTGCCATGCAGCTTTGCTGAGGGGAAGCGGCTGCATTTACAATGATGGGGAGGCAGGAAAAGTTTGCCATGGTAGATTTACAACTACGTGTTATGGCTTTTCTTATACTTTGTTTTTCTGTTACCTATTAATCTGGTCTATATAGTCTAAATTTCTCAAACTTTATGGCAGCCAATAAATGAAATTTTGTACATTTACAAAATGTGAAAGATACTTTTTAAACTTGCCTTCTGTTTTTTAGACTTTAGTCGCTTTTTAGAAGATGTATTGTCATTCTATGTTAAAGCAAACCATTAAAACATGTAATGATCCTAATGTATTTTCATGTAAATACAGTTATTGGATACACTTCTAATTCAGAAGTAGTGTTCCCCAGTGAGGAGTTCATGCCAGATGGGACAGCAGAAGAAAGGATCCTGACTGAGGCTGGTCATCAGACCTTGTCATGGATTTGGGTTAGCACCTGTTTCCCCTGCATTTAAACAGATGATTAGTACATAACACTGCACTGATATTTGAGTAATTACCCCGAACACAACATTTTGGTATTATTTAATGCACACGAATATGTAATGGATTCTGCAAGAAATATTTTTCCTAATTTGATTTACATGTTATCTTCAAAGTAAGTAACAGTAAGGTGCTATTTTTAAATGGTTTTACGTATGTGGTGTAAAATAAACTATTGAATATTATTTGACAATTTGTTTCCAGCGGCTTTTCATGATATATGAACATGATTGATACATTAAATAAGTAACATTGGGATTCTTGGCTGTGGCAGTAATTTACTTGAAATATTGAACTTTTAAAGAAAATAGTGGAGACTGTTCAGGTAAGTTCATAATAATTTCTTGAACTAAAAAATGCCATTTATTGTTACTATAGTCCAGCATGGTTTTAAAAACTTACCTTGATTATGCAGTGATCAATGGTAGATTTTCTCTTGACTGTTTTTGTTTTGTTTTTTCTATTATGCTTGAGAAATTCATGTGATCACAAGAAGATAATTCTGGATTTTGTTTTTGAGATGCCTTTGTAGGGATTTGGGGACAAAATTAAGGTTGAAATTTTTCAGTGACATGTTTTACTTCCTAACTAGCACTTGCCTCACTACAGTTGCCTTGCAGATAAAGCAGACGGATATTTTAAGATCCATTTCAATCTTTTCTCTAGAATTTGGTATTTTGCAAGTCTGGACACTTGAAATGGAGTTAATTTTTCCTTTGAGGTCATTAATTATGTTTGATAAAATCATCAAATTGTACTTTATTCAAGTATGAGTCTTTGCTGAACTTCACATTTCTTTGATAACTTACAGGAAACATTACCATATAATCTTAAGAGGAAAAGATGGCATATATACATATATATATTTTTTTTTCCTGAAAAAGTTAACATTCTAACTGGAATGTTTAATTTTTCTTTAATATTTTCTAAACGTCAGTGTTATTTTTAATATTTATAAATGACTCCTGTGTTTGAACGTGGCCTTCTTTTAGGTATTTATTTCTCAACGTTGAGTTGCTACATGAACTTACAAAGAATTTTCTCTTTAAGAAAATGTAAAATTTTGCTCTTTAAAATTTAGGGTTAGCCTGTCATTTATTCATACTTTTTGGATTTTGTTCAGTGTGACTCAGTTTTCAGAAACTTGAGGTCTTACGAGCTCCTTTGTAGTCAATCCGTCCTATGTCAGAGGATGTCACTGTCGTGTATGGATCACCAATGATAAATCCGTTCTAGAATTTCATAGAAATGGAGTGGTAGGGCCGGGTGCGGTGGCTCAAGCCTGTAATCCCAGCACTTTGGGAGGCCGAGACGGGCAGATCATGAGATCAGGAGATCGAGACCATCCTGGCTAACACGGTGAAACCCCGTCTCTAATAAAAAAAAAAATACAAAAAACTAGCCGGGCGAGGTGGCGGGCGCCTGTAGTCCCAGCTACTCGGGAGGCTGAGACAGGAGAATGGCATAAACCTGGGAGGCGGAGCTTGCAGTGAGCTGAGATCCGGCCACTGCACTCCAGCCTGGGCAACAGAGCAAGACTCTGTCTCAAAAAAAAAAAAGAAAAGAAATGGAGTGGTAGAGTATGGACTCTTTTTTTCTCTCCAGCTTCTTCCATTTCACATAATGTTTTGGAAATTCATCTGTGTTGCTGCATCTGTCAGTACTTGGTTCTCATTCTCTCAATGACGTGTCATTCAATGAATATGTCACATTTTGTTTTTCTACTTTTCTGTTGATATGCTCTTGGGGCAGTTTTCATTTTGGGGCTATTGTGAATAAAGCTGCTGTGAACACCCTGGTACAGGTCATCGTGCATTCATTTCTTGTGGGGAAAATTCCTAGGTTCAGTATTGCTGAGTAGAGAGGAGCTTATGTTTCTTAGTATAGGGCAGTTTCTTTCTTTCTTTCTTTCTGTTTTGAGACAGGATCTCACTCTGTCACCCAGGCTGTAGTACAGTAGTAAGATCATAGCTCACTGCAGCCCTGAGCTTCTGGTTATAAACCATCCTCCAGCCTCAGCCTCCCGAGTAGCTGGGCATACAGGCGTGTGCCACTGCATCTGGCTAATTTTTTTTTTTTCAGTGAGAGACAGGGTCTCTTGCTATGTTACCCAGGTTGGTCTTGAACTCTTGGGCTCAAGTGATTCTCCCACCTCGGCCTCCCAGAGTGCTGGGATTACACTTGTGAGCCACGCTGTCAGTCTAGGGCAGGTTCTATTAATATGTTTCTTAGAAACTGCCAAGTAATTTTCTAAAGGGCCTGTCCTGTTTTCTTTTCCCGTGAGCAATGTGTAAGATTTCTGTTCCTCTGCGTCCTTGACAACACTCCATACTGTCAGTCATGTTAATTTTAGCCATTTTGGTGAATATGTCTCATTGTGGTTTTAATTTGCTTTTCCTCATAACTTGTTTTAGTGAACCTGACATTGTGAACATTTTCCAATAACTTCTGATGTTGAGTACCCTTTGTATACTGTTCTTTTTTTTTTTGGCCATTCAGCCACCTGCTTTGTAAAGTATTCCCGCTTTTCTTTGATCACCGTACACCCATATTGCTATTTAACTGGCTTTTGTGGTTTCATTGCCATTTGATGTTAAAACTCATTGACCTATATATAATCTGTGAATGTAAAAATGAGTTTAAGCATAGATAGCTTTATTAGAATTCTGAGAAGCCAGATGATACTGGGAATCCAGAATTGAATGTTCATATTACAGATTTTTGCTTCTTACAAAATATCAGCTGAAAGATGGAACTTTTGTATTAAAACATCATCCAGTTAGTTGTCCAACTAGCTGAAATTATATTTTAATATGTTAAATAATTTGTTCATCTATTGAAGTTCTATTACATCAGAAAGTAGTATGACCTTGTGGGTCTGTTCATCAGAAAGTAGTATGACCTTGTGGGTCTGTTCATCAGAAAGCAGTATGACCTTGTGGGTCTGTTCATCAGAAAGTAGGATGACCTTGTGGGTCTGTTCATCAGAAAGCAGTATGACCTTGTGGGTCTATTCATCAGAAAGTAGTATGACCTTGTGGGTCTGTTCATCAGAAAGTAGGATGACCTTGTGGGTCTGTTCATCAGAAAGCAGGATGACCTTGTGGGTCTGTTCATCAGAAAGTAGGATGACCTTGTGGGTCTGTTCATCAGAAAGTAGGATGACCTTGTGGGTCTGTTCATCAGAAAGTAGGATGACCTTGTGGGTCTGGTGTCAGGTTCTTTCATGTTTGTTGCTTTCATAGGCGTTTTCTCAAGTTTTCTTGGAAAATGTTGGCTTTTGAATTTTTTGCCTTATTCTTTTGCTATATCATTCACTGAGTCTTCTCTGTTTCTTTATACTCTGTTGCAAATACATTCTTTGTTGCTTAAAGAGAATCTTCCAGTTAACACTAGAATAGAACAGCTTTGGTGAAAGGTAACACTGTATATTTCGACAGCTATGAATTGCTTGTAACAGCATTTAGTTTATTTATTGCTTTAGCAGCCAGTGTTGTGATCTGTACCTTTGTCATAAAGGCAAAGGATCATATTCAGTTGTAAACACTCCTCTGTATAAGATTTCTCTGGTGGTTATGTTAGATAACATGGAAATCCCTACCCCTCCAAAATCTGCAGACTTCAGAGCATACCTTTCTCCAAAGGGAAACCCTGCTGTTGAACAGTGAACATGCTGGTTAAAAGAATGCTGGTCCCTCTGGCTCAGCACAACAGGTGTCTGCCTCACAGGAAATCCTTGCCTTTTAGGCATCTTTCAACATGCCATTGTTAAAATCCTGTTTCTTCAAGTTTTACAATTCATGTATGTTGTAATTTGAACAGCTCAGCCTTGATGCTCATTAGGTCATCTATTATCTGTATTTTATACATTCATTCCTTAGGACTTCTATTATATATAATTTATATATTACGTAATATATAACATGTAATACATGAATAATCGTAGACCTTGTGTCTTCAGGGAAAAGAGTATCTTCTTTTACTCAAAGACTGGGAGAATGTTACATCCATTATTACATAGTTTACCATTCTCAAAAGAATAGGGCTTCTGTATTTAAAAATATCTTTACATTTTATTTTATTCTTTGTTAGAGATAGATTCTCACTCTGTCACCCAGGCTGGAGTGAGTGGCATGATCATAGCTCACTGCAGCCTTGAGCTCCTGAGCTCAAGTGATTCTCCCATCTCAGTCTCCCAAGTAGCCAGGACGATCTGTGTGTGCCACCACACTCAGCTAATTTTTACATTTTTTGTAGAGTCATCTCGCTGTGTTGCCACACTAGTCTCAAACTCCTGGCCTCAAGCAGTCCTCCTGTGTCAACTTCCCAAAGTGCTGGGATTACAGGCGTGAGCCACTGTGCACAGTCTTGTATTTGAATGTTTTATTCTTTAAGTCATAGAAAAGTATGTGTGGTATTGACTGTTTACATTTCCGACTATATGAAAAATGTCTATTCAATCTTACGGGGTGGTTAGAGGGGCCTTTTTTCACTCGCTCTTGTTCAGATGTTTTGGCATGAGGATAAAATCCGCCGTTAATGTGTGTGCAGTTCTTAGTGACCCAGTTTTATTCTGAAATTAAAGACAGACCTGTGTTCAAGGTGGTGTCATATAGTTGTTACAGTTATACTTTTAGGATTTCACTTAAAGGAGACCTTTTCTTTTAATTTGATTATTGGTTTTTGTTTGTTTGTTTGTTTTCATATTTGGCAGTATCACTTTGATGGAGATGCTGTTCTTCAGAATGAGGAAATATTAAGTGCTGCCTTTGTCTTAGCTTTCTAGGACTTCACATATTTTGAAATCCATGAGTATCATTGATTAGATGTACTTGTGTAGTAGCTTATTCTGATGGTTTTATTAGGCTTGATTACAATGCAATGTACCATCAGCCTTGTCACTTTTTTTGTAAGACAAACCGAATTCTAGTAACTTTTCAAATTTTGAATACAAGTAATAAGAAAAAATTACCCTTTTAAAAATTAAATATCGGGCCGGGCGTGGTGACTCACACCTATAATCCCAGCACTTTGGGAGGCAAAGGCTGGTGGATCACCTAAGGTCAGGAGTTCGAGACCAGCCTAGCCAACATGGTGAAACCCCATCTCTATTAAAAATACAAAAATTAGCCGGGCGTGGTAGCATGTACCTATAGTCCCAGCTATGTGGGCGGCTGAGGCAGGAGGATCATTTGAACCCGGGAGGTGAGAGTTGCAGTGAGCTGAGAACACCCCACTGTACTCCAGCCGGGGTGACAGAATGAGACTCCATTTCAATAAATAAATCAATAAAAATTTAAAAATTGGCCGGGCGTGGTGGCTCACGCCTGTAATCCCAGCCCTTTGGGAGGCCGAGGCGGGCGGATCACAAGGTCAGGAGATCGAGACCATCCTGGCTAACACGGTGAAACCCCGTCTCTACTAAAAATACAAAAAAATTAGCCGGCGTTGTGGTGGGTGCCTGTAGTCCCAGCTACTGGGGAGGCTGAGACAGGAGAATGGTGTGAACCCAGGAGGCGGAGTTTGCAGTGAGCAGAGATCGCGCCACTGCACTCCAGCCTGTGCAATAGAGTGAGACACTGTCTCAAAAAAAAAAAGAAAAAGGAAAATTAAAAAATTGAAATTAAATATTGACAACTAAAACTTGGCTAAATTCTGGAAATTGCTTTTCTAGGTTTTAGTAATGGTTTATAAATTGAGTATTCACATATTTGAGAAGCTGAGAATGCTTAAAGTTTTTAGTAATCCTGATGTTATTGAGAAGGATTAAGTGATACTGTTGTCCAGTTTGGTTGATGGTTCTGTTTATTTTTCTTGTCAGCCTTTACTGTACCAAAGGCATAAATAGTTGTTCCTCCATTTCCTGGGAGGTTGCTTCTGCCCCCCTGAATATCAAAATCTGCAGATCCTGAAGTTTCTGATATAAAATACTGTAGTATTTCATATATCCCATGCACATCCTCCTGTATGCTTTAAATTACATGTTACTTATAATACCCCATACAGTGTCAATGCTATGCAGTTATATTGTTTATGGAATAAAGACAAGGAACAAAGTCTATATGTGTTCAGTATAGACACAACCACTGGAGGCCTAACTACATTTTCTTTTCTTTCTTTCTTTCTTTTTTTTCGAGAAAGGGTCTTGCTCTGTAGCCCACACTGGAGTGCAGTGGTGTGATCTCAGCTCACTTCAACCTCCACATCGTGGGCTCAAACGATCCTCCTGCTTCAGCCTGCCAGTTATGTCGGACAACAGGCATGTACCACCACGTGTGGCCAATTTTTGTATTTTTTTGTAGAGATGGGACTTTGCCATGTTGTCCAGGCTGTTCTCAAACTCCTGGACTCAAGTGATCTGCCCACCTCAGCCTCCCAAAGTGCTGGGATTACAGGCGTGAGCCACTGTGCCTGGCTTCTAACTGCATTTTCAATTCACGGTTGGGTATAAGAATACAGAGTCTATAAATTCAGAACTTGCATACAGGAGTAGATAGAATGCCAAGTGCTGGTGGAAATATATAAAAAATAATTTTTTGTTCATTTATGCCATACCTTGTTTTAAAAAATTCTTACAGGCCAGGCATGTTGGCTCACACCTGTATTACTAGCACTTTGGGAAGCCAAGGCTGGAGGATTGCCTGCGCTTAGGAGTTCCATATGAGCCTGGACAACATGGCAAAATCACATCTCTACAAAAAAATACAACTACTAGCTGGGTGTGGTGGTGTGCACCTGTAGTCTCAGCTACCTGGGAGGCTGAGGCAGGAGGATTGCTTGAGCCTGGGAAGATGAGGCTACAGTGAGCCATGTTCATGCCACTGGTACTCTAGCCTGGGTGACAAAGCAAGACCCTCTCTCAAAACAAAAAAACTCCAAAAATTTGATTACAGGGACCCCATGGGTCCTCTTGGGTTCCTGGGGTGCACTGGGGTGTCTGTGGGTCCCCTTTACTTGCAGGCACAATCTTAACAGTTTCTGCATATGCATTTCACATACACTTTTCGGGGGGACAGTTTCCGGCTTCATCCAAATCTCAGGCAAATTGAGACCCAAATGGGTTTTAACAACACTGATCTAGGGTAATGATTTCCAATATTTTTGGATCATGGACCCCCAACAGTTGAAAATTGAGCACACAGCGGTATGTTTATGTGTCCCAAAATGCAATTGTGTGTGACTGTATGAATATTTCAGGCATATTATAAAACATATATAAGGATAACAGTACACATAAACCTGTCCTCTAATGAAATATTTTGGGTACACGCTCTTTGAAGAACGTTGATCAAGGTCTTACTAGGGTAAGGGTCTTTTTCTGATTGAGCACGACACACACATTTGTATTCCCTGCCTTGGTACAAGTGGCATAAGGTTTTGAAGACACAGTGGGAGTGAGGGTCCTCTGGGGGATTTTGCATGACAAGATTTCAAGCTGTGTTGTGCTGAAGTACCATCAGTCTGTACAGGAGGCCTGTGGAAATAAGGAAGGACTTAGCAAGATAAATTCTTAATAAATTATTAGCAGATGTGAAAATTATTTGGTATTTGGGACTTAATACTGTTTACTGTAGAAGATAAAATGAAGCTGAATTTTAAGTCAGTTGATGTTCTTTGAGGAAATAGAGAGTATTTTGAATTTAAAAAAATTCTTACTGAATGGAAATAATCAGAGCACGCAGCACTAAATGGCATCGATATCTCAATTACTGTTATGAACTTTATGAAATGGGTTAACTCTGATTTTTCTCATTGTTTACTGAAATCAGTTTTTAAAAAGGCTAAATATGATTTCATTGTATTTCTAGGGTGATAAAAGAAAACGTGGCTGAAGTTACATGAAGTGCAGCTAGCAGTGTAATTCAGAAGAGTTAAGACCAGAAGTACCGGAATCATACCTCCTTTCAGGTCAGTCCGTATCTGCTCACTATTTCCTAACAGTTCCTTGAGTATTCATTTCTTCCTGTTTTTTCTAGTCAATTCTTCCTGATTCTGTGGACTGTAATGAACATAAGTAATGGTCCCCGTGTTTTGAGTCAGTAGAATATTTATGGACAGTTAATAGCTGAAGCTGCATCCTCTATAGTGTGGCCTGTTTTGCTAGGAAACCCTGGCATCACAGCTGCTTCCTCAGCAAGTCGAGAGGGGACGCTGGCTGTGCCTTGCCTCCTCTCTCCTTCCTGGTGGAATGCGCATATTGATTTGTCTTCAGGTGAAACTGGACTAAGAGGGAAATGACATATCACAGAGGTCTTGGAGTGAGGAGAGAGAAAAAAAAGGTCTTTGTAAAAAATGTCCTATTGATTTTTAATGACCTCCAAATCTAGAATTTTAAACTTGTGTTCCTTTGGAAAGTATGTAATCTTAAAAATGGCATCAGAAAATCAGATCCATTCCTCCTCCTCTGCTTTCTACTTTTTCGGAGAGGGGTCACAATTTTTCTGTTCTTTTGTTACGTCACACATAAAATATTATTGAAACATTAATGCAGTCTTTGTAACAAAATTCCCATGGGTACATTGTCATCCTAATAGATCCAGAAAGTATTAAGTCTATTTCTTTTCTAGCTTTTGTCTGGTGATACCAAACATTATTCTGTCTTATTCTTGCTGCTGCTACAAGTGGTTCTGGGGACAGGAGTGACTGTGGCCCGAGAGCTTCTTGGAAATGAAGGATCTCCCACACAGGACACAGAGTCCTGCAAGTCGAAAAGTCCATTTTAACTGGGAAGATTAGGTCATGTGTACTAATGAAGACATTTCTTTCCTAGGATTTGTGCGCACTTGGTTTGAGATGATGTATTCCATAGTTTTGAGAAATTTTACCTTTTCAGAGTATCTGACACCTCATGCAGCACAAAAATGTGACAGCTGTTTTGCATACTATACCCAGCTCTAGAAAGTTAATCTCAGGCTTTGGTTCTCAAGCCTGGGCCCTGGACCAGCAGCATCGTCATCTGGGAGCCTCAGAATGCACAATCTCAAGCCACACCCTCAGCCTATGCAACAGAAATTTTGAGGATGGAAACTAGAGATAATTTTATAGTCTATGGAGATTTTATTGAAATTAAACTTTCAAATTGCTGTATATATAGGTCTCTGAAAATCCAAAGAACCAATCTCATATATGGGTAAGGAAATATATGGGAAAGGAAAAATGTGTACATAAGCTATCTGTGGCATAGATCAAGCCTGTGGCATTCTGTGGCCTTGAGAGAGAAGGGGAGAGAGATTTTAAGCTTATCAAGTAGATTTGTCATTGGAACTTTAGGATTTTAAAATTTTGGTTAAAAAATGTGAATACTGTTACTTCAGTTAAAGTGACTCCTTTTATAGATTTTACTTTCTAACAAAGTCAGTGAAAAGAAACCGAAGTTCACTCCAGAAACATATAAAGAAAGTAAAATTATTAAAATGCCAAATACTTAATTCTTGTGACAGTGAATCTACTTTTATTATAAAGAGTTAAGAAATTGCCATTTCCGTGACAGTTTCCTCCTTCAACAATCTTAATATTGACCCTTGAATTAAATAGGTCTGCCAGGCAGTGATTCTAGTCTAGCAAATTACTTGAGGACTGAAAGCTCTTGTTTCTTTAGAAAAATATACTATGGAGATTAGATCCTGTTTACTAGTGAAGACTCTATCTCTTTTCCAGGTCAAAACATTTTGTGGGAAATACCCTGTTCGTGACCTGGAAGAAACAAGACAGAAAACAAATCTTACCTCACTTACGAATTTCTTACTCCATACAGTTTATGGATGTCTGGGCAATCATAGCACTTTCCATTTAAAAACATGCTACAGGAGCACATTTTCTGTGGTTAAAAATGATCTCTGGAATAATTGTAAACTGCAGTTTTCCTTTTTATCGAGGGTTTTGGCTTTTTATTTGTAAATTAAATCAAGATGTTACCTACTCCTTGGTGTGGTGGTCTTGCTGGTTCATGTTGGAAAGTAGTATGGCAGCAATGCACCAATTCAGAATAGCCAGCAAATCCCTCCTTTCAACGCTCTGTGACTGGGAACCATTAGAGGATTTTTAAAAACCATCCCTCATAGCCCAAAATTTTGAGTCAACTCTCAAAGTTGGGAATAAGAAAACTGGCATTGTTGGGAGAAAAATCGTTTTTACTGAAGCATGAACTGGCTGAGGCAAGCAAATAGCGGGAGTTGGCAGAGGAAGGCGAGCGTGCTGTGGGGACACGTGGAGGCGTCACCTTCAGAACTAAAGTGCTGCCGTGCGGACCGATGAGTCCTTGATCTTGTTCCCATTTGACTGAATTGTGAACCACTTCATTGTCTTCACAGTCTTGCACTTACCTAATGAGGCTTTTCTGAACCTGGAAGGAGACGTCTAGAAATCCCAGCTTTGCAGTGTAAGGACCATTAGCTGCAAGACAGCGGAAGTCTCTAGAAAGCAGTGTGAATTCCATAGTGGTCTTGACTTAGCAAGGATTTGGGACAAGTCTAAAACTTCAGACTTAAAGCTTTGACACGTTAACTGCATAAAATATTAAACATTTTGAACTTCTTTAGCCTTTGTCAGTTTGCGAGCCAGGTTTTTCAGTCTGTTGTATGTCTCCTGCTTTTCCTTGTTTTGCTAATCATCCTCCTTGAGCTTCTCCACTGTTTTTATTCTGGGCATCCAATCCAGCCTTTCACGGTGTGCGCTTCCTCAGGCCCCTGGTTCACATGCTGAGTGCTGTAGGCCTCGCCGCACTAGTATACGCTCACCAACAGTCTGCTTCGTGTGGGAAGGTGCTTCACTTTCAAAGCTACCCAGTATGATGCGTACAGTGCAGTACGAAGCGGAACTCAGGAAGTAGCACCTGAGCTTCAAATAGACTTTCCTGATCATTCTACTGAGTAAGATTCTCCACATTTAAGAATCAAGATAGGATTGACTTGTGAGGATAGTATATTTTTGGACTGAAACCAAACTCCTCATGTCTAATTGTAGTTATTCAGTGTTATCAGAATCCCTATTTTTGGCAGAACAGACAAAAGAATGTGTAGTGTACTTTCTACTACAGCCATTACAGCAAACTATATCTGAGTGCTGTTGCTAGTAAATAGCCAAATTATGTTGTCCTTACCCAAGTAGACAGTGGGAAGGAACAATGGCAGAGGACATGATCAGCGAGTCTGGCCACAGCCATGCATCCCATGTGTGGCGATCTCAGTCCTGAGATCACGTGTCCTGGGCCATGAACTGAATCATGTCCTAGTGCTATATCTGACTTCATAGCTTTCCAGGGGAAAAGACTAGGAGATCTGTGACACGACTAGGTCACATAAGCTGTGCTGCACACACTTTACACTACACGAAGTTGCCCTGGGCCTTGACCTATAGTTCTAAACATTATCTATAAAACTTTTGGTAAGGTGCTGCCTGAGAACTGCTTTGTTTTTCAGAGGGATCATTGCTCAGGCTTTTTTCCCCGATAACTTGAACTATCAGATTCCTGTTTGGTTTGTATCTTAGACAGCCCTGCCTTCCTGATGAACAGTCGGTCACCTTGTCACGTGTTCCTGACGCTGTTCGTTCACATCTGTAGCTGGACTCCTGCTGTCTCCTTTACTGCTCCTGACCTGCACTGTGAACTCAGATCTCCCTGTTCCCCCGGAAAGCTATGAGATCAGATACACTGCATGATTCAATTTAGCTGAAAAAGGCCAATCTCGGCCCTCACTTAGCTAGAAAACCACAAATATCTACTGTCTTTTAAAGTTTTGAGACTTGAGATATAAAAGGAAACAAACATCATAGTTTTATTGACAAAACCATAGGAAAAGGCAGTGTTAGGGTGTAAAGTAAAAATGGTTCTCCGAAATATCTACACAAACGTGAATTCTGAAAAGTTTTCATTAAAATCGTATTTCATACAATTATAAACTAATGAGGAGCAAAACAACTGTCACCTTCTGCATAACGCAGCCTGAGCTCGACTGATGCTTAAGCAGCAGGAACTTGTCTCAGACAAGGCGGCGGCTCCCACACAGCAGCCAGGCTTCATTACCTAAGCTCCATCTTCCCAGTTGGTGTTCAAAACTGGGGCACAAGATCTGGCTTTTCAAAAAAACCGTATAGACTCCAAGAAACTTTTTTTTTTTTTGAGACAAGGTCTCATTCTGTCACCCAGGCTGGAGTGCAGTGGCCTTTGACGGCTCTCTGCAGCCTTGACCTCCCCGGCTCAAGCAATCCTTTCACCTCAGTCTCCGAGTACCTGGGACCCCAGGTGTGTTCCACCCCGTGTTACCCAGGCTGGTCTCAAACTCCTCGGCCTAAGCAATCCTCCAGCCTCAGCCTCCAAAGCACTGGGATTATAGGTGTGAGCCAATAATATTCTTTTAGGCCTCATAGTGTACAGGTGACTACAGCACATTTACAAGTGACTGCCATCTCTAGAATGTGTGGCAACTGTCTACTGGAAAAAGATCAGGCCTCCCAACCCTTTCAGGGGCAGCAAACCCACACTTGATTTGGTGCTTGGGTAACTTGAATATAACATGGCTCCCCTTGCTGTAAGCAAATGCTTTAGAGCTGAACTTTTTCTTCTTTTTTTTTTTTTAAAGCACAGAAGTTCACCAGGGCTAGTAGAAATTTCAAGGAGAATCACTTGAACCCAGAAGGCGGAGGTTGCAGTGAGCTGAGGTCGTGCCATTGCACTCCAGCCTGGCAACAAGAGCAAAACTCCGTCTCCAGAAAAAAGAAAGTAAGTCTTTAATTTTCTTAAATAATCCTCATATGTACTATCCACATTGTGGAAAAACTGAAATACGCAGTCTGGACACTGCAGTGAGATTCCAGCATACTGGCACAGACACAGCTATGTCGCATCTTACAGACTACAACAGACAACAGGCTTAACTGCAAGAGGTTCACAGACAAAACTTTACATAGATGTGCTAGAAGAATTCCAAACTGCTGTCAGAGAGAGTGTAGGAATAGGTCTGAAGAGAACTCCACCCAGTCCCTGCTGTTTGGTCACTGCAGCTGCACTCTGTATGCACCTATTAGCAACTTAACCTGTTGAAAGAAAAGAATGCAGCTGTCAGTACAGATCCAGATTTCCCCTTTCTTACAAGAAAAAAACCACACATGGCCAAGATCTGCTTCTATTATTTGGCAATATTTTCAAGTTGCTTATCAATATACATTGTTAGATCATTGCCATTTTAATTCAAGAAATAATTCCAAGTGCTATTAATTTTATATTACTGTTTTATTAGAGAGACTATTTTGTCCAGCTTCCTTTCATACAAGAGAGGTTAGGGACCGGCCTAAAGACATATATTTGGCAATTCCACACCAAGGCCTAGAACATGATTCAGATGGCTCCATCCTCTATAGAGAGGCGTTCTTCTCAGCTGCAACCTAGTCCTGTTCCTGCCGCATTATTATGTCTAACACACTGTAGATGGAGAGAGGGTGCACCTGGCATCACTACCCTAGGGAGTGCGTGTCTCTAGGACAGGTACACCAGGATTCTTGGAATTTTTTTCTAATGTTGATAAAGTAATCTGGAGTAACAACTTGAGTACTGACACTACGTATGAAGAAAGGATTGTCACCTTGGCAGAGGGTGCTTCTGTCAACCTTATGAAGAGTTTATTGGGACCTGCAATAGGGCTGAATGAGTAAACAAAATGACTGTCCTACAATGGAAAGAGAAAAAAAAAAATCAGTGCTTTTTCAAACTTACACCAGAAACTGTTAAAACACCAATGATGTAAAAGAATCATAAATAAGTTTTGTTTTTTATTTCATAAGTCAAGATGCTGTGAAGGAGGCCAAGGCGGCCAATCGCTTGAGCCCGTAAGTTGGAGACCAGCCTGACCAACACGGTGAAACCCCATCTCTACAAAAAATACAAAAAATTAGCCGGATGTGGTGGCGTGCATCTGTAGTCCCAGGTAGTTAGGAGGCTGAGGCGGGAGGATTGCTTGTGCCTGGGAAGTCAAGGCTCCAATGAGCTGTGATCTGCACCACTGCACTCCAGCCTGGTCAACAGAGTGAGACCCTGTCTCAAAAAAAAGTGACTTACGCCGGGCGCGGTGGCTCAAGCCTGTAATCCCAGCACTTTGGGAGGCCGAGACGGGCGGATCACGAGGTCAGGAGGTCGAGACCATCCTGGCTAACATGGTGAAACCCCGTCTCTACTAAAAAAAATACAAAAAACTAGCCGGGCGAGGTGGCAGGCGCCTGTAGTCCCAGCTACTCGGGAGGCTGAGGCAGGAGAATGGCGTAAACCCCGGAGGTGGAGCTTGCAGTGAGCTGAGATCCGGCCACTGCACTCCAGCCTGGGCGACAGAGCAAGACTCCGTCTCAAAAAAAAAAAAAAAAAAAAAAAAAAAAAAGTGACTTACTTTTCCTTCATTTATTAAAAATATACAAATGACAAAATCAGTCCAGGAAACTGGATTAGAATGCACCCAGCAATACACAGTACAAGTGTTAAAATGGCTGTATCTAGGGAATTTTGCTTAATTCAGTCCAAGGAAAGAATTCTAAAAGTGGCAAAGTAGGTACAAAGAATCTTTGAGATCATTAAGAATTTATATTCAGAACAATGCTAGCCCTAAGACAGTATGGTAAGCACAATTTAAGGCAAAAAAAAAAAAACAGGAAAAATTCCTACTGACAAAATTTAGGATAATTACGGGTATGGCCTCATTCCCAACCACTATTATTGGATTAGTTTCTGAATGATTATATTTTATTAAGACACAGGAATTTAAAATTAAGTCACCTATGCTTTTGATTAGAAGAATTTACTTTTCAATAGTGAAATACAGAGTATCTTACCAGAAAAACAGGAAGTTGAAATTTATCATTCAGAACTACAGCTTGTACACTACATGGTCCACAGAGCCGAGCAATAACTTCTTTACCCAAAAAGTTTGCATGGAAGATAAACAGCAGGATGCCAGAGCCTGAAAATGGGAGATGTATGTGAATGACTTCAGATGCAGCCTTCAGCCCCCAGAGAGAGGAACACTCAACACCAGACGGAAGCAGACCCCCAAGCTGGACCTGGCCAGACAGGCATCACCCACTCCGCCTGGAGGCACAGAGAAGGTTGGCCCTCTCAAAGCTTGTCACCCGGCATATTTCAACCCACAGAACTCTTTTTACCTTTTGCCCAAGTAATCTCTACTGACAGTTCCTGGAAAAGACTTTAAGTATGATTTTCTACACTGAAGTTATTAAACTGGTATTTTAAACATTACTGCTGAATGTGCACATGTCCCAGGGACATTCCTGTGGTGGGCACCTTTGGGTGTGGGTCTGAGTGGTTTTCCATTTTCTTCCACATACCTTTTTGCCCCTTCCAATTTTTCTGATTAATACATACCCAAAATTGGCCAGGCATGGTGGCTCATGTCTGTAATCCCAGCACTTTGGGAGGCAGAGGCGGGCAGATCACTTGAGGCCAGGAGTTCAAGACCAGCCTGGCCAACACGGTGAAACCCCGTCTCTACTAAGAATACAAAAATTAGCCAGGCGAGGTGGCAGCACCTGTAATTCCAGCTACTCGGGAGGCTGAGGCAGGAGAATTGCTTGAACCCGGGAGGTGGAGGTTGCAGTGAGCCGAGATGGCACCACTGCACTCCAGCCTGGGGAACAGTGTGAGACTCCTTCTCAAAAAAAAAAAAAAAAAAGTTGGTGGATGCAGACATTATGCAAATGAAAACTGCAAGCCCAGCAGTTGTAGGTGTCAGTGGGTGCTCAGGTTCACCGGGGCCAGCTCAGGGCATCGCTCTCTGGCGCTCACACCTGGCAATGCAGATGGTCCACCTGAATAATCAAAACTATAAATTACTGAACGGGCATGGTGGCTTACGCCTGTAATCCCAGCACTTTGGGAGGCTGAGGCAGGTAGATCACTTGAGGTCAGGAATTTGAGTCCAGCCTGGCCAACATGACCCCATCTCTACTAAAAATACAAAAATTGGTCGAGCGTGGCAGTGGGCGCCTGTAGTTCCAGCTACTCCAGAGGCTGAGGCAGAAGAATCACTTGAACCCAGAAGGCAGAGGTTGCAATAAGCCAAGATCATGCCACTGCACTGCAGCCTGTGTGACACAGGGAGACTCCCTCTCAAAACAACAACAACAACAAAACCTGATAAATTATGATTCCACAATGTCAAATTCTCTCAACACTAAGATATTACAAATGGCTCTTTCAGGGGCAGGGCTATATGTTCTTAAATATATTTTCCAGGAATGAATACTAAATTGTGTTATAAATATGAACTTGCAATAAAATAAAATATGATTTAGAATTTATTTGAAAAAGAATGAACTTGAATAAAGTGGTAAATATTGACAACGAACAATAGAGTATCAGTCAGTGCTAAACAGAAATGCACTATCTGGACATGGAAGCAATCTCGGATGCCTACTGCTCAATGAAAGAGGCCACTTCACAAAATGGGGAACAGGTTTCTAAGCAAAAAAAGCCAGAGCCCAGCTGCCTCCCCTCGGCAGACCGCGCTGCCTCCACATCTGCCTGGCACCACGTGTAGAGAGGGCCAGCCGCAGTCCTGCCTGGAGACGGGCTGCGGAGCAGAGGCTAGAGAGGGAGGTGGCTTCTCCATCTCTTCCACCCAGCTTTACATTAGGGCAAGAGTCTTTTTTCTTTTTCAAAAAGGGCAAAGACTTTACAAACAACACAATTCAGGGGAAAAACATTCCAGGCTCAGCATCTTAATAACTCAGACACTGAATTTTAATAAAACTCACTGAGCACTAGTGTGATTAGGAAGCCCTAACTTCAGTGCTCTCAATGGGGTTAAAACAGGGATGGGGGTGTCAGCCGGGTGTCTCTTCCAGAGCAGCTCTGCCGTTAACTGGTTTGCAAAACTATTACACATAACGGAATTTCCTTAAAGTTTTGTTCAAAGAAAGGAATCTGTCTAAAAATCTGTTAATATCGTGTCACGTTTCACACAGAGAAGTGTGAAGGGAGGCATAGGCTTACCTTCTGGTATGTTCTGTGGGGGTTTGTAATTGAAATCTGTTGAAAAATCAGGCCCCTCACAGAGTCGATGACACGCGATTGGAAAAACTGGTTCTAGCAGAGCAAGGCGAGCTTCAAAGTAATCCTTTATTGTCTCTTCTGCTACTCTTGAAAGTCTAAGAAAAAAAGTAGTACAAGTTGTTAACATTAATGTAGAAAAGAACCACAAGCCTGTCGAATACCAGTAAGGCCTTCTCAGGCCAACCTTCCAAAAAAGAGCTGCAGCTCTGCCTGCCTTCTTTCCAGCTTGACTTCCACCCGGCGGCACCCGACAACCTGTGTATCTGTCTTGTCCATCTCAGTGGAACTGAAGTTCTAAGACGGCAAGTCTTTTCCCCCACTGCCGTTTCCATCTCCCCAGTCTTTAGAACAGTGCCTGGCACAAAGTCTGTGCTTACTACATAGTTGTCTAATGAATCAGTGGAAAATCAGAAAGGGGAACCCCTCAGTACTGGGCAAATCAGGAAAGTGGGTCGCTCTACTTGCTGGATCTATGCACACACCACGTGTGACCAGAGGAGTCGGGATTGCGGCCATCAGCAGCACCGAGTGCAACAGGCGCGGTCCCAGAGGCCCACCCGAGACCTGTGACGTAAACACCGCCTTGAGTTCGCTACTGTCTGGTATGTGCGAGTTTGTGATGTGTGTTGCCGAGAGTGCTGAAGTGATAGAAATACTAAATTGTGTTGTAAGTATGAACTTGCAATAAAATAAAGCATGATTTAGAATTTATTTGAAAAAGAATGAACTTGAATAAACTGGTAAATACTGACAACCAACAACAGAATATCAGTCAGTGCTAAACAGAAATGCACTATCAAGACATGGAAGGACTCTTGGATGCCTACTGCTCAATGAAAGAGGCCAACCTGACAAGGCCAAACAATGTGTGATTCCGACTGTTCTGGAAAGGGCAAAACATGAAGGCAGTAAAGTTACTGCTGGTTGTCAGGGGCTGGGGGAGGGAGGGATGAAGAGGTGGAGAACACAGGCTTTTTCTGGCAGTGAAACTATTCTGTGTGACACTGTGGTGACAGATGGATGCATGATGTGTCTGTCCCGATCCACAGAATGTGTATCACTACGAGTGAGCCCTGATGTCGTCAGTGCTGTGCTCCGGGGATTATGCGATGTCCCTGTAGGTTCCTCGGCTGTAGTAATGTCCCATGGTGGGTGACCGGGATCTCGACAGTTGGGGAGGATGGCGGTGGGGAGGCTTGGAAATCTGTACCTTCCACTCAACTTTGCTGTGCTTAAAAGTGTTGCAAAAAATAAGGTCTATTAAAAAGAAAGACGTTTAAAGTTTCTTTTTTTTTGGTGGGGGTACAGAGTCTTGCTCTGTCACCCGGGCTGCAGTGCAATGGTGTGATCTTGGTTCACTGCAACCTCCGCCTCCCAGGTTCAAGCGATTCTCCTGCCTCAGCCTCCTGAGTAGCTGGGATTACAGGTGCCCACCACCACGCCTGGCCAATTTTTGTTTTTTCAGTAGAGACGGGGTTTCACCATGTTGGTCAGGCTGGTCTCAAACTCCTGACCTTAAGTGATCCACCCGCCTCGGCCTCCCAAAGTACTAGGATTACAAGCGTGAGCCACTGTGCCCGACCAAGTTTAAATGTTTTTAAGAAAACCTTTGCTAACCAAATTAAGAGTATACTTAATATTTAAGGAAAATACTCCCAGATAGGCCACTGTTAAGTTTGAAATTTTCTGAGTTAAATAACTTGCAGAAAAATAATTCATATGCCATTTACTAAATCTGTGATTTACTGGAAACAAAACCATCAGGACTTGTGCTGGATGTTTTTCTGAGCAGTTACACAGAGGCCGCTCCAGCGATAATGTGTCCACACGAACAGCATGTGAGACGGGGCTCGACACGTAAGTCGTTGCCACTTACGTCTCTAAATGGCTCTTCAGCAAGTCGTACACAAGCACGTTGTTGGACTGCTTCGCAAAGTGCAGGGCGCTGTTCTGGTGCTTTGACAGAATGTTGCAGTCAGCTCCACATTCAATCACAAGTCGTACAATGTCTGAATTTCCTCTTTTACAGGCCTACGTCAGGTAAAAAGGAGGAACAATTACTCAGCTGTAAACTGTGGTAACGACCCATGCGTGCTGGTCCCTTCTCCATACATGCCTGGGTTCTGTGAAGAGAGGGCACAGGCCACGTTGCTTAAATGCAAGTGGGGAGTATCTTTGACTCAGGGGCCAACACAGAAATCTGTGTGCTGCGTTCAAGTTAATTTCTTCACTGAGTTCAGGAAATGGGCAACTTCAGAAACTGTTTTGTCAGTCCCAAGACAGAACAGACACCAGGCGCTGCCCCCTGCTGCCCTCTGTCACCCATGCTATGCTGTCCCTGCGAGCCAGCCCCTCGGCAGAGGCCCCGAGATACACAAGCCTGGCCCTCACTATAGACACCTTTGTCTCGGGAATCTCAAAAACACCTCTCAGGACCACAAAATAACCTCGAAATGTCCCCAGCTGCTGCTTTAAAGGAGACGACCCAAGCACAGATAGGAATCTGAATTTGCAAACCTACTGTGCAGCTGTGGCACCGACTGTTTCCTTGTCTGTCACTTACTAGCCACATGACTGCAGATAAGTCCCGTAATGCTTCTGAGTCTCCCGTTTCCATTTGTGAAAAGGGGATGGGGTCCCTGTGCCGCCCGACCCTGTGAGGCAGATGCTGGGCAGCAGCGTCACTGTACAGAGCGGCCTCCAGGAGCAGCGGCACTCCGCGGCCCTACCCGTCTGCCGCCCTACCCGCCCGCCGCCCTACCCATCCACCACGCTACCCATCCACCACGCTACCCGCCCGCCGCCCTACCCGTCCACCACGCTACCCGCCCGCCGCCCTACCCGTCCACCACGCTACCCGCCCGCCGCCCTACCCACCACGCTACCCACCGCCGCCCTACCCATCCACCACGCTACCCATCCACCACGCTACCCGCCCGCCGCCCTACCCGGACAACGGTGTCAGCCAGCGCTTCCGGCAGGGGCGGCTCTGCCGTCAGATCAGCGGAGCCTGGGCCTGAGACCTTTCTGGTCACCCCGGGTGTCCACTGCAGAGGTGAGGGACACCATCCAGGACAGGCTCCGGACAGACCAAGTGGCCCACACTGCGGCCACGGGGAGGGTGAGGCCCTGCTGAGATTGACAGAGCCTGCAGCGACAGGTGAGGGCAGTCCCCCTGCACCTGCCCACTCTGGTAAAAGACCCATGTTCTACACTTTCTCCTCAGATGAATAGGTTTTTAATTTCTGAAAATCACAATGTTTACATCTTCTCATTCTAAAACTCAAAAAAACTTCAACATGCTAAATCCTGAAAGCAATTAAAATACAGCTTTTCAGGAACAAATACTTAAATAAACCTCATGGCAGATGAAGGCAGTCTATTGAATTCAGAACCAGTGACGTAAGTGCCACATGTCCTCTCAGGGAAGACATGCCACGCCCTCCCCGACCCACTTCCAGAGCCATCTCCCCGCTGCACCCCACTCCCCACCTCAACACAGGCACCTCAGCAAGGCATGCAGCCCTGAGGTGCTGACCTGGGGGCGCTCCCACCTGCCTTCTGCCTGATGCTGGGAGAGGCGCTGCCAGCCTGAGGACCACTTCCTCCTCCTCCTCTGCTTCTCCCCACACAGCTTCTTTCCTTCTACGGCCCTTTTCTCCTTTCCAATTCCCCATGGATGACCCCACTCTCAACCTGCGGCTACAGTCACTGTCGGAGAGCTGGACAGCAACAAACCTGAATCTCCAGCCCACACCTCTCTCCTGAGCCTAGATTCCCCAGTGAAATGTGCAGAGGTGACATCTACACGACCCAATACCCAACTCCCTCCATCTGTGCCACCTGGGCCCCCAACTTAGGAATGGGGTGACCAGGCGTCCCCTCCAGTTACCAGGCTCTGTGAATTCTACCTCTTACTTACCAAGTGGCCAGCTCACCCACTCCATCCCTCCTGCCACTACCCAGGTACAGACTTCTGTTATTTCACATCACCTGGAGACCTGACAAGTCTGCAAACGTCCTCCTCCCAATCTGTGCCGCTTCTGTACTACGGAGCATTAAAACACACAAATGAAACCCTCTAATCTGATTCTACCCTTCTTCAGCTTCAACCTTGCTGTGGCTCCCCAGGGCCCTCTGGACGAACTCCCTCAGGCTTGGCATGAGCAGGCTTCTGTGACCGCGCACCTCTCATGCTCTGGATGCATCTGCATGGCTGCAGTTCAGGGTGCACTGGGTCATCTGTCACCAAGATGATGCTCTGAGAGGCCACCGCTGCTCCACACGAGACAACCACAACAAATGAAGGGAAACAAAAGACGAACCTCAGGCTCCTGAACAAAACGAACATTTCCATGAACCGAAAGGAAAGTGCTCGAGGCCAGGAGTGCAAGCCAAGCCTGGGCAACACAGGGAGACTTGGTCTCTAGTAAGAAAAAAACGGCTGGGCGTGGTGGCTCGCACCTGCAGTCCTAGCTACTCGGGAGGCTGAGGTGAGAGGCACTTGAGCTCGGGAAGCCGAGGCTGCAGTGAGTCATGATGGCGCCACTGTACTCCAGCCTGGGCTACAGGAGGAGACTGTTTATGGGCCTCATGGGGCAGGAGGACAAGAGACAGGTGGTCCGGGCCATCAGAAGAGGGTTCGCGGTGAGACTCGATGCCAGGTGCCCTGCAGAGCCAGGTCTGGCTGTGCTCTTTTGCTTACTGGGGACAGAGGCTGGAATGGGCGCTGTGGGCAGGCCCCTGCTGGGCTCAATGGCTTACATGGAGCCAAGCATTCCAGGGAGGAAACGGGACAGGTGCCCACAGGGAGCTGAGCTGGCCACTGCTGGCTGCGTGTCTGGACCTGCTCTATCCTAATAGCAACCTGGGCCAGGAACCCACAACTGCCGCAGAGAAACCAACCAGACCGTGCGGGTCCCCTAAGACAAATGCCAAATGGTCGACCTTTCTTTCAAAACCTGTCTGCAAACCACGTTCCAGAACACAGGAACAAGCCCGAGGCGACAAATTCACCAACATCAAATGAGGAACACACAGAGTACACGAGGAGCTCCGTCCCACGCCCAGGCATGCTCCTTCCAGGCCGGCAGCCTCCCTGCTGCTCCGGCTGCAGCCAGAGTGCTCCCTCCCTGCTGACTTGACTGCCATTTAGGATACAGTGTGGCACCTGCCTCATTCACCCTACGGATTGCCAGGGACCCCAAGGCCCAGCTCGGAGCACTCCCCTGTGACCTCACGGCTCTCTGTGCCGTTCTGATCACACCACTGCCTGCTCTGAGCTCACTGCTGCCTGCCAGCCCACTTCTCCTCCTCCCCTGCAAGCGGCTGGACTCCAGGACTGTCTTGGTACCCACTCTGTTCTCAGGCCCCAGCACAGTGCCTGGCAGTGGCAGATGCCAACACAAGCACCTGCCAAGGTACTGAAGAAGGGACAGCCCACAGGAGGGACTTACCTTCATCAGTGCGGTCTCACCATTGCTCTGCTGGACATTGACAAAAGCTCCCGCTTCCAAAAGAATAGCCACTGTTGTTAAAAAGTTCTATGGAAAGAAAAAAAGCAAATTTAATTCCCCAAATTATTTAAAAGAGAGTTTTCAGATATTTTGAAATTCTTAGTCATCAGGAAAAAAAACCCAGCAGGTTCTATCACAAGTGGTTGTGGGTTACAGCATTGCTGTGGGGCCACGGGGGTGAGCCCTGCCCCACAGAGGCCCAGACTGGGCCACTCACTGTGCTGCCAGCAACTGCTACCTAAACGGAACTGCTAGCTCCAACCTAAGAACCTCTACATAGAAATCCTTTAAAAAGATAATATATGAGAACATTTCACTTACATTATTAACCAAAAGGAATACTAATACCATTTGAAAAAATTTTAAATTATTTAAGATTAAAATTAATATTAGTACTTTAATCAGAGTATTTTAATATAAATTCTAATGAGATAAATCACATTTTGAAATGTGATTACAATGCACTACTGATGATAAATCTATTCATTACATGTCACAGATCAACTGAAACATGAATTAAAAAGTTACTCCAGCTGGGGGCGGCGGCTCATGCCTGTAATTCCAGCACTTTAACCGAGGCGGGAGGATCCCTTGAGCCCAGGCTGGGCAACACAGTGAGACCATGTCTCTACAAACATTTTTAAAACTAGACAGGTGTGGAGGTACACACTTAGTCCCAGCGACTCAGGAGGCTGAGGCAGGAGGACTGCCTGAGACCAGGAGTTTCCAGCCACAGTGAGTTATGATGGTGCCACTGCACTCCCGTCTGTGCCACAGAGGGAGACCTTATTTCTAAAACAAATTTTTTAAAAAGCTATGGGACCGTGTGATGGCCGGGCACGGTGGCTCACACCTGTAATCCCAGCACTTAGGGAGGCCAAGGCGGGAGGATCGTGAGGTCAGGAAATCAAGACCATCCTGGCTAACACAGTGAAACCCCATCCCTACTAAAAATACAAAGAAATTAGCCGGGCATGGTGGTGGGCACCTGTAGTCCCAGCTACTCGGGAGGCTGAGGCAGGAAAATGGCGAGAACCCGGGAGGCGGAGCTTGCAGTGAGCCAAGATCGCGTCACTGCACTCCAGCCTGGGCGACAGAGCGAGACTCCGCCTCAAAAAAAAAAAAAGGGTTATTTCATAATATAATATGACAATAATAAAATACTATTAGAAAGTAGAACTGGAGCAGACCAGGCGCGGAGGCTCACTCCTATAATCCTAGCACTTTGGGAGGCCGAGGCAGGTGGATCACTTGGGGTCAGGAGTTCAAAACCAGCCTGGCCAATATGGCAAAACTCTGTCTCTACTAAAAATACAAATATTAGCTGGGCATGGTGGTGGGCACCTATAATCCCAGCTACTAGGGAGGTTGAAGCAGGAGAACTGCTGGAACTCGGGGGGCAGAGGTTGCAGTGAGCTGAGATCGTGCCACTGCACTCCAGCCCTGGGGACAGAGCAAGACTCTGTCTTAAAAAAAAGGCTATGTGGCTGTGTGATTGCTGTATTTCACTACCAAAGAGGTCCTCTCAGTCCATCGGCAGGAATGAAAGCTCTGACACAGATGCACGAGAAGCCACAAACCTTCTCTGCGGCATGAATGAGGGCGGTGGTCCCGTTTTTCTGCCGACCGTTCACTTTCGCGCCTTTTGTTATGAGGAGTCGAAGGAGGTCGTCCTGCCCTCCCGCGGCGGCAAGCATCACCAGTGTCATTCCACTGGAATCCTGTGTTGGTTTTGTTAAATAAAAAACGTGTTAATCTTTAGAACAATTTCAGAACCCAGTCTTCTCACTTGAGATGTTTCAATGTGAAATCACTAACAGGCATTGATTTAGGCACCTACTTAGGATTTTCGCTAAAATATCCCAACCATCAGAAACTAGTAGCTTTTAGAATATTTTTCCACATCTACATGTTTGCATAAAATTTTACACTTTCCTCTACAGGCCTACCTCGTTTCACTGAGCTTTGCTTTACCGCACTGCACAGGGACTATGTTTTTTACAAACTGAAGGTCTGTGGCAACCCTGCCACAGACACGCTCATTCACACCAGTGCCCACAGCACGTGCCCATTTTCTGTTGTCGTATCAGCCATTTTTAGCAATAAAGTGTTGTAAATTAAGATAGTTTTTTTAAAAGATGTAATGCTATTCACAGACTACAGTCTAGTGTAAACCTAACTTTTATATGCACCAGGAAACCAACAAATTTGTGTGACTCGCTTTATTCCAACAGTCCGGAACCAAACCCACAATATCTCCAAGGAATGCTTGAATTTTTTTTTATTGGTGGTGTTTCTCTTTCATTCTTTTTTATTGAGACAGGGTGTTGTTATGTCAGCCCAGGCTGGTCTCAAACTCCTGGGCTCCTGCCTCAGCCTCGAGTAGCTGGGATTACAGGTGCACGCCACCACGCCCAGCTCTCATTTTTGTATCTTCTTTGATTTTGTTTTGTGTATGAAATCCTAAAGGTCCATGAAAAGTCTGCACCATATAAAATGAACAGTGAATCTCTGGGGGGCATATGATCAAATTTTCTACCTAGAAAATCCAAAACAAGTAACTCAAAAACGAGGAGAGAATCTCATTAAATGACTGGAGTCACACACACGTATGTGTGCAAAGACATCCATAGCTTTACCACTGACAAGCAATAACCAGTTAGAAAACAAAATGCAAATGAAAAAAGACTAATGACCATAATCAAACATAAGACATATAGGCATACATCTAGAAGCAATGTGCAATGTCTATATGAATGAAAAACCCACAGAACTTTGCTTAAGGGTATAAATGAAGAGCTGAGTGATGTAGAATTACCATGTTCCTGCCGGGCGCGGTGGCTCAAGCCTGTAATCCCAGCACTTTGGGAGGCCGAGACGGGCGGATCACAAGGTCAGGAGATCGAGACCATCCTGGCTAATACGGTGAAACCCTGTCTCTACTTAAAAATACAAAAAAAAAACTAGCCGGGCGACGAGGCGGGCGCCTGTAGTCCCAGCTACTCGGGAGGCTGAGGCAGGAGAATGGCCTAAACCCAGGAGGCGGAGCTTGCAGTGAGCTGAGATCCGGCCACTGCACTCCAGCCTGGGTGGCAGAGCAAGACTCCGTCTCAAAAAAAAAAAAAAAAAAGAATTACCATGTTCCTAGACAGAAGATGCAAAATGTAAATAAAAATGCCAATTCTCAATCTATATTATTTCATGCAATTTTAATCAAAATCCCAATAATTTTGTGAATTGTAATCCCAAAGGATTAAACCTAAAAAATCCACAGTGAAGCTAAAAAACTAAAGAAGAAAATATGAAAATATTTTCTAAGCAAGACAAGATACCCAAAAGCCATAAATGTAAAAGATTGACAGATACAATCGCCTAAAACTAAAAATCTTCAGGCAATACAGGACTCAAACACAAAACCCAAAATCTAGAGAGAAAGGGTCAATATACTTCCATTAAAAACTCCATACGTATCAGTATGGAACATGGCCAGCTACAACAGAGAGATGGACAGCTGCTAGAAATGGGCAACCATCAAAGAAACACAAATGGCCACAGGAAAATGTCTCCCTCTGTGCTCTTGGAGTGGCAGAGGGTAAAAGCACATACAAAACAGGTAACCACAACCAAACCAAACCAAACCATCACTTTTGGGGGGGAAAGGGGTTGGAATTAAAGGGACTATAAATTGTACGTTTATAGGGTTCTGCAATTTTTTAGTTTTACAAAGTGAACGTGCATTACTTTTTTTTTTTGAGACAGAGTCTTGCCCCGTTGCCCAGGCTGGGGTGCAGTGGCGCACCTCAACTTACCACAGCCTTGACCTCCCAGGCTCAGGAGATCCTCCCCCCTCAGCTGCCCAAGCAACTGGGACCAAAGGCGTATACCACCATGTCCAGCTAATTTTTGTATTTTTTGTAGAGTTGGGGTTTCACCATGGAGCCCAGGCTGGTCTCCAATTCCTGGGCTCAAGCAATCCTCCTGCCTCGGCCTCCCAAAGTGCTGGGATTATAGGTGTGTGCCACCACACCCAGCCTTTTGTAATTAAAATAAATGAAAAATTAATTTGAGGGGCTGGGCGCGGTGGCTCAAGCCTGTCATCCCAGCACTTTGGGAGGCCGAGACGGGCGGATCACGAGGTCAGGAGATCGAGACCATCCTGGCTAACACGGTGAAACCCCGTCTCTACTAAAAAAATACAAAAAACTAGCCAGGCGAGGTGGCGGGCGCCTGTAGTCCCAGCTACTCGGGAGGCTGAGGCAGGAGAATGGTGGGAACCCGGGGGCGGAGCTTGCAGTGAGCTGAGATCCGGCCACTGCACTCCAGCCTGGGTGGCAGAGCAAGACTCCGTCTCAAACAAAAAAAAAAAAAAAAAAAGAAAAATTAATTGGAATTCTTTCAAGAGTTACTTTCCATTTTCCTTTCATGAGATTTTTCAAAGACATATTACCTCTTGGTCCAGGTTATATTCTTCATTTGAATTAAGTGCAACTTTTACAGTAATATAATCCCCATTTTTTACAGCATCCCTTAACACATCTAAAATGAAAGGAAAGATAAGTTAGATTTTATAAATCTAGATTTGTGAAACGGATTTCAATATTTCCAAAACCACTCACTACTTGGAATTGCATCTGCTGCAGCAAAATTCTCATCTTTCCCATCAAGGTGCTTTTGGAAATCTTCTAACTTCATCCATTCCAACTGCAGGTCCATGCCCAAACTCAGAATCTGCTGCCTGCCATCTGAAACACACAATGGCCTTGTTAACATACATTTGTCTTAAGTATAAAAAACCCACAATGTTATCAAATTTGTGGTGTCTTAATCAAAGCTCTATGTATACTTTTCACACAAGTCATTGTATAATGGGGTCTTGTAATTGATAAAATCCCCGATTTTCTTTGGGAAGTAATATGAACGATTCACATTGAGAAGCCATGGTACTCTGAAGGCATGAAGATAAATAGGTAATCTGTCATTGTAAAATAGCCAAGGAGGAATTTTAAGACTAAGTAGCTCAAAGAAAGAGGGATCAGGGATCTGGTAAGAGGAAATACAATCCTAATGTGACTTCTCTCCCTTACACCATTCTTCTTGGACATACGCTGCTTCCCATCACGTACAGATAGAGCTGTTCTCCGCGTGTGAGCTACCCCAGCATGTGAGTCAAAGGCACTGCTTATGGATCCTTCCAGATTCACTCGGGCCCCTACACCTGGAAGCCTTCTGCTCCCACAGTGCCCTGGCCCACACCCAACTCCCTGTGAGGTACTGCTAGAGTCTTCCCCGACAGGACCCACAGGCACGGGAACATCGAGGATGCGTGTGTCCAGCCTTTATCACCACAGCAATCACAGACTTCGGTGCAGCTCGTCTGGGAGTAATTCACAATGGTGGTTTTACAAGTGAAAAACACAAATACTTGATGGTAAGAGTTAAAGGACTTTCACCTGAAACCAATTCCTCAAACCATATAGATGACGTCAGGCAGATGGCCTTGCCACAGAAATAAAGTCTGTAAAACATATGCAATAAATGAAGAACTTTTCCAAAGCCCTCAACTCAAACTAACACTTCTGGGGGTGCGCCCAAGATGGCCGAATAGTAACAGCTCCAGCCTCCAGCTCCCAGCATCATCAAGTGGGCTTCATCCCTGGGATGCAAGGCTGGTTCAACATACGCAAATCAGTAAACGTAATCCAGCATATACACAGAACCAAAGACAAAAACCACATGATTATCTCAATAGATGCAGAAAAGGCTTTTGACAAAATTCAACAGCCCTTCATGCTAAAAACGCTCAATAAATTCGGTAATGATGGAATGTATCTCAAAATAGTAAGAGCTATTTATGACAAACCCACAGCCAATATCATACTGAATAGGCAAAAACTGGAAGCATTCCCTTTGAAAACTGGCACAAGACAGGGATGCCCTCTCTCACCACTCCTATTCAACATAGTGTTGGAAGTTCTGGCCAGGGCAATCAGGCAAGAGAAAGAAATAAAAGGTATCCAGTTAGGAAAAGAAGAAGTTAGATTGTCCCTGTTTGCAGATGACATGATTGTATATTTAGAAAACCCCATCGTCTCAGCCCAAAATCTCCTTAAGCTGATAAGCAACTTCAGCAAAGTCTCAGGATACAAAATCAATGTGCAAAAATCACAAGCATTCTTATACACCAGTAACAGACAAACAGACAGCCAAATTATGAATGAACTCCCATTCACAATAGCTTCAAAGAGAATAAAATACCTAGGAATCCAACTTACAAGGGATGTAAAGGACCTCTTCAAGGAGAACTACAAACCACTGCTCAGTGAAATAAAAGAGGACACAAACAAATAGAAGAACATACCATGCTCATGGACAGGAAGAATCAATATTGTGAAAATGGCCATACTGCCCAAGGTAATTAATAGATTCAATGCCATCCCCATTAAGCTACCAATGAGTTTCTTCAGACAATTGGAAAAAACTGCTTTAAAGTTCATATGGAACCAAAAAAGACCCCGCATTGCCAAGACAATCCTAAGTCAAAAGTACAAAGCTGGAGGCATCATGCTACCTGATTTCAAACTATACTACAAGGCTACAGTAACCAAAGCAGCATGGTACTGGTACCAAAACAGAGATATAGACCAATGGAACAGAACAGAGTCCTCAGAAATAATACCACACATCTACAGCCATCTGATCTTTCACAAACCTGACAAAAACAACAAATGGGGAAAGGATTCCCTATTTAATAAATGGTGCTGGGAAAATTGGCTAGCCATATGTAGAAAGCTGAAACTGGATCCTTTCCTTACTCCTTACGAAAATTAATTCAAGATGGATTAGAGATTTAAATGTGAGACCTAAAACCATAAAAACCCTAGAAGGAAACCTAGGTAATACCATTCAGGACATAGGCATGGGCAAGGACTTCATGTCTAAAACACCAAAAGCAACGGCAACAAAAGCCAAAATTGACAAATGGGATCTAATTAAACTAAAGAGCTTCTGCACAGCAAGAGAAACTACCACCAGAGTGAACAGGCAACCTACAGAATGGGAGAAAATTTTTGCAACCTACTCATCTGACAAAGGGCTAATATCCAGAACCTACAAAGAACTCAAACAAATTTACAAGAAAAAAAGAACCCCCATCAAAAAGTGGGCAAAGGATATGAACAGACACTTCTCAAAAGAAGACATTCATACAGCCAACAGACACATGAAAAAATGCTCATCATCACTTGCCATCAGAGAAATACAAATCAAAACCACAATGAGATACTATCTCACACCAGTCAGAATGGCAATCATTAAAAAATCAGGAAACAACAGGTGCTGGAGAGGATGTGGAGAAACAGGAACACTTTTACACTGTTGGTGGGACTGTAGACTAGTTCAACCACTGTGGAAAACAGTGTGGCGATTTCTCAAGGATCTAGAACTAGAAATGCCATTTGACCCAGCCATCCCATTACTGGGGATATACCCAAAGGATTGTAAGTCATGCTGCTGTAAAGACACATGCACACATATGTTTACTGCGGCACTATTCACAATAGCAAAGACTTGGAATCAACCTAAATGTCCATCAGTGACAGACTAGATTAAGAAAATGTGGCACATATACACCATGGAATACTATGCAGCCATAAAAAAAGGATGAGTTCGTGTCCTTTGTGGGGACATGGATGCAGCTGGAAACCATCATTCTCAGCAAACTATCGCAAGAAAAGAAAACCAAATACCGTAGCATGTTCTCACTCATAGGTGGAAAATGAACAATGAGATCACCTGGACACAGGAAGGGGAACATCACACACCGGGTCCTACTGTGGGGAGGGGGTGGGGGGAAGGATACCATTAGGAGATATACCTAATGTAAATGACAAGTTAATGGGTGCAGCACACCAACATGGCACATGTATACATATGTAACAAACCTGCACGTTGTGCACATGTACCCTAGAACTTAAAGTATAACCCCCCCCGCAAAAAAAAAACCTAACACTACTGTTAACTCTGAGAGCTGACAGCAGAGAAACAGCACAGCCTCTGGGCTGTCCATCCTGGTGCAGCATCCCAGGTCTATCAGCAATGGTAACAGTGAAAGCCACTAGCAATCATAAGACATGTTAACTTATTTATGTGAATGGATTTATTTCCTCCATACACAATAACCTGTAATGGGAGACATGTTACAGATGAGAGGCTGGGAGAGGCTCCAGGGTTTTCTCAGACACACACCAGTGAGTGGCGGCGCCGGTCTTCTTACTCAGGTGTCTGAGTCGCCCATGAAGCCCCCACCCGCTATGCCCCATGACCCATCCCACCACTGAGGCAGCAATGTGGAAAGATTGTGGAAGCAGAACAGGTGAGGTCTTTATGAACTGAGATAATATCACCGAACTCACAGGACTGCCGTAAGAACAGAGAGCATCCCTAGACCAGAACCACTGGAAAGGCTGAGCTGCAGCTCAGATTGTGGTCTCTAACAAAGCAAACTGATTCAAAACCCATGTTCACTCCTGACAAGTGCTGGGTCTTGCCTCTGGACCTAATAGGCTTAATTTTCTTTTCTTTTTTTTTTCAGATGGAGTCTTGCTCTGTCCCCAGGCTGGAGTGCAGTGGCACAATCTCGGCTCACTGCAAGCTCTGCCTCCCGGGTTCACGTCATTCTCCTGCCTCTGCCTCCCGAGTAGCTGGGACTACAGGCGCCCGCCACCTCCCCTGGCTCATTTTTGTATTTTTAGTAGAGACGGGGTTTCACGGTGTTGGCCAGGATGGTCTTGATCTCCTGACCTTGTGATCCGCCCGTCTTGGCCTCCCAAAGTGCTGGGATTACAGGCGTGAGCCACCGCGCCCGGCCTTCTCTATTTTTAATAAGAAACTCGATATACATATAATAAGGAATGTATGTCACGAAGTGCAACAATGAAGCGTGCTCTGTGGTCACAAGACCCGCTCGGCGGCACATGCCCGTGCCTCCCACAGCTGTCCCCTGCATGCTGTCATCTACATCTGCAGTCTGTGTCTCACGCTCTTCTTCAACATAGCTTTGCCATCATCCTAAGAAATACACAGTTGGTTTTGCTTGCTGATGAGCTTTCTATACACTGCAGAAGTTCTCTATTCTGGGTAGTGACCCTTTGTTTTTTCGCCCTTTCTAATGGTAGCTCTGTCAAATGGAACTCACCTTGTTCAGTCAACTTTATCATTTTATTCCTTTACGGAACATTTTGTGTCCTGTTTAAGAAATCTTTCCCTACCCTCAAGGTCATAAAGATATTAGCCTTAATCTCTAAATACCTAGAATCTAAATATCCTCCTAATAGGGCCCCACTGCATCAGGATCTGACTCTCAGGTATGGGGCTTTTGATACAGGAATAACCACCCGTTCTGACACCAGTGAGAAGAGGCGTCCTCCACACGTGCACCCCGTGATGCCCCGTCCTCTGTCCTCTAGCAGAGCTGCACCACCGGACTGAGGTCTACCCTGCTACGCTAGTTCACCTACCCTGCTGTGCCAAGTAAATGCTATAAGGAATCACTAGTTTGATATAGCGGGTTTTGATTACTTACTGGGACAATTGGCTTTGGCTTTTCTTGAGTCTTCCACATTAACTGCAGAATGAGCATTTGTAAATTCCATGAAAAACTGTGTTGAGATTTTGCTTAGAACTGCAGGGATGCTATAGACCAGTTCGGAGAAAATGACAAACTTCTAAAATTGTTTTCTTTTGTTTTCTGAAACAGAGTCTCACTCCGTCACCCAGGCTGGAGTGCAGTGGCACAATCTCAGCTCACAGCAACCTCCACCTCCCAGATTCAAGGGATTTCTGTGCCTCAGCCTCCTGAGTAGCTGAAATTGCATGAGCTATGTTTTGCTCAAGCAGAGAAAAAAAAAAAAAAAAAAAAAAAAAGCTATTTTTCGCTCATGCAAAATGCCTGGCTAATTTTTGTATTTTTAGTAGAAATGGGGTTTCACCATGTTAGCCAGGCTGGTCTCGAACTCCTGACCTCAAATGATCTGCCTGTCTCGGCCTCCCAAACTGCTAGGATTACAGGCGTGAACCACTATGCCTGGACCCTAAAATTGTTTTCTAATAAAAATGACATATATATATTTTAGTAAGTTTCAAGCAATCAAGAAATCTTTAAAATTTTCTCCATAAGGGCTTTTTTTTTTGAGACAGAGTTTTGCTCTGTTGCCCAGGCTGGAATGCAATGGCATTATCTCAGCTCACTGCAACCAACACCTCCTGGGTTCAAGCAGTTCTCCTGCCTCAGCCTCCTGAATAGCTGGGACCACAGGCGTGAGCCACCACAACCAGCTAATTTTTGTATTTTTAGTAGAGATGGGGTTTCGCCACGTTGGTCAGGCTGGCATCGAACTCCTGACCTCGAGTGATCCACCTGCCTCAGCCTCCCAGGATTACAGGCGTGAGCCACCGCACCTGGCTCATCTTTCATGAACAATATTCTAAGCAATCTTTTAACTCTTTTAAATGTGTTGCTACTGAAAACTATATGTTTTTATTTATTTTCTTTGAGACAAAGTCTCACTCTTGTCCCCCAGGCTGGAGTGCGATGACGCGATCTCGGCTCACTGCAACCTCCGCCTGCCCGGTTGAAGCGATTCTCCTGCCTCAGCCTCCCAAGTAGCTGGGATTACGGACATGCGCCAGCTATTTTTTGTATTTTTAGTAGAAACGGGGTTTCACTATGTTGGCCAGGCTGGTCTCGAACTCCTGACCTCGAGTGAGCCACCCGCCTCGGCCTCCCAAAGTGCTGGGATTACAGGCGTGAGCCACCACGCCTGGCATGAAAACTGTATCTTTTAAAAATATATTTATTGGCCGGGCGCAGTGGCTCAAGCCTGTAATCCCAGCACTTTGGGAGGCCGAGATGGGCGGATCACGAGGTCAGGAGATCGAGACCATCCTGGCTAACACGGTGAAACCCCATCTCTACTAAAAATATAAAAACTAGCCGGGCGAGGTGGCGGGCGCCTGTAGTCCCAGCTACTCAGGAGGCTGAGGCAGGAGAATGGCGTAAACCCGGGAGGCGGAGCTTGCAGTGAGCTGAGATCCGGCCACTGCACTCCAGTCGGGCGACAGAGCGAGACTCCGCCTCAAAAAAAAAAAAAAAAAAAAAATATATATATATATATATATATTTATTATTTATGTAGAAATGTATATAGGTTTAAAAAAGAAAATTGACTTTTGTCACTGATCTTATATCCAGTCACCTTGCTAAATTTTTAATACTTGTAATAATTTATTTGTAGATTATTTTAGGTTTTTTATATGAATCTGATAATGACAGCTTTTTTTTTTTTTTTTTTGACAAAAGTCTTGCTCTGTCATCCAGGCTGAAGTGCAGTGGCGTGATTTTAGCTCACTACAACCTCTGCCTCCTGGGCTCAAATGATCCTCCCACCGTAGCCTCCTGAGTAGCTGGGACTACAGGTATGTGCCATCTGCCTGGCTTATTTTATTTTATTATTATTATTACTATTCTTTTGTTGTTTCGAGACAGAGGTTCGCTCTTGTTGCCCAGGCTGGAGTGCAATGGCACCATCTCAGCTCACTGAAACCTCCGCCTCCTGGGTTCAAGCGATTCTCTTGCCTCAACCTCCTGAGTAGCTGGGACTACAGGCATGCGCCACCACATCTGGCTAATTTTGTATTTTTAGTAGAGAGAGTGTTTTTCCATGTTGGTAAGGCTGGTCTTGAACTCCCGACCTCGGGTGATTCACCCGCCTCGGCCTCCCAAAGTGCTGGGAATAGAGGCAGGAGCCTCCACACCTGGCCTTTTCTTATAGCTGTTGTCTGGTTTTGGTACTGAAGTTATAATGGTCTCCCAGAGTAAGTTAGCATTAGCATTCTTTGCCTGTTTTTAGAACGATTTTTATCAGTGTGGTAGCCTCTGGTTTGAGAAACTCATCTGGCTCGGTGTTAAATTTATGAGGCTGTTTTTATTATTCCACGTTCTTTTTTTTTTTTATTATTATACTTTAAGTTCTGGGGTACAGAACTAGGAGGTTTGTTGCATAGGTATACATGTGCCATGGTGGTTTGCTGCACCCATCTACCTGTCATCTACATTAGGAATTTCTCCTAATGCTCTCCCTTCCATAGCCCCCAGCCCCTGGCAGGCCCCTGTGTGTGATGTTCCCCTCCTGGGTCCATGTGTTCTCACTGTTCAACTCCCACTTAGGAGTGAGAACATGCGCTGCTTAGTTTTCTGTTCTTGTGTGAGTTTGCTGAGAATGATGTCAGTCTGATGGGTTTCCCTTTGTGAGTAACCCGACTTTTCTCTCTGACTGCCCTTAACATGTTTTCCTTCATTTCAACCTTGGTGAATCTGATGATTACATGTCTTGGGGTTGCTCTTCTTGAGGAGTATTTTTGTGGTGTTCTCTGTATTTCCTGAATTTGAATGTTGGCCTGTCTTGCTAGGGTGGGGAGGTTCTCCTGGATAATATTCTGAAGAATGTTTTCCAACTTGGTTCCATTCTCCCCATCACTTTCAGGTACACTAATTAAATGTAGATTTGGTCTTTTCACAGAGTCCCATATTTCTTGGAGGCTTTGTTCATTCCTTTTCATTTTTTTTTTCTCTAACCTCGCCTTCTTGCTTTATTTCATTAAGTTGATCTTCAATCTCCGATATCCTTTCTTCTGCTTGATCCATTCGGCTATTGATACTTGTGTATCCTTCATGAAGTTCTCGTGCTGTGTTTTCAGCTCCATCCGGTCATTTATGTTCTTCTCTAAACTGGTTATTCTAGTCAGCAATTCCTCTAACCTCTTCTCAAGGTTCTTAGCTTCCTTGCATTGGGTTAGAACAGACTCCTTTAGCTCAGACAAGTTTATTACCCACCTTCTGAAGCCTACTTCTGTCAACTCATCAAACTCATTTTCTGCCCAGTTTTGTTCCCTTGGCGAGGAGTGGTGATCTTTTGGAGAAGAAGTGTTCTGGTTTTTGCAATTTTCAGACTTTTTGCCCTGGTTTCTCCCAATCTTTGTGGAGTTATCTACCTTTGGTCTTTGATGTTAGTAACCTTCAGATGGGGTCTGAGTGGGCATCCCTTTTGTTGATGTTGATGCTATCCCTTTCTGTTTGTTAGTTTTCCTTCTAACAGGCACCTCTGCTGCAGGTTTGCTGGAGGCCCACTCCAGACCCTGTTTGCCTGGGTATCACCAGCGGAGGCTGCAGAACAGCAAAGATTGTTGCCTGCTCCTTCCTCTGGAAGTTTCGTCCCAGAGGGGCACCCACTAGATGCCAGCTGGAGCTCTCCTGTATGAGGTGTCTGTCGGCCCCTACTGGGAGGTGTCTCCCAGTCAGGAGACACGGGGGTCAGCTACCCACTTGAGGAGGCAGTCTGACCCTTAGCAGAGCTCAAAAGCTGTGCTGGGAGATCCACTGCTCTCTTCAGAGCCGTCAGACAGGGACGTTTAAGTCTGCTGAAGCTGTCCCCAGACGCCCCTTCTCCCAGGTGCTCTGTCCCAAGGAGATGGGGATTGTATCTATAAGACCCTAACTGAGCTGCCTTTTCAGAGATGCCCTGCCCAGAGGAGGAATCGAGAGAGGCAGTCTGGCCACAGCAGCCTTGCTGAGCTGCGGTGCGCTCCACCCAGTTTGAACGTCCAGGGGGCTTTGTTTACACTATGAGGGTAAAACCGCCTACTCAAGCTTCAGCAATGGCGGACACCCCTCCTCCCACCAAGCTCAAGTGGCCCAGGTCGATCTCAGACTGCTGTGCTGGCAGCGAGAATTTCAAGCCAGTGGATCTTAGCTTGCTGAGCTCCATGGGGACCTGCCAAGCCAGACCACTTGGCTCCCTGGCTTCAGCCCCCTTTCCAGAGGAGTGAACAGTTCTGTCTTGCTAGCGTTCCAGGTGCCACTGGGGTATGTAAAAAAAAAAAAAACTCCTGCAGCTAGCTCAGTGTCAGCTCAAAGAGCCGCCCAGTTTTGTGCTTGAAACCCAGGGCCCTGGCGGCATAGCCACCAGAGGGAATCTCCTGGTCTGCGGGTTGTGAAGATCGTGGGAAAAGTGCAGTATCTGGGCCAGAGTGCGCCGTTCCGCACAGCACAGTCCCTCAGGGCTTCCCTGGCTAGGAGAGGGAGTTCCCCAACCCCTGCACTTCCCAGGAAAGGCTAAGGCCCCACCCTGCTTTGGCTCGCCTTCCGTGGGCCGCACCCACTGTTCCAGCAGTCCCAATGAGATGAACCAGGTACCTCAGTTGGAAATGCAGAAATCAGCTGCTTTCTGTGTCAATTTTGCTGAGAGTTGCAGAACGGAGCTGTTCCTATTCGGCCATCTTGCCAGCAATCCCGTATTTCATGTTCTTTTTTTATTTTGAGATGGAGTCTCGCTCTGTTGCCCAGGCTGGAGTGCAGTGGTGTGATCGTGGCTCACCGCAACCTCCACCTCCTGGGTTCAAGCGATTCTCCTACCCCAGCCTCCCGAGTAGCTGGGACTACAGGCATGTGCCACCATGCCCGGCTAATTTTTTGTATTTTTAGTAGAGATGGGGTTTCACCATGTTGTCCAGGCTAGTCTCGAACTCCTGACCTTGTGATCCGCCCGCGTTGGCCTCCCAAACTGCTGGGATTACAGGTATGAGCCACCACGCACGCCCTCATGTTCTTTAACAGTTGTGACTATTCAGTCTTTTTTGGATCAATTTCATTATTTTTTCCCCAAGGAATTTTTCCATGTCATTCAGTTTTCAAATCTCTTTTTCAATTTTAGAGATGAGGTCTTGCTATGTTTACCAGGATGGAGTACAGTGGCTATTCACAGGTACAATCTTAGCATAATATAGCTTCGAACTCCTGGGCTTACTGATCTTCCTGTCTCGCCTCCAGAGTAGCTATTTTCTTTTTTTTTTTTTTTGGAGATGGAGTCTCACTCTGTCACCCAGGCGGCAATGCAGCAGCGCAATCTCAGCTCACTGCAACCTCTGCCTCCCGGGTTCAAGCGATTCTCTTGCCTCAGCCTCCTGAGTAGCTGGGACTACAGATGCACGCTGCCACGCCTGGCTAAATTTTTGTATTTTAGTAGAGACGGGTTTCACCGTGTTGCCCAGGCTGGTCTCGAACTCCTGAGCTCAGGCAATCCACCTGCCTCAACCTCCCAAAGTGCTGGGATTACAGGCATGAGCCACCGTGCCTGGCCACCTAGCTAGTTTTCAAATCAATTGGTAAGAAATTGCTCATAGAATTCATCTTTTAAATCTGTACACAACCTATAATCGTGTCTCTTTTTCATGTGTTTCTTTTGTTCTCAACAAACTGTGTCAGAGGCTTGTTTATTTTATAGCAAAGCCAGGAATCCACTTCTGTCTTTACGGATGTTCCCCCTACTGTATCTGTTTTTTACTGCCTGGTATCTCAACAGCAGTGCTGCTATTTGGCATCTGCCCTCTGGGCGACCTACCTCTTCCTCCTTGCCCACTGGTACCAGAAATTACCCTAATTTCCTGCATGCTCAGCAACACATCCAAAAGCACATTTTCTCCAGGTATCCAGGGTGTCATCATTTTGTAGTATAAGGGTTTCCCAGGCGATCTAGTCTGTCATATTCTGAATTTTTCAATTATCTTCAGTGTTTCTCAAGATCCACAAATTATACAAAGTTTTATTAGACTAAGCTCTCTGATTTATTAGGTCCTAGTTACAAACATGTATGTACACTTTTTAGTACTCCTCCCCACCACTACTGTAGTCTGTATTCTTCTTCTCGACCAGTTCCGATGTCCTCAGGACAGCATTTACAATATAATCTTATTTAGTGTTATTTGCTACAACATTAAAAGGATAAAATACAAATAAGTTTATATTTGATAATTTCCTGAAAGAAATCTATTAAATAGTAAGATATAAAATGGGGCTGCGAGGTAGGAGTAGGTAAGGTAGAAAATCAGAAATCTTTTAACTCCATACGTGCTGAGAACATTATAGGAACTCAGAAAAATTGTTTAATCCACTGAGAAGTCACAGAATGACCCGTCTTCAATATAAAATGTTATTCAGGAGATCCAAGTAAACTCTTTACTCCATTATTTTTTGATCTTGAGATCAGAAATACAGACAGAGAAGAGTACAGTAAAATAATACGGTGCACTATCTTGAAAAATTCTGCAAAATGATTCCAAACTCACCCGAATTCTCATCTGCTTGGCACACGCTGTCTGAAACCTCCTGATCACCTTCTGCAGCAATGTATGCCCAAGTGTCCGTTTCGTCTCTGGTGCTCCTCCTCTCTTTAAGTGACTGTCTGTTTTCCTTGGTTTTGTGATCGTCTATGGTTTTAAAATCCAGTGGTATTTCTTCTCTTTTCCGATTATTCTCAGAAACATCATTTTTTTCTTCTGGAGTTAATTTAAATAAATCAAATGCATTTCTGATTTCCTTAAGTGCTAATGAAAAAATTAAAAGATGGTTAAGTATGAGCCACAAATTTCTGTTACATTCAAAAGAAAATCTAAGTTAGTGTTAAAGCAACAAGATATTTTCTTAATTTTTACTAACATTCACCTAGCTTATAAAGCCTGGTCTGATTTACTGTCAAAGCCAAAAAATCGTTTCAGCTGGTCTTTCTACTGGCTACTCAGTATTCAGAAAGGATGTCCAGTGTGAATGGCTGTTAAGCAGATGTTCTGAACTACTCACCTGCAGTTGTGACAAAGGCCTACTGAAGGCGGTGAGTCTCAGAGTGATCCAAGTCACACCAGAACCTTTCCTACAGCTAAAGACATCAGACTGTCTATAGCTGGATCCTGAGGCTTGTACCAAAATGGTTGCTGGTGGCAAGTGAGGGAAACAGCAGGGTGCCAGAGCACTGCCTATGTACCTGGTAAAACTGTACCTGATGCTACCAGCTTTTAACTAAAGAAAAAAGTGGGAAGAAAACTGGCAGACACTAGACCTGACATTAGAAATAACCCCAAAAAGAAGAGAATTAGGATGAATTCTATTATAAACTCTCGGTACACAGCAGACAGGTTTTGTTATCAGGGAATATTGAAAACTGGACTCTAGTGAGTACCCTTATGAATGGGACAAACAGTCGTTCCATTTGAGGCTATATGTTCACAGTAAAAACGTATCTAAAACTGACATACAAGATACTAGGAGGAAAAAAGGTTAAGAAGGCCAGGTCCAGTTTTACAGTATTTTGAACCTCTAGTCATTCTTTGATGAACAGAAGGCATTTAAGACTTTTGTTTTGCTTTGAACAACAATCTTACAGCCACTTTACGTGTGACCCACTGAAACAGAGCCACTGCTCCTGCCACTTCATTCACCGGCTTCTGCTGCCAGAACCAGCCTAGGCTTAGAAAAAACTTACTTCTAATATTACTTCAGTTACATTCAGCTTTCAGTAAGAAAATCCAAGGAAAATCATCCATCTCTTAGAACCACTGTTTGCCAGAAAACATGTGTTCCAAGTACTTTTGCTACAGAAACTAAATATTTATCTGCTAGGGTTTATTCAAACACTGTAATGGTGTTTTTTTGTTTGTTTTTAAGAAATATAAAGTCTTTGTTCCAATATTGATATGTATTATGGATTTTCTATTATAGTCTATCTTGAAGTGATCCAAAATGCATATTCAATATTCTGTTTTACACAAATGACACCGTTACATATAATGAATATATTAAAAGGTGTTTCTTAAAATTTAGCATCTGCTATAAAAAAACACATTTATTTTTCTGCCACAACTAATTTCCTGTCTCAGTAATGCTAATCTGATCCCTCATCATATTAAAAAGAAGGAAAAACAAGGTGAAAATAACGGAAAAAAAATTATATAAATTTTTATATAATAAATTTAGGTAACTGGTTAATTATTTATATATTAGATAGCAATGTAAATGGTAAAACGTTAATATTTACACTCACCCTTTAATCCTTTTGGATCTTTTCTGCCTTTTTCTTCCTTGTCAGAATCATGCCTTTTCTGATATTTTTCTTTGGATTCAGTTTTTTTGGTCTCTTTGTCCTGAAAATGACATGATATCCAAACAAGAATGGATAAAGAGTTGACACTGTAGAGGCCGGGCGCGGTGGCTCAAGCCTGTAATCCCAGCACTTTGGGAGGCCGAGGCGGGCGGATCACGAGGTCAGGAGATCGAGACCATCCTGGCGAACACGGTGAAACCCCGTCTCTACTAAAAGCTACAAAAAACTAGCCGGGCGAGGTGGCGGCGCCTGTAGTCCCAGCTACCCGGGAGGCTGAGGCAAGAGAATGGCATGAACCCGGGAGGCGGAGCTTGCAGTGAGCTGAGATCCGGCCACAGCACTCCAGCCTGGGCGACAGAGCGAGACTTCGTCTCAAAAAAAAAAAAAAAAAGAGTTGACACTGTATATTTATTTGAGAACCGGAAAATACAGGTCTGTGGCTTCAGGGAACCACCCTTGTATACTGTGGTACATGATCACTGATCATTAAATCCTCTTCACACAAAAGAATTTTGCTTCCTCAGTCAACCATATGATAATTCACAAAATATCAAATTCAAAGCCCAACAGCAGTTTTCCCACCCTCTTTTAGGAATTTTATTTTTTAAAAAAGGAAATTCTAAGCAAGTTTTCTACCCACAGTCTTAACCAACCATGACTATTTTACTTCTCCATGTTCCCCCTTCTGGTCCTTGTACTTTTACATGGATATTCTTTTTTAAAATTCATTTTTGTTTACATTACACACATATTTTTACGACTGTGTTCATATTTATGTAGGGTCTTCTACTCCATTGCATTTTCTAAGTTGTTCTATTTTGCTACACTGACCTCATAATATTTCAGTAGTTTTAATGGTCCCCAAGTTGACATATCAATGTTTCCTTAACCATTTCCCCTATGGCTAGAAAGTTAGATTGCTATCCATTTTTCACTAATGAAGATAATTCTGCCATGAATAGCTATGTATGCACAGGTTTTCCTTCTTTAAAATGATTTCCTTAAAATAAATTCCCAAAACTGGAAATAATGAATGAAAAAAAATGATGTTCTTTATAGCCCTTGATAAATACTGCATACGTAAATACTCTCATAATTTGGAAAATACATCCATTTTGCAAAGCCATAAAAAAATAATTTTTATGGCCGGGTGCGGTGGCTCAAGCCTGTAGTCCCAGCACTTTGGGAGGCCGAGACGGGCGGATCACGAGGTCAGGAGATCGAGACCATCCTGGCTAACAGGGTGAAACCCCGTCTCTACTAAAAAAATACAAAAAAAAACCTAGCCGGGCGAGGTGGCGGGCGCCTGTAGTCCCAGCTACTCGGGAGGCTGAGGCAGGAGAATGGCGTAAACCCGGGAGGCGGAGGCCGCAGTGAGCTGAGATCCAGCCACTGTACTCCAGCCCAGGCGACAGAGCGAGACTCCGTCTCAAAAAATAAATAAATAAATAAATAATTTTTATAATGGGACAAATTCTCTATTAAATACGTTTTTATAAGCATTAAAATACTTGTTGATGTACTTTGTGTCCTATTATTTAATAGTGGTATACTCAAGACAACACGGGAAATGACCAAGTAGGATGTGAAAAACCAATAAAATAAGCTGATGAAGCTATAAACCTGAGTATACAATGCTCCATATATCATCTGAGTACCTCTAAAAACCATCCTGACTTTTGTTCACAAATTAGCCTTTAATTTTCTAGTCCTAATCATTCTAAGAGAAACAAAGCAGAGACTAAGAGATAAGCTGCGGTGTGCAAAAGCTGGAGGATCTTCATTTATGACCACCCATAGTCACAAACACTTTCTTACATTACAGCTTGGCTGTTTCCCTTTCTTTGCTTGTGAAATGTCTTGACCACTCAACATGGGTTTTCTGCTGCCTTCCGTGGCCCTTACCTCCTCAGCTGAGTCAGTGGACCAGAAGCCTCTCTCTTCCCCGCTCAACCTCCAGCCCTTCGGCGTTTGGGCAGACGCAGGCATCAGCTTCTCGAACTCTGCAGCACTTCTGCCTCTGTCTTGATTCCTCTGCTTTTTAGGTGCCGTTCTCTTCTCTAAGAAAGCGTTCTTGTTCTCCAGCTTCCTGCTCTCTCTGGCGTCCTCAGCCTTCCTCGGGGTCTTCTTTCTCCTCCTGCCTCTGACATCGGCATCCTCCTCAGCACTCATGGCGCTATCTAGGGGCTTCTCAAAGCCATGCTCCAGCCCTGTGTCCTGCCCTGCTCTCTCTCGTGCAGTTTTAGTGTTTTGTTTCTCTTCTCTGCTGTCGGAATGTAGCCCTTCACTGTCATCCTCTGGAAAGGCAGAATCATTAAGTACACTTGATTCAGATTCCACCTGGGATTCGACAAATTTTTCTTTTTTTGTTTTTCTATTTTCTTTGGGATCTTCTCTTGTTTTCGTCTTTAAATCTCTTATTTCACCCTTTTTAACTTTCTTTAATTCCTTTGTTTCTTTCACTTCGTCTTTTTTGGGCTTCTTGGACTCCTTTAGTTCTTCTTTGGCTTCAGAAATTCTTTTCTTTGTCCTTAAATCAAAAACTAAACTTTCGAAGGAGCTCTCCAGGTCTGGTTTGGACTTGTCTTTTAGCTTCCCGGCCTTTGCTTTTTTCTTTTTCAGATCCTCTGGGCTTTTCTCTTCTCTCTGCCTTAATTTTTTCTTTTTCTTCTTTGGTGAAGTATCTTCTTTTGTCTCACTTTGCTGATCGCTATCAGAGTTCGCCTCAAATATGTCATTATTTAAGGACAGTCTCTAGAAAATACAAAAAAGATTAGAATATTCATTAACATATTGATTTTAAAGGTTTTGAAAAGTAGTACTAATGAAATTTGGTAAGAATATATTTTGTTCCAAGCAGAATCTCAACTTCTTTTTTTTTTTTTTTTTGAGACGGAGTCTCGCTCTGTCGCCCAGGCTGGAGTGCAGTGGCCGGATCTCAGCTCACTGCAAGCTCCGCCTCCCGGGTTCCCGCCATTCTCCTGCCTCAGCCTCCCGAGTAGCTGGGACTATAGGCGCCCGCCACCACGCCCGGCTAGTTTTTTGTATTTTTTAGTAGAGACGGGGTTTCACCGTGTTAGCCAGGATGGTCTCGATCTCCTGACCTCGTGATCCGCCCGTCTCGGCCTCCCAAAGTGCTGGGATTACAGGCTTGAGCCACCGCGCCCGGCCGAATCTCAACTTCTTAAAACCACTTACCTAAGCTGAAATCGTATGCTACCTCTATCTCTGACTTAGCAAACAGCTCCTGGCAGTGAGGACAAGTGTGGGTTTAGAAGGCAGGAGTGCACAGAAACACAGTGCTGCCGAGTGCCCAGCCCAAAGCAGGAGTGAGCGGACTCAGGTAGGGTGGGCTGTAAATGATCTCAACTTCAACATTTCCAAAACCACCAAGAAAGTAATTTTTACAGACTTTCTTGGCTGCCAACAAAGTAGTTACCGATGCAAATACAAAATGTTTTCTAAGACCTTGGATCCCGGAACGTCCTTAAACTTGCTCCTACGTTTGACAGTTATGTACAGAACAAGCAAGACTGCACACAAATCTTACTTCCCAAATTCATGTGTTATCTGAAATACTGCTTATGAAAAAGTATTTTCCTATTTTAAAATTCAAAAAAAGAAACCTAAGAAACAAGTACTTGTATAGACACAAAAACACTATGCAAAGTATTTTCAGTTCCCACTTCCCAAAACCACCGTATCCTAAATGACTTGGGGGTAGAGAGAAGGGATGGAAACGATAGCTTTTGTTTGTTTGTTTGCTTGTTTTTTTTTTTTTTTTTTTTTTTTTGAGACGGAGTCTTGCTCTGCCACCCAGGCTGGAGTGCAGTGGCCGGATCTCAGCTCACTGCAAGCTCCGCCTCCCGGGTTCACGCCATTCTCCTGTCTCAGCCTCCGGAGTAGCTGGGACTACAGGCGCCCGCCTCGTCGCCGGCTAGTTTTTTGTATTTTTAGTAGAGACGGGGTTTCACCGTATTAGCCAGGATGGTCTCGATCTCCTGACCTCGTGATCCGCCCATCTCGGCCTCCCAAAGTGCTGGGATTACAGGCTTGAGCCACCGCGCCCGGCCTGTTTGCTTGTTTTTTAAGACGGAGTCTCATTCTGTCGCCCAGGCTGGAATGCAGTGACTTACTGCAACCCCTGCCTCCTGGGTCCTGGGTTCAAGCGATTCTCCTGCCTCAGCTTCACGAGTAGCTGGGATTACAGGCATGCGCCACCACGGCCTGCTAATTTTTTTTTTTTTTTTTTTTTTTTGAGACGGAGTCTCGCTCTGTCGCCGGGGCTGGAGTGCAGTGGCCGGTTCTCAGCTCACTCCAAGCTCCGCCTCCGGGTTCACGCCATTCTCCTGTCTCAGCCTCCGGAGTAGCTGGGACTACAGGCGCCCGCCTCGTCGCCCGGCTAGTTTTTTGTATTTTTAGTAGAGACGGGGTTTCACCGTATTAGCCAGGATGGTCTCGATCTCCTGACCTCGTGATCCGCCCATCTCGGCCTCCCAAAGTGCTGGGATTACAGGCTTGAGCCACCGCGCCGGCCTGTTTGCTTGTTTTTTAAGACGGAGTCTCATTCTGTCGCCCAGGCTGGAATGCAGTGACTTACTGCAACCCCTGCCTCCTGGGTCCTGGGTTCAAGCGATTCTCCTGCCTCAGCTTCACGAGTAGCTGGGATTACAGGCATGCGCCACCACGGCCTGCTAATTTTTTTTTTTTTTTTTTTTTTTTGAGACGGAGTCTCGCTCTGTCGCCGGGGCTGGAGTGCAGTGGCCGGTTCTCAGCTCACTCCAAGCTCCGCCTCCCGGGTTCCCGCCATTCTCCTGCCTCAGCCTCCAGAGTAGCTGGGACTACAGGCGCCCGCCACGTCGCCTGGCTACTTTTTTGTATTTTTTAGTAGAGACGGAGTTTCACCGTGTTAGCCAGGATGGTCTCGATCTCCTGACCTCGTGATCCGCCCGCCTCGGCCTCCCAAAGTGCTGGGATTACAGGCTTGAGCCACCGCGCCCGGCCTGGCCTGCTAATTTTTGTATTTTTAGTAGAGACAGGGTTTCACCATGTTGGCCAGGCTGGTCTTGAACCCCTGACCTCAAATGATCCTGTCTTGGCCTCCCAAAGTGCTGGGATTACAGGGGTGAGCCACAGCGTCCGACCAGATATACTTTAAAAATGTCTTCCCTACACTGCCTAAGAAATGGACGCCACCAAGGTTAACAAGTGGGAATACAGTGGCACTGGCTTAACCTTTCCAATCTCCCTGAATCACCTCATAAAAAACAAGACAACTAGGATAGCAAAACAAAACTCCCCGCAGACAGCTTTTGGTTTTGGTAAGTCCGAAGTCCATACCACGCAAGCCTTACCAAAACTAGAAGAGTGGTAAGGCCCATGTGGTGTGGATGGTCACTCAGGGGAAGCGAAGCCAACAATCTGGAAAAGCCCAGGCGGGTCCTGCCTGAGGGAGCAGCTGCGGGGTGGGGCCTCATGCGCACTGGGCAAGGCCGGGGAGAAGGGGAGAGGTGGCTGGCCCCTCCCAGGCCCTGCAAAAGGGACCAGCGAAGCTCTCCTCAGGGCTTCCAGGACCAAGCCACACAAGGAGGAAAAACTGCTAGGATTAGATTCCAAACCAAGTAGGCCAGAGAAGACAAAAACAAAAGATCTAAAAAAAAATTTTTTTAGTGAGCCAGGCTGACTATCCTAAAAACAACAGAAGCATACCAAAAAGACATGTCTATAAAATGGAAGAGAAAACAAACAAAAACTTCGGAGCATCAGGCAAAAAGACCTTACAAGACAAACTCAACTGGTCATCAAGAACAATGGTTTGTGCCAGATGATAATGGATTAACGCGGTAAGACACCTGAGAAAAGAAAATGTGCACTAAGGAATCTGCAACTGGCGTTCAGATAGAAACGCTGCCAACGAACTGTTAGGAAACAAAAGAAGTCAGCGAATATTGTTCTCCTCAAGAGCCTTCCTACCACAGAGGTGGGTCGCAAACTCTCGCATGCATTCTTGCTGCGGACTGATGCTCCTGCCGGAGTCCATACTTTGAGAAGCCCTGTACTAAAGCATGAGCTTCAGATAACCAAAAATGACTGGACAAACATCACCATAAGGACTGGTGGAAACCATTAATTATGTATTTGCTTCTAGACTAAGACTGAATGAGGGTTGTAAGAGAGACTGTAGTATGCATGACTAAATGTTCTAACAAGGTACAGTGTACCTAGAAAATAACAGACGTGGTGAGAACATATTGAAGGAATATTATGCTTGCTGATTATAGTTATTAAATGGGAGTAAAGGACAGTATTTCAAATTAGATAAAGAGGGAGAGAAAGGGCAGGGAGAAGATAGGTCTCAGTTAATTTCTAGTTTTATCCTTCAAACCACATTAAGTATTTTACATTCTCAAAAAAATTGCATCGGCAAGGATGGGGGAACCCTAAAACTGAATACAAACAGACAAATGAACCTGTTTATAAAATTGATGGCCGGGCGCGGTGGCTCAAGCCTGTAATCCCAGCACTTTGGGAGGCCGAGATGGGCGGATCACGAGGTCAGGAGATCGAGACCATCCTGGCTAACACGGTGAAACCCCGTCTCTACTAAAAAATACAAAAAACTAGCCGGGCGAGGTGGCGGGCGCCTATAGTCCCAGCTACTCGGGAGGCTGAGGCAGGAGAATGGCGTGAACCTGGGAGGCGGAGCTTGCAGTGAGCTGAGATCCGGCCACTGCACTCCAGCCCCGGCGACAAGAGTGAGACTCCGTCTCAAAAAAAATAAATAAATAAAATAAAATAAAATAAAATTGATAACCACACAGAAAAAAAAATTCAAGTAACTTCTGAACATTAAACACTGCATATATTCTAAGAACAAAAAGAACTGCAAATAAATGTGGAACTTTATCAAATAGGTTGATGAACAAATACTGTTTGTCGTTCATAGTAGAAAGGGCACAGCAAATGTGAGGTTAATTTCTCTGTATTGTAAGATTTAGTAAATAAAGACATGCAATACTGTTGTGACCAGAGTTCTCCTGGTAGGAAAAGGGAGAACACACAGGTCTCTGTGGTGACACTGTGGTGACAGGCAGAGTTACAGAGGTCAGCATGGATTTATTGAGGCTGGGATGTGCCACTGTGCCAAAAAAGAGAGCAGTGCTACCCTGAGAGGGAGCACCAGGACACAGGGACTGGTATGAAGGGGTTCCCAGCTAAATGTGCAACAGTTTTAGCACCAATAGTAACATGTTGAATAAAAGAATCTCTAAGAATGTACTGGTGCCAAAAAAATACCCATATTTGTTTTCTGAATAAAATATGTATTAATAAAAGATTATTTTAAAGTTAGGGCAAAAGGCAAAATTATCAGTATATGGTACCATCTTTAAAAGAAAAATCAGGTCGGGCACAGTGGCTCACGCCTGCAATCCCAACCAACACTTTGGGAGGCCAAGGTGCGAGGATTACTTGAGGCCAGGCGTTCCTACTAGCCTGTCAACAGAGAGAGACCCTGTCTCTGGAAAAAAGAAAAAAAATTAGCCAGGTCTAGTGGCAAGTATCTATAGTCCCAGCTGCTTGGGAGGCTGAGGTGGGAGGACCGTCACTTGAGCCCAGGAGGTTGAGGCTGCAGTAGGCCATGATTGTGCCACTGTACTCCAGCCTGGCTGACAGAGGCAAGACTCTGTATTTAAAAATAAATAAGTGAGAGGAAAAGAAAAAATAATATATCTATGTATAACCCGAAGGCAGATCAAGCACAGAAAACAGATTTTACCTATCTTTCTCTAACTGGAACTGTTTAGGGGCCTGACCCCTATGAGACACTCCATGTTTACTCAAAAAAGAAAACAAGCTAAAAATACTACAGTGTTGACAGAACAGTTCAGTAGAAGTCCATTAGTGTCACATAACAGCACTCCAAGCTCACAACAGACCAGTGGTCACCTTATGAAGACACCTGCTTTACTAAGTGACTGCTTCACTTACTAAACCAGTGCTGGCCCAGTATATGGTAGTTATGCAGCAAACACACATGCTCAGTAAATGCCAGGCACTTTTGCTATTGCTATTATTATTATTATCAACAACTAATCCACACAGCCAAAACTAAAACTAATATTGTTTTGGTCATTTAAAAAAAGACTATGCATTTTTAAAAACATAGGTGAAACTTAAATTGTAGGGAGAAAGATCAACGTTCAGCCTATAAAATAATGAGAATCATTCTGTTAATGTGAGATATCTTCACTATATATATTTCTTTTTTTTTCTTTCTTTTTTTTTTTTTTTTTGAAACGGAGTCTCCCTCTGTCGCCCGGGCTGGAGTGAAGTGGCCGGATCTCAGCTCACTGCAAACTCCACCTCCCAGGTTCACACCATTCTCCTGCCTCAGCCTCCCGAGTAGCTGCGACTACAGGTGCCTGCCACCACACCTGGCTAATTTTTTGTATTTTTTAGTAGAGACGGGGTTTCATTGTGTTAGCCAGGGTGGTCTCGATCTCCTGACCTCATGATCCACCCGCCTCAGCCTCCCAAAGTGCTGAGATTACAGGCGTGAGCCACCGCGCCCAGCCTTCACTATATAGTTCTAAGTTTTTTTTGTTTTTTTTTTTTAAACCAGGTCCTCACCAGATAATTTGTTTTAACTAGCAGAAAAAGCAGGCATAAGACATAGGTTGATAATGCAAAATAAATATTATAAAATATACAAAATCTAGTTGTTCATATCATAGACGAGCAAATGATAGTTTGGCATGTCTCTTTTTTCTCCACTTTTACCTTACTCTTAACTTAAAGGAAAATATCAATATTCGTCTCCAAACTATTCTTGTTTGTCAACTGCAACTATAGGTTGGATACAGAAAGAAGAACCCAGCAAAAATCACTGAAAGCAGTCTGTGAGAATTGGCTACATGGAATTTACACTAAGCAATACTGTACACTTCATTATTTGTAAATCATTTACTACACATACTTAAAAGAGTTAAAATTTACAATAAATTTATGTACATAAAAACAAGTATGAGACAAAACATAGTACCTGAATATCCTTCCTGACTGCTTTGGCTTTGTTCTCTGCAATTTTCTTCCTAAAATCAAGAAGCACTTCTTTACAGTCCTCCAAGTGAACCTCGGGCTCCCAGGTATCGTCATCCGATGTATAGCCTTTCCAGCGAACTTTGTAAAGAACTTTACCCTGTTATAGAAAATAAAAGGAGGCAAATAAAGCAGATCACTAACTTGATTAAATTTCCAAAAAAAAAACAAAAAACAAAAAACTGAGAAGACATGAACGAACTTGAAAATTGCTTCTAAATGGAAATTATCACATTATAAAGTACATCCATCTCCTAAGAAAAGTGGCTTAAGAAAAAAGGTATCGACCAGGCGCAGTGGCTCAGGCCTATAATCCCAGCACTTTGGGAGGTCAAGGTGGGCAGAAGCCCAGGAGTTTGAGAACAGCCTGAACAACATGGTGAAACCTCGTCTCTACTAAAAATACAAAAATTATGGGCCTCACGCCTGTAATCTGAGCACTTTGGGAGGCTGAGGCAGGCACATCACCTGAGGTCAGGAGCTGAAGACCAGCCTGGCCAGCATGATGTAACCCTGTCTCTATTAAAAAATACAAAAAAATTAGCTGGGTGTGGTGGCGGGCGCCTGTAATCCCAGCTATTTGGGAAGCTGAGGCAGGAGAATCGCTTGAACCCAGGAGGCAGAGGTTGCAGTGAGCCAAGATCATGCCATTGCACTCCAGCTTGAGCAACAAGAGCAAAACTCTGTCTCAAAAAAAAAAAAAAGATGGTGGTGTGCACCTGTAATCCCAGCTACTTGGTAGGCTGAGGCAGGAGAATCACTTCAATCCAGGAGCCAGAGGTTGCAGTGAGCAGGGATTGGGCCACTGCACTCCCGCTTGGGCAAAAGAGCGAGATACCATCTCAAAAAAAAAAAAAAAAAAATTAGCTGGGCACGGTGGCAAGCAACTGTGGTCCAAGTTACTTGGGAGGCAGAGGTGGGCAGATTACTTAAGCCCAGGAGACAGAGATTGCAGTGAGCCAAGATGGTGCCATTGCACTTCAGCCTGGGCAATAGGCTGGTGTGGAAAATAAGAGAGAGAAATGAAAAGAAAAAACCATGTATCATTGATCTGTTTTTCATAAACCAAAGACTGAAGTCCTATTCTGATTCCATAAAGTGGTATGTAATTCTTGAAAAGCAATGAAAAATAGAAAAGATAGGAAGAACCAAATAATAAATAGATACTGATAACAATTTGATGTATTTCCTTCACCTGTTACATTAATACATATTTAGAATGTTTTTAAAACATTAGGATAATACTATAATTTTTAATATTGCTTTTTCACTTATGTATCAAGTACTTTTTGTTGTAACTTTTCAAACAATTTTTAGTGACTTAAGATTATTCCATCATACAAATACAACAAAAAATACTACAAAAATGCTCCCTTTGTTACCATGGTTGTTTAGATTGTTTCCATTTTTTTTTTTGTACTTACAAATTAAGCTGTAATATCCCTGTGTATCTCTCATTAAGCAGTTAGAATAAATTCCCAGAAAGGAGATCAATGGGGCAAAAAAAAACTAGCCATTTCCAGGGTTGGTGGCAGCCAGGCGTGGTGGTAGGCACCTAGAGTCCCAGATACTTGACAGGCTGAAGTGGGAGGATTGCTTAAGCTCAGGAGTTCGAAGTCAGCCTGGGCAACATAGTGAAATCCCATTTCAAAAAAAAAAAAAAAAAAAGGCAAGCCGTGTAAAGATTAAACCACACTGCCAAATGCCTTCCAGAAAAAATGCTCACATTTACACTCCACCAGATACAAGAGTCCATCTCTCTATATCCGGGGTCAGCAAACCACAGCAGGGCCTGCCTCCTGTTTTTGCCCATCTTGTGATCTAAGAATCGTTCTATATTTTTAAATATTAAAGGGAAATCAAAAGAATTACATTCATCAAGTGCTTTCCAATGTGTCATGCACTGTCTAAATCTTTACATTTATTAGTTCATTAATATTTACAACATCCCCATGAACTAGGTAGGTAGTATTACTCATTTTATAGATGAGAAAACTAAAGCTTCTAGATAAAGTAGTCAAAGATCACACAGCTAATGGGTAGTTCGGCTGAAATTCAAACCCACAGTCTTACCCTAGAGCCTGTTTTTGTTTTTGTTTGTTTTTTGAGACAGGGTCGCCCAGGCTGGAGAGCACTGGCACGATCTTGGCTCACTGCAACCTCTGCCTCCCGGGTTCAAGCAATTCTCATTACTCAGCCTCCCAAGTATCTGAGATTACAGGTGGGCACCACCATGGTCCACTGAGTTTTGTATTTTTTAGTAGAGATGGGGTTTCGGCATGTTGGCCAGGCTGGTTTCAAACTCCTGGGCTCCAGAGATCTGTCCACCTTGGCCTCCCAAAATGCTGAGATTACAGGCATTAGCCTCTGCACCCGGCCCATAAAATTCTTAACACAGGAATAAGTTTTCATGACTTTGGATTTGGCAATGTGTCTGTAACTCGGGGCCTCAGTTTTTAAAATATGTTTTAATCACCTTATTTTTCTTCCTTCCCTCCTCTCTTACCCCTTAATTCCTTCCCTCTCTAGACACTCTCTTCCAGCAATGCATGCTTATCTAATTATGCTCTTACTTAAGTAATTCCAGAGGTTAGGCCAGGCACTGTGGCTCACGCCTGTAATCCCAGCACTCTGGGAGGCCGAGGCAGGTGGATCACGAGGTCAGGAGTTTGAGACCAGCCCGACCAACATGGTGAAACCCTGTCTCTACTAAAAACACAAAAATTAGCCGGGCATGGTGGCAGGTGTCTGTAATCCTGGCTCCTCAGGAGGCTGAGGCAGGAGAATCACTTGAACCCGGGAGGTGGAGGTTGCAGTGAGCCGAGATGGCACCACTGCACTCCAGCCTGGGTGACAGAGCAAGATTCCATCTCAAAAAAAAAAAAAAAAAAAAAGAAGAAGAAATTCCAGAGGCTAATCTCAAACAAACCAGGCACTGTAGAATCCTCCTGCTCAGGAGGAGTGGCAAGCAACTAGGCTACCACCAGCGCCAACCAGACCTCCAGATGGGTAACCACCCAAACAAAGACACACAGACCCTGCACCACTCCCACATGTCTCCCATACCAAGCTGCCCTTTAAAAACCCTACGGTAATTTCTTATTTTTTTTTTTTCTGAGACGGAGTCTTGCTGTGTTGCCCAGGCTGGAGTTCAGTGGCGTATTCTCGGCTCACAGCAACCTCTGCCTCCTGGGTTCAAGCAATTCTTCTGCCTCTGCCTCCCAAGTAGCTGGGATGACAGGCGTGCACCACCACACCCGGCTAATTTTTGTATTTTTAGTAGAGATGGGATTTCACCATGTTAGCCAGGCTGGTCTTGAACTCCTGACCTCAAGTGATCGGCCTGCCTTGGCCTCCCAAAGTGCTGGGATGACAGGTGTGAACCACCGCACCCGCCCCCTATGGCAGATTTTAAAATTTAAGATGTTCTTTGTGCTAACAGTCCACCATCTTCTCAGTTCTGCTGGCTTTCTGGAGAAACCTGCCTTGCTCTCATCCACCCTCGTCTCTTCTGTCGGGCTTTCGAGTGGCAGGCAGCCAACCCTGGGCTCAGCTACAGACTCTTTGATACGCTATCAAAAGCCCAAACAAAAAGAAAAAAATAGATAAACTATATTTTTTTCAAAATTAAAAACCTTTGGGCATCAAAGGACATTACCTACAGGTGAAAAGATAGCACGCAGAATGGGAAAAATATTTGCAAATCATAGACCTGATAAGGAATTAATATTCAGAATATGTAAACACAACACACGAAAAGATGATCAACATCATTTGTCCTTAGGGAAATGCAAGTCAAAACCACAAAATTAGACACTACTTCACATGTTTAGATGGCTAAAAAAAAAAAAAAAATAACAAGCGTTAGTAAGGATGTAGAGAAATCGGAACCTTCTTACATTGGTGTTTGGAATGTAAAATGGTACAGGTGCTATGAAAAATCATCAGGCAGTTTCTAAAAAAATTAAACACAGAATCATCCTGTGACACAGCGATTCCAAAAGAGTCCCTATTTTTCAATTCCAAAAGTATTGAAACAAGTATTTGTACACCAATGTTCACTGCAGCATTATTCACAATAGCCAAACGGTGGAAGCAGCCCAAGTGTGCACTGATGGCTACATAAAGTGTGGTCTACCCACACAGTGGGAAATCATTCAGCCCCAAAGAGGATGGAGATCCTAACACATGCTACAACACAGATGAATCTTGAAAATACTATGCTACAAAACGCCAAAGGGTATTTATGATTCCACTTACATGAGGTACTTAGAATAGGCAAATTCACTGAGACAGAAAGTACGTTAGAGGCTACCAGGGACTTGAAGTAGGCAGGATGGGTACTCTTCAATCATACTCACACTGCCCTTCAATCATTCAGCCATCTGTGTAAAAAGACCAAGTACCAGTACTGCTTAATGGCTACAGTCTCTGGAAAGACGAAAAGCTTTTAGAAATAGTAGTGTTGCTTGCACAACTTGGTGAATGCAATGAATGCTGCTGCAGTGTATACTAAGAAATGGCTGAGATGGCTAATTTTACGATATATATACGTACCCACAACAAAACATTAATTACCTGTGTGTCTTTTACCCATTTTCTTGCTCATCTATAAGAATATCTCTAATGCTTTTTAAGGCAATTAAATCTTTGTAATATATATTGCAAAGTTTTGCTTCTTCAGATGTCTGGTTTATCTTTTCTGCTCAATACCCAATCTCACTGAGAATCAGGACTATAAAACTGGACTGTCAACATGAACTGCAGAGCACCATTCTAGCTACACACTTAACACTTGCCCGATTTTCTTCACACCACCACCAAGGCAATCAGCTTTCCAAGCGAAGTGCCAAGAACTGCTCCTACCCATTTTACTCTTCAATTGTACCCACACTGCCCTTCAATCATTCAGTTATCTGTGTAGAAAGATCAAGTATGAGCACTGAGTAGAATTTGAACTCAAGAAATATCGGAAAAAGAACAGATTGAAAATCTTAACTTTTTTTTTTGGAGACGGAGTCTTGCTCTGTCAGTGGCATGATCTTGGCTCACGGCAACCTCCGCCTCCTGGGTTCAAGTGATTCCCCTGCCTCAGCCTCCCGAGTAGCTGGGATTACAGGCGCACACCACCATACCCGGGTAATTTTTTGTATTTTAGTAGAGACAGGGTTTCACCATGTTGGCCAGGATGGTCTCGATCTCCTGACCTCATGATCCGTCTGCCTTGGCCTCCCAAAGTGCTGGAATTACAGGCGTGAGCCACCACTCCCAGCCTCAAAATCTTAACTTTTAAAGATAAGCCTGAAAAGCCTTAAAATTTTAAAATAATAGTTAAGAGTACATCAATACAGTTTTATTGTTCAGCTACATTAAATGGGTGGGAAGATGGTGATTTTATCCATTGAGAATATATGCATATTCTTTCGGGCAAAATAATAACAAAAGGAAAACTATTGTATACCACTTTGTAAGAGCTTCTGTCTTCTGTAAAGGCATAATTAAAACTGAAAAAATTAAAGATGAGACAGCACAGTTAAGCTTGCATGAATGGGGGGAAAGAAAAGGAATCTTAGTCAATAGCATGAAGAACTGCCTAAAAGAAAGCAATATATTTGGTTCTAGAATAAGCATCAGGGACAGGCGCGGTGGCTCATGTCTGTGATCCCAGCACTTTGGGAGGCCGAGGCGGGCGGATCACGAGGTCAGGAGATCAAGACCATCCTGGCCAACACAGCGAAACCCTATCTCTACTAAAAATACAAAAAATTAGCCAGGTGTGGGGGTGCGCACCTGTAGTCCCAGCTACTCAGGAGGCTGAGGCAGGAGAATTGCCTGAACCCGGGAGGCAGAGGCTGCAATGAGCTGGGATCATGCCACTGCACTCCAGCCTGGGCGAGAGAGTGAAACTCCGTATCAAAAAAAAAAAAAAAAAAAGAATAAGCATCATATGAAGAGTTATTATAAACAGCAAATGAATATGCTAATTTTATCAGTAACGGGTCATGGGAACAAAAATGATCCTTATTTGTGTGTGTGCATAAAAATGGTGGTAAATGCATTATTCAACATAGCCCTTAAAAACACCACTTTCAAATGGGCCAGACAAAAATGTACATAAACAGAGAAAAAAGACAAATAGATAAATGATTAACAACTGGAGAATCGGGGTGAAGGTATATGAGAGTCTATCTAATTCTTACAACATTTCTGATAATTTCTAAAAAGCAGTGGAGACTAGAAAACTACCTTTTACATTAACATAGTTATAAATCTAATGCTAGTTATCAATGAAATTTGAGCTAATTGATGAGAATATTTTTTTTTTTTTTTTTTTTTTTGAGACGGAGTCTCGCTCTGTGGCCCGGGCTGGAGTGCAGTGGCCGGATCTCAGCTCACGGCAAGCTCCGCCTCCCGGGTTTACGCCATTCTCCTGCCTCAGCCTCCTGAGTAGCTGGGACTACAGGCGCCCGCCACCTTGCCCGGCTAGTTTTTTTGCATTTTTTAGTAGAGACGGGGTTTCACCATGTTAGCCAGGATGGTCTCGATCTCCTGACCTCGTGATCCGCCCGTCTCGGCCTCCCAAAGTGCTGGGATTACAGGCTTGAGCCACCGCACCTGGCCTGATGAGAATATTAAGAACAATTTTCAATAGCCCCAGATTTAATTTACTGATAATTGTTACCCTTTACTTCAAGAGGTGTGCTTCATTCATTCACTCATTCAACAAACAGTTATTGAATGTGGCCACTATGTTTCCGGAACCTTTTGAGTTTTAGGAGCATGGCAGTATACAAATACAGATGAAATCCCTGAATTCCATGGCTTTGTATGGAGTCATGTAAATCCAAAAAATTGTCCAGGGTTTTGCCATGTATTAGGAAACTGCATGATGGCCCTAGGATTTATAAATTTGACTTCAAAATTCCAGAAGTAGTCTATTTCTTGGTAGCCAAAGTTTCCTTTAATTAGTGAGCCAAACTAAAAGGCAGGCCCCTATTCTACCAGATCATATACACTACAGCAACAGTTCAAAATTTTTGTTAAAAAAATAAAAAAATTGGTCTGGCACAGTGGCTCACACCTGTAAATCCCAGCACTTTGGGAGGCCAAGGGTGGAGGATCACTTAAGCCCAGGAGTTCAAGGCCAGCATGGGCAACATAGGGAGACCCCATCTCTACAAAAAATTAAAATATTAGTCGCAGTAGAACACACCTATAGTCCTATCTACTTGAGAGGCTGAGGTGGCAGGGCTGTTTGAGCCTGGGAGGTCAAAGCTGCAGAGAACCATGATTATGCCAATGCACTCCAGCCTGGGCAACAGAGAACTTGTCTCAGAAAAAAAAAAAAAAAGGAAATTAAGCAATATACAGTATTAGAATTTAATTCTCTGCTTACTCTATTACGCCAAATAAATTATAAATAATAATTTGGAATAGTGGTGTATGCATGTATTTCCACAGTTCTTATGTTAGTTATTCACATATATAGTTAGAATCAAGAAATATTATGAACTAGTAAAAAGTGAATCAATTCTAAGTGTTTCTGATTATAGACTATAGACTAGACTATAAGGAGGCCTAACAAACCACTAGCAGGGCCCTTAAGTTTGTCAATGGCTAGGTGGCTAACTAACCGGCTGGTTCACTCAGCAGTGAAGAGAAAATTGCCATAGTCCTGTTCCGCTAACACCTTTTGTATTAGTCCATTTTCATACTGCTATGAAGAAATACCCGAGACTGGGTAATTTATAGAGGAAAGAGGCTTAATTGACTCAGTTCATGATGGCTGGGGAGGCCTCAGGAAACTTACAATCATGGTGGAAGGCAAAGGAGAAGCAGGCACCTTCTTCACAGGGTGGCAGGATCGAGAGAGTGCAAGCAGGGGAAATGCCAGACGCTTACAAAACCACCAGATTGAGACTCACTATCGCAAGAACAGCATGGGAGAAACCATTCCCATGATCCTACCTCCACCTGGTCCTGCCCTTGACAGGTGGGGATTATCGGGAATACAATTCAAGATGAGACTCTGGGTGGGGACACAGCCAAGCCATGTCACCTTTAATCTTATAAATCACTCCTTCACAAGAGCACCTAAAAATGCAAGAACTTGAATTTTAACTCACAGCACTAAAGCCTAATTGCCTTACACATAAAAGTTTCTTAGTTTCACCCTTTTTAGACTGGTGAGGCTTTAGGTACACAGTGCTTATAATTCTTTGAGGCTGGCAAAATTAAACACTGTATGAATGAGAATCATCTTAATTCTAAAGATTTTTATCCTTTTAGCCAATTTTTTTTTTTTTTTTTTTTTTGAGATGGAGTCTCCCTCTGTCGCCCAGGCTGGAGGGCATCGCCCAGGCTGGAGGGCAGTGGCACAATCTCATCTTACTGCAAACTCCGCCTCCGGGGTTCAAGCAATTCTCATGCCTCAGCCTCCCGAGTAGCTGAGATTACTGGCGCTCGCTACCTCGCCCAGCTAATTCTTGTATTTTTTTGTATTTTAGTAGAGACGGGGTTTCACCATGTTGGCCAGGCTGGTTTCGAACCCTGACCTTGTGATCCGCCCGCCTCAGCCTCCCAAAGTGCTAGGATTACAGGCATGAGCCACTGCGCCCGGCCCTAGCCAAATATTTTTCAAATACCTCCCGTGTGCCAAGTATTTGTGTTACACGCAAGTGATACAAAATAGTCTAACAGTGGCTCCTCCTTTCACCTCAAGGTGCTTACAATATATTTGGAGAAATTATACATAAAACATTTCCATCTTTATTGCAATTAACAATATTAATGACATCAGATCTTAATTACTTAACTCCCCACAGACAGGAAAAGTTTCCCCTGTTAGAAACTGTGTATGCTTCAATTAATCTCGATATTGTCCGGACCTAACACAGCACCTGGCATACAGTAGTTGATTTAAAAACTGATGAAGAATGAATAGGCAAAAACATGACACAAGGCAGCATATGACCAATGGGAAGTAACAGACAATGAAAAGAACACAACATAGAGAATGACCACTGTGGCGCCCTTTGGTTACCTCACATCCATCTACTGAAACAGATTATTTTCTTCTTGTCCATGTTTCCCCCTTGGATTAAAGGAGCCCACATAAAGCAGAAGAGACAAAGAAAGAACGATAATGGCGTAAATGCCTTCATAGAGGTCAATACAAAAAGTAAAAAGCGCAGAGATGAGAAGCAGCTCCTCACTCTGCAGAGGTTAGGGTCAAAAAAAGCTTTCCCAGAGAACTACACCCCGAGGCCTTGGAAGATGGAGTAAGATTTCACCAGAAGAAGAGGGCAGAGAACTGTCCAGGCCAGGAGAACAGGAAACACCAAGGCATGGTGTGATGAATTTCAAGTATGTCTGTGTGGCTGCGATCTATACAACGCATAGGGGAGGGAGGGATGATGCTGATCAGGTTATGAAGGCCTTTAAATGCCACCCTCTGGGTAAGACTGAGATTTTACTCCGAGGGCAAATGAAAATTCCGGAAGATTTTAAACCAGGGAGTTAGTTACGGTTTTGGAAAACACTGCAACGATGGCGTGGACAGTGGACCATGACGAGAAGCATTACTTCACTATCACATCACTCCAAAGGGCAGCAGCTCCAACCATACGCCCAAATACTGGCGACTACAGAAGTCCTTCACCAGCTGCCTGCAGCCTTGTGATCACCACACACCACATCCCAAACGGCTTCGTCCTTAGGCCAAAGCAATCCTGCAAAATTTGCTGAAGCTTCCCTCCCAGACTCGATCCTAAGCGTGCACTCGGAAACGTCACTTCGCTTTTCCCACGATTTCGCGTGCTTGCATTGAACTCTCACATTCCTCCCCTGCTCCTGTTTTGGGTTCGCCCGCGCTGTTTCCAGCTCGCGTCCTCCCCGTCGGGCCCGCAGCTCCCCGCCCATCCCCGCGCCGGGGCCCCTCCACGTACCCCCTCGGTTTTCATGTCCAGGATCTTCTCCACCTCGAACACATCCTCTCCGTCCTCCTCACTGTCGCCAAAGGCCTCCGCTCCTCTCGCGGCTGCGTCATTATCCTCGCCCACGACTCCAACTCCTTCGACTTCGGCCAACTCCTCAGTGCTGTCGGCAGCTGTCACTGGAACTGCGGTCACACTCGCTCCCTCCGCAGCCGGCTCCATCCCAGCAGCTCCGCAAACCGCCGTGGAAAACCCGCCGCGACACACACCCCAGCAGCTCCTCGCGTTCCGCGCTCGGCCCTACTCCACATCAGCGGCGTAACGGAAGCCGACCAATGGCGGGCTTGGACCCTAGAGTGACAGGAACAGAAACCAGTCGTGGAAAGGCGGGCGCGGCGCAGCTACGCGGAGCCCGCGGGAAGCAGGTGGGCGGGGCAGGGAGGGCACCCGAGGCGGAAGAGCGTAGCGGCGGTTTGTAGCTGTGGCGGAAAAGGTCAAGGACGGGAGGGGAGCTGGCGAGGCGGGCGAGGCGGCCGAGCCGTGCGACGCTGGGGAGCAGGAGGGTCGTTCGGGCGGAGGGCGGCCCAGGGCTGAGGACGGCCCGGAGGAGCTGACAGTGGCTGATGCCCCGGCAAGGAAGCCTCAGGTGCGGACGCCGGCAGGGCCGGAGCCGCGGACTTTCTAGGAAAGGGAACCCCGCTGCTGCGGAAACCCCAGCCAAACGGACCGGCTTCCCAGAAGTCATATAGGATTTTGATAGGTTTAGCACGTGTGGATGATCCACTCAAACATAACTCATAGTGTTCGTATATTTTAATGAGTGTTGTTTAAAGACAAGGAAACGGAGCGGCCCAAAAAGCATCCGTTTTTCAAGTTCTAGCGCCCTTTGCGTTTTCGTTGAAAATATCGGAGAAGGACGTAATGAAAAGTATTTGTTCACGTTGCGAAGAGTTGACAAAAATTACGCCACCCAAAGTTAGCGAAATAATGCTAGGAAGATACACTTAAGGATAATGTATTTTTCTCACTTTGAATTTCGGATATGCAACTGAAATCTTTATGGGCATCAAACTTTCTGTTTTGTTTCTTTGAACAGTGGACTTAATTTGTAAGATAAGCCTCATTGTCAAGTCTCTGAGCTTTAACTGAAGAATAATCGATGGTCCGGCAAATCCTTTCGCAGAGAATCACGAGATCTTCGAGTGGACTCAATGATATTTTTTTTCACTCAGCTTTAATCAGATAGTACTCGATGATACACTGTTGAGCTTATTAAATGCATCCTATGTACCATCACTACAGAAGGCATTAGTAACAGAAATACAAAGATCAGTAGAGCATAGTATGCCTTCCTAGGACCCACAGGAAGGAGTCCCAGGAAGACACACCAATACTAACAATTAGGTATTTTAAAACTGTAAAAATATTACCCATATAATTATTTGATGGGAGAAAGCTCATTTTTACAGAATTCCAGATAAATATACAAGAAAAGTTGGAATTAGAAAAATCACAATAATGTGTGCACAAGATCTAGGGAACAAAGCATTATAGGAAAGGGTGATCAGGAACTGGATATTCACAAGGCACTATAGATCCACAGATTACTTGTTGGTTGTAGGGGAAATCTAGCTTCACATTTGAAAGTCCACGGATCAATGTTAGCATTATTAAAAGTGGAACAACCAGACTGTATGCTTTCTGTTGAGGGAAATGTTGATCCTTAATATGCTCAGGCCTTTAAGTGTAATTTCCAGTTACAGGAAAGAAGAAAGGGGAAAGAGGAAAAGGAAACAGACAAATCCAGAATGTGGGATATCCTATTGGACAACTGACTGTTTCTTCCAGTTAAAGGTAAAAGAGGGAGGAGAAGATTGTTCTAGATTTATAACAATTTGAGATGAAAAACATGGCAACATTTAAAATATTTTAAATCTTAATGGGTTTATTATACTATTCTCTGCTTTTATGTGTTTTGAAATAAAATTTAAGTACATATATTCATGATAAAATTTTCAATTAAAAAATACATAAGGCCAGGCCCAGTGGCTCACACTTGTAATCCCAGAACTTTGGGAGGCTGAAGTGGGAGGATCATCTGTGCTCAGGAGTATGTGACCAGGCTGAGCAATGTGGCAAAATTGTCTCTACCAAAAATACAAAATATTGGGCATGGTGGTGCATGCCAGTGGCCCCAGCTACTCGTGAGGCTGAGAGGTAGGAGGATCCTGGGAGGCAGAGGTTGCAGTGACCTGAGATTGCACCACTGCACTCCAACCTGGGTGACAGAGTGTGACCTTGTCTCAAAAATATATATATATGTATGTGTGTGTGTGTGTCTGTCTGTCTGTCTGTCTGTCTGTCAGGCACAGTGACTCATACCTGTAATCCCAATCCCAGTGAGTGATTTGGGAGGCTGAGGTGGAGGATCACCTGAGACCTTGAGGCCAGGGGTTCAAGACCAGCCTGGGCAATATAGCGAGACCCCATCTCTACAAAGATAAAAAAAACAAAACAAAAACTAGCTGGGCGTGTTGGCACACACCTGTAGTCCCAGCTATTTGGAGACTGAGGCAGGAGGATTGTGGCTTGCCTGAGCACCACTGCACTCCAGCCTCGATGACACAGAGTAAGATCCTGTATCAGTCCTTCTTCATACTGCTATAAAGAACTGCCAGGGACTGGGTAACTTATAAAGGAAACAGGTTTAATTGACTCACAGTTCGGCTTGGCTGGGGAGGCCTCAGGAAATGCCGAGACCAGCTCAGTCGAGCTATTTATGAAGCAAAATCAAGAATACTTGGTTAATAATTTGACATGGCAGGAGAGGGCAGAGGTAAGGATGATTCCTAAGTTTCTAGTTTAAGTACTGTATGGCAGCAGGTGTTATCTTTTTGTTGTTTAAGGAACACGGTGGTAAACCAGGTTTTGGAGAGGAAGATCAAAAAAGTCCAGTTTTGGGCCAGGCATGATGGCTCACACCTGTAATCCCAGCACTTTGGGAGGTCCCAGGTAGGTGGATCACCTGAGGTCAGGAGTTTGAGATCAGCCTGGTTAACATGGTGAAACTCCGTTTCTACTAAAAATACAAAAATTACCTAGGCATGGTGGTGCGCACCTGTAATCCCAGCTACTGGGGAGGCTGAGGCAGGAGAATAGCTTGAACCTAGGAGGTGCAGGTTGCTGTGAGCCGAGATCGCACCACTCCACTCCAGCCTGGGCAACAGAGTGAGACTCCATCTCCAAAAAACAAAACAAAAAAGTCCAGTTTTGATGTACTTAGGAAGTAACAGTGTGCTAAGCAATATAAGCAAGATGAAGAATAGGAAACCCCAGACCCCCATCCTCCCACAGAGACATCAACTTAACAACATCATGTGGACAAAACTGCCTTTCTGAGAACTCCAAAAACCAGTCGAGAGTTTGCAGTACCCAAAGGTGCACAAAGCCAAGAGATGCAACAGGTAGGAAACTGTGTGGCATTTTACTTGCCATTGGTAAAGATAAGCAAGGACAATTGTCATAGTTACAGCAAGACAAGTGGGGATTTACAGTCAAAGAGCAGAGTGCAGGGCGGTGGTGGGGTGGAGGCGGGCATTGGATGGAAAATTACTAAGAGGCAACGTCAAGGGAAGGGTGACATTCTGGTAAAACTGATGTGACAGGATTCTTGCTGAAGGCAGGCCAAGGGTGATCGAATGTCATCTGGAGGATGATGAATTTGATTAGATGTCAAGAGTGTAGGATTCTTGCTAAAACTGCAAGAAACAGTTTTGTGATGCAAAGAAGAATACAGGAGCTCAAAGGTCGAGTCCTGGTTAAGTAGAGGGTTCAGAGGAATCTGACTAAAGTGTGGTCAAGGAGAGATTATTTGTCATCCTAGCTATTCCCTATCCCTAGCACATTGTGGTATAATTGGGAGAAAATTGCCAATCCTCTTCTCCCTCAAGAGAGAAAAAGAGAAGGGAACCAACCATGAGTCCAATGCACAGGCCTTTTGACAGTTTGCCTAAGGAGCAGATTTCTATCTCTCCTGACTTGCAGTGCTGATGGGAAGAGCGGGTTAAATGCCAGGCTGGGATCACAGAGATCAAAGGTGAGCGCCACAGCTGCTTACGGCAACAGTAAGACTGTAGTACCACAGACAGACACTAAGGGGAGCAAGAGATTATGGGCTGCAGAAAAGAGGCAAGCAAACCTTTAATTGAGGAATTATATACACAGCCCAGAGAAGACCTATTGCCAAAAAAAAGTTGGAAAAAGCCCTAGAATCTCTAGCTGGTTGACTGGTGAATGTCTTACCCTGTATAAAGCCAACCTGAAATGCCCAAAGCTTACAAAAAGATTGCAAGGCATACAAAGCAGAGAAACATGGCTCAAAGAAACAAAATAAATCTCTAGAAACCGAACCTAAAGATAGGGAGTTCTGTTAATTACCTGACAAATAATCCAAAATAAGCATCTTAAAGATGCTGAATGAGGCCGGGCGCGGTGGCTCAAGCCTGTAATCCCAGTACTTTGGGAGGCCGAGATGGGCGGATCACGAGGTCAGGAGATCGAGACCATCCTGGCTAACATGGTGAAACCCCATCTCTACTAAAAATACAAAAAAAAAAAAAACTAGCCGGGCGAGGTGGCGGGCGCCTGTAGTCCCAGCTACTCGGGAGGCTGAGGCAGGAGAATGGCGTGAACCCGGGAGGCGGAGCTTGCAGTGAGCAGAGATTGCGCCACTGCACTCCAGTCTGGGTGACAGAGCGAGACTCCGCCTCAAAAAAAAAAAAAAAAAGATGCTGAATGAGCTAAAAGAGAACATACACCACAAAACAAAATCAGGAAAACAATGCATGTACAAAATGAGGATATCAACCAAGAGACAGAAACTATAGAAAAGAACCAAATGAAAATTCTGGAGCTGAAGAATATAATAACGGAATGGAAGAATTCACTGGAGGGTTCATACTTGATCAAAGAGAAGAGTCAGTAACTTTGAAAACAGTTCATTTGAAATGATTGCGTCAGAGGGAAAAAAATGAAGAAAAATGAAGGGAACTTAAGGAGCTTATGGGACGCCATCAAATGAAACAACATATGGATTATGGAAATCCCAAACATAGAAGAGAGAAAGCGTTGAGATCCTACCTGAAGAAATGATGACCCTGTGTTAGTCCGTTTTCATGCTGCTGATAAAGACATACCTGAGGCTGGGCAGTTTACAAAAGAAAGAGGTTTATTGGACTCACAGTTCCACGGGGCTGGGGAGATCTCACAATCATGGCGAAAGGTGAAAGGCACATCTCACATTGTAGAAGACAAGAGAAGGGAGCTAGTGCAGGAAAACTCCTGTCTTTTAAAAAAAAAAAAAAAACCATCAGATCTCATGAGACTCATTCACTATCACGAGAACAGCACAGGAAAGACCCTTGTAATTCAATCACCTCCACCGGCTCCTCCCGCAACACGTGGGAATTGTGGAAGTTACAATTCAAGATGAGATTTGGGTGAGGACACAGCCAAACCATATCAGACCCCAAATTTCCCAAATTTGAGGAAAGAAATTGCCATACAAATTCAAGAAGCTCAACAAACTCCAACAAAAATAATCTCAGCGAGCCCCACATGGAGTCATGCTATGATCACACATTGTCAAAATTGCAAAGAGAGTCTTGAAAGCAACAAAAGAAAAGTGACTGAACATATGCAATGGAGCTCCTATAAGATTATCAGCAGATATCTCAGCAGGAACCTTAATGGCCAGAAGGGAGCAAGATTATATACTCCAAGTAATTTTAAAAACAAAGAAAAAAACCCTTTGCCAGCCAAAAAAACACTTGAACAAAACTTCATTCAAAAATGAAGGAGAAATTGTCTTTCCCAGATAAACAACAGCTGAGGGAGCTCATTGCCTGTAGACCTGCTCTACAAAGAATACTGAAGTGTCCTTCAAGTTGAAATGAAAGCATTCTAGAAAGCAATATAAGGACATAGGAAAATATAAAGCTTCCTGGTAAAGGTAAACATATAGACAATTTTAGAACCATGTAGTATTGTAATGTTTATGTGTAAGTCAATTTTAATTCTAATATAGTATTTAAAAGATAAAAGCATAATATAACTATAAATCTATGTTAATACACAATTTCAAAAGACGTTAATTTGTGACATCAATAATAAAGTGGCAGCAGGAGATATAAAAAGGAGTAATTTTTATATCTGATTAAAGTTACATTCTTTTTCATTTTTTGAGATGGAGTTGAGCTCTTGTTGCCCAGGCTAGAGTGCAATGGTGTGATCTTGGCTCACTGCAACCTCCGCCTCCTGGGTTCAAGCAATTCTCCTGCCTCAGCCTCCCAAGTAGCTGGGATTACAGGCATGCACCACCACACCTGGCTAATTTTGTATTCTTAGTAGAGACGGGGTTTCTTTTTTTTTTTTTTTTTTTTTTTTTTTTTGAGGCGGAGTCTCGCTCTGTCGCCCGGACTGGAGTGCAGTGGCCGGATCTCAGCTCACTGCAAGCTCCGCCTCCCGGGTTTACGCCATTCTCCTGCCTCAGCCTCCCGAGTAGCTGGGACTACAGGCGCCCGCCATCTCGCCCGGCTAGTTTTGTATTTTTAGTAGAGACGGGGTTTCACCGTGTTAGCCAGGATGGTCTCGATCTCCTGACCTCGCGATCCGCCCGTCTCGGCCTCCCAAAGTGCTGGGATTACAGGCTTGAGCCACCGCGCCCGGCCAGAGACGGGGTTTCTCCATGTTGGTCAGGCTGGTCTCGAACTCCTGAACTCAGGTGATCCACCCGTCTGGGCCTCCCAAAGTACTGGGATTACATGCATGAACCACCATGCCTGGCCAAAATTACATTCTTATCAGTTTAAAATAGATTTTTCTAATTTTAATGTTTTATATAATCTCCATGGTAACAACAACAAAACTACCTATAGAAGATACACAAAAGGAAATAAAGAGTGAATCAAAGCATGTCAACACAAAAAGAAACCAATTCATGAAACACAAAGGAAGGCAGCAAGGCAGGAAAAGGGACAAAATACCTGTAAGACCCACAGTGAACAGTTAACAAAATGGCAATAGTAAGGCCTTCCCTTTGATAATTACTTTCAATGAAAATGGATTAAAGACTTCAATCCAAAGACAGGATTGGCTGAATGGATTTTAAAAAATCCAGATCCAACTATGTTGTCTACAAGAGACTCACTTTTGACCTAAAGACTTATGTAGGTTGAAAGTGAAAGAATGGAAAAAGATATTCCAATGCAAATCGTAACCAAAAAAGAGCACAGACAGCAATACTTAGACAAAATAGACTGAAGACAGAAATGCTCACAAGAGACGAAGGGTATCATACACTGATAAAAGGGTCAACCCACCAAGAAAATATAACAATTGTATGTGAACCTAACATCAGAGTTCCCATATATGTGAAGCAAACATTGAGATAATTGACAATAGAATTAGACACCAACACAATATTAGGATACTTCAAATCTCCACTTTCAGTTATGGATAGAACACCCACACGGAAGATCAAGAAAGAAACAGGACTTGAACAACCACTATAAACCAATTGGACCTAACAAACATAAGCAGAACACTTCACTCAACAATAGCAGAAAAGACTTTCTCAAGCACGCAAGAAATATCCTTCAGCATAGACCATAGGCTATGCCACAAAAGAAGTCAACAAATGTTTTGGGGGGGAGTATAAAAATATGACTCTTTCCGTCATTATCACATCAATTATCAAAGAAACAGTACATAACAAAAATACAAAGCTCTGGTGGATTTGTTTTGGTCTTTTTTCTCCCCCCATCCCACTCCTACCCAACAGCCCCTTGCCAGGGAGTCCCCGGTTGATGCCTGGATGCTGTCCCTAAGGTCACCCCAGGGCTCAGTAGAAACAGTGGTCCAGGTCTCTCTGGGGGCTAGCAAATATGAGTAAGCCTTGCCCAATACCAGGGGGTCCTAGAGCAGCTAGAAGAAGGCATAGTAGTTGCTGAAGAGGTTGAGGGCCAGTGAGATGGTCTGGTGCCACTTTTCAGAGGACATTAGGGAGTACAGCTGGTAGACAATGACAGCTACCTCCAGCAGCAGGAGGATGTTGAGGCTCTGTAGGGGGTTGCTGAAAAAGAAGTGGAACTGGAAGTGGGAGACATCAGAGGAGATAGCCACGTTGTAGTGTCCTACTGCTTTGTAGACGTTCTTGCTGTGCTTCACCAGCACGCCCTGCGGTCACGTGCATTCTTCAGTACACCTGGAGGCACAGCCCAACAGTGCCCCTTAACCCCAGCTCACCCACAAAAGGGGTACCAGAAGACTGGGCAGGAGAGAATTACCAGGGCTCTACTTCCATTTCTAGCAGTACAAGACCAGCCCGGACAACATAGCAAGACCCCCCCTTTATAAAAAAAAAAAAAAAAATTAGCCAGGTATGGTGGTGCACCTGTAATCACAGTGCTTTGAGAGGCTGAGGTGGGAGGATCACTTGAGCTCAGCAGTGAGCTATGCTCATGCCGCTGCACTCTAGCCTGGGTGACAGGGCAAGACCTATTTCTAAAAGTAAAAAAAAAAAAAAGAAAGCTATTGAGAGGTATAGAAAGATAAAGACTAAAAAGTGGTCTTTGGGGCAGGTGTGGTGGCTCACACCTGTAATCCCAACACTTTCAGAGGCTGAGGCAGGAGGATCACTCAAAGCCAGGGGTTCAAGACCAGCCTGGGCAACAAAGCAAGCCCCAGTCTCTCTCTAAACAAAACAAAACAAAACAAAAAAAATGGTCTTTGGATGAGAATTTTGGAATAGTGCTAGACAGAAGAAAGCATGAGATAATACTAGTGAGAGAGTAGATTGCAAGACGAGATAGGAAGATAAGCCACCCTGGACAAATTTGTAAAGGTTAGGAATGAACCCAGTGACAGCTGAAGGGCAGGTGACAAAGTGAGATTGAGAGATGCCTTTTTTTCTTTAATTTGTTTAAGATGGGAAATGATACCAATTGCTCAGTTGCCTATTCCCTCACCCAGCCTCAGGTCTGAGTATAATTCTCAGGCCTGATGGGGTTTGCAGTGTGGGCTTTATCTCCCTGTAGTCCTGGAGAGGAATGGAGGAGTAGTGTTGGTGCCACTACGGTGTCATTCTCTTAAGACAGATACAATGCTGTTTCTTTACAATACTGGCTGAGTTGCTGTCACAAAAATGCTCCAAATATGCAGTAGCTCAAACAAGATAAAGCATATTTCTTTCTCACTTAGCAGCCTGAAAGTGGGCAGGTGGTTCAGGGCAAGTAGGTGTTTTTGTTCCATTTCATCCAGGGGCACCCTTTTGTCTCGGGGCCTGCAGCCGTGCCAGGGTGTGCCATCTGCTGCAGGGTAGAGGTGACTCAAAGCCCATGGGTAAGGAAAATGGGAGGATGCAGTAAGTAAGTAGTTTCCCTTTTTGAGGACCTGACCTGGAAGTTGCAATCATCAAGTCTACTCACATCCCTTTGGCTAAGAATGAGTGCCCTGGCCACGCCCAGATGCAAGGGTGTGCACTCCAGCTGGGTGGCTGGCCAGAATCAAATCCTGGGAATTGACACAGGAGGACACTTAGCCTTCTCTGCTTCCAATGCCAACTCCAGCAATATCTTGCCAGCACTGAGACCTCTCATACTGTTCCAGCCTGTAGGGCAGGTATTTGGTAGATACCTGGTATAAGCAAATCAGCTGCTTAGAGCTGGCATCCCTTTCTTCTGAGACGGTCTTGCTCTGTCATCCAGGCTGGAGTGCAGTGGTGCAGTCTGGGCTCACTGCAGCATCCGCTTCCTGGGTTCAAGTGATTGTCATGCCTCAGACTCCCTAGTAGCTGGCATTACAGGCACACACCACCACACCTGGCCAATTTCTGTATATATTTTTGTAGAGACGGGGTTTCTGCCGTGTTGTCCGGGCTTGTCTCGAACTCCTAAGCTCAGGCGATCCACCTGCCTCTGCCTCCCAAAGTGCTGGGATTACAGGCATGAGCCACTGCACCCAGCTGCTGGCGTCCCCTTTTGATTTGGCCACCCTCTGTCTACCTGGCCATGTCTGGATGCAAGTGTTGCAAGACACCTTAACTGTCACCCCACTCCTCCCTAGCTAGCATGGCAGAAGAGGTTTTCCTGGATTTTTTCTTCCTTATGACTAATCTAAAATAGGAAGATCTTCTCCTTCAGTGCATTTATTTTTCATAATACCCAGGCAGAGTTCTCTTGCTTTTGTCTTTCTGCTTATTACCTATTGAAAGGAAAGTTTCCAAATATAGGCAAAAATTCTTCACTTTTTCTTTTAATTTCAGTGCTCATATGTAGATCACTACAAACAGAACTTCTAAAAATGTTAGTAGTGACTGGCCAGGGCATTAGGCCAGGCCATAGCTCAGGATGCTGGAAGTCACTGAAGATGAAGGCAGGAACCACAGGAATGAGGGAAGTCTTGGTGACTGGTGAATGGCGGTGATGAGAACAGGTAGGGAATGTCAAAGAAACTGGATTTTACACAAGGTAGAGGGGGAATGGCTTGCAAGTGGTTGTGTGGAGGAAGGTGGACAGTGACCTTACACGTTTTATAAAACACAAATGTTTTGTGACCTTACACCTTTTACAAATCAAAACGATCACAGACTGAACTGTAAAAACTGCAAAACTAGCTGGGTGTGGTGGCATGCGCTCTCATCCCTTCTACTTGGGAGGCTGAGGCAGGAGGATTGCTTGAGCCCAGGAGTTTGAGACTGTGGTGAGCCATGACTGTACCACTGCACTCCAGCCTAGGCAGAGGGAGGCTCTGTCTCTGGAGAAAAAAAAAGTGCCAAACTAGAAAAATTCTAGAAGATAACACAGCAGAAAATCTAGATGAATTTAGATTTGGCAACGAGCTTTTGTATGCAACACCAAAAGCAAGATTCATGAAAGAATTGCTTGAGACACCTAATTTCCCTAAGTAAGAAGAAATGGATGGAGGGATCTGCACATTTTGCACGCTGAGGGCCACAGTCTGGGTAGCCAGGCCCTGCAAACAGCATAGCTAGTAATGCTGACATCAAAGACCACTGGGTCTGACCTGCAGACCCTGGCAACGCGACAGATGAAGAAATGCACTCAGGTACAGGTATCCCATGAAAGAGCAGACTAGAGGTCCAGGCAGCTTCACAGAAAGAGCTGTAGCAGCCGGGAGCCCTGACAAGCTGGCACCCTGCGCATTTATTCAGTACAGATTTAATGACAAAGGTCTCAAACACCACTAGAGAGTAATTAACATTGCTGACCTCCCGAGTAGAGAGCAGTCCTGTACCCACAGAGGACCAAAGGTCGGTCTTAGGACCACATGAGTAAACAAGCCATTTAGATAAACTCCTCTACATTGCCATATATCTACGTCCTAAGCTTTTAAGAGAATTCAGTTGCCTTAAGCCGAATCTTTTACTGAAGCTATGCAAACCTCCCAGCCTTCCAAGAAGGTTTGTGTCTATTTCCTATAAGTTTATTTTTGTAATTTCTCCCACCACCCTGACCGACCCCCTACAGTAACTTATTTGTGAATAAAGAACAATTTATTCCTCATCACACTAAGAAGCCATGTGACCCATTGTGCTGGATCAGAGACAAACACCAAGTGCCTCCCCGACACCAATGTCATCCTTAATGTCAACAGAAAACACTGGCCGCGGAGAAGTTTTTTAAACCTCTTGAAGCATTTTGCCAATGACCAGACTTCAATAATCTTCCTTTAAGTACAAAAAATTTAAAACCAGTGGCAACAATGCCACAGTACTTAGTAAAGCAACTAAGTTAGAAGTACAAGACACTGATTTATATGCTGTTGCTAGATTTGGAGAGGCAGGACTATTTATTAGGCTGAAACGGTGGTGGTCATCTGGTATCTTCCTAAAAAAGTTTATCAGGGTCCTAATCCTTTTCCAGAAGGCAAACTAAGGCCTGGAACAAGACAAGGTCTTCTCCAAGGCCACACAACTAGTCACTGACAGAAGATTCACTTCCAAGTCCTGTACTTTCAGGTCTGTGCCTACAAACCAACTTTAATCTGACTATTTCAACCTGGCCAAAAGCAACACAAAACACCCAACCATGCATTTTAGGGGAAGAAAAAAACAGAGGCAACTGAGAGGACAGACAGGGGCAAGTCCAATGTGGCCTCCCAGATAAACCTCAATGCACTTACTTCTTTTGGCACAGACACTTCCTTCTGAACTTTGTAGGGAAGTCACATCACATTGCACGCTGTGCATGTGAATTCAACCCCGTGGGTGAACCAAACTTAAACGCATTAAATTCTACAAATAGGCCGGGCACGGTGGCTCACACTTGTAATCCCAGCACTGTGCGAGGCCAAGGCGGGCAGATCACCTGAGGTCGGGAGTTCGAGACCAGCCTGACCAACATGGAGAAACCCCATCTCAACTAAAAATACAAAATTAGCCAGGCATAGTGGCACGTGCCTGTAATCCCAGCCTCCTCGGCAGGCTGAGGCAGGAGAATCGGTTGAACCTAGGAGGCGGAGGTTGCGGTGAGTCAAGATCGTGCCATTGCACTCCAGCCTGGACAACAAGAGCGAAACTCCGTCTCAATAAATTCATTCATTCTACAAATAGCCACTAGTAGAATTATTAACATAGAAAACCATGATGGGTACCAACAGATTCACTCAGAAGGAGTGGGCTAAAATTAATTCACATATGTGTAGCTCTGGCTCGGAGAAGATACAGGGCTTGGAGGAGGCAAGACTGTTCAGCATGATTTAAAATTGATTTATGAGCTTATTGTAGCACTTGGAATAGAAAAAAATAATCTTTTCAGCGCCTCTGACCCCTCTCTCAAGTTACACCAGGGTGCGACTGAGGGATAACAGCGCCGACCACTCATCCTTCTCGATCCTTGGGGAAATTAACTGTTTTTTGGATGGGAGAGTCAGTAGATGAGGCTTCATTTTCCATCAGGGAACACGAACTGCTGCGGGAAGATCCCAGCTTCTGGCTAAAGCTGCGGCGGTAGGATCCGCCGGCCAGCTCGCCATCCAGTCCCCAGAGCCCGGGCTTCAGGCAAAGCGTAGACATGCAAGCCAGTTTTGCCGCCAAGGACCCGGCCAGGTGCGTCTCTTCCCGGGCCTCGCAAGGAACAGGTTAGCGAGACGACTTCCAACTTCCTCTGCCCGGCCCCAAACGCTTGCCGCCCCTGCCCAGCCGCCCACTCTCTGGCGGCCTGCAAGCCTCCATGCAGAAGCGGCTCCGTGCTGCCAGCGCTGGCGCCCCGGCGGCGGCGAAGCCCCGCGGCCACATGACAGGACTTGAGGACAAAGGAGGACAAAAGTTCCCACCAGGTGGGCACTGCGGGAAGGAGGCCGACGACCCCGAGATTCTCCGGCGACCCCAGCGGGCCACACCAGGGCGGTGAGGGGTCCCGCGGCAAGCGCGCGGCGGCGCTGACCGCTTCCGCCGCTGCCCCGCGCCCCGCTCCCTCCGCCCCGCGCCCCGCTCCCTCCGCCCCGCGCCCCGCTCCCTCCGCCCCGCGCCCCGCGCCCCGCTCCCTCCGCCCCGCGCGCTCCCCACAGCTGGAGGCGCCCGGCCAGTCTGCGCCCTCTGCAGCGCCAGCGTGGCCACGTCCCTGCTCTTGGCTCCGGGTCGCCGGCCGGGGAGGCCGCGTAACACCCACGTCGGCCACGGCCGACCCTCCGCGCAGGCAGCCCTGGCGGCAGCCCCGCGAAGCGCAGGGGCGCCCCTGCGACCGGGGAGCAGGCTGCACAGTGCCGCGCCCGGGCCGGGACCTGGAGCCGCCGCCGCCCGCACGGGAAGCGGAAGTGGGCGCTGAGCCGCGGCGCGCCCAGCCCAACCCAGCCCGCGAGCTGCGTGGCGCTGCTGCCCACCCTAGCAAAGCTGGAGGGCAGGGCCTGCGCCTCGGGGGACCTGCCCGCCTCTGGGCTCCGCAAGACCATCTCTGAGATCCGACCTTAGCCACCTGGGAGGATGAGGGCGGAGGATGAGGGCTGCGGGCTGGGAATATCAGTGGTTAAGAGGACTTAAGTTTCTAGCTAGTTTGACCTTGTTGGGAGGCTAAGGCGTTATTTATAAATTATATTTGAGTACAAAATTATACTCGGGATTCAAGGCCCTAATATAAAATACAGTTGAGTATGAAAATATAGGAATTAGCCAGGCGCGGTGGCTCACGCCTGTAATCCCAGCGCTTTGGGAGGCCGAGGCGGGCGGATCACTTGAGGTCAGGAGTTAGGGACCAGCCTGGCCAGCATGGTGAAACCCCGTCTCTACTAAAAATATAAAAATTAGCCGGGCGTGGTGGTGGGCGCCTGTAATCCCAGCTACCCGGGAGGCTGAGGCAGGAGAATTGTTGGAACCCGGGAAGCAGAGGTTGCAGTGAGCTGAGGTCGCACCACTGCACTCCAGCCTGGGTGACAGAGCAAGACTCTTGTCTCAAAAAAACAAAAACAAAAAAAACTGGAATTGCAGTGATGGAAAGTAAATTCCCTTATTACCAGGTTTTTTTTTTTTTTTTTTTAAGCCAGGCCGGGCGCGCTAGCTCACGCCTGTGATCCCAGCACTTTGGGAGGCAGATGTGGGCGGATCACCTGAGGTGAGAGATTGGAGACCAGCCTGACCAACATGGTGAAACCCCTTCTCTACTAAAAATACAAAAATTAGCCGGGCATAGTCGTGGGCACCTGTAATCCCTGCTACTTGGGAGGCTGAGGCAGGAGAATCACTTGAACCTGACAGGTGGAGGTTGCAGTGAGCCAAGATTGCACCATTGCACTCCAGCCTGGGCAAAAAAGTGAGACTCCATCTCAAAAAAAAAAAAAAAAAAAAAAGCCATTTCCCAATCCCCTTCTCCCAAGGAAATCCATCTGATGCCATTTCTGCAAGTGCTATTATGAAAACTGTAACAATGTTGGCTCGGATCTTGTAGGTTATATCTGTAGTTGTCTGGCATTTTGTTAAACAAGTGAAAGCATTCAAGGAAGCTGTTGTTTGCCCAGAATAGTTTTCTTTAATGCCCTAAGACAAAGGGTCAGAAGGGTCTTGGTCTATTTGAGACAGCCACGCAACATAACAAACAGCTTTGGTTTAGCCTTTGTGTATTGATTTTCATTTTCAATGCTATTTTCTTCCTTAAACAGGGTGTGGACCAGGCACGGTGGCTCATGCCTGTAATCCCAGCACTGTGGGAGGCTGAGGTGGGCAGATCACCTGAGGTCTGGAGTTCGAGGTCAGCCTGGCCAACATGGCGAAAACTCATCTCTACTAAAATTACAAAAATTAGCCCAGCGTGGTGGCGTGTGCCTGTAACCCAAGCTACTCGGGAGGCTGAGGCAGGAGAATCGCTTGAACCAGGGAGTTGGAGGTTGCAATGAGCTGAGATTGCACCACTGCACTCCAGCCTGGACGACAGAGGGGGACTCCGTCTGAAAAAGAACAAAAATGAAAAAAAACAGGGTATGGCGACACATGCCTCTAGTCTCAGCTACTTGGGAAGCCAAGGCAGAGGATCGCTTGAGGCCAGGAATTGGAGGCTGCAGTGAGCTATGATGGCACCGTTGCACTCCAGCCTGGGAGACAGAGAGACCTCATCTCTAAAACACACACACACACAAGCTGTCCACACAGTGTAATTTTCTTTTACAACTTTCAGCCTAGTTTGGATGTGCTATTGGATTCTTTTTTGTTTGTTTGTTTCTTTTTTTGAGACAGAGTTTCACTCTTGTCACCTGGGCTGGAGTGAAATTGTGCGGCTTCAGCTCACTGCAACCTCTGCCTCCTGGGTTCAAGTGATTCTCCTGCCTTAGCCTCCCGAGTAGCTGGGATTACAGGCATGCGCCACCAAGCCCGGCTAATTTTGTATTTTTTAGTAGAGACAGGATTTCACCATGTTGGCCAGGCTGGTCTCGAACTTCTGACCTCAGATGATCCACCTGCCTTGGCCTCCCAAAGTGCTGGGATTACAGGTGTGAGCCACTGCACCCGGCCATGCTGTATAATATATGGCACCCGGCCATACCTATAATAATCCTATTACAGGTAATAATAGGATTATTACCTATGTTATTTAAGTGATTTGATTGGTGTTAGTGTTTAACAGGAATGCACACCTGAATAGACCTCCCAGGCTGTAGTAGATGTTATGCCGGGATCAGAGTGCCAGGTAAATGGGCACTCATCAGAATCAGCACTTCAGAACTCGAGCTTCTGGACCATAAGTGAGTTACAGAAGCAAGCCAGGGAGTTGGGATGACTCGTCCAAAGTGATGGGGAACATAACGAACTGGAAGCAGATCCAGGAGCTGTCACTAGTTACAGGAGCCTAGAGGGGTTGGCAGTATCACTTGGTCCAGTGGCTTTTGCAGCTTAAGAAAATGAGATCCCAAAGAACCCAGATTAAGGACAGACTTGGCTGGGTGCAGTGGCTCATGCCTGTAATCCCAACATGTTGGGAGGCCGAGGCAGGAGGATTGCTGGAGCCCAGGAGTTCGAGTCCACCCTGGGCAACATAGTAATGTAACTGCCCAGTGGGTTTTTCTTGCCTGCTGCCTTGACTGAGCCAATTTATCAAGATGGTGGAATTGCAACAGAGAAAGAGTTCGATTCACGCACAGCCAGCTATACAGTAGACCAGGGTTTTATTATTACTCAAATCAATCTCCCCAAGAATTCGGGGATTGGAGTTTTTAGGGATAATTTGGTGGGAGGGGGCCAGTAAGAGTGTTAATTGGTTGGCCGGGCGAGGTGGCTCAAGCCTGTAATCCCAGCACTTTGGGAGGCCGAGACGGGCGGATCACGAGGTCAGGAGATCGAGACCATCCTGGCTAACACGGTGAAACCCCATCTCTACTAAAAATACAAAAAACTAGCCAGGCGAGGTGGCGGGCGCCTGTAGTCCCAGCTACTCCGGAGGCTGAGGCAGGAGAATGGCGTGAACCCGGGAGGCGGAGCTTGCAGTGAGCTGAGATGCGGCCACAGCACTCCAGCCCGGGTGACAGAGCGAGACTCCGTCTCAAAAAAAAAAAAAAAAAAAAAGAGTGTTAATTGGTCAGGTTGGAAGTGAAATCATAGGGAGTCTAAATCTAAACTGTCCTCTTGCGCTGAGTCGCTTCCTCGACGGGCCACAAAACCAGATGAGCCAATTTATGAATCTGGGTAGTGCCAGCTGATGAATCTGTCGAGTCCAGGGTCTGCAAAATATCTCAAGCACTGATCTTAGGTTTCACAACAGTGATGTCATCCCGAGGAGCAATTTGGGGAGGTTTGGAATCTTGCAGCCTCCAGCTGCATGACTCCTAAACCATCATTTGTAATCTTGTGGCTAATTTGTTAGTCCTACCAAGGCAGTCTAGTCCCCAGGCAGGAAGGGGTTTCTTTTGGGAAAGGTTGTTATCGTCTTTGTTTCAAAACTAAACTACAAGCTCCTCCCAAAGTTAGTTCCTCCTACACCCAGAACAAGGACAGTTTGGAGGTTAGAAGCAAGATGGAGTCAGTTAGGTCAGATCTCTTTCACCATCATAGTCTTCTCAGTTATAATTTTTGCAAAGGCAGTTTCAGTGAGCCTGTCTCTACTGAAAATTTTTTTAAAAAAATTTTTTTTTAAACCTGGTGTGGTGGCACACGGCTGTAGTCCCATCTACTGGGGAGACTGTGGCAGGAGCATCGCTTGAGCTTGGGAGGTTGAAACTGAAGCGAGCCGTATTCAAACAACTGCAGTCCAGCCTGGGCGACTGAGCAAGACCCTGTCTCAAAAAAATAAATAATAATAAAATAATAAAAAAAAAAGGAAGGACCCTGTTATAGATTAGAAAGAGCACTGGAGTTGGGGCCAGGATGTTTGTGTAAATGTCCCTCTGTGACCTTTAGTAAATCAGCCTTTTGTAAACTCCAGCCACAGAATGCACGGGTTCCTTTGAACTCCCTGTGCTCCATGAACCTGTGGGAACAATCCACCATGCAGGGCGCCTGGTACTCTCCTCCAGCCATTGGCCCCAAGCCTAATGCTTTGTCTTGTCTTCCTTGAGCCCCTTCCTCTCCTATCCTCACAAGGGCTGTTCCAAACTCTCATCACTCCCAAGCCTTCCTCATTTCTCCACTCCATGCTTCCCCTGTGCAAGCATCAGCCTCAATTTATTCTATAAGAAACAATTGGAATTTTGCTCAGATTTTTAATACCTAATCTACGAAGTTGCCTTTTTTTTTTTTTTTTTTTTTTTTTGAGATGGAGTCTCGCTCTGTCACCCAGGCTGGAGTGCAGTGGCCGGATCTCAGCTCACTGCAAGCTCCGCCTCCCGGGTTCAAGCGATTCTCTTGTCTCAGCCTCCCGAGAAGCTGGGACTACAGATATGTGCCACCAACCCTGGCTAATTTTTTTGTGTATTTTTAGTAGAGATGGGGTTTTACGTGTTAGTCAGGCTGGTCTCGATCTTCTGGTCTCGATCCGCCCGCCTTGGCCTCCCAAAGTGCTGGGATTACAGGCGTGAGCCACTGCACCCGGCCAGGATTAAGTAATGTACATAGCTACTGTAATGTGGTCCTCTGACCAGCAGCATTAGCATCTCCTGGGAGTTTATTAGAAATGCAAATTCTCAAGTGTCTCCTGGACAAGGCTGCTGAATCAGAATTCTTTGGTGGGAAATAATCTGTGTTTTAGCAAGGAGCATAGATAATTTCTATGGGCCAGGTATGGTGGCTCTTGCCTGTAATCCCAGCACTTTGGGAGGTGGGCGGATCTCTTGAGCCTAGGAGTTTGAGACCAGCCTGGGCAACATGGCGAAACCCTGTCTCTACAAAAAGTTACTCAGTTGAATGGAACTTCTTGGTTTCTACATTATATCAAAAATACCTCTAGAAAGTATGATTGGGTGGTAGAGTAAGCTAATTCAGATAATCAGTACGCATAATAGGTACTTCCTCCTCCTCCTGCTTTTAGAAACAAAACGGTTGTATATCAATATATGGAAATAAATAATACAAACATATATAAATACTTATCAAGAATGGAATTTTTAAAGCCCCTAGACCTGTTTATGACTCATAATGCTCTTTATTATAATTATAATTGAATTAACTATTACATAAATGGTAAAGTGAGTTGAATGCTTTGGAAAGAGTCAGTAACGGTCATTTAAAATTTTTCTTTCCAATTAGGCATGAGTGAGGCAAAAATACATATGCAGGAGGATCATACACTTAGATTGCTTTGTAAGCTTTTTTACATTCTCGCCCCACTTTTCCACTTAAACCAAAATTGAAAATATTGGAGAATGGGTGTGATATATATAGAAGATGTGTCTTAGAACTGCTATCGGTGGGCCTATGTTCAAAGAAGAGGCTTTGATCCTACATCAAAAGACTGGTAAATGAGGTATATTTGTTTTGAGTTTTTTTTTTTTCTCAGACGGAGTCTCGCTCTGCTGCCCAGGCTGCAGTACAGTGGCGTGATCTCCGTTCACTGCAAGCTCCGCTTCCTGAGTTCACGCCATTCTCCTGCTTCAGCCTCCCAAGTAGCTGGGACTACAGGTGCCCGCCACCATGCCCGGCTAATTTTCTATATTTTTAGTAGAGACAGGTTTTCACCATGAAACCCTGGTTTAGCCATGATGGTCTTCATTTCCTGACCTTGTGATCCGGCCACCTTGGCCTCCCAAAGTGCTGGGATTACAGGTGTGAGCCACCACGCCCAGCCTGTTTTGAGTTTTAAAAAGGTGTCTTTTACTGATTTTTGCCTCCCCTCCCCCTTTTTCATGGACTCCAGTGCACAGGACTAGGTAAATCATGATCATTGCTTCATGAGGCACTGTCATCATTGCTTCATGCAGAGCCTGGTTTTCTTTCTTTGTATTGTATTTTGAACCTTCATTGATATTGTTATAGCAGCACTACCTCCCAAACATAATGGCATAAAACATCCATTCATTATGCTCACAGATTCTGTGGGGTTAGCAATTTGGCTAGAACACAGTGGGGAAGGCTGGTCTGTGCTCTATGATGTCTGGGGCCTCAGTTGGAAGGCTTAGAAGTCTGAGGCTGGAATCGTCTGAAGCTTGCTCACTCATAGGTCTGGGAGTTTATGCTGGCTGTCAGCTGAGACCTTAGCTGAGGTTGTTAGCAGAAACACCTACATGTGGCTTTCCTTGTGGCCTGGGCTTTCTTACTACATGGTCACTGGGTTCTGGAGCAGGTGTCTCAAGAGAAAGTGAGCCAAGAGAAAGTTGTATTTTCTTTTTAATGACTCAGCCTTGTAATAAGATTGGACAGTACTGTGTTCACCCCTGTTCCACATTGATTTTCCTGGGATATTTGTTTTTATCACAACCACTCCTGAGAAACCCATCTTAACAGATAGAATGTCATTGATAGGAATGGGGCAATATACAGTTGGCCGTCTGTATGCACAGGTTCTGCATCCACAGATTCAACCAACATCTGATTGAAAATATTAAAAAAGAAAAAAATACAGCATTATAATACAGTACTACTTACATAATTAGGTATTATAAGTAATGTAGAGATGATTTAAAAGTATTCGGGAGGATGTGCATTACTTATATGCAGGTACTCTGCCTTTTTACATAAGGGGCTTGTGCATCCATCCTGGGGGTGGGGCAGAGCTGTTACTGGAAATAATGCCCATGTCCCGTGGCCCCACCTCCCCCAACCCCTGCATATATGGACTGCTGTAATGTTACTGTGAACTGCTTAGTTCACATAATTATTGACAGACGTGGTTGTATTTTGCTGTGGTGACCCAGAGAGCCTTAGGGCACAGTTTGGGAACCAGGGTCCCAAGTGGAGAGCTTGTGTCTTCTCCGCTCATCTTTAGCTAAGGTAGATTCAAGGCTGGGATCTGGAATTGTCTGAAGGCCCTTTTCCAGTGGTTGACACTGGCTGTTGGCTGAGGCTTTAGCTCGGGCTCTTGGCCAATACACTTACCCATGGCCTCTCTATGTGACCTGGGCTTCTTGCCTGGTAGCTGGGTTCCACAGACAAATGTCATGAGGGATCAAACTGAAAGCTGTATGACATGATTTGATCTAGCCTCAGAAGTCACAGTGTGTTACTTCTGTCTTGTTCCATTCATCAAGGCAGTCACAAAGTTTCCCCTGGTTTTCAGGGAGGGAGGATAGATTCTCTCTCAATGGATATGTGGCAATGTTTTGGAAGAGCATGTGGGACCAGAAGTGATGCTGTCACTATTTTCTGAAAGTATAATCTGCTTTGATTATACATCTGGTACCTGATAACTGTAGAATGTCAGCTATATTGTAGGCAACGTTTTCATGACAAAATTGACCCCTAATTGATAGATTGCATTTGGCCTAGGAGAACTTTGGGTACCCGATGGGGATACCATATTTAGGACTTAAATGCAGTGATTCTTCTTCTTCTTTGTTTTTTGAGTTGAAGTCTCGCTCTGTCGCCCAGGCTGGAGTGCAGTGGCATGATCTCGGCTCACTGCAAGCTCCGCCTCCCAGGTTCACGTGATTCTCCTGGCTCAGCCTCCCGAGTAGCTGGGACTACAGGCGCCCGCCACCTCGCCCGGCTAGTTTTTTTGTATTTTTTAGTAGAGACGGGGTTTCACCGTGTTAGCCAGGATGGTCTCGATCTCCTGACCTCGTGATCCGCCCGTCTCGGCCTCCCAAAGTGCTGGGATTACAGGCTGGAGCCACCGCGCCCGGCCGTATTTGTTTTTTTTTTTAGTAGAGATGGTGTTTCACCATGTTAGTCAGGATGGTCTCAAACTCCTGACCTTAAGTGATCCACCTGCCTTGGCCTCCCGAAGTGCTGGGACTATAGGTGTGAGCCACTGCACCCAGCTAAAAGCTTTTTCTTATGAAAAATTTGAAACATATGCAAAGAACACAAAATGATATAACCCCTTTCTACCATTGCCCAACTTCAACAGTGATCAACATTTTGCCATTCTTGTATCATCTATGCCTTCACCCAGTTTCTGTCTCCTATTTGGTAATGATTTATGGTCCTTTTTTTTTCAGGTAAAATTTACATATATTAAAGTGTACAAATCTCAGCTGTAGGATTTTGACAAACGGATAAGCCCCTGTGACCCACACACTTACCAAGACACTATGTTTTTCATTTTCACCTTCCCAGTCAATAGCCATCTGTCCTGAGGCAGTTGCTGTTTTGATTTTTTTTTTTTTTTCCACGTCAGATTAGTGTTGCCTATTCTGGAACTTGATATAAAAGGAGTCATACAGAATTTTATTTATTTGTTTTTTTAAGAGAGAGTCTAGCTCTGTCGCCCAGACTGGAGTGCAGTGGTACAATCTTGGCTTACTGCAACCTCCATCTCCTAGGTTCAAGTGATTCTCACGTCTCTGGAGTAGCTGGGATTACAAGCATGTGCCACCATGCCCGGCTAATGTTTGTATTTTATATTCTTTGTGTCCAGCTTCTTTCACTTGATCTAATGTTTATGAAAGTCATTCATGTTGGCATGAGCTGAGTACTCTTCCATTGTCTGGATATATCACGATCTGTTTTTCTATTCTAGTGATAGACCTTTAGGTTGGTTCCAGTAAAGCTTCTGTGAACTGGTTAACCTGCCTTTATATTTGCTTGCAATATATATTGCTTTTAAAACACAATAGCATTTCATTAACAATTCCACTAATTTATAATTTTTGAGGCTGATCTGTCCCTCACCCCTCCACCTTAATATATTGTTCTGAATAAGTGTTGTACTTCAGCAAATATCCATTAATTTTAACATTTAACCTTTCAGAGTTTATTTCAAAGTTTATATAAAACAGGTACCTAATAGTTGAGAATTCTTGCTTTTGCCAGAAATTGAATTGAATACTTTTTTGAACACCAAAGTTTTCCCCCAAAAATCACTTTACCTGTCACTAAACTAATGAACGAATGGCATAATAAGCAATCTCTCTCCTTCTTTCCCTCCTTCCCTCCCTCCCTCCCTCCCTCCCTCCCTCCCTCCTTCCCTCCCTCCCTCCTCCCTCCTTCCCTCCCTCCCTCCCTCCTCCTTCCCTCCCTCCCTCCCTCCCTTCCTTCCTTCCTTCCTCTCTTTCTCTCTCTCTCTTTCTTTTTTTTGAGATGGAGTCTCACTCTGTCTCCCAGGCTACAGTACAGTGGCATGATCTTGGTTCACTGCAACTTCCACCTCCTGGGTTCAGGCAATTCTCTTGCCTCAGCCTCCCAAGTGAGTAGCTGTCACTACAGGTGCATATTACCACACCCAGCTAATTTTTGTATTTTTAGTAGAAATGAGGTTTCCCCATGTTGGCCAGGCTGGTCTCTAACTCCTGACCTCAAATGATCCACCTGCCTTGGCTTCCCAAAGTGCTGGGATTATAGGTGTGAGCCACCGCACCTGGCCAATCTCTTTTTTATTTCTCATTTGTTTTCCATTTTCTTTTTCAGAACTGAGCCCCTGAGTCCTGAGTTGGTGGTAGCTGCATCTGCTGTGGCAGATTCTCTCCCTTTTGACAAGGAAACAACCAAGTCAGAGCTGTTAAGGCAGCTCCGGCAGCGTGAGGAAGAGTCAAGGGCATAGAGAGATGCAGAGAGACCTAAAGTTAGGTGAGTGAATCAAACCTTTAGATCAGTAATGTTTATATCTCAAAATGGCCATTTTCACGTGGCTAGTGGGTAATGCACATAGTATATACCACATAAGTGGAATTTGTATATAAAATGTATGGCATAATTTTAGCAATTCAATTTTTTTAAAAAACTTAAGACGCCGGGCGCGGTGGCTCAAGCCTGTAATCCCTGCACTTTGGGAGGCCGAGACGGGCGAATCACGAGGTCAGGAGATCGAGACCATCCTGGCTAACATGGTGAAACCCTGTCCCTACTAAAAATACAAAACACTAGCCGGGCGAGGTGGCGGCGCCTGTAGTCCCAGCTACTCGGGAGGCTGAGGCAGGAGAATGGCGTGAACCCGGGAGGTGGAGCTTGCAGTGAGCCGAGATCGCGCCACTCACTCCAGCCTGGAGGACAGAGCGAGACTCCGTCTCAAAAAACAAACAAACAAACAAAAACTTAAGACATAAGTATGAGTATCGTTTTTAAGAAACCAATTGAATGAAGTTTCCTTTTAGGCAGTTACAGTTTCTTGTCCGTGAAAATAGAAATGGTAAATTCAGTAATGTTATTACAAATAAATAACAGAATAAGGTAGCTTCTCTGAGAAAAATAATTTTTTTTTCAGTTAAATAGCTTGTTTCATACACAGTATGGTAATCTTCAGGTCTGTTTCCTTCTCTTTTTCCTCCTATTATATTTCAGCTGATATCTTTCCACGTATTCTCTTCGTCTCTCATTATTTTATGCGATGTTATACTACTTGCTGCCTCTTTATATTAAGTGGTAACACAGCTTTATTTTGTAGAGTGATCTGAACCAGGTGTTCTCAATGAGCATGTGTACCAGGTTTATTTCAAGAAGTGAAAAGAAATGGCTGTATGCACTGGCTCGTGCCCATGATCCCAGCACTTTGGGAGGCTAAGGCGAGAGGATCACTTGAGTCTAGGAATTTGAGATCATCCTGGGCAACAAAGCAAGACCCCATCTCTACAACACTTAAAAAAATTAGCTGGGCACGGTGGCTTGTGCCTGTAGTTCTAGCTACTTTGGAGGCTGAGGCAGGAGGATCACTTACGTCCAGGGTTTGAAGCTGCATTGAGCTGTGATCTCACCACTGCACTCCAGCCTGGGCGATAGAGTGATACCCTATCTCTAAAATAAATAGTAATTTTTTAAAAAAGGAAGACATAGATATCTGGACTGTCAGATCCAGTGACTCATTTTGTTTGTGTTTGAATAAATACAAAGCAGCAAATAGATATGGCTAACTCTTGGTTTTAATTTAGTTATCGAATGTAAGTGATAGGTATACAGATACTGATTTTACTTTCCTATCATTTTCTCTGAATAACTTTTCATGAGACACTTATGATTTAAATGAATATTTCTGAAGAACGTCTTTAAATTTTTTTTTTTTTTTTTTTTTTTTTTTTTGAGGCGGAGTCTTGCTCTGTCGCCCAGGCTGGAGTGCAGTGGCCAGATCTCAGCTCACTGCAAGCTCCGCCTCCCGGGTTCCCGCCATTCTCCTGCCTCAGCCTCCGAAGTAACTGGGACTACAGGCGCCCGCCACTCGCCCGGCTAGTTTTTTGTATTTTTAGTAGAGACGGGGTTTCACTGTGTTCGCCAGGATGGTCTTGATCTCCTGACCTTGTGATCCGCCCGTCTCGGCCTCCCAAAGTGCTGGGATTACAGGCTTGAGCCACCGCGCCCGGCGAACGTCTTTAAATTAAAAGATGAAAGTAAACATGAATTGTAATGTGTTATGTGAATGTTAATAGGTGACATTTTTTATTTAAACATTTTTTATGCTCTATAATTAGTACATAAAAATGAAATAAGAATTAAGTGATATCAGTCTTCTGTTGAAGAAAGTTTTTACTGTTCTGTAGCTAAGATTTCTTTTTTGTTGTTGTTGAGACGGAGTCTCGCTCTGTCGCCCAGGCTGGAGTGCAGTGGCCGGATCTCAGCTCACTGCAAGCTCCGCCTCCCAGGTTTATGCCATTCTCCTGCCTCAGCCTCCCCAGTAGCTGCGACTACAGGCGCCGCCACCTCGCCCGGCTAGTTTTTTTGCATTTTTAGTAGAGACGGGGTTTCACCGGGTTAGCCAGGATGGTCTCCATCTCCTGACCTCATGATTCGCCCGTCTCGGCCTCCCAAAGTGCTGGGATTACAGGCTTGAGCCACCGTGCCCAGCCTGTAGCTAAGATTTCTAATACACTTGACCTTATTTCAGTTATTTCAGTTTCAGTAACATAATGTCAGATATGAATGTTGCCAGATCTGCTACAGATAGAGTTCGTTCAAGACCAGAGCACCAGATTCAGTTTGAGGAAGGCTATGACAATTATCCTGGCTAGAAGACTGCTGATATTACAAAAAGGTACCAGGCTTTGCAATCTGCTGGGTTTTGTTTGTGTAGTTTGTTTTTACCTTAACTGTAGACTTTTACCTTATTGCATGTGTGTATTACTGCTGTTGGATATCTGAGCATTATGAATGCATTTACATCTGTGCTCTTACTCTGTGTATACCACTTCTTAGAGAGGGAACCGTGTGCTGGATTTAGTCAGTCCTGCAGTTTTCCATACCTGAAATCAAAATGGGCCGTGCTTCACATCTACCCACGATGAATAGGGGTCCTTTGATTTAGAGTGAGAGGAGCCGACTCAATTCTGAACAAAGAAGTGTTTTGTGAGAAACATTATTTTTCATTTGAATATAAGTGTCTAATACTGTGTATTCATATCCCCTTTATATCTCAATACATGCTTATCTTTTGGTGTACCTTAGAGAAATAACCCATCAGTGAAAAGGAGGAAAGGCAAGAGGAAAAAAAGTTTATGTAATACCTTAAAGTGGTAGATTATTTGTGGCCATTTGAATTTACTGATTTGAAGTTCTTAAAGATGCTGAGCCATGCCTCACAAAGTTATTTTAGAATCTAAAGTTGTTCTGTATTTGCATAAAGTTTCTGTTCTTTCTCACCTTTAAACCCTGAAAGTGATGGCTGGGAAGGAGGAACCAGGTATTTGGCATGGTCTGACAAAAATTAACTTGTCTTTACAGCAGATATACTCTCAGCTGCAGTGTTTTCAATGCATTATGTATTCTGCGGATTCGTTTTAAGTGAAATCAGAAACTTGAGTTAACTTCTTCCAGGTGTTACATTACTGATTTATACAAGAAAGTTGGAAAAGGTGGTCAGCAGTTAACACCGGAAGTTCAAGAGGTTATGGTGACTTTGGAAGATTATTTGAATTACTAATTTAAAGTGATTTAGTATCTGTTACATATTATTGAATAAAGGAGAAGTCTACTTGGAGTTCTACTTAAGAATATTTAACTGAATCAGTTAATCCTTGAGAATATTTAATGGAATCATTCATCTTGGACATGATTCTGTGCAACTGCATTAGGATGGTATATTATAATTTGATTTTTAATATTAGATTTGATATTTAATATTGTTAAAATTAGAAGCTAAAGTAGGAAATGGGTTTCTGTGCCTTCAATGTGTTAAAAAGCCAGCTAGAGGGGAGTAAGGGGAAAAACGATGAGACGCCAAGTTGTTCACCCTGCTATGACTGGGGTAGGATCTGGGGTGAGAACTCCAGACAACCCGGGCCTGGAGTGATTCCTTCTGTTGCAGATTGACAGTTCACACTGGCCTGCCTCAGAATGTCGGCACTGCCACTGACTATTCTGTGACTGGGCACCTATTATAACTTCCATCAACGGGTTTCCCCAGCTATAAAATGCTGAAACTGAAACCTAGCTTAAATGGCTTTCTTGAGGAATAGATCTGGTACATAGTAGGTGCTCAGCAAATGTCCATTCCCTTTCTTTATAGTACATTACTCTTTTGAAATTCAATACTTTACCAAGGCATTCGCCCTCTGCTGTGACTTGCTTTAATCCACCATCCTATTTGCCAGACGTGCGGTTGAGGGAGAAGAAGGCAAGGCAGTGAAGAGAGTTCTGGAGCATAAAAGCCTTTGTTTATAAATAACTTGGGAACCAGCTAAAAGAACGATTATATGATTTGAGATCACGTTATTTAACATTGATATGGTATTTGCATTTTTTCCAGTTATTTCTATTTAGTAGAGAGAAGTAATTTTGTTTATTAAAAACAAGAATTCAAATTGTTTGTTTGTTTGTTTTAGATGGAGTCTTGCTCTGTCGCCCAGGTTGGAGTGTGGTGGCATGATCTTGGCTCACTGCAAATTCCACCTCCTGGGGTCAAGCGATTCTCCTGCCTCAGCCTCCCAAGTAGCTAGGATTACAGGCATGCCCCACCATGCCCAGTTAATTTTTTATGTGTTTTTAGTAGAGACAGGGTTTCACCATGCTGGCCAGGCTGGTCTTGAACTCGTGATCTCATGATCCACTCGCTTTGGCCTCCCAAAGTGCTGGAATTACAGGCGTGAGCCACCACACCCGGCCTCAAAATTATTTTTAAAACGAACTCCCCACTTTATTTTTTATTTTTATTTTTTGAGATGGTATCTCTCTCTTATTGCCCAGCCTGGAGTGAAGTGGCACAATCTCAGCTCACTGCAACGTCTGCCTCCTGGGTTCAAGGGATTCTCTTGCCTCAGCCTCCCGAGCAGCTGGAATTACAGGCATCCGCCGTCACACACGGCTAATTTTTTTGTATTTTTATTGGAGACGGCGTTTTGCCATGTTGGCCAGGCTGGTCTCAAACTCCTGACCTCAGGTGATCCACCCACCTCGGTCTCACAAAGTGCTGGGATTACAGGTGTGAGCCACCTTGCCTGGCTAACCCTCCAGTTTATAAACTGGAATTTAACCTACCAGTAATTTATTCAAGTAAATATATGAATTGATGCATAAAGCAGTTGATTATCAAATGTGCAAGAAAATGTCACCTATTACCTCTCTGATATTAACTTCAATAGCTAATTAAAAATAGTCATGTAAAGAAAGTTAATAATTATTTTTAAATTACAGAATGATTGCTTTATGAAAGAGAATGTTGTGATTTACCTATGCAATTTTTTATAATTATGATTTATAATTAAACATTGCAGTGTTTTCTGCCCTTAAAGACAAATGTTGACTTGAACAGCTTCTAATTTAGGATAGTTTTACAGTTTTTCACAATATGGAGTTTTTAAAACCTTAATATAAATGGGAAAAATAAAAATTATGGCAAATTAAGCTAATCTTTTCAATTAGCTTAATTGAAAAGTATTTTGGAAATTAAATTGCTTTAACCGATTTGTTGTAGTATGAAGCAAAACTTTAAGTGCACATTGCTGTTTTTAGTTTATCGGTTCTAAAAATGTGGCAATTTAGCTAAGCTTTTTGATGTGGGTCAGTGGAGTTATTTTTAATTTCTACATGGAATATTTCACTTAAGATATATTCTCATAATTTTTGTTCACAGTTTAAAATATTTTCATCAAAATGTTATTTTCTTTTTTTTTTTAGACTTAGTTAAAATATATTTACCGGAAAAGACTTAATATTTTTGACCTGACGGCAGTTACTAACACACCTGAAACCGGTTTGTTAAGAATAACGCTATTGGAGGTGTTGGGTTCTGGACACCGGCAGCTGGGTTCTCCCTGTTCCCTTGGGCAGGTGCAGGGTGGGGTTCAAAGCCTCCGGAGCGCGTTTTGGCCTGATTTGAGGAGCGGAGCGGCGAGGGACCTGCGGCTTGCGTCCCCACCCGCTTCCCCGGCTGGCGGCTGATCGGTAAGCCCGCCTCCTCCCCCGGCCGGCCCTGGGGCCGTGTCCCCGGGGCAACTCCAGCCGAGGCCTGGGCTTCTGCCTGCAGGTGTCTGCGGCGAGGCCCTTAGGGGACCGCCCGATGTGGCCTCATGGTGGGTCTCGGGCCAACCGGCCTGCTGGCCGCCTGCCTTCTCTCGTGCTGGTGGTGCTGCTGGGAGTGATCGTCGTCCTCGCCTGCAACTACTGGCACATCTCCTCCTGCCACGTCCTGCTTCGGGAGGAGGAGGCCGAGCTGCGGGGCCAGGTCCCGCGCACCCAAGTGGCCCGCGGGCGGCTGGAAAAGCGCAGTTCGGACCTCTTGCTGTTGGTGGACCCGCAGAAGAAACAGATCACCAGGAGGAGGCCGACTACGCCGCCTCAGCAGCTGGCTGCAGGTCAGAGAGGGCCTGGGGAAGAGACGCGAGGATGACAAGGTTAACTAGAGAACAACATACCGTATCAGATGGCAGACATACATCATTTAAAGGAGCACCTTGCTGAGCTTTGTCAGGAGTTTCTTCCACAAGAAGACCAGCTTCAGGACTATAGGAAGAACAATACTCACCTTGTGAAGAGGTTAGAATACGAAAGTTTTCAGTGTGCGACAGCAGATCAAGGAAATGAGAGCACAGCATGAAGAAAATATTAAAAAGTTAGCAGACCAGTTTTTACAGGAACAAAAGCAAGAGGCCCACAAGATTCAATCAAATGACGGAAAAGAATTGGGTATAAACAATCAAGTAGTACCTAAAAATATTCCAAAAGTAGCTGAGAATGTTGCAGGTAAGAATGAAGAACCTTCAAGCAATCATATTCTACATGGGAAATAAATCAAAAGAGGTGGTGATGCAGGGATGCCTGGAATAGAAGAGAATAACCTAGCAAAAGTTGATGATCTTCCCTCTGCTTTAAGGAAGCCTCCGATTTCAGTTTCTCAACATGAAAGTCATCAAGCCATCTCCCAGCTTCCAACTGGACAACCTCTCTCCCCAAATATGCCTCCAGATTCACACATAAACCACAATGGAAACCCTGGTATTTGAAAACAGAAGCCTTCCAGTCCTCTTCAGCATTTAATTCCAGGCTCAAACTTGGACAGTGAACCCAGAATTCAAACAGATATACTAACGCGAGCTAGCAAGGATAGAGTCAGTGATTTCCATAAATTGAAGCAAAGCCAATTCTTTGATGAGAATGAATCCCCTCTTGATCCGCAGCATGGCTCTAAACTGGCGGCTTATGATGGGGATGATGGTAACATAGGTGAGTATGAGGCAGACAAGCAGGCTGAGTTGGCTTGCAATGAGGAAGAAGATGGTGGAGCGGAAGACATCCAAGATGATGAAGAACGAGAGCTTCAAACAGATCCTGCAGACTATGGAAAGCAACATTTCAATGATGTCCTTTAAGTCCTAAAGGAACACTTCAGAAAACCTAAAGTGCTGTAAAATGAACTCATTCTACTTTGTCCTTTCTTTGTTGTAAAGATGAGTTGTATCAGTTGTAAAGATACATTGAGATAGAATTAAGGAAAAACTTTAATGAAGGAATGTACCCATGTACATATGTGAACTTTTTCATATTGTATTATCAAGGCATAGACGTTTTTGGTTATGATGCAGTTAAGCCAAAAACAGCTAATCTTTGCATCTAAAGCAAACTAACATATTTCACATTTTATTGAGCTGACTCATTTCCACAAATAGATAAACAAGAAAAAATGGTAGTACAGGTTATATGTTGCACAGAATAACCATAATAAGAACAGAACAGATATTCAGCAGAAAACTTTTTTTTTTTTTTTTTTGAGGCGGAGTCTCGCTCTGTCGCCTGGGCTGGAGTGCAGTGGCCGGATCTCAGCTCACTGCAAGCTTCGCCTCCCGGATTTACGCCATTCTCCTGCCTCAGCCTCCCGAGTAGCTGGGACTACAGGCGCCCGCCACCTCGCCCGGCTAGTTTTTGTATTTTTTTAGTAGAGACGAGGTTTCACTGTGTCAGCCAGGATGGTCTCGATCTCCTGACCTCATGATCCGCCCGTCTCGGCCTCCCAAAGTGCTGGGATTACAGGCTTGAGCCACCGCGCCCGGCCCAGAAAACTTTTTAACACTAATTCTTTTTTTTTTTTTGGAGATGGGGTTTTAGTCTTGTTGCCCAGGCTGGAGTGCAATGGCACAATCTCGGCTCACTGCAACCTCCGCCTCCTGGGTTCAGGCGATTCTCCTGCCCCAGCCTCCCAAGTAGCTGGCATTACAGGCACCTGCCACCACGCCCAGCTAATTTTTGTGTTTTTTTTGTGATGATTCTCGCTCTGTTCCCCAGGCTGGAGTACAGTGGCGCCATCTGGGCTCACTGCAAGCTCCGCCTCCCGGGTTCAATGAGTTCTCTATCTCAGCCTCCGGAGGGGCTGGAATTACAGGCACCTGGCACCACGCCCAACTAATTTTTTTTTTTTTTTTTAATGATTCTCGCTCTGTTCCCCAGTGTGGAGTACAGTGGCACCATCTGGGCTCACTGCAAGCTCCGCCTCCCGGGTTCAATCAGTTCTCTGCCTCAGCCTCCTGAGTGGCTGGGACTACAGGCACCTGCCACCACGCCCGGCTAGTTTTTTTTGTACTTTTAGTAGAGACGGGGTTTCAGCATCTTGGCCATGCTCCTCTTGAACACCTGACCCCGTGATCCACCCGCTGACCTCCCAAAGTGCTGGGATTACAAGCGTGAGCCCCCGCTCCCGGCCTAATGCTTGTATTTTTAATAGAGAGCTAATAGTATGTTTAATAGAGATAGGGTTTCGCCATGTTGGCCAGGCTGGTCTTGAACTCCTGACCACAGGTGATCCTCCTGCCTTGGCCTCCCAAAGTGCTGGAATGACAGGCCTGAGCCACCGCGCCGGCTGCTTAATTCTTGAAATTGTGGAATGCGGCGGCAGGGAGGTAGGCGGGCTGCAGGCGGGGTCCGGCTCTGGGGCCAGTCTGGGCCACTGGCGGTCGGGACCCAGTCGAGGGCCGGACTGGTCAGGGTTCGGGCGAGATCCGGCGTCCGAGTCCTGGTGGGCTGGCCTAGGGCAGGATCTGGCTCTGGCTGCGGGTCCTGGCCCGGGTCAGGGTTGGGCCTCCGATCCAGCCCGTCCCGGGCCAGGTTTCCACTGGAAGTCCCTGGGGCGGGCGGGGATGGAAGACCGGGAGGGCTCTACGTCGGGGAAGGGGCTCTGAAGACCACGTGGGGGCGCTCGAAGGGGCCTGGGGCCACCCTCCTCTCTGGGTCAAAGGTCATCGCAAGGGCAGGGGGAACTTCCTCTTCCTTGGGTCTCCCCACTGACTTCCTGATAACCTGGTAGAATTCTCCCGCGGGCGTCGGGGTGGGGGGACGCGTGGCAACTTGAGGCGGCTTCCCGAAGGTGCGCGCAGGTGGCGGGGCTGGGTGCGGCGGCTGGCAGCCTCTGCGACACGGGAGTGTAAGAGTGGACCTGCAGGCCGGGCGCGAGGACGGGGAGCGGCGCCCGCCTTGTGCCTGGGATCTGCATGCGGGGGCAGGAGGGCAGCCGCGTGTCAGGTGACCAGCGCCATGTCCAGCCAGGTGGTGGGCAGTGAGCCTCTGTACGTCATGGCAGAGCCGGCCAGGTCTGACAGTCCGAAGCGTTCCTCGGAGACGGAGACCGGAGCCTCCTGTGGCCCTGGCCCCTGGTCCAGCTCCCACCCGCTGCTTCCCAGGCCACAAGGAAGAGGAGGATGGGGAGGGGGCTGGGCATGGCGAGCAGGGCGGTGGGAAGCTGGTGCTCATCTCCCTGCCCAAGCGCCTCTGCCTCGTCTGTGGAGACATGGCCTCCGGCTACCACTACGGTGGGGCATCCTGTGAGAACTGCAAAGCCTTCTTCAAGAGGACCATCCAGGGGAGCATCCAGTACAGCTGTCCGGCGTCCAACGAGTGTGAGATCACCAAGCAGAGACGCAAGGCCTGCCAGGCCTGCCGCTTCGCCAAGTGCCTGCGGGAGTGCGCCTGGACCGCGTCCGGGGTGAGTGGCAGAAGTACAAGCGGCGGCCGGAGGTGGATTGCTGCCCTTTCCGGACCCCTTCCCTGCTGGGCCCCTGGCACTTGCTGGAGGCCCCCGGGAGACAGCCCCAGTGAGTGCGCCGGTGTCTCATCTGCTGGTGTTGAGCCTGAGAAGCTCTATGCCATGCCCGACCCTGCTGGCCCTGATGGGCACCTCCCAGCCGTGGCTACCCTCTGTGACCTCTTTGACTGAGAGATTGTGGTCACCATCAGCTGGGCCAAGAGCATCCCAGGCTTCTCATTGCTGTCGCTGTCTGACCAGATGTCAGGACTGCAAAGCGTGTGTATGGAGTTGCTGATGCCAGGTGTGGCCCAGCTCTCACTGCCACTGCAGGATGAGCTGGCCTTTGCTGAGGACTTAGTCCTGGATGAAGAGGGAGCACGGGCAGCTGGACTCGGGGAATGGGGATCTGCCCTGCTGCAACTGGTGCGGAGGCTGCAGGCCCTGTGGCTGGAGGGAGAGGAGTACGTTCTACTGAAGGCACTGGCCCTTGCCAGTTCAAACTCTGTGCACGTCGAAGATGCCGAGGCTGTGGAGCAGCTGCCAGAAGCTCTGCACGAGGCCCTGCTGGAGTACGAAGCTGGCCAGACTGGCACCGGAGAGGGTGCTGAGCCGCGGTGGGCAGGCAGGCTGCTGCTCATGCTACCGCTCCTCCACCAGACAGCGGGCAAAGTGCTGGCCCATTTCTGTGGAGTGAAGCTGGAGGTGAAGGTGCCCATGCACAAGCTGTTCTTGGAGATGCTCGAGGCCATGATGGACTGAGGCAAGAGGTGGGATTGGTGGGGGTTCTGGCAGGACCTACCTAGCATGGTGTCAGCCCCAAGGACGGGGCGGAGCTGGGGTCTGGGCAGTGCCACAACCTGCTGGCAGGGCCAGGGCAATGCCATCAGCCCCTGGGAGCAGGCCCCATGCCCTCCCCTCCCCGCTCCTAGGGGCTGTCAGAAGCTGGGAACATGTGTCCAGGCTCTGGGCACAGTGCTGCCCCTTGCAAACCATAATTTGCCCCCAGAGTGTGGGGGGCCTTGCAGAAGCCATAGGGGGCTGCAGGGGATGTGTAGGAGGCAGAAGCCTGTCTCAGGGAGGGAAGGGGATGGAGACCACAGTCTCCCAGTGGGTGATGCTTTTGCTGCTGCTTAATTCTACCCCCTCTTCAGAGCAGAGTGGGACTTGGAGAGCAAAGGCCCATGCTCCCTTCGCTCCTCCTCTCATCATTTGCATTGGGCATTAGTGCCCCCCCTTGAAGCAATAACTCCAAGCAGGCTCCACCCCTGGACCCCTGGGGTGGCCCAGGCTTCCCCATCAGCTCCCACCCAGCCTCCTCAGGGGGTAGGAGAGCACTGCCTCTATGCCCTGCAGAGCAATAACACTGTATTTATTTTTGGGTTTGACCAGGGAGGCGCAGGGACATGGGGCAAGCCAGGGCCCACAGCCCTTGGCTGCACAGAGACTGTATTTTAATGTGTATTTGCTGCAAGGAGAAACCGCTTTTGGTTTTGAACATTTAATGAGAAAAATGTAAATATACTATCGAGCTCAAAAAAAAAAAAAAAAAGAAATTGTGGAATGCATGATTGGCAACGTATTTTTTCAAGTAATACCAGTACTGTTTAACTATAGCCAGCACTGGCTAAAATTTTTATATTTTTCAGAGTTGAAGTTGGTGAAAACATTCATGATTTAAACACCAGATCCTGAAAGGGGTTAAATCTACTTTGAAATGAATCTGCAATCAGTATTTCAAAGCTTTTCTGGTAATTTTAGTGATCTTATTTGATTAGACTTTTTCAGAAGTAGTAAATAAGGAATTTTAATAGGTTTTTATTAATGCGCAGATAAATAGAAGTACAGTGAGGTCTATAGCCATTTTATAAAATAGCTTAAAAGTTTGTAAAAAAAAAAAATGAATCTTTGTAATTACTTAATATGTTAGGAACCCATCAAGCTTATATCTGCTGGACTTACAAATTATTTTAAATGCATTTATCTTTTTTGACACTACTCAGTGGAATGTGTAAGCTAGCTAATGCTGGTTTTCTGATTTGAAGCACTTTTAAATCTTATCCTCCTCCCTGAAAACAAAAGGTTTTGATCACAAGGGGAAATGTAAGATTGTTAACCCTGTTTCTCAGAAGGGCTCCTGTTAACTGCACATAAATATGGAACTTGTTTTTCCACTGTCGCACAGAATGCAACATTTCATGGGAGAAACCTGACCAAAACTAGCAATATCGACAACTCTAACAGATTCTAGTCAAAATTCAAACTTCGTAGTGGTAAAGAAACAGGTTGTTCACTCGTCGGAGTGCAAAAATTCTTAAGACTTGTGTTTGAAATTGCTCAATGACTAGGAGAAGATGGAGTAGTTTACCAAAATGATTTTTCCACCATATCAAAGTAAACAATTCATACGGTCAGGCCTACAATGAATAGGTATGGTGGTTCACAGAATTTTAAAAATAGAGTTAAAGAGAAGTGATGTACATTCTGGGGGCATTAGGGTAGGGAGATGAATCAAAAAATACCCCTAGTAATACTTTATATTTAATACTGCAAAAGCTTTACAAATGGAAACCACGCAATTACCTGCCTTAGTTCTTTTGTCATAAAAACCATCACTTGGTTGGTTGTATTGTAGCTATTACTTATATGGCAACACTTCTTCAATTAGCAGTCTAGACATTTTATAAACAAATCTTCGACCCATTGATAATATTTCTGACTGTATTAATATTTTAGTGCTATAAAATACTATGTGAATCTCTTAAAAATCTGCCATTTTACAGTCTGTATTAGACATCCTGTTTTTATAATGTTTTACTTCTGCCTTAAGATTTAGGTTTTTTAAATGTATTTTTGCCCTGAATTAAGTGTTAATTTGATGCAAACTCTGCTTTTGAAATCATCATTTACTGGGTTCTAGCAAATTAAAGATTAAACTTGAAAAATAAAAAGAATAACACTTTCTCAGGTGGAGAAACGTTCCATCTTTCTGAGATGTCCTTCCTTAGTGTTCTGATGGTATAATCGTTGAAAATTTTAATATTCTGTCATTGGCCTGGATCCTGCTTATGAATGTGGTGGTCGTTGTAAGGAAATCTTGGGACTGTAACATCCCCCCAAACTAGGAAGGCATTGAGAGACCAAAGAATAATTTGGGCAAGTTCAGCTTGACGGATAGCTGAGTTTACTGGGACTTACATACTGGACATGCCTGAGAAGCTCTAGAGTCACCTGCCTCCCATCTCGAAGCTGCCTTTAAGCTAGTGTTCTGTTTGCCTGCTCTGTGTGCACGATGACAGTGTTTTCTTTGATGTGTTCTCAGGCATGCCCCAGGATGTTTGGGTTCTCAGGGATCCCTGCTCCTCAGCGAGGCACCATGGCCTTGGCTCCCTGCCCAGCCTTCAGGATCCAGGCAACACACATGCACTCTGAAGTAACTGGTGGGGGACACAGCACACTACAGTTGTCGATATGGCTAGTAGTAACTGGTGGGGGACACAGCACACTGCAGTTGTCGATATGGCTAATTTTGGTCAGGTTCCCCCCATGGAATGTTGCATTCTGTGAGACAGTGGGGGTAAGTACCACCAATGACCGAACCCAGAGGTTCAGATGAGCTACTAATTTGCGTTAGAGCATTAATAATCAACTACCATTGCTCTTACATAAAGATATACTGGTTCCTGCCCTTAGACAGCTTACTGCCTGGAAGAGGAGATAGCATTTATAAAAAAAACTTACTGAAGTGACTCAGTGATTGTTCAGGAGATGGGAAGAACATGCAAGGAATATATTTAACAGACTTGTAGTGTTTTCTTTGGGTAAGAAATTCGCCATTTTAAGTCTAAAAGAGAAATAAGAGTGTCTTCTTGCTTGACATTAAATTTGGTTTACTAGTAAAATCAATGAAGAAACTCAATACGAATGGTTTCCAGCATATAAGTGATGAGCATTTCTTTTTTTTTTTTTTTTTTTTTGAGACGGAGTCTAGCTCTGTCGCCCGGGCTGGAGTGCAGTGGCCGGATCTCAGCTCACGGCAAGCTCCGCCTCCCGGGTTTACGCCATTCTCCTGCCTCAGCCTCCTGAGTAGCTGGGACTACAGGCGCCCGCCACCTCGCCCGGCTAGTTTTTTGTGTTTTTAGTAGAGACGGGGTTTCACCGTGTTAGCCAGGATGGTCTCGATCTCCTGACCTCGTGATCCGCCCGTCTCGGCCTCCCAAAGTGCTGGGATGACAGGCTTGAGCCACCGCGCCCGGCCGGTGATGAGCATTTCTAAAGAATAGAAGTTAGTTTTTAGGATCTTGATAGAAATAATGTTGTCTATGGACCTGGGAGGCTGAGACAACAGATGGCTTGCGACTAGGAGTTCAAGACCAGCCTGGACAACATAGTGAGCCCCTTTCTCTAAAAAATAGAAAAAAATTATCCAGGCATGGTAGTACATGCCTGTAATCCTAGCGACTTGGGAGGTTGAGGTGGCAGGATCACTAGAGCCCAGAATTTGAGGCTGCAGTGAGCCACCATTGTGCCATAACACTCCATCCTAAGCAACAGAGTGGGATTCCATGTCGAAGCTGCAGGCGGGGAAAAGAGTGTTGTATATAAAAGGTAAGTTCCTAGGCTGGCCTCCAAGGGCTCATTTAATCTTTCTATCAGTTACTTATAGAAACTTTTGATTTTCCCCCTATTTAATATACTATTGGAGCTAAATCTCATTCGTGTAGCATCTACTCATGTGGCTTACAGATCGTAGGAACTAGTTATCTTAAATCTTAAATTCTTTTTTTGAACAAATTGTACTATACAATATACATCTATAGAGGAAAGGAGTTAATTCGGTGTTTGTTCATTTGAACTGAAAGTGAAGCTAGGAGAACAACCCCCTTCTCGTATTGTGAAAACTGCATTCTCTTGTGTATGATAAAAAGGAAGTGCAGAATGCATAGGGACAATGACTCGCCTCTCCCCAGCTCAAATGGTTAAGTGTGCATCGGAAAGGAATTTGTTGGCTGGGCGTCATGGCTCACGCCTGTAATCCCAGCACTTTGGGAGGCCAATGTGGTGTATCCCCTGAGGTCAGGAGTTCAAGACCAGCCTGGCCAACCTGGTGAAACCCCATCTCTACTAAAAATACAAAAATTGGCTGGGCATGGTGGCAGGTACCTGTAATCCCAGCTACTCGGGAGGCTGAGGTGGGAGAATCATTTGAACCCAGGAGGTGGAGGTTGCAGTGAGCCCATACACTCCAGTCTGGGTGACGAGCAAAACTCCATCTCAAAAAAAAAAAAAAGGAAATTTGTTGTTGTCAGGGCAGCTGCTGTTGTCCAGCCAGAAGAGACACTTGAAGATTCTTGAAGGAGCCAGCTTACTTTTTAAAATGTAAAAATCTTAATTCTAAAACTGAAGTTAGTTGGCAAGGAAGCATTGAAGTTTTAGGTATTCTATCAAACAGTATCAAATGACTATATTCTAGTGAGGAAAATAGCACCCAAATTTATATAATGATTTCCTCTAATGAAGGTACTGTTTGAATATGCTACACTTGCATGAGTCTAAAGAATGCCCACAATTTTTTTTTTTTTTTTGAGACGGAGTCTTGCTCTGTCACCCGGGCTGGAGTGCAGTGGCCAGATCTCAGCTCACTGCAAGCTCCGCCTCCCGGGTTCACGCCATTCTCCTGCCTCAGCCTCCCGAGTAGCTGGGACTACAGGCGCCGCCACCTTGCCTGGCTAGTTTTTTTGTATTTTTAGTAGAGACGGGGTTTCACTGTGTTAGCCAGGATGGTCTCGATCTCCTGACCTCGTGATCCGCCCGTCTCGGCCTCCCAAAGTGCTGGGATTACAGGCTTGAGCCACCGCACCCGGCCAGAATGCTCCCAATTAGGTACAAAAATAGCAAAATATGGAAACATAAATTTAGTGGTTGTTCGCTGCTGTTTTCCCACCACCTCAGGTAATGCTGGAAATACAGCAGGCCTTCAGTCATTTTTTTTAATTGACCGATTCAATGAGTGATTCTGTTCCATGATTCCCACGTCTTGTTCCACACTAAGTTCTTACCACTGCTGCAGAGGATATAGTCATAGGCCCTCCTGGTTATCCTAGAGTCGACAGGCAGTATAGCTTAACAGAAAGAGTGTTGGTGTTGTGTAGAACTGGATTCAAATTCAGATTCTGCCACCCTAACCGTTGCCCACCTATAAAATGAGGGCTAGCACATACATCTCAAGGATTAAATGAGGTAATCTGAGAAAGCGTCGGGCATAGTGCCTGGAATATAGTACATATTTAATAAATGCTTGTAACTATGAGCAAGTGTAAAAGTAGAGTGATGATCCTAATGATGATGGAAAAGACATAGGTCAGTCAGTGATCACCAAGTAAAAAGCAAACCGAGACAATGAAGTTACTTTACTGGTGTGATTGCTCTGTAAATGTGGCTGGTTAAGGCTGACAACTGATTGTTTCCCAGTATCAGATGATCTAGGCCAAAATACTTAATATCTAGCAGTCAGTGTGTGGTTAGACACATTTCTGCACATAAAGACTCAGAAACAGATTCAGAAAAAGCAAAATAGATAAAATAAGGCTCACAGAAGAGTAAATGAGCTATGTGTTGATATGCTTTAGTGGGCTTGGCAAGACTGAATAAGGAGGTAAGCTGGAGGATAGATCATAGGCAATCTATGCCTCTAACCCAGAAATTGTGTTCCTAGGAATTTGTTTTAAGGAAATATTACAGATATGCACAAAAGTGTAACTATAAGGGTATTTGTCATTATAGTATTTAAAAGAGAAAATATATAAATGATCAAAATATTCAACAGTAGGGGATTGTGATACATATATATATAAAATGGGATACTGATGCAAGCATTCAGTGAAAAAAGTAGATTACCAAACCATACGATCCTCATTTATTTTACTTTATTTTATATATTTATTTATTTGGGACAGAGTCTCACTCTGTGGCCCAGGCTGGAGTGCGGTGGCACAATCTTGGCTCACTACAAGCTCCACCTCCTGGGTTCATGCCATTCTCCTGCCTCAGCCTCCCATGTAGCTGGGACTACAGGCCCCCGCCACCACGCCCGGCTACTTTTTTTTGTACTTTTAGTAGAGACGGGGTTTCACCACGTTCGCCAGGATGGTCTCGATCTCCTGACCTAGTGATCCGCCCGCCTTGGCCTCCCAAAGTGCTGGGATTACAGGCGTGAGCCACTGCACCCAGCTGATCCTCATTTATTTTAAAAAGTGAGATCACACAGAAAAAAAATAAGAAAGATCAAAAATGTTGGTAAAAATAACTAAAGGATAAAAATATAGGGAAAAAGGTAGCCAAGGGATAGATATCGTTACTCATTTTCTTTTTGCAACTTTATTAAGGTGTAATTTGTGTGCAATAAACTGCACATATTTAAAATATATAACTTGACTAGTTTTGACAAATATATACACCCATGAAACTGCCAGTTATAATTTTGAACATTTTCATGATCCTCCAAAGTTTCCTTGTGTCCTTTTGCAATACACATACACACACACACACACACACACACACACACACAGAGTACGCAGGCAACCATTGATCTGCTGTTACAATACATTAGTTTACATCTTTTAGAGTTGTACGTAACTGAAATCACACAGTATGTACTCCTTTGCGTCGGGCTTCTTTGACTCAGCATAATGATTTGAGATTCATCCATGCTGTTACATGTACTAGTAACACATTTGTATTACTGAGTAGTATACAATTGCATGAATGTGTCACATTTTTGTACCTATTCACCTATTAGTAGACATTTGGGTTATTTCCCAAATTGCAACCCACATTTGGCTATTACAAAGAAAGCTGCCATTAACTTTTGTGTACAAATCTTGGTGTGGACATGTATTATCTCTTGGGTGAATATCCAGGAATGAAATGGCTATGTTGAATAATAGATATATTTTTAACTTTATAAGAAGCCATCAAACTGTTGGTCCAAGGTGGTTGTACCATTTTACATTCCCAGCAGCCATAACTGGTGGGAATATGATTCATTCTCAAAAGATGATCTGAAGTTTCAAAAGTAAATACGTTATTGAAACATGTAATATGATGGTGGTAATTAGCCAATAAGATAATACCTTACTCATAGGGTTGGTTGTGAGGATTACATGCACTAATGCATAAAAAGCATTTAAGCACAGAGGAAGTACTCAGTATTCATTAGCAGTTTTATCATCATTCTGTAAATGTAACTTCTTTGGTTGTTAACAGTAGTACATTAGTGACTAATTTTGATAGACTAAAAATAAAGATAAACAGGCTAGACTTTAAAAAACAGAGTCGTATATTGTACAAAAAACATTCACATTCATAAAAATACCCTGAAACAAAATACAAATTTATTTTTTTCTTTCTAGTAGAGGGGGCAGTGATTACCTGGCATTGTTGTAAAACAGAAGTTAAGCTTGCCATTATTGTGGTTATAATTTTTAATATAATTTTTGCAGTTATCGCTCAGTAACTTTTTATTATATACTATTTAATTATGAGTGTCAAGGTCTGAAAAATACATGATCAATTCAGGATTGGTTATAACTTTTTAAAGAAAGATATTTACATTGACTTGTTCTTACTTAAAATGTGTTTGTTATACAGACACGTCACCTTCGCTTTGGGATGTGGAATTTGCTAAGCAGGTAGCCACAGTAAGTGAACAACCCCTTCAGAATGGGTTTGAAGAGCTGATCCAGTGGACCAAGGGGACCAAGAGGGGAAACAGTGGGAGTTCCCAATTAACAATGAAGCAGGTAAGTGTTAATTTCAGGGGGTTATAAAATTTATTGATTGAAATTATTTCTGCCAGATATTCACTTTCAGAGTGTGGATACTTACATGAATTTCAAAACACTTTGTAGATATCTGCATGGTGTCCTAAAATAAATCTGACAAGGTTTTTTGAAAAAGATGTTAGAATTTCACTTAGTTTTAGATGCTCGATAAGGAAAATGAAGAAGTAAAACTATATGGCAAAAATGCATCATGAATTTCTGTGACATAAAAGGACTGAGAACTGCAAATGATTGCAATTTTCTAATCGCTCAACAGGATATTACTTGGTGGATCTTCTATATATTAAATAAGGGGTATGAGATTATACTTCAATTTTGGAGAACATTACAATTCTTAAAGTCTCACGCTAGTGTCCTTTAGTCATAAAACCATTGCATTAATGAGGTGCAGGGAACTTGTATGAGCTACTCAAAGCAAAAACATTAGTAGGCTTTTGAAATCTTTGCCCGCATAATATAGATGCTTTGAACTGGCAACAGAATATCATCTACTGGTTAGTTTTTGGAGATGTTACCTCTTCCTAAATCAAAAGGAAAACAGTATTACTATGCTATTTATTTTTTATGAAACCCACGTTGTCATCAGTTAAACATTTTAATTGAATTTATAGAAGTATTTTGAATTAGGAAAGATTGATGTACTTTTAGGGTAAGATTAGCTAGAAGTTGGAAGAGGCTGAATAAGTCTTAGGAAAATGTAGTCCTTATTTTACCCTTCATAATGTTGTGGTATCATTGTAATAGCTTAATTTTTGATCATCTTTAATTTGCTGGATTGATAGGTGGAACAGAAGCTTAAATATCAGAAATATTTAATCTTACATGTCAATAATATAATTAATATAAAGTTGCTTTTTATAGGAAAACTTTAGAGACTTACAGATTCTTTTAGCAAATTCTTAATATTTCATATATTCATATTTTTGTTTTTGTTTTTTGAGATGAATTCTCTCTCTGTCTCACAGACTGGAGTTCAGTGGCATGATCTCGGCTCACTGCAACCTCTGCCTCCTGGGTTCAAGCAATTCTCATCCCCCAGCTGAGTAGCTGGGATTACAGGCGTGCATCACCACACCCAGCTAATTTTTGTATTTTTAGTAGAGAAGGGGTTTCACAGTGTTGGCCAGGCTGGTCTCAAACTCCTGACCTCAGGTAATCCGCCTGCCTTGGCCTCCCAAAGTGCTGAGATTATAGGTGTGAACCACCATACCTGGCCTGTATATTCATATTGTACCTGCAATAATATGGCTTCCTGTGTTTCATGTATTACATAATGTATGTATTGCTTAAAGTATGGTTTCTGTGTTCTGGAAGGTATCACGGTAAGGTAAAAAGACCAATGCATTTTTTTTTTTTTTTTTTTTTTGAGGCGGAGTCTCGCTCTGTCGCCCGGGCTGGAGTACAGTGGCCGGATCTCAGCTCACTGCAAGCTCTGCCTCCCGGGTTGACGCCATTCTCCTGCCTCAGCCTCCCGAGTAGCTGGGACTACAGGCGCCCACCACCTCGCCCGGCTAGTTTTTGTATTTTTAGTAGAGACGGGGTTTCACCATGTTAGCCAGGATGGTCTCGATTTCCTGACCTCGTGATCCGCCTGTCTCGGCCTCCCAAAGTGCTGGGATTACAGGCTTGAGCCACTGCGCCCGGCGACCAATGCATTTTTAAGTTGTACCAATCTGAGTACCAGCTCTGTCCATTATTGGCCATTTGCCTTTAAGGATGTTATTTAAGCTCCTGGGCCTCAGTTTCCTCTTCTGCAAAATAATATCTGATATTAAGGAAAGATTTGGTCTACTCTTACAACATGTTTGGATTTCATTCTTTGAAGAAACTTGGATGTTCCAAGTCCTCATGGTTAAAAACTTGATTTGAAAACCCAGTATTAGGCCAGGCACGGTGGCTTGCTTATGCCTGTCATCCTAGTTACTTGGGAGGCTGAGGCAGGAGAATCACTTGAACCCGGGAGGCAGAGGTTGCGGCCAAGATTACACCACTGGACTCCAGCCAGGGTGACAGAGTGAAACTCTGTCTCAAGAAAAAAATTAATTAATTAATTAATTAAAAAGGAAGAAAGAAAAAATAACAGTATTGAGGTATAATAATGTGACTTTATTCAGGAGAGTGAGTGAAGCATAGTGGTTAGAAGTTCAAGATCCTGAGTGAGTTACAGAATTGATCTCTCCAAGCCTCACTTCCTTCATCTCTAACATGATGGGAATAATAATAATAGGACTCATTACATGAGGTTGGTGTGAGGAGTAAGTCAGGTTAACAAGGAAAGCATCATCCGTCATCATCCCTGTTTCTACAGCAACGACATTGTGAAGGGGTTTGCTTCTGTAACTATTTTCTGTTGTACACTGTAACATTTTATTTTAAAAAATTTTACCTTGTACTGTAACATTTTACATCTTAGAATATTAACAAGGAGAGAATGTATTATCTGGGAACCACCAAATAGGGTGCTCGGAAAGCACCAATTCCCGGCATATTGTCATCAGCAGTGAGACACTTAAGTGCATCCAAATTGTAAGTGATCAAACGCCAGTGGAATTTATCTTAAACTTGACCTGGTTTCTGAGAAAATTTAATTTCTAAGACAGGAGAGAAACATCTTTTTTTCGGTCAGGTTGAGGAGATAAACGTGACCGTTATCCACATGACACTGTGCATATTATCGATGTGTCAGTGTTGGAAAAGGAGGTAGCGGGTAACTCATTTGCAGCTCCTTAAGGCAATTGTTACCTGAAGTAAAAACAGGAAAGGACTGTGGAAACTCTCACTTTGATCACTGTCCTGGGTACACACTTAGAAACTTGTGGCCGGGCGCGGTGGCTCAAGCCTGTCATCCCAGCACTTTGGGAGGCCGAGACGGGCGGATCACGAGGTCAGGAGATCGAGACCATCCTGGCTAATACGGTGAAACCCCATCTCTACTAAAAAATACAAAAAACGAGCCGGGCGACGAGGCAGGCGCCTGTAGTCCCAGCTACGCGGGAGGCTGAGGCAGGAGAATGGCGTGAACCTGGGAGGCGGAGCTTGCAGTGAGCTGAGAGCCGGCCACTGCACTCCAGCCCGGGCGACACAGCAAGACTCCGTCTCAAAAAAAAAAAAAAAAAAGAAACTTGTACTTTCAGAAACTGGCATTGTAACCTGCATCCTCAACAATTCAATAACTTTCTTTAATATTTCTTTTTTTTTTTTTTATACTTTAAGTTCTAGGGTACATGTGCATGACGTTTATATCATGTATAACTCCCCAATGCAATCCCTCCCTCCTCCCCCCTCCCCTTGATAGGCGCCAGTGTGTGATGTTCCCCTTCCCGAGTCCAAGTGATCTCATTGTTCATTTCCCACCTATGAGTGAGAACATGCAGTGTTTGGTTTTCTCTTGTGATAGTTTGCTAAGAATGATGGTTTCCAGCTGCATCCATGTCCCTACAAAGGACGCAAACTCATCCTTTTTAATGGCTGCATAGTATTCCATGGTGTATATGTGCCACATTTTCTTAATCCAGTCTGGTCACAGATGGACATTTGGGTTGATTCCAAGTCTTTGCTATTGTGAATAGTGCCGCAGTAAACATACCTGTGCATGTGTCTTTGTAGTAGAGTAATTTATAATCCTTTGGGTATATACCCAGTAGTGGGATGGCTGGGTCATATGGTACATCTAGTTCTAGATCTTTGAGGAATCGCCATACTGTTTTCCATAATGGTTGCACTAGTTTACAATCCCACCAACAGTGTAAAAGTGTTCCTATTTCTCCACATCCTCTCCAACACCTGTTGTTTCCTGACTTCTTAATGATTGCCATCCTAACTGGTGTGAGATGGTATCTCATTGTGGTTTTGATTTGCATTTCTCTGATGGCGAGTGATGATGAGCATTTTTTCATGTGTCTGTTGGCTGTATGGATGTCTTCTTTTGAGAAATGTCTGTTCATATCCTTTCCCCACTTTTTGATGGGGTTGTTTGTTTTTTTCTTGTATATTTGTTTGAGTTCTTTGTAGATTCTGGATATTAGCCCTTTGTCAGATGAGTAGGTTGCAAAAATTTTCTCCCATTCTGTAGGTTGCCTGTTCACTCTGATGGTAGTTTCTTTAGCTGTGCAAAAGCTCTTTAGTTTAATTAGATCCCATGTGTCAATTTTTGCTTTTGCTGCCGTTGCTTTCGGTGTTTTAGACATGAAGTCCTTGCCCATGCCTATGTCCTGAATGGTACTACCTAGATTTTCTTCTAGGGTTTTTATGGTATTAGGTCTAAGATTTAAGTCTCTAATCCATCTTGAATTAATTTTCGTATAAGGGGTAAGGAAAGGATCCAGTTTCAGCTTTCTACTTATGGCTAGCCAATTTTCCCAGCACCATTTATTAAATAGGGAATCCTTTCCCCATTTCTTGTTTCTCTCAGGTTTGTCAAAGATCAGATGGCTGTAGATGTGTGGTATTATTTCTGAGGACTCTGTTCTGTTCCATTGGTCTATATCTCTGTTGTGGTACCAGTACCATGCTGTTTTGGTTACTGTAGCCTTGTAGTATAGTTTGAAGTCAGGTAGCGTGACGCCTCCAGCTTTGTCCTTTTGACTTAGGATTGTCTTGGCAATGCGGGCTCTTTTTTGGTTCCATATGAACTTTAAAGCCGTTTTTTCCAATTCTGTGAAGAAAGTCATTGGTAGCTTGATGGGGATGGCATTGAATCTATAAATCACCTTGGGCAGTATGGCCATTTTCACGATATTGATTCTTCCTATCCATGAGCATGGTATGTTTTTCCGTTTGTTTGTGTCCTCTTTGATTTCACTGAGCAGTGGTTTGTAGTTCTCCTTGAAGAGGTCCTTTACATCCCTTGTAAGCTGGATTCCTAGGTATTTTATTCTCTTTGAAGCAGTTGTGAATGGTCTTTAATATTTCTTATAGTTAAATGTTGAGATTAATGAAATACATTTCTTTCCCCACTAATACTTAGCTTTATATGAAGATTTACTTGGATGTTTCTGGGGAAAGATGTTTTGTTTTGTTTTTAGTAGCTCACTGGGTCAGTGTTGGAACATAATACTGAAAATGACAAAATGACATGTAATGTGTTTACAGTTTAATGCGCACTATGGTGTTTTTCCATTATATAAAAATTAAGGTTTATTGTTTTGCCACTTACTGCGTATAAATTATTTTTCCAACTTAGAATAGCTTTCTGTTTCTGTTTTAAGAATTTGTTAGTCCCTTCTCTTGTGCTTTGCCTGCACAGAGATTTACAAGCGCTATTAGATGGAATTGTTCTCACTTAGATTTGGTACTAGGTTTATATGTTGGATTGTCAATGACATCGTTTTTATTTTAGCTTCTACTTTGATTTTAACTAAATTTAATCACATTTATGCCTATCCAGTAACAGTGTTTCTAAGGCTGGTTTTTATGGGGGGGCGGATTTGTGAGGGGGAGTGTTGGCTTCTTTAATACACCATAACAGCATGATCCATGAAAGAAGACAGTGGTAAGTTGAACTATATTTAAAATAAGACGCCTGCACTGTGAAAGATACTGTTACAAAATAAAAAGACGCCAGGCGCGGTGGCTCAGGCCTGTAATCCCAGCACTTTGGGAGGCCGAGGTGGGCGGATCACCTGAGGTCAGGAGTTCGAGACCAGCCTCAACATGGAGAAACCCTGTCTCTACTAAAAATACAAAATTAGCTGGGCGTTAGCCGGGCATGGTGGTGCATGCCTGTAATCCCAGCTACTGGGAAGGTGCTACTTGGGAGACTGAGGCAGGAGAATTGCTTGAACCTGGGAGGCAGAGGTTGCGGTGAGCCGAGATTGCGCCATTACACTCCAGGCTGGGCAACAAGAGTGAAACTCCGTCTCAAAAAAATAAAATAAATAAAATAAAATAAAAATAAAAAGACAAGCCACAGAGTAGGAGAAAATATTTGCAAAACACCTATCTGTGATAAAGGATAGGTATACAAAAATATATATTAAACATTATTGCCCAGGTTTGGTGGCTCATGCCTGTAATCCCAGCACATTGGGAGGCTAAGGCGGGTGGATCACCTGAGGTCAGGAGTTCAAGACTAGCCTGGCCAACACGGTGAAACCTCGTCTTTACTGAAAATACAAAAATTAGCCAGGCATGGTGGTGGATGACTGTAATCCCAGCTACTCGGGAGGTTGAGGCAGGAGAATGCTTGAACCCGGGAGGTGGAGATTGCAGTGAGCCAAGATTGCACCATTGTACTCCAGCCTGGGCAACAAGAGTGAAACTGTCTCAAAATAAATAAATAAATAAAATAAATAAAAATAAAAAATCTTAAAACTCTACAATGAGAAATGAAAAACTCAATTATAAAATGGCAAAATATGACTGGGTGCAGTGGCTCATGCCTATAATCCCAGCCCTTTGGGAGGCTGAGGCAGGCAGATCACTTGAGGTTAGGAGTTTAAGACCAGCCTGGCCAACACAGTGAAACCCTGTCTCCACTAAAAATACAAAAATTAGCCAGGCGTGGTGGTACACACCTGTAATTCCAGGTACTCAGGAGGATGAGGCATGAGAATCTCTTGAACCTAGAACAGGGAGGTTGCAGTGCACTGAGATCTCGTCACTGCACTCCAGCCTGGGTGAAGGAGCAAGACTCTGTCTCAATAAAATAAAGTAAAATAAAGTAAATAACATGGGCTGGTGCGGTGGCTTATGCCTGTAATTCCAGCATTTTGGAAGGCCGAGGTGGGCGGATCACCTGAGGTCAGGAGTTTGAGACCAGCCTGGCCAACATGGTGAAGCCCCATCTCTACTAAAAACAAAAATTAGCTGCGCGTAGCGTCACATGTCTGTAATCCCAGCTACATGGGAGGCTAAGGCAGGAGAATTGCTTGAACGCAGAAGGTGGAGGTTGCATTGAGCTGAGATTGCGCCGCTGCACTCCATCCTGGATGACAGAGCTGAGACTTCGTCTCAAAAACATAAATAAATAAAAATAAAAATGGTAAAATATCTGTTCAGATGCCTTACCAAAGAACATATAAGGATGCCATATGAAAACATCATATGTTGTTAGGGAATTGGAAATCATTTTTTTTCAAATAGCTAAATGTTCACTTTGAATTTATGTCTGCTTTTTAAAACTCTTATTTGTGTCTCTAATTTTTGTTTTCTTCCTATTTTTTTAATTTCCAACTTTTAGGTTCGGGGTACACGTGCAAGTTTGTTACTTGGGTAAATTGAGCGTCATGGGGGTTTGGCTTAAGGCTAATTTTGTCACCAGGTGATCAGCATAATACCTGATAGGCAGTTTCCCAGCCTTCATTCTCCTCCCACCCTCCACCCTCAGATAGGCTCCAGTGCCTGTTGTTCCCTTCTTTGTGTCTGCATATACCCAGTGTTTAGCTCCCACTTAGCAGTGAGGACCTGCAGTATTTGGTTTTCTGTTTCTGCATTAATTCACTTAGGATAATGGCCTCCACCTCCATCCATGTTGCAGCAAAGGCCATGATCTCATTATTTTTGTAGCTGCATAGTATTCCATGGTGTATATGTTCCCCCCTTTTCTTTATCCAGTCCACCATTCATGGGCACCTAGGTTGATTCTATGTCTTTGCTATTGTGAATAGTGCTGCAGTGAACATACATATGCATGTATCTTTATGATAGACTAATTTATATTCATGTGGGCATATACCCAGTAATGGGATTGCTGGGTCGAATGGTAGTTCTGTTTTAAGTTCTTTGAGAAATCTCCAGATCACTTTCCACAGTGGTGGAACTAATTTACATTTCCACCAACAGTGTGTAAGCATTCCCCTTCCTCTGCAACCTCACCAGCATCTGTCGTTTTCGATTTTTTAATAATAGTCATTCAGACTGGTGTGAGGTGGTGTCTCATTGTGGTTTTGATTTGCATTTCCCGAATAATTCATGACATTGAGCATTTTTTATATGTTTGCTGACCATGTGTATATCTTCTTTTGAGAAGTGTCTGTTCATGTCCTTTGCCCATTTTTTAATAGGGTTGATTGTTTTTTGCTTCTTCAGTTGTTTGAGTTATAGATTCTGGATATTAGACCTTTGTTGGATGAATAGTTTGCAGTTATTTTCTCTCGTTCTCTAGGTTGTCTGTTTATTGAAATTTCTTTTGTTGTGCAGAAGCTCATTAGTTTTATTAGATCGCACTTGTCAATTTTTATTTTTTGTTACAGCTGCTTTTTTTTTTTTAGACAGTGTTCAGTCTTGTTGTGGAGGGGAGTGCAGTGGGGCGATCTCAGCTCACTGCAGCCTCTGCCTCCCAGGCTTAAGTGATTCTCCTGCCTCAGTCTCCCAAGTAGCTGGGATACAGGCACCCGCCGCCATGCCCAGCTAATTTTTTTGTATTTTTCATATAGACAGGGTTTTGCCATTTTGCTGCTGAGGTGGGCAGATCACCTGAGGTCAGGAGTTTGAGATCAGCCTGGCCAACGTGGTGAAACCTTGTCTCTACTAAAAATTAGAAAAATTAGCCGAGTGTGGTGGCACACTCCTGTAGTCCCAGCTACTTGGGAGGCGGGATAATTGCTGGAACCCAGAAGGTGGAGGTTGCAATAAGCTGAGATTGCACCACTGCACTCCAACCTGGGTGACAGAGCGAGACTCTGTCTTAATTTAAAAAAAAAAAAGACTGAAAATCAATGAAGTAAGCTTATAATCCTAAGATATGAGAAAAGGAATAAGTGGTGTTTTTGTTTTGTTTGTTTTGTTTTGAGACAGAGCCTTGCACAGGCTAGAGTACAGTGGCACATAGCTCAGTGCCGCCTTGACCTCCTGGGCTCAAGTGATCCTCCCACTGCAGCCTCCCATGTAGCTGGGACCACAGGCTCACACTACCATGCCTAGCTAATATTTTTATTTGTAGAGACAGGGTCTCACCATGTTGTCCAGACTGGTCTTGAACTCCTGGGCTCAAGCTGTTCTCCTGCTCAGCCCCCCAAAGTGTTGGGATTACAGGCATGAGCCACCATGCCTGGCCTACATGAAATACATGCTTATTTGGTTTTGATTTTTACACTTTGAGGCCAAGATGAACCCCCATGACCCCCCAAAAAGGAATATCCTACTAGCCTCACATTATAAATGGAATATTTACACAATATAAACAGAGAAAACTGAGATAGGGTGATTAGGAGATTTAATAAGTCAGAGTAAATCTTAAAGGGAAATTGAATGAAATGTCTAAGGTAAAGGCAGAAATTAATAGAAATAGTATAGTAAGATCCATAAAGTCGAACACTAATTCATTTTTAAAAGACTAATAAATTTCTATCCAGATTTATTTTTTTAAAAAGCTGGGTGCAGTTGCTCACGTCCATAATCCCAGTGACTTGGGAGGGAAATGGAAGGATTGCCTAAGCCCAGGAGCTGGAGGCCGCAGTGAGCTATGATCATGCCACTGTACCCCATCCTGAGTGATAGAGCAAGACCCGTATCTAAAAAAATATTTAAAATGTGAATAACTATTGATGTTGTAAAGATTAAGACATTTATTTTTAAAGAAGCTATTATGAACAATTTCATGGCAGCAAATTTGAAAATTTCATGGGCAAATTACTCAAAACTATGTTATCAAAATAATTTTAAAGGAAAAACTGAATAATCATTAAAGAAATTTGATTGGTATTTTAAAATTTTCCCGGAAAACAAACCCTAAACTCAGAGAAGTTTTCACGAATGTTCTACTGAACATTCAGGAAAAAAATAAGTCCAATCTTATATAAATTATTCCAAAACATAGACAAAGAGGAAGCACTCCTCAATTCATCTCAATCCTGAAGACAAATTTGAAAAATCCAAAGCAAGGTAGTACAGCAAATTCAGCAATGACTAGAAATCATTATCAGGCTGAGTTTATTCCACAGTGTCAGGGCAATTTAACAATGGAGGAAAAAGATCACACATTATCTCAAAAGATGCAGAAAAAAAAAGTTTGGTAACCGTTGGCAGCCGTTTATAATTTAAAAATATATACATTTTAGAAAACTTGAAGTAGAAGATAACTTTTTTAACCTGATAAGTGGCATTTACCAAAAGCCTACAGCAAATGCCTTACTTTATGCTGAATTACTAAATGAAAAGATTATAAATAAGAGCAGGATAATCACTCTCACGATTTCAGCATTGTACCGGGGGTCTAGTCTATGCAGTATAGCAAGAAAACAAGTGATTAGATTGGAAATCCACCCTCTAGTAACCCCAAGTAAGTCACAGCCTCTCTTTGAGTGTGGATGACACCTGAGACTTGCTCTCAACAATAGAATATGGCTGAGGTGATGGGGGTAGTCACTCCTCTGATTGGTTCATGTTATATGGCAAAAGTAATGGAATAGTGACTCTTGTGATTATGTTATGTTATAGAGACTCCTTGTTAGCAGACTAGAGTGTGCTATCATGTTGTAAGAAGGCCTGTGAATTAGCCACCTGGCAAGAAATCTTGGGGACCACTAGGAGCTGATGGAAAACCCCAGCTGACAGCCAGAACAAATTGTGAAACTTCTGTGTTACAACAATGCCAGGTCATCACTGCCCCCTACTGGAAAGAAAAAAATAAATTTGTCTTTTTTTTCCAGGGTATTTTTATGAATGTGAATGTTTTTTGTACAATATTTATAGGAATTTAATACCTTTCTGAAATTTGCTAGGTAAGTGGTGCAGCCAACACTTAAACCCTAGATCAGCAAACTCCAACAGTGAAGTACTTTCCTTGGTATATCCCCAGGATGGCTTTTAAGAATAATTGTGTGGATAATCTGGAGTAAAAGGAACAGGAATGTCTTCATTTAGGTTCAGCGAGATGCGCTGCCCCGATGACCACAAATGCAGGAATGTTGGATGGTGATTAATATGTAGATGAGAAATCATTAAAGACTGGAATCGCCATGTGAGTTTCTGGGGCTACTTCAGCAGGGCTTTTTGGAGCTGGTTGAGGGGTCAAAAATTAAAGTCAGAAAGCTCAGTGGAGCAGGTGTCATAGTGACCACAGAGAAACAAAGTTTCCAAATGAGATGCTAAGTGAGAAAGAGCAAAGGAGGAGAGACGTAATGTTCCCAGGATCACAATGGGCATAAGGAGAATTGTTCTTTTAGACTCTGGGTGAGCTTGTAGCAATCCAAGGATTGGTGATTTAGGCCGCTGAATTCTGGCTCTGAGTACATCTCTTATCCCTGAACCTTCACCAAGAGGGATCAGGAGAAGAAAGGGGAGGAAGGGAGTCAGGTGTGCCACGTATCTGCTACTGAAAAATGCCTAGATGGGAAAGGAGTTTGAATGTTGTCCTGAAATGAAGTTTCTGAGTTAGATGGGCTGGATTTTACCATGTGTTCACTGTTATTACTGTGTACAATCAAGAGATTTAACTGAGATGAAGATCTAGTTAGCTTTCTGCGATATTGAAAACTAAGAACCCGGCTGGGCATGGTGGCTCATGCCTGTAATCTCAGCACTTTGGGAGGCTGAGGCGGACAGACCACCTGAGGTCAGGAGTTTGAGACCAGCCTGGCTAACGTAGTGAAACTCTGTCTCTCTTATCAGTGAGAACCAAACCTGAGTCTGCAGGCTTAGGGCAGGGGCCCAGACAAGGAGAGGGGCTCTTCTCTTTGAGACTTGTCATCTAGAACTCATTTTCACTGGAAGCCAGAGCCTAAATGAGCCTATCAGTTGCCTTGGGTTACAAGAACAAGTTTTCGTTAATTAATTAATTAATTAATTAATTTGAGACAGATTCTTGCTGTGTCGCCCAGGGGCTGGAGTACAGTGGCATGATCTCGGCTCACTGCAACCTCTGCCTCTGGGTTCAAGTGATTCTCCTGCCTCAGCCTCCCGAGTAGCTGGGACTATAGGCATGTGCCACCACACCCGGCTAATTTTTTTATTTTTAGTAGAGACGGGGGTTTGCCATGTTGGCCAGGCTGGTCTTGAACTCCTGACCTGAGGTGATCCGCCCACCTTGGCCTCCCAAAGTGCTGGGATTACAGCCGTGAGCCATCGCGCCCGGCCAAGTCTGAGCTTTTCATGGGGAAGCCAAGTAGCAGTTCAGGGACTTGTGGCCACCAACCGTCTCTGAGGTTCAAGATCTGTTCTTTCTATTGGGGACTGAGATGGGCGGATAACCATGCAAACTTAAGGAGGAGTCAGCAATGATTCGGCATGGGAGGAAGTTTGAGCCAGCAAGAACTGGAGGAGTAATTTCCCTCTGTGGGGATTCCTGCTCTACCTACTTACTATAAGAGCAAAGTGGTTGTGATTTAAACAGTCTTGTCTATACCTGTTATGTTATAAGGATGTGTTCATGGCCCTAACTGCTAAGAGCGAGTTGTTCTTACAAATAAAATAAAAATTAGTAAATTTATACACACACTATTTGTTATGCAGATCCTAAGAGTGATGTTCCAAAAAACAAATTTTGGAAGTAAATAAGTATATAAATTGGCTTTTTTTTGAGATGGAGTTGCGCTCTTATTGCCCAAGCTGGAGTGCAGTGATGCAGTCTTGGCTCACTGCAATCTCCGCCTCTTGGGTTCAAGCGATTCTCCTGCCTAAACCTCCTCAGTAGCTGGGATTACAGGTGTCCATCACCATGCCCAGCTAATTTTTTGTATTTTTTTTTTTTTTTTTTTTTTTTGAGACGGAGTCTTGCTCTGCCACCCAGGCCGGAGTGCAGTGGCCGGATCTCAGCTCACTGCAAGCTCCGCCTCCCGGGTTTACGCCATTCTCCTGCCTCAGCCTCCCGAGTAGCTGGGACTATAGGCGCCCGCCCTGTCGCCCGGCTAGTTTGTTTTTTTTTTTTGTATTTTTAAGTAGAGACAGGGTTTCACCGTATTAGCCAGGATGGTCTCGATCTCCTGACCTCGTGATCCGCCCGTCTCGGCCTCCCAAAGTGCTGGGATTACAGGCTTGAGCCACCGCGCCCGGCCATTTTTTTTTTTTTTTTAAAGTAGAGAAGGGGTTTCACCACATAGTCTAGGCTGTTCTCGAACTCCTGACCTCAGGTAATCCACCTCCTCAGCCTCCCAAAGTGCTGAGATTATAGGCGTGAGCCGCTGCACCTGGCCAAGAAAGATACTTTGGACAGTGCCAAAGTTGAGGATTTGGCTTGTGGTTTACTGCAGTTGCGACACTGTAGTTTCCACACTGGGGCCTTAGCACAGTCTTATCTGGTCTTGAAAGCCCAGTCAGTGCCTTGGAAACATCAGGACAGGTCAGAAGGACAGTAAGTCCTTGAGGCGTCAGCCTCTGCTCCTCCCCACGGATTGCGGGGTGAGTGTTCCAGGCTCTCTGCAGGACCATGTCCAGGATGTGGACACCAAGTGCTGCTAGGGCTGCTTCCGGAAGAGCTGATCCCAGCCATGAAACTGCCCTGATGCCTTCATCCTGTGTCAGCCTCATGAGTAGCCAGTAACTGGGACCACAGGCGCACACACCACACCTGCCTAATTTTTTTTGTTGAGATGGGTTTCGTCATGTTGCCCAGGCTGGGCTAGAACTCCTGAGCTCAACCGATGTGCCTGACTCGGTCTCCCAAAATGCCGGGATTACAGGCGTGAGCCACCATGCTCAGCCCAATTTGTGATCTTTTATGCGTTGTTTCTCTCATGTAGCATGTTTTCAAGGTTTATCCAACTTGCAGTGAATCAATGATGAATAATACTCCATTGTGTAGATACACTGTATTTTTTTTTTTTTTTGAGATGTAGTCTCGCTCTGTAGCCCAGGCTGGAGTGCAGTGGCGCAATCTCGGCTCACTGCAAGCTCCGCCGCCTGGTTTCACGCCATTCTCTTGCCTCAGCCTCCTGAGTAGCTGGGACTACAGGCGCCCGCCACCATGCCCAGCTAATTTTTTTGTATTTTTAGCAGAGAAAGGGTTTCACCGGGTTAGCCAGGATGGTCTCGATCTTCTGACCTCGTGATCCGCCCACCTCGGCCTCCCAAAGTGGATACACTGTATTTTTATTTTTAAAATTTTATTTTTAATTGGCATACAACAAATATTTGTACATATTTATGGGGTACAGATGGTATGTTGTTACATGCATAGAACGTGTAATGACCGATCAGGGTATTAAAGGTATCTGCCACTTTGAGTATTTGTCATTTCTATATGTTGGGAACATTTCAAGTTCTCTGTTAGAGCTATTTTGTAATATACAATCCATTGTTGTTAACCGTAGTCACCCTACTCTGCTATAGAACATTAGAACTTACTCCTTCTGTCTAACTGTATTAACCAACCACTCTTCCCTGCCGACTCACACACACTTCCCAGCTTCTGGTATCTGGTATTTTTGTAGAAATGGGGTTTTGCCGTGTTGGCCCCACTGGTCTTGAACTCCTGACCTCAGGCGATCCGCCTACTTCAGCCTCCCAAAGTGCTGGGATTACAGGCATGAGCCACCACACCCAGCCTTTTTTTAATGTTTATTCCACATTGTGTCAGTCCTCACATGTCTCCTGGGATCCATCTGACATGTAATCTATTCGTTTCCCAGCAGTGATAATTTCATGTAAAATCCTAAATCTGACCTGAAATAGTTTTTCTTTTCTTGTTGATTATCTTTACGTCAATATTAACCATTTTGATATACTGAGATATAATTCAGTTGGGTTATGACTGAGCCAGTAGTTCCATTTTTATATACAAATAGACATTCCTAAATCCAGTTTATTTTTTTTGTATGCACATTTTATTTAATTAATTTTTAACTTTTGTTTTAGGTTCAAGGGTACATGTGCAGGTTTGTTATATATGTAAATTTTGTGTCATGGGGGTTTGATGCACAGATTATTTTGTCACTCAGGTGATAAGCATAGTACCTGATAGGTAGCTTTTTGAGACTCACCCTCCTCCCAGCCTCCAGCCCTCAAGTAGGCCCCAATGTCTGTTGCTCCCATATTTGTGCCCATGTGTACTCAATGTTTAACTCCCACTTACAAGTGAGAACATGAGGTATTTGGTTTCCTGTTCCTGTGTTAGTTTGCTTAGAATAATTTTTAAGCTGGAGCTGGGTGGCCTTCAGCTCCATCTGTATTGCTGCAAAGGACATGATCTTGTTTTTATTTTATGGCTGCATAATATTCCATGGTATATGTGTGCCACATTTTTTTAATTCAGTTCACCATTGATGGGCACCTAGGTCAATTCTGTGTCTTTGCTATTGTGAATAGTGCTGCGATGAACATATGTGTGCATGTGTCTTCACGGTAGAATGATGTTTACACTCCTGTGGGTACATACTCAGTAACAGGATTGCTGGTGTTGCGATGAACATATGTGTGCGTGTGTCCTCACAGTAGAGTGATATTTACATTCCTGTGGGTATATACTCAGTCATAGGATTGCTGGGTTTCAGGGTAATTCTCAAGTTCTTTGAGAAATCACCAAACTGCTTTCCATAAGGGCTGAACTAATTTACATACCCACCAGTAGTGATAACCATTCCCTTTCCTCTGCAACTTTGCCAGCGTCTATTTTTCGGCTTTTTAGTAATAGCCATTCTGACTAGTATGAGATGGTATCTCATTGTAGTTTTGATTTGCATTTCTCTAGGATTAGTGATGTCGAAATTTTTTCATGTTTGTTAGCTGTGTGTATGTCTTCTTTTGAGAAGTATCTGTTCATGTCCTTTGCACCCCCTCCCCCCACCCCATTTTTTTTTAGTGAGGTTGTTTGTTTTTTGCTTGTAAATTTAAGTTCCTTATAGATTCTGGATGTCAGACCCTTGTCAGATGCATAATTTGTAAATATTTTTTCTCATTCTGTAGGCTGTTTAGTATGTTAACAGCTTCTTTTGCTGTGCAGAAGCTCTTTAATTAGGTTCCGCTTGTCTGTTTTTGTTTTTGTTGCAATTGCTTTTGGCATCTTCATCATGAAATCTTCACAAGGTCCTATGTCAGGATGGTATTTCCTAGGTTATCTTCCAGGGATTTTAGTTTTAGGTTTTACATTTAAGTCTTTTATCCATCAGGGGTTGATTTTTGTTTGTGGTGAAAGGAAGGGGTCCAGTTTCAATCTTCTGCATTTGGCCAGTCAGTTATCCCAGTGCCATTTGTTGAGTAGGAAGTCCTTTCTCCATTGCTTGTTTTTATTGGCTTTGTCGAAGATCACATGGTTGTAGCTGGGCAGCTTCATTTCTGGGTTCTCTCACCTGTCCCGTTGGCCTGTGTGTGTGTTTGTGCAGCAGTGCCATGCTGTTGTGCTCACTGTAGCCTTGCAGATGGTTTGAAGATGGGTAGTGTGGCATCTCCAGCTTCATTCTTTTCATGTAGGATTGCTTTGGCTATCCTCCACATAGCTAGTCAATCACAAGTTGTGCTAATTTTTTCTGCCGTTTCTCCAATCTGTCTCTCCTCTCGATTCTTACTGTCACCCTGGTTTTTCAGGCCCTCAGCATCTCTCACCTAAGCTGTGTAGTAGCCTCCTAACTGATCCCTGACGCTTCAGTGTTGCCCTCTGTCCTCACCACTGAAAGACAGGCTACCTAAAACAAAATTATCATGAGACGTCCCTTCTTAAAATCCCTTTTTGACTCTCTATTGCCTATTAAATAATGTCTGTACTTCTTAATATACTGTACAGGCGTCTCCTGTTACTCTCTGCTCTACATCTGTTACTGCAGTAATAGGTAAATGTTTATAATTTCCCCTGAAGTCCCTCTGCTATTCAATACTTCCATGTATTTGTTCATTATGATCTTTTTCTCTGAAACTCCCTCACCACTTTTTCTCCTGATTTATTATTTATTGTCCTTCACGCCCAAGCTCAAGCATCATCTTTTTCAGAAAATCTACTTTGAAGTTCCAGAGTGGACCAGTGGCCCCTTTCAATGCTCCCCATAGTGTTGATTTCTGTCTTTTCACTTTAAATATACTTTTAGGCCGGGCGCGGTGGCTCAAGCCTGTAATCCCAGCATTTTGGGGGGCCGAGACGGGCGGATCACGAGGTCAGGAGATCGAGACCATCCTGGCTAACACGGTGAAACCCCGTCTCTACTACAAAAAAAAAAAAAAAACCAGCAGGGCGCAGTGGCGGGCGCCTGTAGTCCCAGCTACTCGGGAGGCTGAGGCAGGAGAATGGCGTAAACCCGGGAGGCGGAGCCTGCAGTGAGCTGAGATCCGGCCACTGCACTCCAGCCTGGGTGGCAGAGCGAGACTCCGTCTCAAAAAAAAAAAACATACTTTTAAACCTGCTTCCTGAGTATAAAGTTTGTTATAATTTTAATATTTGTATTTTTCTATGTCTTTTTCTTCTCTTTATGGTTTCTGTTGACTCCTGCTTATGGTAGTTTGACTCTTCAACTCTTTGTTACATTTTAGAAATAGCCCATGTTTGTCTAAACTTTAACTCTGGGTGTCCTGAGGGACCAGAATCGGGATGATTTACCAATCAGGAACCATTCTAGTTTGGTTCATTGAGGTTTCTTGGACTATGATATGGTATAAATTCAAATTCCAGCACAAGAGTAAAGCTGGTTAGAAAACATTAGGGAAGGGCCGGGCGCGGTGGCTCAAGCCTGTAATCCCACCACTTTGGGAGGCCGAGGCGGGCGGATCACAAGGTCAGGAGGTCGAGACCATCCTGGCTAACACAGTGAAACCCCGTCTCTACTAAAAAATACAAAAATCTAGCCGGGCGAGGTGGCGGCGCCTGTAGTCCCAGCTACTCGGGAGGCGGAGGCAGGAGAATGGCGGGAACCCGGGAGGCGGAGCTTGCAGTGAGCTGAGATCCGGCCACTGTACTCCAGCCTGGGCGACAGAGCGAGACTCCGTCTCCAAAAAAAAAAAAAAAAACAAAAGAAAACATTAGGGAAGACTTTAACTTATTAATGTTTTAAAATCCACTGCCTGCAGACTGATTTGCTTATTGGTTCACTTGTCATATCCTTCCAACTTTGTCTTTTCTGCTAAATATATAGCCCTTTTTGGTACCTGGATTTATATGGAGGTCTCAGACTCAGTTTCCTACTTTGTCAGGTTCAAATCCTATTAGTCAGTTAACCAGAAAGATTGTAGATCCGCAGCATTGCTGAGCAGATTCCCAGGAATGTGTCAGAGCATTTCAAAATCCCCTATTGACATCTCATTCCTAGGTTTTTAAAAAAGAAAGTATTTTGATTTTCCTATTGATTGCCCCAATTCCTATTGACTACCTCAGGCAGCCACAATGTTAACTAACAAAGCTCTAGGTTTTTGGTTTTTGCACACTTCCAGGGCGTCTCTGGCTTCTGTGTTGACTGATGACTTTAGTTTCACCTCTAGATTGTGTGTGCATGTGTGTAATCATTTTGTACTTCCGTCACATTTTGTGAGTTCAGGAATATATTTAAAAGTGTATTTGGGGTCAAGCACGGTAGCTCATGCCTGCAATCCCTTTGGGAGGCTGAGGAAGGAGGATAACCTGAGGTCAGAAGTTTGAGACCAGCCTGACCAACATGGCAAAATCCCGTCTCTACTAAAGATACAAAAGGTAGCCAGGCATGGTGGCATGCACCTGTAATTCCAGCTACTAGGGAGGCTGAGGCAGGAGAATCACTTGAACTTGGGAGGCAGAGGTTGCAGTGAGCCAAGATCACACCACTGCACTCCAGCCTGTGCAACAGAGCAAGACTCTGTTTCAAAAAAACAAATAAAAAATAAAAATAAGGCCAGGCGTGGTGGCTCAAGCCTGTAATCCCAGCACTTTGGGAGACTGAGACGGGCGGATCACGAGGTCAGGAGATCGAGACCATCCTGGCTAACACGGTGAAACCCCGTCTCTACTAAAAAGTACAAAAAACTGGCTGGGCGAGGTGGCGGGCGCCTGTAGTCCCAGCTACTTGGAAGGCTGAGGCAGGAAAATGGCACAAGCCCAGGAGGCGGAGCTTGCAGTGAGCTGAGATCCGGCCACTGCACTCCAGCCTGGGCGACAGAGTGAGACTCCGTCTCAAAAAAAAAAACAACAAAAATAAAAATAAAAATGTATTTGGAAGTGATGTCAGTAAAAACAGCAAGCTAGGAACCTTCAAAAATTTCTTTATTCATAAAAACAGCTGGGAAAAATAAAAGCAACTTTTTCAGAACTTTAGAAAATATCCAAAGGCTTTCTGCAATCTTGGGAGCATTTATTCAAGAACATAGGCTGAATTTTGGTGGGAATAGTGAGCTTTGTAGTGTTCTTACGTTATGCTCATCATATCCTCCCAGCTACATGGTAGCCTTGAAAACCAACATGCTACAATCTTGTTGAAAAACCAGCTCCTAGGAGCCATAGAAAGGAACAAAAGGGGGTTGGGACTCATTCAAAGCCTTATTCCCAGAGAAGCGTCATTATGTGACCTGACTAGGAGGTCCCAGGAAGACCCCACGCACAACACTATCTGTATTTGGCCTGACTTAGAGCTCCCCCAGCCTTTGTTCATATCTGTTGAAGACAATCAGAGGCAATTGCTGAACATAATGGCTACCTGGGGTATAGATAAGTTGAGATACACAATATGCTAACAAAAATGTAAACAAAGGCCAGGAACGGTGGCTCATGCCTGTAATCCCAGCACTTCGGGAGGCCGAGGCGGGTGGATTATGAGGTCAGGAGATCGAGACCATCCTGGCTAACATGGTGAAACCCCGTCTCTACTAAAAAAAATACAATAAATTAGCTGGACATGGTGGCAGGCACCTGTAGTCCCAGCTACTTGGGAGGCTGAAGCAGGAGAATGGCGTAAACCTGGGAGGCAGAGCTTGTAGTGAGCTGAGATCACACCACTCCAGCCTGGGCAACAGAGTGAGACTCCGTCTCAAAAAAAAAAAAAGTAAACAAAAGAAAACAAAGAAAAAGACAAATGCTGAGAGTACTAAACCTGCTTGCTGTCAGAAGACGTTTCTGTCCATGTCTTCCACCTACAAATTTAATGTCTTTTCCATCTCAACTAAGTACTTATCATGCACTGTAGCTGTAACTTTTGCAGCTTTTGACTGGCACAAATTTTTTGTTCTTCTTCACAATTTTATGAGTAGAGGATTTGTCCTTACTGTAAATCTTAGTAACCTCAGGCTATAATATTTTTCTTATGATGTAAGAGACTTTCACCTTTTCACTTAAGGGAAGCACACTGTGCTTCTCTCTGGCATATTCAAATCACCAGAATAATTACCGCTACATATTGGGGCAATTATGAAGTGAAATAGGGTTACTTGTATACCACCCCTCTGATGCCATGACCATTGGTATGATAATCAAGATGGCTACTAAGGGTCTAATGAGACATTAATCAAGAATTCTATATGTAGCAAAAATATCTTTCAACATTGAAGGAGAAACATAAGGCATTAAATATCTTAGGACAGTTAAGACATTCCTTGGTAAACAAAACTAAAAAAAAATTGTTGCTTGAAGACATCTCTATAAGAAATACTAATGGAAGTCATTTAGGCTGAAATGAAAGAATACTAGGTAGTAACTCAAATTCACATGAGGAAATAAAGAGCTGAGAAAGATAACTATATGAGTAAATATAAAAGTCAGTATAAGCGTAAAGCAATTCTCATAAATGGGTTGATGAACATAGAGTATATGAAGATATGGTTTATATGACATTAATAGCACGATGGAAGAGAGGGAATAGGGCTACGTAGGAAAAAGTTTATGTATACTGTTGTAATTAAGTTGGTATTAATATGCACTACATAGTTATAAATCAACATGCTAATTGCAATATCCAGGGCAACCACTAAGAAAACAACTCAAAAATGTAGTAAAAGAAATGATAAGGAAATAAAAATTGTATACTATAAAACTATTTAGCATAAATCATAGTTTATCAATGATTGTATTAAGTGGAAATTTCTCTCCACTTAAAAGGAAGAAATTTGCAGAATGAATTAAAGGACATGATCCTACTATATGCTGTCTATAAGAGACATATTTTAGACCAAGACCCAAATAGATTAAAAGTATAGAAAAAGATAAAACAAGCAAACAGTGACCAAAAAGCTAACTAACTAAATAAATAAAGAGATGGAATCATGATTTAAAAAATCAGAAAAAAAAAGACTTAAAGGCAAAAAATTTTTATTAACAACAAAGGACACTTTATAATAATAAGAGGATCAATCCATCAAAAACATATAACAGAGCCCCAAAGTATATGAAGAAAAAGTTGACAGAATTGAAGGGAGAAACAATTCAATAATAATAGTGGAGGACTTCAATTCACCACTTCCGTTAACAGCTAGACAATAGGGCAGAAAATCATTAAGAAAATATAAGACTTGAGTAACACTAAACCAACTAGATTTAACAGATATCTGTGGCATTCTCCATCCAGCAACAGAGTATACAGTCATAAATATAAGTGCACATGGGAACATTCTCCAGGAAAGACCATATGCTAGGCAATAAAACAACTCTCAATACATTTTAAAAGATTTAAATCATATGAAGCATGTTCTCAACTGCAATAAAATGAAGTTAGAATAGTAAGAGAAGGAAATTTGGGAAGTTCACAAATACGTGGAAATGAAACAACGTACTCTTAAATAATCAATTGGTCATAGAAGAAATCCAAGAGAAATCAGAACATATTTTGAGATGAATGAAAACAAAAATTCCACATCTCAAAACTTACAGAATGCAGCTAATGCCATGCTTAAAGGGAAATTTATAGGTGTAAATTCTTACATTAGAATGGAAGAAAGATCTCAATCAATAATTTAACTTTCCACCTAAAGAAACTAGAAAAAGAAGAGCAAACTGAAACCAAAGCAAGTAAAGCAAGGATATAATAAATATTAGCGTGAAAATAAAATAGCAAGCAGGAAAACAATAGAGACAATAAATGAAACCAAAGTTATTTGAAAAGATCAACAAAATTGATAGCTTAGCTCTCCTGATCAAGAAAAAAAAGAAAAGAACTCAAAAATGTGGTAAATAGGTTAGGTAAATAATTAACAACGACAAAAAACCTAAACCCTTAGATAATCTAGTAAAGATTATGAAAAACCAACAGCTAACATTAAAGTTTGTGGTGAAAGTCTTTTTTTTTTTTTTTTTTTTTGAGATGGAGTCTCGCTCTGTCGCCCAGGCTGGAGTGCAGTGGCCGGATCTCAGCTCACTGCAAGCTCCGCCTCCCGGGTTCACGCCATTCTCCTGCCTCAGCCTCCCGGAGTAGCTGGGACTACAGGCGCCTGCTGCCTCGCCCGGCTAGTTTTTGTATTTTTTTTTAGTAGAGACGGGGTTTCACTGTGTTAGCCAGGATGGTCTCGATCTCCTGACCTCGTGATCCGCCCGTCTCGGCCTCCCAAAGTGCTGGGATTACAGGCTTGAGCCACCGCGCCCGGCTGTGGTGAAAGTCTTAAATCTTTTCTCCTAAAACGAGGAAACAAGACAAGGATACCTGCTTGCTTTTTCTATTCAACATTGTACTGGAGAGTCTAGCCAGGATAATTAGACAAAAAACAAAACAAAACCAACCACAAAAAAGAAAACGCATCTAGATTGGAATGGAACAAGTCAAACTCTATTTTTTGCAGATAATAATGTTGTATATAGAAAATCTAAAGAATCTACAACAACAGCAGCAAACCTGCTGGAGCAACAATTGAGTTCACAAAAGATATAAGATCAATGTGCAAAAAATCAGAATCTATATTTAGAAACACTAGCAATGAGTAGGCTCAAAATGAAATTAAGAAAGTAATTTTATTTACAATAGCATTAAAAAGAAGACTAAAACAAAAGAAATGTAAGACTACACAACATTACTGAAAGTGATTAAGACCTAAATATATGGATACACATTCTGTATTTATTGAATGGAAGACATTACTATTAAGATGACAGTACTCCACAAATTGATCCACATATTCAAGTCAGTTCCTATCAAAATCCTAGCTTCCCTTTTTGCAGAAATTGACTTGCTGATCTAAGATTCATTTGAAAATGCAAGGGACTCTGAATAACCAAAACAATCTTGAAGAACAATGAAGTTGCAGAGTCCACACTTTATTATTTCAAACCGTACTGTAAAGCTATAGTGGTTAAAATTGTGTAGTACTAGAATCAGGATAGATACGTAGATCAATGGAATAGAATTGAGAGTCCAGAAGTAAATCCATACATTTAAGGTCAATTGATTCTCCACAAAGGTACCAAGACCATTCAGTGGAAAAGTACAGTCTCTTCAGCAAGTGGTGCTGGAACAACTGGATATCCACATACAATCGAATGAAGTTAGATCTCTTTCTCACATCATATAGAAAAATTAACCTCAAGTGGAAGAAATATCTAAATGTGAGACCCCAAATTATGCTCTTAGACAAAAACATAGGTGTACATTTTTATTATATTGAATTAGTAATGATTTTTTTCCCCCTCTCCTTTTATGTGGAACGGGAAAGCTAGAGGGGTTTAGAGTTGTCTTACTGCTTTTCCCCTATGTCAGACAAGGCCCTGCTGAAGCAGTTTTTCTTTAGAGCAGGTCTTTCACACACAGAATGGAATGCTCTGGGCATATTTCAAAATGGTTGTTATACCCACTCACTTTCTCTATCCCCCAATTAGGGTGTATTTTGAAATGGTTGCTTTTCTCTTTTCCTTGTGTAAAGGATCTGAGGAAATTTTCTTCAGCCTTCATCATGAGAACCTGGTGGGGTTTCCGGAAGTAAAATTCATGAAAGTATAAGGGGCCCCAAAGGCATGATGCCAACAAGTTTTTAACTCTCAAGCTAGTCCACGCTCAGCCACCGGTAATTGATTGATTACCATTTAAGTGTTCCTACCAATTACTGGTTCTGTGGCTTCTGCTCTCAGGTAAATTGATTTTCTATATTCACCCATCTCTCCAGTTTCTGAGGAAGTGGTTTGCCCTGTGACCTCTATTCTCAGGCAGATCTAAGAAAAGTTGTCGATTTTCAGTTTGATTATCTTTTTTTCTGTTTTGAAGATGGGAGTGATGACTTCCAAGTTCTCTGCATGTTGGAATGGGAACTGGAAGACCTAATTAACTTCTTAAGAAACTGTCAAACTGTTTTCCAAAGTGGATCTAGCACTTTACATTCCTGGCATTGTATGAGAGTTTCAGTTTCTCTCTCTGTTTGTCAACATGCCATCTTTCTAATTTTAGATATTCTAATAGCTATCTAGTGGTTTCTTATTGTAGTTTTAATCTGCATTTCTCTAATAGCTAGTGATGATGACCATTTTTTCATTTGCTTATTTGCCAGTTGCAAATCTTTATTAGTGAAGTATCTGTTCACATATTTTGCCCATTTTTTAAAAGTGGGGTTGTTTTCTTACAATTGAAGTTTATTTTTTCTTTTCTTTTTTTTTTTTTTTTGAGACGGAGTCTCGCTCTATTGCCCAGGCTGGAGTGCAGTGGCCGGATCTCAGCTTACTGCAAGCTCCACCTCCTGGGTTCACACCATTCTCCTGCCTCAGCCTCCCGAGTAGCTGGGACTACAGGCACCGGCCACCAGGCCCAGCTAGTTTTTTGTATTTTTAGTAGAGACGGGGTTTCACCGTGTTAGCCAGGATGGTCTCGATCTCCTGACCTCGTGATCCGCCCGTCTCGGCCTCCCAAAGTGCTGGGATTGCAGGCTTGAGCCACTGCGCCCGGCCTTATTTTTTCTTATACTCAAAATTTTAATTGACACATAATAAATTGTGCATATTTATGAGGTACAGTGTGATGTTTCAGTACCTTTTACCTTGCATAATGATCAAATCAGGGTAATTAGCATATCCATTGCCTTAAACATTTACCATTTCTTTGATGTAAGAACATTCAAAGTCCTCTCTTCTAGGTAGAATATGAGTGTGTTTTAAATGTACAACTCTTTGTTTTCTCACAATCCTGTAAAATGAAAGCTTGAGTCAATGAAGTATCCTGCCAAGTCCTATCAACCTTGTCTATTTTAGTGAAATTTAATATTGTCTAGAAAACACTAGACAAACATAGTTATTCAGAGAGAATAACTGAGCCCTCTGGTTATTCTCTCTAACCCACAAGGGAAGCTGAACACTTGATGTAAACTTCTTCATCAGAATAAATAAGAAGAATCCCCTCCATTACATACAAAAGAAAAAATAACTGGAGAGATAGTCTCTGCTCTGAGGTTATTATCCTGTAGTCTTTGGTTTCGGTACATTCTACCCCACACCATGCCGTTCTCCCTTGTCTTTAATGAGTATCTGTATGTATGGCAGAACAGCATGTTTTTAAGTCTCTGCAGTCTTGGGCCAAACTCGTTCTATGCCCCACTCTACAAGAATCACAAGAGCACCAGGATTCTGTTTGGGGTTGCCATGGACACAGAGTTCTTATTACAGAGCTGACTTATTCTCACTATGAGGTAAAGACTTAGAGGTGAGGGTCTCTGAGCAAGGGAGTCCCACCCCATCCTCTGCCCTCTCTGTTGGCTCATGTTGTCCTCTCATCCTCATCAGGAGAATTAAAATCATGTAAAGTTTTGGTGGGGGAACTAGATGGTGGTCTCTGGGGCCCATAGACAGGAAAGTTTGCTTATACCAGCTGGGGGGAACACTAATTGACATGACTTTCCTCTCCCAGGGACCTTACAGAGTCCCCTTATCCTCAGGGTACTGGGGGACAACCAGTGGGTATAGGGCCAAATAGCAATAACCTTGTTACTTGCCAGGAATTGGGTAAAGATTTGATTTAATGAGCTTGATTTTGGGAACTAAAAAATGAAAAAAGGAAAAGCCATAATCCTGAAAGGCAACAGGAGAGAAAACTGCTAACGGGATCTTGATTAAATTTCTCCCTCTTAGAGAATGTTGTACCGAAGACACAAGACCTGAGACTTGTGTTATTCTAGCAGCTGAACTGACCCCAGCCTCTTCTGAGCGGCCGTGGCGCTGGAAGCAGTCTGGCCTGCAGGTAAGCAGGTCCAGGGCTTACAGGGAAAAACTCCCAGAAATCCAGCTCTGCCTTGGGTTACCCTGGTTCATGTCCAAACATCTGCTCGGGCCACGTCTCTGGAGCACAAGGTGGTGGACTGAGAGCTTTGATATTTCTACTCCTACTGCAGATGAGCTAGTATAACCCCGAAGCTATGGAATTTGCTGCTGTCTGTGACCCAGCAAATGGAAATAGAAATAGAAAAATAATTAGATAGAAAAACAATAGAAATATAAAACATTTAAAAAATAAAACAAACCTCATTCTATGCCTGTTAATGTCCTTAAAAATATGACATTTTAGGCAGTGTAATAATATGCATCTACTGGTCACTTTAGTCTTTCCTGCAGGAGGGGCTGGTTGCCCTAATGGTGAATGCTCTGTTCAAGGAATAGAGCTCGTGTTCAGCTCGGGAAGCCACTCCCCAGAGATGGCCACTAAAAGGGCTTCAGTGGTCCCATCTCAATTAACACCTGAAACTTTGCTAGTGAAACCTTAGCACACTCTTAGAGAATCCTAGTTTTTATCAGCAGCAAAAAAATCTGTGCAATCAATTTCTTAAACTTATTTAAACATTTGAAAAGTTAGAAAATTATGGCAAAGAGCATTAATTCTTAAGTCTGGGAAGTGTATTACTTTGATGAGAATGTTTGTGTATTTGAAACTAAAGTATGTATCAGTTTATATTGCCACATACTGACTTTTATGGCATAATATATGGTACAGAGAGCAGGTTGTCTAAAAACCAGTATTTGCAAAATGCTGAATATTCAGCATGGTTTTATGAAGCCGACAGAGTGGAGTGTATTTTGCATGTGTCTTAACTTGCAGATGAAGAAATAAAGTTGTAGAGAGATTAAATTAGCCAAGCCAGGGATTTCGGTGCTAGGAAGTCTTGGTTTTGTAAAATATAGCCATGTAACTTAAAAAAAATGAATCCAGACAAATAGAAAACAAAATCATTCTAAACATATAATCTACTTTAAGTTCACAAAATGTCTTAAACATAACTTAGGCTGTGCTTGACTTAACCTACTTGTTTATTTCCTACCAAGGATGAGCAGGAACTAGCCATTGATATCAAAACATTCATTATTCTTACATTTTCTTTCTTTTTTCTGTGTCCTTCTCTCTCTCTCTCTCTCTCTCTCTCTCTCTCTCTCTCTCACACACACGCACACGCACTCTCTCAGAAGTACTAGTACTGTACCCTGAAATTGTTTCTTTAGTTCTTGTCAAAATTCCTCTGATTTTATTTTTCATGTCCTGAAATACTGTCGAGATTAACATCCTGATTGCCTTCCAGAATATCTGACTTTATTTTTTGTATGTGCTCTTTACTCTTTGGTAGACTTATGGATTCATTAACAGATCCTACTGTATGCTCTGACAGCTATGACCACAATGGGTGAGTTGACTGATCTAAGTGGTGAAAAATACAGGGAGCATCGATGGCAGTAACAGCTTTCTATAAGAGACTTTAAGCATCTTTAGGTAACATTGTTTTTGAACCAGAGTGGAAAAAATAAGATCAGGTCAGAATAGGGACACTTGGTACTCAAAGATTCTTTGTGACCTTTAGTAATTAGTAGCCAAAACCCTTAGGAAACTATCAGAATGCTTGTGTATGAGACTCTGTCAAGAGCCATCCAAGAGAGGAGAGAATCCTACTTGGAGAAAGAAGGTGGTAGCATTGGACAGGCAGCAGAGGAGCCCTCAGCAGAAAGAAAGGAGCTAAGAGACCCTGTATCTGTCCCTCACCCTTCAGAGCTGGTGCCCCAAACTCAAAGCCATCACCACAGTGGATGGAGCCCCTGCCTCAGGTTTAGTCCCTTGATCCTATTTGAGGGGAAGCAAAGAGATCTGCGACTCATGAAGAGCATGAAGGGGGTGGAGGGACTTGAGAATTAGGAAATCACAATGGGAAAGAACAGCGTGTGCCCACAAATGGAACATGAATTTGAAGCAAATTTAAGTTAAATTTGCTGTCACACATGATGACCAGGTTCAGTAAGAAGGAATTGTATTTAAATCTTGACTCATTAAACTTTTTTGAGAGTCCTAAACAATTTTTATTACCAACACATAAAGACCTCCTTCTAGAGAAAAATGAAGTACCAGGTGCCAAAGAACAGATTTACAGAGAATTTTCAGGGACAACACACTGTGATTTGTAGCGCAATGATAGCCAATTTGAACCAAAAAAAAAGTAGTGTATGAATTTACGTTGTTTCTTACTACTTACCTTTCAATCCTGTTCACTGATCCCAATGAATTGACATCAGAAATCTGTGCTGGAGTCAACAATGAAAGGTGATGTCATAATATATATTGGAGATGGGAGGAATTCAGGTTTGTGAGATTCAGTCTCAGAATTATTCATGGGAAAATAGTTTTCTGGACACTGATTCTAAAATTCTTTCTAAAAAGTTAGGTCTTAAGTAAGCTAACAAATGTTAAATATCGAGTTTCTTGGACACTGTTTCTAAAGTGCTGGTAATTTCAGCTTCTGTATGTAACATCCTTTTCTTTTTGGGTCTAGTCGGATACAAGATAAATAGATCACAAGAAGTCTACTTCTTCTTCCTAGCTGAGCTGACTAGTAGCCAAAACTTTCAGAAACCTGTTGGATTGCCTGTGTATGAGACTCTGCCAGATTGGACTATATCAGTTTCTAGGGCTGCTTTGACAAAGTATCACAAACCAAGTGGCTTAAACAAAAAGTAATCAGCTCATAGTCCTAGAGACTAGAAATCTGAAATTGAGGTTGTCAGTAGGGTTGGCTTTTTATGAGGGCTATAAAGAAGAATCTGTTTGATACCTCTTTGCTAGCTTTTGCTGGTTGCTGGCAATCTTTGGCATTCCTTGGCAGGTAGACTCATGTCTAGAGTAAATGCAGCTATTTGACCAAAAATGTAAGTCCAAATTATGTTTGTATCTGAATAATATGCTTTTATAATTCCTCAGCCCACAGCAAACTGAGTTGACAGTAGAAACCTATGATAGAGCCACCCATGAGATGTGAGTGAAAAACAAAGATTCAGGCCGGGCGCGGTGGCTCAAGCCTGTAATCCCAGCACTTTGGGAGGCCGAGACGGGCGGATCACGAGGTCAGGAGATCGAGACTATCCTGGCTAACACGGTGAAACCCCGTCTCTACTAAAAAATACAAAAAACTAGCCGGGTGAGGTGGCGGGCGCCTGTAGTCCCAGCTACTCGGGAGGCTGAGGCAGGAGAAGGGCGGGAACCCGGGAGGCGGAGCTTGCAGTGAGCTGAGATCTGGCCACTGCACTCCAGCCTGGGTGACAGAGCAAGACTCCGTCTCAAAAAAAAAAAAAAAAAAAAACACAAAGATTCATATACATGAAAGTGTATGTATACATATATACACATAAATACGTACTTCTATCAACATACACGCATACATACACAGAAACATAAAACAATGAAAGAAAAGTTGGTGTTTGTAAAATTCACTGTCAGGCATATCCTTGGAAATACAGAGTATCTTTGACACTGTGTCTAAATCTTCTCACTGTAGGATCTATAGATAACTTTCTATTTTTTTTTCAGACCAAATTGGATGAAAGAGGAAGAAGTCATCAAAGGGATGCTTCTTCCTCTTAGTATATTTGTCACTCTAAGTTATTAGTATTCAGTCCCTTAGGAACCTTTGAAGTTTCCCATTTATGAGACTCTACTACTGCTAGAGTGGGCCAAAGGGAGAGAGAACCCTATGTGAGCGATGGGGAGGTAACAGGTGACGGGAGCAGTGAAGCACTCATGAAAAAGAACAGAGCTCATGAAACCTTAATGGGTTCCTCACCCTCTAGAGTTCTGTCACCATGTGAGGCTGGTGCCCCAAACCAAACCCAAACCCACAATATTTTGTAGGGAGTTCCTGACTCAGGCCTACAACTACATGGTCATATTTTCTGGGCAGGAAGGACAGCCATGGTGGGTGAAAGTAAGGAAGTGACAGAGGGACTTAGGAATCAAAAATTTAGATGGGGTAAGAGGCATGTTTCCTTACAGACTGCAGTTACATTAGAAATAAATGCCACTGGCGAGGCATGGTCGCTCATATCTGTAATCCAGCACTTTGGGAGGCCGAGACGGGCGGATCACGAGGTCAGGAGATCGAGACTATCCTGGCTAACACGGTGAAACCCCGTCTCTACTAAAAATACAAAAAACTAGCCGGGTGAGGTGGCGGGCGCCTGTAGTCCCAGCTACTCGGGAGGCTGAGGCAGGAGAAGGGCGGGAACCCGGGAGGCGGAGCTTGCAGTGAGCTGAGATCTGGCCACTGCACTCCAGCCTGGGTGACAGAGCAAGACTCCGTCTCAAAAAAAAAAAAAAAAAAAACACAAAGATTCATATACATGAAAGTGTATGTATACATATATACACATAAATACGTACTTCTATCAACATACACGCATACATACACAGAAACATAAAACAATGAAAGAAAAGTTGGTGTTTGTAAAATTCACTGTCAGGCATATCCTTGGAAATACAGAGTATCTTTGACACTGTGTCTAAATCTTCTCACTGTAGGATCTATAGATAACTTTCTATTTTTTTTTCAGACCAAATTGGATGAAAGAGGAAGAAGTCATCAAAGGGATGCTTCTTCCTCTTAGTATATTTGTCACTCTAAGTTATTAGTATTCAGTCCCTTAGGAACCTTTGAAGTTTCCCATTTATGAGACTCTACTACTGCTAGAGTGGGCCAAAGGGAGAGAGAACCCTATGTGGAGCGATGGGGAGGTAACAGGTGACCGGGAGCAGTGAAGCACTCATGAAAAAGAACAGAGCTCATGAAACCTTAATGGGTTCCTCACCCTCTAGAGTTCTGTCACCATGTGAGGCTGGTGCCCCAAACCAAACCCAAACCCACAATATTTTGTAGGGAGTTCCTGACTCAGGCCTACAACTACATGGTCATATTTTCTGGGCAGGAAGGACAGCCATGGTGGGTGAAAGTAAGGAAGTGACAGAGGGACTTAGGAATCAAAAATTTAGATGGGGTAAGAGGCATGTTTCCTTACAGACTGCAGTTACATTAGAAATAAATGCCACTGGCGAGGCATGGTCGCTCATATCTGTAATCCCAGCACTTTGGGAGGCCAAGACAGCTAGATCAGTTGAGGCCAGGAATTTGAGACCAGCCTGACCAATGTGGCAAAACCCTGTGTCTACTAAAAATACAAAAATTAGACAGGCATGGTGGTGCATGCCTGTAATCCCATCTACTCAGGAGGCTGAGGCAGGAGAATTGCTTGAACCTTGGAGGCAGAGGTTGCAGTGATCCAAGATCACACCACACTCCAGCCTCTGTGAGAGTGAGACTCTGCCAAAAAAAAAAAAAAGATACATCTAGTTTGAATTAGTGAATACACATGAATATTTAAATATCAACCAGATAGTACATTATAGAGTAACTGTAGCTGTTTGATCCAAAAAGTAAGTTTAGAATTACATGTATGTCCAACTATCTGCTTTTATATTCCTTTAGCCTGCATACAGACGAATTGACATCAATAATCTAGGATGCAACCACCAATGAAATGTGAATTATAAAATATATATACACAAATATGTAAAGAAATACATATGTAAAGAAATATATATGCATACTTCTGTCTGTCTAGGCACAACACAGGGGGAGAGAGAGAGAGAAACAGGGAGAGAGAGAGAGAAAAGAGAGAGAGAGAAACAACAGAGAGAAAGATGAAGATTAGGTGCTTTACTCTCAGGATCATCCAAGGCCATACAGAATGTCTTTTACACTGTTTATAAATCTCCTCACTATAGGCCCTGCAGGTCCCTTATCCAACTTTTTGATTAAATTGGATAAAAAGGAACAGGTCAAAAAAGGGAAACTTCTTGTTATTGTCTTGTCACCCTTAGTAGCAGGCACATACTTGGGAAAGTCAGATTTCCTGTATATGAGACATGCTAGAGTGGGCCAAGGGAAGAAAATCCTATGCAGAGCAATCAGCAAGTAGCAGTGGCCAGGGAGCAGTGGAGCCGTGAGGGGAAAACAACAGAGCTAATGGCCTGGCAGGGTTCCTCACACCCAGAGCTCTACCACCGTGTGAGTAACAATACAAGCCCACACCCATCATCACATTGTACGGAGCAGTTTCCTGCCCCTGTGTGAGAGCAGAGAAGACACCTGTGATGGTGAAAGCAAGGCACTGATGAAGGGATTTTAGTATGAGGAAATGAGATGAGGTCAAAGGAATTTGTACATAGAAACTGCAGCTGAATTTGAATTAAAGTAAACCACGAAATGCTTACTTTGTGCTTCATTCAGTTGTAGCAACTAAACATCACTTCTGAGTAATTCAAACCTGAAAGTGAAGTCTAGGATGTCATATTGGTGTTGGACTATATATATATGTGTAAATTCTGTAGCACTGCCAAGTCTGAATTCAAATCAGTACCCTGGAATGGAGCTATCGGTGAACTGTGAGACAAAAATCAATCAATATAGATATAAGGATATATGAGCAAAGGAGGAAACAATTATATACCATTTACATATACCTATATGCATTCATATTAAATCAAGGCATGCACCCACAGGTACTGCAGAGAAATATACAGGTTGAGATTAGGAAAGGTTCAAGGGTATTAATGGAAAAACAAAAAACTGTTACATGTGTCTACATGATCTAACTATAGGAAATGAAGGTGCCTTTATGCCTTCTTGCATGAATTTAGATAAAAGATGACCACATAAGAAGACTGATTTTTCTTACTAGTCTGTTTGATACTCTGAGTAACAATCAAAAATAATTTTTAGACTGCCTATATGTGAGACCTTATTACAATGGCTGAAGACAGCAGAGAATCCTCTTTGGAAGCAGAAAAGGATAGCAGGGGACAGAGAGTAGTGAAGACCTCCGGAGAAGAGAAAAAAAGCTAACAACCCTAGAAATGTTTTCGACCCTGCAGAACTCTGCCACGATACAGGGTGATACTCCCAACTCCAAATACCATCATAATGGATTGTGTCCTTGACTCAGACCTGCAGTTACTTTACCCTACTTGTGGACCAAAAGAGATGATCAAGCAAAGAAGTAATGGAGGGCCTTCAAGGCAGCACATTTAGTGGAATAAGAGGGCTGACTACCTCCACACAAAAGTTTAGTTTGAAATAACTGCCACCACACAGGCTGTCAGGCACTGGGACTGAGGTCATAACAAAGAGGTTTATTTAAATCAGGAAGCATTATGATTTTCCCTAGCCTAAGATGTTGATTGCCATCGTATAAATCCTCCTTTCTCATAAAAAATGACATTTCAGAACCAAATAGTGCTATACAAATGAATAGTCAGAATTTAACTGGTTTATATGCAGAGTAATGAAAGTGAGTTTTTCCAGAAGAGTGAATTTGGAATTGTGTCTCCTGTCTGACTGTGTTCTTTTAACATCCTCCAGTCCACCCACAAATGAATTATCAGGCACGAACCTGGAGGCACGTATCAATGAAAGGTGAGCTATGCATATATGTGTCTTTATTTATCTAATTAGAACTGAACATAGAAGTATTCACACACACAGGCACATAAATATATCCATCCATCCATCCATGCGTCCATCCATACACACTTCTCTCAACACACATCCACTAACAACCCATGAACACAATGGAAACATACAACAAGCAGACAGATGGACGGACACTTGTGGAGTTTATTCTGAGAAGCCTGCATGGCCATACAGAGTGGTTTTTCACAGGGTTTTGAATTCTTCTCATCATAGCTTTTGCAGGTAGCATTGCATCCTTTTCTAATGGAGTCATATAGAAAGGAGCAGGTCACAGGAGAGCTGCTGCTTCCTGTTAGTGTATTTGTCACCCTTAGTTCCTAGTAAGCAGCTTCTTAAAGGACTCATATTTCCTGAGTTTGAGAGCCTGTGAGATTGACAGAAGGGAGGAGAAAATCCTATTTGTCACATGGAGGAGATGGCAGCCGACAAGGAGCAGCGAAGCCCCGGGCAGAAAAGAATGGAGCTAACGGAACATGGACGACTTGTCCATCACACTCTAGAGCTCTGTCAGCACATGAGGTTGGTGCTAAAACACAAACACAAGCACAGCACCTCATTGGATGCAGCCCTTCCTTAGGCCCACAGCTACTTCCCTGTGTCTCCTGGACAGGAAAGACTAGCATGATGGGTGAAAGGAAAGAGGTGACGGAGAGATCCAGGAAGTGGGCCATAGATGGGATTTGAGGGAGAAATGCCTACAGAGTGGAGTTGAATTCAAAAGAAATTCACCCACAAAAGACTGTCGTGCATTGGCCAGCTCCGGTGGTAGAGAGTTTTGGTGAACTCTTGAGTCAGTGAGTCTTAGATAGGTGTAAAGTATGTGCTGCAATCGTATAAAGTATGATGTGTAGCGTAAATGGCATGGCAGATTCCAAAGAACCAAACACACACATGACTTCTGTAAGGGTAAGGCAGTTTACAGGTTGAAAAGTAATTGGAAGGTCGGGTGCGGTGGCTCATGCCTGTACTCCCAGCACTTTGGGAGGCCAGGGCGGGTGGATAACAAGATCAGGATTTCAAGGCCAGCCTGGCCAACGTGGTGAAACACCGTCTCTACTAAAAATGCAACAGTAGCCAGCCGTGGTGGTGAGTGCCTTTAGTCCCTGCTGCTCGGGAGGCTGAGGCAGGAGAATTGCTTGAACCTGGGAGGCAGAGGTTGCAGTGAGCTGAGATCGTGGTACTGCACTCCAGCTTGGGTGACAGAGCGAGACTGTGTCTCAAAAAACAAACAACCACAAAACAACAACAAACAAAAAGAAAAAACAAAAGCAATTGAAACTATTATGAACTGAAAATGTTACATCTAGGAAGTTACATGTTGTCTTAGTATGTACATTTTAAGTTCTTTGGCACTGCCCTGTGTGAATTGAGAGTGTCTTCTAGTAGGCTGGCCAGTGCAACATGCGATATAAAGAATACAGTTATCCAGTATCTATGCATATACAAACACATACATGCATTCATACACACGAGAGACTGAGTTGGGCTATTGACTGTCACAGGCATCCATGGGAACAAGGAGTTCCCTGGAATCTATTTCTAGAGTCCTCTCAGAATGAGCTTTGCATGGAATATTCTTTTGTTTTTTGGATGGAGGTAGGAAAATGGGGAGGAACTCATAGAGGGAGGCTCTTTAGTGTTTGTCACATCTCCTTTCTGTGAGAATGAGACTGTACTAGTAGTGTGGACCAAGGGAGAAGTGAATCCTGATTGGAGCAAGGAGATAGGAGTGGACAAAGCTCAGAGAAATGCCAGCCAAAAAAAAAGAACAGAGCTAATAACCCTGGAATTATTTCACACCCTCCAGAACTCTGCCTTTATGTGAGGCTGACGGCCTTGGGCCATACCCACCCTCACATGGGATGGAGCCCTTGCTTGAGGCCTGTAACTACTTGGCCACAACTCTTGATCAGGAAAGACAACTAGGATGGGTGGAAAGTGAGGAGGTGATTGGAGGTGATAGAGAATGAGGAATTCAGATGGGATTATAAGAAGGGGGACTTACAAACTAAATTTGAACTGGAATTAAATGCTCTCCAGAAATGCTCTTACACATTGAGGTGTAGATACCATTACTTAATCTGGATGCATCACTATGTTCACAGCCTAAGATACTCACTGTTGGCATATAAAACCTCATTTCTAATAAACAGCAAATGCCATCCCAGGTCAAGTTAGTGATGTACATACATGTGAATAATTACAGTGTAACTGGGGAATAGCGCATAGACTAACTGTAGCTATTTGTTGCAAAACATCAGGATTACCCCTTGTGTCTGACTCTGACCATATTTGTCCTTTAGTCCCCATCCGAATGCCCTGGCGGGAGTCGTCATTGAGAGAAGCCCCGGTGACAGGTGAGTTACTAAAGTTGTACACATGGCCAGGTGCAGTGATTCGCACCTGTAATCTGAGCACTGGGAGGCCGAGGCAGGCAGATACCCTGAGGTCAGGAGTTCAAGACCAGACTGACAAACATGGTAAAATCCCGTCTCTACTAAAAGTACAACAACTAGCCCGGTGTGGTGACAGGTGCCTCTAATCCCAGCTACTCGGGAGGCTGAGGCAGGAGAATTGCTTGAACATGGGGAGGTGGAGGTTGCAGTGAGCTGAGACCACGCCACTGTGTTCCACTCTGGGCAGCAGGAGAAAAACTTTGTCGCAAAACAAAAAAGAAAGAAAGAAAGAAAAAAATGATGTACACACACACATGCACAGAACGGTAACAGAGAAAGAGACTGAGATTGGTGTGATTCACTCTCAGAAGTGTTCACGATAATACAGAGTGTCTTTGACACAGTGTCTTGATCATCTCACTATATCACATATAGATAACTTCCACATTTTTACAGTTGTTTAGAAAAAAAGAGACTATAGAGAGAGGCTTCTGTCTGTTACTGTCTTTTCACCATTTGTTAGTAGCAGTCAAATGCCTTGGAAACTCTGATTTTCTGTGTATGAGACATAGCAGAGTGGGCCGAGGGAAGACAGAATCCTGTTTGGAGTGAGGAGGAGGTAGGAGTGCTCGGGGAACTATAAAGCCGTCAGTAGAAAGCAACAGAGCTAAGAGCCTTAGAGGTGTTCTCCACCCTCCAGAACTCTTGTCACCACGGAGGCTGGAGCTCCAAACCTCAAATCACTGTCCTATTGGATTGTGCTTCTGTGTCAGTCCTCTAGTTACCTGACCCTTTTTGTGGGGCAGGAGAAACCACCATGCTGGGTGAAGGTAAGGAGGTAATGGAGGGCCTTTGAAGCAGAACACTGAATGGAATAAGAGGGCTGACTACCTGCAAACAGGAGTTGAGTTTGAAATAGCTGCTTCCACAAAGTCTGTGACACATTGGGACTGAGGTCATAATAAAGAGGTTTACTTAAACCGAGAAGCATTACTATTTTCTCCAGCTTATGATTTTGGTTGTCGTCATATAAATCCTAATTTCTAATAAAGAAAAAAGGCATTCTGGCCGGTGTGCGGTGGCTCAAGCCTGTGTTCCCAGCACTTTGGGAGGCCGAGACGGGCGATCACGAGGTCAGGAGATCGAGACCATCCTGGCTAACATAGTGAAACCCTGTCTCTACTAAAAATACAAAAAAAAAAAAAAACTAGCCGGGCGAGGTGGCGGCGCCTGTAGTCCCAGCTACTCGGGAGGCTGAGGCAGGAGAATGGCGTAAACCCGGGAGGCGGAGCTTGCAGTGAGCTGAGATCCGGCCACTGCACTCCAGCCTGGGTGGCAGAGCGAGACTCCGTCTCAAAAAAAGAAAAAAAGAAATACATTTCACAGCCGGGCACAGTGGCTCATGCCTGTACTCCCAGCACTTTGGGAGGCCAGGGCGGGTGGATAACAAGATCAGGATTTCAAGGCCAGCCTGGCCAACGTGGTGAAACACCGTCTCTACTAAAAATGCAACAGTAGCCAGCCGTGGTGGTGAGTGCCTTTAGTCCCTGCTGCTCGGGAGGCTGAGGCAGGAGAATTGCTTGAACCTGGGAGGCAGAGGTTGCAGTGAGCTGAGATCGTGGTACTGCACTCCAGCTTGGGTGACAGAGCGAGACTGTGTCTCAAAAAACAAACAACCACAAAACAACAACAAACAAAAAGAAAAAACAAAAGCAATTGAAACTATTATGAACTGAAAATGTTACATCTAGGAAGTTACATGTTGTCTTAGTATGTACATTTTAAGTTCTTGGCACTGCCCTGTGTGAATTGAGAGTGTCTTCTAGTAGGCTGGCCAGTGCAACATGCGAATAAAGGAATACAGTTATCCATGTATCTATGCATATACAAACACATACATGCATTCATACACACGAGAGACTGAGTTGGGCTATTGACTGTCACAGGCATCCATGGGAACAAGGAGTTCCCTGGATCTATTTCTAGAGTCCTCTCAGAATGAGCTTTGCATGGAATATTCTTTTGTTTTTTGGATGGAGGTAGGAAATGGGGAGGAACTCATAGAGGGAGGCTCTTTATGTTAGTGTTTGTCACATCTCCTTTCTGTGAGAATGAGACTGTACTAGTAGTGTGGACAAGGGAGAAGTGAATCCTGATTGGAGCAAGGAGATAGGAGTGGACAAAGCTCAGAGAAATGCCAGCCAAAAAAAAAGAACAGAGCTAATAACCCTGGAATATTTCACACCCTCCAGAACTCTGCCTTTATGTGAGGCTGACGGCCTTGGGCCATACCACCCTCACATGGGATGGAGCCCTTGCTTGAGGCCTGTAACTACTTGGCCACAACTCTTGATCAGGAAAGACAACTAGGATGGGTGGAAAGTGAGGAGGTGATTGGAGGGATAGAGAATGAGGAATTCAGATGGGATTATAAGAAGGGGACTTACAAACTAAATTTGAACTGGAATTAAATGCTCTCCAGAAATGCTCTTACACATTGAGGTGTAGATACCATTACTTAATCTGGATGCATCACTATGTTCACAGCCTAAGATACTCACTGTTGGCATATAAAACCTCATTTCTAATAAACAGCAAATGCCATCCCAGGCAAGTTAGTGATGTACATACATGTGAATAATTACAGTGTAACTGGGGAATAGCGCATAGACTAACTGTAGCTATTTGTTGCAAAACATCAGGATTACCCCTTGTGTCTGACTCTGACCATATTTGTCCTTTAGTCCCCATCCGAATGCCCTGGCGGGAGTCGTCATTGAGAGAAGCCCCGGTGACAGGTGAGTTACTAAAGTTGTACACATGGCCAGGTGCAGTGATTCGCACCTGTAATCTGAGCACTGGGAGGCCGAGGCAGGCAGATACCCTGAGGTCAGGAGTTCAAGACCAGACTGACAAACATGGTAAAATCCCGTCTCTACTAAAAGTACAACAACTAGCCCGGTGTGGTGACAGGTGCCTCTAATCCCAGCTACTCGGGAGGCTGAGGCAGGAGAATTGCTTGAACATGGGGAGGTGGAGGTTGCAGTGAGCTGAGACCACGCCACTGTGTTCCACTGGGCAGCAGGAGAAAAACTTTGTCGCAAAACAAAAAAAGAAAGAAAGAAAGAAAAAAATGATGTACACACACACATGCACAGAACGGTAACAGAGAAAGAGACTGAGATTGGTGTGATTCACTCTCAGAAGTGTTCACGATAATACAGAGTGTCTTTGACACAGTGTCTTGATCATCTCACTATATCACATATAGATAACTTCCACATTTTTACAGTTGTTTAGAAAAAAAGAGACTATAGAGAGAGGCTTCTGTCTGTTACTGTCTTTTCACCATTTGTTAGTAGCAGTCAAATGCCTTGGAAACTCTGATTTTCTGTGTATGAGACATAGCAGAGTGGGCCGAGGGAAGACAGAATCCTGTTTGGAGTGAGGAGGAGGTAGGAGTGCTCGGGGAACTATAAAGCCGTCAGTAGAAAGCAACAGAGCTAAGAGCCTTAGAGGTGTTCTCCACCCTCCAGAACTCTTGTCACCACGGAGGCTGGAGCTCCAAACCTCAAATCACTGTCCTATTGGATTGTGCTTCTGTGTCAGTCCTCTAGTTACCTGACCCTTTTTGTGGGGCAGGAGAAACCACCATGCTGGGTGAAGGTAAGGAGGTAATGGAGGGCCTTTGAAGCAGAACACTGAATGGAATAAGAGGGCTGACTACCTGCAAACAGGAGTTGAGTTTGAAATAGCTGCTTCCACAAAGTCTGTGACACATTGGGACTGAGGTCATAATAAAGAGGTTTACTTAAACCGAGAAGCATTACTATTTTCTCCAGCTTATGATTTTGGTTGTCGTCATATAAATCCTAATTTCTAATAAAGAAAAAAGGCATTCTGGCCGGGTGCGGTGGCTCAAGCCTGTGATCCCAGCACTTTGGGAGGCCGAGACGGGCGGATCACGAGGTCAGGAGATCGAGACCATCCTGGCTAACATAGTGAAACCCTGTCTCTACTAAAAAATACAAAAAAAAAAAAAACTAGCCGGGCGAGGTGGCGGGCGCCTGTAGTCCCAGCTACTCGGGAGGCTGAGGCAGGAGAATGGCGTAAACCCGGGAGGCGGAGCTTGCAGTGAGCTGAGATCCGGCCACTGCACTCCAGCCTGGGTGGCAGAGCGAGACTCCGTCTCAAAAAAAGAAAAAAAGAAATACATTTCACAGCCGGGCACAGTGGCTCATGCCTGTACTCCCAGCACTTTGGGAGGCCAGGGCGGGTGGATAACAAGATCAGGATTTCAAGGCCAGCCTGGCCAACGTGGTGAAACACCGTCTCTACTAAAAATGCAACAGTAGCCAGCCGTGGTGGTGAGTGCCTTTAGTCCCTGCTGCTCGGAGGCTGAGGCAGGAGAATTGCTTGAACCTGGGAGGCAGAGGTTGCAGTGAGCTGAGATCGTGGTACTGCACTCCAGCTTGGGTGACAGAGCGAGACTGTGTCTCAAAAAACAAACAACCACAAAACAACAACAAACAAAAAGAAAAAACAAAAGCAATTGAAACTATTATGAACTGAAAATGTTACATCTAGGAAGTTACATGTTGTCTTAGTATGTACATTTTAAGTTCTTTGGCACTGCCCTGTGTGAATTGAGAGTGTCTTCTAGTAGGCTGGCCAGTGCAACATGCGATATAAAGGAATACAGTTATCCATGTATCTATGCATATACAAACACATACATGCATTCATACACACGAGAGACTGAGTTGGGCTATTGACTGTCACAGGCATCCATGGGAACAAGGAGTTCCCTGGAATCTATTTCTAGAGTCCTCTCAGAATGAGCTTTGCATGGAATATTCTTTTGTTTTTTGGATGGAGGTAGGAAAATGGGGAGGAACTCATAGAGGGAGGCTCTTTATGTTAGTGTTTGTCACATCTCCTTTCTGTGAGAATGAGACTGTACTAGTAGTGTGGACCAAGGGAGAAGTGAATCCTGATTGGAGCAAGGAGATAGGAGTGGACAAAGCTCAGAGAAATGCCAGCCAAAAAAAAAGAACAGAGCTAATAACCCTGGAATTATTTCACACCCTCCAGAACTCTGCCTTTATGTGAGGCTGACGGCCTTGGGCCATACCCACCCTCACATGGGATGGAGCCCTTGCTTGAGGCCTGTAACTACTTGGCCACAACTCTTGATCAGGAAAGACAACTAGGATGGGTGGAAAGTGAGGAGGTGATTGGAGGTGATAGAGAATGAGGAATTCAGATGGGATTATAAGAAGGGGGACTTACAAACTAAATTTGAACTGGAATTAAATGCTCTCCAGAAATGCTCTTACACATTGAGGTGTAGATACCATTACTTAATCTGGATGCATCACTATGTTCACAGCCTAAGATACTCACTGTTGGCATATAAAACCTCATTTCTAATAAACAGCAAATGCCATCCCAGGTCAAGTTAGTGATGTACATACATGTGAATAATTACAGTGTAACTGGGGAATAGCGCATAGACTAACTGTAGCTATTTGTTGCAAAACATCAGGATTACCCCTTGTGTCTGACTCTGACCATATTTGTCCTTTAGTCCCCATCCGAATGCCCTGGCGGGAGTCGTCATTGAGAGAAGCCCCGGTGACAGGTGAGTTACTAAAGTTGTACACATGGCCAGGTGCAGTGATTCGCACCTGTAATCTGAGCACTGGGAGGCCGAGGCAGGCAGATACCCTGAGGTCAGGAGTTCAAGACCAGACTGACAAACATGGTAAAATCCCGTCTCTACTAAAAGTACAACAACTAGCCCGGTGTGGTGACAGGTGCCTCTAATCCCAGCTACTCGGGAGGCTGAGGCAGGAGAATTGCTTGAACATGGGGAGGTGGAGGTTGCAGTGAGCTGAGACCACGCCACTGTGTTCCACTCTGGGCAGCAGGAGAAAAACTTTGTCGCAAAACAAAAAAAGAAAGAAAGAAAGAAAAAAATGATGTACACACACACATGCACAGAACGGTAACAGAGAAAGAGACTGAGATTGGTGTGATTCACTCTCAGAAGTGTTCACGATAATACAGAGTGTCTTTGACACAGTGTCTTGATCATCTCACTATATCACATATAGATAACTTCCACATTTTTACAGTTGTTTAGAAAAAAAGAGACTATAGAGAGAGGCTTCTGTCTGTTACTGTCTTTTCACCATTTGTTAGTAGCAGTCAAATGCCTTGGAAACTCTGATTTTCTGTGTATGAGACATAGCAGAGTGGGCCGAGGGAAGACAGAATCCTGTTTGGAGTGAGGAGGAGGTAGGAGTGCTCGGGGAACTATAAAGCCGTCAGTAGAAAGCAACAGAGCTAAGAGCCTTAGAGGTGTTCTCCACCCTCCAGAACTCTGTCACCACGGAGGCTGGAGCTCCAAACCTCAAATCACTGTCCTATTGGATTGTGCTTCTGTGTCAGTCCTCTAGTTACCTGACCCTTTTTGTGGGGCAGGAGAAACCACCATGCTGGGTGAAGGTAAGGAGGTAATGGAGGGCCTTTGAAGCAGAACACTGAATGGAATAAGAGGGCTGACTACCTGCAAACAGGAGTTGAGTTGAAATAGCTGCTTCCACAAAGTCTGTGACACATTGGGACTGAGGTCATAATAAAGAGGTTTACTTAAACCGAGAAGCATTACTATTTTCTCCAGCTTATGATTTTGGTTGTCGTCATATAAATCCTAATTTCTAATAAAGAAAAAAGGCATTCTGGCCGGGTGCGGTGGCTCAAGCCTGTGATCCCAGCACTTTGGGAGGCCGAGACGGGCGGATCACGAGGTCAGGAGATCGAGACCATCCTGGCTAACATAGTGAAACCCTGTCTCTACTAAAAAATACAAAAAAAAAAAACTAGCCGGGCGAGGTGGCGGGCGCCTGTAGTCCCAGCTACTCGGGAGGCTGAGGCAGGAGAATGGCGTAAACCCGGGAGGCGGAGCTTGCAGTGAGCTGAGATCCGACCACTGCACTCCAGCCTGGGCGACAGAGCAAGACTCTGTCTCAAAAAAAAAAAAAAAAAAAAGACATTCTGTTTTCCAACAGTGCTATACAAATGAATAGTCCGAAATTAATTGGTTTCTGTCTAGAGTAATGATAGATAATTTTCATAATATAAATTCAGAATTATGTCTCCTATCTGACTGTATTCTTTTATCATCCCCTAGTACACAGACAAATGAATTTAAAGGAGCAACCGAGGAGACACTTACGAATGAAACGTGAGTAATAAATAGTTAAATAAAGACTCTCATCAGCATAAGTGTGCACAGAACTAAACACACACAGGCACATGAGCAAATCCATCCATCCATCCATCCATCCATCCATCCACCCATCCACCCACCCACACACACTTCTCTTCAGCATGTGTACACAAATTAATCCATGCACATGATGGAAACCTAGAACAAGGAGAAAGGAAAAAGATGGACATTTGTGGAATTTACTCTCAGGAGCCTGCATGGCCATATAGATTTTTTTTTTAGGAGAGTTTCCAATTCTTCTCATTGTAGCATTTGTTAGTAACTTTGCATCCTTCTTTGGTGGAGATGTATAAAGAGGAGCAAGTCATAGGAAAGTTGCTTCCTCCTGTTAGTGTATTTGTCACCCTTAGTTCCTCGTAAGCAGTTTTTTTATGGGACTCAGATTTCCTGAGAGAAATTAATTGGTTTCTGTCTAGAGTAATAAAAGCTAATTTTTCCATAAAAGTGAATTTAGAATCATGTCTCCTAACTGACTGTATTCTTTAATCATCCTCTAGCCCACACAGCAGTGAATGTAAAGGAGCAGCCCTCTTGTCACCTGTCAGTAAAAGGTGAGTTATCAATCCGTAAAGACACACGTATGCATAAGTGTGCTTAGAGCTATACACACACACAAGCATATACACAAATAGATCCATCTATCTCCATCCATACACACTCCTGTCAACACATTTACACAAACCCACGCACACAATGGAAACACAAAACACGGAGACAGACGCACATCTGGAATTTACTCTCAGGAGCCTGCATGGCCACACAGTGTTTTTGACAGGGTTTCTAATTCTTCTTATTGTAGCATTTGTAGGTAACTTTGCATCCTTTTTTGATGGAGTTGTATAAGGAAGTCAGTTCATAGGAGAACTGCTTCTTCCTGTTAGTGTATTTGTCACCCTCAATTTCTGGTAGGCAATTTTTTAAAGGATTCAGGTTTCCTGAGTTTGAGACCCTACCATAGTGTGCCAAGAAAGGAGAGAGTCCTGTTTGCAGCGTGGAGGAGATAGTGGCCAATAAGGAGTCGTGAAACCCTGGGAAAAAAGAATGGAGCGAATGGAATGTGGACTTGTCCCACCCCCTCGAGAGCTCTGTCCACACGTGAGGTTGGTGCCCAGACCCACCCCAAACCACCACCTCGTCGGATGCCGCTTTCCTTAGGTGCATGAGTACTTCACTGTGTCTCACGGGCAGGAAAGACTAGGATGATCAGTGAAAGGAAGGAGGTGATGGAGGGCTTTCCCAGTCATGCGAAAACCTCTCCTGGAAATAAATCATAAAGGTGTATGTAATACGGGAAACCTGATTCAAGTTAATTATAGTGTAATGCTCAAGAAAATTTGCAAAATGAATGAGATTCTACAGAAGGAATAAAAGGATTGTGTTTAATCAGTGACTGATTAAGGAAACATCTAGGTGAGAATTCTGTAGTTGCTCATTAGTATCATTAGCAATAGTATGTGAGTTTTGTATGTAGTATTGATTTTTAAGCCAATAAATATTGAAAAGATTTATTAAACATTCTTATTTTATAGGACATTGGAGGCATGGGCAAATTAAAATGCATTTCTATTATTATTATTTTTTGAGACGAAGTGTCACTGCTGCGCAGACTGGAGCACAGTGTTGCGATCTCAGTTCATTAACCTCCACTTCCCAGGTTCAAGCGATCCTCCTGCCTCAGCCTCCTGAGTAGCTGGGACTGCAGTCACGGGCCACCATGCCCGACTAATTTTTTGTATTTTTCATAGGGACAGGGTTTCACTTTGTTGGCCAGGCTGGTCTTGAACTCCTGACCTCGTGATCCACCCGCCTCAGCCTCCCAAAGTGCTGGGATTACAGTCATGAGCCACTGTGCCTGGCTAAAATGTATTTCTAATATGTACATAGGTTTAATTTATATATAGTGTAATTAATCTCTGATTAATTGACCATTGATAAATGAGCCTTTGTTAATTGTTGGACTTTACTTACTGGGCTTCTGTGGTAGGATTTGCATACCCTCACTTACATACGTACGTATTTCATATTTATGGAGAATCTACTCCTTTTGGTACAAAAAATGTATTTGCTAATAGTGTCAAAAAAGAGAAATTCACTCTGTGCCCATGTACCTTTTTGCTCCATCAGCACTGCCTTCAGTGAGATGACAAGAGTAACACATGAAGGAACTTTCAACAAAATTTGAGGTTTAAGTAAATAAAAAACTAGATGTAAACATATATATGTAAACACACACATAGACACACACAAAAGCATACATGTAGAAAAGAGAGATTCAGATTTGGGAAGTTCATTGGAGCATCCATGACAATACAGAATGTTTTAGACACTGTTTTCTAAAGTCTTATTACTGTAGTATCTGCAGTTACCTTTCTTTCTTTGATCTAGTTGGATAAAAGAGGAATAGGTCTTAAGAGAAATGCTTCTTGTTCCTATTCCATTGGTCACCCTTATTTAGCGGCACCCTGAAACCTTAGGAAAATATGAGAATGTGTGTGTTGTATGACACTCTACTAGAGTGAGCCAAAAGAGGCAACAGTCCTATTTGGAGCAAGGAGGAGGTAACAGTGAGCAGGGAGCTGAGGAGCTCTCAACAGAAAAGAACAAAGCTAATAGACCCCGGTCTCTCCGTCTGTTACCACATGAGGCTACTGCCCCAAAGGTAAACACACCGTCAGATCGTATGGAGGCCCTGCCTTGCGTCTGTAGTTACTTTTAGCCCTATCTGAGGGGCAGGAAAGACATCCATGATTGGTGAAGAGTTACTGGTGGTATTTGAACGTGGGAAGGCAGAAAATTACAAGGGCAAGCAAGGTGATTATTTACAAACTGAAGTTGAATTTATGTAAATTTTGCCAGAAACAGCAACTTGGGGATTACGTTTAGGAGTAAAGAAATGTATATAAACTTGATTCATTAAGTTTTTTTCACAGGCCAAAAAATTTCATTACAAACATCTAAAACTTCATTTCCAGAGAAAAATTAAATACCAGGTTTCAAATAAATAACTGATTAATGCCAATTTTTCAGGGTAACTAGATTATAGATTGTAGAATAATTTTTGCTAATTTGTATCAGAAAATTAAGTCTAGGATAACGTGGAGTCTTGCTATGTGCATTTTTAATCCTTTAGCTACTACCCCATTGAATTAAAAAGAGTAACGTGTGGTATAGTCATCAATGATGGGTGAGATTTCAAAACATGGAGAGAAAGAAGAGAGGGATGTGTTGAGATTGGTGAAATTCACTCACAAATGAAGTGATAAAGAACTGCACTTAAACTGTGATTCATTAGACTGTTTGTTAAGGCCCAAGAGCACCTTTACATAATGTAAGGTTTTCTTCTAGGAAAAAATGATGTATTAATAGTAGACTCCAAATCACTGACATATACATTTTCAGACTTCAACCAGTTTATAAATGTAGAGCAATAGTATATAACTTCAACCAGAAAAATATGTCTCTGAAGTCACTTGACCTGACCTGTACATTTTTAATCCTTAGCACTGGCCGGGATAAAACGACATCATTAGTCTTTCACTACTTTGATATATCTTTGATATAAGTCGCCTTTCAATGGTGGTGTCATTGAAAACTACTGAGGTTATTAATTTGGGTCACTTCTAAAGGATCTATCTACACACACACACAACACACATGTATATATGTGTGTGTGTATATATATACAGATATATCTTTTAGCTATATATGTAGTATATATAGGTATATAAGTATGTATTTGTGTGTATGTAGATACACATCTCTATACATATGTCTGTATATTTGCATATTTAAATGTGTGGATACATATCTATATATAGACATATTCTTTAGCACTGATCCAAATTAATAACATCAGTAGTCATATATATATCCTTTTATATATATAAGCATGTATGTATATATGAAAACATATGTATATATCCTTTAGTTTATGTATACATATGTGTGTGTATGCAGATATATCTTGTTTTATTGTGCTTTACTTTATTGCCCCTCAGATATTACTTTTTTATAAACTGAAGGTTTGTAGCAAGCCTGCATTAAGCAAGTCTCCTGGTTTTATTTTTCCAACAGCAGGTTCTCACTTTGTGTCTCTGTCACATTTTAATAATTCTTGCAATATTCCAAAGTTTTTATTATCATATCTGTTATGGTGATCTGTGATCAGTGATCTTTGATGTTACTATTGTTAATTGTTTTGGGGCAACACGAACCATGCCCATATTAAGATGACCAGCCTAATCAATGCCATGTTGGTTCTGACTGCTCCACTGACTAGCCATTCCCCCATCTCTCTCCTTCTCCGTGGGCCTCCCTATTCCCTGAGACACAACAATATTGAAAGTAGGCCATTGAGTAAGCCTGTGATGGTCTCTAAGTGTCCTAGTGAAAGGAAGAGTCGCATGTCTCTCACTTTAAACCAAAAGCTAGAAATGATTGTGAGGAAGGCTAGACTTGCACCAGTTCAGCCAAGTTGTGAATGTAAGACAAAAAACAAAATGAAAAAGCCAAAAAACTTCTTGAAGAAAATTAAGACTGCTACTCCAGTGAACATACAAATGATGAGAAAGCAGAACAGCCTGATAGCTAATGTGGAGAATGTTTTAGTGGTCTAGATAAAAGATCAAACCAGCCACAGCATTCCCTTAAGCCAAAGCCTAATCCAGGACAAGGCCCTCACTCTCTTTGATTCAGTGAAGGCTGGGAGAGGTAAGGAAGCTGCAGAAGAAAAGCTTGAAGCTAAAAGGTTGGTTCATGAGGTTTAAGGAAATAAGCCATCTCCTTAACATAAAAGTACAAGGTAAACAGCAAGTGCCAATGCAGAAGCAGCAGCAAGTTATCCAGAAGATCTAGCTGAGATAATTGATGAAGGTGGCCACACTAACCAACAGATTTTCAATGTAGACAAGATAGCCTTTTATTGGAAGAAGATGCCATCTAGGACTTTTGTATTTAGAAAGGAGAAGTCAACGCATGGTTTCCAAGCTTCAAAGCACAGGCCAGTTCTCTTGTTGGTGGCTAATGAAGCTGGTGGCTTTAAGTTGAAGCCAACAATCATTGACTATTCTGAAAATCCTAGGGCCCTTACGAATCATGGTAAATCAAGCAAGATGGGTGACTAGAGATGTCTGGTGTTTGTCTCCCCTACAAGAAAGAACCGAGGCAACAAATACACATCTAAGATTTGATTAGAGTATCAAAGGGATAGTCCTAGAGTGCAGCAAAGGAGTGGAGACACACCTGTGGTGACTGGCAGTCCCCACAGCATGGAAACACTCAGCCTCTGCAGCCCCTTCTCCCCCATCTGGATTGAATTGGCCCAGAGAGAGGAGAGACTTCTCATTGCAGGGTGAAGGTAAGCAGAAGATCCCCACCAGCCCCACTGCCATCACAAACACAGAGTCTTTACAACAGGAGAATCTCACAGTCTTTGCAAGCCCTGAGGCCAATGTGGAGTACTGCCAAGAATTTACGCAACTGCATGTCCTGGACTAGGAGTACAAGGTGAAGACTTCCCACCCCCAGAGACCTAAGCTGCAGCAACACAGCACCATCTTGAGACCAGAGTCATCTCTTGAGTGTGCCCTCCTCTGGGGGCCAGGAGCCACTGTGCCTCTCCAGCACTGGAGCTTTATCTTCAGTACACCAAGCCCACATGGGTGGGTTAAAGCCACAATCCCAGCTGTGTGGAGGTTGGTCTCAGGATTGGCTGTAACTCAAGTACTGCAGAGCAGGGAAATCGAGCCCCACCACCACACTTCCAGATAGAGGATTAATCTACAGTCCCATCCAGGGTAAACTCACTCTTAAGCCAGTCAAACCACTACCTGCCCTCTCCCAAGTGGGAGGGGCCCCTAAGCCTCTCAGCAGCTGATACAGCCTCAGGTCAACAGAGTGCCTACGAGCCCATGCTCAGGACCTGAGAAACAGCCCTGCAGGCCCCATCCACCACAGACATGCTCCTGGCCTGCCCAGGAGCCCTCTGCCTTTAATAAGGGCCTGAAAAACAGTCCCCCAGGCTGCCCCCAGCAGGCACACCACTGAGTGGGCCTTGCACCTGTGTCTCAGACCTGAGAGACAAGCAACTGTGTATGCCCAAGTCTCAGGGCCGAGAAACAACCCTGGGAGCTTACTCTGGCCAGCATACCCTCAGGCCACCTAAGCAGCCACATACCTATGTCCCAGGTCGAGGAACATCGTGGGTCATAGAAGCATTCCCCTGGGCTTCCCCTGGCAGGCACCACCCAGGCCAGCTGGGCAGCAGTGTGCCCACATCCGGAGCTAGAAGAGCCCTGTGGACTACCCCCAGCAGATACACATCCAGGAGAGCCCTGTGGACTACCCCCAGCAGATACACATCCAGGACAGTTGAGAAGTCATTTGACTGTATCCCAGGCCAGAGAAGCACCCCCGCTTGGGCAGTCCTGGCAAAGATGCCTTCAGTCCAGCTTAGCAGCCGTGCAGCTGTATATTTGGCCTCTGAGTTTCCCCCAGCAGACTGGCCCCAAGCCAGATGAGCAGCTGTGTACCCACATACCAGGTATGAGAAACAGCCCTTCAGGCCACTCTGGGAGTGCATGCTTTCAGGCCAGGCAAACAGCTGTGTGCCTGCATCCTGGGCCTGAGAAACTGTCCTGCAAGGCACATCTGGCTGGCATGTCCTGGTTGAGCAACTGCATCCCCATGCTGCTGGCTAGAGTGACAGCACCATGGCCAGCCACATAAAGCCATACTCCAAGTTTTCTGATCCACTGTATGCCTGCACACACCCCTACCCTGAGAAACAGCCCGGTGAGCCCACCCTTGGCAAAGCTGCACCACCATCACCACAAACTTCCTTAGCCTAGGCCACTGAGTAACTTGCAAATGTTACTAGTGTGGATCACAGCTGAATAAACTACATGGAGACTACACTTACTGCATCCATGTAGAACCAAGGCCAATATACCCCAATGAACTGACATCCAAGACCCATTCATACAGATAAATTCATACAAGTAAAGTTACTCCATAAAATTGGAAAAGGTGACTTTTACACCAGGTGCGTAGAAATCAGCATAGAAACACACCAACCATGAAATGCAAGCAAACATGTCACCTACAAAGGGAAATAATAATTATCCAGTAATAGACCCCAATCATAAATATATGAAATGGCAGAAAAAAGAATAATCTTAAGGAAACTCAGTGAGATATAAGGTAATACACATAGAGCAGTCAATGAAATCAGGAAAACAGGATTTGAAAGAGAAATTCAGTAAAGATACAGATATCATAAAAAGAACTAACAGAAGCCCTAAGAGCTAAACAGTTCAAGGGATGAAATGAAAAAATACAATCAATGGCTTTACAGACAAGATCAAGCAGAATAAATGATCTCTGAACTTGAAGACAAGTCCTTTGAAATAACACAGGCAGGCAAAAAAGAATAAAAAAGAATGAAAAAAGCCTACAGGATTTATGGGACACCATTAATTTGATCAAATATTCATATTATGGGCATTCCAGAAGGAAAAGTGAAGAGAAAATATGAGGAAAACATATTTAATAAAATAAGAGCATAAAAATTCCTAACTCTTGAAAGAGAGCTAGACATCTAGTTTCAGGAAGATCAAAGAACCCCAAATACATTCAACCCAGACATTATAATCAAATTGTGAAAAATCGAAGGCAAAGATTTTTTAAAATAGCAAGAGAGAAGTAAGACACTTATAATGGAATCCCCATTAGACTTAACAGCTGATTTCTCAGCAGAAACCTTAGGCTAGAAGAGAATGGGATGATGTATTTGAAGTTCTGAAAGAAAAAAATCTTTCAGCCAAGAATTTTATACCCAGCACAGCTATCCTTTACAAATGAAGAAGACATAAAATCTGTCATAGATAAACAAAAACAAAGATAATTCATCACTACTAGACCAGCCTTACAAGAAATGCCCAAGGGAGCCTTACATCTGGAAGTAAAAAGATGATAACCACTATCATAAAAACATGCAAAACTTTAAGTCACTGTTAGAGTCAATACATAAAGGGGAAAGAGAAAGGAATGAAACCTTATCACTACAGAAAACTACCCAACTTCAAAAGTAAACAGAGGAAGAAAGGAACAAAACATACACAAAACAACCAGAAAACAATAAAATGTTGGAAGTAACTCCTCACCTACCAATAATAACTTTGAATGTCAATAGATTAAATACACCATGAAGGATATAGACTTGCTGAGTGGATTAAAAAATAAGACCTAACTATATTTTATCTAAAATAAACTCACCTTACCTGTAAAGAAACACATAGACTGAAAATGAAGGGAAGGAAAAAGATATTCCATGCAAATGGAAGCCAAAAGTGAGTAGAAATAGCTATGCTTGTATCAGAGAAAACAGACTTCAAGATAAAAACCATAAAAAGTGACAAACAAGATTATTATGTAATAATAAAGGGTTCTATTCGGCAAGAAATATAACATAATTGTAACATGTGTGTAATTGTAAATATGTATGCACTCAAACACCAGAGCACCTAGACATATAAAGTGAATATCTAGATCTAAGGAGGGAGATAGACCCAGTTACAATAAGAGTTGGGGCCTTCAGTATCTCACGCTCAGCATTGGACAAATCATCTAGACAGAAAATCAACAAAGAAACATCAGACTTAAACTCCACCGTAGACCAAATGGACATAACAAACATTTACAGAACATCTCACCTAACAGCTGCAGAATACACATTCTTTTCATCAGCACATGAAACATTATCCAAGATAGACCACATGTTAGGCTACAAAACAAGTCTCAACAAATTTTTAAAAATTGAAATTATATCAGGTATCTTACCCCAATGAAATAAAACTAGAGATTCATAACAAGAAGAACATTCAAAACTCTACAGACATATAGAAATTAAACAACATGCCCTTGAGTTACAATGAGTGAAGAAAGAAATTAAGAATGAAATTTAAAAATTCCTTGAAACAAATGTAACTAGAAACACAACATACCAAAACATAGCGGGCACAGCAAAAGCAGTTTCTAAGAAGTATGTTTTTAGCAATAAATGCCTGGATCAAAAAACTAGAAAACTTTCAGATAAGCTACTGAGCAATTCTACCTCAAGAAACTAGAATAGTAAGAACAAACCAAACCCCAAATTATTAAAAGGAAATAAATAATGAAGAACAAACAGAAATAAACAAATTTGAGGCAAAACTTAACAAATGTTAACAAAAAGGTTTAAAAATATCAACAAACCATTAGCTAGACTAAGAAAAAGAGAAGACACAAATAAGTAAATTCAGAAACTAAAAAGAGACCTCATAACAGATATGACAGAAATAAAAATAATTATTAGAGACTATTATGAACAACTCTACAATAAATTTGAAAACCTAGAGCAAGTGGACAAAATCCTTGACAACCTATCAAGACTAAACCAAGAAGAAACAGAAAACCTGAACAGACCATAAGCAAGTAATGGGATTGAATCAGTAATAAAAAGGCTTTCAACAAAGTCCAGGACCTGATGGCTTCACCGCTTCTCACTTGTGAAAGGAAGAGTCATTTGCTACAGCAAACTTCATTGTTGTCCTATTTTAAGAAATTGCCTCAGCCACCCCAACCATTGGCAACCACCACTCTGATCAGTCAGCAGCCATCAACATGGAGGTAGCAAAAAGACATCAACATGGAGGCAACACCCTCCGCCAGCAAAAAGACTATGACTTGCTAAAGGCTCAGGTTATCATTAGCATTTTTTAACCAATAACGTAGTTTTGAATTAAGGTATGTACATAAGTTTTTGAACATAATGCCATTGCAAACTTAACAGGCTATAGTGTAGGGTAAACATAACTTTCATATGCACAGGGAAACCAAAACATTTGTGTGAGTTGTTTAATGCAGTTTTTGCTTTATTGCAGTGGTCTGGAATGAAACTCACAATGTCTTTGAGATATGTCTATATACATTATTCATATATTTTACATCTGTAGACATGTTCTTTTATATATCTTTATATACATATATATAGAAAGAGAGAGAAAAGAAGACAAAAATATGTAAAATTCAGTGTTGGGAGTATCCATGAGGAAAGAATTTCTGGTTAATGATTGTAATTTTCTTTCTTAAATATTAGGTCTTCCAGTGAGCTAAGTCATGTTTACTATATCCTTTAGATTCATGGGATTCTTGTTATTCAAATATATTTTTCATCACTATTTTGTGTAGCAAATATCTAATGATATATTTTTGCTTTTTTTTTTTTTTTGGTGGCTAAAGTATGTTAGAACGACTTTCCAAGTTTGAAGTTGAAGATGCTGAAAATGTTGCTTCATATGAGTAAGTCAGTTTGAAGTTTGAAAGGAGGGAGCCATTGATGGATCTCTTGTCTTTAGTTAAACAGGGCTTATGCTGAGGCAAGAAGGAAAAAGGGAAACTATGGAAGGATATCAAAATGTATGGGTGGGAAGGTACACCACATTTACTCCAGTTGAATTCTTGGACAAGTATTATTTTGAAAAAAAAATTCCATCCATTCAGAAATAAATGTTCTTCTAGCTTGAAAATGTAAAAAGTATTCTTAGAAGAAATTAATTCCATTAAAAGTTTTTTTTAAAAAAAAAAAAAACAGGGGTGCAGAATGCTACTTAACTCATCACTAGTGAACATTTCTCATTTTTACTGGATATATTGTGTGATTCCCAATTTTGTAGATTTTGCCTATGAGCAAGTGGTATTGATAGCAAAAGCAAACATGTTTTGCTGACTAACAACCTTTTTATGCTCATTGGGATTTTATTCTTATTTGTTTCTAATCTCACTAGATTACTTCCTGTTGCACTGACTTGAAGGCATTTTATCATGTACTCACTGTAATGAAACAATACATTCTTTTTTTTTTTTTTTTTTTTTTGAGACGGAGTCTCGTGCTGTCACCCAGGCTGGAGTGCTGTGGCCGGATCTCAGCTCACTGCAAGCTCCGCCTCCCGGGTTCACGCCATTCTCCTGCCTCAGCCTCCCGAGTAGCTGGGACTACAGGCGCCGCCACCTCGCCCGGCTAGTTTTTTGTAGTTTTTAGTAGAGACGGGGTTTCACCGTGTTAGTCAGGATGGTCTCGATCTCCTGACCTCGTGATCTGCCCGTCTCGGCCTCCCAAAGTGCTAGGATTACAGGCTTGAGCCACCGCGCCCGGCCAACAATACATTCTTAAACTGGCTTGTGTCTGAACTGCAAACATATTCAGGAGATTTTTCTTCTGCTTCTTTCTTGCCCAGTTGTATAACCATTCGCCAGCTTGTGTCAATGCTGGAGAGCAAGTACTGCCATAGAGGAAGTTAACTCGCCATAGTTGTAAGCTGTTGGTGTCTAAACAAAGATTGGAAACAAAGAGGGCAAATACAAATAGTTCTTCAAATTACCCTGAATTTGCCACTGAATTAAACTGTGTGTCTACAAATTAGCTATACATTTTCTGTAATGGAGCTGCCCAGGGCTGATGCAAAATTAGACAGATTAAGCAAGGCAAGCATTTCCTTCTCCCCACTCCAAACAAAGCAGGTTTTCATTTCATTTTATTTTTAAATTACAAAGTCTCATTACATAGATATAGGAGGAATTCGCAGTAGTCCCTGTGAGAAATGCTGTTTCATACCAGGGGGATGATCTTGGATTTATAGTAAAAGCTGGAATCCGTGCTGGGCTTTGACATCATATATTCATTCACCTGATACTCAGCAAGTCACTAAACCTCTTTAACGTTCAGATTATTCAAATGTAAACTGGTTATGATGCTATCTATGTACTGGATATAGTATTGTAAAAAAGTAGTAATCAAACTAAAATAACATGCAAAAATACTTTGAAAACTGTAGCTCTGTGAATAGGTTTTATTCTAAAAACTGAAAATAACGTAAGAGTTCATTAAAGGAAAATCAGAAAATACAGTCAACAAATCTACCCACATATAGTCATTCTTATACTTGGATGCATGTACTTCTAAGTTCTTTAAGCATATACTTTTTTTGTTTACAGATACGAGACCATACTTATTCTTTTGTAAATAACCTTATTACTTCTTGACATCATGACTATATTTTTTTGTTAATACATATTCATGTGCACTTACAACATTATTTGTAACAGTTGTGTAATATTTCATGGTGTAGATGTGCTATAATTAATAGTCAGATATTGCTGAACAATTAAGTTGTTTTTACAAGTTTTTAAGTTAAAAAACATGAATATATTTGAGGCTAAATCTCTGTATATTGTTGGTTATTTGCTTGTTATAAATTCTCAGAAGTGGAAATTCTGTGTCAAAGGGAATGATTGTGACACTATTGATATTGATATGTGCTTGAACATCAAGATGCAAAGTGTACATTTCTCCCCTCCCACACTTAGCACTAGCCATCATTGATTTATATGATATTAGTAAATATATTTGTTTTAATGCACATTCTTGACACACCTTCATTTACCCTTTCTAAGTTAATATTTCATCATTTGCAAACTACCTTTGCCCAATTAAAATTGGGGTGTTTTTCTGTCTTTGGACTGAAAAGTTAAATCTATTGATCCTTTTTCTATTTTATGTAATATAAGTAATTTCTCCCAGGTCGTCTTGCTTTTCACTATATAAAAGTATTTAATCTTCATGTAATCAAATGTATCTGTACTTTTCTCTCTCTTTTTTTTTTTTTTTTTTTTTGAGACGGAGTCTCGCTCTGCCGCCCAGGCTGGAGTGCAGTGGCCGGATCTCAGCTCACTGCAAGCTCCGCCTCCCGGGTTCACGCCATTCTCCTGCCTCAGCCTCCCGAGTAGCTGGGACTACAGGCGCCCACCACCTCGTCCGGCTAGTTTTTTGTATTTTTTAGTAGAGACGGGGTTTCACCGTGTTAGCCAGGATGGTCTCGATCTCCTGACCTCGTGATCCGCCCGCCTTGGCCTCCCGCAGTGCTGGGATGACAGGCTGAGCCGCCGCGCCCGGCCTCATCTGTACTTTTCTTTGTGATTTTGCCTTTAATGTTATTCTCAGAAAGTCCTTCTTACCCAAAGATTTTAAATATATTCACCAAAATTTCTGTTTTGAATTTATTTTCTTCATTTAAATAAAATATCTGCCCTGAATTTACTTTAAGGTATAAAGTGTAGAAATTTACTTTTCTTCTAAGTGACTCATAGTTTTCTCAGCATGAAAATGTCATCCCCCTGTATTGTCCTTACCTTGTTTTAGTGATCTAGAGTGAGCAGGAAAACCAGAGTCACTACAGTGTTTTTGGTGCTTTGCATCACAGCCATGTCCCTACCCCCAGAGTCTGTACCAGAGAAAAATGTGTCCAGTGGGAGAGATAGCACCTGCCTTCAATACAAATCCGAATTCATTAAACATGGTCTTGTTAGGGTCATGTAGCTCCTACCTTCTACTGATAAAAAATAAGTCATGTTCATAGTTAATATTTGTGCTTTTAATTCAACTTTGATATTGATATTGGAAATTTTAGTGTTTTAAGGTTTCGTATCATTTATCTTTTTCTGTCTCTCTCTCTCTCTTTTTTTTTTTTTTCCCTGAGCCGGAGTCTTGCTCTGTCACCCGGCTGGAGTGCAGTGGCGCCATCTCAGCTCACTGCAACTTCTGCCTCCCAGGTTCAAGAGATTCTCCTGCCTCAGCCTCCTGGGTGGCTGAGACTACAGGCACGTACCACCACGCCCAGCTAATTTTTGTATTTTTAGTAGAGACGGAGTTTCACCATGTTGGCCAGGATGGTCTCGATCTCTTGACCTCACGATCTGCCTGCCTTGGCCACCCAGAGTGCTGGGATTACAGATGTGAGCCACCGTGCCTGGCCTCTATCTCTTTATTTTTAAGTTGTCATTTAAATTTAGTTTTTGTCTCTCGCGTATAGCACATAGTGCCTTTAATTTCAAAGTTATCTGAGAGTATTTCTCAGTATGCAATACGAGAGTAATATGTTTGTATTTATGATTTCTGGTATGTTTGGTTTTATTTATCATCTTTTTCTTTATTAAAAATACTTCGATATTTTCTTTTTAAATTGGTCTATATTTTGCTATTGATTTGTTTTTATCCCTTGCATTTTTTATTGATATGCAAGTCAGAAGCCCATTTCTAGTCTATCAATGTTTATATTTAAACTTATAGAAAACATAATTATATCATTTTTCTCCATCATTATCAAGAATAAAACTGGACTTACACCTGTGAAAGATAAGAAACGCAACCTGCCTTTACTTCTGTCTTCTTCCACACCTTGAATCCTAGTGTAAGAATGCCTAAAAATTCAAATCAATACTATTATTCATGATTTTATATGATTTATCTTTACTTCTAGAATCATTTATTTACATTTTCACCTGCTACATTTTTATGCTACATTAACAATTATTATTTAGAATTACCTAATTCTGAGTTTATATTATTTACCATCTTTTCTCTGTAAGTCATCTTCCTTAATTCCATGTTCTTCATTTTGATTCATTGCTCAGCTGACTCAAGCACTCTGAGTAATTGTTTTTAGGAAAGGTACATGGAGACTATGCTTTGAGTTGCTGCATGTTGGAGTGTCTGTCTATTGCTCCCGAGTGTGAACAGTACTTTTCCTGGATGTGGATTTATTGAGTCATAGTTATTTCCCTGCAAACTGCACATAACTGCTTGAAGCTGCATTTACTTAGTACACTTTTTTTAACCAAAAAAGTCTCAATTGTATATTTACTTGGTATAGTTTCAGTGGACACTGAAACAGATTAAGGGGCTAAAGCCACCCAAGCCACTCCTTCATGCCTTTGTAATCTGTCAGGCTTGGTTCTGTATGGTGACATTGTCAAGTGAGTTCAGATTTATGACATTTCCTTGATACCCAGAGATCCAGTAGACTGTGTGGGATCAGAGGTTCTTGTAGTAAGAGAATGACAACTTGAGGAGAGAATTCACCTCTTTTGGCCAATTGATCCTCCATCTGCATCAGCCTTAACTCTCCAAGCCTGGGTGGAGGTGGTGGGTCCAGGTGGAGAGGGGAAGATTAGAAGGATTGGGGATTTCCTTTATCTCAGGTTAACCTGACATCATTCAGCAAAGTCCAATTTTTTTTTGTAACTTTTATTTTAGGTTTGGAGGTACATGAGAGGTTTGTTACTTAGGTAAACATATGCCAGGGAGGTTTTTTTTTTTTTTTTTAACATATCATTTCATCATCCTGGTATTAAGCTCAGTACCCAAATAGTTATCTTCTCTGCTCCTCTCTCTCCTGCTACCCTCCCCACTTAAGTAGACCCCAGTGTCTATTTCTTTCTTTGTGTTCATAAGTCCTTATGATTTAGCTACCACTGATAGGTGAGAACATTCAGTATTTGGTTTTCTGTTTCTGCACTAGTTTGCTAAGGATAATAGCCTCCAGCTCCATCCATGTTCCTACAAAAGACATGATCTCATTATTTTTTTATGGCTGCATAGTATTCCGTGGTATATATGTACCATATTTTCTTTTTTTTTTTTTTTTGGAGTCTCGCTCTGTCGCCCAGGCTGGAGTGCAGTGGCCAGATCTCAGCTCACTGCAAGCTCTGACCCCCGGGTTTACACCATTCTCCTGCCTCAGCCTCCCGTGTAGCTGGGACTACAGGCACCGCCACCTCGCCCAGCTAGTTTTTTGTATTTTTTTTTAGTAGAGACGGGGTTTCACCATGTTAGCCAGGATGGTCTCGATCTCCTGACCTCGTGATCCGCCCGTCTTGGCCTCCCAAAGTGCTGGGATTACAGGCTTGAGCCACCGCGCCGGGCCGTACCATATTTTCTTTATGCAATCTGTCATTGATGGATATCTAGGTTGATTCCATGTCTTTGCTGTTGTAAATAGTGCTGCAGTGAGCATTCATGTGCATGTATCTTTATAATAGAATGATTTATATTCCTCTGGGTATATACCCAGTAATGGGATTGCTCAGTCAAATAGTAGTTCTGCTTTTAGCTCTTCAAGGTATTGCCGTACTGCTCTTTACAATGGCTGAACTAATTTACACTCCCACCAACAATGTATAAGTGTTCCCTTTTCTCTGCAACCTTGCCAGCATCTGTTATTTTTCGACTTTTTAGTAATAGCCATTCTGACTGTTGTGAAATGGTATCTCATTGTGGTTTTGATTGCGTTTCTCTAATCTGTGATATTGAGCTTTTCTTCATATGCTTGTTGGCCACATGTATGTCTTCTTTTGAGAAATGTGTCTTCATGTCAAGGGCCAATTTTGGCAGTGCCCCAGCTCTGCTCAGTATCTGCCCTCTTTGTTCTGCAGTCTTAGGCCCAGGCTGTGAGCATTGTCTTAGGATTCATGGCTCTCGGGGTGGAATTTGAGTCCTGTGTTGGAGGCTTCAGTATGACAGAAACTTCCTGAAGACTTCTCCTCCTGAAGAGCCTCCAACACAGGAGGCTTCAGCAGGACAAAAGAATTGTTCCTCATCAGCTACCTTGTCTCCAGCCATAAGGTAAAATGAGGCATTATTGGAGGCTCCATCAAACAAGTTCTCCTTCCTTTGGTTAATGGAAGGAGCCCAGTCTTTTGGGTGTTTCTCCTTTGAAGTATATCTTACTACAATGCCTTACCTCTGAAGTTCATTTGCAACCTCAAATGCAACTCTTGCTAATGTGTATCTCTTCACTAGGTGTCTAGTTTGGAGAGATGACAAGAGCATTATTTACTCCCTATGCTCATTCCTGAAATGCCTTATTTTATTGCGATGGAAACTGAGATCTGGCCAAAGTTTGATGACTTGCCCAGGCCGGCATTAAAATACAGTTCTCTTCTACCACCCTTTTCTGTCTTCGTGCTAAACTCCTTGAGTTGATGACCACAAGTTTAAGTTTAGTATTGCCATAAAGTTGGGTTTGGGGCTTTGCATGCAATGGAAATGTTACTAAACATCCAAAGTTTACTGTCTTATTTGCATATATTCTGGATAGCAAAGTAAAATACTTATGGAACAGAAAGAATAAAATTTTAGCTATTAGTAAAAAGCATTTTGTCATACAACTTCTGAATAACTTTCTTTTAAAATTGTATTTATAAAGGCCTTTGTTTTTTGGTTAAACTTACAATATATGTTAGAAGAAATCTGATTAATTTATTTTTACTTCTTTTTGCAGCAGCAAGATTAAGAAAATTGTGCGTTCAATTGTATCATCCTTTGCATTTGGGTATGTGAGACATAGAAAACACCATGTATTAAATATATCTGAGACTTGACTGGGCATGGTGGTTCACGCCTGTAATCCCAGCACTCTGGGAGGCCAAAGCGGGTGGATCACCTGAAGTCAGGAGTTCAAGACCAGCCTGGCTAACATGGTGAAACCCCATCTCTACTAAAAATACAAAAAGAAGGCACAGGTTGTAGTGAACTGAAATTGCACCATTGCACTGTGGCCTGGGCGACAGAGCAATACTCCATCTTCTAAAAAAAGAAGAAGAAGAAAAAAAATATATATATATATATGTGACTTAATACTTCAATGAGAAAGACTGAAATAAAAAAACAAAAAAGCATTTCCACCATTCATCAGTTGCTAAGTAGCAATGTGCCCCATCTAATGTAATCTAACTTATCATGGAATTTTGGTTTAAGCTGGACATTAAGACTTGCAAATAAATGGCTTTTGCCTAAGATTAATAGTAACTTATTAATATTGTTTTTCTTCCATCTGCAAAAGTAACATTAATGAAAATCAAATGTTAAAATTCTATAATTATTAGTAAAGTGTTTTATTAAGTACCTTATACATCTAGAATTACTCTTTAATTCTGGAAACAATTTACTTAGACTCTTCTCTACATAAGAGTAAGATTTCATACTATGATACAGATTTATGCAATGTAATTGTTTCCTTTTGAATTAATACTATTTTAATTTGAGCTGCAAGTTTTTAAAAAACTACTTTGAAGACTAATTCATCTTCATAGATTAGGCAAATAGTCTAATCAATTTATGGAGAATGTATTTAGAATATGTAACAGCAACTGGCAGGAGGTACTTTAGAGTTCAAGACTCATGTGCCCATCACTATGCTAGAAGCACCCATAAATATGGAATCATGTACTTGTTGAGAAAGTCACTGATGAAAAATCTTGGTCTTTTACGAGCATATGTTACTCATGCTTTCATTTGGTTTTTATTAATAAATTCTTTAGAATTATCCAGATTGAGGGTTTATTTTTTATGAGAAATTGGTATAAATTTCTTATGACATTCTCAAATTTTAAGAAGAATTTACAAACAGATACAGGAGATTTTAATTCAGTTTTACTTTTCTCTTGAGGTGTTGGTCTGATGTGTCTACTATAAAAGGGCATGATAATATCTTGTGAAGTGGTTTGGTGAGAATTTTGTTTATTAAGAACTGCTTCTATTGGGTGAAAACAGTGACTTTCTGAGATTCTAAGGCATTACAGGTTTTCCTGCCACTGGGCAGCTTAATACTAAAGAATAACATTTTGGTACCCGATCAGTGGCCTAAATATAGTATAGCTATAGCGACAAAGGCCCCTTTATGTTTGCATTTATGTATGTATGTATGTATGTATGTATGTATTTATTTATTTATTTATTTATTTTAGAATATTTGGAGTTTTCCTGGTCTTACTGGATGTCACTCTCCTCCTTGCCGACCTAATTTTCAATGATAGCAAACTTTATATTCCCTTGGTGTATCGTTCTATTTCTCTAGCTATTGCCTTATTTTTTCTCATGGATGTTGTTCTTCGAGTATTTGTTGAAGGGTAAGTGTGATTATTTTTATAATGCATTAACTGTTTTGTACTTTTATAAGAAGCACTGTGGGAGGCTGAGGTGGGAGGACCCCAAGGTCATGAGTTAGAGACAATCCTGGCCAACATGGTGAAAACCCGTCTCTACTAAAAATAGAAAAATTAGCTGGGCATGGTGGTGGGTGCCTGTAATCCCAGCTGCCTGGGAGGCTGAGGCAGGAAAATCATTTGAACCTGAGAGGCAGAAGTTGCATTGAGCCGAGATCACGCCATTGCACTCTAGCCTGGGTGACAGGGCGAGATTCCATCTCAAAAACAAAACAAAACAAAAAAACAAACAGAAACATTTTAAAATAATTCACAGGAGCATTCACCACAAACTGACTTAAGAGCCTTTGGGCCTTATGAGAACATTGGCGGTAGTCTGGCAGTACCCGCCATGGCCTGTGTTTGAGGTGGCCATGGATTGATGCTCCTCTGCCTTTGGAGAGGGGTGGAAAGAGTGGGAGGGACTGCATCTTGTGGTTTGAGTGACAGCTCAGCCATAGCACAATAAAATACTAGGTAGACTTTTAAAGTTTTTGATCTAGGCCGGGCGCGGTGGCTCAAGCCTGTAATCCCAGCACTTTGGGAGGGCGAGACGGGCAGATCACAAGGTCAGGAGATTGAGACCATCCTGGCTAACCCAGTGAAACCCTGTCTCTACTAAAAAATACAAAAACTAGCTGGGCGAGGTGGCGGGTGCCTGTAGTCCCAGCTACTCGGGAGGCTGAGGCAGGAGAATGGCGTGAACCCGAAAGGCGGAGCTTGCAGTGAGCTGAGATCCAGCCACTACACTCCAGTTTGGGTGACAGAGTGAGACTCCGTCTCAAAAATAAATAAATAAATAAAGTTTTTGATCTAGGCCCTGATTCCCAGACAGCGCCTTTGGATCCACCCAGTGGCTGGGAGAACTTGCCATTCTGAAGGGAAGGACACAGGCCTGGCTGTTTTTACCATGTGATGATTGTAGAGCACCACAGCCTTCAGCAAACTTATGCAATAGCTAAGGAGTGGCTACAGCAGGTCTTGGGCAAGACCCAGTGCTGTGCTGGCCTCAGGTCTGACCCAGTGTAGTCACAGTAGTGGTGGCCACAGGGGTGCTTGTGTCACTCAGCCCCAAGCTTTAGGTGCCTCAGAACAGAGAGGGAGAGAGACTCTGTTTGTTTGGGAGAAAGTAAGGGAAGGGAACAAGAGTCTCTTTTTGGTAACACAGAGAAGTATCCTGGATCTTGTCCTAGACCATTAAGGCAGTACCAGCATGAGTCTGCAAGAACCACAGAGTTTAGGAGGCTTGGGGTGCCCCCTAAAGCAGATACAGCTTAGATCACAATATCCAAGTTCTTTCAAATATCTGGAAAGCCTTCCCAAGAAAGATGGATACAAACAAGCCCTGACAGTGAAAACTACAATAAATACCTAACTCTTCAATGCCCAGACACCAAAGAACATCTGCCAGCATCAACACTATCCAGGAAAACATGACCTCACCAGATGAACTAAATAAGACACCAGGGGCCAATCCTGTAGAAACAGAGACATGTGACCTTTTAGACAAAGAAATCAAAAGAGCTGTGTTGAGGAAACTCAAATTCAAGATAACACAGAAAAGGAATTCATAATTCTATTAGATAAGTTTAACAAAGAGATTGAAATAATTTAAAAGAATTAAGCAGAAATTCTGGAGCCAAAAAATGTAACTGGCACACCAAAGAATGCATTAGAGTCTTTTAATAGCAGAATTGATCAAGCAGAAGAAAGAATTAATGAGCTTGAAGACAGGCTATTTCAAAATACATAGAGGAGACAAAGGAAAGAATAAAAAACGATGACGCATGCCTACAGGATCTAGAATATAGCCTCAAAAGGACAAATCTAAGTGGTATTGGCCTTAAAGAGGAGATGGGAGATGTAGAAAGTGTATTCAAAGGGATAGTAACAGAACTTCCGAAACCCACAGAAAGAGACCAATATCCAAGTACAAGAAAGTTATAAGACACCAAGCAGATATAACTCAAAGAAGAGGCCGGGCGCGGTGGCTCAAGCCTGTAATCCCAGCACTTTGGGAGGCCGAGACGGGCGGATCACGAGGTCAGGAGATCGAGACCATCCTGGCTAACACGGTGAAACCCCGTCTCTACTAAAAAATACAAAAAAATTAGCCGGGCGAGGTGGCGGGCGCCTGTAGTCCCAGCTACTCGGGAGGCTGAGGCAGGAGAATGGCGTGAACCCGGGAGGCGGAGCTTGCAGTGAGCTGAGATCCGGCCACTGCACTCCAGCCTGGGCGGCAGAGCCAGACTCCGTCTCAAAAAAAAAAAAAAAAAAAAAACTCAAAGAAGACTACCTCAAGGAATTTAATAATCACAGTCTCAAAGATCAAGGATAAAGAAAGGATCTTAAAAGCAGCAAGAGAGAAGAAACCAATATATACAATGGAGCTACAATATATCTGACAGCAGACTCTTTAGTAGAAACGTTTCAGGCCAGGAGAGAGTGGCATAACATATTGAAAGTGCTGAAGGAAAAAAACATTTACCTTGAAACAGTGTATCCAGTGAAAATATCCTTCAAAGTGAAGGAGAAAAAAAGACTTTTCCACACAAACGGAAGCTGAGGGATTTCGTCAACACCAGACCTGTCCTAGAAGAAGTGCTAAAGGGAGTACTTCAATCAGAAAGACAACGACATTAATGAGCAATAAGTAACAACCTGAAGGTATAAAACTCACTGGAATAGTAGGTCCACAGAAAAATGCAGAATGTTATGACACTGTAAGTATGATGTGTAAACTACTCTTACTCTAAGTAGAGAGACTAAAGGATGAGCCAATCAAAAATATTAACTACAACTTTTCAAGACATAAATGGTGTAATAAGATAGAAACAAAAAGTTAAAAATAGGGACACAAAGTTAAGTTGTAGAGTTTTTATTAGTTTTCTTTTTACTAGTCTATGAAAACAGTGTTAACTTATTATAAGATTAAAATAATGGGTTATAAGATAGTATTTACAAGCCTCATGGTAACCTCAAACCAAAAGACATGACAATGGATACATGAAAAATAAAAAGCAAGTAACTAAATCATATCACCAGAGAAAATTACGTTCACTAATGGAAGACAGGAAGGAAAGAAGGAAGAAAAGTACCCAAAACAACCAGAAAAATAAATAACAAAATGGCAGGAGTAAGTCCTTACTTATCAATAACAATGTTGAGTGTCAGCAGTCTAAACTTTTCAATCAAAAGACAGAGTGGATGAATGGATGAAAAAACAAGACCCAGACAGGTGTGGTGGCTTATGCCTGTAATCCCAGCACTTTGGGAGGCCAAGGCAGGTGGATCACGAGGTCAAGAAATAGAGACCATCCTGGCAAACATGGTGAAATGCTGTCTCTACTAAAAATACAAAAATTAACTGGGCATGATGGTACGCACCTGTAGTCCCAGCTACTCAGGAGGCTGAGGCAGGAGAATAGTTTGAATCCGGGAGGCAGAGGTTGCAATGAGCCGAGATGGCACCACTGAACTCCAGCCTGGTGACAGAGCAAGACTTCATCTCAAAAAAATAAAAAAATAAAAAGACCCATTGATCTGTTGCCTACAGGAAACACTCTTCTCCCATAAAGACACACATAGGCTGGAAGTGGTGGCTCACTCCTGTAATCCCAGCACTTTGGGAGGCAGAGGTGGGTGGTTTACTGGAGGTCAGGAGTTCAAGACCAGCCTGGCCAGTATGATGAAACCCCGTCTCTACTAAAAATATGAAAATTAGTTGGGTGTGGTGACCGGGCGCCTGTAATTTTAGCTACTCCTGAGGCCAAGGCAGGAGAATCACTTGAACCTGGGAGGCAGAGGTTGCAGTGAGCTGAGATCATGCCACTGCATTCCAGCCTGGGTGACAGAGTAAGACTCAGTCTCAAAAAAAAAAACAAAACAAAAAAAATGCCAACATATCTGATAAATATTGATGCAAAAATCCTCAACAAGATACTAGAAAAGTGAATTCAACAATATATGGGAAAGATCATTCATCATGACAAGTGGGATGTACCTCTGGGATGCAAGAATGGTTCAATATTTGCAAATCAATCAATGCGATACATTATATCAACACAGTAAAGGATAAAAACCATAAGATCATTTCAGTTGATGCTAAAAAGCATTTGATAAAATCCAACATCCCTTCATGGTAAACACGCTAAAAAACCTGGGTATAGAAGTAACACACCTCAACATATTAAAAGCATATATGACAGACCCACACTGAATGGGGAAAAAACTGGAAAGCTTTCCTCTGCAATCTAGAACACAACGAGGATGCCCACTTTTACCACTATGTTATTCAACATAGTACTAGAAGTCTTAGCTAGAGCCATCATAAAAGAGAAAGAAATAAAGGGAATATAAAAAGAAATCCAAATTGGGATGGAAGAAATAAAATTATCCTTGTGTTTGCAGATGATACATTTTATTTGGAAAATACTAAAGACGCCACAAAAAACTTAGAATTGATAAATTCAGAAAAATTGCAGGATACAAAATCAATATACAAAAATCAGTAGCATTTCTATATGTCAACAGTGAACCATTTGGAAAGGACATTTAAAAAGTGATCCTATATACGAACATGGAAGAATCAATATTGTTTAAATGTCCATACTCTCCAAAGCAATTTACAGATTCATTGCACTCCATGTCAAAATATGAATGACATTCTTCACAGAAATAGAAGAAACAATCCTAAAATGTATGTGGAGCCACAAAAGACCCAGAATAGCCAAAGCTATTCTAAGCAAAAAGAGCAAAGCTGGAGGAATCACGTTACCTGACTTCAAATTATACTACAGAACTATATAACCAAAACACCATGGCACTGGCATAAAAACAGACGTATAGACCACTGGAACAGAATAGAGAACCCAGAAACAAATCCACACACTTACAGTGAACTCATTTTTCGTAAATGTGCCAAGAACATACATTGAACGAAAGACTTCTCTTCAACAAATGGTTCTGGGAAAACTGGATATACACATATAGAATAATGCACCTAGACCCCTACCTCTCACCATATATAAAAATCATATCAACATGGATTAAAGACTTAAATGTAAGACCTCAATGAAACTGCTATACTACAAGAGAACATTGGGAAGAATCTCCAGGACATTGGTCGGAGCAAAAATTACTTGGGCCATACCTGACAAGCACAGGCAACCAAAGCAAAAATGGACAAATGGGATTGCATCAACTTAAAAAGCTTCTTCATAGCAAAGGAAACAACAAAGTGAAGAGACAGCCCACAGAGTGGCAGAAAATATTTGCAAACTACCCATCTGAAAAGGGATTAATAACCAGAATATGTGAGGAGCCCAAACAACTCTCTAGGAAAAAATCTAATAATCTAACTATTTTAGTGAGCATAAGATTTGCATAGGCATTTCTCAAAAGAAAACATACATAAACAGGCATATCAAGAGATGCTTAACATTATAGATCATTAGAGAAATTGACAGTGTAGAAAACTACAATGAGATATCACCTCACCCCAGCTAAAACGGTTTATATCCAAAAGTCAGGCAATAACAAATCCTGACAAAGATGTGAAGATAAGAGAAGCCTCATACACTGTTCATGGAAATGTGAATTAGTAGAATCACTTTGGAGAACAGTTTGAAGGTTCCTCAAAAAACTAAAAATAGAGCTACCATATGATCCAGCAATCCCACTGCTGAGTAGATACCCACAAGAAAGGAAATCAGTATATAGAAGAGATATCTGCATTCCCTGTTTGTTGCAGCACTGTTGATAATAGCTAAGATTTGGAAGCAACTTGTGTCCATCAACAGATGAATGGATAAAGAAAATATAGTACATATACACAAGAGAGTATTATTTAGCCATAAAAAACAATAAGATCCTGGCCGAGTGTGGTGGCTCACACCTGTAATCCCAGCACTTTGGGAGGCTGAGGTGGGCAGATCACCTGAGGCCAGGAGTTCGAGACCAGCCTGACCAACGTGGTGAAACCCCATCTCTACTAAAAATACAAAAATTAGCTGGGTGTGGTGCCGGGTGCCTGTAATCCCAGCTACTTATAAGGCTGAGGCAGGAGAATCACTTGAACCTGGGAGGTGGAGGTTGCAGTGAGCCAAGATCGTGCCATTGCACTCCAGCCTGGGTAACAACACTGAAACTCCATCTCAAAAAAAAAAGAGATCCTGTCATTTGGAACAACATGAATGGAGATCACTATGTTTGTTAGGTGAAATAAGCCAGGCACAGAAGGACAAACCTCACATGTTCTCACTTATTTTGGGGCTCTAGGAAAAAAAAAACAATTGAACTCACAGCTTTAGAGAGTAGAAGGATGGTCATCAGAGGCTGGGAATGGTAGTAGGGGCTTGGGGGTGGGAGATAGAGATGGTTAATGTATACAAAAAAATAGAATGAGTAGCGCCTACTATTTGATAGCACAACAGATTGACCATGGTCAACAATAACTTGATTGTATATTTTTAAATGACTGAAAGAGTGTAATTGGGTTGTTTGTAACATGAATGACAAATGCTTGAGGGGCTAGATACCCCACTGTCCACGATAAGGGTGATTATTACGCATTTAGTTGTATCATGGCACTTGAATTGCCATATTGGTGCTTTAGTCATATATATATATGTGTCAAATGATGAATATAACTTTATTGTTTGAAAACTTCCCATGAATGTTGTATTTTCCCCTTAGTCTACTCTAGAAAATACACTTTAAATAATTCATGAAAGTAGAATTTTTAATGTGGATGAGTCAATAGTTTGTGTTCTTTAAATATTCCTCTCTCTTCTTGCAGGGGGGAATGAACTTTGTTTGTTTGTTTTATATTACAGGAGACAGCAGTATTTTTCTGACTTATTTAACGTTTTAGATACCGCCATTATCGTGACTCCTCTGCTGGTTGATGTCGTTTACATTTTTTTTGACATTAAGTTTCTTAGGAATATTCCCAGGTATGAAATGTAAGACTTACCTCTCTTAAAGTTTTTCATTAATTTTGCATTTTCTGTGGCTTTTATTCTATATAATCTTTTTAACTTCAAATGTTCTCATTCTATACCAAATACATTGCTTTAAAATGAAATGTTTAGGTAAATTCCGACATACTTTGAAACTAAAAGATTGTGACATCTGGGGAGCAGTGAAGAGCGTACACACTAAGTATTAATTGAATAAAGAAGGTGGAGTACCCAAAGAAGGACCTTCACTCTTGTACTAACTTTAACTTCCTACATTTTGAAGTTCTCATCAAATTCCCATTTGTATCATTTTTTGGCCTTTTGGCTAAGATCAAGTATAATATTCTTATCAGTTTAATATGTGCTGTATAAAAAAATTTTATATTAAAAACAATTCCCCTCTGTGCTTGAACTGCAAATCCCTTACACACAAAATGTTCTGTCTGGATTTTTCCTACAGCCAAGAGGGAATTTATTTGACCATATGCAAAACTGGAGTGACTTCAATCATGAGTTTCTAAAATATAGCAAACAGAACAGAAACCAGGAGATGACACGTGTGGCAACACAATGGTAGAGCTTTGCAGTATAGTTGTGGTAGAAGCAAAGAAAGCGTAGGCAAAGTTAGAACTGTTAGGGATTAGGAAACTAAAGAGTGTATGAGGACCTGGTGATTTTTTTTTCTTTTTTTTTTTTACTATGACAGTGAGGAAAATGAAAGAGCAAATGTATACTAGGATGTAGACGGTGGCTTCCTAAGCTTGTTCATGGGTCAAATAGCTGATTTCCTTTCGTACCCTAGCTGCCCTGGACTACAGCTCAGGCCCCAACTAAGCCAGTTAAGTGATAGGCTTTTGGAGCTATTTGAAAATAACCTTAGCCAATGTGGTCCTCTGACTAGAAACCTCAGCAGCACTTGAGAGCTTGCTAGAAATAGAAGAAGAAAAATACCATAGGCCCCACCCTGGACCCACTGAATCTGTGTCTCTGGGACCCAGCAATCTGCAGCTTCACAAGCTCTTCCGGGTGGCTCTTATTTACCTGTGCCCAAAGCAGAGAAGCACTAGTCCAGCCCATCAGTTCTCTGCGCCGGTGTTTCTGATGGGAGGAGAGATACCAGCCAGCACACTTTGGAAGTAGCTCAATCTGTTGCCTGCCTGATGTGCATTAGCAGCTGAAGTGAAACTCTGTTACTCAAGGGAATAACAGAGATGAACAAGAATAATCAATTTTTGATGTGGAAAAATTGAAAATGCTAGTCTTAAATCCCAAAATTAAATTTACAAATGCTAAGAGTCTCTTGTATCACTATTTCTCTAGACCAGAATTTCTCAACCTCAGCATTACTGACATTTTGGGCCTGATCATTGTCATGAGAGGGTGGTGAGCAGTTATATTAATTGCAGGATGTTTAGCAAAATTCCTGGCCTCTAGCCACTAGATGTAAATAACACACACACACACACACACACACACACACACACACACATCAGTTGGGAAAACCTAAATGCCTCCAGACATTGCCAGATATCCCCAAGGTAGGTAACTGGGGAGAGGAGGGAAAATTGCCTCTGGTTAACAACTGCTGCTCTAGACGTAGTTTATATTGATAAAATTCTGTTTCTGAAGCAAAAATGGATCTTTTAAATTTATTGTTAGATGGATACATTTAGTTCGACTTCTACGACTTATTATTCTGATAAGAATTTTTCATCTGATTCATCAAAAAAGACAACTTGAAAAGCTGATGAGAAGGCTGGTAAGTGGCAAAACATGCTTATGATTCAGAAAAACTATTTTGTGTTTTGGGACCCATTGGCAAGGGTTGATATCTATACTGTATAATGTTTTTATTTTTATGTTGATGAAGGTTTCACAAACTAACGATGATTTTAAACTCTCAGGTTTCAGAAAACAAAAGGCGATACACAAGGGATGGATTTGACCTAGACCTCACTTATGTTACAGGTTTGTGACACTTAACTGTTGATTTACTTGTATTACTTCACTTTTTCTTGTAATTGTATTTTTTTTTTTTTACCTCATCTAAGACACATTCATTCAAAATATTCTTTATTCATGAGGATATATGCCACTGTGGTAGTGTGACACATTTGTGGTTTAGCCTTAGCAATGGAAGATCTGCATGTCTTCTCAGTTCAGGACTACTTGGTCGCAGCATAGGAACTTGAATGGATTTTCAGCTGACTCCATTCAGTTTCAATTTATTAAGCTCTAGTAGTTATTCTGAGTCTCAGGGATCCCAGAGAGACCTCTTCTCATCCTAGAACCCCAGAGAAGGAGGTCAGTGCTTTGTAGATCTCAGGTTTTGTGAGTCAGAGGGCTGCAAAGCACCTTGGGAGTTCCCACCATCACTGGTGCCCAGAACTCTTGGATTTTCTCTGGTATTTAAGATAACAGGCCGGGCGTGGTGGCTCAAGCCTGTAATCCCAGCACTTTGGGAGGCCGAGACGGGTGGATCACGAGGTCAGGAGATCGAGACCATCCTGGCTAACATGGTGAAACCCCGTCTCTGCTAAAAAAATACAAAAAAAAAAAAACTAGCCGGGCGAGGTGGCGGCGCCTGTAGTCCCAGCTACTTGGGAGGCTGAGGCATGAGAATGGCGTAAACCCGGGAGGCGGAGCTTGCAGTGAGCTGAGATCCGGCCACTGCACTCCAGCCTGGGCGACAGAGCGAGACTCCGTCTCAAAAAAAAAAAAAAAAAAAAAGATAACAAATAAATTCTAAGAACAGGGAGAGCTTCTTACTGAGGCCAACATAAGTACATGGCATACGGTGAGTACTAGTGGAGTCTTAAGAACGCCATGCCAGTTTAATGGTCATTATGTTGGATCATTTAATATGTTATTTGATTATTCTGAGTATTAGCTCTTTTCTATCAACCTCAATCTTAAAAGTTTTTTTTTCTGTGAAAATGGAGTCTGATCATGTATAAATTAATTTTTTGTAGGTTATAAGAAATCTATAATAATGTTTGTAATAGTGATGGTTTTGATTTTCAGAACGTATTATTGCTATGTCGTTTCCATCTTCTGGAAGGCAGTCTTTCTATAGAAATCCAATTGAGGTAAGAGTCTTTATCTGACAAACACTCATTTATCAGTGAATGCAGACTATGTAGTCACAAGTTTAATATTGACCCAGATATGGCAGTATTCTTTTAAAAATGTACTCTTTAAAGTAAAAAAAATCATAATGAATTGATACCAGTTACAATTGTGCCAGTGGTTACAAACCACCCCAAAACTGACTGGCTTATAACAGCAACTATTTGTTTGGCCCATGACACTATGGTTTGTGAATTTGGGATGGGCTTAACTGTCCAATTCAGGTGCCTGCAGAAAGGATTTCTTGTCTCAACTAAGCTCATTCATCTATCTGTGGGCAGCTACTGGGTCATCTGAGGACTGACTAGTCTAAAATGACTTGGCTACCCTCAACTGGCAGAGTCACCACATGCTACATGCACCCCCCAAGGCCCAAGGCCCATCCCTTCTGGCACCCACTGCTGCCAACAGCCCCACCCCCTTCACCAGCAGAGCCACCATATGCTGCATGCACTTCTAAGGCACTGAGGACTGGCCTGCCTGGTGCCCACCCTGCTGGTGGCAATACGCCACAACTAGCAAAGCCACTGCACCTAGCATGCATATGCCTAGGGTCTGATAACTCACCTGAATGATGGCTCACAGACCAAAAAAGCCATACCACTGTCTCCACAAACACTCACCATCAGGCCACTGAGGCACTCACAGACACCACTCACCACAGACACTGAATGCTGATTACAGACAAAAAAGTCACATGAAGACTATAATACTGCACCCACCCAGAACCAAAGTCAAAGCACCCTACTCAGTGAACACTACAGGGGACAACTATTGGAAGAAGTATTTCTCTTTGAAAGCTCCCTAACATTGGAAGAGGCAACTGGTCCCCCAGACGTGCAAAAATCAGTTTAGGGCCCCAAGAAACATAAAAAGCAAGGAAACATTACACCTCCAAAGAAACACAATAATTTCCCATTAGCAGACCCTAAATTTTAAGAGTATATCAAATGGCTAAGAAGGAATTCAAAATAATGATCTTCAGGAAACTCTATGAGATGCAGAGAATATAGATAAACAAATCAATGAAATTAGAAAAACAATTTATGATCTTATGAGAAATTCAACAGGGATATATATGTCATTAAAAACCAGACAGAGATCTTGGAGCTGAAGAATTTAAGGAATAAAATAACAATACCATCCAGAGTCCAGGTGCAGTGGTTCACACCTGTTATCCCAGCACTTTGGGAGGCCAAGGCAGTGGATCACTTGAGGCCAGGAGTTCAAGACAATCCTGATTAACATGGTGAAATCTTGTCTCTAAAAAATACAAAACTTAGTTGGGCTTGGTGGCGCATGCCTGCAATCTACGCTACTTGGGAGGTTGAGACACGAGAATTGCTTGAACCCAGGAGGTGGAGGTCACAGTGAGCCAAGATTGTACCACTGCACTCCAGTCTGGGTGGCAGAGGGAGACCCTGTCTCAAAAATAAATAAATAAATAAAAGTACAGTCAAGAGGTTTAAAAACAGACATGGGAGAGATATGGCCAAAATCTAGGAAGCTCAAAAGTTCTCAAATAGATTCAACCCAAAAAGTTCTTCTCTGAGGTGCATAATAGTCAAACTGTCAAAAGTCAAAAAGAGGGAATGTTCGTCAGGTGTGGTGGCTCACACCTGTTATCGCAGCACTTCAGGAGGCAAAGGCGGGTAGATCCCTTGAGGCCAGGAGTTCAAGATAAGCATGGCCAACATGTTTCCATTTCCACTAATAATACAAAAAAATTAGCTGAGTGTGGTGGCATGAACCTGTACTTCCGGTTACTTGGGAGGCTGAATCACAAGAATTGCTTAAACCCAGGAGGTGGAGGTTGTAGTGGGCCAAGATCACACCACTACACTACAGCCTGGGTGACAGAGCGAGACTGTATCCAAAAAAAAAAAAAAACTAAAAAACAAAAACACAGAAGTATCAAAAACAGCAAGAAAAAAGCATCAAGTCACTTATAAGGGAACCTCCATTTGATTAACAGTGGATTTCCCAGTGGAAACTTTACAGGTCAGACAATGAGATGGGATGATATATTCAAAGTACTGAAGGAAAAAAAAACAAAACTGTCAACCAAGAATACTATACTCAGCAGAGCTATCCCCTAGAAATGAGGGAGAAATAAAGTATTTCCTAGGCAAGCAAAAACTGAAGGAATTCATTACCACTAAACTGGCCTTATAAGTACTGCTTAAGGTGGTTCTACATCTGGAAGCAAGAGGATGATTACCATTGTGAAAATACATAAAACTATAAAACTCACTGGTAGCACAGATATGCACATGAGAAAGAGAGAGGAATCAAACTTTATCACTATAGAAAATGACCACAAAGATTTTTAAAAAAAGGGGAAATGGCCGGGCGCGGTGGCTCAAGCCTGTAATCCCAGCACTTTGGGAGGCCGAGACGGGCGGATCACGAGGTCAGGAGATCGAGACCATCCTGGCTAACACAGTGAAACCCCGTCTCTACTAAAAATACAAAAAACTAGCCGGGCGAGGTGGCGGCGCCTGTAGTCCCAGCTACTCGGGAGGCTGAGGCAGGAGAATGGCGTAAACCCGGGAGGCGGAGCTTGCCGTGAGCTGAGATCCGGCCACTGCACTCCAGCCCCGGCGACAGAGCAAGACTCCGTCTCAAAAAAAAAAAAAGGGGGGGAAGAAAAGAACAAAGGATGTACAAAACAACCAGAAAAAAATGAACAAAATGACAGGATAAAGCCTCATCTATTAATAGTAACCTTGAATGTAATATAAACAGATCAAATTCCCAACTAAAAGATAGTTGGCTGCCAAGATATTAAAAAAAAAAGAGTAAACTAACTTTACCTATAAAGGTTCATACAGACTGAAAGTGAAAGGATAGAAGAAAGTATTTCAGGCAAACAGACCAAAGGCGAGCGGAGGTAGCCATACTTATCAGACAAAACAGACTTTAAGTCAAACTGTATGAAGAGACAAAGAAGGTCATTTTATAATAAAGGGATCAACTTAGCAATAAGATAAAATAATTGTAAATATATATGTACCCAACACAAGAGTATTCAGATAAGGCAAATATTATTAGATCTAAAGGGAAAGATAGACTTCAATGCAGTAACAGTTGGGGCCTTTAACACCCCACTCTTACCACTGGACAGATCATCCAGACAGAAAATCAACAAAGAAATATCAGATTTAAGCTTACAGATAGGAATAAGTGCTGGTGTTCTATAGTGCTGTGCTGTAGGGTGACTACAGCTAACAATAATTTATTGTATATTTTTAAATAGAGAGGATGTTGAGTGTTCCCAACACAAAGAATGATAAATATTTGAGGTGATAGATATGCTGATTATCCTGATTTGATCATTACACATTGTATACAGGTATTGGGATATCCCTCTCTACCTTATAAATATGAACAAGTATTATGTGTCAATTAAAAATATTTTTAAAGAATGAAGGAAACAGATTTTTTAAATGAAAGAAAAGAAAATAACCTGACTTGGCTGAATGGCCCCATATGGTCTCTCACTCTCCAGTAGGCTGCTTCGGGCCTGTTCACATGATGGCAGAGGCAAGAGTCCCTGGAGTGGCAACAAAGCGATGCAAATCCTCTTAAGACCCAGGCTCAAAATTATGTATTACTTCTACCCCATTTTATTGGACAATGCAAATGACACTACCAGTCTGGATTCAAGGAGTAGAAAATAAACTCGAATTCTTGATGGAAGGAATTATAAAGAATTGTGGCCATTTTTGATAGTCTACCATAGGGAAGAAAGACAGGGATGCTATAAGCAAAATGTGTATTCTTAGGTTGAGATCCTAAATTATAGTGGGGGCATACTGCTATAGGCTCTGTGGAGGACTACATTAATTTCAAACATATAATACTGTTTACTGTGAAATGCCAGCTGAAAGGATCATTGTTTAATTTTATGTAATTTATAATACTTATTATACCTCAATAAAAGTATAATTATCGAGGGCCGGCATCAGTTGCTGAGAGGTGGAAGGAGTACCTCTCTGCAGTGCGTTAGCTCAGTTCCCAACAGGACAGTACCTCTCTGCAGTGTGTTAGCTCAGTTCCGAACGGCACAGTACCTCTCTGCAGTGTGTTAGCTCAGTTCCCAACAGGACAGTACCTCTCTGCAGTGTGTTAGCTCAGTTCCGAACAGCACAGTGCCTCTCTGCGGTGCGTTAGCTCAGTTCCCAACAGGACAGTACCTCTCTGCAGTGCGTTAGCTCAGTTCCGAACGGCACAGTACCTCTCTGCAGTGTGTTAGCTCAGTTCCCAACAGGACAGTACCTCTCTGCAGTGTGTTAGCTCATTTCCGAACAGCACAGTACTTCTCTGCAGTGTGTTAGCTCAGTTCCGAATAGCACAGTGCCTCTCTGCAGTGTGTTAGCTCAGTTCCGAATAGCACAGTGCCTCTCTGCAGTGTGTTAGCTCAGTTCCGAATAGCACAGTACTTCTCTGAAGTGCGTTATCTCATTTCCGAACAGCACAGTACTTCTCTGCAGTGCGTTAGCTCAGTTCCCAACAGGACAGTGCCTCTCTGCGGTGCGTTAGCTCAGTTCCAAACAGGGCAGGGCTGCAAGTTCAGCTGCTTCCCAGAAAATGTCCTGGATCCCCGGCCTGAGTCATCATCCCATGACTGGAGAATGTGGACAGATTATTTTATCAAGAAACTGGTGATAAATGAGGGACTATAGGAATTAAGAACTAGGTTGAAAAAGAAATGTTTAGAGTGATGCAAGATGGCCAATTAGAAGCAGCTGCAGTCTGCAGCACTCACAAAGAGGAATGAAAAGGGGCAAGGGAATTCAGCACCTTCAACTGAGATATCCAGGTTCTCACATTAGGACTGACTGGATGAACAGGTCGACCAATGGAGAACAAAGAAAAGTGGGGAGAGGGTGCGATGCCTCAGCCAGGGGCAGCATGGAGCCAAAGGAACCCCCACTCCCAGCCAAGGGAAGCAGTGAGGGATTGTGCAGTCCTGTCCGGGAAACCGTGCTTCTCCCATGGATCTTGGCAAGCCATGGTTCAGGAGATCCCCTTGTGAGCCCATGCCACCAGGGCCTTGGGTCTGATACACAGAACTGTATGGAGTCGGGCACATCAGCTGCTCAGGCACACACAGAAACCGGGGAGTTTGACACACTCCAGCCCCCGGGATCTTCAGCACAGTGGGAAATCTGTCTATACGTATCTCTGGGAAGGGGCTTGAATCCAGGGAGCCAGGCAGTGTCATTCTGCAGGCCCCATTTCCATAGCACCTCACAAGTTAAGACCCACTGGCTTGGAATCCTAGCCTGCCAACAGCAGCGGGTTGGAATCCACCTCAGATGGGTCTGAGTTCCCGGGGAGGTGGGAAGAGGCAGCCAGCATCACTGTGGTTCATAGACTCAGCCACTCCGGCCTGCCAGCTATGGAGAATACAGTCTGGACAAGGAAGAGTTCCCCACAACACAGCACAGCTGGCTTGCCAGATCGTGACCAGACTGCTTCTTTAAGCAGGACCCCAATCCATTCCTTCTTACTGGGCAGGAATCCCTGCAGGGGCTTTAACCCCTCCAGCAATGGTTCTATGGACAGAGCTTTGATCTCTCCCTGAAATGGAGCTCCTGGCCGGAGGGGCAGCTGCCATCTCTGCAGTTTGGCCAACTCAGCCACTCCAACCTGCTGGCTTTGGAGAATACAGGTGGGCTGGAGGAGGAAGTATCCCCCACAATGCAGCACACCTGCTCTACCCCAAAGCAGCCACACTGCTTCTTTAGAGGGGTCCCTGATCCCATACCTCCTGACTGGGTGAGAACGCACAACAGGGGTCTCCAGTCACCTCCTGCAGGTGTGTGCGGGTTGACTACAGGTCAGTATCCCCCTGGGATGGAGCTTCCAAAGGAAGGAGCTGGCTGCCATCTTTGCTGTTCTGCGGCCTTCACTGGTAATACCTCATTCAGAGTCTATGAGGAACTTAAATTTACAAGAAAAAAACAACCCCTTTAAAAAGTGGGCAAAGGATCTGAACAGACACTTCCCAAAAGAGATATGCATACAGTCAACAAAAGTATGAAAAAAGAGCTCGACATCACTGATCATTAAAGAAATGCAAGCAAAACCACAATGAGATACCATCTCATGCCAGTCAGAATGGCTCTTATTAAAAAGCCAAAAAACAACAGATGCTGGGAAGGTTGTGGAGAAAAACGAATGCTTTTACACTGTTGGTGGGAGTGTAAATTAGTTCAACCCATGTGGAAGACAGTGTGGCAATTCCTCAAAGACCTAGAGGCAGAAATACCATCTGACCCAGCAATCCCATTATGGGGTATATACCCAAAGGAATATAAATCATCGTCTTATAAAGGTACATGCATGCACACATATGTTCATTGCAGCAGCGTTCACAACAGCAAAGACATGGAATCAACCTAAATGCCAGTCAATGATAGATTGGAGAAAGAAAATGTGGTACGTAGAGTGGGACGTCTGGCTTCCGAGCGGGAACCTTTGTAGCGCCAGCAACGAAAGAGAGAATTAAATATGGGTGATGTTGAGAAAGGCAAGAAGATTTTTGTTCAGAAGTGTGCCCAGTGCCACACCATGGAAAAGGGAGGCAAGCACAAGACTGGGCCTAATCTCCATGGTCTCTTCGGTGGAACACAGGTCAGGCCATTGGATTCTCTTACATAGACACCGGTAAGAACAAAGGCATCACCTGGGAAAATGATACACTGAGGGAGTATTTGGAGAATCCCAGGAAATACGTTCCTGGAACAAAAATGATCTTTGCCGGCATTAAGATGAAGGCAGAAAGGGCAGACTTGTTAGCTTATCTCAAAAAAGCTACAAGTGAGTAATAATTGGCCACTGCCTTATATACAAAACAGAAATGTCTCATGACTTTTTTATGTGTACCATAATTTAGTAGATCTCATACAGCAGAATTCAGATTATGAATGACTATCAGAATATTTTGTTGGGCAGTCCTGATTTAAAACTAAGACTGACCGGGCGCGGTGGCTCAAGCCTGTAATCCCAGCACTTTGGGAGGCCGAGACGGACGGATCACGAGGTCAGGAGATCGAGACCATCCTGGCTAACACGGTGAAACGCTGTCTCTACTAAAAATACAAAAACTAGCCGGCGAGGTGGCGGGCGCCTGTAGTCCCAGCTACTCGGGAGGCTGAGGCAGGAGAATGGCGTAAACCCGGGAGGCGGAGCTTGCAGTGAGCTGAGATCCGGCCACTGCACTCCAGCCCGGGCGACAGAGCGAGACTCCGTCTCAAAAAAAAAAAAAAAGTTGAAGTAAAAAAGATATATAAAATTATCTGTATATACATATGCCCTGATGTAAGTGTACATTATATATTTATGCATATATAACCACATTTTTATTGAGGTATAAAACATATGGTAGGTTGCACTAATCAAGTTATATCTTGATGGTATTATACATAAGTATGTATGCATGTAACCAACACCTCTATCAATATTTTGGTCTATGGTCTATGACTGACCTCCAATTAATTGTAGTAAAGATATAAAGTATCAAGGTTCACGTTTTTCACATAGCTATCAATTCCTCCTGTACCATTTATTGTAAAAAGCATAATTTCCCCCAATGAATTGCAGAGGTGCGTTTATTGCAAATAAAGTGCACATGTATGTATAGATCTGTTTCTGGGCTTTTTGTCCTTTCATTATGACTGTCTATACTTAAGTCCAGACCACAGTTTTAATTATTATGGCTTTATAGTGACTCTTGAAAACTTGTGTATAAGTCCTCCAACTTTGTACTTCTTTGTTTAAAAACTATCTTGGCTCTCCTAGATTTTTTGAATCTCCATATAAATTTTAGAATCATCTTGGCAATTTACATACACAATACACACACCTCCACCCAAACCCACACACACACCCACACCCTGTTAGTATTTTGACTTGGGCATTGACTACATAGCTTAATTTGGAGAGAATTGACATCTAAAAATATTGAGATTTCCAACTCATGAACATAATACATCTCTCAACTGATGTCTTCTTTGATTTCTTTTAGCAGTGTTTGTAGTGTACAGGTTTTACACATCTTTTGTTAGTTTTATTTCTACGTAATTGATAAGTTTTTATGCTATTTTAAATGATATTTGAAGATCTTTAAATATTTGTTATTGGTATATAGGAACATAACTAATTTTTGCATATTGACTTTTGTTTATTTGTTTGTCTTAAGACAGGGCCTTGCTCTGTCACCACAGGCTGGAGTGCAGTGGCACCTGGGCTCAAGCAGTTCTCCCACCTCAGTCTCCCACATAGCTGGGACTATAAGCAGGCATCACCACACTTGGCTAATTTTTTTTTATTAATTTTTGTAGAGAAGGAGTCTCTCTGGTCTCATTGACCCAGGCTGGTCTTGAATTCCTGGATTCAAGCAATCCTCCCACCTCAACCTCCCAAAGTTCTAGGATTACAGGTGTGAGCCACCACACCTGGCCTTGTATGTTGACTTTACATCTAGCATCCTTCGTAAATTCACACATTCATTTTAATAAGGAATGTGTAGATTCCCTGGGATTTTTTATATGTATACAATCATATAAAGTTACTACTTTCTTCCCACTTTTTATACTTTTTTTTCTTTCTTTATTGAATTATCTAGGACTTTCACTGTAATATTGAATAGAAATGGTAAGAGGAGACAGCCTTGCCCTGTTCCCAAACTCAGGTGGAAAGAATTTTATGCTTCACTATTTGAAATGGTGTTTGCTATAGGCTTTTGTAGTCTTTTTTTTTTTTTTTTTTTTTTGAGACGGTGTCTCGCTCTGTCGCCCAGGCTGGAGTGCAGTGGCCGGATCTCAGCTCACTGCAAGCTCCGCCTCCCGGGTTTACGCCATTCTCTCGCCTCAGCCTCCCGAGTAGCTGGGACTACAGGCGCCTGCCATCTCGCCCGGCTAATTTTTTGTATTTTTTTTTTTAGTAGAGACGGGGTTTCACCGTGTTAGCCAGGATGATCTCTATCTCCTGACCTCGTGATCCGCCCGTCTCGGCCTCCCAAAGTGCTGGGATTATAGGCTTGATGTAGTCATTCTTTACTAGATTAAGACAGTCCATTTATTTCTAGTTTGCTAAAAATTTTGAATCATGAATTGGTATTGAATATATAAGATATTTTTTCTGCATCTATCAAGATAATCAAAATGTTTTTCTGTTAGTCCATTAATGAGATTTTCAAATGTCAAACCAACCTTTTTTATTTTTGGAATAAATTCCTTTTGGTCTTAATGTATTATCCTTTTTATATAACACTAGATTCTATTTGCTAATATTTTATGAAGAACTTTTCATCTGTGTTCATGAGTGATATGTGGTTTTCTTTCCTTGAAATGTCTTTATCAGCTGGTCTACAATTACCTTAGCTTAGGTGCCTTGGGTAACTCCTATCTGCTCAACTCATCTTCATCCTCCATCAGGATAAATATGATGGATGTTTCAAGGTAATAGCAAAAGGAAAGAGCTAGAGTGGAATCTTGCAAGGGCTTTTGCAGGCCTCTCCTTTGTGGCATCCCAGTGGCCAAATCAACTCATATAGTGGAACACAAAATTAGAGTGAAAGGATACTATGAGGTGAAGTGTGAGGGCTTGGATTCAGGAAAAGTTGAAGAATTGAGACCATTGATGAAATGATTCTACCTTATTCTCAGGCAGGGAAGCGTTTTTATACATGCAGATAGTTCACAAGAAATAACTAATATATAGTCATAGACTCAAGACGTCAGCAATTGTATAAAAATACATTTGTAAACACCTAAAGACCTAGAAAAGAAGGGTCTGAACCACGTCTCACCCAGGTTATGCTATTCACGGCTAAGACATGATTCTACCACGCCCTTGGCCGATTTTGAAAATTGTTTCAAACTATTTATTTGAGGTGGAATTACCTTTTGTCGCCCCAGTGGGCACAGTCATGGAGTAATGTGACCAGGGTCCACTGGATGGGTCATGGCACTTGAGGGCAGCCATCCCCAAATTTCCAAATTCCATCTTTATGGGTAAAATATCTCTTGATTGCTAATATTGTTTTTAAAGCAGGTTAAGCCAATGACTGTGAGTTAATTATAGCATGTCTATATTGAGCCAGTTTTCTTTCGGTAGATTCGGTGGTGACTAATATAAATTTGGCAACACTTAATATTAGCTGGGGTGATTTTAAAAAGCCAAAACCTTTTAGAATGTAAAGCAAAACAAAGACATTCCTGTTTCCTTCTGGGGTGACCTCTAGGCTCTTGGTTTCTGTCAGTTATTAAACTGTTATCTCCTTGGGGCATTGACAAAGTGCTAATGAGTCATTCATTCCTTTTCCATTTTTTTTTTTTTGTTTTTTTTTTTGTTTTTTGAGACGGAGTCTGGCTCTGTTGCCCAGGCTGGAGTGCAGTGGCATGATCTCGGTTCACTGCAAGCTCCACCTTCCAGGTTCACGCCATTCTCCTGCCTCAGCCTCCCAAGTAGCTGGGACCACAGGAGCCGCCACCTCGCCCAGCTAGTTTTTGTATTTTTTAGTAGAGACGGGGTTTTACCGTGTTAGCCAGGATGGTCTCGATCTCCTGACCTCGTGATCCGCCCGTCTCAGCCTCCCAAAGTGCTGGGATTACAGGCTTGAGCCACCGCACCCGGCCCCTTTACCATTTTTAATCAGAGTATCCAAAAAGGAGGTAATCATGTGTTTTAATAAATTCCACAAATCCTAAACCACCCAAAAAGCAAATCTACCATCCATATTAATATTTAGTCTTTCATCTTTGCCAGAGTGCAGCCCCAAATCTAAGTTACTAGTTCAGCTACCTGGGCAGGCTGGGAATCAGGCCATGGAGCCCTCAGTGATTGCACGTTCAGTGATAACAGCATGTCCTGCACTGCGAGTGTCTCTGTCATATTTGAGAACCATCTACAAAGGGCATTGAATCAAGGTTGACTAAAAGGGAGAAGATTCAAATCCAGGCATACTTAACTCCTGAGAGGATGCTGAACAGTCATGTGATTCCCCTTTGTTCTTAAAAGGGAATAAAGTTGCAGGGTTACATTTTGAGTAACAGCGAATATGCAAAGCAGACATTACAGTTTCCTAAGTGGTAAATTGACTAGTGAGGAAATGTCAGGTGCTGCCTTGAAGTAGCGAAAACTTTAGAGATGCAGGACCCTGGAGTTAGTGGAGAGACCAGCACTGTGGCGGAAGCAGCAACACGTTTGGCCACTGCTACCACCTCATGAATGTACGGAAGTACACCTTTGCCTCCAAATCAAGGAACGTACTAAGATTGGCAGAGAGAAGAGTTGGTAGATTTAGGAAAACCTGAAGGTGGAGGTTGTTGTAAGAAGGTTTTCAAAGAGGAGACAGCATTTTCTACTGTTGCATCACAAGGAAGACTTTCAGAAATTATAAACTTAGCCCATGCAAAGGCTGAGCTATTGAGAAAAATCAGATATACAATTACCTACATTCCTACAATTTTCTTAGCCACCTTTTAATTTCTGTTCCTGGTAGAATTGAATGCACTTTATTCTGGCTGAAAACAGTAACTGTCCATCTGGTGACAGATTGTGACCAGAAAAATGTAGATTCTTGGCAGAGTTGAAAGTTTTTCTAGATTCTTTATGTCCTTTCTCACCTAATTTGGACAAGAGGTATTTAGAGTCTTCAGTAAACTACTTAGATCAGAAAACGCAGCAGTAAATCATCTAAATCTTGAGTCAATATATATATATATATGATTTAGACATTGAGAGAACTAGGAAGTGGATTCGGAAAAATCCCTAAAGCTTAACCATCCAGGTATATTTGTTTTCCCATGAAAAAGCAAATACTGACTGTTTTTCTGTATGTGTATACTAAGGAAGGCTGCACATAAATTACCAGTGTGAGATACTTACTTGTTGAGAGAATGAAGGACAGGGACAGGCGCGGTGGCTCCTACCTGTAATCCCAGCACTTTGGGAGGCCGAGGAGGGTGGATCACCTGAGGTCAGGAGTTCAAAACCAGCCTGGCTGACATGGTGAAACCCCGTCTCTACTGAAAATACAAAAAATTAGCCAGGCGTAGTGGCGGGCGCCTGTAATCCTAGCTACTCAGGAGGCTGAGGCAGAAGAACTGCTTGAACCTGGGAGGTGGAGGTTGCAGTGAGCTGATAGTGCACCATTGCACTCCAGCCTGGGCAACAAGAGTGAAACTCCATCTCAAAATAAAATAAAATAAAGTAAAGTAAAATAAAATGAAGGACAGGACAGTATTCTAATGGTTGCATGATATTTCATTAGTGCTATGATTAACCTCTAATGTTGGACATTTAAGTGTCACTATAATCAATAATACAGCAACAGACATCTTTGCACATAAGGCTTTTTCTGTATAGAGTGCTAGGAGTGAAATTACCTAGCTAAGAGTATGAATATTTTTAGGGTTCTTAATATATCTTGCCAAATCCAAGAGCAGTTGTATTATATCAACAATAAATCAAAGTTTTGAATTTCATCCCTTATTTTGCCAGCACTGGATTTTCTCATTAAAAGAGAAAGGGTTGTGCTGTATTATTTTGTTAAATAATCATTAAATTGTTTTATTATTAAATTGCCAGATCCTGTTTGTTAATATTTTGTTTAGGATTTTAAAATTCATGTCGTCTGGGCGAGTGGTTATAATTTTCCTTCCTGGCCGGGCGCGGTGGCTCAAGCCTGTAATCCCAGCACTTTGGGAGGCCGAGACGGGCGGATCACAAGGTCAGGAGATCGAGACCATCCTGGCTAACACGGTGAAACCCTGTCTCTACTAAAAATACAAAAAAAAAAATTAGCTGGGTGTGGTGGCGGCGCCTGTAGTCCCAGCTACTCGGGAGGCTGAGGCAGGAGAATGGCGTGAACCCGGGAGGCGGAGCTTGCAATGAGCTGAGATCTGGCCACTGCACTGCAGCCTGGGCAACAAGCGAGATTCTATCTCAAAAAAAAAAAAGGGTTAATTTCATGGGTGCAAATGGCATGTCATTGTTTTGACTTCTTTGTTGGTGACACTGAATATTTATGTAGGTTGTTTGTTAATCAGTTAGATTTTCCCTTTTATGGATTATGTCCTTGGCCCGTTTATATATAAGGTGAGTAATATTTAAGTTGTTGTTAATGAATTATTAATTTATCATACTAGGCCTAGTCCCCAGTCAGTCAATTTTTCTGAAAAATCGTTTCCCCTGTTTTTCATTATAGCATTTTTAAGCAGAAATTTCAGATTTTTATGAAGTCAAACCCAAGCCTATTGATCTTCCACTGATTCAACACTTTCAGTTCTTCTTCATCCAAAGAACTGATTAAAATTTGCTTAAATTTCTCATAGATATTTGTAGTTTTTATATGTGATTTCTAAACCCATATGGATTTTATGTAAGAAAGTCCATGAATTCTGAAGTATATAAAACTGTTCATCCTTGCCTCCCCCGCTATGCAGATTCAGAGTGTTCATCATTTTGACTTACTATTTCTTCCTAACAGAGATAGCCAGTTGAATAAATGGATGACTTTAGTACCTTAATTTTATTTTTCTCAATATTAAGTCAGTAAATGCTGCTCTGAGGGTAGCATACTAATCAGTTTTAAAATTTTGTGTCATTTTTGTTGTTGCACAGAGATATATACATATGTGTGTGTATGTTTCAGAAAGATATATTTACTGAAAGTTGGATTCATATAGTGGTATTAACTGTATTTAAATAATAACTACTATTTGTTTTTCATTTTAAAGGTTACACATGTATACATTATATATACACACACTTATAGGTACACATATATCTTCATTTAAAAAAATAGGAGAACAGATGAGCCAAAAAAGTCTCCATATTGTTACCAGTTATTTAAAATTTGATATGTTTATGTTTTTCTATCACGCATACACACAATCATAGTATATACTTTTTGCATTTATTTGTTTACATAGTGCTTAGGTAGACTGTAATATGCAGATCACTCTCTAAAGATGTATCTTTTCAGAATTAAATTTAAATAAGAACTCCAATATGAATTAGATTTAAACAAGAACCACATTAATTGTGAATTAATGATTTAGAACAAATTACTTAAAGTTAGTTCACCAGCTAATTTCCTTATCGGATAGCTTTAAACAGTGTGTATTTACAATGGAGACTCATCTGAGTAGCCAAACACACTTTGTGGACTGTTTGAAAAATCACAGTGGATTAGAACTTGAAATTTGCATACCCTTGTATTCCCTGAACCTCTCGTAGAAGATGCGAGTGAGAGACAAATTAATGAAAGTAATAACCATTTTAGGTTCCCCCTAGGAAATAGCTTATGTTGGTGCCATGGAAATATGTAAGATATGTGTTTGTCTTTTTTAGGAAGTCGTGCGGTTTCTAGATAAGAAACATCCAAATCACTATCGAGTCTATAATCTATGCAGTATGTACATTCATTACTCTATATTTGCTACTGTAGATAGAAAACAGATTACTGTATCTAAGAAGATGTTTTTTTTATTGCATTTAATCATAAGTATTTGGTGGTGGCAAGGAATGAATTTAAAAATCCCCATCTTGGACTGGCCCTATTTAGCAGAAGGAGTTAGCCCAGCAGCACAAAGCACCCTATGAAGGAGGCGGCTTTGGCAGGACCAATGAGGCTGAAGTGGAAGCAAACCATTTTAGGGAAGATCTGTTCTAGCGACATTAGGTCTAGGAAAATCTTTCGTTTTTCCTGCCAGATTGTGTTATGAGGACACAGACGATTTAACGAATGAGTCCTCTGCCCCAGCAGCACTGGGCTGTGATGAGAGCAGGACCCTAGATGGGAGAAAAGGAAACGCTCTGTGGAAAATAGGCTGTAACCCAGCTGTATACTCGATCTCTCTTGATTTTTTCCTCTACCTGTATACTCAATAGACATTTTCAGGGGGCAATCATTTTGGTCAGCTACATTTGCCTCTTGTGGGGTTTCTAACTACCCTGCAATAATATGATGAATGGTCTGCTAGAAAGTTAAAAATTATACCTATTAAACAAAAATAGTTGAGTTTGGGTTACATGAGATGGATAAACCACTACCATCCTTACGTTTTTGAGACCCCGTGTTTATTTTAGAGCAGCAGGAGCAACTTGGAAAGGTCTTTGTGAAGACAGATAAGGAATTCTAATAAGATATGTTAACTTATTTATAACTTCATCATTTATTATGTTATTCCCTATAGAGATATGACATACATATTATTTATTTTAGGTGAAAGAGCTTATGATCCTAAGTACTTCCATAATAGGGTCAGTAGAATCATGATTGATGACCATAATGTCCCCACTCTACAGTAAGTTTTATGCTAAGTTGACTATCAGAAGAGGGCTAAATATATTGGGTTTGATTTTTTGAAAATATTTTAACTAACAATCTTAAACTTGAAATCAGTGAGATGGTGGTTTTCACCAAGGAAGTAAATGAGTGGATGGCTCAAGATCCTGAAAACATCGTAGCAATTCACTGTAAAGGAGGCAAAGGTAATAACATTTTCCTTTTTATTTCTCCCTTTCTAAAGACATGTAAATATAGATAAAGTACAAGAACAAGACACATATTGCTATTAATACATATTAACAATTCTTAGCATTTTTAAATATTAGCTCCAAGACTGAAAGAAGGGGAGGAGAAAGGAAAGAGAAGAGGAGGAAGGGTAGGCAATAGGGAGAGGATAAGGAAGGGAAGAAAGCAGGAAAAAAGAACTAAGGAAGGTTGAGCATATTTTCCCTTGTTTTTCTAGTATTTGGATTTCTTTATTTTTGGTTTGCCAGTTTATATCTCTCAAAATACAAACAGTCTTTAATTTTAGAATGTCAGAGTACTTTTATTTTATTTAAGGCTGATCTTTTTAAATTTTTAAATTAACGTAAAAATCTATTTATGGTGTTCTATATGATGTTTTGATGTATATAAACATTGTGAAATGGTTAAATCAAGCTAATTAACGTATGCATTACTCCACAAATTTTTGTGGAGTAATTTAAAATCTACTCTCTCAGCAATTTTCAAGTACATATTAACTATGGTCACTATGTTGTACCATGAATTTCCTGAACTTATTCTTCCTAATTGAAATTTTGCATCCTTTAATCAACATCTCAGGCTGGGTGCAGTGGCTCACACCTGTAATCCCAGCACTTTGGGAGGCTGAGGCAGGTGGATCACATGGTGAAGCCCTAGCTCTACTAAAAATACAAAACATTGGCTGGGTGTGGTGGCATGCATCTGTAATCCCAGCTACTCGGGAGGCTGAGGCAGAAGAATCACGTGAACCCGGAAAGCAGAGGTTGCAGTGAGCCAAGATCGCACCATTGCACTCCAGCCTGGACAACAAGAACAAAACTCCATCTAAAAAACATAATAATAAAGTAAAAACCAACATCTCTACAATTCCCCCAGTTTTGTCCCCCCAGCCGCTGGTAACCACCATTCTACTCTCTGCTTCTATGAATTTGACTTTTTTAGATTCCACAAATAAGTGAGACATGCAGAATTTGTCTTTCTATGCCTGGCTTATTTCACTTAGCATAATGTTCTCCAGTTTCATCCATATTATCTCAAGTGACAGGATATCCTCTAAGGCTGAATAGTATGCCTTTATTTACACATCCCACATGTTCTTTATCCATTCGTCCGTTGATGACATTTCCATTGACTCCATAGCTTGGGTATTAGGAATAACGCTGCAATGAACATGGGAGTGCAGATTTCATTTCCTTTGGATATATACCCAGAAGTGGAATCTCCAAATCATATGGTAGTTCCGTTTTTGGTTTTTTGAGGAATCTCAGTGCTGTTTTCCATAATAACTACTAATTTACATTCACACCAACAGTGTATGAGGGGGATCCCTTTTCTCTACATCTTCACCAACTCTTCTTTTGTCTTTTTGTTAATGACCATCCTAACAGGTGTGAGGATATCTCTTTGTGTTTAATTTGCTTTTCCCTGATGATTAACGATGTTTAGCATTTCCTCATATACCTCTTGGCCACTTGTGTGTCTTCTTTTGGGAAATATCTTTTCAGGTTCTTTGCCCATTTTCTAGAGAAGTAAATTGTTCTCTTGCTATTGTATTGTCTGAGTTCCTTTTTTAAAAAAATCTATTAACCTATTATCGAATGTATGCTTTGTAGATATTTTCTCCCATTCTGTAGGTTGTCTCTTTACTCCATAAATGTTTCCTTTGCTGTGCAAAAGCATTTTAGTTTGATACAGTATCATTTGTCTACTTTTTCTTTTGTTGCCTATGCTTTTCAGTCATATCCAAAAATATCTTGTCCCAGACCAATGTCAAGAAGATTTTCACCTATGTTTTCTTCTAGTAGTTTTTCAATTTCAGATTTCACAGTTAAGCGTTTACTTTGAGTTGATGTTTGTATATGGGTGAGATAGGGTGTGATTTCATTCTTCCGCCAGTGGATATCCAGGTTCCCCAGTATCGTTTATTGAAGAGACTGTCCTTTCCCCATCTTGGATTCTTGGCACCTTTGTTGAACATCAGCTGACTATAAATGCATGGATTTATTCTGGGCTTTCTGTTTTGTTCCATTGGTCTATATGTCTGTTTTTGTTCCAGTAATATTAAGGTTGTTCTTAAACTTTGTGAGAACCTTTAGATTAAGGGAGCCAACAGAGATGCTATTTCAAAAATTATACTGGAATTTTTATAGTGTAATGATACAAAGAAGCTGACATTGGTGGGGTTAAAATGGGGGGAAAAGCCCCATTTTGTAAATCCAACCAATTTAAGTTTAGCTAGATTTTCTCTCATTCAGGTTTAGGCTTTAAATAATCATCTAAGCATATTTCACAATTTTTGACAAACATAAATAATTAAATTTTTAGTGGGCTCTAAATCAATGTTTATATCAAATTCCAGGAAAACGTAACACTGTAAACTGACTTACATAATTCAGTAAAATCAAGTTTTAGTCTTATTGACTAGTTTCAAGCACATTAATTAATATACAGATTCTGTGTTTAGCTCTACAGATTGGAGTATTGTATATAAACTGGCAATTTACAATACCATAGTTAAGAATATAGAGGCTGAATCATTTGAAATTGGCAGTTTTTAACCATCTTTTGCTTTAAAAATGGCCATTTCACATTGCCCAACCTAAAATGTTGTTATTCAAGAAGTTAGCATCAGTTTTCTATTAACTAATGCTAATTCCTTGCTTGAAGGAAAGCATTCATTTCAAATTTGACTTTTTTCTTTTTTGCTGAGAGGGGGTTTACATTATTCTGTGTTCACATAATATTTTGTTGATATTGTTAAAGGTTGTTTAGAAGGCTAATATTCAGCTGGTATGTACCAGAGCAGCCTCTTCTTTTAAGTGTTCATTCATATTAGTCTTGCTGTCTTCTGTGGTTGCTGCCTGCAGGTTACCAATAGTATCATGATAGTAACCATATTTTATATTGATTTATAGGAGTTCTTCAAAGAATTTGAATGCCAATTTTTCTTAGTATTGCGATTATATTCTCCCAACATGTTGCCTTTTAAATTTGATTGTGATTTATTTCGTTGTACAAGTTTGTAAATTTTTGTTTTGTTTTGAGACATGGTCTCCCTCTGCCACCCAGGCTGGAGTGCAGTGGCACGATCTCAGCTCATTGCAGCCTGAACCTCCTGGGGCTCAAGCGATCCTCCCATCTCAGCCCCTCTGAGTAGGTGGGACTATGGGCAAGCATCACCATGCCTGGCTAATTTTTGTATTTTGGTAGAGACAGAGTCTCACTGTGTTGCCCAGACTGGTCTCGAACTCCTGGACTCAAGTGATCCACCCACCTCAGCTTCCCAAAGTGCTGGGATTACAGGCATGAGCCATCGTGCCTGGAGAGAAGTTTGTAATTTTGAATGTAGTAAAATTTGTTCATCTGTGTGTGTATTTCATGCTTTTCTGTCATGTTTAAGAAATTCACCCCTATCCTGATGTAGTAAAGATATTCCACATTTCTTCAAAAATATTCAAGTTCCATTTTTAATATTTGGGTCTTTAATTGGAAGTTGGGGAAAGTATTTTGTTCATATAGATAGCCAGTTGCCCTAACACCATCAATTGCATGCTATTTTGTTCTCCATTAATTTGTAATTCCTCTCAGTAATATACCAAGTTTCTATACATATTCAAAACTGTTTCTAAGTTCTCTCTACCACACTTTTGTAATTATTGTAGCTTTATAATATAGTTTGATAAAGGCAGAATAGTCTTGCTCTCCTTGGAACTTAATTATTACGTTCAATTTTAAAATCATTTTGTGAACTGCCATAATAAAACACTTTTAGGATTTTTATTAGAACTACATTGAATTTATAGATTAACTTGACAGAACTGACAACTGCAATATTGAGTTGTACATGTGAATTATCTTGTTCATTCTTTAATAATATTTTATACCTTTTTTATCATGTCTTTCACATCTTTTCAAAAATTCATTCCTACACAAATTGTGACTGAAAATGGAATCTCTTTTTTTCTATTACATTTAGGTTGTTTCCGGTTTTTACTGTGATAAATAATGCTGCTTTTTTTTTTTTTTTTTTTTTGAGATAAAATCTCACTCTATCACCCAGACTGGAGTGCAGTGGCATGATTTCAGTTCATCGTAACCTCTGCCTCCTGAGTTCAAGCAATTCTCGTGCCTGAGCCTCCGAAGTAGCTGGGATTACAGGCATCCACCGTCACACCCAGCTGTGTTTTTAGTAGAGATGGGGTTTTGCCATGTTGTCCAGGCTGGCCTCAAACTCCTGACCTCAAGTGAGGCGCCTTCCTCTGCCTCCCAAAGTGCTGGGATTACAGTCATGAGCCACCGCGCCTAGCCCAATAATACTGCTTTTAAAAATACACGTTTCTTGTTGCACATGTGGCCACATTTTTGTTGAGTATATACCTTGAACTAAAGTTGTTCTGTCTTAGAGTAATGAATCTTGAACTTTACTTGATAATGCCGCCTGTTTTCTAAAATAGTAGTACCGATTTTTACTCCACTGGTATTGTACACTTCAAGCATTCCATGTCTTCCCCAATACTTGCAGTTCGGAGTATTTCTATTTTTAGCCTTTGGGGGTTTGTGTGATGGCATCTTATGGTGGTGACCATTTGCATTTCTGTAATTACTAATAAGATTGAGGAAGTTTTCTTAAGATTATTAAGTATTTGGATATCCTTTCTGTAAAGTAACTTTTTAATTTTCCTAACCATTTTTCTCCTGGTTTATTCATCCTTTTTCTCTTGATTGTAGGAATTATTTATGTATTCTGATTTCAGTTCTGTTATTGATCATAAATGTATTTAGGAAAGCTTTTCTGCTCTGTGAATTGCCTTTTCTCTCAGGAGTATCCTGTGGTTGACAGAAGTTCTTAGTTGTGTTACCATCATGGGTATCATGCTTTTCCTTTATAAAGTTTGTGCTTTTGTGTCCTGATTAAGACAATTTTCCTTGAGTTTAAAGGACATTTTACTACCATATTTTCTTCTAGAAGCTTCATTCCTTTTAAAATTGATTTATGTGTGTGGTATGAGGAAGGCATCAGGTTTCATCTTTTTCCATGTATGGCTATCCAATTATTCCAGCACACGGGTTGAGAAGATTTTCATTTCTTTACTACCCTGCAGAACATGAATCTGTTTCTGACCTTTCTGTTCTGTTCATCGATTTTTTCATCTGTGTGCCAATAGCACAGCTATCTTACTGTAGCTTTCTAATACGTCCTCATTTCCAGTCATGTGAGTATCATCAGCTTTTTCTTTTTCTTCACAGTTGTTTGGGTATTTTAGGTCATCTACTTTTCCATATAAATTTGGGAATCAACTAGTCAAATTACACACACCGGATAGAAATTTACTTGGAATTGTATTGAATTTATAGACTGGGGAGAATTGAATTTTTACAATATTGACTCATCCAACCCATGAACAGAGGTGTTCTCTCATTGAGTTAGGTCCTCTTCAATTTCTCTTCACAATGCTTTCTTGTTTTCTGTGTAGAAAGCTTACATATTTTTGGTGAGATTTATTCCTAGATTTCTTTTGTGGTTATTTAAATGACATCCCTTTATTGTTTATTAAAATGTTTATTTTCTAAATGTTTTTTGGTGTTTTAAATGCAGTTCATTTTATTTATTAATCTTGCAATTCGCAACTTTCCTAAACTCACTTTTTTTTTTTTCTTTTTTTTTTTTTTTGAGGTAGGGTCTCATTGTGTCACCCAGGCTGGAGTGCAGTGGCACGAGCACGGCTCACTATAGCCTCAACCTCCGTGGGTTCAGGTGATCCTCCCATATCAGCCTCTTGAGTAACTAGGACTGCAGGCAGGTGCCACCATGCCCAGCTAATTTTTTGATTTTTTTGTAGAGATGGGGTTTCGCTATGTAGCCCAGGTTGGTCTCAAACTCCTGGGCTCAAGTGATCTGCCAGCCTCAGCCTCTGCCTCCCAGAGTGCTAGGACTGTAGGCCTGAGCCACTGTGTCCAGCCTAAACTCACTTATTAGTTCCACTAATTTATCTATAGATTCTTTTGGATTTTATGGTACATGATTACATCATATGAAAATAATAAATTGTATTTTTTCCATTTCCGTCATTTCTCTCCCCTAGCACTGGCTAGAACCTTTAGTACAGCGTAAAATTACAAGTGGCAATAGCAACCATCAACATACAGTTCCATTCTCAAAGGAAAAGCTTTCAACATCTCGCCAATTGCTTTACGAGTGTGTGTGTGTGTGTGCTACCATTTATCAGATTAAGAAATTCCTTGGCTGGGCGCCGTGACTTACACCTGTAATCCCAGCACTTTGGGAGGCCCAGCGGGGCAGATCACTTGAGGCCAGGAGTTTAAGACCAGCCTAGGCAACATGGTGAAACCCCGTCTCCACTAAAAAATACAAAAATGTGCCAGGTGTGGTGGCGCATGCCCGCAATGCCAACTACCCTGGCTGAGGCGAGGGAATCACTTGAACCCAGGAGGCAGAGGCTGCAGTGAGCCACCATCGCACCGCTGCTCTCCAGCCTGGATGACAGAGAGACTCTGTCTCAAAAAACAAAACAAAACAAAAAGAAAGAAAAAAGAAATTCCTTTAGTTTACTAAGAGTTTTATTTTTTTTAAATCATGAATGGATGTTGAATTTTTAAAGATTTTTCTGAATCTTTGAGATGATAATTTTTCTACTTTATCCTACAAATAAATGTGATTAATTACATTAATGAAGTGGTAAACCAACATATTTCTGGAATAAACATAATTTACTTGTGCTGTATTATTTTGTTAAATAATCATTAAATTGTTTTATTATTAAATTGCCAGATCCTGTTTGTTAATATTTTGTTTAGGATTTTAAAATTCATGTCGTCTGGGCGAGTGGTTATAATTTTCCTTCCTGGCCGGGCGCGGTGGCTCAAGCCTGTAATCCCAGCACTTTGGGAGGCCGAGACGGGCGGATCACGAGGTCAGGAGATCGAGACCATCCTGGCTAACACGGTGAAACCCCATCTCTACTAAAAAATACAAAAAACTAGCCAGGCGAGGTGGCGGGCGCCTGTAGTCCCAGCTACTCGGGAGGCTGAGGCAGGAGAATGGCGTAAACCCGGGAGGTGGAGCTTGCAGTGAGCTGAGATCCGGCCACTGCACTCCAGCGTGGGCGACAGAGCGAGACTCCGTCTCAAAAAAAAAAAAAAAAAAAAAAAAAAATTTCCTTCCTCATAGTTTTTTCAAATCTTGGCTTTGTAAAATGAGTTAGATTTCATTTTCTCTGTTTTTATTCTCTGGGTAAATTTATGCATGCTGATTTTCTTCCTTCTTAAGTGTAAAGTGAAATTCACCAGTGAAGGCACATTGGCCTAGAGGTTTTTCTGGAGAGAAGTCTTTAAATTATGGCTCAATTCCACATATAGAATTTTTAAATAATTTTATTTATTTTGCCCATTTTGATAGATTATAGTTTTCCCAGCATTTGTCCATTTAATCTAACTTTGAACTGTCTTAACATCAAATTGTTCACAATATCATTTTACCATTTTAATGTCTACAGAGGTGTTCCCTTTTTTATTCCTACATTGCTTTCTTGGTACCTTCTCCCCTTTTTTCTTTTGATTAGTCTCACCAGGGATTTATCAATTTTACTAGTCTTTTAAAAGTACAAATTTTTGGCCTTATTGGTGGTCTCTATTTTTAATTTATTTTTTATTTCATCAATTACTATTGTATTTAATATTTTCTTCTGTACTCCTTGGGTTAATTTGTTCTTTTCCTGACTTCTTGACATGGATAATTCTTAGAATGTCGACCACTCTCTTTTCTATTTACCATTTAAGGCTACAAGTTTTCCCCAAGAATTGCTTTAGCTTCATCCCATAAATTTTTATCTGTAGTGTTTTTATTTTACTTAGTTCAAACTATTTTCCAGTTTTGACTGTGCTTGCTTATTTTTTTGACCCATGACTTTTGTAGAAGTGTATTTCCTTATTTCCAAACATATGAAAATTTTGTATTTATCTTTAAATTTTTGATTTCTGATTATATTGTGTTATGGACACGGAACATACTACATATTTTTTGTCTTTTTTAGTTCTTTGAAATTTGTTTAGACTTGCTTTATGGCCCAGAATTTGGTCGATATTATCAGATGTTTTCTGTACATTTGAAAAGAACATGTATTACGCATTGTTGAGAACAGCGTTCTGTGTACATCTGTTTGTTAATTATTTTATTTAACTCTCCTGTATTCCTACTGACATTCTGTTTTCATTTGATTGAATTTTAATAATATAATTCTTTCCCTTCTCACCCTCTGTCATTACCTTCGAAGTCATATACTCCTTTTCTATGTTTTTAGTAATTACTGTAAAGATTTAAACCTGCATCCTTGGTTTAGCTATTAATTTTTATTTATGTTGAGCCTGCATCTAGAAATCTTCCTAAACTCTCTCATTAGATTAAGGAGTTATTCTGTAGATTTACTTACTACACTGACTTTCTACACTGGTTAAGCCTGCAGTATATTGTTAAATGGAAGCAGTGAAGAGAGGGCATTTTTGTTTAATTCAAGGCTTTAAAGAAAATGCTGTCAATATTATGTCATTAATATGATGTTCCTGGTAGGTATTTTGGCAGATTCTTTGTTGAGTTAACGAAGTTTCCTAGTTTTTGTTAATTTTTAAAGCCACAGGTGCAGGTTGAATTTTAGTGAATGCTTTTTCCTGCATTATTGAGATAATTGTAAGGTATGTCTTCTTTAATCAATGAATATGATAAATTGCATTAATATAGATTTGTGATATAGGATGATTCTTGTACTCTTTTATTGTTTGTCTTTTAATGGGCAAAACACATTTGTTTTCTTTTTGAGCTTAGTTTTTTTGGTATAATGTAACTTTTATTTTAGGTTCGGAAGTACATGTGCAGGTTTATTGGTAATATTGTGTGACGCTGAGGTTTGGGGTATGATTGATCGCATCACCCAGGTACTGCGCATAGGACCCAATAGTTAGTTTTTCAACCTGTGCCCTTTTCTGCTGAGCCCCCTCTAGAACTCCCCAGTGTCCATTATTGCCACCTTGATGTCCATGAGCACCCATTGTTTAGCTTTCACTTATGAGTGAGAACATACGGTATTTGGTTTTTTGTTCCTGCATTAATTTGCTCGTGATAATGACTTCCAGCTGCGTCCATGATGCTGCAAAGGACATGATTTCTTTTCTTTTTTTTTTTTTTTTTTTTTGTCGAGATGGAGTTTTGCTCTTGTTGCCCAGGCTGGAGTGCAGTGGCGGAATCTTGGCTCACTGCAACCTCCACCTCCCAAGTTCAAGTGATTCTCCTGCCTCAGCCTCCCAAGTAGCTGGGATTACAAGTGCCTGTCACCATGTCGGCTAATTTTTGTATTTTTAGTAGAGATGAGGTTTCACCATGTTGGCCAGGCTGCTCTCAATCACCTGACCTCAGGTGATCCACCCACCTCAGCCTCTCAAAGTGCTGGGATTACAGGCGTGAGCAACTGTGCCCAGCCTGTTTTTTGTTTGTTTGTTTGTTTTTTAAGATGGAGTCTTGCTCTGTTACCCAGGCTGGAGTGCAGTGGCACGATCTCGGCTCACTGCAACCTCCGCCTCCTGGGTTCAAGCGATTCTCCTGCCTCAGCCTTCTGAGTCACTGGGATTACAGGTGTGCGCCACCACGCCCAGATAATTTTTGTATTTTTAGTAAAGACGGAGTTTCACTATGTTGGACAGGCTGGTCTTGAACTCCTGACCTCAAGTGTTCTGCCTGACTTGGCCTCCCAAAGTGCTGGGATTACAGATGTGAGCCACTGCACCCGGCCCATGGCTCTATTTTGAAGTATGTTCCTTTGATTCCTAGTTTCTTGAGTGTTTTTTTATTTTTTATCAAGAAAGATGTTGAATTTTATCAAATGCTTTTTTTTCTGCATCTATTGAGATGATCATGTGGTTTCTGTTTAATTCTCTTTGTGTGGTGAATCACATTTATTGATTTGCATGTGCTGGACCTTGTATCCTTGGAATGAAGCTTACTTGATTGTGAACTTTTTGATGTGCTGTTGGATTTGGTTTCCCAGTGTTTTGTTAAGGATTTTTGTGACTGTCTTCATCATTGAGATTACCCTTTAGTTTTCTTTTTTTTTATTGTGTCCTTGCCAGGTTTTGGTTTCAGGGTGATGCAGGATTCATGGAATGAATTAGGGAAGAGTCCCTCCTCAATTTTTTGGAATAGTTTCAGTAGAACTGGTACCAGTTCTTCTTTGTATATTTGATAGAATTCAGCTGTGAATACATCTGATCTAGGGCCTTTTTGGTTTGTAGGTGTTTTGTTTTGTTTTGTTTTGTTTGTTTTTTTGAGATGGAGTCTTGCTCTGTTGTCCAGGCTGGAGTGCAGTGGCATGATCTTGGCTCATTGCAGCCTCTGCCTCCTGGGTTCAAGAAATTCTCCTGCCTCAGCCTCCTGAGTAGCTGGGATTACAGGCACCTGCCACCATGCTGGGCTAATTTTTGCATTTTTAGTAGAAACAGATTTTCACCATATTGGCCAGGCTGGTCTCGAACTCCTGTTCTCGTGATCCACCCACCCGCCTCGGCCTCCCAAAATGCTGGGAGTTCTTTAGGTTTCTATTAAGTCCAATTGCTCAAGTGTTGAATGTAAGTCCAGAATTTCTTTGTTAGTTTTCAGTCTTTATGATCTGTGTAATGTTATCAGTGGGGTGTTGAAGTCCCCTGACTATTGCTGTGTGGCTAAGTCTTTTCATAGGTCTAGAAGTATCTATTTTATTAACCCAGGTGAGCCAATGTTGGGTGCATATATGTTAAGGATAGTTAAGGCTTCTTGTTGAATTGAACTCCTTATCATTATGTAATGCTCTTCTTTGTCCTTTTTTAGTGTTGTTGATTTAAAGCCTGTTTTATCTGTTTTAGGAATAGTGACCCCTGCTCTTTTTTGTGTTTTGTTTGTGTGATAGATCTTTCTTCAGCCCTTTACTTTGCACCTATTGGTGTTACATGTGAGATGGGTCTCCTGAAGACAGCAGACAGATGGGTTTTGTTTTTTTAATCCAACTTGCCACTCTGTGACTTTTCTTTCTCTCCTTCCTTCCTTCTTTCCTTCCTTCCTTCCTTCCTTCACTCCCTCCCTCCCTTCCTTCACTCCCTCCCTCCCTCCCTTCCTTCACTCCCTCCCTCCCTCCCTTCACTCCCTCCCTCCCTCCCTTCCTTCCCTCCCTCCCTCCTCCTTCCTTCCTTCCTTCCTCACAATCTCACTGTATCATCAGACTAGAGTGCAGTGGCATGATATTGGCCCACCACAACCTCTGACTGCTGGGTTCAAGTGATTCTTCTGCCTCAGCCTCCCGAGTAGCTGGGATTATAGGCATGTGCCACCACGCCTGGCTAATTTTTGTATTTTTAGTGGAGACAGGGTTTCACCATGTTGGCCAGGATGGTCTTGATCTCCTGACCTTGTGATCTGCCCGCCTTGGCCTCCCAAAGTGCTGGGATTACAGGAATGAGCCACCGTGCCCGGCCCACTCTGTGACTTTTAAGTGGTGTGTTTAAACCATTTACATTCAAGGTTAATATCGACATGTGAGCTTTTGACGATATCATGACATTGTTAGCCATTTTTTTTTGTACTTTCTATTGTGTGGTTGTTTTACAGGGTCTGTGAGCTACGTACTTAAGTGTGTTTTTATGATAGCAGGTATCATTCTTTCATTTCCATGTTTACAACTCCCTTAGGCATCTCTTGTAAGACTGACCTAGTGGTAATGAACTCTCTTGGCATTTGCTTCTCTAGAAAAATGTTTCCATTTCTCCTTCAGTCATGAAGCTTAGTTTGGCAGGATATGAATCTCTTGATTATGATTTATTTTCTTGAAGAATTCTGAAAATAGACCCCTCAATCTCTCCTGGCTTGTGAGGTTTCTGCTGAGAAGTCTGCTGTTATCCTGATGGGGCTACCTTTGTATGTGATCTGGCCTTTTTCTCTAGTGCCTTTAGGGCTTTTTCTTTGACAGTGACCTTGGACAGTCTGGTGAGTATATACCTTGGTAATGTTCATTTTCTTAAGTATCTCACAGGTGCTGTCTGGCTTTATTGTACTTAGATGTCTATCTAGCAAGATTCAATAAATTTTCTTGAATTATTTTCAAGAAATGAAATATGTTTTCCAGGTTGTTTTCTTTTTCTCTTTCTAGGGAATGCCTGTAATGTGTAGGTTTGGTCATTTTACATAATCTCATATTCTGACTTTCTTCACTTTTAAAAAATCTTTTTTCTTTATTTTTGTCTAACTGGATTGGTTCAAAAGACCAATCTTCAAGTTCTGAAATTATGTTTTCTACTTTGTCCAGTCTATTGATAAAGCTTTCAATTGTATTTTGAAATTCCTTAACTTAGTTTTTTTTTTTTTTTTTTGAGACGGAGTCTCGCTCTGTCGCCCGGGCTGGAGTGCAGTGGCCGGATCTCAGCTCACTGCAAGCTCCGCCTCCCGGGTTCACGCCATTCTCCTGCCTCAGCCTCCCGAGTAGCTGGGACTACAGGCGCCCGCCAGCTCGCCCGGCTAGTTTTTTTGTATTTTTTTTAGTAGAGACGGTGTTTCACCGTGTTAGCCAGGATGGTCTCGATCTCCTGACCTCGTGATCCGCCCGTCTCGGCCTCCCAAAGTGCTGGGATTACAGGCTTGAGCCACCGCGCCCGGCCTTAACTTAGTTTTTTTAATTCCAGAAGTTCTGATTGATTTCTTTTAAGATGTTTATCTCTTCCTTCATTTCCTGGATTGATTTAGAAGTTTCTTTTTGTTGATTTCAACCTTGAATCTCATTGAACTTCCTTGCAACCCAAGCTTTGAATTGTTTATTGTCATTTCTGAGTTTTCATTTTGGTAGGAAGCATTGCCAGAGAGCTAGTGCGATTCTTTGGTAGTGTCACTACATTCAGATTTCTCATGGTGCCAGAGTTCTTGCTCGGGTCCTTCTCATCTGGAGATGCTAGCACTTCTAATCTGTGTAATTATTTTTTGGGGGCAGGATTTTTTCTTTTTCTTTCCTCTCCTGTATTTATTATTATTATTATTATTATTATTATTATTTTCTTCTTTCCCGTTCCCTCCGCCCTAGGGGGTGGACTGTAGAGCATGCTAGGTAGGGTCTTTAGGGTCTTTTGGCTTTGCGTCTGTAGCCCTGTGCCCTTCTGTCTGCAGGTGTTGTCTTGCGTGTGTGATTTGACCTACAAGCCAGTAGATGGTGCCATGGGTAAGAGCTGGCTGTTGCCGGAGCTGCTGGCTCCGTGCTTGGTCCTTGTTTCTTGGGCGGAGCTCTCTGTTGCCTCAGGCAATGGGCTGGTGTCCAGAGTGCACAGTAATGGGAGCTCGCTCCTCAGCCCAGGGGTAGGGGACTGGGGGCACAAGATGGGTGGAGCCCGATAGGGAAGATCCCCCAGTCCTGTCCAGCTCTCAGTCCAGGTTTGGGAAAATGCCGGCAGCGTTTCCCTGTGTCTTTCTCTGACAAAAGTCTCCAAGTCTCGCCTCAGGTTAGCTCCAAGCTCTTCCTCTGCCGGCGGCTGGGATCTCCGGTGGAAGGAGGAGACCCGGGGCTGTCCGCCTGGCACACTGAGGCGCCACTCACCCTCCTGTCAGTCCAGTGCTGTCATGGGGCTGCTCGCCTGCCTTGTCCTCCCCAGGAGCTGGGATGTCCTTCATCATTCCCGGGAATTGCCATTTTCTTTCTTGAATTAAAGCTCACAGAGTTGGTGTTTAGGTACTTGCTTGCTCTTTCCAAATGACTGAGACATGCTAAAGCCTGTCATCTGCCATCTTGGAAAAAACATCCTTGCATCCTTAAGAGAAGTGGCACTTGGTGTTGCTACATGGTGTTTCTACATTGCTGAATTCACTTTAAAAATATGTGTATATTTTTAAATCTACATTTGTATGTGAGACTGGTGTAAAGTTATCTTCTACTGTATTTGTGCAATTTTGGGATCAGTTATATTATACTAAATGAGTTGGGAATTTTTCTTTTTTACTATTATCCAAAAAAAATTATAAAAGACATGATTCATTGCTTTCTTATAGATTTAGTAAAAACCTCATCGTGTCCTTTTGTGGACAGGTGGTGAGAGATATTTTTACTGTAAATGTAATTTGCGTATTTTTCACCTGTGAGGCGGAGGTTGCAGTGAGCCAAGATTGTGCGACTGCACTCCAGCCTGCGTAACACAGCAAGACCCTGTCTCAAAAAAAGAAAGAAAATCAACTTAAAATGTACTCCTTGAATATTTCTTTTCTTTTTTTTTGAGACGGAGTCTTGCTCTGTCACCCGGGCTGGAGTGCAGTGGCCGGATCTCAGCTCACTGCAAGCTCCGCCTCCCAGGTTTACGCCATTCTCCTGCCTCAGCCTCCCGAGTAGCTGGGACTACAGGCGCCCGCCACCTCACCTGGCTAGTTTTTTGTATTTTTAGTAGAGACGGGGTTTCACCGTGTTAGCCAGGATGGTCTCGATCTTCTGACCTCGTGATCCGCCCGTCTCGGCCTCCCAAAGTGCTGGGATTACAGGCTTGAGCCACCGTGCCCGGCTCTCCTTGAATATTTCTGAGTGTATTTTTATACCACGTGTGTTCCTTGAACTTCTTTTCTTTTCTAGGAAGAACTGGAACTATGATTTGTGCCTTCCTTATTGCCTCCAAAATATTTTTAACTGCAGAGGTATGAAAGATGCTCTACAAACTTTGTCTTATGATAATTGAGTTTGCTAGTTCTGAAACATCACTGGTAGGACGTTAAGATGATTATTTTAGTCATGATGCTTAATAAATTTGTAATTAGAGAAGCAGTGTTTAGAAACTCTGTTTTCGATACTTTCTTGTTTACCATGCACTAGTTAGTAGCTGACTTAAGAATCTCTTTGGGCTGGGACAAGAGTGAGGTCAATGAGGTGCAAAATCTAAGGGAATGCTAAAAATTGCAATAATTAAAATAATTTTAATGCAATATTTTAACAATAAAAATTAATGCAAAAAATTTGTGATGTATACAATATCAACATTTTAATAAAGACAAGACCTGTTGGGGAAGGATTAAGGTGAGGGGAGTAAAACCATGTTACACAGATAAAAAAAATTCAGTAATCAAGATGCTTCCCTCACTTCACCTGGCCCTGCTCTTACTCCTGCCAGTGCCATGACTTCTTCCTTCCTCATGAGAATAGTATCAAGCTTAATTAGATAACTCTAGCCTTAACCGTCCTCACAACTCTTAGGTAGATAAAAAGCAACATTTCACAACTCAAAGCCTCTCCTGAATGAAAGGTTTTGCTTAGTCAATACATGTGGAGTCTGTGACCTCTAGAAATTTCTGATAAGACAAGGTGGGCTGTTTCCACGTAAAGCAGAGTTCTCAGTCATTTTTCTTTCTGCCATTTTCTTGCTGAGATGCTGCCGTTCCCAGCAGCTCCGCTTGAGTCGTTGGCCGACGGTCTCGGGAAGAGGTGGTGGTTACACACAGTGCCCAGCACTCCAGTTCCACCACCTTTGCTTTCTCTAATTTGAGATACACAGATTTTGAAAATGGAAGTTCTAAGATGGTGTTTTTCAAGCTATGGATCACGATTTATCAGTGAGTTGTAAAATAAAGTGACTGGGTTGTAACTGACATCTTTTTTTTTTTTTTTTTTTTTTTTTGAGACGGAGTCTTGCTCTGTCGCCCGGGCTGGAGTGCAGTGGCCGGATCTCAGCTCACTGCAAGCTCCGCCTCCCGGGTTCACGCCATTCTCCTGCCTCAGCCTCCCGAGTAGCTGGGACTACAGGCGCCCGCCACCTCGCCCGGCTAGTTTTTTGTATTTTTTAGTAGAGACGGGGTTTCACAGTGTTCGCCAGGATGGTCTCGATCTCCTGACCTCGTGATCCGCCCGTCTCGGCCTCCCAAAGTGCTGGGATTACAGGCTTGAGCCACCGCGCCCGGCCTTAACTGACATCTTTTAAAAATAAAGTGGAATAGAGCAGAATAGAAAATACCAAGAGGCTTAAATGTTGGTGTGTGTGGGCGCCTCCTAGGGTTATTAATGGGGATTGCAGCTTAAAAAACCAAACGGTTTGAAAGTCATTGGCAGCTATTGATCCAGAGCCCTAGACTGAGATCCAGGGACCTGTATTCCAGGCCTGAGCTGCTCCTAACTGGCTGCAGCATCTCCAGGGCGGATTGCTTGGTTTTCTTTTGGTCTCAGTGTTGTCATTTGTAATATGGAAAGAAGGGTTGGACCAGATGCTTTCTAAGGTCTTTCCAGCTCTAAAATTTTATGAATTTGTGAATCCTTGAATGAGAGAAGTCCTAAATTTGTTATTTTGGGTAGCCTCTGCCCAAAGATCACTGTGGCCGGGCACGGGTTGCTCACGTCTTTAATCCCAGCACTTGGGAAGCTGAGGCAGGCGGATCTCTTGAGGTCAGGAGTTTGAGAGCAGCCTGGCCAACATGGTGAAACCCCATCTCTACTAAAAATACAAAAAATTAGCTGAGCATGGTGGTACACACCTGTAGTCCCAGCTACTCAGAAGGCTGAGGCAGTAGAATCGCTTGAACCCAGGATGCAGAGGTTGCCTGCCACTGTACTCCAGTCTGGGTTACAGAGCAAGACTCGACCAAAAAACAAACAAACTAATCACTGACTTTAGGAAAGAAGGTGGGCGTAGAAACACTTAATATAGGAAAGGAAAGAGTGCAAATGAACCATGGTTGGATTGTACCCTTTTCTTTTGTAGGAAAGCCTGTATTATTTTGGAGAAAGGCGAACAGATAAAACCAACAGCAGTAAATTTCAGGGAGTAGAAACTCCTTCTCAGGTAAGTTTTCTTTTAAAAAGTGGGAGTTTTTTAGGGGAGTGGGTTAAGATTGCCACCTGTTACTTGATTTCATTTTAGACTCTTCTTTGGTGATCAGGCAGCAGCAGTTGGGTGCCCTGCAACAGGCCTTGGTCCCTCCCGAGTCTGAGGGTCATGCTTCAGGAGCTGCCCACATTCTGGGGACTCTGGCTTCTCCCCAGAGCATCCTGCTTTCTATTCTATCCTGGTTATTGTTTGCGGAGCTCAGGAGTTGATTATTTTCCCAAAGTAGGAAGGTCCAGTACCCAAGGCTCCAGGACCCTGAAGTTTATCTGAAATCACCAGCCTTTGATTTCAATGTAAAAAAGATCCAAGTTCTTCACAAACCCTTACTAGGGCAATTCAACCCTTGCAAAACATCACAAAGACTGTTTTTGGAGGACTCCTGGTACGTGTGTGTGTGTGTGTGTGTGTGTGTGTGTGTGTCTTTTCTGTGTGTCGGGAAGGTGTATTTTACAAGAGAAAATAAAAGGGAAAATAAACTTTCCAAAACCCCTTCCGTATACCAGACAGTATTGCACTTTCACATCTCTCATGTAACACCCATAACACCTGTAGGAAATCCACACTGTTACTCTGTTTTTTGTTTTAGAAACATTTTGTTATGGAAAATTTTAATCATATACAAAAGTCCAGAGGATCATACAATATATCCTCACATAGTCATCACATTGCTGCAACAGTCATTTCAGCCTGCAGCCAGCCACGTTTCATTCATTCTGTGCCCACTCCACTCACACCTCCCAGCCCCTCTCCACTCTTGCTTTCCCTAAATCTGAGTTATTTTAAAGGAAATTTCAGCCGTCAGATCATTTTATCCCACAAGCATTTTAGTATGACCTTTAAGTACTCTTAAAACAAGAACAAACCTTAACACTTTTTATCATGTCTAAAAATATTATACCTTAAAAATCCTTAATATCAAATTTGTAGTCCATGTTTGTTTCCAAAATTGTCTTAAAATCTTTGAAAATTTAGTTTGTTTGATCAGAATTCAAACAAAGTCCACATATTTCATTTGGTTGCTGTGTCTCCTAAGTCTCTCTTAAGAATCTAAGTTCAGGCCGGGCGCGGTGGCTCAAGCCTGTAATCCCAGCACTTTGGGAGGCCGAGACGGGCGGATCACGAGGTCAGGAGATCGAGACCATCCTGGCTAACATGGTGAAACCCCGTCTCTACTAAAAAAAATACAAAAAACTAGCCGGGTGAGGTGGCGGGCGCCTGTAGTCCCAGCTACTCGGGAGGCTGAGGCAGGAGAATGGCGTGAACCCGGGGGACAGAGCTTGCAGTGAGCTGAGATCCGGCCACTGCACTCCAGCCCGGGCGACAGAGTGAAACTCCGTGTCAAAAAAAAAAAAGAATCTAAGTTCAGAGATTTCTCACCTTTTTTTTTTTTTTTTTTTTTTTTTTTTTTTTTTTTGACGGAGTCTCGCTCTGCCGCCCAGGCTGGAGTGCAGTGGCCGGATCTCAGCTCACTGCAAACTCCGCCTCCCAGGTTCACGCCATCCTCCTGCCTCAGCCTCCGGAGTAGCTGGGACCACAGGCGCCGGCCACCTCACCCGGCTAGTTTTTTGTATTTTTTTAGTAGAGACGGGATTTCACAGTATTAGCCAGGATGGTCTCGATCTCCTGACCTCGTGATCCGCTGGTCTACCATTTTTTATTACTTGTAATTTGTTTATTGCAGAAACCAGGATGTTTATCCTATAGCATTTATAACATTCTAGACTTTGCTGAACTATTCTAAGAGTTATATATTCACTGTCTCATTTAATATTCTCAGTAACTCTATGAGTAGGCACTACTATGATTCTCATCTTATAAATTAGAAAATTGAGGTTCAGAGAAAGTAACTTTTGAATCAAGGACTGAAATCTAGATGTCAGTCTCTGAAGCCCGTGCTGTGCACAGCCTCTCATTTATTTTGCCTTTTCTATGTTGCCCCTGAAACCGAAGTGAGAGTGGGTTGGGGATTCCTGAATAGATTTGGATGTGGCTGTAAATGAGCGTTTCTTTAAGTGGTGGGAGCTGAGTAAGTACTCTCGGCCCTGTTAGAGGAACACTCTAACTACTGTCCCCAAATCTTGAGTTTGGGCCAGAAGAACTCAGCCTTATCCACTGATACTTTCCTCCCACACCCAAGCCCAAAACAAAACAAAACAAAGACAGTCATAGACCCTAAGCTAAAAGTAATAGGTGAATTTACTGAAGTGCAGCCCTAATCCTGCCATTTCCGTGCTCAAAATCCATACTATGTCCCCACTGCCAATGGCAATAAACTACATGTTTCAACCTGGCACTCAGGAGCCGCAGTTTGACTTTTCCAACCTTTGCTTCCGCTGTGTGCCTGCACACATCCCACACTCCACACATTTGGACTGTGCTGTTCCCAGCCTGTGGACACTTCCTACCCTCGTGCCGCTGCTCGTGCCTCTTTTCCTAGAGTCCCTTTCCCTTCTCAGCCTGCAGTCGTCTCTTGCTTTTTCAATTCTTAAAGCCCTTTGTGTTTCTTTTAGGGACTACGTCACTTTGTGTTATTCTCTAGTTAATTGAAGTGGCGATTTCTGTGTCCCTTTAAAGGCAAAGCCCGTGGCTTACCCATCTTTCCACCCTTTTCTCATAGTATCTTCTTTGTTTGTAGTGAGTGCCTCCTATGTGTTGGTTGTATTAATTTCTACTACAAGTCCATGTTGTCTTAGGTTGTAGGAGAAGGAAGCATGGGAGTACAAGCAGCTTGAGGGCCCTGGTGGTTTACAGCCCTTAGGGAAAGGTGGAGAATCTAGTGGCAGAAGCTAAGGGGATGCTAGATGGAGCTCCTTCAGCAGCTCTCCCCACACATCTCCCCATCCCCATTTCTTCTACAGTCCTGCATAGTTTCCCTAACTTTAGTCCAAAACTAGCACAACAAAGGCTGCAACTGAATCTTCTCTGATTCGCTGAAAAGCAACACGGGACTCAGCTGCACGTTTGAGAGCTCTGTTGGCAAGACCTTAGGACAGAGTGCCCTCTGTGTCTGCTGGTGATTCTCAGACACCATCACATTCTGATCCTGCGCTGTGGGCCATTCTACTGACTACATCTACTCCTAAGTTAAGAACTTTCATGAGCCTTCCTCATGACTGGCCCTTTCTAAAGGAAAGTATGGCAGTTAGTTACTTTAATGAACATTTCCCAATGGGTTAGTTACTTTAACGAACATTTCCCAATGGGTAAGGAATAGTCTGTGAACTTATGAGTTTTGTTTTGTTTTTAATTTTTGAGATAGAGTCTAGTTCTGTCGCCCAGACTGGAGTGCACTGGTGCAATCTCAGCTCACTGCAACCTTGACCTCTTGGGTTCACGCGATTCTCCTGCCTCAACCTCCCGGGTGATGGGATTATAGGGGCCCATCACCACACATGGCCTATTTTTGTACTTTTAGTAGAGACAGGGTTTCACCCTGTTGGCGAGGCTGGTCTCAATCTCCTGATGCCAGGTGATCCATCCACCTCGGCCTCCCAAAGTGCTGGGATTACAGGCGGGAGCCACCATGATGGCCAACTTTTGAATTCTGAACCAGTTGATTCAGGACCAGAGCTCTTCAATGCCTTGAAGAAAGATTCAGGGGAAAGCCATTGTGAACAGCTTGCCCCAGGGAAAGGACAAGGCTAAGAGAATTCCAGGGCTTCCTTGTGAAAACAGAACTGAGGAAATGCAAAGTGAAGAAATTCTAGTTGTCAGGAACCAGAGAAGAATGACAGGAAATCTGCTTGAGGTATGGAGGTATCCTCTGGAGTTTTCACTTATACCGTCTTCTCTCATGCCCAGGAAGCTGCTCTTCACCAAACCGCAAGCCTTCCTCCAACTCAGTCACAGCTAAGCTTCTCTCTGGACACTGACGATGCTGTAACTGTTTTGTTGTGCTGATTAGATGCTGTCTCCACCATAGGCAGCCTATAAACAGGACCTGGCTGCATCCTTGTTACTTCCCCATTGCTCTGAATTCAGTATTTTTCCCTCAAGGTAGATAGTTGTGAGGCAGCATCCCGAAAAATGCCTGGTTATATAATGGCATCCAGTAAATGTTTTCTTAATTACTTACCTCCCTTAACAAGCTTTATGCAAAAAAAAAAAAAAGAATGCAGACTTTAGACTTTTCAATCTCCACTTAAAGTAAGGTTTCTGTTGCTTTTCAGAATAGATATGTTAGATATTTTGCACAAGTGAAACATCTCTACAACTGGAATCTCCCTCCAAGACGGATACTCTTTATAAAAAGATTGATTATTTATTCGATTCGTGGTAAGTGCTTTATGTATAATTGAAGGATTGGGCAGGAGGGCCAGTGTTCCCACTCTGGGAGGGTTTCGCTCATAGTTGTACATACCAGTGATCTGACTCTCACCTGTCATCTTACATGTCCTCACACGTGATCTCCTCCTCCTGTATGCCCCTCCTCCTGCAATTGCCCATTGATTGCCAGCCCTTCGATGTTCTTCACTTTTTCTTTTCCATCACCAGTTTGGGGAACTTAACCCCTTCCCATCTCTCTCGTTCTCCTTGCTCCTCTGGTCTCAACGCAGGGTGGAATTTTCAGGGCAGAGTGAGCCTCTGATGAGGGAGGAGGAGGACCATGTGCCCTCGAGACTGCTTATTTCTCAAACCACCTCTAGTTCAGAGTTTGTCTTGGTGAAGGTGTCTCCAGCTCGTATCGTTTTCTCACCTTCTTTTAGAGGCATATTTTTTTCTCATCACTTTGGGCTCTCCCTTTCCCCTGTCTCCTCCATCTGTAACCCTCTCACTCACAGCTTACACTCAGGGGAGGTGGGAAAGCAGGATGTGTCTGCGTGGAAGGGATGGAGCCTCACCACTCCCGCTGCCAGAGAGGTAGCAGGGAGGCTATGCTTCGGATCCCCTAAGGCAAACCTCTTCTAGCAGCCAGCTTGTGGACCTGAGATGGTGCCAGTCCTGGGTGCTATAGGTGCTATGGTGCCAAGGTGCCAGGATGCTGGTGTCCACACAGACAGCCTAGGATTTTTAGCCTTCTGAGTTTAGTTCTACATTTCACTGATTACTGGTCGACATCAATAGAAAGAAGTTCTGCACCTGGAATGGGAAAGCGGGAACTGAGGCAAGAAACTGACAAATGAATATCATGGTGTTAGTGAAAACAAAATTAAATGAAAAGAAAACAAACAGCATATGAGATGATCTATCAAAGATAGTTAATACACTAGTTTATTAAGATATTTGTTTTAATTTTCTACCTTTAGTTTTGTACATATTTGAATTAAAATTAATGTCGAGTTGAGAGGCAAGCAATAAAAAAATTAATTGGCTGAGAAACCAAGTCTTTGAGGAAATGCTAACGGAAGTGGGTCATTTGAATTGAAGAAAAGGAACAAAAAATCCTTTGTCTATAAATATATACTGAACACCACGGGAATTTTTGGATATAACTATCCTATATTTTTATAGAGATTGCATCAGGAACTGGCCTTAAAGTAGGGCCAAAGTAGTTGAACTACAGTATTTATTATTAAGAATCATTATGATCAGAAGTCTGAAGAAAGCCACACATTAGCAAGAAAGGTTGCAAGTCACCTTCCCTGAATTTTCTTTTTCTTTTTCTTTTTTTTTTTTGGAGACAGAGTCTTGTTCTGTCACCCAGGCTGCAGTGCAGTGGTGTGATCTCGGCTCACTGCAACCTCTGCCTCCCGGGTTCAAGCAATTCTCCTGTCTCAGCCTCCTGAGTAACTAGGATTACAGGCATGTGTCACCACGCCTGGCTAATTTTTGTATTTTTAATAGAGATGGGGTTTCACCATCTTGGCCAGGGTAATTTAGAACTCCTGACCTCAAGTAATCCACCCACCTTGCCCTCCCAAAGTGCTAGGATTATAGGCGTGAGCCACCGTACCTGGCCTACCTTCCCTAAATATTTTTTCTGGAAAGATAAAGTGATGAGATTCTAAGTCTTTGAAGCTGAACTATAGGTATTTTTTTCTCTTCTCCAGTCTTATAAAATCCGCTTTAGGAGACAGAACTTGGCTTGAAACCTTGTCTTTCAAAGACAAAATCCATGCAAGACCAAATAAGTAACTACTGATAGATTGTTAGCTTGGATAATGTTTTCTCTTTTCAATCCATGATGTTAATTAGTGAGACATATTGATCTTCACGCTAACCAACCTACCTTTATAATTTCATTTAGGTGTTGAAACAGGTGATGTATGTGATCTAAAAGTCCAAATAGTAATGGAGAAAAAAGTTGTGTTTTTCCAGTACTTCATTGGGAAGTTGTTCGGTAAGAGAAAACATGTGAATTGAAAAAAATCTGATGTTTGTTTTAAGGCTGAATGTCAAACCAGCAATGTTCACCTCCCTAAACTATCACTCACCATAAAGAAATTCCGTAACGCCTTCTGGTTACCATCAACTTGGTGTCACTGGGTTTGGATGCAAACCAGAGAGAAATTAACCTGTTTGCTCAAAACAGTTTTCTCAGGGTGCTTTCCAGAATTTATTTCTGTTCAGTGTTGCTTTGCCTTTCACACTTCTACAAATGCTGAGCATGTTCCCAGGAGTGTATTAAGGATTTTAATTTACATATCCAGTCATTTTTAGCCAATTCTCTTCTTCTCAGTCATTTTCTTTTATTATATAGCACTGATTCTAAAATTTTAGTGTGCATGAAAACCACCAAAGAGCTTGTAAAGATTTACATTCCTAGGCTGTCCCCCCAAAGTATGATTCGGGAAATCTGGAATGGGGCCCAGGAATCTATGGACTTAGCAATATCCCACGTGATTCCAACTCAGAGGTTCTGTGGGATGACCCTGTGAGAAACAATACAAGAGTGAATGAACTGAGGAGGGACCTCTTTATCCAAAGCAAAAGGAACCTGGTAGTCAATGTTTTGCTGCAATGAAGAAATGCCTAAAACTATATACCTTTTCTGAAATAGTAAGAAAGCATCCTTCATGGTCTAATAACCATAAACTTTTAGAATTCCTACCCAGGCCTTTGTCTCAAATTCTCCTATTACTGACCCTGTCCCCTGCCACCCCCTCCCCTCTCCGCCAGCCACTTTTTTTGGCCTCTCCCGCCTGAGGGCATTCACCCAGGCCTGACCTTTGCTTTCTGTTCTTAGCAATGCTTTATTCTGAAAGAATGACCCATTCCCTTTGCTTCAACTGTTACTTGTTCATTTACTGAACAGATATTTAGGAGCGCCCACTGAGTTGTAGATGCAGGAGCTACAACATGAACAGTTTCCACTCCGACTCAAATGCATCAGCCAGTCTGAATGATCAATGAGCTTTCTCTCTGCTTCTGCAAATGGCACCAGCATTCTTCCACTCAGGCATTGGGCTTTGATTCTCTTTGCCTCGGCCCCCTAAATCCAGTCAGTCATCAATCTCTGTAGATGATGCCTCTGACAGTTTTCTGTGTTCTCCTTCCTTTCTGTTCTCACTGCCACTCATTGTCCAGAATCTCCTTTGCTCATGCCTGGATGTCTGCAGGGGTCTCCTTACCCTTTCTTTCTCCTTATATAATGCAATGTATAGAGTCCTGAAATATGCATCCTGAAATACTGCTCTGACTGTGAAAAATTGTAGGTCAAGCAAAAGACACACTGTGTGCCCGTGGTCAGAGCCAGTTCACACCTTTCGCTCAGTGTCCTTATCTGTCAAATCAATATCACATCTCAAGTGTAATGGGAATTAAATTAGATAATATATAGAAAGTTTCTTTGTAAACTATAAATCACTAAATAAGTGTTATGTGTGATAATTATCAGGCCTCTCTATCCCATAGGAAATGCCCCACCGTGTTTTTCAACACCTTTACTCTTATTCCCTTGGCTCTTGAGCTCTTAAGATATGATAGCCCTAACGTAATACCTGAGCTTTTTTCCATTAGTAGCTTGACCAGCAGACTTCATTCCAAATAAACTGGCTCATCCCTTTTGGCTCTTGGAACACAGCTCTAATTTAGTTAGTTAGTTGTTGAGCCAGGGTCTCATTCTGTCACCCAGGCTGTAGCACAGTGGCATGATGATGGCTCACTACAGCCTCAACCTCCTGAGCTCAAGCAATCCCCCACTTTTTAAAAAAAATTTTTTGTAGAGGCTGGGACTTGCTATGTTGCCCAGGCTGGTTTCAGACCCCTGGGCTCAAGCAGCCTGCCCACCTCAGCCTTGCAAAGTGCTGGAATTAGAAACGTGAGCCACACTGCCCGACGTTGTTGTTGTTGTTTTCCCAGTTTTTTTCATTTTTTTGAGACAGAGTTTCGTTATTGTTGCCCAGGCTGGAGTGCACTGGCACAATCTCGGCTCACCACAACCTCCGCCTCCCGGGTTCAAGCGATTCTCCTGCCTCAGCCTCCCAAGTAGCTGGGATTACAGGCATGCGCCACCACGCCTGGCTAATTTTGTATTTTCAGTAGAGACGGGGGTTTCTCTGTGTTGGTCAGGCTGGTCTCAAACTCCCGACCTCAGGTGATCCACCCACCCCAGCCTCCCAAAGTGCTGAGATCACAGGCAGGAGCCACCGTGCCGGCCTCCCAAAGTGCTGGGATCACAGACGGGAGCCACCGCGCCCGGCCCATGTTTGTAATTTCTACCTTGTGTTATTGCTGGTCTTTTTCCCTCCGTTTGAACTGGATTCTATTTTCAGAGCTCTTCTTCCTGTATCTAAACTGCTTCATTCCCAATTCAGTTTCTACCTTCTTAATGAAATTTTCACATTCTGCACCTTCTGTTAACTAGCCCCCAGTAGTGACTAACAGCAAACCCAGTCTTTATCATCAGGTTCAGTTGTGTACCAGTCTGCTCTTGTTTCTTATGTGTACAGCTCCCTGAAGGGGCCAACTGAGTCTGCACCTCCTTTTGTGTTTTTCACAGGGCCTCCCATAGACCTTTCCTATTGTGGGTGCCATTATTTACATGAGAGTGAGTCAAAGAAATAATATAGCTTCAAAGTCATTCATTCCAAAACTTGACCTATCTTTGGTCACTCCATCCAGCAGCCTGCATTGGTCAAGTTCAAAGATCCCATTGACAAACACACGAGTTCTGATAAAACATGATGAGCAGGGGGACCCTACTCTCCCCCTCCCTTGGGAGGGGCGTACAGGCCCAACCTCCAAGTGTTACAGACCCCCGTTGTTATTTTTTAAATTTAGAAAATAAAAAACCATGATGAATTACACTTTGCTTTTTGAATGTCAATGCTAGCTTTAAAATTGAGCTTCTTAATGTATTCTCAAAAAAGGCCCTAACACATGAACATCAAATGACACATGTTAAACAATAACATTTAATTGATTAAAGTCTAATAGAAAATCCAATGCTTTTTAAAAGTGAAGCACTTTGGAAAAGTGGCTCATGGCCGAGCACGGTGGCTCACGCCTGTAATCCCGGCACTTTGGGAGGCCGGGGCGGGTGGATCACGAGGTCAAGAGATCGAGACCATCCTGGCCAACATGGTGAAACCCCATCTCTACTAAAAATACAAAAATTAGTTGGATGTGGTGGCACATGCCTGTAGTCCCAGCTACTTGGGAGGCTGAGGCTGGAGAATCACTTGAACCCGGGAGGTGGAAGTTGCAGTGAGCTGAGATCATGCCACTGCACTCCAGCCTGGTGACAGTGAGACTGTCTCAAAAAAAAAAGTGTCTCATGGTCTCTCTCAAACATGTTGGCCTTTAAAAGACATTAACAACAGGTCGGGTGCAGTGGCTCATGCCTGTAATCTAGCACTTTGGGAGGCCCAGGCGGGCAGATCACTTGAAGCCAGGAGTTTGAGACCAGGCTGGCCAATAGAGTGAAACCCCATCTCTACTAAAAATTCAAAAATTAGCTGGGTGTTGTGGCATGTGCCTCTAGTCCCAGCTACTCGGGAGGCTGAGGCACAAGAATCACTTGAACCTGGGAGGCAGAGTTTGCAGTGAGCCAAGATCACACCACAGCACTTCAGCCTGGGTGACAGTGAGACTCTGTCTCAAAAAACAAAACACACACACACACACATATAAACAACAGTATTGCAACTAGAAAAGGTTATTCATAATTATTTATACATATGGTGATTGGGCTGTGAAACCAAAATACTTGATAAATATAGGACGTCATGATAAGTGAAAAGGAACTGCATTGTTACCATTATCTAGGTTTGTAGTTCTCAATTCCATGTGTTCATTCACAGATACTGCCTGACATTGAAACAGACAGAGTGTTAATTGATGTATTCAACGGTCCCCCTCTGTATGACGACGTGAAGGTACAGTTTTTCTCTTCGGTGAGTGATCACAAAATAGCCTCTGCCATTGTTCTTGTCTGGTCTAATGATTTTATTTAAGATTTGCTTTACTACAATTCCCAACAAGGGAGGGGGAGCAAAACAATAAATCAGATCTATAACAAATTTTTTTAAAGGAGCATATGTAATGTAAATAGTTTTTGTTCATTTGTTTTTTTCTAAATTGTAAATTGTCTACATTTTTCTAAATTTACATGTATTCTCAAATACAAAACATACAAAATAAACAAAAAAAGTAAAAGCCAAGATGCTAAAAAAAACCCAAAAAAAACAAAAGGTATGTTTTACTGCATAGCAATGATTACGTTTTGTTTTGCACCTTTTTTAAAAAATTAAGAAATTGAGACAGGGTCTCACTCTGTCACTCAGGCTGGAGTGCAGTGGCGTGATCATAGCTAACTGTAGCTTCAACCTCCTGGGCTCAAGCAATCCTCCCACCTCAGCCTCCCGAGTAGCTGTGAGCACTGAATGGAAAGAGAGTTAGGTTTGGGTGACTCAGCTGGGTGAAACAGAGAAGGCAGCATAATATAACACATGAAATAACCAAAGCAGTTTTTTATTAATTCCAGAGAGAAGAGGGCAACATGCTTTGCAGGGCCAACTGGAAGGGGGACCTGTGCTCGACTGATGGGTGGGGAGCAGTAGCGAGAGAGGAGGAGGGACCTGAGAGTGGAAGCCTTTATTGGGACGTAAGGTGCTACCTGAGCAGGTTTCCTGTGGGGAGGTCTAATTTGGCTTAATGCAAGCAGCCAGGAGTCACTGATATATCCACATGGTCCCTGCAGAGCATGGGGGTCTGTGGGTTGAGTCAAGTAGGTTATATCTAGCTGTCCCATGATGAAGTGGTCACCAGGAGAAGGTTGTATGAGGCAGATATCAGGATCAGTCACATGGAGAAACTGGGAAGTGGTGAACTGGAAACTGCTGAGGGTGACTGAACCCCACTTCTAATATCAGAAAGTCTAATTTATATTTAAAAGGGACGCTGAGGCAACAAAAAAATTGTAGAATTCACTACAATATACTTGGGTATCTGTAGGCACAGGTCCTTAGCAGAGTCTGTTTGGCACTATTGAAACCAGATTCAAATATCAGCATTTAAGTTAAATACCTATCATGGGAAAAATACTATTCCTTGAAAATGTTGATACAAACAGCAAGAGAATACAATAGCATTTTCTTCAAGCCTCCTCCTTTGTGTCTTGAGTATATTGTTATAGATTGCAGAGTGCTACACATTTAATGGTTATAATTGTTTGATAAATATATAAAGGAATAAAGGGGCCGGGCGCGGTGGCTCAAGCCTGTAATCCCAGCACTTTGGGAGGCCGAGTCGGGTGGATCACGAGGTCAGGAGATCGAGACCATCCTGGCTAACACGGTGAAACCCCGTCTCTACTAAAAATACAAAAAACTAGCCGGGCGAGGTGGCGGGCGCCTGTAGTCCCAGCTGCTCGGGAGGCTGAGGCAGGAGAATGGCGTGAACCCGGGAGGCGGAGCTTTCAGTGAGCCGAGATCCGGCCACAGCACTCCAGCCTGGGCGACAGAGCGAGACTCCGTCTCAAAAAAAAAAAAAAAAAAAAAAAAAAAACAAAAAGGAATAAAGGAAGGAACTTTAATTTCTTTGGAATGATTAGTTCTTGGTATCAGTTTTACTTTGAAATTTTTTTTTTCCTTTTTAGAGTCTTCCTAAATACTATGACAATTGTCCATTTTTCTTCTGGTTCAACACATCTTTTATTCAAAGTAACAGGTATGAATATAATATAAACCCATAGAAACAGCCTAATCTTCAATGTCTATGCATAAAGTGTAATGGCAAGTCTTTTGCTGGTTGTCATAAACTTAATTTATAGAAAGCAAAAAATCCTTGAACCACCATTGTTCATTGCCTTACTCCTCTTACTTTGGTTATTTTAAGAATACGTTTGTTCTTGAGACCCACTGTTGCAGTATCCTCAAGGTCCATGCCATAGGACTGTGTTATGAATTCAAAGTATTATAATCAGATCTTAAGTGTGGTAGAAAATTCCTCTTAGAGAAGTTCAGGGCCGGGCGCGTGGCTCAGGCCTGTAATCCCAGCACTTTGGGAGGCCGAGGCGGGCGGATCACGAGGTCAGGAGATCGAGACCCTCCTGGCTAACACGGTGAAACCCCGTCTCTACTAAAAATACAAAAAACTAGCCGGGCGCGGTGGCGGGCGCCTGTAGTCCCAGCTACTCGGAGGCTGAGGCAGGAGAATGGCATGAACCCGGGAGGCGGAGCTTGCAGTGAGCCGAGATCGCGCCACTGCACTCCAGCCTGGGCGACACAGTGAGACTCCGTCTCAAAAAAAAAAAAAAAAAAGAGAAGTTCAATATGAGTCTGCTCAGCGCCTTCAGTATGGCAGGTCCCTGTCAGTAGGTGCTGATTTATCAATGACGAACCACCACCAAATTTTGTGCTAAAGTGAGGCAGGACCTAGGGAGGCTTCAGCTAGCTGAAAAGCTGACTGACACACTTATATCTAGGAGAAGTTACAAGACACAGTATTAAGGAATACAGCTAAAAAATATCATTAAGTAATAGTCTATTTAAATAGCCATTTCAATGTGGATTTCTAAAAACTGAATTGGGAAAACTTTCTGAAAAATCATTAATTGGGCTTGGAGATTATTGTTCCAAAAAACCTTCTACCATATTTGGAAACTCATTTCTTAGTCTAGAAGTTCTCCACTGTAAGTAGCACTTGTTCTGTGATGGTGAAAAATTGAGATTTTTTTTGTGTCAACCATACTCTTCAATACAAAAGGACAAAATTTTTGTAAATGATGTAGGTCAGAATTGAAGAAGTGGCTATGATTATATGTGGCATGAATTGATAGTTATTGTTACATCCAGTGCTAATCTTTTCTTCAAATGTGAACTGGATCTAGTAACTCCTTAAGTCCAGCAAGGCAACGGTAAATTAAACCTCTGGCCTCCACACTTGCAATGCAAAACATTTCATGGCTTTTGATACAGTGAACTTTGGATTTGATGGAAATTTTTTACAAGTGTTTTTTTGGGATGCATACAAACAATAAGCTTTTTCTTCTGACGTGAGCAAAGTCCTCAAAGTGAGAGCCGGGTGGAGCTTCATTTGATGCTGCTCCTCAAAAGGGGTTCTTGCTAAAGGATAGTTTTTTTCCTTTAAAACACAGTGTTCATTTTGGAGAAGTGATAAGCTAGATCACGTTTATTCTTACTTTTATATAAATTTCTAAAGATTTCTGTAACATTTAATTCACGTACTACTTGGTAAACCTGTTTTTGTTACTTAGGAGATTGTTGTTTAGCCAAAAACGCTAACTTCTGTCATTTAGAACACTAGGCATAAATGGGTTAACCAATTCATGCCTAGTGTTCCGTTATTGGAATGCTCAGAATGTGGGAGTTATATCCTACTGCTCAAGGTCATTTCCAAGGTCTGATTGTAAAAATTCAAAAAATTGCAAACCTCACACATAAATTAAAAGAGATACAGTAGTTTATTACTGGGTTTTCATTCATGTCTGTCCTGACTGATATCTGTCCCATTTAGAAATGGAGATATTTTATTAAACTTGGATGTCATTAATTCCATATAAAGCAATGGTAAGAGAGTCAGCATGTGTTACTCATGTGTTGCTGAAGATTAAAGTATTTTTAAGTCTCACTAAAAAGGTGGAAGAAGCCAACTGAGACACAAAAAAGGGGCTGAGATTCTATTCATGACGAGGTTCTTTTTTTGTTTCTTCCAGCTCTAATGTGGGTACCCAACTGCGTGGCTTTTCGGTTAGCCCCAGTAGAAAAGGTAATATATATTTTTTCTATTCTTAGGCTTTATCTACCAAGAAATGAATTGGATACTCCACATAAGCAAAAAACATGGAAAATTTATCCACTACAATTTGCAGTGGAGGTACTTTTTGGTGAGAAGTGACTTACAATTACGTTGTAGCTGGATCCGATTGAGTATAGTTCCCCCTTCCCCTTCTGGGAAAGAATTACGTTCTTTCCAACCCCTGCCACATGTTCATGTCCTAAATCTTCCTTGATGATATATCTATATTTATATATGTTTACATATGTTCTTGATAAACCTATTAAATATATATAGGTAAAATGTTAGTTTTCTTTTCTTTTTTGAAGGCACATACTTCACAGTTTTCATCTTGTATTTACATAAATTTGGAACACAGTATGCAGGAACATTCGGCATCATTTTGAAGAACTTTGAAATAGAACTTTCTTTTTTTTTTTTTTTTTTTTTTTTTTGAGATGGAGTCTCGCTCTGTCACCCAGGCTGGAGTGCTGTGGCCAGATCTCAGCTCACTGCAAGCTCCGCCTCCCGGGTTCACGCCATTCTCCTGTCTCAGCCTCCCCGGTAGCTGGGACTACAGGCGCCGCCACGTCGCCCGGCTAGTTTTTTGTACTTTTTAGTAGAGACGGGGTTTCACCGTGTTCGCCAGGATGGTCTCGATCTCCTGACCTCGTGATCCGCCCGTCTCGGCCTCCCAAAGTGCTGAGCCAGGCTTGAGCCACCGCGCCCGGCCCTTTTTTTTTAACAAAGTTTTTATTTGTATTTTTTATTTTTTGAGACAGCATCTCACTCTGATTGTCGAGACTGGAGTGCAGTGGTGTGATCTTGGTTCACTGCAGCCTCAACCTCCCAGGCTTAGGTGATTCTCCCGCCTCAGCCTCCCGAGTAGCTGGAACTATAGGCACATGCCAGCACACCCGGCTAATTTTTTGTATTTTTAGTAGAGATGAGGTTTTGGCATTGTTGCCCGGGCTAGGCTCAAATTCCTGAACTCAAGCAATCTGCCTGCCTCAGCCTCCCAAGGTGCTGGTATTACAGGCATGAGCCACCATGCCCAGCCTGTGGGTGTTACTTTATTCAAAATACCTTTTTTGCCACTGTATCTTCAGGCCGTGATTATCCTTGAAAACGTTCTATTTTGGCTTTATTGACATTATTCTTATTTGAATGATTTTCCTTTTATTGGCAAGGCCCTCAACAATCTAGACCAAGATGAGTTCATCAGGAAATGAAAGGTAACAACTGGTAAGACAAGTGTCACTGCTCACACACGATATACTCATTTCTGAAAACCCTGCACTCTACAGAAAGCACTAAAAGCAGCAGCAGTTCATGAAAATACAGGGTTTGAGAGTTCAGGGCAAACCTCTCCAGCACAGCAGCTTTGTAACCAGCACACTAACCGCTCGGACCACCCACGTCAGCAGCTCAATGTCTGGAGTTTGCCATAAGAGCTTTTTAATTTTTGAGTGGAAACAGAACAATACTTGATACAAGGGCTGTGGGTACCAGAGGGGCACAGAGGAGGGCAGAGCCCTGAGCCGTGGTGGGCATGGAAGGCAGCAACCGGCCAGGAGCCAAGAGCCCCACTAGGCTGGGGAGCGGCCTCCCTGCGGGTGATTTTTTTCTCCTCTAAATATTCCAAAAAAAGTTCCAACTGCCAGTGCAGCAGCCTAACTAAAGGCCTTTTTCCTTTGCTCCCCCTGATTTGGCTCCCCTTTGAGGAAAAGATCATAGAACATGCTTTCAAATTCCTTTCATGTTAATATTACACCCTGCCATTCATATGACAGAAACATGTGTAGGCACAACATAGGTTATACTATTTCTTCAGAATTCACACAGCAGTAATCTACAGAGGGCAGATTATGTCCTGGGTTTAGGTGAATAGGGAGGACAATACTTCGCTGGCTCAGTGAAGATTAAAATCTGTCTTTTTCAGTACTAGAAATACAGGAAGGAAGGAAACGCCCTTTTTGATTTTAAGAATTTCACTTTTTGAAATAAGGAGATTATCATTAAGGTTTCTTTTCCCCGGACCTCCAAGACCCACCACAATTTCTGGAAATTATGAGTTATCACACTATTCTGCTTTTACTTATTCAAAGAAAACTCGTTTAAGGCCTCTTTGGGTATTGCTTTCTTAGAATACAAAATGAATGATTCTTTGAACAACTCAAGAAACTTAGATCAGAATGATACTCATGTTTTAAATGTTTTAAGTTTAATTTTACATATGGGGGTATGTGTGCAAGTTTGTTATGTCAGTATATTGCACCCTGGTAGTGAGCGTAGCGCCCAACGGGTGGTTTTTTAACCCGCACCCCTCTCCCTCCACCCCCTTCTAGTAGTCCACAGTGTCTGTTGTTCCCATCCTTATGTCCAAGAGCACCTGTTGTTTAGCTCATAAGTGAGAACATGTGGTATTTGGTTTTCTGTTCCTGCATTAATTTGCTTAGGATAATGGCCTCCAGCTCCATCTATGTTGCTGCAAAAGACATGATTTCACTCATGTTTATGGCTGCGTAGAATTCCATCGTGTATATGTACCACATTTTCTTTATCCAGTCCACCACTGATGGTCACCTAGGTTGATTCCATATCTTTGCTATTGTGAATAGCACAACAATGAACATATCAGTGTGTGTGTCTTTTGGTAGAATGGTCTTTTTTCCTTTGGGTATATATCCAATAATGGGATTACTGGGTCAAATGGTAGCTCTGTTTTAAGTTCTTTGAGAAATCTCCAGACTGCTTTCCACAGTGGCTGAACTAATGTACGCTCCCACCAACAATGTGTAAACATTCCCTTTTCTCTGCAGCCTTGCCAGTATCTGTTGTTTTTGACTTTTATTAATAGCCATTCTGACTAGTGTGAGAGGGTATCTCATTGTGGTTTTGTATTTTTTTTTTTTTTTTTTAGTAGAGACGGGGTTTCACCGTGTTAGCCAGGATGGTCTCGATCTCCTGACCTCGTGATCCGCCCGTCTCAGCCTCCCAAAGTGCTGGGATTACAGGCTTGAGCCACCGCGCCCGGCCTCATTGTGGTTTTGATTTGCACTTCTCTGACAATCTGGACATTAGACCTTTGTTGGATGCATAGTTTGCAAATGTTCTCTCCTGTTCTGTAGACTGTCTGTTGACTTTGTCGATCGTTTCTCTTGCTGTGCCAAAGTGCTTTAGTTTTATTGGGTCCCACTTGTCAATCTTTGTTTTTATTGCAATTGCTTTTGGGGACTTAGTGAAAAATTCTTTCCCAAGGCCAATGTCAAGAAGGATATTTCTGAGGTTTTCTTCTAGGATTTTTATCACTTGAGGTCTTACATTTCAATCTCTCATCTATCTCCAGTTAATTTTTGTATGTGATGAAAGGTATGGGTCCAGTATCATTATTCTGCATATAGCTAGCCAGTTACCCCAACACCGTTTATGGAATAGGGAGTCCTTCCCCCATTGCTTGTTTTTGTCAGCCTTGCAATATCAGATGGTTGTAAGTGTAAGGCTTTATTCTGGGTTTTCTACTCTGTTCCATTGGTTTATATGTCTGCTTTTGTGCCAGTACCATGCTGTTTTGTATACTATAGACTTATAGTTTGAAGCCTCCGGCTTTGCCCTTTTGCTTTGGCTATGGAGGCCCCCTTTTGGTTTCACATGAATTTTAGAATACTTTTTTCTAAGTCTGTGAAGAATGACATTGGTAGTTTGATAGAAATAGCACTGCATCTGTCAATTGCTTTGGGCAGTATGGCCATTTGAATGATACTGATTCTTCCAATCCATGAGCATGGAATGTTTTTCCATTTAATTATGTTATCTCTGATTTCTTCCGCAGTGCTTTGTAGCTCGTGTAGAGATCTTTCACATCCTTTGTTAGCTGCATTCCTAGGTATTTCATTTTCTTTGTTGCTACTGTAAATGGGATTCTGTTCTTGATTTAACCCTCAGCCTGGACATTATTGGTGTATAGAAATGCTGTTGATTTTTATACATTGATTTTTTTATCCTGAAACTTTGCTAAAGTTGTTTATCAGTTCTAGTAGCGTTTTGGCAGTCTTTGGTTTTCTGGATAGAGAATCATATCATCAGCAAAGAGAGATAGTTTGACTTCTTCTTTTCCTATTTGGATGCCTATTCTTTCTTTCTCCTGCCTGAGTTCTCTAGGTAGGACTTCCAGTGCTCTGTTGAATAGGAGTGGGGAGAGTGGGCATCATTGTCTTGTTCCATTTCTCATGGGGATTGGTTCCAGCTTTTGCCCATTCAGTAGGTTGGTGGCTGTGGGTTTGTCATAGATGGCTCTTATTATTTTGAAGTATGTTCCCTTGATGCCTAGTCTGTTGAGGTTTTTAACGTGAAGTGATGTTGGATTTTATCAAAAGCTGTTTCTGCATCTATTGAGATGATCATATGGTTTTTGCTTTTAGTTCTGTTTATGTGGTGAATCACATTTATTGATTTGCATATGTTGAACCAGTCTTGCATCCCTGGACTGAAGCCTTCTTGATTGTGGTTTATTAACTTATTGATGTGCTGCTGGATTCTGTTTCCTAGTATTTTGTTAAGAATTTTTGTGTCTATGTTAATCAGAGTAATTGGCCTGAAGTTTTGTTTTTGTGTGTTTCTCTGCCAGATTTTGGTATTAGGCTGATACTGGTTTCATAGAATGAGTTAGGGAGGAGCCCCTCATCCTCAATTCTTCAGAACAGTTTCAACAGAACTAGTTCCAGTTCTTTGTACATCTGGTAGAATTCAGCTCTGGCTTCATCTGGTCCAGGGCTTTTCCTGGTTGGTAGATTTTTTATTAATGATTTGATTTTGGAACTCGACATTTGTCTATTTAAGGTTTCAATGTCTTTCTAATTCAATCTTGGGAGATTGTATGTTTCCAGGAATTTATCCATTTCCTCTAGATTATCTAATTTGTGTGCATAGAGTTGTTTATAGTATTCTCTGAGGATCTTTTGTATTTCTGTGGGATTGGTTGTTATGTCATCTTTGTCATTTATGATTGTACTTATTTGGCTCTTTTTTTCTTTGTTTAGCTATCAGGCTATCCATCTTGTTTATTTTTTGAAAAAAACTAACTATTGGTTTCATTGATCTTTTGTGTGGATTTTTTCATCTAGTCTTAAGAAAAATAAAACAGCACCCCAAAAAGCACTTCATTCAGTGCTTCTCTAATTTTAGTTATTTCTCTTCTGCCAGCTTTGGGGTTAGTTTCTTGTTTTTTTCTAGTTCCTTAAGTGCAATTCAGATGTTCACCCAGGAGTTATGCAGGAGCAAATTATGTAATTTCCATGTATTTATGTAGTTTTGAGAGATCTTCTCGATACTGATTTCTGCTTTTGTCACACTGTGGTCAGAGTGTGTGCCTGGTATGATTTCAAACTTTTTTAATTTATTGAGGCTTTGCTTTATGGCCAAGCATGTGGTTGACCTTAGAATATGTTCTGTGTGCACATGAGAATGTATCTTCTGTGTTTGTTGGGCAGTGTTCTGTAGATGTCTATCAGGTTCAATTGGTCAACTGTCAAGTGTAAGTACAGAGTTTGTTAGTTTTCGACCTCAGTGATCTATCAATTGCTGTCAGTGGGTTGTTGAAGTCTCCTGCTGTTATTGTGTGTCTGAATCTTTTCGTAGGCCAGGAAAAGATTGTTTTATGAATTTGGGTGCTCCGGTGTTGGGTGCGCACACATTTAGACTAAGTCTTCTGGTTGAATTGTGCCCTTTATCAGATATCCTACAAGGAATGCCCTTCTTTGTCCTTCATTTTTGTTGGTTACAAATATGTTTTATTTGGCTGGGTTTGGCGGCTCACGCCTGTAATCCCAGCACTTTGGGAGGCCGAGGCAGGTGGATCATGAGGTCAGGAGTTCGAGGCCAGCCTGACCAACATGGTGAAACCCTGTCTGTACTAAAAATACAAAAATTAGCCCGGTGTGGTAGCATACCCCTGTAATCCCACTTATTCAGGATGCTGAGGCGGGAGAATTGCTTGAACTCGGGAGGCGGAGGTTGCAGTGAGCCGAGATTGCACCACTGCACTACAGCCTGGGCAAGAGAGCGAGACTCCATAATTAAAAAAAAAAAATCAACCGCTTAGAATAGTACACACATTAAGCAGATCCTACATCTAGAATGGGTTAAACAACCATTTATAAGCATCTTCATGAGGAAATGATCACCTCTGGGTTTTTCTGGTAATATTTGAAATAAACATGGAACGAACTGTATTTCCCTCAACACATAACTGTCCAATTGCATGTGCAAGTAGAGGTTTATGTAAAGGCCCTGACAGAGCTATACTCAGCCTTTTGAATTAGGCACAGAAGGCTGCTGACCACTCTCTATTTTACCAAGGGAAAGAGCAGTAACTTCTCTATTTCGGTACAATTATGGGCAGAAATGATATGATGCAAAATAGAGGTTCTTCCATACAATTTAAGATGTAGGGTATAAGGGAAGACAGAAAAGCAAAATTCCCAAATCAGAATAACTTCACGCTGGTCTTGTACTCCAAGAAACCCTGAGATGAACTGTAGTCCCCAAACACCTGTCCTTGGCTCAGGCCCTCCAGGACACTTCAGTATGCATCCAACTGGCTCATCATTGACTTCCTTCTGTACTCGCAGGCCAAAAAGAGTGCTCCATTGGCAGGAAATGCTCGAATCATAGTAGGTTTCAGTCCAGAATATAAGGCCATTATTCCTAAAAGACAAAAGGGCAAAGACTGCAGCAATCCCTCCTCTGGGGACACCCAGGCAGCTGCAGAGCACAGGTATATTTACACAGGCAAATCCAGACGAGTGCTAAAACCAGCAAGTCATGGAAGGACGCATCCCCAGCTTTCCCTAAAGAGACCAACAGAAACAAGGACAAGTACCAGGTCTCCTGATGCTCAGGTAACACCCCCCAATTCCATGCTTGGTTCACTCTTAGGATGCGGATGGGGCAGAGCTGAGGCCTGACACGGCCACACAGATGCAACCATGGGGAGAGGTGGCCGCAGCTTTGCAGCTTCACCTGGGCAGTGGCAAGAGCACCAACCTTGAGGCTGGAGACTGGTTTATAGTATTAGTACTGCCCAGGGTGGTTATGAAGGTTGAATTAGATAAGGGAGGTATAAGTACTTTGTCAAACTTTACATGTTACACAAATTTAAGGGAGGATTCCTATGAGTAATAGACAAGGTGTCTGTGCTCTATTTGGGACACGAAGTTTCTGTGTTACTGTTCTTTCTTTTTACAATCAAAACAGAGAAGTTCTTATCTCAGATTTGAAGATGTATACTAGATGCTGGAAAAACAGGTGTTTACTCACCTTCATTTTTCACAACATTTATAAAGGTTCTGATAAATCCTGCCTGTTTTCCAGACATGGAAAGAACTTGAATTCTGGATTTGATACAATCCACTGGGTATGCTGCAAGCCAGAGGCAAATCCCGCCGACTCCATCCGCCGCTTAACATCGAAGGGACGGGGCCGAGAGAAAAAAAAAAAGCAAATGGTATTTTGTCTCGAGAACAGCTGATGTGACATTTCCAGAGGTCAATGTAGGAATGGCTGCAGGTAGGTGAAAATAAAACTGCTACTGCTGCGGAATACAGTTCTTTGAGGAAACTGCCAGAGCTCTTGGTACCAAGCTCTAAGAACAAAAGGGTTTGTTTGGTAGCCCAGGTCTACCCCTGGGTCTTGCCAAGTACAGGAAGCCCTAGTGAGGGTTATATTTAGTTTGGTCACTGAGGTGTTGAGGGCTGGCCCACACGAACCAGGAGGCCTCTAGCTGAGTGGCAACCCCTTACGGTGGGGAGAAGACAGGCCAAACACAATCTACGTCTTTTTTCAACTTTCTCACTCTTGAGTATTTTAATAGCCCTGATTCTTCCTTTACCATTAAAAGCCAAAATTGTTTTTATTAAACATAGCAGGTAAGTCTGAGAGCTTGTCTAACCCCAGGATAGATTCAACACACTGAGGGAGATGGTAAGAACTAGGTAAATACGTTTGCATGGACAGCAGTGGGGTGTGACGGTGTTTGCTCCCTGCAGCTGTGGTTTCTGTGGCTCCTCTGCTCTTTGTGCTCTCCTCCCCACATTGGTGGCTCCACGTGGCACAGGGAAGCTTCTGGATGCCAGAAGGTAACATGGGGGCAGGCAGTTGATAGCACCCCACCCTCCAGGCTTGATAATTTCCTTAGGACAGGGGCTGAAGCAGCACATCCCAAACTTTCTTATTGGAATAAAGTTTGTTAATTTTTCTAGATCTATTTTAGAAAAGAAGTGATTCAGAAATGACTTTCCCAATAGGGGAATCACCTATAAATAATCTTGACATAAAATTAAAACTTGGTGATCTCAGTAGTGGTTTGCGAGCAGTGAAAACCATAGTTCTTTGTCGTTTACCATGTTTAGTTGGTTGGTACAACCGCATGCGATGTTTGGCTCACATAGTGAGTGAGTTTTTCTTCCCTGCTTCCCTGCCTTCTCTCCCCATTTTGTCCTTTGCTAAGGAAACTGAACTCAAGTCCAGGTCTTCTGTAATAGAGTGTCTCTCCTTCAACAGGGAACAAAACTACAGTCACCTGTGGTTTTGCATCTGTTCAGTCTCATCATGGCATGCCACACTCTGCTGGTTTGGGCCCTGCTCGTTTCTTTACTGCCTTCCTGCCTGCCCTCCTCGGGCAATCGTATCCAGTCCCAAGCCTTCTATACCCATCCTGGTGGAATTCCTGCCTATAAAAGGGCACACCTTCAGACCTCCAGGCACCTCCAGCGAACACTGCTGTGCACAAGGAACCGAATTCATTAGTGCGGGACCTGCAGCCGCAAACGGATTTCAAACTCCTATTGCTGATGATCAAGTTAAAATATGACTGTGCTGGATTAAATGCTTTATTTAGCTTGTCTGCATCTAGGTTATCTAAATTACACACCCACTGAAAACATTCTGTCACCTCTTCTCTTGGAAAAGTTAATTATTTTAATGTAATTCAGATCTCATTTTATCCTAGCCCAGCAGTACCTGGGAGAGAATGACTCTGAATTAATCATAGTAAAATCATATTAAATTATATTCCACTAATTCAGAATTGGAGATAATTTGGCAATTAAAGGGAGAAATGTGTGATTCCTCTGCTGGAAGAAATGAACAGTAATGATGGGATCACAGAGATCGTACATGTAAGGGCCCAATACATGTTCAAAACATACCCACCAGCGAATGGCTTACATACTAGGCTCCCAACCACACTGTTACAATTTCTATCTTTCAAACTAACTGTAAATTATAAATGTGGTACCCAAATACCTGCATGCACATAAATAGGAAAAGGTAAACTCTTTTTTTTTTTTTTTAGATGAATTCTCGCTCTGTCACCCAGGCTGGAGTGTAATGGCACAATCTTCACTCACTTCAATCTCTGCCTTATGGGTTTGGGCAGTTCTCCTGCCTCAGCCTTCCGAGTAACTGGGATGACAGGCATGTGCCACCACATCTGGCTGATTTTTGTATTTTTAGTAGAGATGGGGTTTTGCAATGTTGGCCAGGCTGCTCTTGAACTGCTGACCTCAAGTGATCCGCCTGCCTCGGCCACCCAAAGTGCTGAGATTACAGCATGAGCAGTCTTGCCCAGCCAAAAGTAAACTTTTAAATTCTATCACAATAGGTTCTAGATCATTGACAGACTGACTGAAAGACATAAAATGTCCAAAGGTGAGACTCTCTCATGTGGCTAAACACCCTCCTACTGCAGAGACAGAACTGAGCCCAAGCGCCTTCGTGTGCTGGTGACAGGTGGCCAGGGGCAGGCAGATGGTTGCACCATTCTCAGGGTCAGCCTCCTGCCCATGTGGCAAGGGGGAGGGGAGGGAGCACGGGGCCTGGGAGGCTGTAGCCAAAAGGCATGCAGTGGGCAAGAGACTGCCCTTGCCCAGTGCTCCTTATCAGTGTCTGACGCGCTCTCTCCAGTCCTCGTCATTAGCATACCTTGGCCAACCTTTGGCTCATGGAAAAACACTTTGCTCTTCTCTGAACAATTTTTTTCACCATTGTGCAAATGACTGATGAGGTGACCACACTCATGACCATACTCATCTGTCAGTGGTGGTGAAGAGCTGGGTTTGAGTCCTGACTCTGCAATCACATGATATGGGTCACATGATACTGTGTGGCTTTCATTCAACACTGGGAATCTCAGTTTCCTCTATTATGAGAATAACATGAGGTCCTATGGGTTTGTGCTGGAAATAAACAAAGCTTATACTTTTAACATGCTTACTAGTCCCTGGTACACAGTAGGCACTCAATAAATGTTCGCTGAATGTCATAATAGAATGAACATACTAAATAAGAAGCATGCCCAAAGTGGTTAAAAGACCAGTGTTTCCTAGTAAATGTTTATCTACTGATAGTTACTAACTGCTGAAAACAACAAAACTGGCTTTGAATATTTTCGCTAATTCAGCTGGCCTCCTTCAGTCCAGTGGCCTCTACACTTTTTGGTTCACCATTCCACTAGTAAGAAAATCTTGTGCCTACACCCCCATGTAATGTGCTCCTGCATCAGTTACATACATCTTGAAATAGAAAATATAGAAAAAAGTTTCAAATATGCAATAAAAAGGAAATTTAAAATATTTATTTTTTTTCTTTTTTTTTTGAGACGGAGTCTCGCTCTGTCACCAGGCTGGAGTGGAACGATCTCAGCTCACTGCAACCTCCGTCTCCTGGGTTCAAGTGATTCTCCTGCCTCAGCCTCCTGAGTAGCTGGGATTACAGGCACACGCCAACATGCCAAGCTAATTTTTGTATTTTTAGTAGAGACGGGGTTTCATCATGTTGGCCAGAATTGTCTCAACCTCCTGACCTCGTGATCTGCCCACCTCAGCCTCCCAAAGTGCTGGGATGATAGGCGTGAGCCACTGCGCCTGGCCTACAATCGTATTGTCTTATGTACTGAAGTGCCAACAAACCATTTTGTTAGCACAATATCAGTAATGTAGTAAGAGCAATATGCTGGAATATACTTGATCAATTTTGAAAATCTTGTTTTAATACTTTGTGATATTACAGTTCAAAAGCAACTTCAAAGTTTATACTTGTTCTAACAGCTATAATTTTTTTTTTTTTTTTTTTTTTTGAGACGGAGTCTCTCTGTGTCGCCCAGGCTGGAGTGCAGTGGCCGGATCTCAGCTCACTGCACGCTCTGCTTCCCGGGTTTATGCCATTCTCCTGCCTCAGCCTCCCGAGTAGCTGGGACTACAGGCGCCCGCCACCTCGCCTGACTAGTTTTTTGTATTTTTTTAGTAGAGACGGGGTTTCACCATGTTAGCCAGGATGGTCTTGATCTCCTGACCTCGTGATCCGCCCGTCTCGGCCTCCCAAAGTGCTGGGATTACAGGCTTGAGCCACCGCGCCCGGCCACAGCTATAATATTAATAATTGGCAATGATCTAAATAGAATAAGTGCCTCTTTGGATGTGCCTATTAAGTCAAATGCTCATCTTTTAGTCCCATCTCCTAGCTGTTCAAAGTGTTTTCCTTTGATATTTATTTAATTAATTATCTTGGCAAGTGGCACTGGTTTATTTTAAAATAAAATACAAAAAATAGGCTGGTGCAGTAGCTCACTCCTGTAATCCCAGAACTTTCAGAGGCCAATATGAGCAAATCACTTGAGGCCAGGAGTTTGAGACCAACATGACGAAACCTCATCTCTACTAAAAATAGAGAAATTAGCTGGGCATGGTGCTGTGCACCTGTAATCCCAGTTACTCGGAAGGCTGAGGCACAAGAATTGCTGGTCTTAAACTCCTGGGCTTGATCTTGCTGGGCTCAAGTGATCAACCTGGGAGGCAGAGCTTGCCGTGAGCCGAGATTGTGCTACTGCACTCCAGCCTGGGCGCCAGAACGAGACCCTGCCTCAAAAAATAGATAGATAGATACATACATACATACATACCCAAAAAAAGAGAAAACCAACAAAATAGAAAACAGAATAAATTCTCATCTTTCTTTGCAAACTATTGAAAAGGCACTACTTTTAAAAAATGGAAGTATAGGCCGGGCACGGTGGCTCAAGCCTATAATCCCAGCACTTTGGGAGGCCGAGACGGGCGGATCACGAGGTCAGGAGATCAAGACTATCCTGGCTAACCCAGTGAAACCCCGTCTCTACTAAAAAATACAAAAAACTAGCCGGGCGAGGTGGCGGCGCCTGTAGTCCCAGCTACTCGGGAGGCTGAGGCAGGAGAATGGCGGGAACCCGGGAGGCGGAGCTTGCATTGAGCTGAGATCCAGCCACTGCACTCCAGCCCGGGCGACAGAGCAAGACTCCATCTCAAAAAAAAAAAAAAAGGAAGTATAAATTACATATAGTAAATTATGATTTTCCTTTTTTTTAGACAGGGTCTCACTTTATCACCCAGGCTGGAGTGCAGTGGCACAGTCACAACTCCCTGCAGCCTCGACCTCCTGAGCTCAAGCAGTCCCCCCACCTCAGCTTCCTGAGTAGTCACACACTACCACACTCGGCTAATTTTTAATTTATTTTGTAGAGACAGGGTCTTGCTATGTTTCAAGGCTGGTCTTGAACTCCTGGAAGCAAGCAATCCTCCTGCCTTGGCCTCCCAAAGTGCTGGGATTACAGGAGTGAGCCACCATGTCTGGCCCAAGGGCAGATTTAAATATTATCAAGGATGCTAAAGATGAAATAGTATTCCAGGCATATTGAGGTCATATGTAATAGATAAATCTGTGTTTTGGTTGAGAAACTCCCTCACCAAGGAAAGACAGAAGAAAACACACAGCAAGTCCTCAGAAACGAGTCTGTGATTAAGGATCGAACATACCTGAACAAATCACTGAAATCCCACTTCCAAGGTTTCTGACGTCTGTTCTTCGCACACCACCATCTTCCACTGCTTTGGGTAAAAGCAACCCTCTGAAAAGAGAAGGGCAGGATAAGGTGTAAGCCCAACGCTGCCTGCCTCTCTCCCCCGCTCAGAACTTTGGCAGGTTCCTACTGAACTTCTGACATTCAGAGAACTCTGCAATCAGGGTGAAGCCATGGTTGTTTCTGGGAACACAAGTAAAGGGAGACTTCTGCCTTTTTTTTTTTTTTTTTTAGACGGAGTCTCACTCTGTCATCCAGGCTGGAGTGCAGTGGTGCGATCTTGGCTCACTGCAAGCTCCGCCTCCCAGTTTCACACTATTCTCCCTACTCAGCCTCCCAAGTAGCTGGGACTATAGGTGCCCACCACCTCGCCCAGCTACTTTTTTTTTTTTTTTTTTTGTATTTTTAGTAGAGACGGAGTTTCACCGTGTTAGCCAGAATGGTCTCGATCTCCTGACCTTGTGATATCCGCCTGTCTTGGCCTCCCAAAGTGCTGGGATTACAGGTGTGAGCCACTGCACCCGGCCCCTGCCTTTTATTATATAAACATCTATTGTTTGAATTTCATATTAGGAGATTGAATGAATTTTGTAAAATAGCTTTTGGGTTTTAGTCCTACTTAGAAAGCTCATCCCTACTTAAGGATTATTTTTAAAAGATTCTCCCATTTTTCATTTAGTATACTTTTGGTTTGATTTTAAATATTTAAATATTTGCTCTATCTGGAGCTTAAGTATGAGAAATGAGGTAAGGGTCCAACTTTATATTTTTTCCTTGTGGTTACGCATTTACCTCTATAGATAGTATTGAAGAACTTGTCTTTCTTCCACAGAGATAAGATCTACTTGTATCATATCCTAAATCTTGTGTTCTTTAGTTCATTTGTGTTTAATATTAATGTCACCCTCATTATGCTTCTTTTCCAGAATTATTCTCATAATTTCAAAATTTAAAAAAATATGTGTTGTAGAATCAGCTTTTCGCTTCTTTAAAAAAAACCTTATTGGTAATTTTATCATGATAGCACTAAATCTATAGATTAATCCAAGAAAAACTGGCATCCTTCTGATTAACACAAGTTGTCTTTTGGGTCCCTCAGTAGCAGTTTAATGGGTTTTTGTTTTCTTTTTTTTCCCCAGGTGGGTCTTGTATGTTTCTTTCTAAGTTTCTTCTAAGTACTTAATTAACAGATCTACATTTAATAATATTTTCTCCTGCTCCTGTGACTTGTTTCAGCCCTAATATTAAGTAGTAATTCAAAGCAAACAGAATCTTAGAGTTATGTTTCAAATAAACAGCTCATGTTGTCTGGTGCGCACTCTAATTTCTGGACTCTTTAAATATAGGGCTATCCCTAGATTGATACACACGGAAGAGTCATGAATATAGAATCACTTTTCTTCTTATGATGCAGTCTGCAAGAAGCAATTCATATCTACGTACTACATTTTTAAATGATAAATACATAATTTTTCAAAATAGAGATGAGGTCTTGCTGGTTGTCCAGGCTGGTCTTGAACCCCTGGCCTCAAGTGATCCTTTTGCCTCAGCCTCCCAAAGTGCTAGGATTACAGATGTGACCCCCCATGCCCAGCCATAAATATGTAATTTACATCACACACTTCATTATAAACTGTGCAATTCTCTCCAGAATGCAGTAAGCTAGCCGATTTTAACTGAAAAGACCCATGTAATATAGAAAAAAGTAGAAAAAAAAGTAAAACGCTTCACATCTGTGAGGCTGAAATTTTTGAAAAGTAAAGATGGCTACTCTTACCCACACAAGACTCCTACGATATTTCGTACAGAAGAACCATGCAACAAGGGCCTCACATTGCCAAGTTTGCTCAAAAACTCTGTGGTTTCGATCACTCTGCCAACTCTAAATATCTGCAAGATATCCACTGGGCTCTTACTATAAAAATTAGAAGAAAAGCCTTTAGATTACATAATTGGAAACAAAACAAAAAGTCATTATAGCAGAAGAAATCTCAGAAGAGTCCAAATGTCCATTATCAGGAAACCGATTCAATGAGTCACAACACAACATATCTTGGGAGCATTATGCACGTATTAAAATCAGATTCATTAAAAAAAATGAGGATATGTAGTAAAGCATACAGTAAAATGTAAAATTTAGAAGTAGATTACAAAACTTTATATATAGTATGATCCCAATTTTGTCAAATATATAATAATATATGGAATATATAGTTCTTGCTCTGGGCAACAAGGCAACACCATGTCTCTGGAAAAAAAAGAACTCAACTTCTGGCCGGGCACGGGGGCTCAGGCCTGTAATCCCAGCACTTCGGGAGGCCAAGGCGGCTGGATCACTTGAGCCCAGAAGTTTGAGACCAGCCTGGGCAACATGGTGAAACCCCATCTCTACTAAAAAGAAAAAAATTAGTGGGGCGTTGTGGTGCACACCTGTAGTCCCAGCTACTCAGGAGGCTGGGGCAGGAAAATTGCTTGAAGCCGGGAGGCGGAGGTTACAGTGAGCCAACATCGCGCCATTGCACTCCAGCCTGGCGACAGAGCAGGACTCCATCTCAAAAAAAGAAAAAAGGAAGAAAAGTTAGCAAAGACCTTATTTTTAAGTGCTGTTTAGGAAACCAACCAGGTTTGGAGAGAGGGCTGTCAAGAAAGGCCTCTCTTGGGAGGTGACGTGTTGGAATGTGGTGCCATAAAATGTCTATTCGAAGCCCTCACTGGTTGTTATGGGTTGGATGGGGCAGGAGTGGAGGAGAACATCTGGAAGGACGTTGTAGATGGGATAACGTGATCTGGATTAAAGATGGCGGCAGAGTGAATGGAAGTGAGCCAAAGGATGAAGGACACTTTGAAGGCAGAATTGACAGAACACGGGTATGTGGTGATGAGGGAGAGAGAGACCCCACACTGGCTCTGAGTGGGTAGCTAAGATGGGGCAGTTGTCGGGGGAGACTGGGGTATGGCTGAGGGCAGCTGTGGTGGGAGGAAGGGCACATCTTCCCAACCCCATGTCCAGTGGCCTCAGGTCAATACCTTGATATTAGCTATGCTGGGAGTATTTGCTTCCCAGAACTCAGCAAATATTCCAGACCGGGGCTTTTCCTTCACGGAGCTGGCTTACCAGCACCCCCCGGGGTGAGCAGCATCCAGGTGATGCAGGCTGGGTTATGTTCTACACCCAAACGTTAACAGTGGTTACATTATCTCTGGGTTGTCTCTGGGTGGTGAGATTCTGAGTGATTTTTAATTGTCTTCATATTTTTAGATATTTTCTAAACTTTTAGCAAAGAACATGAGTTTTATAACTAGAAAAAAGCAATAGAAAGAAATCATGATTAGTGAAATGAAATGAAAATCTGACTCTTCACAGCAGCAGGATCTTTCCCTAGGAAGAAGCCCACTTTAGTTGTGTGGCTGCTTTTGTACGTAGTGGGTGGGGTGGCGGGCCACAGGCTTGCTCAGGTAGCCCTGGAGGGCGGAACTGCAGCTGCCACTCCTGAGGCTTGACGTGGCTCTTCCTGTCTTCCTGGAGAAAGCGTATTGCCCTCCGGATTCTACCTTCCATGTCAGGGGACTCTTTAACTAGTATAGATCTCAGCGGACACCTAGGGGAGGGTCAAAAGTCAAACCAAAGGAATTAGATTACACATGAAAGTAAAATCTGGGCCCGGCTCGGTGGCTCACGCCTGTAATCCCAGCACTTCGGGAGGCCAAGGCAGGCAGATTGTGAGGTCAGGAGTTTGAGAACAGCCTGGCCAATATGGTGAAACCCTGTCTCTACTAACAACACAAAAATCAGCTGGGCGTGGTGGCACGTGCCTGTAATCCCAGCTATTTGGGAGGCTGAGGCACGAGAATCGCTTCAACCTGGGAGGTAGAGGTTGCAGTGAGCTGAGATCGCACCACTGCACTCCAGCATGGGCAACAGAGCTAGACTCTGTCTCAGGAAAAAAGAAAAAAAAAGATAGATCTGTAACTCTGAATGTCTACTTGAGAAGGCATGCTGGTGGGTGTTGCAGCATTTTATTTGAACTTCAGGCATTAATTCTAAATTTATTTGTGTTTCATGATTGCTTTAGATTGGACTGTGCTCTTGACCTGATACTGACCTAGGGCAAAGGTCATGGCCTCTGCCGGGCCTCCCTTGTTGTTCCCAGGGCTCTGTGACCTGGAGCCCTCAATACCTCATATATATATTCAGGACTGGAACTGTCACAGTGGATTGTAACGATGAGTGTTATTTCTTTCTAGGCAGTGATTTCTGAGGGCCAGGGTGTGAAGCTATTTTTATCTTTGAGTGTCAGCCCTACTCGATTGCTTGGTACATAGCAGGTGCTAAATGAACTGTATCAGTGGAATGCTTTCAGAGATGTAAAGATCAGGAAAATATCCCAGAAGTGATGTGGAACAAGAACAGAAATGCCATACACCCTGCACCCAGTAAACATTCCCTTCTAGTGGGACCCTGTGCTGATCTACTCAGGGGGTGAGGTCCTCCCCTCCCACACTCCAAAAGAGAACACATTTCCCCTTCGCAAAATGACTTACCAGGTGTTATGGCGGAACTGTACCCCTACAAAATGCATATCCCGGAGTCCTAACTCCCAGGACCTCAACAATGGGACTGCGTTTGGAGACAGAGCCTTTAAAGAGGTAACTGATTAATTAAGTGAGGTCACAGGGGTGGGCCCTGACCCAACATGACTGCTATCCTCATGTAAAGAGATGAGGACACAGAGGCCCACAGGTGGAAGACTATGTGAGGACACAGCAAGAAGGCAGCTGTCTGTAAGCCAAAGAGAGAGGCCTCACCTCAGAAGAAATCAATCCTGCTGCACTTTGACCTTGGACTTCCAGCCTGTAGCACTGTGAGAAATAAATGTTTGTTGTTTAAGCTCCCCAGCCTGTTGCATTTATTAACAGCAGCCTGAGCTAAGACACCAGGTAAGAAGAAAAAGGTTGGGAGGCGGGCTGGTTCATTGAAACGAGTTATGAACAAACATATAGGAATCAATATAAACAGCATTACCTGCATGCCAAGGCCCAGGAGGAAGTGTGAGGATATCAGGAAAGGACAGTCCCTGGAGTCCCGGAAACACTGCAGCTCCACCACCACAGCTTCCTGGCCTCCTTCCATTCCCACCTGGGAAATAGGATGTGCTTTCAGAAGCTGCACTCGGGAAACATCAAACTACATGTGCCATTTGAAAATGTTGATTATAATTATAAAATATGTTCATTTAGAGATACAATTTAGCAAATACAGAAAAGTATCAAGAAGGAAATTAAAATCTCCTAAAATCCTATGACAGCAATACAATCACTATTAACATTTTGGTATGTTTCCCTCCTGTATTTTTACCATCCCATAAACAGATCTGTATATGTTTACACCATACCATTTTTCATATTTTCTTTATCAAAGAGGGAAATGTTATTTTCAAGTTACATTTTATTAACATATCTCAAAATACAAATGGAACAACACTTTGAAGACTAGTGTCGATTTATATCTATACATATATTTTAGAGACAAAGGTCTTGCCATGTTGTCCAGGGTGGCCTCAAACTCCTGGGCTCAAGAGATCCACCTGCCTCAGCCCCCTAATTAGCTGGGACTACAGGCGAGTGACACCACACCAGACACTAGCATTGATTTTCATTTGCATGATTTTGTGAAAAAGAAAAAAAAAAAGGATTTTGTTTTTCTTTCTAATGCAAAAGGAATGGAAATGCAACATAGTGTAAATACTTAGCATCAAACCTTCCCTTTCCAAATACAAGAAACTGTTAATAACAGGGAAAAGGACTTTTATTTTTAACATCATATTGATGTTTTGTACTATTTAAAATTTTTGCTATGAGCATGCATTACTTCTATAATATAAATACTAAAAATTTAAACATTAAATTCTAAACATAAACATTTTCTTGACTGTTAAAAATCAAATCCGAGCACAGTGGCTCACGCCTGTAATCCTAGCACTTTCAGAGGCTAAGGAGGGAGGATGGCTTAAGCCCAGGAGTTTGAGACTAGCAACATAGTGAGATTTTGTCTCCACAAAAATAATTAAATAAACATACAAATAAAATCAACTCATATTTTAAGGAGTGTATGATATTCAGAATATGCATAATTTTTCAAAACAATGAGAAAATGATCGAATAAGAAAAAACACTCAGAAGACATTCAAACAGGTTTTTGTCTTTTTTTTTTTTTGCTAACTAGAAATCAGATTCTTACTTTCTCCAAGGTGTTATATTTTGCAACTTCAAAATCTTGACATGAGGAATTTCAACATTCTCTGTACAAAACCTGAAATTTGTACAGTGTATAATTAAAATTTTAACATTAAATGGATTTTAGGCAAAACAGAATTTCACAAATTTTTTCTTGTACATCTTATTATTATTATTATTATGCTATAAGTTCTAGGGTACATGTGCACAACATGCAGGTTTGTTACATATGTATACATGTGCCATGTTGGTGTGCTGCATCCATTAACTCGTTATTTACATTAGGTATATCTCCTAATGCTATCCCTCCCCCCTCCCCCTCCCCACAATAGGACCCAGTGTGTGATGCTCCCCTTCCTGTGTCCAAGTGATCTCATTGTTCAATTCCCACCTGTGAGTGAGAACATGTGGTATTTGGTTTTCTCTTCTTGCGATAGTTTGCTGAGAACGAAGGTTTCCAGCCGCATCCATGTCCCTACAAAGGACACGAACTCATCCTTTTTTATGGCTGCATAGTATTCCATGGTGTATATGTGCCACATTTTCTTAATCCAGTCTGTCATTGATGGACATTTGGGTTGATTCCAAGTCTTTGCTATTGTGAATAGTGCCGCAATAAACATACGTGTGCATGTGTCTTTATAGCAGCATGACTTATAATCCTTTGGGTATATCCCCAGTAATGGGATGGCTGGGTCAAATGGTATTTCTAGTTCTAGATCCTTGAGGAATCGCCACGCTGTTTTCCACAATGGTTGAACTTAGTTTACAGTCCCACCAACAGTGTAAAAGTGTTCCTATTTCTCCACATCTTCTCCAGCACCTGTTGTTTCCTGATTTTTTAATGATTGCCATTGTAACTGGTGTGAGATGGTATCTCATTGTGGTTTTGATTTGCATTTCTCTGATGGTGAGTGATGATGAGCATTTTTTCATGTGTCTGTTGGCTGTATGAATGTCTTCTTTTGAGAAGTGTCTGTTCATATCTTTTGCCCACCTTTTGATGGGGTTGTTTTCTTCTTGTAAATTTGATTGAGTTCTTTATAGGTTCTGGATATTAGCCCTTTGTCAGATGAGTAGATTGCATAAAATTTTCTCCCATTCTGTAGGTTGCCTGTTCATTCTGATGGTAGTTTCTTTTGCTGTGCAGAAGCTCTTTAGTTTAATTAGATCCCATTTGTCAATTTTGGCTTTTGTTGCTGTTGCTTTTGGTGTTTTAGACATGAAGTCCTTGCCCATGCCTATGTCCTGAATGGTATTACTTAGGTTTTCTTCTAGGTTTTTATGGTTTTAGGTCTCACATTTAAGTCTCTAATCCATCTTGAATTAATTTTCATACAAGGAGTAAGGAAAGGATCCAGTTTCAGCTTTCTACTTATGGCTAGCCAGTTTTCCCAGCACCATTTATTAAATAGGGAATCCTTTCCCCATTTCTTGTTTTTGCCAGATTTGTCAAAGATCACATGGCTGTAGATGTGTGGTATTATTTCTGAGGGCTCTATTCTGTTCCATTGGTCTGTATCTCTGTTTTGGTACCAGTACCATGCTATTTTGGTTACTGTAGCCTTGTAGTATAGTTTGAAGTCAGGTAGCGTGATGCCTCCTGCTTTGTTCTTTTGGCTTAGGATTGTCTTGGCAATGCAGGGTCTTTTTTGGTTCCATATGAACTTTAAAGCAGTTTTTTCCAATTGTCTGAAGAAAGTCATTGGTAGCTTAATGGGGATGGCATTAAATCTATTAATTACTTTGGGCAGTATGGCCATTTTCTTTCTTTCTTTCTTTATTTTTTTATTATACTTTAAGTTCTAGGGTACATGTGCATAATGTTTATATCATGTATAACTCCCCAATGCAATCCCTCCCTCCTCCCCCCTCCCCCTGATAGGCCCCAGTGTGTGATGTTCCCCTTCCCGAGTCCAAGTGATCTCATTGTTCAGTTCCCACCTATGAGTGAGAACATGCGGTGTTTGGTTTTCTCTTCTTGTGATAGTTTGCTAAGAATGATGGTTTCCAGCTGCATCCATGTCCCTACAAAGGATGCAAACTCATCCTTTTTGATGGCTGCATAGTATTCCATGGTGTATATGTGCCACATTTTCTTAATCCAGTCTGTCACAGATGGACATTTGGGTTGATTCCAAGTCTTTGCTATTGTGAATAGTGCTGCAATAAACATACGTGTGCATGTGTCTTTGTAGTAGAGTAATTTATAATCCTTTGGGTATATACCCAGTAGTGGGATGGCTGGGTCATATGGTACATCTAGTTCTAGATCCTTGAGGAATCGCCATACTGTTTTCCATAATGGTTGAACTAGTTTACAATCCCACCAACAGTGTAAAAGTGTTCCTATTTCTCCACATCCTCTCCAACATCTATTGTTTCCTGACTTCTTAATGATTGCACAATATTGATTCTTCCTGTCCATGAGTATGGTATGTTCTTCCATTTGTTTGTGTCCTCTTTTATTTCACTGAGCAGTGGGTTGTAGTTCTCCTTGAAGAGGTCCTTTACATCCCTTGTAAGTTGGATTCCTAGGTATTTTATTCTCTTTGAAGCTATTATGAATGGGAGTTCATTCATGATTTGGCTCTCTGTTTGTCTGTTACTGGTGTATAAGAATGCTTGTGATTTTTGCACATTAATTTTGTATCCTGAGACTTTGCTGAAGTTGCTTATCAGCTTAAGGAGATTCTGGGCTGAGACAATGGGGTTTTCTAAATATACAATCATGTCATCTGCAAACAGGGACAATTTGACTTCTTCTTTTCCTAACTGAATACCCTTGATTTCTTTCTCTTGCCTGATTGCTGTGGCCAGAACTTCCAACACTATGCTGAACAGGAGTCGTGAGAGAGGGCATCCCTGTCTTGTGCCAGTTTTCAAAGGGAATGCTTCCAGTTTTTGCCCATTCAGTATGATATTGGCTGTGGGTTTGTCATAAATAGCTCTTATTGTTTTGAGATACATTCCATCAATACCAAATTTATTGAGACTTTGTAGCATGAAGGGCTGTTGAATTTTGTTGAAGGCCTTTTCTGCATCTATTGAGATAATCATGTGGTTTTTGTCTTTGGTTCTGTTTATATGATGGATTACATTTGCTGATTTGCATATGTTGAACCAGCCTTGCATCCCAGGGATGAAGCCCACTTGATCATGGTGGATAAGCTTTTTGATGTGCTGCTGGATTCAGTTTGCCAGTAATTTATTGAAGATTTTGCATCGATGTTCATCAGGGATATTGATCTAAAATTCTTTTTTTGTTGTATCTCTGTTAGGCTTTGGTATCAGGATGCTGTTGGCCTCATAAAATGAGTTAGGGAGGATTCCCTCTTTTTCTATTGATTGGAAGTTTCAGAAGGAATGGTACCAACTCTTTCTTGTACCTCTGGTAGAATTCAGCTGTGAATCCGTCTGGTCCTGGACTTTTTTTGGTTGGTAGGGTATTAATTATTGCCTCAATTTCAGAGCCTGCTATTGGTCTATTCAGGGATTCAACTTCTTCCCGGTTTAGTCTTGGGAGAGTGTAAGTGTCCAGGAAATTATCCATTTCTTCTAGGTTTTCTAGTTTATTTGCATAGAGGTGTTTATAGTATTCTCCGATGGTAGTTTGTATTTCTGTGGGGTCCGTGGTGATATCCCCTTTATCATTTTTTATTGCGTCTATTTGATTCTTCTCTCTTTTCTTATTAGTCTCGCTAGCAATCTATCAATTTTGTTGAGGTTTTCAAAAAACCAGCTCCTGGATTCATTGATTTTTTGGAGGGTTTTTTGTGTCTCAATCTCCTTCAGTTCTGCTCTGATCTTAGTTATTTCTTGCCTTCTCCTAGCTTTTGAATGTGTTTGCTCTTGCTTCTCCAGTTCTTTTAATTGTGATGTTAGGGTGTCAATTATAGATCTTTCCTCCTCTCTCTTGTGGGCATTAGCAATAGCTAAGGTCACTTGAAGCTGAGGACTAGAATTATCTAAGGGCTTTTTTACTCACATTTGTGGCAACTGAAGCTGGCTTTTGGCTGAGACTTTAGCTGGGACTGTCAGCTGGAACAGCTACATAAGGATTCGCCACGTGGCTTGAGCTTCCTCAGGATATATGGTGGCTGTATTCTAAGGACAAGTTTCTATAGAGAAAGAAAGAAAGCGGGAAGCTGAATTACATTTTCTAGCCTAATCTTCAGAAATGACACTGCACTTCCATACATAATATATATATTATATATATTATAATTATATCTATGCCTTCTATATATAATATAATTCCATTATATTATATTCACCAGAAGCTAGTTACTAAGGCCAGCTCATATTCAACAGAGGGAAATTCAAGGGAGAAATATGTCAACCAATTAGTAGATGTATTTTAAAACCACCATGCTGCTCACTTTTCTAAAATCAAATTCTTCACCAAGAGTCATTATCTATGAAAACAACGCAGAAGAAACATGAAAAATTTCAGAAGCTTAAAAAGAAGTTGGAGAAAGTAATAGTAAATTTCAGAACTCATATGAAAAGAAATATGGTGGGAAGTGAAAAATTTGAACAGTATAAAAGGGAGATAAAAGAACGAGCAAGATAGGAGACAATAAAAAATTAGAAGACCTGAATCTATTCTTAGAGATTAGTTTATTTTTCTGATGGAGGGAAGAACACATACAGAGAGCTGGAGCTGAGAAAGGTCCCTGTGTTCTGCGTAGCCGACTGTGGCGAGATGCTAGAGCGAAGGGGCAGAGGATGGCAAGTGATGAGAGATGAGGCTGAATAACTTGACAGGAGCCAAACTGATTTGGGCATTTTTACTCCATGCTAGGAATCTGGAACCTTTCTTGGGGCCAAAAGTAAACCAATGACAAAGTAAATGACTGGAGATTTAAAATGTCACCTGTCATGTGGCTGCCTTTGAACTGGAGTGGCCTGAGTGTTACTAGATGAGCCTGGAGTCTGTCTCTTGGCCTTAAATCACCACCATAAACCCGGGAAGTCGACGATTCCTTTGTTTTCTGAGAACAGTTTCAGTGTGCTGGCTGGCAGGTCCATAGGGATAGCAGAAGTGAAGAAAATGTAGAGCCAGAGGAAAAAAGATACACAGACTTCTTGAGATTTCTCTGAAGCTACGGAACATGATGAATTAACGACGGGTTAAGTATACTTTTCATTATAAATGTTAATGCTTTCACATCTTTCATTAGTGGTATGTATGAAAAAATATTTAACATTATCTATAAACCAAACAATAGAAAGGGATGCCATTTACTATTTATAATTTATTTCAGAAATCAATGAATTTAATTTAATTCATAAACATTGGTAACATACCTTTTTGTATCTCTGTAGTTGTACTGTCTTGCAACTCCTGCTGCATCTGTAATATGTAAAATATTATTTATAATGTTTAAGTTAAACAAGAGACATTATTTTGAGAATGATATTTATTAAATCTTTCATATAAAAATTTTGGGAGGCTGAGACGGGCAGATCACGAGGTCAGGAGATCGAGACCATCGTGGCTAACACGGTGAAACCCCGTCTCTACTAAAAAATACAAAAAACTAGCCGGGGAGGTGACAGGCGCCTGTAGACCCAGCTACTCCGGAGGCTGAGGCAGGAGAATGGCGGGAACCCGGGAGGCGGAGCTTGCAGTGAGCTGAGTTCCAGCCACTGCACTCCAGCCTGGGCGACAGAGCAAGACTCTGCCTCAAAAAAAAAAAAAAAATTTTCAGAGGCTAGATCGAACTTGAGAATTGCTTAAATAAAAAAAAACCCCATAAATAAAATTCCTTATTTTAAGTTTAGATAATAGAGAACATATATGTGTTATGCGGTTTGGATTAATCTGACAAAAATACAATTAATATTGGTATACTGAAATAGTAGATACTTTGTGGTGATAATGATATGATATCCAATACCTCCACAGATTTTAGGTATAAAGACATATTTTCCTAACAGGTATAGGAATAGTTTGAGAGACAGTTTTCCATACCGCTTCTGTGACAAAAACCACATAGATAGGCTTTATAAAATTAGTAAATGACAGTAGCATCATCAGACAGGCCTTGTAGAATAACTCAGCATCAGATAAAGGGAGAAGCCTTTATTGGAGGAATCTTATCTTTCATTAACGCTACGTAAAATGTACAGTTTTACATGACTTGAACTAAGAAACTACTAATGTTATTATTTTCTTTTCTTACAAAAGCTCTTCTAAATATTTCCTATGTGTAATAGATTTTATTAGTTCGTTATACCCCAGTCACAAATACTTTCATAATACATACATTTTACTTAGATTAAAAATCAAATACTTTTCATGATAGAGTGCTTACTGTTACCCTTACAAAAGTAAGCTAGAGAAAAGGAAATGTTAAGAAAATTATAAGGAAGATAAAGTATATTTACAGTACTGCACTGAATTTATCAATACCGTAAGTTTACTTCATGTGTTTCTGAGATGAATCATCTGTCTGAAAATGCAGGCAAAGATACAGATCTCAAACTGTGGTACATATCAAGCAAATCAGCTTTTTCTTATAATGTTATTTCTCTGCTTCTTGGAAGCACTTTATGCATCGCTAGTGGTACTTTCTTTGGGTTCTATGATTTACACTATTAAACTAAACATGATGAAAAATACAAGAAGTCCTAGCTAGAGCATTCAGACAAGAGAAGGAAGCAAAGGGGATCTATTTGGAAAGGAAAAAGTAAAATTACCCATGTTTGAAGATGACATAATTTTATATTTGGAAAACCTAAACACTCCCCCTAAGAACTGATAAACGAATTCAGTAAAGTTGCAGGATAAAAAAAGAAACATAAAAAATCAGTAACCTTTGTATATACCAACGTTGAACAATCTGAAAAAGAAATCAGAAACTATTGTCATCTACAATAGCTCAAACAAAATAAGATATGCAGGAATACATTTCACCTAAGAAGTGAAGGACCTCTATAGTGAGAACTATAAAACATCGATTCAAGAAATGGAATAGGAGACAAAATTGAAATTCCATTTTCAAGGATTGCAAGAATCCATATTGTTAAAATGTCCATCCTACCCAAAGCAATCCACAGTCAATGAAGTCCCTATCAACATACCAATGATATCTTCACAGGAATAGAAATAATAATCCTAAAATGTTCTGATGGAATCACAAACACCCAGAACAGCCAAAGTCATTCTGAGCAGAACAAAACTGAAGGAATTACATAATCTCACTTAAAATTATACTACAGAGCTATGGGTAACCAAAGCAGCATGGTAACTGGCATAAAAAAAGACACATGGACCAGTACAACAGAATAGAGAGGCCAGAAATAAATTCATACATCTACAGGGAAGTCACTTCAACAAAAATACCAAGAACATACATTGGTGACAAGACAGTGTTTTCAATTAATGGGGCTGTGAAAATTGGATATCCATGTTTAGAAGAATGAAACTAGACCCCTGTCTCTCATCACACACAAAAATCAAATGCATTAAAGACCTAATTCTGAGATGTCGAACTATGAATCTACTGAAAGAGAACATTTGGGAAACTTCAGAACATTGGTCTGAGCAAAGATTTCTTGAGTAACACCCGTGAAGCACATGCAACCAGAGCAAAAATAGACAAAGAGGATCACGTCAAACTCAAAAGCTTCTACACAGCAAAGGAGACAACCAACAAAGTCAGGAGATAACCCACAGAATGGGAGAAAATATTTGCAAACTATCCATCTGACAAGAGATTAATAACCAGAATATATAAGGAGATCAAACCACTCAATAGGGAAAAAAAATCTAATAATCTGATTTTAAAATGGGCAAAAAGGCCGGGCGCGGTGGCTCAAGCCTGTAATCCCAGCACTTTGGGAGGCCGAAGCGGGCGGATCACGAGGTCAGGAGATCGAGACCATCCTGGCTAACACGGTGAAACCTCGTCTCTACTAAAAACTACAAAAAACTAGCCGGGCGACATGGCGGCGCCTGTAGTCCCAGCTACCCGGGAGGCTGAGGCAGGAGAATGGCATGAACCCGGGAGGCGGAGCTTGCAGTGAGCTGAGATCCGGCCACAGCACTCCAGCCTGGGTGACAGAGCAAGACTCAGTCTCAAAAATAAAATAAAATGGGCAAAATATGTCAATAGACCTTTCTCAAAGGAAGAAATGGGAAACAGGTATATAGAAAGGTGCTCAACATCATTGATCGTCAAGGAAATGCAAATCAAAACTACAATGAGATAACATCTCACCCCACTAGAAAGGGCTTTGATACAAAAGACAAGCAACAACAAATGCTGGCAAGGACACAGAGAAGAGGGAACCCTCATACGCTGTTGTTGGGAGTGTAGATTAGTACAACCGCTATGGAGAACAGCGTGGAGCTTCCTCAGAAACCTAAAAACACTGCCGTATGATCCAGCAATCCCCCTTTACCAGTCTTTGCTCCTGTACCCCATCAGGAGAGGCAGATGCCATAGCCAAGTATTATGAAGAGGTGGCTCAGCAGTTTGAGAAAAGCAGCATTATTTCTACATATCTGTCAGTTCCAGCTGCTGTTATGCACAATTATATGATGGATCCAGTGTGGGAAGATGTTAAAGAGAGCATTTGGGTATTTATCCAGAAGAATGGAAATCAGTATGTGCAAGAGGTAATTGGTACTTCCAAGTTTACTGCAGCACTATTCACAATAGCCAAGATTTATGTGACCATCAGGCAAATAGATAAAGAAGATTATATATAGGCCAGGCGCAGTGGCTCAAGCCTGTAATCCCAGCACTTTGGGAGGCCGAGACGGGCGGATCACGAGGTCAGGAGATCGAGACCATCCTGGCGAACACGGTGAAACCCCGTCTCTACTAAAAAATACAAAAAAATTAGCCGGGCGAGGTGGCGGCGCCTGTAGTCCCAGCTACTTGGGAGGCTGAGGCAGGAGAATGGCGTGAACCCGGGAGGCGGAGCTTGCAGTGAGCTGAGATCTGGCCACAGCACTCCAGCCTGGGCGGCAGAGCGAGACTCCGTCTCAAAAAAAAAAAAAGAAGATTATATATATACACACACACACACACACGCACATACATACACACAATGGAGCACTCTTCAACCATAGAAAAGAATGAGATACTGCATTTGCAACAACAATGAAGGAACTAGAGGTCATTATGTCAAGGGAAATCAGCCAGGCACAGAAAGACTTCTCACTCATTTGTGGGAGCGAAAAATTAAAACAATGAAAGTCATGAACACAGAGAATTGACTGAAGGTTACCAGTGGCTGGGAAGGGTAGTGGGGGTTGGGGGTAGGTGATGATGGTTAATGGGTAAAAAAAATATATAGTTAGATAAGATCTACTACTTGATAGCACAACAGGGTGTCTACAGTCAACAATAATTTAGTGTACATTTAAAAATAAAACAGTATGATTGTAAGCTTTGTAACTCAAAGAAATGATGTTTGAGGTGATGAATACATTTACCCTGATGTAATTATTATGCATTGATTGTATGCCTCTACCAAAATATCTCATGTATTTTATAAATATATACCTACTATGCCTCATACAAATCATATTAAAAAGAAAACTACATGAGTACCATGAGATCACTTTCACTGTGAAACATGATTTCCCAGCAAGACGAAGTCCTCCTGTGGAGACGATGGGCGTCGCCTGGCGTTTTAAGTGGATAACCGCAACACTGGAGCTCACTGCAGTAGCAACAGGAGGTGGCTATGAGAACATTACAACAGTGTAATTAATACTCGATTGACAGGCTGAGTTTGAACACACAGGTACACAGCATGGACACTGTAAAACTCGTAAGTGGGATCGTATTATATGCAGATTGTAGATTTCGGCAATTTGACTTTTTTTTTTTTTGGAGACAGAGGCTTGCTCTGTTACCCAGGCCGGAGTGCAGTGGCATGATCGTGGGTCACTGCAACCTCTGTCTCCTGGGTTCAAGTGATTTTTCTGCCTCAGCTTCCCAAGTAGCTGGGATCACAGGCACCCACCACCATATCCGGCTAATTTTTATATTTTTAGTAGAGACAGGGTTTCACCATATTGGCCAGGCTGGTCTCAAACTCCTAACGTCAAGTGATCCACCCACCTTGGCCTCCCAAAGTGCTGGAATTACAGGGGTGAGCCACTGCACCCAGCCTGCAATTTGATATTTTTACCTGTCTTCAAGATCTTTCCTTTCTCATGGAGATACTTCAATTTTTATAAATATAGCTACACGAAATCTTTAAATGGCTTCAATAACAAACTTGGCCTCTTTGAAAGAGCACTGGAACACAGATGCCTTAAAAGAATTCTACATAATGAAATCTATTAATTATTCAGCATTTTAACAATCACAATTCAACAACTTACAGTGATCTGAAGGTCCTCAAGGTCCTAAATGACTTCTGAAATTAAATTATGTTCAGTAAAAAGCCGCTAAACTCTTTAGGTTTTGAATAAACCTAAGTAAACTACAATTTTGTTGCACTAAAATAATACCTATCTTAAAGGTGGTTTCCCTAAACTATTAGCTAATCTCTTTCTCTAAGCACTATTTTACCAGATTTTCAAGTTGATAAAAATAATGGTTATTCTCTCATTTGGTAAATACCACTTTATAACAAAGAAAACACTTCAAATACAAGACTTTATTTGTTTATTAATAAAGTAATTCATTATGACTTTTGAAAAAAAAAAGTTGTAAAATGTTCTGCGTACATGTCAATGTAGGTTAGGCCAGCCAAAAGACAAAGCAAAGCGTCAACATTAAGTCACAGGCTAGGATTATACAAATAAGAACAAATACACGGCTTATGGTACTTGTTAGGTAAACACAACCAAACTAAACTGTACTTCAAATCTGTTTATATAAAAGCATATTAAAGCTCACTTTAAAATAGTGTCCATCTTTTCTTTTAAACAGGCATAGACTCATTTGCAGTCATGTACAAATATACCTAATAGCTTTCTTCATCTTTTAATACAAGTGCAATTCCTTGCTTCTTTATGCAACCTAACAAAATAATATAGAATGAAGTCATTAGAAAAATATGAACCTTTCTGAATCTATATTACATTTTAATTTAAATCGGAAAATACAGTTTAGATCATATGAAACATATGGATTTCAGACATGTATTATCTGTTTCCAACAGATTATCAGAGATGGTCTTTATTTTGGCTGAAATGCAAAAATATGACTTTCTTAATAACAGATTAAAAATACTTTCCATTGATAGCAGTGCTAGTCCCTAGAACAAAAGGTAAGCAAAACTTATTTGTAAGTTACTGCCTATTCAATGCCCAGAATATGTAGATCCTAACTCTAAGCCCTTAATATACATGTTTTAAAGATAACTGAAAGGAGATCTCACATGCCTGATAATCCTTAATTTAAACAGTCCTGTAAACATAGTCAAAATCTGCTAATAGAAATACAATTCAAGTAAACATTGCATATTTGATTTAAATCACCTTACAGTTAAATTCACTCATGACACATTGGATCATAACCACTAATATGTAAAAAGTTTTTAAAAAATCATCCTTACGTATAGATGAAAATAAACTTTGTAAACTTGTTCATTTAAAATAACTAATTTACTGCAGCTGCTCTTTGGTTTGGCATGGTTTCAGGTACTGAATATTTAAGTAAATTTGTTCCCAGGTAAACCACGTCTCCTAATTTGTTTTTAATGGCAATGGTAAGCCCTGAACTTCATTTTTCTTAAGGTGTCATCACAAATGTTCAAGTGTTTGAAGGACCAAAGATAGTACTTATAAAATTTGGCAGGGCTTCATTTTGATTTTTTCTCCCCAAATAGTTGATAACGATAATCAATACCAGTTGAAATACCAAAGAGGCAGCCTTTCCCTGATTCCCACACCACTTGTAGGCCTTTGCTAGAATGGTCATTAATACGTATGAATCAGTTCAGCTAAATATTATTTAGAATGTGGCAAAATGCTGGCTGTAAATTAAACCAAAGATAAATAATTCAAAGGCTTTAACTGAAAATTTCTGAAAAGATGTTTGCTGTGCTATTATATTAAAGATGTTAAATAACAAAAATTAAAAGAACTGAGAAAGACTATACTACCATGAAAGTGCATAATAGTGAAGAAGAAAATAAAGTTTCCTTGGCGTTAGCCAGGTACATGCAAATCTTTTGATCTGAATGTAGAAATACTCACAAAAAGTACCAGGAGAACATTTCTGAAAGTAGTCAAGTATGTTTAAACATTTATCTCCTTATAATATGCAAACTGCCAAACTGGGAAGTTACGTTTTTAGTTGGTAGTTGATATATATATATTTTTGAGATGGAGTTTCACTCTTGTCACCCAGACTGGAGTGCACCAGACTCCAGGCTCACTGCAACCTCTGCCTCCTGGGTTCAAGTGATTCTCTTGCCTCTACCTCCCAAGTAGCTGGGAATACAGGAGTGTGCCACCATGCCTGGACAGTTTTTGGGTTTTTTTTTTAATTTTTAGTAGAGAGAGGGTTTTGCCATTTTGACCAGGCTAATCTTGAACCCCTGACCTCAGGTGATCCGCCAGCCTCGGCCTCCCAAAGTGCTGGGATTATAGGCATGAGCCACCATGCCCAGCAATAATTGATATCTCTAACTCTCATTCCAGTTTGCTAGAATCGAGATTATTAAGACTAAGGAGTTGAAACAAAGGTAGAAGAATCCATACTACAGTATTTCAAACTGTTTTCAAAGCTAACTCATTCCTTTGGTTCAAAGAGAAAAAAAGTTGCCTCCTTTTAAAACCTAATATTGGTATGGCTGATGGAAATTAGACCAAATTATAAACCTACAGTAGCAACCATAAAATTTATGCTGTACTAGGAAATGATAGAGCTATTCCTAGTGTATTGTTGAGCATATAGAAGGTACTCCAAAAAATTGACTGGGGCCGTGAGTGGTGGCTCACGCCTATAATCCCAGGACTTTGGGAAGCTGAGGCGGGTGGATTATTTGAGGTCAGGAGTTCGTGACCAGTCTGGTCAACATGGTAAGACCTTGTCTCTTCTAAAAATGTAAAAATTAGCTGGGCCTGGTGGCGTGAGCCTGTGATCCCAGCTACTTGAGAAGCTGAGGCAGGAGACTCTATTGAACCCGGGAGGTGGAGGTTGCAGCGAGCCAAGATCCCACCACTGCACTCCCACCTGAGAGACAGAGCAAGACTGCCTGGAAAAAAGAAGAAAAAAATTTACTTGGTGAATGAAAAGTGATTTTGCAAAATTAGGCATCGCAGAATGTTAGAAGTCATCCAGTCCAACTCATTCACAACACCCCTCCCCTGCAGTCCCATTTTACAGACAGGAAACTCCAACCTGCAGTACTCACAGATGCTGCTGAGATTCATCTCCACCCACCAACTGGAAGCAATCGATTATTTTGGGGGGTGTGCGTGTGTCTGACTAAAAGGTGTAAATGAGGAGTAACATTTCGACATCGTTTATTCTGTACTTTTCTTTGGAGTTAATGCAACAACTCCTGTCGCTTAGATTAGATTTAAAAGGAAAAGGGAGAAATGTTTCTAGGCAGAAAGGGGTTGCTGTTAGAAAGTCAGACTTGAGACTGTGCATCTAAGAGTAGAATCCACTTCTCAGAGACTGGGAATGTAAAATGACCACTCAGGTTAGACTTTCCAACTGAGAGCCAGGAGGAAAACTTATTCTAAAGTTTTTTTGCCTAGTTTGAATTGCATTTTAAGTCACTGTTTAAGCTGTTACAGTATTACTGTAAAAAAGTTTCAAAGTAATTTTTAGTCATTACCTACCCTGAAATTTGAAAGTCAAGTCAATAGCATGCTTTATTCTAACTACTGGTAAACCTCAAACTATTCTTTAACAGATTACAATATTCCTCTTAGCTTTTCTTCTGGACACTTATACTTCTTCCTACTGTGTCCAGTATTTCTCCAGCACATGTACCTTTGTGTTTCTCTGCCCATGTACATACCCCTGAAAGTTCAACAACAAAAGTTATAAAATAGCAGAGAGAACCCAAAATAGTTCTTATCCTGCCAAGTTCCCTTTAAGCCTTGGGCACTTGTTCCACTACATGGTTGTATTAATGCTTACAACTAAGCTTTCGATGAATTAGACCAATGTGTTCTATGTTCTAAATGATATTTAGATATCTGAATCCTTCTGTTATAGCCAACAATAAAAGTTATTAAAAATGTTGAAAAGTATAAAATAGCAATTATAAATTAGCAAATACCCAATTTAAAAAAGCATTTTCCTTATACAGTACAAGCAACAGCAATTGGAATATTATTCACTTTCAGCCACCATTCGTCCGAGATGTACTTTACTTTCAAGTTTTTAAGCTTGTGTTTTTAGAGTGAAAATGTATATGGATACTAATTCTAATAATGTAATTCAGGTATCAAAAAATACATACGCATGTTAAAATGTGATGACAGCTCATATTATAGCATCTCATAACAGGTAAGTATTATTTCCAGAATAATATTAAGTCACTTTTGTAGCTCTAAGTCAATGCTGCACAAATGGACACTGAAGATTAAGGCATCGTTCTGCTCTGGAGTAGTGCGTCTGTGGATCCCAGGAACTGCACAAAGGCTTTCTTTTTAAAAATATATCTTCTGTTATACTTCAATTATTTCATTCCATTGATCATTTTCTTGCAAATGAAAACTGAAAATATCAGTCTATAATGTTTTCATACACCTACAAAAAAGAAACAAAGTGTTGGTTAAAACTTGATTTTTTTATTTCTGAAAGTATTTACTAGATGGTTCTGTGGGCTAAGGTACAAAGCTACTAATATAACAAGATGGAATATAAGTAAGTCCTTAACGCTACTAACATTATAATAATGGAGATTGTTGTAGCAGTACATGAGGGGTATTACTTTCTTCCCCTGAAGCAATCAAAAGAGTATCTTAAAAGGGAGAATCCTACGGGACTCCCAGACTGCCAACTTGGACAGCGTTTGAGAAGACATCTGGCCCACCTACACCTGTCCTAAGACTGGTGCAAGATGCAGAAAACTTCCCACAGCAACTGTTAACAGAACTGCAGCTGAAGATCCTCAACCACCACAAGCATCAGCAATTATTCCGCCCACACTAAGAAGAAACGTAGACCTCGGCCGGAGGGCTTGTCTGGACACCAAGCGTTACTCCACAGCTCCAGCTCTTGGTGACATGGACCTGGCTTACGATCACCATATGTGGGTCATACAGCTCCTCTTCTGTCTGCAGCCACTCTGCCCAACGTGACCTCCACCCCGAGTGCCTGTGATCTGACTCTGTCCTGGGTCTTAGGCTCTGGCTGCATCCCTGCACGCAGGCTCAAGGTCCCCTGCCAGGGCCTAACTGCTGAGGACAAGCCCACAAGTGAGGAAACAGATGCTCCTCTAGCTGACACTCCAGATAAGACGCCTTCAGAAAAACCAAACTCTGTTATACAGGAACAGGATGATAAATGTGTTAAGCTCCATGTTTGTGGTAATTTACTACTTAGCAATCTTCTCTTGCTGTGTCTTTTACAAACCATATAACATAAATAAACCTCTTAATTCTTTTTGAGAATCTTTAATTTTGGTCATTTTTCTCTGGGTTGAATTTCCTCAATAGTGGACAAAAGTCGTTTTTTTTTTCTTTTTTTTGAGACAGGACCTTGCTCTGTTATCCAGGCTGGAGTGCAGTGGTGCCATCTTGGCTCACTGCAGCCTCGACCTTCTGGGCTCAAGTGATCCTCCCACTTCGGCCTCCCAAGTAGCTGGGACTGCATGTGCACATCAACACAAACCTGGCTAATTTTTTATTTTTTGTAGAGATGAGGTCTTGCTATACTAATATAAGTGTCTCACCCAGGCTGGTCTCTCCCTCCTGGGCTTAAGTGATCCTCCCACCTTGACCTCCCAAAGTGCTGGAATTAGAGGTGTGAGCCACCTTGCCCGGCCACCTTTTTTTCTTTAATTAATGGGGTACTGTTTACTGAAAAGGCCAGTGGTCCACATACCAGTCCTAAACTATTTTTATTACTTTCTTCATTAATTTACCAACAAATAGTTACTAAGATTGTGCTATAAGGAATAAAGAAAATGAGATTTTGGCAGATGTTACACTCCAGTCTTTCCTGTACTGCCTAATTTGGCGGATACAATTAAAAGGGCTAAAAAAAATAACTGCAAATTGTTTAAAGATTATGAAACATGAAAATAAGCTGCATTTATTCAAGGATTACCTTTACACTGTCTTACCTTGCTCTTATTCAAAATGGTTAGTTATGAACAAGTGGTACTCAATTTTCTATTGCCACTGTTACATGGTTATTTGTCCCTGTAAGCACATAATTATGTATGACAATGACAAAAAAAAAGAAGTATTAAGTTTCTGGCTAAATGGTAAAATTGATTACAGCAAAAATGACTATTCTGTAAATATAAAATAGGCTTATGGTATCAACTATTTGTCTTCTTATAGAACCCAGAAGTAAGTAAAGAGCTAACATTAGGAGTCAAAAAGTTTGATTTTATGTTTATCCTTGTAGAAATACCCACTGGCTTTAAAGATGTTAAACAGCAATAATTAAGAAGTTTGTAAAATGAACCTTTCCCTAGATCTTTATTTTTTAGAGATGGGCCTCAACAGTATTGCCTAGGCTGGCCTTAAACTTCGGGATTTTTCCTTGACCTTATACAAAAGGTGTAATGATCCTAATGAAGATCCTAAAGATACTAATTTAAGAGAATGTTTTAAATGCTGCTAAAAGTCAAGACAACAAAAAAACCTCAGAAATTCTAACAGTGTTTTAAAGGGTATTTAGGGTATTTGCTACAGTTAGTACAAATGGAGCTAAATGTCTGGAATCGTTTTTCTTTTTCCTTTTTTTTTTTTTTTGAGACAGGGTCTTGCTCTGTCATCCAGGCTGAAGTGCAGTGGCATGATCATAGCTCATTGTAGCTTCAATCTCCCAGGCTCAAGCAACCCTCTTGCCTTAGCCTCCCGAGTAGCTGGGACTACAGGCACATGCCATCAGGCCTAGAAAAATTTTTTCCCAAAGTTTTTGGTAGAGATAGGCTGCGTGGCCCAGGCTGGTCTCCAACTCCTGAGCTCAAGTGATTCTCCTGCCTCAGCCTCCTAAAGTGCTGGGATTACAGGTGTGGGCCACTGTGCCTGACCCAAAACCACTTTTCTATCTATACTGCAAGGAGATAATCACAGTGTTATTACTATTATCATTAAAAATTACCTCAGATGTGTTTTAGGCTGTAATGCTAGTTAAGTAGCCAGACAATATTTTAAACCCAGGTCTGATGAAAATTCTCACTTCAATTTTGCTGACTATTCCATACCTAAATCCTCAATTCATAAACGATTAAGAGTCACCTAAAAAAGGTTAAAATATATTCAGTGTGCTCTTTTTTTTCTTTCTTCCGCGAGACAGAGTCTCACTCTGTCGCCCAGGCTGGAGTGCAGGTGTGCCATCTCGGCTCACTGCAACCTCCACCTCCTAGGTTCAAGCAATTCTCCTGCCTCGGCCTCCCGAGTAGCTGGGATTACAGGCACGAGCGACCACACCCGGCTAATTTTTGTATTCTTAGTAGAGATGGGGTTTCACCATGTTGGCCAGGCTGATCTCCAACTCTTGACCGTGTGATCTGCCCACCTTGGCCTCCCAAAGTGCTGGGATTACAGGCGTGAGTCACCGCACCTGGCCAGCGTGCTCTTTTTAAACTAAGGAAGCAAAGAATGTAATGCTTTTCAAGAATTATTGTCAACTAAGCAAAAGCTGGGACCCTAAAGAATAACATTGCTGGCCAGACGCGGTGGCTCATGTCTATAATCCCAGCACTGAGGGAGGCTGAGGCGGGTAGATCCTGAGGGCAGGAGATCAAGACCATCCTGGCTAACACGGTGAAACCCCATCTCTACTAAAATACAAAAAAAATTAGCGGGTGCAGTGGCAGGCGCCTGTAGTCCCAGCTACCTGGGAGGCTAAGGCAGGGGAATCACTTGAACCCGGGAGGTGGAGGTTGCAGTGAGCAGAGATCATGCCACTGCACTCAAGCCTGGTGACAAAGCGAGATTCCATCTCAAAAAAAAAAAAAAAAAAAAAGAATAATGTTGCTTATTCAGAACAGCCAATGCCAAAAGAACTTTCCACATCTGTGTGGAGAAGTATGTGGCTGGGTTAACAAAAACCTGCAGTTGCACAGAAAAAAACATGAGCCACTATACTCTCCTCGCTCTATCCCTTCCTCATAGAAGCTACTAAGAACCACAAACACCCTACATATTTTACTTATTTACTTATTTATTTATTTGAGGCGGAGTCTTGCTCTGTCGCCCAGGCTGGAGTGAGTGGCGCGATCTCCGCTCACTGCAAGCTCCGCCTCCCGGGTTCACGCCATTCTCCTGCCTCAGCCTCCCAAGTAGCTGAGACTACAGGCACCTGCCACAACGCCCGGCTAATCTTTTATATTTGTAGTAGAAACGGGGTTTCATCGTGTTAGCCAGGATGGTCTTGTTCTCCTGACCTCGTGATCTGCCTGCCTCGGCCTCCCAAAGTGCTGGGATTATAAGCATGAGCCACCACGCACAGCATATATTTAAAAGTTTCACATATTTTAGTATTTTTAAAATGTTACATTATTTTGAGTTTTCCACATGTATTGTATCTGATGCTTTTCATCTGAACCAAAGCAGTGTTTCAAATGAGAACTATTACCTGATTTGAGCAGTGTTTCGAATGAGAACGATTACCTGATTTGACGATGCCTTCTTCAGCTCCATTCTCCAGCCACTGAGATTCACTGTCCAACAAACGGTTTTTTGATTCACTAAGTGGTTTGATAGGAAAAGGCTGATTTGAGCCACTACTGAAAAGAAGAGCAAACAACTTAATAAATAGCTTAATGCTCAACGATGGATACTTAATAAATTAATATGCAGCAAATTAGTATTCCTTCTCCTAAATATGTGAGGGCAACTCATGAGATCTTAGTACTCTGAAAAAACTATCTTCAAAATAAAAATATGCCCACAACCCCCCATTAAATGGCTGTCTAGACCCAAGAATCTGTATTCCAATGCTGCCAATGAAAACAATTAGTCAAAATCTAAAAAGCTTCAGAGGCCAGTCTGAACTGTTCTTAATATGTTAATCGGGAGCCATAGGCAGTGCAAGGACAGGTGGGGATCTATGTCTGTGGCCAGTACAAAACAATTACCTGTCATTTCCCAAGTTTTCTGCTTTCTACCTCTGCAGTTTAGATCTAAGGGGAAAAAATGATTCAGTGATTTAGCGTAGACTTATTTTTCTAGCTAAAAGATCCAGGGAGGGAGGGAATGGAGGCAGGAAAGGAAGAGGAAAAGGAAACTAATATTTGTTGGTTCCCTATTATGGGCCAGACACGATGCCAGGCCCTTATATACACTATCTCAGCATTCCAAATAACCTTCGGTCTTGAGTATCAGTATCCCAATTTCATAGAGGTGGAAACTGAGGCTCACAATTTAAGTGACTTGGCCAGAACCCTAACAAATGTTAGAGCTCAAAGGTCTAAGCTACATTCTAAGACTTACGGTTCTTCCAATATTAATATGCTAGTTTAGAACTTAACATTCCTCTTCTCCTACAACTTATTTCTGTAATGAATAAATTAGGAATGTTTTACTTGGACAGAAGTATCTCTAGCTTTTTTAAAATTTCATTTAAAATGAACTGTTACACTGAATGTATGAAAGTTTACTTGCCACGCAAATATTATGGGAAAATTTCCTCTAAGATGAATTAACGAAAAAAAATTGTAGTTTTGAATTCTCATTATTTTGATAGTATATTAAAATTTGTTTGTCAAAATAAAATGGTGATTAGTATAATGACTAATTTATTTGAAAAAACATAACTGACATAAACCAACCTAATCAAATCTTGAAAGGTCTTAGTTGCTTCCCAGCTTGCCCAGACATTTCCAGCTTTATGCGATTATCCTGGTTTAACTATTAATAAACAAGCATATGCTTTCCTACTCTTAAGTGTTCTGGTTTAGATAATAAAAAATTATGGTTATTAGCACATATACCTTTATTAACCCACAGTTAAAAAAATTTAAATTTCTCTTTCCCTAACTATGCTGATTTACTAAATCACTACTGTATTTACTCATAAGATGCACACACAACACATGTATACGGTTTGCTTTATGATGAATGTGGAAAAGCGTAAGGACAAGAAGCACACCTTCTGGCATACTCATTCTGGTTTGTAACAGACGCTTGTTCTGGATCCATCCCCACAAGGCGAGTTGGAAAACTGCAACCATCACCCAAGCTGCATAATGAAAAACAGTAATAATTTAAATAATGTTAAATTAAATCAAAATGGTCAAATTTAACACCCATTTTTCAGAGACACGGCATAAATTATCATAACTTGTCATATAAGGAAGTAATTCCTAAGATTTCTACTTTAGGGGTTATTACCTTGATATGGCGTGGCTGTGTCCTCACCCACATCTCATCTTGAACTGTGGCTCCCGTCATTCCCACGTGTCAGGGGCGGGACCCCGTGGGAGGTGCCTGAATCATGGGGCGGGTTTTTCCTGTGCTGTTCTTGTGATAATGGGCAAGTCTCACGAGAGCAGATGGTTTTATAAACGGGAGCTCCCCTGGCACATACTCTTGTGTCTGCCACCATGTAAAATGTGACTTTGCTTCTCCTTGCCTTCCACTATGATTGTGAGGCCTCCCCAGCCATATGTGAGTCAACTAAACGTCTTTCCTTTATAAATTACCCAGTGTCCGGTATGCCTTTACTAGCAGTGTGAGAACAGACTGATACCGCCATTGCAGACACAAGGCCTTTCCTTTTGTAATTTACATACACTGAGAAACAGTGTCTTCTGTGCCTACTAAGATGCTGATGCCTAGCATAGCACCCCAAGCATAGGCATTCAAGTATTTGAGTAACTGACCTGCTTATCGTAATCATTTATGAGATCACTCAGGCTCAAACTGAAATTCATGATGTAAGTTCCACGTATTTGTTTATTCAACAATATTCATTAAACAAATATTTACTGAATGCCTATGATGTTCTAGGTACTATTTTAAGCACTATGGATATAGGAAATAGTCAACAAAAGAGAAGAAACTTTCTGCCTTCAAGAAGCTTATGGTCTAAAAAGAGCACACTTATGCCTTATTTTCATATTATCTAAACACATCAAAATTGTATACTACAGGGACTTTTACTTCTTGCCAAGATGGAATAGCTGGTAAACTGTACATAGTCAGAAACTGAACAGTACAAAATTATTTTTTTTTGAAAACAGGCAGCAGAGAACTGTAGTCTCAGAAAAAAAGAAAACAAAACCAAGCAAGGCACAGCTTTCTGCCAGGACCCTGGCACTATGGGGGTGGGAAACAAGCAGAACAAGGTAGTTTCACTGAATTGAGATGACAGAGGTGGGAGTTTTGAGGCTGAGGGGGGCCAGGTGCAGTGGCTCACATCTGTAATCCCAGCACTTTGGGAGGCTGAGGCAGGCGGATCATGAGGTCAGGAGTTCAAGACCATCCGGGCCAACATGGTGAAATGCCATCTCTACTAAAAATACAAAAATTAGCTGGGTGTGGTGGCACGTGCCTGTAATCCCAGCTACCAGTGAGGCTGAGGCATGAGAATCACTAGACCCCGGGAGGCGGAGGTTGCAGTGAGCCAAGATTGCACCACTGTACGCCAGCCTGGGCACTCAGCCTGTCTCACTTTGAGAGAGAGTGAGACTCTGTCTAAAAAAAGAGGGGCTGAGGTGGCTTAAATCTATGGGACAGAGTTGTGAGAGAGCAAGATATGCAGAGAAATGGCTATAGAAATCTGCACTGTGGTGTACCTGAGTCTTCTGATAAATACTAAGCTGCACTTGTGAATCCAGGAAAAGAAGTGGGAATAATGAATGATGAATAATTCACAGAGCTTTCACAGCACTGGGAAGCATTCACATTTGCCCAGCTTGACTGGAGCGATCTCACTGAACACATGGATTTGGTAAAAACTCCATATTTATTGGAGTGCTAAACTAGCTCTAGAGAAAGTACTACTCGGACTCAACGTAATAAAGCTTAAAACAAGCCTCAGGCCAAGCGCAGTAGTAATGCCTCTAATCCTAGCCCTTCGGGAGGCCAATCTAGACAGGCAGCAAAGTAGCATTCAAAATGTCCACCACCCAATCAAAAATTACTGTACATGAAAAGCAGCACAGATGTGATCTATAGCTAAGAAAAAAAAGTTAATAGAAAAAATCAGAAACTTAGCAATTTCAGTGAAAATTAGCAAACAAGACTTTTTAAAAATGATTATAAATGTACCTGTGAATTAAAAGGAAAAATAGATATAATGAAAAGATAAATGTAAGACATTAAAAAAACCAAACTGAACTTCTAGAGCTGAAAAATACATCTGAGCCAGGCACAGTGGTTCATGCCTGTAATACCAGCACTTTGGGAGGATGAGGTGGGTGGATTGCTTGAGGTCAGGAGTTTCAGACCAGTCTGGCCAACATGGTGAAACCCTATCTCTACTAAAAATACAAAACTTAGCCAGGTGTGGTGGCACGCACCTGTAATCCTAGCTTCTTTGGAGGCTGAGGCACGAGAATTGCTTGAACCCAGGAGGCACAGGTTGCAGTGAGCCTAGATCGTGCCACTGCACTCCAGCCTGGGCGACAGAGCAAGACTCCGTCTCCAAATAAATAAATAAATAGATAGATAGATATTTTTAAAATCTTACGTGAAAGATTCAATGGAAAAGCTTACCAGCAGGCTAGACATTATAGAAGAGATCAGTGAACTTATGGATATTAGCAGTAGAAATTAACCAAAATGTAGCAAACAGAGAAAAGAAGATGGCAGAGAAGGACAAAATAGCAATGACCTGTGGGTCACTATCAAGCAATTTAACATATGTATACATGAGAGTACCAGAAAAGCTGGTCAGGGAGGAAGTGAAAAGAGGGGAATAGGCAGAAAAAAATAAAGACATAATTGATGAAAATCATTCAAATCTGATGAAAACTATAAACTTACAGATCCAAGAAGCCTAATGAACCCCAAGGAGGATAAACACCAAGGAACTCATCAAACTGCTTAAAACCAATGACAAGGATAAAATCTTTTTTTCTTTTGAGACAGAGTCTCACTCTGTCGTCCAGGCTGGAGCGCAGTGGCGCGGTCTTAGCTCACTGCAAGCTCCGCCTCCCGGGTTCACACCATTCTCCTTCCTCAGCCTCCCAAGTAGCTGGGACTACAGGCTCCTGCCACTATGCCCGGCTAATTTTTTGTATTTTTAGTAGAGACAGGGTTTCAGGATGGTCTCGATCTCCTGACCTTGTGATCCGCCCGCCTCAGCCTCCCAAAGTGCTGAGATTACAGGCATGAGCCACCGCGCCCAGCAGATAAGGATGAAATCTTAAAAGTAGCTACAGGAGGGGAAAGGATAGTATTTACAAACAATGAAATAAAGAAATGAAAGTCAGGCTGACTTTTCATTAGAAACAATGCAGACCGGAAGATAATGGAACATCTTTAAAGGAAGGAAAACAAAAAATAACAACAAAATCCTATCAACTTATAATTCGCTGTTTACAGAAAATAACTTCAAAATTTCTGTTTAGAGGAAATAACTTCAAAACAAGTAATCTGTGTTCCAACCAATGGGAGGGGGAAAATCTTGAATACATGAGAATGGATAAAGTATACAAAAGAGACCAATGAACTTGAAGATACAGCAATAGGATCTATACAAAATTAAACACAGAAAAAAGACAAAAAATGAACAGTGCATCAGTGAGCTGTGGGAGGGCTGTGACTGACAACACGTGTAACTGGAGTCCCCACAGCAACAGGGGAAGGAGATGACAAAAGAAATAATGGTTAACAATATTTTTCGAATTTGATTAAAGCTCTAAAACCAGATCCAAAAAGTTCAACTAAACCCAAGCACAAGAAACTAGAAAACTAGATCAAGATATGTCATAATCAAATTGCATGAAGTAGTGAGTCTTAAAAGGAGCATAGAAAAAAACATTATATATAGACTAACAAAAATAAGAGTTATCACAATTTCTCATTAGAAAAATGCAACCCAGAAACATAACATTTAGCAACATCTACAATTTTTTGTTTTGTTTTGTTTTTGAGACAGAGCTTGCTCTGTTGCCTAGGCTGCAATGTGGTGGTGTCATCTTAGCTCACTGTAACCTCTGTCTCCCAGGTTCAAGCGATTCTTGTGCCTCAGCCTCCTGAGTAGCTGGGACTACAGGTGTGTGCCACCATACCCAGCTAATTGTTGTATTTTTAGTAGAGACCGGGTTTCGCCATGTTGGCCAGGCTGGTCTTGAACTCCTGGCCCCAAGCTATTCACCTGCCTCAGCCTCCCAAAGTGTTGGCATTACAGACATGACCCACTGTGCCTGGCCAACATCTAGAATTTTATACCAAGCAAAAATGTCTTTAAAAAATGAAAGCAAATAAGTCATTTTCAGACCAGAAAAAGGCAATTCAGTTAATCTCGGGAAAAAAAACCCGTAACTCTTACAAATATGTCACTCAATCTTCAAATATTTTTTCCTTCTTTATGATGACTTTGATACAGAGCTGGCGTAAAATGGATGGAAATGGGAAAGAAATGGAAACTATCAATCATCTCAAGAATACACTCTCATTTACATTTGGGGTAAAATTGCAATACGTCGTTGGTCTTCTTTGATTTAGGACACAACAGAATACATAATTCATTTCTGTGATAGGATCTTTGAAGTTGTGGCTAATAACCATACATTTTTATAATTCTTTATTTCAAACTTATTTGCATTAATGCAAACTTATTTGCATTTTGAAGAAAAAAATCTTATTTTCATAGCGAATCATCTTTTTCTTCTACTTTCCATTCAAATATATAAACTCTCCTTAACCTTATCTAATTAAAAAATGAAAAATATTTTATGTATAAAAAATTTTGAGTTTTCATTCTCAAAGTCTATAAGAATATCATTATATATTATATTCTCTAAATCTGAAGACATTTAACCAGAAAAAGACCACCACAGATGCCATAATCCCTGAGACCCACATTTTATAAATTACCTTGAAAATATTGGAAGTAGCCAATACTTCTTTTCATCACCAAAGACTTGCCTCCAATTTTTACTGTATCCAAGAGAGAAACCATTTCCATCAGGCCCGTAGGAAAATGTGGGTGCGCGGAATGATTCTGTTAAATATACATACATATATAAACTAATTAATCTATTTAAAAAGTATACAAGGGAAGTACCATTTTCTTGTTTATATCTTTGACATTAAAAAATTATAAATATAATTTAAAATAAATAACATATTGGTAGCAATTAAAAGATAAATTTCTGAAACTTGGGAAAAATAACACATTTAATATTTCATCAACCTTATAAAGTAACATGTCAAAATAATTATCAAATATTACTGAAAATCTAGTATTGTGTGCTCCAGCATCTCTTGGCTTTTTTTTCTACAAGATACTCTAACTCCTGCAACTTCACTCATTATTAATGAATTTCCTACTATGCTCCTGATAGCTTCGTACCAGATATTTGGGATTCAAAGATAAATCACATAAAATTCCTATTGAAGAACCTAGAGTCTAGCAAAATTACAATGTAGTAAGTGCTAACATAGCCAGGTTGTACTGGGAGCACAGAGGTGAAGGAAGCTAATTTTGTCTCGATGGGGGGCATGTATGTGCTTTGGGGGTGCTTGTAGGGAAAGGTGAGCAAGCTGAGGGTGACCAGACCATTATTTCAAGCTTGGTTGTTAAGTGATGTAGAGTGAGGTCTGGAGAAAGATACAGGCTTCACAAACAATGTTTAATCTAAAAATAGAATGCACCTCAGTGTGTTTTATAAGCTAAGGATGAGAACCCAGGGCACTGGGAGGCATTGCCGATACAAACAAGTAAACTACACACTGAAGAAGGAATCCTAGAGGAGATGGGAAGGAGTCTAGAAAAGTTGTAAAGATTCACCTTGAATACCAGAAAAGGCATCTTTCTTCCTCAGAAGTTAGAGACAGGTGAGAGTGATAGGTGTGAAAGAAGAAATGTTTGTATGAGGCTATAAAGATGTGAAGATGCGAGTTTACTTGTGACTCCTAATTTTTCTACTAGGGACTCATAAAATAGGTAAGGAGAGTGGGAGAATTATGAAAATCTGGAATAACCGTCTTGGGTAGTAGGTGAGGGACCTGACCAGAAACATGTCACATTACGGCCAAACAGACCTAAGGTCCTCACTGAGGCCTAACATCTTCAATCTGTAGCTATAGCAAACCTTATGAAGACATCCTTCGACAGCTTTCAACAGACCCACTGTGCACAGGGATAAAGAGGATAGCTGGGTAACCAGAGCCATGAATTAGCAAAGGAATGATGGGAGAAAGTCTAGGCACCAAAGATGTAAGGAGCTGTCTTTGTTAAGACCTGTTAAAGTCATTTATCATAGGATCTAGAATGGACATGGGTGAGAAAACCAGAAGGGAAAGAAAAACTTACGAGAAAACTGTTGGAGAATAGAAGACTCAGGAAGTACATTAGAATACAGTAAACAGAGAATAACATATTCAAGTTTAAAATTTCATTTTCAGAGGCTCTTCAGTTCTAAGCAATAAAAAAGCTCAGAAGCAAAGGTACTAGCTTGCCTGTTTGCGATCATGAAATTAGCTTAAATGCAGGAACTCACTAAATGAGGGTAAACGATCTCAAGGTGAGCAGGTGACAGTTATGAAGAAGACAGAGGTGATGCAGCAGAGTAAGACACCCTCAGAAGATCCAAGAACAAACATCTGAATGTAGCAGTGGAGAACTAGCTGAAGACCAGGGCTGTGGGAGATGAAGCTGTAAAAAAGTGGTGTGCTAAGCAATGTTTTTTCAAAGTGTGGGTTAAAACACCTTAATAGACCACAATATCAACTGAGTGACTTGCAACCCACATTTCCTTTTAAGAAACTAGAGAAGAAAATATCAGAATACACTGCATATAGTAGAGATTAAAGAGGTTTTGTGAAACTTTTGCTTATTTTATTTATATAATTTTATAAATATTTGTGCAAGTTCTAAGTCACGATACGAAATGCCACATTTCTTACTGCGGCCACTGGCAAAAAAAAAAGTTTGAAAAAGATTGTTCAAGACAACAGCAGGTTCCCTAGAAATGCCAGTCTCTCACATACCTGCGGGGGCTGGGCAGGAAACAGAAAAGGCACGACTGGCAAGACCTGCGGCAAATGACAGTGTCCACACCCTATCTAAATCCATGCCCTATCTTGGGCAGTCCACCCCTGCTTAGCTCCATTTCACTGATGCCGAGTGGGAAAACAGGCCTACTACCACTAGATTCATCAGTTTTGAACAGAAGAAATCTGGTCTTCTTTGTGAAATCGCTCACACAGATCTTATTGGCTGAGGAGAACGTAAGGGCTGGACTTTGCCTGTAGGCTGCCTTTCTGTCATTTTCAATTAAAGGTAGAGAGATGGCAGAATATTCTATAAAGATGACCAAAAAAAGAGTAGTTAATAGGGATAAGAAATTCTGTTTACATGGAAAAGGGATGAAGGCATGACGGAACTGGAAGAGAAGGAACAAATTCTCACACTGGAAGCCCACCATAACTTACAACACAGCTCAATAACACAACATTAAAATGATCCAATACTAAAGCATCTACATGTCTCACCCCAAATCCTTTATTCTTTCTATAATTAAAAACTGCTTCCCTCCAACTTATCTGGCAGATATATGGCTCTAGATTGCAGGTGGATTTTAACTTTTTACAAAACATTACCATAAAAATCCTTATTCTGTGTCTTGGTATGTTAGCAGATACATGAGTATTTCAATCACAGCATAGCAGGGCTTCTCACATGTCAACCGTTCAGTGAGCAATGCCACCACTGTTGTTTGGGGAATGTCTGTCCAATTACTTGAATACCTTACTTTTCCCCCTACATGTTCATCTTTTAAAATGATCAAACAAAAAGAGAAATAAATGCTAATACTAGTGATACAATACATACGTCTCACTGACAACTGACACAAAGATGGACATAATGAGGCATATCAAAAGCACTACTCCTTCGCTTCAGTCATGGAACATACGCCAGTTAAATGTGTTTAACTGTGGGGAAAAAGTAAAGAATATATATGGGCTGGGCAGGGTGACTTGCATCTGTAATCCTAGCATTCTGGGAGGCTTAAGTGGGAGGACCACTCGAGCCCAGGAGTTTGAGACCAACCTGGGCAACAGAGCAAGACCCCATCTCCATAGAAATAAATAAATTAGCCGGGTGTGGCAGCACACACCTGTAGACCCAGCTACTTGGGAGGCTGAGGTGGGAGCACTGCTTAAGTCCAGGAGGTCAAGGTTGCAGTGAGCTGTGATGGCACGACTGCACTCTAGCCAGGGCAACAGAGTGAGACTCTATCTCAAAAAAAGAAAAAAAAAAAAAAAAAGAATATACATGACATACATTGTTATGTTTTAGCTAAAAGATAAGCTGTAATTGAGGATGTAAGGGTTTTCTTGTTTGAGAACAAACTTCCAGGCCGGGCGCGGTGGCTCAAGCCTGTAATCCCAGCACTTTGGGAGGCCGAGACGGGCGGATCACGAGGTCAGGAGTTCGAGACCATCCTGGCTAACACGGTGAAACCCCGTCTCTACTAAAAAATACAAAAAAAGCTAGCCGGGCGAGGTGGCTGGCGCCTGTAGTCCCAGCTACTCGGGAGGCTGAGGCAGGAGAATGGCGTAAACCCGGGAGGCGGAGTTGCGATGAGCTGAGATCCGGCCACTGCACTCCAGCCCGGGCAACAGAGCGAGACTCCGTCTCAAAAAAAAAAAAAAAAAAAAAAAAAAAAAAGAGAACAAACTTCCTTAAAGCATGTAAATCTACTGTGTATCTCTCATAGATTAATTTTTTTTGAGACAGGGTCTTACTCTCATTGCCCAGGCTGGAATGCAATGGTGCAATTTTGCCTGACTGCTGCTAGTTTTTTTTTGTATTATTAGCAGAGACAGGGTTTCTCCATGTCGCCCAGGCTGGTCTCGAGCTCCTGGACTCAAGCAATCCACCCACCTTGGCCTCCCAAAGTGCTGGGATTACAGGTATGAGCCACTGTGCCCGACCTCTCACAGATTAATTTTTGAAATGACACTGTATAAATGCAGGAAAGTTTTTATTTATTAAAATTTATAAAATAGTTCTCCACTTTTATATATAACACATTACTGAAAATGTTAAAAAGTCAATCTCATTTCCTCAACCTTCTCCAAAATAATGAACTTTATTATAAAACCATTGCTCCCATCCAGTCAAAATTAATTTTACTACAGAATTATTTTATTATTTTTATTTTTTAGAGACTGGGTCTCCCTATGTTATCTAGGCTGTCCTCCAGGGCTCCAGGGCTTCTCCCGCCTCTGTCTCCTGAGTAGCTGGGATTAGTAGGCACATGCCACCAATTCCAGATTCAGAATTGTCTTATACTTCTCCATCATCTGACCCTGTCCTTCTCTAGAGTTCATATTTATTTATGGTCACTGTCCTAAGCAATTATAATTTATTTTAACCTGCTTACCTATTGTTGTCCTATTTTTTCCAACTAGCCAGCAGTGGTAGCTGAAGAGTGAGAGGACGCTGATGAAGAACATTGCAGACACAAAGAAAAGAAAAAGCACGTGGAATTTTGCGCGTGTATCTGTCAGTTCATTCTGAGGAGGAAAAAAGAAGTTAATTTTGAGGACAGTCAACCTCTAAAATATAACTTATAAGTTAGTTCTGCCTAAAGATCGTTGAATATATCAAAATACTTGCCATATTTGAAAAATAATAAATTACTTAATATATCCCAATGCAACAACTGCAAAAGCAAAGAATTGGTATTATCAAAAAGCAACTTGCTTACCTAGGAGTTCAGCAAGAGTTATTTAAAATACTGCTCTTAAAATTTTTTTAAATTTTAGCTTGGCATGGTGGTACATACCTGTAATCCCAACTATTGGGGAGACTGAGACAGGAGGGTCACCTGAGCCTAGGAGTTCTAGGCCATCCTGGGCAACACAGTGAGACCCTGTCTCATTTAAAAACAAACAAAAAAAAAGCAATACTTTCAGTAATAAAGTGAAAAGATCAACTCTTCTACCCAACACGTTTTCTTTTGTACTTTACGTATATATTCAAGCTTTCTCCGACATCCAACATATATAAGCTCCCTGTATCTATACTAAAATATTTGACTATTTTATTTAGATTTGCTGCTAACTAAAAACTAATTGTGAAATATTTTTGAACTTCTCTAATCTCTATTTTCGGACCACCACTGAAAGGTGCCCATGCCTTCAGCTGCTTCAATTCCTACTTTTTTCATCTGTATGTCTATAGAGCCTTTGTGCATAGTCAGCAATTTTGATAAATAAATTTACCACAAGGTATTAATGAATGAAAACAGCTTCTGGCTGGGCGCGGTGGCTCAAGCCTGTAATCCCAGCACTTTGGGAGGCCGAGACGGGCGGATCACGAGGTCAGGAGATCGAGACCATCCTGGCTAACACGGTGAAACCCCATCTCTACTAAAAAATACAAAAAACTAGCCGGGCGAGGTGGCAGGCGCCTGTAGTCCCAGCTACTCGGGAGGCTGAGGCAGGAGAATGGCGTAAGCCCAGGAGGCGGAGCTTGCAGTAAGCTGAGATCCGGCCACTGCACTCCAGCCTGGGCGACAGAGCCAGACTCCGTCTGAAAAAAAAAAAAAAAAAAAACGAAAACAGCTTCTCTGGTATCCCTTCTTATGGCTATATACATTTTAACAGATGCAAACTAGAGCCTAGAAGAAATTCATATCTTTAATAGAAGGAGGAGGCCTTTAAATGTTAGCTCTTAAAATAAACCATATAGGCAAAGCACCTACTCCACCAGAACACGAAGCTGTTCTGCTCTGCTTGATTTAAAAAGTATTACAGACTAAAAGAAGGCTATTAGCATTAGGTTATTTTGACATTGATCTTTTTCTCTTTTCTTCCAGAGTAACCAACATATGCTTCAAACGTTTCAAGCATATCAAGTGAGTCTTCCATCTGACCATCTTGTGAAGTGAATTTTTGTTAAACATATTCACTATAAATGTCACAAAAGATATCATGAGAATGTCATGGTAATGATGTATTTTACCTTTGGACAACTCTCTGTAGATTTCCTGTGGCAAATCTTGTGCAAATAGAGATAATACATTAAGAAACCAACTTTTATGCAAAATTATCCTAAACACTAGTTTTATAAATCCCGTTGAAGGAACACTAAGATGTTGCTTTCTAATGGCCATCTACAACATTTTCTCAAGAAATACAAAAAAGAAAATAGACAAGAACATGTAGCTCTTCGAGCACATTTTCTTTTTTTTTTTTTTTTTTTAAAAAAAAGGGCCGGGCGCGGTGGCTCAAGCCTGTAATCCCAGCACTTTGGGAGGCCGAGACGGGCAGATCATGAGGTCAGGAGTTCGAGACCATCCTGGCTAACACGGTGAAACCCCGTCTCTACTAAAAAATACAAAAAGCTAGCCGGGTGAGGTGGCGGGCGCCTGTAGTCCCCGCTACTCGGGAGGCTGAGGCAGGAGAATGGCGTAAACCCGGAGGTGGAGCTTGCAGTGAGCTGAGATCCGGCCACTGCACTCCAGCCTGGGCGACAGAGTGAGACTCCGTCTCAAAAAATAAATAAATAAATAAATAAATAATAAAAAATAAAAGATACAAGGTCTTGGCTGGGCGCAGAGGTTCACAACTGTAATCCCAGTACTTTGGGAGGCTGAGGTGGGCAGACCACCTGAGGTCAAGAGCCTGGCCAACACAGTGAAACCCCGTCTCCACTAAAAATGCAAAAATTAGCCGGGCATGGTGGTGCACGCCTGTAATCCCAGCTACTTGGGAGGCTGAGGCAGGAGAATCACTTAACCCTGGGGTGGAGGTTGCAGTGAGCTGAGATCCCACTGCTGCACTCCAGCCTGGGTGACACAGCGAGTCACAGAAGAAAAAAAAAGATACAAAGTCTCACTAAGGCACCAGAGCTAGGGCTAGTCTTGAACTCCTGGTCTTAAGTGATCCTCCCACCTTGGCCTCCCAAAGTGCTGGACTCCAAGTGTGAGTCACCTGTGCTGCGCCTGCAGACACGTTTCAAGTATCCTTTAAATACACACTTTTCCAGTGAGGTTTTAAAACAAAGATTTGTGTCTGGGGAAGAATAAAATAAAATGTCTTTAGCCAATATTGAAAACAAACTAACTTCTGACTAGTAGCTTCCAAAAACTAGATCTGATGACTTCATACCACCTTCACTGCTTCTACCTTATTCCGGCCGGGATGCTACAACAGCCTCTACCATGTGAGCCTGTGTACTGGCACTTGCCCTCTCCCATCTATTCTCAGCTCAGCAATCAGAGTGAGCCTTGCACAAGTCAGATCATGTCCCCACCAGGCTGCTAGTAAAAGCCACGGTCATCTCAACACTCTCCAAGGCCCTCTGACATTTTGGCCCCTCTTGGTCCATTCCTTCCAGCCTCCTTTCCGCTCATTCTACCCCAGCCACGGTAGCCTTCTTGTGTTACTGAAACATGACAGGGACATGTACCATGTTCTCTGGGCCTGAATGCTCTTACCTCAGATATCCATCAATTCCCTTCTAAATGAGGTCTCCCCGACTGCGCTCTTCAATACTGCCACCTGCCCTATCACGCCACCGCCCAATACTTCAATCTTTCACCCTGCTCATTATTTATTACTTGTCCCCCTCCTTCTCAAAAGCAAGCTCTGCAAGGACAGAACTCTGCCCATTTTTTCAGAGATCTACTACAAGTCTCTAGAGTACTACCTGCCATACAGTAGGTACTAAATATATAGTTTCTGAATGAAGAAAAAGGTAGATTTATGTTTACTAGTCTTTTATTACTCAGCATCTAAAAAAGTTATTCATTCTTTAATAAATCATTGCATACAAACATTGCTGAATTTTCTGATGGAGAAATGTGAAATTTTCTGATGGAGAAATGTGAAATTAAGTAATTAAGATTTCATCTATCTGGCACTGAATCTGTTTAAATAAGGGGTATGATTAGTATGTTGTGAACTGAACAAAGGTGACCAGCTGAGGGGGAAATCAAAAGCCAAAATTCATGAGGCTGACACTATACAGTCAGGGGTGTTCTCTTCTAATACGTGCAAAGGCATTGTAAGTGCTAGCATCCCCTGGTTTTAAGTACCCAAACTTTAAACATCTAATGATGTTTAAATCCTTCTAAAACGTAGTAGGTATCTCCTAGAAATAGAATTGTGCTTGATGACTCAGGGCTTTAATTATATTCTTCCCAACTATGAGTAGCAAGTTATAGTGGTAGCTGGATGCCGGAACAGCCAGATTTTAGTTTAAATTCTTCCTACTTTTTTTTTTGTTCTTTTGAGACTGAATCTCCATCTGTCGCCCAGGCTGGAGAGCAGTGGCGCAATCTCAGCTCACTGCAAGCTCCGCCTCCCGGGTTCACACCATTCTCCTGCCTCAGCCTCCCGAGTAGCTGGGACTACAGGCGCCGCCACCTCGCCTGGCTAATTTTTTGTATTTTTTAGTAGAGACGGGGTTTCACCGTGTTAGCCAGGATGGTACTCAGTCTCCTGACTTCATGATCCGCCCGCCTCGGCCTCCCAAAGTGCTGGGTTTACTGGCGTGAGCCACCGCACCCGGCCTAAATTCTTCCTATGTTAAGTATGTGACCTTAGGTAGTTGCATAATTTCTCGAATTTGTTTCCAACTCTGAAAACTGAAATAATAATGGCACCCTTCTATATCAACCATATTTGCTTCTTTTCTTTTATTTTGAGACAGAGTCTTCCTCTGTTGCCAGGCTGGAGTGCAGTGGTGTGATCTGTGATCTTGGATCACTGCAACCTCCACCTCCCTGGTTCAAGCACTTCTCCTGCCTCAGCCTCCTGAGTAGCTGGGACTACAGGTGTGTGCCACCACGCCTGGCTCATTTCATATTTTTAGTAGAGATGGGGTTTCACCATTGTTGGCTGGGATGGTCTCAATCTCCTGACCTCGAGATCTGCCCACTTTGGCCTCCCAAAGTGCTGGGATTACAGGCATAAGCCACCACACCCAACCCTATTTTCTTATTTTCTATATTCCTGATGCTCTGGCATCTGGGGCCTCACTAACTGGGGAGAAACTGCCCCTCCCCGGGCTAGCCAGTTCTTAAGAGACAGCAAACCACTCACGCAGGAGCACATCTTTCACACACAAACTAAACAATCCAGATCCCACTGAGAACCACCTCTTCTGCCTTTTACATTCCAGAAGTCAGCAGTCCTCTGCCTTCGTTGTCCCAGGACCAGGTATAAGACAACTAGAGATAGCCCAGACACCTGAGTCCTCTGCAATTCCTGGAGCCAGCCAATCCAACATCGGCTTACCCTGCCTTCCCCCCAGGAACCACAATAAAGGCTCTGGATCCCACATGGTGCTTCCTGTCCTGGGGCCGCTTTCTCTTGGCACTGTAACAAACTGTCTTTTCAGTGGCAATTGCCTCCTGATCTATTGGCCTCACCATACCTGAATAATAACAAAACCTACATTCTAAAACACCTTCATAAGCTTTTTAGAAAGAGTAGATGTAAAAGTACTTTTTAACCACAATAATCCCTCCTCCAAAATCAGAGATTTAAAGGTAAAAACAAAAACAACAAAAGTGCCAGAGGAAAAAATAGGACAATATCTGTATAAATTTATATGGAATAGACAACAGACAGGTATCATATATAAAAAGAACTGCTTTAAAAATGTAAAACTTTGATGTGACAAAAACAAAAGAAAGCAGGAATATAAGACATAAACAGAAAACGTGGGCCAGGCGTGGTGGCTCACACCTATTATCCCAGTACCTTAGGAGGCCAAGGTGGGTGGATCACCTGAGGTCAGGAGTTCAAGACCAACCTGGTCAACATGGCGAAACCCTGTCTCTACTAAAAATACAAAAATTAGCCGGGCATAGTGGTGTATGCCTGTAGTCCCGGCTACTCAGGAGGTAAAGGCAGGAAAATCGCTTCAATCAGGGAGGTGAAGGTTGCAGTGAGCTGAGATTGTGCCACTGAACTCCAGCCTGGGTGACAGAGTGAGACTCTGTCTGAAAAAAACAAAAAACAAAAAACAAAAAACAAAAACCAGAAAACGTGGAAAAAGCATTTGCAATCCATGACAGAAAAAGGATTATCTTTTAGGAGTGTCTCACATATTCTGGATAGGAGTCCTTTGTGAGATTACATGCATTGTAAATATCTTCTCCCAGTCAGTAGCTTGCTTTTTCACTCCAAAAGTCACCTTTTTATAAAAAGTTCTTTATTTTAATGAAGCCCAATTTATAATCTTTTCTTTTATGGTGATTGCTATGTTCAATGTAAGATATCCTCATTTGGGCTGGGCGTGGTGGCGTGCCTGTAATCCCAGCATTTTGGGAGACCGAGGCAGACAGATCACCTGAGGTCAGGAGTTCAAGACCAACCTGGTCAACATGGCGAAACCCTGTCTCTACTAAAAATACAAAAATTAGCCGGGCATAGTGGTGTATGCCTGTAGTCCCGGCTACTCAGGAGGTAAAGGCAGGAAAATCGCTTCAATCAGGGAGGTGAAGGTTGCAGTGAGCTGAGATTGTGCCACTGAACTCCAGCCTGGGTGACAGAGTGAGACTCTGTCTGAAAAAAACAAAACAACAAAAGTGCCAGAGGAAAAAATAGGACAATATCTGTATAAATTTATATGGAATAGACAACAGACAGGTATCATATATAAAAAGAACTGCTTTAAAAATGTAAAACTTTGATGTGACAAAAACAAAAGAAAGCAGGAATATAAGACATAAACAGAAAACGTGGGCCAGGCGTGGTGGCTCACACCTATTATCCCAGTACCTTAGGAGGCCAAGGTGGGTGGATCACCTGAGGTCAGGAGTTCAAGACCAACCTGGTCAACATGGCGAAACCCTGTCTCTACAAAAAATACAAAAATTAGCCAGGCATGGTGGTGCCTGCCCATGGTCCCAGCTACTCGGGGGCTTGAGGCAGGAGGATTGCTTGAGCCTGGGAGATTGAACCTGCAATTAGCCGTGATGGTACCACTGCACTCCAGCTTGGGAGACAGAGTGGGACCCTATCTCAAAAAACAAAACAACAACAAAAAAGATGAGTATCTTTAACATAAGACAAACTCCTTCATGTGTAAATATAAAAACCTACTAGAAATGGGCAGTGAACACAATAGAAATTTCACAAAAGACATGTCAGTGGCTAGCAAGCGTATCCTCTTAAGAATATGCACAAAAAAAAAAAATTTCCTCTGCTCATAAATTGGCAGGGATTGTACTTAAGAAAGGAGAGAATAAAGACAGGAAACTAGGAGATGGAGGGTCTAAACTATGCCTGTGATATTAGGAATAGGAATGATTGAGGCACAGAGTTGGAAAAAACAAAACAAACATCTACTGACTGCTTGCCATGTATTTACACTATTTATTTAAATCTTTATATAAATCCTATAAGTTATTACCTCCATTTTAAAAACGAAAGAACAAAGAGTCTAAAGTTTAAGTATCTTGATTCAGGCTATTCACTCAGCAAATATTTACTGAACAACTACTGGGTGATGAAGAAACATAAACAAACAAAATAAATAAATATTTGTGCTCTCATGGAGCTTAGATTCTGGCAAATAAATGCATACATGGCATTTACATGTAAAGAAAGCTCATTTTTCTTCCCTATACCACCCTGATTCTATACCTCAGTTTCATAAGGGAATAACAATAATTCCAAGATGCTATTAATTTTTCTAGCTTGGAAACTGATAGATTTGTAAAGATTTTGTTCCCAATCAGATAAACATACAAAGAACAGTGAAAAAAAAATGAGATTGGTTTGAGAAGTGCTGATTTTTATGGTGTCTTCCTCATGTCTGCTGGTTCAATAAATAGCAACTGGGAGCAGGGGATTGGGCTCAGCCCATGTGAGCGCTAGGGCTAGGAACAGCAACTGTGAATGCCACGGGTACATGCAATAGCCCAGAAAAACAGTAGAAAGAACCAAGAGTGAGACAGCCCAGGAATGAACCTATATTTAAAGGGCTGAAGGGGCAAGAAAAAGGAATGAATATTATCTTGAAACTTAAAGAGAAGAGTTCAAATGAAGGCGAAAATTTTCATTTATTTTGAAATTATTTCGGCCAGGCACAGTGGCTCACACTTGAAATCCCAGCACTTTGGGTGGCTGAGGCAGGCAAATCACTTGAAGTCAGGAGCTCGAGACCAGCCTGGCCGAAATGGTGAAATCCTGTCTCTACTTAAAATACAAAAATCAGGCCGGGCGCGGTGGCTCAAGCCTGTAATCCCAGCACTTTGGGAGGCCGAGGCGGGCAAATCACGAGGTCAGGAGATCGAGACCATCCTGGCTAACATGGTGAAACCCCGTCTCTACTAAAAAAATACAAAAAACTAGCTGGGCAAGGTGGCGGGCGCCTGTAGTCCCAGCTACTCGGGAGACTGAGGCAGGAGAATGGCTTGAACCCGGGAGGCGGAGCTTGCCGTGAGCTGAGATCCGGCCACTGCACTCCAGCCTGGGCGACAGAGCGAGACTCCGTCTCAAAAAAAAAAAAATACAAAAATCAGCCGGGCATTGTGGCGGGGCACCTGTAATCCCAGCTACTGGGGAGGCTGACGCAGGAGAATTGCTGGAACCCGGAAGGCAAAAGGTATAGTAAGATGAGATCCCGCCACTGCATTCCAGCCTGGGTGACCAAGCAAGACTCCATCTCAAATAAAAATAAAATAAAATAAAATAAAAATAAAAAATGAGACAATAAAATAATTTCTAAATTAAAAAAAAATGGTACATGCACAGAGAAAATTAAAATAATGCTAAAAAACTATTAATGAAAAACAGCAGTTCTCCCACTTCCAAGAGGCAGTTACTTTCAATGTTTTTGGTAGTTTTTCCCCAAAAAAGATATACTTCCATACTAAAAAAATTTTAAAGCTATATTTATCTGTTTTGGATACATTACTATTTGTCCATGTTACACAAAATCCAAAGGATAACTGTAAAAAGCAAGTCTCCCTTCTAAGTGCCCTCCCCAGAGGCAACCACTGTTAAGAAATTTTTACCGCATTCTTCCAGATAAGACATATATAAATATATACATGTTATTTTGCTGTAGAAATGGCAGCATAGTATATGCATTCTTCCATGCCTTGTTTTTTTCACGTTAACAATAGATCTCAAAGATCACTTCACATCATTTGTTATAAAGAGCTTCCTTATTCTTTCTTAAGCTGCACTGCATTCCTTTGTATAGATGTATCATAGTTTAAGGAGACCTCAGCTGAAAAGACCTTTAACTGTTTTCATTCATTTGCCATTTTAAGAAATGCTGTAAAATCTGTAAAGACAGGAAGCAGTTTAGTGGCTGCCTGGGGCTGAGGCAATCACTAAACTGCTTCCTGCCTTTATAGATTTTATTACTATAAAAATTGCAATAAGTCTCACCGACTCAAAGAAAAGCAATTTACCTCCCTAAAATGAGTATGTTTTTGTTATAATGTGGGTGAAAATAATTTGGATCACTAAAAGAGGCTCACTATATCCTGCTTAATATACATTTATTTACAAATAAACATGTCCCTATGAAAGTAAATTGTAGCCCTATCTGTCCTCTGAGTCATTTATAAAACTCTAACTTGTAAAATTAAAATATATCTACTTGTCACAAAAAATGAAGTAATTTATTAGAAAGATAGTATCTTAAAGTCTTAAATACATGTTTCAAGATAGAAAAAAAGACTTACCGTCCAAAATTTTATGAAGTACTCTAAAACTGTTGCAGCCACGAAAAGGCAATATAATAGGGAATACAATAAAAACAGCAGGAAGAATTTGTAATTAGAAAATCCCACACAGTTATTCACCCTGGAAAAATAAAGAAAGCCACATTATAAAAGTAAGACAAATCAAATTCACAGAAATAGAAAGTAGGATGGAGGTTGCCAGGGGCTGGTGTGGTGTGGGGAAGGGGAGCTCTTTAATGAGAAAAAAATTTCAGTTTTGCAGGATGAAAAAGTTCTGGAGATTAATTGCACAATACTTTAAACATACTTAACACTACTGAACTGTACCCTAAGAAATGGTTAAGATGGTACACCTTATGGGAGTCTCGCTCTGTTGCCCAGGTTGGAGTGCAGTGACGTGATCTCAGCTCACTGCAACCTCTGCCTCCCAAGTTCAAGCGACTCTCCTGCCTCAGCCTCCCAAGTAGCTGGCACTACAGGTGCCCACCACAACACCCAGCTAATTTTTGTATTTTTAATAGAGATGGGGTTTCACCATGTTGCCCAGACTGGTCTTGAACTCCTGACCTCTCAGATGTTTTTTAAAACAATTAAAACGTAATAATTTTAAAAAAATAAATTGGGCCGAGTGCAGTGGCTCATGCCTGTAATCCTAGCACTCTGGGAGGCCAAGGCGGGTGGATTACTTGAGTCCAAAAGTGTAAGACCAGCCTGGGCAATATGGCGAAACCCCATCTCTATTAAAAATATAAAAAATTAGCCAGGCGTGGTGGTGCATGCTTGCAGTCCCAGCTGCTTGAGAGACTGAGGTGGAAGAATCACCTGAGCCCAGAAGGTCGAGGCTGCAGTGAGCTAAGATCATGCCACTGTACTCCCGCCTGGGCAACCAGAGACCCTGTTTCAAAAATAAAATAAAATACAACAAAGAAACAAAAAAAAAGACAAATCAGAAAACTTAATCATTATTACCTAGAAATGGGTCATCTGGGAAGTTGAGAGTGATGTCTTAATTGTGAAGGTATGTATTTAATAAATTCTATAAGAATGTGGAATTTTAATGTTAATTCTTAACACACTGTTATTTGGGTTAATGTCAGCAGATATTTTTAATAGAAACCATTTAATATAATTGTGTACATACAAATATATGCATATATGTAAAGAGATCAATCTTAACATCTATGAGTAAGCTGGCCTTCAAAATTTAGGAACACTGAAGTTACTCTAAATTCTCTTTCCCACCACCAATGCAATTTCTTCTGTGTTTTTATACATACCAAGGACAGTGATGATCCATCTTAAGAATACATCTAGGAAACAAACAAGCGTAAGAAAATCCATGCAGAAAAATTCTTCTAATTCTAACTTCTCATAACTTTCTTTTACTTGACTTAAAATTTTCTCTTTACAACTACATCTTAAGAGAATCAACCCAGAAACTAGGTTAGAGATAATTTCTGATGCTTCCACAAAAATGTTCATAGGTAAAAAGTCATGGTTTTTATACTGGGAATTCAGCTCAACATATTCAGCTGCCTTAGACCACATCAAATGATACTGTAATACTTAGATCTGGGCTGGGCACGGTGGCTCATGTGTGTAATTAATTCCAGCACTTTGGAAAGTGGAGGCGGTAGGATCATTTGAGGTCAGGAGTTTAAGACCAGCCTGGCTGACATAGTAAGACCCTGTTCCGAAAAAAACAAAATTCAGATCTTGTGCACAGTACTTGGTACGTAAGATAGAGCCAGCTAACAAATTAGCTGAAGGAGATAAAATGCAATACAGATGGCCCACATGTTATTTTAAACATATGCAGGTCATAAAAACAAAAGTTTAGAAGAAAATAAGCCAAAATATTAACACTGATGGGCTTGGAGATGGTTATTTTTCCACATATTCTATAAGATTTTACCCCATGCATAAGCACTACTTTTTTTGGTAATAAGGAAAAAAAACAACCAAACCCCACATTTGCCTCCCTACTAGAATATGTGTTCTATATTTATATGAAGTTAGACCGCAGGTCATCTTAAATAATATAACAAAATGAGTAATCTAATAGTTAGAAAGTTAAGTAACTGTGTTACTAACAGTCACGGATTAGTGAGATTCCCAAACTAGTGATCTTTCCCTCAACATATTATCCCCTTGCATGTGCACAAAGACTTGTATTAAGCACAAGCACAGACAGCATAAAGTTCGAGAAAATTCTATTCACTGGTATAGGAACTGTTATCAAAGATAACTTGTGAGTATATTTCAGCTTTTACCAATTTTTTGTCTGCCCTGTATGCACAGCAAATAATGGGAGAGAATGAAGTGTTCTTGTCCAGTGTAAAGCATATAAAATGTTCCTTCCCCTTGCACTCTCCCATCACTCATTTCCAGTGCTAGATAGTAAGCATATGTGTGGGTAACACTTACGAGTCACATGCTGAGCAGTGATGTGCCCGATCAGGTTTAATCAGCTGACATTTTTCACAATATCTGATCGCTACATGAAAGAAGTAAAAGGAAGATGTCAAAGGATGTACAAACTTAACTAATTTGACATTAAAACTTGCTTTTTAAAAAAAATAAACAACTCTGGGTAATTGATAACTAATAATTTTAAAACAATACCAAAATGTATTATACTAGAGAGCTTCTCAAATCAAAATGTCAAGAGATAAAAGAGAACATCAGAATGTAGTTTGCTCAGCAATTTTTAGATGAAAAGTAGATACAAAGCAAATAAATGACTCATACAAGGTCAAACACCAGGGTGAGCAGCAGAACTAGACCAGAACTCAAGACTTAGTCAGTCCCAAGTCTAGCGTTTCTTTCCATTATACCACAATGCCTATAGCAATATCAAAATGTAGACTTTTAAGGCATCCTGTGGCATTGTTTTTGAAATTCTGAAATAGCTTTATTAAGAAAAAAAAAAACAACACCTTTTATCTGCCATCCATACCCTAGATAAACAATAAAATTGGGAATGCATTTTTGAATAAAAATTCTGAAATGTTTTCCACTGGATCCTAATATATACTATTGTTGCCCAATACATATGTTCATTTAAAGAGTATGGAACACCTGCTAGATGCCAGATATTGTCCATGCCTTCATGGACCTTTAATTGTACAGGAAGCAATGGGGAGTAATAACAAACAAGTTAACAAAATAAACAATGTATTAGACAGTGATAGTATAGACAGCAAGGAAAGAAACATTGGGGAATTGTAATTTTAGAAAGATATGAGAAAAATGAAATTGAAAGCAGCAAGTTAGTGAGACAAGTCTATCAGGGAGAAAGAGGTTGCCTTTTTTGGCGGGGGGGGGAGCGGACGGAGTGTTGCTCCGCCGCCCAGGCTGGAGTGCAGTTGCACAATCTCGGCTCACCGCAACATCGCATCCTGGGTTCAAGCAATTCTCCTGCCTCAGCCTCCCGAGTAGCTGGGACAACAGGTGTGCACCACCATGCCCACATAATTTTTGTATTTTTAGTACAGACGGGGTTTCACCATATTGGTCAGGCTGGTCTCGAACTCCTGACCTCAGGTGATTCACCCACCTCGGCCTCCCAAAGTGCTGGGATTACAGGCTTGAGCCACTGTGCCTGGTGGGAGAATGAGGATTCTAATCAGAGAACGGCCCCTGAGGTGTGAGTATGCTCGGCTTGTTCAAAGATGAGTGAAGAAGAGTGATGTTCATTACAGCATTGTTTTTACTAAAACACTAGGAATAATTTGAATTATAAAAATAGTTAGCCATCTTACGGTATATCCAGTGAAACACTATGCAGACTTTAACAAAAATTTTCCATACAAAATACATTTATGACTAGGCGCGGTGGCTAACACCTGTAATCCCAGCACTTTGCAGGGCCAAGGAGGGTGGATCACGAGATCAGGAGATCAAGACCAGCCTGGCCAGTATGGTGAAAGCCCATCTCTACTAAAAATACAAAAATTAGCCAGGTGTGGTGGCGCATGCCTTTAGTCCCAGCTACTCCAGAGGCTGAGGCAGAAGAATCACTTGAACCTGGGAGGCAGCGGTTGCAGTGAGCCAAGATCGTGCTACTGCACTCCAGCCTGGGTGACAGAGCGAGACTCCATCTCAAACAAAACAAAACATTTATATCTTGTTAAAGAAAAGACAGCAGGCCAAGCATAGTGATAGTGGCTCATGTCTGTAATCCCAGCACTTTGGGATGCTGAGGCAGGCAGATCACTTGAGCTTAGAAGTTTGAGACCAGCCTGGCCAACATGGTGAAACCCTGTCTCTACTAAAATACAAAAATTAGCCAGGCGTGGTGATGCATGCCTGTAATCTCAGCTACTCAGCTGGCGGAGACAGGAGAATAACTTGAACCCAGAAGGCGGAGGCTGCAATGAGCCAAGATGGCGCCACTGCACTACAGCCTGGGCAACAGTGAGACCGTGCCTCTAAACAAATAGAAGAGGGAGGGGAGGGGAGGGGAGGGGAGGGGAGGGGAGGGGAGGGGAGGGGAGGGGAGGGGTCAGCAGGCCCAAAATGGAATCATTCACGCTAAGGCTCCACTTCACAACCTGAAACCTAAGTTGTTTACTTGTAAGAGCTGAGCTTCTGAGAAATCTGGAGAGAGATGACAGTCAAATCCCATTAAAACAAAATTTTGCTTATGCCCCTACGAGGAGAGCAAGTTGGAAATAACCAATCTGCTTTCTGTTCTTTGTTTCCACTTTCTTCAGCCCTTTTCTAAAGCTGACTTCCCCTGTCCAGCTCATTGGAGCTCTTTTCTATTTTGTAGACTGCATGAGGCCTAGTGCATAAATCATTAATAAAAGGCAATTAGATCTTTCAAACTCAATTTATTGAAATTTTGTTTTTTGACAGCCCTAATATGGAAAATTACAAGGACGTTATATGGAAAAAAGCAATTCAGGCCGGGCGCGGTGGCTCCCGCCTGTAATCCCAGCACTTTGGGAGGCCGAGGCGGGCGGATCACGAGGTCAGGAGATCGAGATCATCCTGGCTAACACAGTGAAACCCCATCTCTACTAAAAAAATACAAAAAATGAGCCAGGTGTGGTGGCGGGCACCTGTAGTCCCAGCTACTCGGGAGGCTGAGGCAGGAGAATGGCGTGAACCCGGGAGGCGGAGCTTGCAGTGAGCTGAGATCGTGCCAGGGCACTCCAGCCTGGGCAACACAGTAAGACTCCATCTCAGAAAAAAAAAAAAGCAATTCATACAATAGTTAGTATATACAAAGAGTTCCCATCTCCAAAGGGAAAAGAATATATATTTTCATGTTATAACTATATACCCTATCCCAATAAAATGCATCCATTTTCAGATGTCAATTAATACATATAACAGGGAGACAGAGTATATTTTGAAGCAATGTTAGAAGCTATAGCTCATAGAAAGTTGTATCTAGGTAGCCAAATTTATATTAGTTAATATTTAGCTATTTGATTGTCAACTGTATATAGTTCTACAATACCCTGTTATATATAAAACATTTCTGCTAGGATACACAAGAAAAGGTGATAGCATCTGATGAGTGGTGTCACGGATGAGGTGTGTAGACTCAGTCTCTTTTTTGGTGCCCCTAAAAATTTTTTTTTAAATAATAGGCATGTATTACTTGTATAATGTAAATAAGAATTTCCTTAGAACAAAGGGAATTTACACAAATATCTACTTCTTAAATGTTTTTTAACAAAAATAATTTTCATTTATTTAAGCCTTTAAAATATTCATGTAATATGATACAGAGGCAATAAAATACATAATTTAATCAACTTTTCAAATTCATTTAAAAATAGAGAGCTACCGTTTTAGAAAGCTTAGCTATTTTTTTCCCTCTAGCACATTAGGGAAAAGACACAAGTCACAAGACACCGCATCACGTGCCAAGTTCTGCCTCACTCACCTGTCTGAACCAACAGGGAGGAAACACCTGTTTGCTGCTGCTGCTGGCATCTGGGCCCTTGATTCTGGGTGTGTTGAAATTACAATATGAGTTCTCAGGGTGCCTTTAGTGCACCTGTTTTCTGATTGATGAGAAATGTGTAGGAGGTGCTTAGCCACTAGACTGAGAATTTTCCTTTTCCACTACTGGGAGCATATTCTTTGACATTCTCTAAGAAGGAAATCTGTACCCTCTCTCCTCCACTATTGCTTAAAATTATTTAGTCCATTTTAGTATTTGTCTAATGATGGAAAAACATGAAGACCTATTCAACTGTAAATGAAAACCTTGTATAAAAAGATAAATGCGGCCGGGCGCGGTGGCTCAAGCCTGTAATCCCAGCACTTTGGGAGGCTGAGACGGGCGGATCACAAGGTCAGGAGATCGAGACCATCCTGGCTAACACGGTGAAACCCCGTCTCTACTAAAATATACAAAAAATTAGCCGGGCGAGATGGCGGGCGCCTGTAGTCCCAGCTACTCGGGAGGCTGAGGCGAGAGAATGGCGTAAACCCGGGAGGCGGAGCTTGCAGTGAGCTGAGATCTGGCCACTGCACTCCAGCCTGGGCGACAGAGCAAGACTCCATCTCAAAAAAAAAAAAAAAAAAAGATAAATGCTACAAATTTTAAAAGGTGAATCCCTCATCTCTCTATCGGAAGAGCTAAGTTAAGTTCCAGTTTCCATAACGCTTGGGTGCACCAGCAGGATATGAACTCAGAGCATGCAAATGCACAAAGCTCTTTCAGCCAAAACATTGGAAATGGACTCTATGAGGCAGTGAAAACATCCAATCTAAAATGGAACACCACTAAGGACCAAGCGGTTAAGGCTGTGCATTCTGATGACTGCAGAATGAGGGAAAGGAAATTAAATTAGATCTTAACTGAAAGCCCAACACTTGACCAGTCATTTCCCCCTGGCAGCTATAGATCCCTGTGGCCATATATCAAATACTCCTGGCTGCCCTTGGCTACACCTACTTACAGCATCTAGGCAACGTGCCTGGCTGGTGGGGCCCTTCTGACTTTTGGGCCCTGGGACATGTTCTCTTTTTCAAACACCGTTTAAAGACTCATTTCCTGATCACTCCCGGACTTGATTCTTCTTATACTACTCCTGCACATCTAATTGACTCTAGTTAAGTTTTTCAACTGGGTTTCTGTTATTTGTGCTTTTTTACTGTTTTTTTTTTTAATTATTATTATACTTTATGTTCTGAAATAGATGTGTAGAACATCCAGGTTTGTTACACAGGTATACATGTGCCATGGGGGTTTGCTGCCCCATCAACCCGTCATCTACATTAGGTATTTCTCCCAGTGCTCTCCCTCCTCTTCCCCTCCACGCCACGACAGACCCCACTGTGTGATGTTCCCCTCCCTGTGCCCACATGATCTCATTGTTCAACTCCCACTTATAAATGAGAACATGTGGTGTTTGGTTTTCTGCTCCTGTGTTAGTTTGCCGAAAATGACGGGTTCCAGCTTCATCCACATCCCTGCAAAGGACATGAACTCATTCTTTTTTATGGCTGCATAGTATTCCATGGTGTAGATGTGCCACATTTTCTTTATCCAGCCTATCATTGATGGGCATTTGGGTTGGTTCCAAGTCTTTGCTATTGTGAACAGAGCTGCAATAAACATACATGTGCATGTGTCTTTATAGAATGATTTATAATCCTTTGGGTATATACCCAGTAATGGGATTGCTGGGTCAAACGGTATTTCTGGTTCTAGATCCCTGAGGAATTGCTGCACTGTCTTCCACAATTGTTGAGCTAATTTACACTCCCACCAAGAGTGTAAAAGTGTTCCTATTTCTCTGTCGCCCAGGCTGGAGTGCAGTGGGCGATCTTGGCTCACTGCAACCTCCTTCTCCTGGGTTCAAGCAATTCTCCTGCCTCAGCCTCTTGAGTAGCTGGGATTACAAGCGCCCACCACCAGGTCCAGCTAATTTTTTCTTTTTTTTTTTTTTTGTTTAAGTAGAGACAGGGTTTCACCATGCTGGTCAGGCTGCTCTCTAACTCCTGACCTCGTGATCCACCTGCCTCGGCTTCCCAAAGTGCTGGGATTATAGGTGTGAGCCACCGCGCCTGGTTTGTTTCCTGACTTTTTAATAATCACCATTCTAACTGGCATGAGATGGTATCTCATTGTGCTTTTGATTTGCATTTCTCTAATGACCAGTGATGATGAGCTTTTTAAAATATGTTTGTTGGTCGCATAAACGTCTTCTTTTGAAAAGTGTCTGTTCATATCCTTCGCCCACATTTTAATGACTTTTTTTTTTTCTTGGAAATGTAAGTTCCTTGTAGATCATGGAGAGTAGCCCTTTGTCAGAGGGATAGATTGCAAAAATTTTCTCCCATTCTGTAGGTTGCCTGTTCACTCTAATGACGACAGCTTCTTTTGCTGTGCAGAGGCTCTTTAGTTTAATTAGATGCCAATTGTCAATTTTGGCTTTTGTTGCAAGTGCTTTTGGTGTTTTAGTCATTAAGTCTTTGCCCATGCATGTATCCTGCATAGTGTTACCTAGATTTTCTTCTAGGGTTTTTATGGTTTTAGGTCTTACATTTAAATCTTTAATCCAACTTGAGTTAATTTTTGTATAAGGTGTAAGGAATGGATCCAGTTTCAGTTTTCTGCATGCGGCTAGCCAGTTTTCTCAACACAATTTATTAAATAGGGAATCCTTTCCCCATTGTTTTTGTCAGGTTTGTCAAAGACCAGATGGTTGTAGATGTGTGGTGTTATTTCTGAGGCCTCTGTTCTGTTCCATTGGTCTATATATCTGTTTTGGCCCAAGTACCATGCTGTTTTCTTTACTGTAGCCTTGTAGTATAGTTTGAAGTCAGGTAACGTGATGCCTCCATCTTTGTTCTTTTTGCTTAGGACTGTCTTGGCTATACAGGCTCTTTTTTTGGTTCCATATGAAATTTAAAGTAGTTTTTTCTAATTCTGTGAAGAAAGTCAACGGTAGCTTGATGGGGACAGCACTGAATCTATAAGTTACTTTGGGCAGTATGGCCATTTTCACGATATTGATTCTTCCTAACCAGGAGCATGGAACGTTCCTCCATTTGTTTGTGTCCTCTTTTATTTCCTTGAGCAGTGGTTTGTAGCTCTCCTTGAAGAGCTCCTTCACATCCTTTGTAAGCTGTATTCCTAGGTATTTTATTATCTTTGTAGCAATTGTGACTGGGAGTTCACTCATGATTTGGCTCTCTGTCTATTATTGCTGTACAGGAATGCTTGTGATTTTTGCATATTGGTTTTGTATCCTGAGACTTTGCTAAAGTTGCTTATCAGCTTAAGGAGTTTTGGGGCTGGGATGATGGGGTTTTCTAAATATACAATCGTGTCATCTGCACAGATAATTTGACTTCCTCTCTTCCTATTTGAATACCCTTTATTTCTTTCTCTTGCCTTACTGCCCTGGCCAGAACTTCCAATACTATTTTGAATAAGAGTGGTGAGAGAGGGCATCCTTGTTTTGTGACAGTTTTCAAAGGGAATGCTTCCAGCTTCTGCCCATTCAGTATGATACTGGCTGTGGGTCTGTCATAAATAGCTCTTATTATTTTGAGATGCGTTCCATCAATACCTAGCTTATTGAGTGTTTCTAGCATGAAGGGGTGTTGAATTTTATTGAAGGCCTTTTCTACATCTATTGAGATAATTATGTGGTTTTTGTCATCGGTTCTATGTGATGGATTACATTTATTCATTTGTGTATGTTGAACCAGCCTTGCATCCCAGGGATGAAGCCCACTTGATCACAGTGGATACGCTTTTTAATGTGCTGCTGGATTCAGTTTACCAGTATTTTATTGAGGATTTTCACATTGATGTTCATCAGGGATATTGGCCTGAAATTTTCTTTTTTTGCCACGTCTCTGCCAGGTTTTGGTATCATGATGATGTTGGCCTCATAAAATGAGTTAGGGAAGAGTCCCCGTTTATAGTTTCAGAAGGAACAGTACCAGCTCCTCTTTGTACCTCTGGTAGAATTTGGCTGTGAATCCATCTGGTCCTGGGCTTTTTTTGGTTGGTAGGCTATTAATTACCGCCTCAAGTTCAGAACTTCTTATTGGTCAATTCAGGGATTCGACTTCTTCCTGGTTTAGTTTTAGGAAGGTGTATGTGTCCGGGAATTTATCCATTTCTTCTAGATTTTCTAGTTTATCTGTGTAGAGGTGTTTATTGACCACATTGATCTAGCGGTATTCTCTGATGGTAGTTTGTATTTCTGCGGGATCAGTGGTGAATCCCCTTTATCATTTTTTATTGTGTCTATTTGATTCTTCTTTTTTATTCTTTATTAGTCTGGCTAGTGGTCTATTTTGTTAATCTTTAAAAAACAAAAAAACAGCTCCTGGATTCACAGATTTTTTGAAGGGTTTTTTGTTTCTCTATCTCCTTCAGTTCTGCTCTTAGTTATTTCTTGTCTTCTGCTGGTTTTTGAATTTGTTTGCTCTTCCTTCTCTAGTTCTTTTAAATGTGGTGCTAGGGTGTCAATTTTAGACCTTTCCCACTTTCTCCTGTGGGCATTTAGTAATATAAATTTCCCTCTAAACACTGCTTGAGCTGTGTCCCAGAGATTCTGGTACATTGTGTCTTCGTTCTCATTGGTTTCAAAGAACTTACTTATTTATGCCTTTTGTTATTTACCCAGTAGTCATTCAGGAGCAGGTTGTTCAGTTTCCATGCAGTTGTGTGGTTTTGACTGAATTTCTTAATCCCGAGTTCTAATTTGATTGCACTGAAAGACTGTTACGATTTATGTTCTTTTACATTTGCTGAGGAGCGTTTTACTTCCAATTATGTGGTCAATTTTAGAATAAGTGCTATGTGGTGCTGAAAGGAATGTAGATTCTGTTGATCTGGGGTGGAGAGTTCTGTAGATGTCTATTAGCTCCCCTTGGTCCAGAGCTGTGTTCAAGTCCTGAACATCCTTGTTATTTTTCTGTCTCATTCATTGATCTAATATTGACAGTGGGGTGTTAAAAGTCTCCCATTATTATTGTGCGGGAGTCTAAGTCTCTTTGTACCTCTCTAAGAACTTGCTTTATGAATACCAGGTGCATATACAGTTAAGATAGTTAGCTCCTCTTGTTGCACTGATCGCTTCACCGTTATGTACTGCCCTTCTTTGTCTTTTTTGATCTTTGTTGGTTTAAAGTGTTTTATCAGAGACTAGGATTGCAACTCATGCTTTTTTAGTTTCCATTTGCTTGGTAAATCTTCCTTCATCCCTTTATTTTGAGCCTGTGTGTGTCTTTGCACGTGAGATGGGTCTCCTGAATACAGCACACTGATGGGTTTTGACTCTTTGTCCAATTTGCCAGTCTGTGTCTTTTAATTGAGGCATTTAGCCATTTACATTTAAGGTTAATATTGTTATGTGTGAATCTGATCCTGTCATTATAATGCTAGCTGGTTATTTTGCCCATTAGCTGTTGTAGATTCTTTGTAGTATCGATGGTCTTTACATTTTGGTACATTTTTGCAGTGGCAGGTACCAGATTTTCCTTTCCATATATAGTGCTTCCTTCAGGAGCTCTTGTAAGGCAGGCCTGGTGGTGACAAAATCCCTCAGCATTTGCTTGTCTGTAAAGGGTTTTATTTCTCCTTCACTTATGAAGCTTGGTTTGGCTGGATATGAAATTCTGGGTTGAAAATTCTTTGCTTTAAGAATGTTGAATATTGGCCCCCACTCTCTTCTGGCTGGTAGGATTTCTGCAGAGAGATCTGGTGTTAGTCTGATGGGCTTCCCTTTGTGGGTAACCCAATCTTTCTCTCTGGCCGCCCTTACCATTTTTTCCTTCATTTCAACCTTGGGGAATCTGATGATTATGTATCTTGGAATTGCTCTTCTTGAGGAGTATCTTTGCGGTATTCTCTTTATTTCCTGAATTTGAATGTTGGCCTGTTTTGCTAGGTTGGGGAAGTTGTCCTGGATAATATCCTGAAGTGTGTTTTCCAACTTAGTTCCATTCTCCCTGTCACTTTGAGGTACACCAATCAAACATAGGTTTGGACTTTTCACATAGTCCTATATTTCTTGGAGGTTTTGTTCATTCCTTTTCATTCTTTTTTCTCTAATCTCGTCTTCATGCTTTATTTCATTAAGTTGATCTTCAATCACTGATATCCTTTCTTCTGCTTGATCGATCCAGCTATTGATACTTGTGTATGCTTCACAAAGTTCTCATGCTGTGTTTTTCAGCTCCATCAGGCCAAATGTTCTTCTCTAAACTGGTTATTCTAGTTAGCAGTTCCTGTATGCTTATATCAAGGTTCTTAGCTTCCTTGCATTTGGTTAGAACATGCTCCTTTAGCTCAGCGGAATTTATTATCCACCTTCTGAAGCCTACTACTGTCAATTTGTCAAACTCATTCTCGGTCCAGTTTTGTTCCCTTTCTGGCGAGGAGTTGTGACCCTTTAGAGGAGGAGAGGCATTCTGGTTTTCGAATTTTCAGCCTTTTTGCGCTGGTTTTTCCTCATCTTCGTGGATTTATCTACCTTTGGTCTTTCATGTTGGTGACTTTCGGATGGGGTTTTTTTGTGGTCATCCTTTTTGTTGATGTTGATGCTACTGCTTTCTGTTTGTTAGTTTTCCTTCTAACAGTCAGGCCCCTCTTCTGTAGGTCTTCTGAAGTTCGCTGGAAGTCTACTCCAGACTCTGTTTGCCTGGGTATTACCAGTGGAGGCTGCAGAGCAGCAAAGACTGCTGCCTGCTCCTTCCTCTGGAAGCTTCCTCCAGAGGGGCATCTGCCAGATGTCAGCTGCAGCTCTCCTGTATGAGGTGTCTCCCAGTCAGGAGGCATGGGGGTCAGCGACCCACTTGAGGCAGTCTGTCCCTTAGCAGAGCTCCAGTGCTGTGCTGGGAAATCCGCTGCTCTCTTCAGAGCCAGCAGACAGGAAGGTTTAAGTCTGCTGAAGCTGTGCCCACAGCTGCCTCTTCTCCCAGGTGCTCTGTCCCAGGGAGACGGGAGTTTTATCTATAAGCCCCTGAGTGGGGCTGCTGCCTTTCTTTCGGAGATGCCCTGCCCAGAGAGGAGGCATCCAGAGAGGCAGTCTGGCTACAGTAAGCTGTGGTGGGCTCTGCCCAGCTGGAACTTCTGGCAGCTTTGTTTACACTGTGAGGGGGAAAATCCGCCTACGCAAGCCTCAGTAATGGCAGAAGCCCCTCCTCCCACCAAGCTCCAGCGTCCCAGGTCAACTTCAGACTGCTGTGCTGGCAGCGAGAATTTCAAGCCAGTGGATCTTAGCTTACTGGGGTCTGTGGAGGTGGCATCTGCTGAGCAACACCGCTCAGCTCCCTGGCTTCAGCCCCCTTTCCAGGAGAATGAACAGCTCTGTCTTGCTCCATGCCAAGTGCCACTGGGGTATGAAAAAAACTCCTGTAGCTAGCTCAGTGTCTGCCCAAATGGCCACCCAATTTTGTGCTTGAAACCCAGGGCCCTGGTGGTGGAGGCACCCGAGGGAATCTCCTGGTCTGTGGGTTGCGAAGACCGTGGGAAAAGCATAGCATCTGGGCAGAATAGCACCGTCCCTCACAGCACAGTCCCTCATGGCTTCCCTCAGCTAGTGGAGGGAGTTCCCTGACCCCTTGTGCTTCCTGCGTACGGCGACGCCCCACCCTGCTTCTGCTTGCCCTCTGTGGGCTTCACCCACTGTCTAACCAGTCCCAATGAGATGAACCAGGTACCTCAGTTGGAAATGCAGAAATCACCTGCCTTCTGCGTTGGTCTCACTGGGAGCTGCAGACTGGAGCTGTTCCTATTTGGCCATCTTGCCCTGACTGACCGAGTATGTTGTGTTTTTTTTTTTTTTTTGAGACGGAGTCTCGCTCTGTGGCCCAGGCGGGAGTACAGTGGCCGGATCTCAGCTCACTGCAAGCTCCGCCTCCCGGGTTCACGCCATTCTCCTGCCTCAGCCTCCCGAGTAGCTGGGACTACAGGCGCCCGCCACCTCGCCCGGCTAGTTTTTTTTGTATTTTTAGTAGAGACGGGCTTTCACTGTGTTAGCCAGGATGGTCTCGATCTCCTGACCTCGTGATCCGCCCGTCTCGGCCTCCCAAAGTGCTGGGATTACAGGCTTGAGCCACCGCGCCCGGCCGTTATGTTTTATTGAGGGCCTTCTATAACACCTTGCCTGGGTTAGACACTAGGGAGGTAAAACCACGTAATGTTGAAAAAGTAGCGCTATAAAGGACCTTAGAGATTTCCTAGTTCAATCTCTCCATTTTACAGATCAAAGACACCCAAAGGTTAGACAGTCATCTGTCGAAGGTTGAATGGCTAAGCAAGTGGTAACATCAGGAATGAATATCTTCTTTTCTCTTTCCCCTGCCCTTCTCCACTCAACATTCTGACATTGCAAAGGCTGTGAAATTACCTAGGCTCTGAGATGGGATTAAACCAAACACACCTTGTAGGAAGAGGAGGCTTGATGACTGAGCAGACTGAACTCAAAAGGAGCAATCAAAGGAAACCTGAGTTGCTAGGGTGGCTAGAAAAATGACGGTGCCAAGTATAGAAATAGAGCTGAGTCTGGGTGAGAGTAGTGTTTTTCACTGACAAATATTTAAGAGTTTCTACCAGGTGACACATTAGATGCAGGGAATATAAAAGTGAACGAGGCAGACTTTTGGCTCCTCCCCCAAGAGTTTAGGTTTTAAATGATGAATCCAGTATTGTAGGAGCTTAAAGCTTTGGATAAGAGGCCATTCAAATACAGCTATCCTTTGGAAGCTGCAAATACACGAGGGGAGCTCTAGTGAGAGCGAGAAATGCTGAATTGAAGGGCACATGCCAACGTGAATGATGAAGGCTTGATGGTGATGACTGGATGCTCCGGGCAGAGGTCTGCAGCTCCCTCCTCTGACATAACAGGAAGGGCGCTGCATCCCAGGGTTCAGCTAGATCGCAGCCCACTCTGTAAACATGCAATCCCTGTATGCAGCTGCAAATCTACCCCTGTGCCTGGCACACAAGAAAGCATTTGGAATGTAGGTGAGTGCGAGTATGTTAATATCCTTCAATCTGCTGTAATTTCTATTAAGAAGGTAACTGATTCCTGAAAACTATTAAAGAAAACAAATTATGCAGCACAATAAGCAAACGATCACAATATTATGGTATTAGAATTCCAAGGCTAAAAGTAACAGTTGAAAGGACAGTACAGAAATAATGGGGTAAGGCACCATTGTGGAGTTAAGACATAGGAGAAAACAACAAATGTGGGATGAAGAAGAACAATCATACAAGGATACAAACACAGAAGTATAAAACTACAGAAAAACACAAAGAGGAAAGCGTTTCAAGAAGACAGAATGACAAAACGCCACTGATCCTGGTAGGGAGAATGAAAGCCCGCTGCCTGGAATTCACTGGAAGGAAGTGAGGCCCTGGATATAGACCACCTAAAAGACCTATAATCAAAGGCAAATGGAATAAAATAATAGGCCAGGCATGGTGGCTCACGCCTGTAATCCCAGCACTTTGGGAGGCCAAAGCGGGCGGATCACTTGAGGCTAGGAATTCGAGACCAGCCTGGCCAACCCATCTCTACTAAAAATACAAAAATACAAAAGTTAGCCAAGTGTGGTGGCATGTGCCTGTAATACCAGCTACTCAGGAGGCTGAGGCAGGAGATCACTTGAACCCTGGGGGTGGAAGCTGCAGTGAGCTGAGATTGCACCATTGCCCTCAAGCCTGGGCAACAGAGTGAGACTCCATTTCCGAAAAAAAAGAAAAAAGAAAAAATTATTGGAAATTTATTATTCTATGCAAAAAGCTATATACTAAGTACTTCACTTAGTCTCTTTTATTGTCTCTTTTAATACTTCCACTAACTCAGCCATGTAAATATTATTATCCTTACCTTAAAACGAGAAAGTTAGTGCTTAGAAAGTTTAAGTGACTTGCACTGTATTAGTAAGGGAAAAGCTAGGGTTTGATCTGTAATCCACGTTTTCATTCTATACTATATTAGTTATGCAAAAAGGACAGTCAGTCGAATATCCCCTCCTAAAATCTTGTAGACACTTTAAATTTTCTTGAGTCACAGTTTGTACACAGCTACACAAAGGTAATTTCCCATTGGAGTTTAGAAACTTAGTGGGTTGAAGAGGCAGAGCACCTGGACTTAAACTCCTGTTGTTTTTTATACTAGCTGTATGACTTGGAACAAGTTACTTAGCCTCACTGGGTTTTAGTTTCCTCATCCATAAAATGGAAACTATAGTCTACACCTCATAAGGTTGTTGTGAGGTCTAAATGAGTTCGCACATGTAAACAGAATAACTGTTAAGCTGCAATCATTACCCAGTGTTTAAACCAATTAATGAGGTATATAATACATAAAACAATTTCCTAAAAAACAAAAAACAAAATTAAAAAAATAAACAAAATAAAACAATTCCCTGTATTTAAATGACCGCCACGCATAGACTCTTCCCTGTCATAAGATTACAACCTAGAACAGGAAGCTGCTGTTACGGTCATGGATCTCAGTGGAGGCATCAGTACACAGGAAACACCGAGGGCTTTGGAACTAGACAAACCCAAGTTCACAGCCCGGCTCTCAGAATATTAGCCTTATGCATCTGAACAACTTTCTTCCTATTTGTGTCTTTTACTGTTCCCCATTCTTAGCACACTATTAGATTTTTTTTTATTACTCAGTGATGACACACAATACTCAAATTCAGACTTCCAAATGACAGTTTACTAAGAATAATAATTAAAATTTTTAGCCATGAAAGTTGAGTTGGGGGAAAAAACAAGTACAGAAGAGATTTGTATTAAAGTGAGCCCCTTAAACAATTTATATTGATGTTTTTATCTATTTATCTATTTCTGCATCTGAAATGCCACAACAAGAAAACAGGAAAGTCTTGTTGCTACAGATATTATTTATGGCAATCACAGTATCCATTTAATAGTCAAACCATGCAAATATATCCTGGCAGGAATAAGCATATTTTTAAAATCATTAGAAAAGGAACGCTTATTCTTTCTCTTACTTTTTGAAGCTGATGTGGTATAGATAGGTAAAGCTCTTGCTGCTCTTCTCAAAATTTCTTGTTGTCTTTCTTGGCTGAATTCTTTTTCATAACGTTCCTTTTCAGAATTGGACAAGTAGAACTATAAAAGAAAAGAGGACTATTAAGTTTTTTAAATCCCATGATATTAATTATCATGTTCAGAAAAAGTTTTATCTGGAACAGAAAAAGAAAACCAAAAACTATTTTATGAAAACAAAACTTGTCTTCAAACTTAACTGCTAAGTAGATAAATCAGGACATTTTAACAAAACTACATACCTTTTGGCACAGAAAATATTTGCCCTCCACACCAGATGGCAAAGAACATGAACTAAATATTTTTCCATCTTTGTTTTTCACAAATAAAATTAAATTTCTACACAAGAAAGGCTTAATATATAGTCTCCATTAGTAAAAATTTTAGTTGTTTAAAAGTTACTGTCAAGAGATTTTTAATTTTTGGAAGAATGTCCAAAGATTTACTTGCTTTGGGTGAAAGGCTAAATCACAATCATGGGGTCCCACTAATTTCTAGCCAAATGTCTCAAGAAGGGCAATGAGTCATTTAAAAAAAAAACAAACAAAAAACATTTTTAGCTTTTAAAAAGCTAACCAATAGGACTACTTTCACCAGAATTATGACAGATTGTCAAGGCAAGCATAGTGGCCTTTTCAAGGAGAGCGTCCTTTATAGAGCTGTGTTTTTTTATTATATATTTTTTTGAGACGGAGTCTCCCTCTGTCGCCCAGGCTGGAGTGCAGTGGCGCGATCTCGGCTCACTGCAAGCTCTGCTTCCCGGGTTCATGTCATTCTCCTGCCTCAGCCTCCCGAGTAGCTGGGACTATAGGCGCCCGCCACCAAGCCTGGCTAATTTTTTTGTGTGTTTTTGGTAGAGACAGGGTTTCAGGGTGTTAGCCAGGATGGTCTGGCTGACATCTCCTGACCTCATGATCCGCCCACCTCGGCCTCCCAAAGTGCTGGGATTACAGGCGTGAGCCACCGCGCCGGGCCTGGAGCTGTTTCTTGTTTTCACTTCTTAGTGTCTGTTCCCATGTGTGACCAGCCTCTGGTTCATTTCTCTTAATAGCATTTTCCCTTCAGAGTACTTTTTAATTGTTCTTTTCATATGTCATCCTAACATCTCAAGGATCCTAAGTTTTATGCCTCAATTTCATGTTACCAGGAACTGTAGGTTTCTATCAGTCTTTACTTCATAGATTTAAAAAAAAAAAAAACAACTAAGAATGGCTTGAGATTTGTTCCTCATTGTGTTTTATATTTTAATAATACAATTCCTCAATTTTTATTTACTTGTAGGGTTCTGCTTAAAAAGCCCTAAGGAATCCTGACTTTTCATGTTTAAGGAGTATTTGGTCTAGTTGCTAACTCAAATACCAAAATGTCTCCTCCTCTTGCTGCCCCATCATTGCTAATGGTATTAGCTTAACAACACAGTATTCTGCTATAAACAAGGCAACAGCGTGGCATAGTAGAGAGAGCTCTGAATTGAGGAAATTGTGATTCTAAGAGACTTAGGCAATTTTCTAAGATTGCAGAACTACTGGCAGAGCCAATAGTAAAATACAGGTATTCTGTTTTCCGTTCTGGTACATTTTCCTCTATATTACAATGTTAAAATAAGTGTTTTTGCTTTTTATAGATTGTTACTCTAACCTGACTAAAACATCATACTTTAGGAAATGTAAGAGTCTATTTAGATTACCTCGCTCAGCTTCCACAATCAAATTGTGATGGGACAAGAAACCCCCAAATTACTTATGGGGGACAAGAAGCAACATGAACAGATGAACAGGACAGTTAGAAGTCAGGAAAGACTCACATAACCTTAAAGATGAAAAAGTCTTAAAGACAATGGCGGTCCCTTATCTAATGTTCCATCACAAGAGGGGTCTTCAGACATTTCTGACACATTGGGTCCCTCTTGAATACTTTCAGAGAAATATTTTTCTATTTTGCAAGATGGCATGTTCTCTTTAAGAGAATTTTAACTTGTTAGAAAGTTCTTTCCTGACATGATGTGTCTCTTACATATTCATAGTAGAGTATAAAAATCACACGGTAACATGCTAAATATATTTGAATAGAAGGTGTTCTGATCAAATTTTACAGATTTCCTATAAAATTTCAACAGATTTCTCTGGGCTGTTCTATTCCTAGTCTGCAGTAGCATACCATCCTCAGGCCTCTCTATTGCTACTCAACATCATCACTTATCCTTAAGAATGAAGGTTATGGGCCAGGCGGGTGGCTCATGCCTATAATCCTAGCACTCTGGGAGGCCGAAGCAGGTGGATCACGAGGTCAGGAATTCCAGACCAGCCTGGCCAACATGGTGAAACCCTGTCTCTACTAAAAAAATAGAAAAATTAGCTGGGTGTGGTGGCATGCGCCTGTAGTGCCAGCTACTCGGGAGGCTGAGGCAGGAGAATTGTCTGAATCTGGGAGGTGGAGGTTGCAGTGAGATCACACCACTATACTCCAGCCTGGTGACAGGGTGAGACTCTGTCTAAAAAAAAAAAAAAAAATGAGTGTTATAAAATTATGAAAAGCTTAAACCAAATGGAAATTTCAAGAGGCATCAGAATTTTAGATGAGGAATGGAACAAAACAAAAATTCAAACAGACTGTAATTTTGAATTAGTTCTAGAAGTTTGTCTTCTCATTCAAAACTAGTGAACAGAATTCAAACTATGAAATGCTATTATTGTCTTAAATTCAGTGTTCAGACAGTTCTATTTAAATATATATTAAATGCCAATTAAGAGTGAGGTGTTGTCCCGGATATCAGAGATCCAAAGATGAATAAAAACAACCCTTTCCTTCAAAAAGTGTATTTCTATAGTCTAGTAAGAGAGCCATATAAACAAAGAATTACAAAATACGAATCAGCATAAAGTACAACATTATACATATATTACAAGGGATGATAAAAGCTCCCTTGGGAGGTAGTGGGAGTTATCAATGAAAGTTCCTTGAAGGCAGTGTACCTAAGTTCTGAAAGATAAACAGGAATCTTTCAGGAAGACAGAAAAGAAAAGAAAATCTTGGCAAAGGGAACAGAATACAGAAAGCACAAGGATGTGAAAATAGTACAGTATATTCAGCTTAACACACTGCTTGGTTATGGAGTTCCATGAAGAAGCAATGAAGATTAAATCAGTAAGATTTTAGTTCATGAAGCGATTTGGTGTACCATGCAAATGAACATGAGCTTTATCTTACAGCTAACTGACAAACTCTGTAGGATTATAGTCAGGGAAGGGATGGGACCGTATTTTCTTTTTAGAAAAGATGACACTTGGTGATGGGAGATGCTTATCAGCTATTCACATGCTGCCTCTTCCTCACCATTTCTTCATTTAAGTCTTTATCAATCTGCCTGTTATACACAAGGTCTGATTCTAACTACTGGGGATACAGGAATAAACAACAAAGATTTTCCCTTCAAAAAGCTTAGTGGAAGGGATACTTACAAAGGCCTCAGCTTAAACGCCACTTCCTCAGAGATTTATTTGACTATACTATCTAAAAGTAGCTCTTCCTCCCCTAAAGTATTTTTTACTTTGTTATACGCTATTACCATATTATTTTTCTAAATTTATCACAATTTATAATTATTTTATTTGTTTACTGTTTGTCTCTACCTTTAAGCCTAGCACAGTCTGATATCTGGTGGGTGGTCAAGAAGTACTTGATTGAAACAATGAAAAAAAGACACCTCACCCATATTTATAACTTAACTTCCTTAAAGATTTATAGTTTTTGACGATAATGATGACGATGATGATGATGATTATTGAGACAGAGTTCCACTCTTGTTGCCCAGGTTGGAATGCAACAGCGTGATCTTGGCTTACTGCATCCTCTGCCTCCCAGGTTCAAGCAATTCTCCTGCCTCAGCCTCCTAAACAGCTGGGATTACAGGCATGCACCACCATACTCGGCTAATTCTGTATTTTTAGTAGTGATGGGGTTTCACCATGTTGGTCAGGCGGGTCTCAAACTCCTGACCTCAGGTGATTAACCTGCCTCTGCCTCCCAAAGTGCTGGGATTATAGGCATAAGCCACCACGTCTGGCCCTAGTTTTTGCGTTTTAGACCCAATCTATTCCCCTAGACCTGGATCTCCAAGCACTGTTCTAACCTCTGAGCTGACTGAATCCTCCTAATAAAAGCTGTGAGTTTGGTATGACATCAGCACTAAACTCACAGCTCTGTAATTGCTTATATAGGCCCACCTCAGTCAGCACACTGGAAGCTCAGTGGCAAAGAGAATCTTTTTTTTTTTTTTTTGAGACGGAGTCTCGCTCTGTCGCCCAGGCTGGAGTGCAGTGGCCGGATCTCAGCTCACTGCAAGCTCCGCCTCCTGGGTTCAGGCCATTCTCCTGGCTCAGCCTCCCGAGTGGCTGGGACTACAGGCGCCGCCACCGCGCCAGGCTAATTTTTTGTATTTTTAGTAGAGACGGGGTTTCACCGTGTTAGCCAGGATGGTCTCGATCTCCTGACCTTGTGATCCACCCATCTCGGCCTCCCAAAGTGCTGGGATTACAGGCGTGAGTCACTGCACCCGGCAGCAAAGAGAATCTTAAATTCCTGTTCTTAGTTGTCCGTAGAGCTTAGCTTAGCTGGCCCATGAAGATTTAATAATTAGTTCATTTAATAATTATTGAAAATCCACTATGTGCCAGAGAGTGTGGGAAGGGATACAGTGAAGAATGCAATGTAAATATCCCTGCCCTCACAAAATTTAAAATTTAATAATGTGAGGCATATTAGTTTTTTTTTTTTTTTTTTTGAGACGGAGTCTTGCTCTGCCGCCCAGGCTGGAGTGCAGTGGCCGGATCTCAGCTCACTGCAAGCTCCGCCTCCCGGGTTCACGCCATTCTCCTGCCTCAGCCTCCCGAGTAGCTGGGACTACAGGCGCCCGCCACCTCGCCCGGCTAGTTTTTTTTTTTTTTTTTGTATTTTTTAGTAGAGACGGGGTTTCACTGTGTTAGCCAGGATGGTCTTGATCTCCTGAACTCGTGATCCGCCCGTCTCGGCCTCCCAAAGTGCTGGGATTACAGGCTTGAGCCACTGCGCCCGGCCCTGTGATGCATATTAGTAAATAGGCAATTACAATACCAGATGATAAGTTCTCTGACAGGGCAAATGAAGCGTGCCACAGCAAGGTCACTGGATACAGGCTTGGGCAGACAGATGACCTTACAGGAGTAGAGGAGAATGAAGGAGAAGGTGATGTGAAGGCCTAAGCTCTGGGCTGAATGCTAAATGGATGCAATATGCTAGAACCACCACCAAAAAAATAATAATAATAACATTTTGATGGTACTTATTAGGTGCTAATCATTCTTCTGAGCTCTTTATATATACAATTAACTCCATATAGTATCTATTATTAATTACATAGATTATCAATTTGCTCAAATCTTTTTTTTTTTTTTTTGAGACGGAGTCTGGCTCTGCCGCCCAGGCTGGAGTGCAGTGGCCGGATCTCAGCTCACTGCAAGCTCCGCCTCCCGGGTTCACGCCATTCTCCTGCCTCAGCCTCCCGAGTAGCTGGGACTACAGGCGCCCGCCACCTCGCCCGGCTAATTTTTTTGTATTTTTTAGTAGAGACGGGGTTTCACCGTGTTAGCCAGGATGGTCTCGATCTCCTGACCTCGTGATCCGCCCGTCTCGGCCTCCCAAAGTGCTGGGATTACAGGCTTGAGCCACCGCGCCCGGCCCAATTTGCTCAAATCTTATAGCTATCCTATGAGGTGGGTACTAATATCACCCTCACTTTACAGAGGAGGGATCAACTAAGGAAAGTCTCCAAAGTCACACAGCTAACACAGATAGTATGTTGCAGAGGTACAAGCTGAACCTGAGCAGTTTTAGTCCAGAGTCTGTGTGGTATTGTTGTTGTTGCTGTCTAAGACAGGGTCTCACTCTGCTGCCTTGGCTGGAGTGCAGTGGCATGATCACGGCTCACTGCAGGCTCAACCTCCCTGGGCTCAGTGATCCTCCCACCTCGGTCTCCGAGTAGCTGGGACTACAGGTGCGCACCACCATGCCCAGCTAACTTTTTTATTTTTTGTAGAGATGGTGTTTGCTACATTGCCAAGGCTGTTGTCAAAGTCCTGGGCTAAAGCGATCCACCTGCCTGCCTCGGCCTTCCACAGTGCTGGATTACAGGCATGAGCCACCACGCCTGGCCTGCATTTTTAACCTCTACATTATACTGCTTCTCAAAAGTACTACCAATTATTTTTCTTATTCTATTTCTTATTTCCTGTATTGAGAATTATTTGCTTTTTACACATGCGATGTTTTCAATAGTCATCACTACTAGTAATTGATTAAACAAAATTAAGACCTTTTCAATTTCAAGATTAAGAAATGGATGATAGTTTGTAACATAACTTTAAGGGTTGACTAATTAGTAACAAATGCCTGATGAATATATGTGAAGCAACACTGAAGTCTGACTTATGGTTTACTTTACCTTTTAAAACAAAAGCATCTAACAGAAAAATCAGGCAAAAGACTACATGGCATTACTTGCTAATGTTAAATGTATATTTACTAGTTCTACTCCTAGGCATCTACCCAAAATAACTACATATATATTATCCAAGAGACATGCACTAGAACGTTTGCAGCAGCCCTACTCGTAACAGCTCGAAGCTGGAGGCTACCCACATGCTCATTAACAGTAGACGGAGTAAATAAACTGTGTTACATACAACTGAATACTAAACAATAATTAGAATGAATGATCTGCAACTATACGTAACACAGATGAATCTTACAAATACAATGTTAATGAAAGAAGCCACATACACACATGACTATGACTATACACATACACACCATACACACACTACTACAAAACTCCATTTATATTTAGTACAAAAGACAGGCAAAACTAATCTATGCTGTTAGAAGGCAAGAGAGTGGCTTCTTATGAAGTGGATGACTGAAAAGAAGCATCGGGGGTTGATGGGGTTCTGGTAATGTTCTGTTTTTTGAATTGGGTAGTAGTTGCACAGGTGTGTACGCGTATGCGTACTTTTTGTATATATGTTCTTCACTGCAAAGTTAAATAGAAGTTGATTCTATTTTTAAACATATGGTCCATAATTTTTAATGATTTTGATAAATTTAAAACAAAGGGAAACGATTACATTATCATCATCATCTAATATGTGAGTCCTAACAATGTGGCAGGTAAACTACTATTTTAAAAGCTCACGCCGGGCGTGGTGGCTCACGCCTGTAATCCCAGCACTTTGGGAGGCTGAAGCGGGTGGATCACCTGAGGCCAGGAGTTCAAGACCGGCCTGACCAACATGGGGAAATCCGTCTCTATAAAAACACAAAAATTAGCCAGGCATGGTGGTGCGTGCCTGTAATCCCAGCTACTCAGGAGGCTGAGGCAGGAGAATCGCTTGAACCTGGGAGGCGGAGGCTGCAGTGAGCCAAGATCATGCCATTGTACTGCAGCCTGGGTGACAAGAGCGAAACTCCATCTCAATAAATAAATAAATAAATAGATAGATAGATAGATAAATAAATGCATGTTTTAACTGAATAAATCTCACAATCTTTACAAACATCCTACGGAGACAGGCACAATTGTTAGCTCCATTTTTTTATAAGAAAACTGCAGCTTGGAGAGATTAAATTGTTAGAGCAAAAGATCAAACTCAGACAACTCTAACTCTAGAGAATATATTCTTAGCCACCTTGCTATATGAAATTTTCAGTGAAGGAAGAATTCAGTTAGCTACGGCAAGGTAAGAGAGACATACTGGTCATAAAACCTACTCCACATAAATGTTTACCTGTATTCTTTTCCAAATGGAACCTCCAATTAGAAGAAACACTAGTCATGTTAAAGTGCAGCAAGCAATAGCCTAGACAATTTGTTTCCATCACAAAACTTTAATTGCAGCATATCTGTTCACGCCTGAGAAAATATAAATGTTAAGAGTTTCTAAAAATAAACTCTACTTTCCTAACTCAATTCCATTCCTTAAGACTTTTTATTTCAGTAATATAAAGTATGTCTTTAAGAAAACATAGCATGGCAGAAAAGTAGTAAGCATTTCTATACTGCTGAACTTTTACTATGCTATGTCAGTGGACTGTATCTGAGAACAGGCTGATGACTCACATTCACAGTACAGAGCAACCAAGCAGTTTTATGAATGGAAACAGAACACATGCATTATGTAAAGTTTTAACAAAGGTAACACAAGGGAAAAAAAATCCATAATCAGTTAAAACATTTGGTAATTTACCAACATTAAATTTACCTCTTTGGAGGGGGAAGCGGGAGATGTGAAAATTGTCATCCAATAGGACCATACAAACATAACAAAGAACAGATGGAAAGCCACAAGGTAAACAACGGTCTTTCCTGGTAAATAAAAACAAATAACAGTTCATTGAATCCAGGTGAAAACAGCAAAAGGCATTACATTAAAACACAATAATTGGGTCAGGAGGCCGAATCCAATAAACAAATTAAAATGTACTGAAACATCAAATATAAAAACTTGACTCGCATGAGGAAACATTCCTAGATATGAAGAAATATTCTGCTCCGATATTTAAGGATTATCAGTCTGGTTTATAAGGAGGAAACATTCCTAGATATGAAGAAATATTCTGTTCCGATATTTAAGGATTATCAGTCTGGTTTATAAGGAGGAAACATTCCTAGATATGAAGAAATATTCTGCTCCGATATTTAAGGATTATCAGTCTGGTTTATAAGGAGGAAACATTCCTAGATATGAAGAAATATTCTGCTCCGATATTTAAGGATTATCAGTCTGGTCTATAAGATGAGATTGAAGATGAAATTTGATTATATTAAATTGCTGAAGATTTAAGCTAAAACACTTTCTTCACTCACTATATTTCAAGTTCTCCAAAAGTTCATCTTAAATGACTTAAAATTATTTAAAACAGAATCTATGACTATGAACATTAAATCCAAGGAACTGTCAACTGAAAGTAAATAAAATAAGTTACCATCACCATAAATGATGAATACATCTGAATAACTCATTCCCTGTATTGTTCAGGAAAAGTACCCTAAATTTCATTCCCGTTCAATACAGGATAACAAGAAAAAGTTTTGGCCATTTTGAATATCTAACATAACTGTTTCCCAAGTAGATTAATGTAACATTCCAACATCTCTAGCTCCAAATATTGTCACTGATATAATTTTAAGCTTTTTGTTGTATTCTACATATTTGAAAGAATTAGTACCGATTTCTTTAAGAAGCAAGATCTACCAGATGCTTAAACTCTTTTTCAGTTTGTAATGCAGCACCATAAACCCACTGAAGACAACAAATATAGACAAGTCTGAAATTCTACTCATTTTTAAAGTTCAGATAACATGCTACTCCTTCCACAAAGGTCTTTTCTGTTATTTTCAGAATTCATTACTTCTTCATACTGCACTCTCCAAATAATTTGCTTAGATTTCAATTACTTATTTCAGTAAAGCTAGCTGCTTAATACTGATGAGCTAATACACGCAAAACACTTAGAAGAATGCCTGGCACACAATAAATCCTCAAAAAATACTGACTATTAATATTATTACTATTAGGCTTATCCAGGCATTTTAATTATTTTCTCCAAAATTTGGTCCTTTTTGTGCATTCCCTATGTCAGTGTTTCTCCATTTTAAGAAGTGATAAAGTATTCACTGTTCTGCACTGAAAAAAAAAAAAAGAGAGAACATAATGAAGCTTTTGTAAAAGCTAACACGTATTCAGTTTGAAGTACTCTCCTTCCTCTGGTCTGAGGTTTATTTTCCCTTATGTTTCTGGTTTAAAAAGTGCTTGTTCTTTTCAAATATAATAATAATAATAATTTGACAACCCTGTTGCAACCCAACCTTTTCTTTTGAAATTGTATTGGGTTCATGCCTGATCTCAGAGAACAGAAACTCCAGTCACACAGCTGACCAGCGCAGAAACCCAGGCCTGAAATGACTCCTTGTATCTCACAGCTTATCAGCGCAAATATGACTAATTCCAGCTCCTAAAATTTCTCTCCAAGTGAACTCATTATTATTATCTTCATTAGTTTTCAATAATTTCAAAAATTGTCATTATTTTCACTGCCGGTGCATAGTTCATAAATTGTTGCCTATGTTCTTTGGATTGCTGCAAGAGCCAATTGGCCTCCTGGCTTCCAGTCCATCTCAGTGGCTGATGTAAAATATGCTGCTCATAGTTTCTTTTCCCTCTTGGCTGTGGAATTCCTAAGAAATAATTCCAACCTCATTACCAATGCATCCTAGGAAAACCGTGGGACTACTCAGTCACCATGACCGACTATAGGTACTCAAATCACCGCTCCTATGTACCAAAAGCCAACTAGAAGGCACTATAATCCATGCCTTATTTCTAACCCTCGCAGTAAGTCTTCTAAGCTGTCATTCCAGTTTACGGATGTAAGCCGTGAGGCTCAGAGAATTTAATACTTTGTCCAACGTCACTTAGTTATTAAATGATGAAGCCAGAATTCAAACCCATATCTGTTTGACGAAAATCCAAGGTTCTTTTCACTATGTCCTAGCTAAAATTAGTTTCCTCCACGTTTCAAACCATCATCTTAATGGTCATATTCTACTTCTAAGCAAGTATCTGATGCCAAGATAAAACTGTAACCCTAACTTCCTTCTATTTTCAAATGTGCTCCTTTTGCTTTGTCATGCGCATTAAAAACTGGTTTTTCAAAATCTGCTTTCTCTATCCTGTCAGTTCCCTTCAGTTTGAACCCCACGGTGCACCCAATGGACTCAATATCATTGCTTTGGCCAGGTGCTGTGGCTCGCGCCTGTATTTCCAGCACTTTGGGAGGCTGGGGTGGCAGATCACTAGAGGTCAGGAGTTCAAGACCAGCCTGGCCAACATGGTAGAACCCCATCTCTACTAATACAAAAAATTAGCTGGGCGTGGTGGTGCACACTTGTTTTTGGTTTTGTTTTTTTGTTTTTTTTTGAGACGGAGTCTCGCTCTGTGGCCCAGGCTGGAGTGCAGCGGCCGGATCTCAGCTCACTGCAAGCTCCGCCTCCCGGGTTCACCCCATTCTCCTGCCTCAGTCTCCCGAGTAGCTGGGACTACAGGCACCGCCACCTCGCCTGGCTAGTTTTCTTTTTGTATTTTTTTAGTGGAAACGGGGTTTCACCGTGTTAGCCAGGATGGTCTCGATCTCCTGACCTCGTGATCCGCCCGTCTCGGCCTCCCAAAGTGCTGGGATTACAGGCTTGAGCCACCGCGCCCGGCCGGTGGTGCACACTTGTAATCTCAGCTACGTGGTAGGCTGAGGTGGGAGGATCGCCCAAACCTGGGAGGCAAAGGTTGTAGTGAGCTGAGATCGCGCCACTGCACTCTAGCCTGAGCGACAGAGCAAGACTCCATCTCAAAAAAAAAAAAAGAAGAAGAAAAAATACATATTATATATACATATTTTTACATATTATATATAATTGCTTCATTTGTTTTTCCTTTGGAAAAGTGTGCAAGAACTTAGTTTCCTACTGTTACGGTAACACTGAGACCATTTAACAACCCTGCAACGTTATCTTCACTTTGCTTACTTCCTTTATAAATATTTTTGCCTAGACTCCATATTAAATCAAGCTTGTTGTTCCTCATCTATACACTATTGTGTAACTTTGAGATAGATGGTAACTTTGAGATACTTTAAATGTAAAAACAATATACTCTTCATAGTTTTAAAAACATTTAATATAATTTCAGAATATTTTTCTTCATGAAAACAAAACAAAATGCTTTTGCTTAAAAATATATTCTGTTAAAAAATAGATAAAATAAAGCTCTTAACACAAGACCTAGAATATAGTAAGTACTTAAAATATGGTATTATTAAATTATAATGAGTAAAGAATAACAGAAAACAATGCTTTTCACTAAATTCAAATGAATGTGATTATCAATAGGCAAACTTCTGGTTACATATACCTGCTATTAAACCACTGGTTACAATAGAGGAAGTAAAATCATAGTTAACCGAGAAAATTAAATCAAAGTTGAAAGAAAAACCTGAAACCTATATACCAAACTCTGTGTTCAAAAGTTCAAAAATCATCTGTACCTGAATTTAAAAACAAACAAGCTAACAGCAACAACAAAAGATTGTATTGAAAGATTCTTTGGCCAGGCAATGTGGCTCATGCCTGTAATCCCAGCACCATGGGAGACTGAGGCGGGCAGATCACGAGGTCAGGAGATTGAGACCATCCTGACTAACACAGTAAAACCCCGTCTCTACTTAAAAAAAAAAAAAAAACACAAAAAATTAGCTGGGCATGGTGGCGGGCACCTGTAGTCCCAGCTACTCGAGAGGCTGAGGCAGGAGAATGGCGTAAACCCGGGAGGCGGAGCTCACAGTGAGCCGAGATCACCACTGCACTCCAGCCTGGGCAACAGAGCGAGACTCCATCTCAAAAAAAAAAAAAAAAAAAAAGACTCTTTGAGAGACATGGTAAAAATAGTCCCAAGAAATAATGATATAAGTTAAAAGTTCTTTTATAAGAACTTCTGAAATTCTTTGCTTTCTGTATCTGTGCTTCCAACATACAGGAAACATTTTTGATTTAAAGAAAGAAAATAAGCCAACCAAGATTGAGTCTGCGTTTAATCTGTTACTGAGAAATTAAATTTAAAGGTAATTAAGATTTATATACTTAATGCCTAATTATCTCCGTAAGAGGAATTACTATATATTAATAATTTCTTTTTTTTTTTTTTTTTTTTTTGAGATGGAGTCTGGCTCTGCCGCCCAGGCTGGAGTGCAGTGGCCCGATCTCAGCTCACTGCAAGCTCCGCCTCCCGGGTTCACGCCATTCTCCTGCCTCAGCCTCCCGAGTAGCTGGGACTACAGGCGCCGCCACCTCGCCCGGCTAATTTTTTTGTATTTTTTAGTAGAGACGGGGTTTCACCATGTTAGCCAGGATGGTCTCGATCTCCTGACCTCGTGATCCGCCCGTCTCGGCCTCCCAAAGTGCTGGGATTACAGGCTTGAGCCACCGCGCCCGGCCTATGTTAATAATTTCTAATTGTTCAAGTATTTTAGAAATCCTCTGGAGTTTTGCATGTCCAATTAAATTCTGTTTAAATTTAATCTCAACAGACTTATGAAATTGCTTTTATCTCAGTGAAATTTTGAGAAATGATTTTTCCCTCTAGGCACTGTCTTTTTTACTTCGTTGTTATAAAAACTTTAGCTTCCTTAAACTTGTAATGCAATTACAAATTTACAGTCTGGTATTTTCTTTTTTTTTTTTTTTTTTTTGAGACGGAGTCTTGCTCTGCCGCCCAGGCTGGAGTGCAGTGGCCGGCTCTCAGCTCACTGCAAGCTCCGCCTCCCGGGTTCACGCCATTCTCCTGTCTCAGCCTCCCGAGTAGCTGGACTACAGCGCCGCCACCTCGCCCGGCTAATTTTTTGTATTTTTTAGTAGAGACGGGGTTTCACCATGTTAGCCAGGATGGTCTCGATCTCCTGACCTCGTGATCCGCCCGTCTCGGCCTCCCAAAGTGCTGGGATTACAGGCTTGAGCCACCGCGCCGGCCTATGTTATAATTTCTAATTGTTCAAGTATTTTAGAAATCCTCTGGAGTTTTGCATGTCCAATTAAATTCTGTTTAAATTAATCTCAACAGACTTATGAAATTGCTTTTATCTCAGTGAAATTTTGAGAAATGATTTTTCCCTCTAGGCACTGTCTTTTTTACTTCGTTGTTATAAAAACTTTAGCTTCCTTAAACTTGTAATGCAATTACAAATTTACAGTCTGGTTATTTTCTTTTTTTTTTTTTTTTTTTTTTTTGAGACGGAGTCTTGCTCTGCCGCCCAGGCTGGAGTGCAGTGGCCGGCTCTCAGCTCACTGCAAGCTCCGCCTCCCGGGTTCACGCCATTCTCCTGTCTCAGCCTCCCGAGTAGCTGGGACTACAGGCGCCCGCCTCGTCGCCCGGCTAGTTTTTTGTATTTTTTAGTAGAGACGGGGTTTCACCGTATTAGCCAGGATGGTCTCGATCTCCTGACCTCGTGATCCCCCCGTCTCGGCCTCCCAAAGTGCTGGGATTACAGGCTTGAGCCACCGCGCCCGGCCTGTTATTTTCTTAAATATCTGTGCATTGTAAAGTGTGATTTTAACAAATGCCTAAATGAGAACCATCAATAAAATTCAGACATCATGAAAGCAAAATTGTCTCCTCAACCTAGCTAGCGAGAACTCATATTTTAAAAATCCAAATAAAAAGTTTTGAAGAACATACGAGACAGAAATATTTATATAAATACACAAAGAAGTTTGGGTACTAGGTGCTGTAGAAAATAATGGCTACTTTAATTTACATAAATAACACAAAATGAGAATACATGAAATGTTTTGGTCTGGAAATAACCCCATTACTAGATCTTCTTTTAATTACTTAAAATTTAAAGATAGGGATTTTATTTCTAAAAAACAAAAACACATGCATTCATCAATAAATAAAAAGTCTGTTCCAATTAAAATATCATTAAGCATTTAACTTAAATTGAAACTAAAAGTGCCTTACCATTTTCTTCATTTCCAAAAATAGTAACTAGAATAGAAGAAAAAACAGTGAATAAATATACTTTAAACATTTTGTATGTAAGTTTTATTTCAGGTTGAATATTCATCTTAATATCATTTTCAAAAAAATAAAATTTAGTTATAAATTGTAGACACTAATACAAAGTCAAAATTGCACTAAAAAAACTCCAAAACCATTAAAATGCTAAAATTCAAATTCTTTATCATTAACACTACAGTCACACCAGATGTTTTCAGAACTTTATTAATTTTCAGTGTATCAGCATGGTTATGGCTGCAATGTTTACTTTAGCTCTTTCCTTAATGATATCTGCAGAATGAACAGAACTGTCCCTCTATGACCCTCATACCTTATTTATTAGTCTGAAATGTACTCTTATCAACCTCTTTGTGAATCAATACTCAGGACAAATGCATTTTTCTAAAGAAAAAAGTAGAGGAACTTACCCTAATTTTTAGTGTTTTATTTTTCTCTGAATAATCAAATACTGAAGAAGTCAGACTACGCACAAAAAACGTAATTCAGTGGCTACCTCTCTTACGTTTTCTTCCATCTTGTATTACTCTTGTGATGAATAAAGCCAACAACCACTTCAGTCTACCAAGGCTGAAACCCCGGGAACTGCTATTTACTCTTTCTTTCTGGATAATCCAATGGCCTCAAGTCATGTTGGTTCTACTATCTAAGTCTGTTTATAACGTCACCTATTCCTCAATCCCTCCCCACTGCCTTCCTCAAATGCAACAGCTTAAGGCATCTTCCTATAGTCATTGTAGCACATCACCACCACCAGCAAATCTGATGAATACTCTTCAATACCTGTGAGTCGCTTTCAGAATGAAGTCCAAAATCTTCAGGGCAGGTAGCAAACACTACAAGCCCTCTGTAATCTACAATCTGTCTACCTCTCTAGTTTCTTCTTTTTTTTTTTTTGAGACAGGGTCTTGCTCTGTCGCCCAGCCTGGAGTGCAGTGCCGCAATCTCGACTCACTGCAACCTCCACCTCCCAGGTTCAAGTGATTCTCCTGCCTCAGCCTCCGGAGTAGCTGGGATTACAGATGCGTGCCACCTCACCTGGCTAATTTTTGTATTTTTAGTAGAGATGCGTTTTCACCATGTTGGCCAGGCTGGTCTCGAACTCTTGACTTCAAGTGAACCCGCCCACTTCAGCCTACCAAAGTGCTGGGATTACAGGCGTGAGCCACTGCACCAGGCCCTCTCTAGTTTCTTCTGTTATTTGCCCATATTTCTGGTCTAATTATTCTAAACAAATTGTGGTCTCCCAGATGCATCAAGCTGTTTCATATGTGCCACGTACCTTGTCTAGTCATCCTTCAAGGCCCGTTTTGAATACTAGCTCCTTTGTAAAGCCTTCCTGAGTCCCTCTTAAGGCAGAGTAGATCACTCCTTTATATCACCACTGATCACTCTTCCATCTTTACCATACCATCTCATTTTTCTTTTTCCTATTTACTTTTTCAATTACTTGTCAATATGTCTGCCTCACCTTACTGGACTAAATGCTCCTTGAAGTGTGGAATCACGTCTTAGAATAGTTAACAACCCTGCAAGTTACCATTAGCTCCATTTTACAGATAAGTAAACTAAGGCTCAAAACAATTAAATGACCTTCCTAAGGTCACAGAGCTAGTATATGTAATATAGAAGGGATTTGAACTAAGTCTGTTCAGACTACTGGTAAGGATGAAAACTTGATAATATACTCTGTTATCACCCTCCTCCAAGTAGAGAATCTGAATTTAAAATCACATCTAGCTAACGGTTTCCACTGGTTGTCTCTTCCAGCTTCTCACTAAGATATTTAGGGAACAACAAAATTGCTTCATATAAAAACAAAGCTAGGCCGGGCACAGTGGCTCACGCTTGTAATCTCAGCACTTTGGGAGGCTGAGATGGGCGGATCACTTGAGGTCAGGAATTCGAGACCAGCCTGGCCAACATGGTGAAACCCCATCTGTACTAAAAAACGCAAAAATTAGGCAGGTGTGGTGGCACGCAACTATAGTCCCACCTACTCAGGAGGCTAAGGCAGGAGAATCGCCTGAACCCAGGGGCAGAGGGTGCAGTGAGCAAGACGGCACCACTGCACTCCAGCCTGGACAACGGAAATAGACTCTGTTGCAAAAAAAAAACAAACAAACAATCAAACAAACAAACAAAAAAACCAACAATGGCCTAGAATCGCTTCTTCACAGAGGACTTTCCTGACCACAGAATGGGTTAAATAAATCTCGGTATATATTCCCACACCACTTTATACTTCCCCTTTCATAACACCCCGACACTTGTACTGGTTTACAGTTCATAGTTCCTTCTACGTTTTTTTCCTGAAGGTAGAGGACATGACTTTTTCATCAGCCTCTGAAACAGTGTACAGCATGGAACAAGCTCTCAATATTTGCTAACGGCACCTCTAACTATAGAGACAAAGATATGGCTGGGGACAGCAATCTGTAGAACCTCTCACAGTGAGACAAGGCTATTCCATTTTATGGGGATCCCAAAATATTTTTTTCTTTGTTTTGTTTTGTTTTTGAGACAGAGTTTTGTTCTGTCACCCAGGCTGGAGTGAAGTGGCATGATCTTGGCTCACTGCAATCTCCACCCTCCGGGTTCAAGCAATTCTCCTGCCTCAACCGCCCGAGTAGCTGAGATTACAGGTGCACGCCACTACGCCTGGCTAATTTTTGTATTTTTAGTAGAGACGGGGTTCTGCCATGTTGGCCAGAATGGTCTTGATCTCCTGACCTCGTGATCCACCCGCCTTGGACTCCCGAAGTGTTGGGATTACAGGCGTGAGCCATCATGCCCAGCCCCAAAATATGTTTTATAAAAATTCTTTTGATGACAAAACCAAGCTTACAAAAACTATTAGGGCTGGGCATGGTGGCTCATGCCTGTAATCTCAGCACTGGGAAGCTGAGGTGGGTAGATCACGAGGTCAGGAATTCAAGACCAGCCTGGCCTAGATGGTGAAACCCCATCTCTACTAAAAATACAAAAAATTACCTGGGTGCAGCGGCATGCGCCTATAGTCCCAGCTACTCGGGAGGCTGAGGCAGGAGAATCGCTTGAACCTGGGAGGCGGAGGTTACAGTGAGCCAAGATCGTGCCAATGCACTCCAGCCTGGGTGAAAGAGCTAGACTCTGTCTCAAACAACAACAACAACAACAAAAACCTATTAGGCATACTAATGTTTATACATGATTTTTAAAATGTAAGAAATGTCGTATTTCAATCTTGTCAATGACACTCTCATTTAGAGACAATATTAATTTATGGTTCTTTGTGAACACGAGGGCTGGCTATGTTCTTCACTTCATTGCCTTCTTGCCTATCTCCCACTTATTGAGCCTGAAAATGTCAGATACTCACTTTATCAGTATACATGTATCTACTATGGCTATGGGATCCAGTTCTTGCAAATGGGTACATCTTGAGGGAGGGAAAAACTGTCACTGGGAAAAATTTGTTTTGCCTCCTTAACAAGTGAGAAGCATGTGACAAAGAAGCTCTATTATTTCCTTTATCCTGTTTTAGCTTTGAATTCTTGTAATGTGAGGATGTGCTGTCTGAAAGTACAACTGTGAACTTTCAACCTTGATGGCCAGTTACATGCTGGATATAGAATTCTGGGTTGACAGTTCTTTCCACTCAGTACTTTAAATATGTACTACTTCCTTCTAAATTCCATGGTTTCTGATGACAAATCTGCTGTTACTCTGTTTTTCCCCTATAGGTAAAGTGTCCTCACTGTTTTCAAGATTTTATATTTAGTTGTCAGGTATTTGGTTATAATGTATGTTGGAGTGGATTTCTTTGGGATTTTCCTGTTCAGAGTCTGCTGAACTTCTTGAGTTCTTCTTGAGTATGTCCTTTGTCAAGTTCAAAATTTTAAGCTATCATTTCTTTGAATATCTTTTCAACCATATTGTCTTTCTTCTCCCCTGGGACTCTGATGGTACAAATATTAGACCTTCTAAAAATAGTCCCACAAGTCCCTGATGATTTGTTCATTTTTATTTTTCAGTATATTTTCTCTCTTTTGTTCAGACTGGGTAATTTCTAATGTTTTATCTTCAAGTTCATTCATTTTTTTCCTCTGCCCTCTCCATTCTGCTGTTGACTTTTTTTTTTTTTTTTTTTTTTTGAGACAGAGTCTTGCTCTGTTTGCCCAGGCTGGAGTGCAGTGGCCAGATCTCAGCTCACTGTAAGCTCCGCCTCCCGGGTTCCCACCATTCTCCTGTCTCAGCCTCCCGAGTAGCTGGGACTACAGGCGCCCGCCACCACACCCGGCTAGTTTTTTGTATTTTTTATTAGAGACGGGGTTTCACCGTGTTAGCCAGGATGGTCTCGATCTCCTGACCTCGTGATCCCCCCGTCTCGGCCTCCCAAAGTGCTGGGATTACAGGCTTGAGCCACCGCGCCCGGCCTCTGCTGTTGACTTTTCAAAATTTTGGCTATTGTATTTTCAGTTTAAAAATCTCCATCTGGTTCTTTATGTCTTCTATTTCTTTGTCGAGAAATATATGTTTTCATGATTCAATTGCAAATTGAATCATTTTAAAGATAGCTGCATTAAAGTCCTTGTCAGGTAATTCCGACATCTGTGTGTTTTTGGTTTTAGCATCTATTGTCTTTTCTCATTTAGTTTTCCTGGTTCTTGGTAGGATGGATGGTTTTCAATTGCACCCTGAATGTTTTGAGACTCTAGATCTTATTTAGATTTGTTTTTGCAGGCCTCCTCTGACTCCACGCAATGGGAGATGTGGGAGCACCACCTTGTTGCCATCAGGTGGGAGTACAAGTCCCAGCTCCCCGCTAGGCTTCTGCAGACTTATCTTGGCTGGGAAGGGTAGAGGTGCCTCCTTAGTGCTTCCCACATAGCCTCCATGGACACCATGAGAGGGAACTTGTTACTGTTTGGGGTGGGGGGATGGAAGGCACACATCATTACTGCCCAGTGGGAACGAAAATCTAGGCTCCTGACCAGCGCCTCACCTTTTCTGATACTATCCCAGCAGGAATGTTGGGGAAGAGACACAGGACGGGTGTCTTGTTACAGCGTGGCAAGGGGGGGAAGTCTTAAGCTCAATACTCAGTCTTTGTTGGTGAGAGTGGGGGATGGAGCACAGTTTGTCTTTGTTTTTGGCTAGAGTAGGGCAGTTATTGTCTACAAGTTTTCTGTCTTACTAGGTTGTCCCTTTCCTGGCTTGACTAATGAAAATGGTTTTCTAGGGTTTGTTTTGGGCTGTATTAATTGGTGCTTCCAGGTTGACAGCTTCTCTAGCACATATATGAAGAAAAAATAAATCTAGGGAACATAACCCCACGTTATTCCTCAGGTCGCAAGGTCCCTGGCTGATCTGGCTTCTTCTTGCTACCTTTCAGAGTCTTCTCAGGTTTGTTTTCTGTACATTTTCCAGGGATTTTAGCCGTACTTACTAAGAAAAGGAGGAAGAGTCTCTATTTCATCTTGTCTCAGAACTGGAAGTCCCTGCTTGTTGCCCTACTGCCCAATAGCATTCTGTTATAAGGCGGTGCGACAACTTCTTTATCCATTAATCAGTTCATAGACACGTGAGTGATTTCACCTTTTTGTCTTTTATGATTACTCGTGTATTCACCAAATCTTTGGGTGGACATAATATTTTTGTATTTGTCCATTTTCACGCTGCTGATAAAGACATACCCGAGACTGGGAAGAAAAAAGGTTTCATTGGACTTCACAGTTCCACATGGCTGGGGAGGTCTCAGAATCATGGCTGGAGGCAAAAGGCACTTCTTACACAGTGGAGGCAAGAGAAAATGAGGATGCAAAAGCAGAAGCCCCTGATAAAACCATCAGATCTTTTGAAACTCATTCACTACCACGAGAACAGTGCGGAGGAAACCAGCCCCATGATTCAAATGATCTCCCACTGCGTCCCTCCCACACAATGGGAATTATGGGAATACAATTCAAGATGAGATGTGGGTGGGAACACAGCCAAACAATATCAATATTTATTACTTAAGTAAACATCTAACAATGGGATCGCTGGGTCTGATGTTAAAACATGTGCTGAACTTCACCAGGAACACCCAAACTGTTTTCAAAGTGGCTGTATTTGGCACAAAATGTTTGGTACTTCCACTTACAATGGATCAGAGTTACAGCTGCTCCACGTCCTCACCAATGCTTAGAACTGACAGTTCTTGGCCGGACGCGGTGGCTCAAGCCTGTAATCCCAGCACTTTGGGAGGCCGAGACGGGCGGATCACGAGGTCAGGAGATCGAGACCATCCTGGCTAATACGGTGAAACCCCATCTCTACTAAAAAATACAAAAAACTAGCCGGGCGACGAGGCGGGCGCCTGTAGTCCCAGCTACTCGGGAGGCTGAGACAGGAGAATGGCGTGAACCCGGGAGGCGGAGCTTGCAGTGAGCTGAGAGCCGGCCACTGCACTCCAGCCTGGGCGGCAGAGCAAGACTCCATCTCAAAAAAAAAAAAAAAGAACTGACAGTTCTTAAAATTTAGCTGTTCCAAAAAATATGCAGTGGTATCTTCATTGTACTTTTGTGTTTTCCTAACAACTAATGATGTACAGCATCTTTTCACGTGTTTATTAACAATCACTATCCCTTCTTTGTGAAGTTATATGTTCAATGGTGCCCCTCTTTCAACTGTATATTGCTTATTGAGTCATGAGTTCTTCATATATTCTGGATATAAATCTTGATATGTATGTGCCCATATTTTCTCCTAGTCCATAACTTGCCTCTTTATATTTTTAACAGTGTCTTTTGAAGAGCACAAACTCTTAATTTTGATGAAGTCTTAATTTATCAATTTTTTTCTTTTATCATTCATGCCTGGGAAATGTTTGCCAGCCTATGAAAGTCATAGTTACTTATATGTTTTCTTCTAGAAGTTTTATAGGTTTTTTTTTTTTTTTTTTTGAGACGGAGTCTCGCTCTGTTGCCCAGGCTGGAGTGCAGTGGCCGGATCTCAGCTCACTGCAAGCTCCGCCTGCCGGGTTTACGCCATTCTCCTGCCTCAGCCTCCCGAGTAGCTGGGACTACAGGCGCCCGCCACCACACCCGGCTAGTTTTTTATTTTTTTTTTTTAGTAGAGACGGGGTTTCACCGGGTTAGCCAGGATGGTCTTGATCTCCTGACCTTGTGATCCGCCCGTCTCGGCCTCCCAAAGTGCTGGGATTACAGGCTTGAGCCACTGCGCCCGGCCAGTTTTATAGGTTTTATATTTAGGTAATATATTTTTCATTTTATTTCATTTCATGTTTTTATTATTTTTGAGACAGTCTTGCTCTCATTTTATTTCATATTTTATTTTCTTATTTTTGAGAGAGAGTCTTGCTCTGTCACCCAGGCTGGAGTGCAGTGGCACGATCTCAGTTCACTAAAACCTCCACCTTCCAGGTTCATGCCATTTTCCTGCCTCAGCCTCCCAAGTAGCTGGGACTACAGGCACACACCACAATTTTTTTTTTTTTTTTTTAGACGGAGTCTCGCTCTGTAGCCCAGCCTGGTGTGCAGTGGTGCGATCTCGGCTCACTACCTCTGCCTCACTACCGGGAGGCGAAGCTCTGCCTCCCGGGTTCATGCCATTCTCCTGCCTAGCCTCCTGAGTAGCTGGGACTACAGGCGCCCGCCACCATGCCTGGCTAATTTTTTTGTATTTTTTAGTAGAAATGGGGTTTCACCATGTTAGCCAAGATGGTCTCGATCTCCTGACCTTGTGATCCACCCGCCTCGGCCTCCCAAAGTGCTGGGATTACAGGCGTGAGCCACGGCGCCTGGCCAATGCCTAGATTTTCACTGGCTGAACTTACAGATCAATTTGGGGAGAACTAATGTCTTTGGAATATTGTCTTACAGCCCATGACCATGGCGTAGCTCTTCATTTTAGATTTTCTCTAACATATAGAACCTTGCACATATTTTGTTAGATTTATCCCTAAAATATTTCATGTTTTTGATGCTATTATAAACAGCATTTCTAAAAATTCCAATTTTAATTACTCATTGCTATAGAATACTATTTAGAAATGTTTTAGTTTTGTTTATTGACCTTGTATGCTGGCTACATTCACTTTTTGGTTCTAGTAGCTTGTTTGCAGATTCTTTGGGATTTTCTACATAAATGACTAGTAATCAACAGGGTCTGTTTTCCTTTCCTTTGTGTGTGTGTGTGTGTGTCTGTGTGTGTGTGTCTGTGTGTGTGTGTCTGTGTGTGTCTGTGTGTCTGTCTGTGTGTCTGTGTGTGTCTGTGTGTGTGTCAGTGTGTGTGTGTGTCTGTGTGTGTGTGCATGCCATTTTAAAAGGAAGATTAAATACCTGGTAAGTTTATACTGATATTTCCAATTAAAGTCAAAGTCTACAGGGTTTTTACTTAACATCTTCTATCTCACATTTGTATCTCCTTTTTACATTGAGAATTCTGGTTCTCAAGGACACAAGGGATGAAGAACTGTAATATCCCATATTGCTTACCCAACAATCTCAAGATAATGATACCAATAACACTGCCAGTAATATGATTACTTCAAAGTTTGAATAATGTTTTCACATATTCTTTCTCCATTCTCTAGCAGCTGTGCTGTATCTACTCTGTGAAAGCATACAGTATCCATCACAAACATTATTCCTCATTTAGTCTTAGTCTTGGGTCTACAAGAAAATAAATGTAATAAATATTTAATGCTCATATTAGAGTTTAATTTGTATCTCTGCAGTCAATTTGGTTGTCTGAACCTCACTCTCAATCTCTAGCAAACTAGTTTTGCTACAGATACTGTTCAAGTTCTGTTTTTATGCAGTGATTTGGGGTGACTCAAAAATAATGCACTATTATTCATCATCTTCCCTAAATCCATATGATGATGACTTTTTGAAAAGATCAGGCCAGATGTCTTGTGAAATGTCCTACAAATTCTAGAAATCACTATCCATTAGCACACAGAGACATTCCTTTCTTTTTTAAAGCATTGCACAATGTTCCATTGTGTGGATATTCCAGTTATACAATCAGCCTTCTATTGATGGGCATCTGTGTTGTCTCCAATCCTTTGCTACTACAATGTTGCAATAAATAACCTTGTGCATGTGCTGTTTATTTGTGGAAGTTTATCTTCAGTGTAGATTCCTAATAGTGGGATTACTGAACCAAAAGTAAATCTTTCCACCATGTGTTTAGCTTTTTGCAAAAACACTTTTATGGGGTTGTCTCATTTTATACTTCTACCAGCAAGGAATGAGACTGACTGTTTCTCTACAGTCTACTCAATGAAGTTTTCAAACTTTTGGTATGGCAGGGTAATTTTCATTTATAAGTGAGGGTCAGTATCTTTATGTGTCATTTTTATTTTTTTCCCCTGTGAAACATCTGCTTATTTGTTTTCTTTGTTTGTTTGTTTGTCTTTTCTATTGGGCTTGGTGATTCTGAGATATTGTTAGAGGCTTTCCCATTGCCTTAAGATCATCCACCCAGGCCGGGCGCGGTGGCTCAAGCCTGTAATCCCAGCACTTTGGGAGGCCGAGACGGGCGGATCACGAGGTCAGGAGATCGAGACCATCCTGGCTAACATGGTGAAACCCCATCTCTACTAAAAATACAAAAAAAAAATTAGCTGGGCGAGGTGGCGGTGCCTGTAGTCCCAGCTACTCGGGAGGCTGAGGCAGGAGAATGGCGTAAACCTGGGAGGCGGAGCTTGCAGTGAGCTGAGATCCGGCCACTGCACTCCAGCCTGGGCCACAGAGCGAGACTCCGTCTCAAAAAAAAAAAAAAAAAAGATCATCCACCCATATGTTCTTCTAATGCTTGAATGTTTCCATTTTTTACATTCATTCTTGGTCCCTGTTGAAATGACCAATTTCAGGGACTGGAAAAGTAAGAAGCAACGCTGAAATACATTGCCAGAAAGAAAGGAAGTACTAAAAAATACAATGAGGACACACGAAAGCACACAGAAACATGATGGAAGGGGCTCCTGCTGGCCAAATCTGGGACAAACTGAAAAATACAACAAACGTCAGATTATAATTCACAAAATAGAATGTGCTGGTGCATGCTGATATGTGTGAGTGAATCAATACATAAGTAAATGGGAGGAGGATAATATCTTCCATACAGTAGAATTCTAACTAGCAAATGTACAAGAAATCATGGAATTAGAAAAACAGGGTTTGGCAACCAGCACAGTAATAACTGTTTCAAGCAAGAAGTCTCAATAGATGCTAAAAGAAGTAAGTGAAAGTAATGACAAACAGATTATTCACAGGGTTTCAAAATATCTCCCAATAAGAAATGACTCAGGTTGGGTTCTCTGGAATCAGATGCTGAGACCGAGTTTGGGGTGCAATGTATTTACTAGGGACCAGCATATGTGAAAGGAAGGGGGAAGAGGTATAATAAGGCTAAGGGAACAATCTCACTGCAATGTAGGCCCAGCCTCAGCAACTGGCAGGGAGCTCTGAAGTGGGCGGTCCCACCCCACCTCACTCAGGCATTGTGTGCAAGCTGCACCAGGAAGGGTGTGACCTTGGATGATATGAGTCACGCTGAAAGTGCTAGAAGCTATCTGCTGACTGCACTGACCAAAACTACGCAACAAGGCCTTCCTCAAAAAGGAATCCGTGTGATGTGGTGGTCTAACAGAATACTAACTACAAAGAAAAACTGTACCTTTACAGAATGCAGAAACATAACACACACAACCTTAGGTGTTGATCAACATTAACGGTCTCCAAAATGTTACAATGACATGCATTACTTCTGTGATATTCTTGCTGAAAACACATAGGCACATCTCACCTGATAAGGTGCTTTGATTTATTGTGCTTTGCCGACATTGTGTTTTTTTACAAATTTAAGGTTGTGGCAACCCTGCATTAAGCAAGTCTATCTCTGCTATTTTTCCAACACTTTCTGCTCACTTTGTGTCTCCGTGTCACATTTTGGTTAATTCTCACAGTATTTCAACCTTTTTCATTATCATAATATCTGCTCTGGTGTTCTGTGATCAGTGATCTGTGAGGTTACTATTGTAACTGTTTTGGAGTACCACCAACTGCATCCATGTAAGATGGAAAACTTAAAAGTGGTTTTTCTACCACTCCATTGACCAGACATTCCTCTATCTCTCCCCCTCTCCTTGGGCCTCTCTATTCAACAATACTGTAATCAAGCCAATTAATAATCCTACAATGGCCTGTAAGTGTTCAAGTGAAAGGAAGAGTCACACACCTGTCACTTTAGATCAACAGCTGAAATGACTAAGCTGAGTGAGAAAGACATGCTAAAAACCGAGACAGGTGAAACGCTAGGCCTTTTGGGACAAAGTTAGCCAAGCTGTGAATGCCAAGGAAAAATCCTTGAAGAAAATTAGAAGTACTACTCCAGTGAATAGATGAATACAAAAGTGCAACAACGCTGATACGAAAAAAGTTTGAGTGTTCTAGACAGAGGATCAAACCAGCCACAGACCGCACCCAGCCGCTTTATTGAATATTTTAAGCCCACTGTTGAGACCTACTGCTCAGAAAAAAAGATTCCTTTCAAAATATTACTGTTCATTGAAAATGCACCTTGTCACCCAAGGGCTCTAATGGAGATGTACAAGGAGATTCATGTTGTTTTCATGCCTGCTAACACATCTATTCTGCAGCTCACGGATCAAGGAGTCACTTCAACTTTCTTTTTTTTTTTTTTTGAGACGGAGTCTTGCTCTGCCGCCCACGCTGGAGTGCAGTGGCCGGATCTCAGCTCACTGCAAGCTCTGCCTCCCGGGTTCACGCCATTCTCCTGCCTCAGCCTCCCAAGTAGCTGGGACTACAGGCGCCCGCCACCTCGCCCGGCTAGTTTTTTGTATTTTTTAGTAGAGACGGGGTTTCACTGTGTTAGCCAGGATGGTCTCGACCTTCTGACCTCGTGATCCGCCCGTCTCGGCCTCCCAAAGTGCTGGGATTACAGGCTTGAGCCACCGCGCCCTGCCCCGAAATGTATTTCTTAAATAAATAACAAGACTTGAAAGTTGAAGTGGGCCGGGCGCGGTGGCTCAAGCCTGTAATCCCAGCACTTTGGGAGGCCAAGGCGGGCAGATCACGAGGTCAGGAGATCGAGACCATCCTGGCTAACATGGTGAAACCCCGTCTCTACTAAAAATGCAAAAAAAATTAGCCGGGCATGGTGGTGGGCACCTGCAGTCCCAGCTACTCGAGAGGCTGAGGCAGGAGAATGGTGTGAACCCAGAAGGTGGAGCTTGCAGTGAGCCGATATCGTACCACTGCACTCCAGCCTGGGCAACAGAGTGAGACTCCATCTCAAAAAAAAAAAAGAAATACATTTCATAAGGCTATTGATGCCACAGTGATTCTTCTGATGGATCTAGGCAAAGTACATTGATCACCTTCCGGAAAGCATTCATCATTTCTAGATGCCATTAAGAACACTCGTTTTTCACGGGAGGAGGTCAAAATATCAACATCAACAGGAGTATAGAAGAAGCTGATTCCAGTCCAAGATCATGGATGACACTGAACAGCGCAAGACCTCAGTGGAGGAAGGGACTGCAGATGTGGTGGAAACAGCAAGAGAAGCAGAATAAGAAACAGAGCCTGAAGATGTGATGGAATTGCTGCAACCTCCTGATAAAACTTGAACAGATGAGGAGTTGCTTTTTATGGAAGAGAAAACTTTTTTTTTGACATGGCATCTACACCTGGTGAAGATACTGTGAACACTGATGAAATGACAAAAACGATTTAGAATATTACATAAACTTAGTTGATAAAGTATCAGCAGGGTTTGAGAGGACTGACTCCAATTTCTGAAAGAAGTTCTACTATGAGTAAAATGCTATCAAACAGCATCACATGCTACAGAAAAATATTGTGAAAGGAGAGTCAACAGATGTGGCAAACTTTAATCTCGTCTTGTTTTAAGAAATTGTCGGCCGGGCGCGGTGGCTCAAGCCTGTAATCCCAGTACTTTGGGAGGCCGAGACGGGCGGATCACGAGGTCAGGAGATCGAGACCATCCTGGCTAACACGGTGAAACCCCGTCTCTACTAAAAAAAAAAAAAACTACAAAAAACTAGCCGGGCGAGGTGGCGGCGCCTGTAGTCCCAGCTACTCGGGAGGCTGAGGCAGGAGAATGGCGTAAACCGGGAGGCGGAGCTTGCAGTGAGCTGAGATCCGGCCACAGCACTCCAGCCTGGGTGACAGAGCGAGACTCCGTCTCAAAAAAAAAAAAAAAAAAGAAAGAAAGAAATTGTCACAGCTACCCCAGCCTTCAGCAACGACCTCCCTGATCAGTCAGCAGCCATCATCATCGAGGCAAGACCTTTCACCAGCAAAAAGATCAAGACTTGCTGAAGGCTTAGGTGACTGCTAATTGCTAGCATTTTTGAGCAAAAAGTATTTTTTAAAGACATAATGCTATTGCACACTTAACAGACTACAGTACAGGGTGAACATAACTTTTATATGCAGTAGGAAACCAAAAACTTGTGTGACTTGCTTTGTTTTGATATTTGCTTTATTGTGGTGATATGACATCAAACCCGCAATTTTTCCACCAAGGCATGCCTGCAATTCTCTGAATCTAATCATGAGGAAAGATCAGATAAAGCTAAACTGAGGAACATTTACAAAATAAACCTTGGCCGAGTGCAGTGGCTCACACCTGTAATCCCAACATGTAAGGAGGCTGAGGCAAGAGGATCGCTTGAGCCCAGGAACTTGAGACCAGTTTGGGCAACATAGTGGGACCCTGCTTCTACAAAAATTTCAAATATTAGCCAGGCATGGTGGCATATGCCTGTGGTCTCAGCTACTAACGAGGCCGAGGCAGGAGGACTGCCTGAGCCCAGGAGGTCCAGGCTGCAGTGAGCCGTGATCACACCACCGCACTCCAGCCTGCACTCTGCCCTGCAACAGAGTGAGACCTGTCTCAAAACAGAACAAAGTAAAACAAACCTGTACTCTTAAAAAATCATGATTATGAAACAAAGACTGAATAACTCTTCCAAACATAAGGACACTAAAGAGACATGACACCTGCAATGTGTGATCCTACACTGAACTGTGGAGCAGAACAAGGAACTGAGTGGACAAATGAAGCTTGAATAGATTAAAGAGTAGTATTTAATCAATACTAATTTATTGATTTTAACAAATCTCTGGTTATATAATATTCTAATTCCCAGGCACAGTGGCTCACGCCTGTAATACCAGCAATATGGGAGGCTGAGGTGGGTGGATCACCTGGGGTCACAAGTTCAAGACCAGCCTGGCCAACATGGCGAAACCCCATCTCTACTAAAAATACAAAAATTATCCAGGTGTGGTGGCATGCGCCTGTAATCCCAGCTACTCCAGAGGCTGAGGCACGAGAATTGCTCAAAGCCAGGAGGCGGAGGTTTTAGTGAGCCAAGAACGCACTACAGCACTCCAGCCTGGGCGACAGAGTAAGACTGTTTCTCAGGAAAAAAAAAAAAGACAATGTTCTTGTTCTTAGGAAATAAAGGTAAACACAGGTAAAGGGGCATTAGTTCTACAACTTACTCTCATACATTTCAGAGAGAGAATGAAAGAATGACAGCACATATGACAAATAGCAACACTTAGAAAATGTGGGTGAAGGTTATATGACAACTGTTTGTACTGTTTTTCACAAATCAAATTATTTTATTTTATTTTATTTTATTTTATTTTATTTTTTTTTTTGAGACGGAGTCTCGCTCTTCCACCCAGGCTGGAGTGCAGTGGCCGGATCTCAGCTCACTGCAAGCTCCGCCTCCCGGGTTCACGCCATTCTCCTGCCTCAGCCTCCCGAGTAGCTGGGACTACAGGTGCCCGCCTCGTCGCCCGGCTAGTTTTTTGTATTTTTAAGTAGAGACGGGGTTTCACCGTATTAGCCAGGATGGTCTCGATCTCCTGACCTTGTGATCCGCCCGTCTCGGCCTCCCACAGTGCTGGGATTACAGGCTTGAGCCACCGCGCCCGGCACAAATCAAATTATTTTAAAATAAAAAGTTAAAAATATAAGATCCGCCGGGCACAGTGGCTCATGCCTGTAATCCCAGCACTTTGAGAGGCCGAGGTGGGTGGATCACCTGAGGTCAGGAGTTTGAGACCAGCTTGGCCAACTTGGTGAAACCCTGTCTCTGCTAAAACTACAAAAATTCGCCAGGTATGGGGGCACACACCTGTAGTCCCAGCTACTCAGGAGGCTGAGGCAGGAGGATCACTTCAATCCAGGAGGCTGAGGTTGCAGTGAGCTGAGATCACACCATTGCACTCCAGCCTGGGTGACAAGAGCAAAACTCTGTCTCAATGGGCGGATCACAAGGTCAGGAGATGGAGACCATCCTTGCGAACACAGTGAAACCCCGTCTCTACTAAAAATACAAAAAACTAGCCGGGCGAGGTGGCGGGAGCCTGTAGTCCCAGCTACTTGGGAGGCTGAGGCAGGAGAATGGCGGGAATCCGGGAGGCGGAGCTTGCAGTGAGCTGAGATCCGGCCACTGCACTCCAGCCTGGGCGACAGAGCAAGACTCCGCCTCAAAAAAAAAAAAAAACTCTGTCTCAAAAACAAACAAAAAGTGTGTGTGCGCGCCCATGTATATGACAAAAGAAAGATTTTATCCATTTGTAGTTTACACTAAAACACAGCATGAGGTATGGACGTAATTTTACTCTTACAAAATATGTATCCAGTTGTCCCATCTTTTCTTCTGTAATTTGATGTGCTATTTTTACAATATTCTAAATTTCTTTATTAGTCTATTTCTGGACATTATATACTGTTTCATTAGTCAACACGTCTGTCCATGCACCATATCACACAGTTTAAAAAAAAAAAAAGAGAGAGAGAGACACTATTTTTTAGAGTAGTTTTAAGTTCACAGCAAAATTGGGCAGAAAGTAGAAAGTTCTCATATACTTCCTGCCCCCCCAGTTTTAATTATAAGGCTTTCTGGTTTACAGTCTGGGGGATTCCCCTCCTTATTGCTCTTGTTTTTCAGAGATTTCCTGGTTGCTTATTCTTTCTTATTTTTCCACAAGACCTCTGGTGTCAATTTGTCTAGCACCAGGGGAAAAAAAAAAAAAAAAACAGTTTACTGGGATTAGAATTCATTTATACATTAATTGGGGGAGAACTGGCATCTTTGTAATGTTGAATTATTCTGTCTAATTGTTCTATAAAGTATGAAATGTCTTTTCATTTGTTCAAGTCACATTTTGGGTCTTTTAAGAATGTTTTCCTCTTGTGAGTTTGAGATTTTTCTTGTTTTTTTCTAAGGTATTTTCTCTTTTTAATGTTACCAGATATGGACAGTTCTCTTCCACTGTATCTTCTTTTCTTTTCTTTTTTTTTTTTGAGACGGAGTCTCGCTCTGTCGCCCAGGCTGGAGTGCAGTGGCCAGATTTCAGCTCACGGCAAGCTCCGCCTCCCGGGTTTACACCATTCTCCTGCCTCAGCGTCCCGAGTAGCTGGGACTACAGGCGCCCGCCACCTCGCCCGGCTAGTTTTTTGTATTTTTAGTAGAGACGGGGTTTCACCGTGTTAGCCAGGATGGTCTCGATCTCCTGACCTCGTGATCCGCCCGTCTCGGCCTCCCAAAGTGCTGGGATTACAGGCTTGAGCCACCGCGCCCGGCCTTGTTTGCTAATTTTTTATTCTGCCATTTTTTTTTTTTTTTTTTTGAGATGGAGTCTCACTGTTGCCCAGGCTGGAGTGCAGTGGCGCGGTCTTCGCTCACTGCAACCTCCGCCTCCTGGGTTCAAGCAATTCTCCTGCCTCTCAGCCTCCCAAGTAGCTGGGACTACAGGCATGTGCCACCATGCTCGGCTAATTTATGTATTTGTAGTAGAGATGGGATTTTACCATGTTGGCCAGGCTGGTCTTGAACTCCTGACCTCATGATCTGCCCACCTTGGCCTCCCAAAGTACTGAGATTACAGGCGTGAGCCACCGCGCCCGGCCCTTATTCTGCCGTTTTACTCAGTTCTTTTTGTCTAGATTTTCTGTTGTTATTCTCTTGGCTTTTCAACATACACCATCAGATAAACTGCGCACAGAAATAGTTTTCCCTTTTCCAAAGTCTCAGGCTCCTGAGTATTTTCTCTTGAATGAAAGTGGTAATTAATTCCGTCAATACAATGTTACCAAGTAGTAGACATAATAGGCATCATTATTTCTGGTTTTAGAGTGTAATTTTATCAGGCATTTTGTGTGTACATGAATTTTGTTTATGTTGTTTATGCTACGTACCCCTATTTTATTGTTTATCAATCAAGAATGCATATGTTGGACTTTTCAAATACCTTTTTGCTATATATGGAAATAATGATTTTTCTTACAAGATGTATTAATATGGTGGATTATAATGAATCTTAGCCTATCTTGTATATCCATCATTTTTCCCTCCAATCCTTTTACCTTTCCCTTTATCTTGAGTATAGGTTCTTAGCTTTTTCCATTTCTAGTGTTTTTTGTTTTTTTTTTTTTGAGACGGAGTCTCACTCTGTCGCCCAGGCTGGAGTGCAGTGGCACAATCTCGGCTCACTGCAAGCTCCGCCTCCCGGGTTCCCGCCATTCTCCTGCCTCAGCCTCCTGAGTAGCTGGGACTACAGGCGCCGCCACCGTGCCCAGCTAATTTTTTTTTGTATTTTTAGTAGAGACGAGGTTTCACCGTGGTCTCGATCTCCTGACCTTGTGATCCGCCCGCCTCGGCCTCCCAAAGTGCTGGGATTACAGGCGTGAGCCACCGCGCCTGGCCTCCATTTCTATCCTTTATACCTTCACTGTATCTTCAGTCATATCTGTTCACCTTTGGGCATCTTGTAGTTTAATCTTCATTTCTGATATTGCCTTGTTTTCCATTTCTTTCCTGAGCTTGAACAGCTCTTATTTCAAATCTTCCTGCTCTTTGACTGTTCTCATTTGAGTTTTAAAAACTTTTGCCGGGCGCGGTGGCTCAAGCCTGTAATCCCAGCACTTTGGGAGGCCGAGACGGGCGGATCACGAGGTCTGATGATCGAGACCATCCTGGCTAATATGGTGAAACCCCGTCTCTACTAAAAAATACAAAAGGACGGGCGCGTTGGCTCACGCCTGTAATCCCAGCACTTTGGGAGGCCGAGGCGGGTGGATCACAAGGTCAGGAGATCAAGACCACAGTGAAACCCCGTCTCTACTAAAAATACAAAAAATTAGCCGGGCGCGGTGGCGGGTGCCTGTAGTCCCAGCTACTCAGGAGGCTGAGGCAGGAGAATGGCGTGAACCCAGGAGGCGGAGCTTGCAGTGAGCTGAGATCCGGCCACTGCACTCCAGCCTGGGCGACAGAGCGAGACTCTGTCTCAAAAAATAAATAAATAAATAAATTAAATAAAATAAAAAGTACAAAAAAACTAGCCGGGTGAGGTGGCGGCGCCTGTAGTCCCAGCTACTCGGGAGGCTGAGGCAGGAGAATGGCGTAAACCCGGGAGGTGGAGCTTGCAGTGAGCTGAGATCTGGCCACTGCACTCCAGCCTGGGCGGCAGAGCCAGACTCCATCTCAAAAAAAAAAAAAAAAAAAAAAAAAAAGCTTTTGACGTCGCCTGTAATCCCAGCACTTTGGGAGGCCAAGGCAGGTGGTCACTTAGGGTCAGGAGTTCAAGACCAGCCCGGCCAACATGGTGAAACCCTGTCTCTACTAAAAATACCAAAATTAGCTGGCTGTGGTGGTATGAGCTTGTAATCCCAGTTACTCGGGAAGCTGAGGCACAAGAATTGCTTGAACCTGGGAGGCCAAAGTTACAGTGAGCCGAGATCACACCACTGGACTCCAGCCTAGGCAACAGAGCAAGACTCCATCTCAAAAAAAAAAAACTTTTGGAGTTTCTTTTAGTCAGCAGATATTTATTTATATTTAATTTATGTCTGGATGCTGAATTAGTTCTCTTCTTTGTTGCCTTTTAATGTATTTTCACCTACTGAAAAGCACTGATTCTCATTTTTTGAATCAGAGAAATCTACATGGATGCTGTTTTTTAATCGTCGTTCATGCTGAGTTACGCTGATTTTTATGGACCATCCACAGCAAGAAACCCTCTGGGGCAAAAGGGCTTGCTTAATTTCTTATTTCTACTAGTGCCTTCTTCTGCTGCTTCAGTGAAGTACAGTTTACTTGCTAGATGGATAGTGCATTTATTTATCCTCTACTGCTTTGATACTCTTGTTTCAGCTGTGTCCTTCCAGCTATTTCCTTCTTTCTCTTTACTATTAAACATTAATACTTCATGGCACACTTTCAACTTCCAAGGTGCTAGCTTCTCCCCTAGAAGTGGTGTTTTTTTTTTTAAGGCTGTCATTTCAAGTCATAAACACTTTTCCAAGTGCCTTTTCTTTTGCATTCTCAGTTGCCATGCTCTGATCTACCAGATTTCAAACCTGTTTTCAGTATTTCCCACTCGGGATAGGGTTCTCATCTGAGGATGAACAAAGAGCCTGGTATCCTCTGCAGAGTCCCTGACTCTTAGTTCTGATACAGTCACCAGAGTTCATCTAGCTATTCTTAGATGACTATTTCCCCACTCACATATAAACTGCAGTTTAAAAAATTCTCTATGTCCTAGTTATGCCATAGGCCCAGGTTATACAGTTGATTTTACTTGCTCTTACTAATCTGTATGGGTTTTAGAAGAATATGTGAAAAGGTCTGAATTGAGGAACTAAGTCAACTTCTCAAGTTATAAATTGAAGAAAAATATGCATCTCCTTTGTAGAGTTATTGTAAAGATCAAAAGATATCAGACGACTTAATTACTTAGCGCATTAAATGCACGAACAGTAAGGATAATTATTACTATTTCCTGGGGTCCTTCAATATTGTTCAGAAGGATTTAAAATAATATCTGCCAACTCTCATTTTTCTAGAACTTCCACATATAGTTACAGATAACATCATCTTACGATTAGTCTGTGTTCTATAATTTTGGCTGTGTGCAGTGGCTCACATCTGTAATTTCTGCACTCTGGGAGGCCAAGGCAGGAGAACCACTTGAGGTCAGGAGTCGGCCTGGCCAACTTGGTGAGACCCCATCTCTACTAAAAACACAAAAAGTAGCCAGGTGTGGTGCGTGTGCCTGTAGTCCCAGCTACTCGGGAGGCTGAGGCAGAACTGCTTGAACCTGGGAGGCGGGGGTTTCAGGGAGCTGAGATTACGCCACTGCACTCCAGCCTGGGCAACAGAGTGAGACTCTTTCTCAAAAGAATAATAAATAAGTAAAATTTTGTTGTTAGAACCAGGACTACCTCACCTCCCTGGTTTCAGGTTAAGGCTTCAGGCTCTAAACAGACTGTCTGGAAGTCAAGGAGGGTTGTTTATTATGTAGATCAAGGTAGAAACTAGTTGGAGAGATAAACTGGTGTGCTAAGAAAATGATTCCCAAACCCAAGTCTATGACCCAGGCCACAGTAAAACAAGAAACGTGAGCAAAAGGGCGAGAATTCTTCCTAAACTGCAACAATTTCAAAGCACTGAAGCCTTCATTCAGATTATGCCCCAGCAAAAGGGCGAGAATTCTTCCTGAACTGCAACAATTTCAAAGCACTGAAGCCTTCATTCAGATTATGCCCCATACTTTGATATTAGAATATGCTTTTATAAAATGATAGTAATAAAGGGTACTTTCAAAAAATACATTATATATGATAAACCTAGTAAATTTCTGTTGTTCTACTAAATTAAATTATTTGTATTGGGCCATAAACCCAAGAAATAAGGATAGATCTGAAACAGTTATAAATTCAAAGAGCCAGGAAATCAGCCTTCCTCACGTGAAAGTTAGTAGGTATATCCATCCCCTGCCTCTTTATGATCTTTTTCCTCCAAACTGCTCTTGATAGGTACTGTTATGCCAAACGTCATCTGCATAAAAATATAGGGCTGGGCACAGTGGCTCATGTCTTCAATCCCAGCACTCTGGGAGGCTGAGGTGGGAGGATTGCTTGAGATTAGGAGTTTAAGACCAGCCCTGGGAACACAGCAAGACATCATCTCTATAAAAAATACAAGAATTGGGCAGCCATGGTGTTATGTGCCTGTAGTCCCAGCTACTCAGGAGGCTAAGGTGGGAGGATTGCTTGAGTCTGGGAGTTTGAGGCTGCAGTGAGCCGTGGTCATGCTAAATGCACTCCAGCCTGGGCAACAGAGTGAGACGCTGTCTTAAAACACATACATACACACACACACACACACACACACACGTTTTACATATATGTTTTATATATTTTTATATATATGGGAGAGGTTTTGTTTTATTTGCATTACATGCCCCAAACACAAGATTTGACTAGTTATAACAAATATAATTAAAGGCCTGCAAATAGAGCTTATAAATTATTAAATATTTTAATGGACAAATATATAATGAAAAGGACAAAACTTATAGAGTTACACAGACGTGGATTTGAGCTTTGGTTTTATGTATCAATTGTATGGCCTCAAAAGAGACCTTTAACCTATGAGTCTTTGTTTTTAATCCATAAAACAATGCTAGTAATCTCTCTCCCATAGAGTTAGAATTTAAAAAGACCTAACATAAGTGAAGTGCCTTAGACTACATGTCAGACACACAGTGGGCATACAGTAAATAATAATAGCTATTAGAATTAACATTTCCTCCTGACAATTCAAGACAGTTTCCTCACCTGCCTAATGAACAGGCTGCCTGAAATCCAGAGGCAACTTTAAGATTACCAATAATACTAATTATCAATAATTGCAAGTTGTCTACTATATGAAAACATTCCAATTCTCCCTCTTCTACGAGCATGGGAACTGGCAGCTACACAATCAATTCACTCACTCAGCAAATATCTATTGAGAACATATTATACCAGACCCCGTTTTAGGTTCTGGAAAGACAGCAGTGAATATACAACTCTGGAGAGAAACAAAGATAACTGTATGTCAAGTAATAATGGGCACTATGGGGGGGAGAGTTCAGGGTGAGCAGACAGTAAAAGACGAAGTACTTCTTTGACAGAGGGTAGTCAGGAATGCCTCTCTGATAGGTGACTCTGAACAGCGATCTAGATAAAGTGAGAGCTAGCCATGTGGAAATCGGGGAGGAAAGCATTCCAGGCAGAAGGAACAGGAAGCTCAAGGGTCCTCCGGTGGCCTGGCAGATGAAAAGAAAGGTGGCCTGTTGGCTGAAGCAGAATGAGCAAAGGAAGAAATTAGGTCAGAAGCAGTGACAGGCCAGAGCATCTAGAGCCTTATGTATTTTCAACTTTGAATTTCATTTTAAGCAAAGTGGAAAGCCATCGGAGGGTGCTGAGCAGAGGAGTAATAATCATGACTTGTTTTTTTTTTTAGCAGATTCATTAGCTCTCTGGGGGATAAGGAAAGAATATCCTCTAAGGAGAAAATATGAAAGTCTATTAAGAGCCTATGCATTGCATAAGGAAAAAATCAGTATAATCCCACACCCAGCAACATACACTGTTAATATTTTGGTGTATTTGGTATTATTTCCTTCAGACGCTGAGGATATCCTCTTCATGCAATTAGTTTTAAAAGCTTCCCAGAAGATTTCACATTTAATAAGTTTGTGTTTGTTTTTATATACTGTTCAATTAGTACGTCCATAAAAATTAACTCTTCCTATGATTCCAATGAGTGGTTCAAAGTTCACAATAGTCAGTAAAATGAAGCACTGGGAAAGCCAAAATAGAGATATTTTAAAACCAAACTTTTGCCGGGCACGGTGGCTCAAGCCTGTAATTCCAGCACTTTGGGAGGCCGAGACGGGCGGATCACGAGTTCAGGAGAACGAGACCATCCTGGCTAACACGGTGAAACCCCGTCTCTACTAAAAACTACAAAAAAAAAAAACTAGCCAGGCGAGGTGGTGGCGCCTGTAGTCCCAGCTACCCGGGAGGCTGAGGCAGGAGAATGGCGTGAACCCGGGAGGCGGAGCTTGCAGTGAGCTGAGATCCGGCCACAGCACTCCAACCTGGGTGACAGAGCAAGACTCCGTCTCAAAAATAATAATAATAATAAAACCAAACTTTTTAAAAAATTTTTATTTTAAAGACCTATGCATCTCTATTTAAGGGAATCTATTCTCCATAAAACGAGTCACCTTTATTTTTTATTATATCACTTATTTAAGTGTAATGCCCATCTGTTCAAGTATATGTTCTACATATCTAAGCAGTATCTAAATGTGTTGCTTATATGCTTACAGGAATCGTGTCAGGTATTAATCTTAAAATCCCACATGGTGATGATGTGGAGAGCTCCCTCCCTCAGACAACACACCCTCCCAAACTTCTGTCTATAGAAAATAGATTTCTTAAGTCAGAGATAAAATTAGAGGAAGAGTGGAAAGGAAATTATGTCAGAGAAGTAATGAAGTAATGAGTACATAATGCCTGAAAGGCCATGGTAAGGCTTTTAGATATCTTGCTGAACAAGAGAGGAAGCCAGTCAAGGTCCTGAAAATAGAAGTAACAAACTGATATTAATTTGAAAAAGATCATTCTGACTGCTTCCTGGAGAACACATGGAATAAAGGTGGGGCTGGAGTAGAGGAAGAGAGGTTTACAAGGATACTACAACAATACAGGTGATAATGTGGCATTAACAAACCACCCTAAAACTTTAGTTACTTTAAACAACCGCTGTTCATTATTTCGCAATTGTGTGGGTCAGCAGTTTGGGCTGTGATCAGCTGGAATGTTTTTCTAACAGCAGCCATCAGGCAGCTCGAATGGGGTGGGAATCTAAAATGGTCTTTTTCACACATTAGGGGTTTTGACTTCTCTTGGCTGGGCCTCTTCTCCATGTGGTCTCTCACTCAGCAGCCTAGACTGGACTCCCTTACACGATGACCAGAATGTCCCAAAAGAGCTAAGGCAGAAGATGTATGCTGTCTTGAGGCCTGGGTTCCAGAAGAATTAGGTTCTGGAAAGACAGCAATGAATATAAGACTCTGGAGAGAAACAAAAATAACTGTATGTCAAGTAATAATAGGTGCTATGAGGGGGAAAACGCAGGGTGAGGAGACAGTAAAAGAGGAAGTACTTACTTTTGTACAGAGGGCACACTCTTGTACAGAGGGCACACGCACACATCTACCACATTCTACAGCCAAAGCAAGCACAAGGCCAGCCCAGATTCAATGGGTGGTAAACAGACTATTTCCTGATGGGAGATGGTACAAATTATTATTATTATTATTATTAGTTTTGAGACAGAGTCTCACTCTGTCACCCAGGCTGGAGTGCAGTGACACGATCCCAGCTCACTACAACCTCTGCCTCCCGGGTTCAAGCGATTCTCCTGCCTCAGCTTCCTGAGTACCTGGGATTACAGGTGTGTGCCACCACTCCCAGCTAATTTTTGTATTTTTAGTAGAGATGGGGTTTTGCCATGTTGGTGAAGCTGGTCTCGAACTCCTGACTGTCAAGCCTCTGAGCCCAAGCCAAGCCATCGCATCCCCTGTGACTTGCACGTATACGCCCAGATGGCCTGAAGTAACTGAAGAATCACAAAAGAACTGCAAATGCCCTGCCCCGCCTTAACTGATGACATTCCACCACAAAAGAAGCGAAAATAGCCAGTCCTTGCCTTAAGCGATGATAGTATCTTGTGAAATTCCTTTTCCTGGCTCATCCTGGCTCAAAAAGCTCCCCCACTGAGCACCTTGTGACCCCCACTCCTGCCCGCCAGAGAACAACCCCCGTTTGACTGTAATTTTCCTTTACCTACCCAAATTCTATAAAGCAGCCCCACCCTTATCTCCCTTCACTGACTCTTTTTGGACTCAGCCCACCTGCTCCCAGGTGAAATAAACAGCCGTGTTGCTCACACAAAGCCTGTTTGGTGGTCTCTTCACACGGACGTGCGTGACACTGACCTCAGGTGATCTGCCCACCTTGGCCTCCCAAAGTACTAGGATTACAGGCGTGAGCCACTGCACCCAGCCGGTGCAAATTATTATAGTCATCTTTTTCAATCTTTTTACACTAAGCAGAGGTAGATCATGGTGTTTAAAGGAGTATAACAGTTGCAGTAGTAGTGGTGAGAAGCAGCTAGATTTTATACATTTAATGACAGGACATGCTAATTAACCAAATGTGGAACGACTTTTCAATCCAAGAAGTAGAAGGATACAGCTGTCATTTACTGAGCTATTAGGCGCAGCAGGTTCAGGTGAGAAAAAAAAAAAAAGAAAATCAAGAGTTTTGTCTACAATGACTATTAGATCTCCAAGCAGAGATGTCAAGTAAACAGATTAGAGTTTGGAGTTCAGCATACTGCTACGTCTCTGCTGGGAGGTGGGAGTGGGCAGAGAAGCAGCCAGGCTTTTATTTGCATGACTAGGGCATAAGGTTCTTCTCAACAGTCTGACTTGGTTTCTAGGTTGTCCATCATCTTTTTCTTCCACATTTCTTGTCTTTCAAGAAAGCAGGGAAGCCCCAAAGAAGGTTTAGTTTATGTGGGGAAATAAAACAGATCTTTTTTTTCATTTGAGTTTAGGAGGGTTTTTAAAAATATATATTTACAGAGCTCTTTCAGACCAGTTTGCTATCTGGTAACACAGAAAATAATACCAGGACAGATTAACTCACTAGTAGTCACGAGAAAAAAAAAACTTTTTCTTCAAAAAAAAAATAAAAGTAAAAGAGAAGGCTAAGGTCACTGCAGAATTCAAATAAATAGGTCTTCTGGCCACTACCTTTCAAAGGCAAGTTATCTAGAAAATTACTACTCTCACATCCGAAAATAGATGTGAAAAGATAAAATTAATAAAAAGGTTTTTTTTGTTTGTGTGTTTGTTTCGGAGACAGGGTCTCACTCTGTCACTCAGGCTGGAGGGCAGTGGTGTGATCATAGCTCACAGCAGCCTCGAACTCCTGGGCTCAAGTAATCCTCCTGCTTCAGCCTCCCAAGTAGCTGGGACTAGAGGTGGGTACCACCATGCCTGGCTAATTTTTTACTTTGTTTTTGTAAAGGCTATTGCTATGTTGCCCAAACTGCCCTTGAATTCCTGGATTCAAGCGATCCTCCTACTTGGGCTTCCCAAAGTACTGAAATTATAGGCATGAATCACCATGCCTGGCCAAAAGTTTTTTGTTTTTAATTCACATTTAACTTTTCCTATAAGTATGTCAACCATTGAGAATGAGATTTACGGAAACACGTTTTTTTAAAACCATGTTGGCATAATTTCAAAGAATCACTGTGTCATAACCCAAAACAAAGACTGTATGTAGCACCAATAAACCATTTCATGTAGCCTTTACCACTAAAGATTGTGAAACACATGTTTTGTAACTATAATTAGTATTATTATTCTGGATGTTTGTGTGTCCCAACATTCAAACATGATTCAAGTGAGTTTACAAGACTATGATTCAATTCAATTCAAGTTATACTAATTTAAAGTCTACTAACACTAGGCTCTAATGGATACAAGAACAAACACGACCCAATTATACTATAAGTCTTGTAAGCAGGATTATTCAGGTACATAAAGAAATATAAGAAAGTGCATACTTTTAATTTATATTCCAGTTGTATGAGATATTCAGAAAAGGCATTGGAGACAGCATGGATTAGTGGTTGCCTTGGGCTGGGAGTGAGAAGAAGCATTAACTGTAAATGGGCATGAGGGATCTTCATGTGGTGATAGAAATGTTCTAAAAATGGATGGTTGTGATTACTGCAAAACTTGGCAAATTTACTAAAAATAACTGCATTGTACATCTTAAATTAGTGAATTTTATGATATGCAAACTAGGTCTCGATAAAGTTGTCTTTTAAAAACCAAAGGCAAAATTAAAACTCTTACAGACATACAAAAACTGAAATGATTCAGTCAAGCTGAGCTGCATTACAATAAATGTTAAAAGAGGCCCTTCAGGCAGAAGGAAATGACACTGGATGGATTTATAAAAAGAAATGAAGAGAACTAGAAATGGTAACTATAGGAATAAATGTATATATTCTGGGTTTTTAAAAACTAAATCTTTAAAAGCTATTAATATAATCAACTGTTTAAACACAGTAGCAATATAGAGTGAGGTTTACAACATAAAATGCACAACAGGCCGGGCGCGGTGGCTCATGCCTGTAATCCCAGCACTTTGGGAGGCTGAGACGGGTGGATCACGAGGTCAGGAGATCGAGACCATCCTGGCTAATACGGTGAAACCCCGTCTCCACTAAAAAATACAAAAAACTAGCCGGGTGTGGTGGCAGCGCCTGTAGTCCCAGCTACTCGGGAGGCTGAGGCAGGAGAATGGCGGGAACCCGGGAGGCGGAGCCTGCAGTGAGCTGAGATCCGGCCACTGCACTCCAGCCTGGGCAACAGAGGGAGACTCTGTCTCAAAAAAAAAAAAAAAGCACAACAATAGCATACAGGCTGAGATGGAAGAATAGAAGTACACTCTTATAAGGTATTATATATGAAACAGTACATAACTTGAAGGTGGACTGTGGTAACTCAAAGATGCATGTTATAAGCCCTAAAGCAATCAATAAAATAACAAAAATAATTACTAGTAATAAGCCAATAAAGGAGATAAAATAGAATCAATTTTAAAAATCAAAATTAAAAAAATTATAAAGATCAATTAATTCAGAAGGTCAAAGGAGGAAAATGGAACAAAGAAGAGGACAGAAAATAAAACAAATAGCAAATGATAGACTTAAGCCTAACCATATCAATAATCACATTAAATGTAAATGGTCAAAACCCCCCATTAAAAGGCAGAGATTTTCAGGTTGGATTTAAAAAGACCCAAATATATGCTCTTTACGAGAATCACAATTTAAATATAAGACATATACACATTAAGAGGACAGAGAAAGATACACCATGCTAACAATAATCAAAAGAAAGATTAGTGCCCATGTTAATATCTGCCAAAGCAGATTTTAGAGCAAACAATATCACCAGGGATAAAAAAGTCATTTCATAATGTTCAATGAGCCAATTGGTCAACAGGACATCACAATCCTAAATGTTTTATGCATCTAATTACAGAGATGCAAAATACATGAGGCAAAGACTGATATAACTACAAGGAGAAATAAATCACAATTATAGTTATACCTCTCTTAATAACTGGGAGAACAAACAGAGAAGCAAGAACATAGAGGACTTGAACAACACTACCAACTTGCCTTAATTGACATTTATGGAACATTATGACATAACAGAATACTCCATCCAGCAACAAAGAGCACAATACATCGCTGAGTACAGACATATTTTTTGTAAGCACACATGGAACACTACTCAGACAGACCACATTCTAGGCTATAAAACAAGCCTGAATACATTTTAAAGGATTTAAGTCATACAAAGTATGTTCTCTGACCACAAGGAAATTTGAAATCAACAACAGAAAGATCATCTGGAAAACCCCCAAATAAATGGAACTAAATCCATGGGGTCAAAGAGGAAATCAAAAGTGAAATTAGAAAATAATTTGAATTCTGAAGGGTGGAAGCTGCAGTGAGCCAAGATTGTGCCATTGCACTCCAGCCTGGGCAAAGAGCAAAACTGTCTTAAAACAAAATAAAAGGATCTGTTTGTTCTTTGGGAAAGGGTCTTGCTCTGTAACCCAGGCTGGAGTGCAATGGCACAATCATGGCTCAATGCAGCCTTGAACTCCTGGGCTCATGGGATCCTCCCATCTCAGCCTCCTGAGTAGGTTGGACTTCAGCCACAAGCCACCATGCCCACTAATTTTTTGTATTTTTGTAGAGACGGAGTTCTTGCACGCATGGTGGCTCACAACCGTAATCCCAGCACTTTGGGAGGCCGAGATGGGTGGATCACTTGAGATCAGGAGTTCAAGACCAGCCTGGCCAACATGGCAAAACCTCATCTCTACTAACAATACAAAAATTAGCCAGGCATGGTGGCACATGCCTATAATCCCAGCTACTCAAGAGGCTGAGGCAGGAGAATTGCTTGAACCCAGGAGGAGGAGGTTGCAGTGATCCAAGATCACCACACTGCACTCCAGCTTGGGCAACAAAATGAGACTCCGTCTCAAAAAAAAAAAAGAAAACAAAAAGAGAGATAAGGTTTCATCAAGCCTCCCAAAGTGCTGGTAGTACAGACGTGAGCCACTGTGCCCAGCCCAAGAAAATAATTTGAATTGAATGACGACAACACAACATACTAAAATTGATAGAATAAAACTAAAGCAATATTTGGAGGTAAATTTATAGGACTAACTAACTAAAAAAGGGCTCAAATCAATGACCTTGGTTTCCATATTAATCTAGAAAAAAAGAGCATATTAAACACAAGGCAAAAGAAAGGAAACAGTAAAGATCACACAGGAAAACAACAAAACAGAAAAGAGAAAAATCAATGAAATAGAAAACGGGTTCTTTCAAGATTAATAAAATACTTCAGAATCAACTGTGTCAAGCTAGTGTGTACAATGACAGTGCTTAAGTTATTTATCTTAATCTATCTCTAAATTTGAAGAAGTTATGCAGGAGACACAAGGAAGTATTTGGTACAGATTCAAAGGTTACAGTCTGCTCCACAAATTTGTCTGAAAAAATATAAAAGGTATACCTGTCCTTGGACAAACACAGCTCTTTTGAACGATACTTTCCTCAGAAGTAAAGGGACTGAATGAGATTATCTTTAAAATCTCTCTAAGTTCTAAGATTCTCTACATGCAAAGAAGAGATACACATCTACTAACAGCTCAAGATGACCTGAACAAGATATTCTGATAAAACGTTGGGAACCATAGCACTTTCCTCAAAAATAACCATCCTGACCAAAGAGAAGAAGTTATTCAATCCACTCATACTTTAAATATCAACCCTGGGGAAAAAAATCGTAGAATTTCTGCCTAATTTAAAATCAATGGCCGGGCGCGGTGGCTCAAGCCTGTAATCCCAGCACTTTGGGAGGCCGAGACGGGCGGATCACGAGGTCAGGAGATCGAGACCATCCTGGCTAGTACGGTGAAACCCCGTCTCTACTAAAAATACAAAAACTAGCCGGGCGAGGTGGCGGGCGCCTGTAGTCCCAGCTACTCGGGAGGCTGAGGCAGGAGAATGGCGGAAACCCAGGAGGCGGAGCTTGCAGTGAGCTGAGATCTGGCCACTGCACTCCAGTCCGGGCGACAGAGCGAGACTCCGCCTCAAAAAAAAAAATAAAATAAAATAAAATCAAGCACCAATATTACTAATTAATCTTTGCTTCTCAGCTTATCACTCCTGTGAGATGGCCATCTTACATTCATTACCCTCTTCCTCAATTTTGTCCTCAGTATTACTTCTGGTGAAGTGGGGGGTGTGTGTGTGTGTCTAATTACAAAATTAGGAAGTTACAGAAGGTGAGATGGAATGAGGGCCTCTTGGTAATCAACAATTTGTTCAACTTACAGCCTACTGTGGGCCAGGTATTTTTATTGTCTGAGATATTTAGGAACCTTCTGCTGCTGCCTTTTAGGAGAAAAGTACTTTATATAAATATACTATATACAGGACTGAAATCTGCCCTGAGTGTCCACATCTGGACACCAAATAGATTAGTTATTCATTGTATAGTGGTTAACAGCATGGGCTTTGGAGCCAAAACCCTTGAATTCCAATTCTTACCATACTACTTACTGGCTCTATAACCGTAGACAAATTAACCTCATGGGGATCATTATTAAGATTAAATGAATACATACATGTAAAGATATAATTATGATCTTCTCCTCCTAGTTTGATCGAGAATACCAGAATCTAAGAACATCCTATAGGCCGAGCGCAGTGGCTCACGCCTGTAATCCCAGCACTTGGAGAGGCCAAGGCGTGTGGATTGCCTGAGATCAGAAGTTCGAGACCAGCCTGACCAACACGGTGAAACCCCATCTCTACCAAAAATACAAAAAAAATTAGCTGGGCGTGGTGGTCGGCGTCTGTAATCACAGCTACTTGGGAGGCTGAAGCAGGAGAATCACTTGACCTGGGAGGCAGAGGTTGCAGTGAGCCAAGATCCGACACACCACTTCACTCCAGCCTGGGCAAGAAGAGTGAAACTCCGACTCAAAAAAATATATATAAATAGAATATCCTATAAAAATTACTAAAACAGCACTTTTAAGTAAAACTCACACTTCCCTCCATTTAAGTCCTCCTATAAATATATCTATACATATTTCAGTGGGAGGGTCAGTCCTTATGAAAACAAATACATACAAGTAGTTTAAAGGATAGTTTTAATATGAGTAAATACACTTTTATGCTCAACTATTTTATACTCCAGTGACACTGCAGACCTCCCAAATTGTCTCTAGTTAAAGTCAGATAACTCAGAACTTAATACAGCCTCTACATAAGACCTTTCACCACCAAATATTTTAAGATTCTGCCAAGCATCAGGCCATAGTTGAATGTTTTACCTTAATGAAACTGTAGGGTATAATCTCTCCAGTATGGGTCTCAAGCCTAACTAAGTCATCTCCAAAAATATGCCGACCCCTTTATCCCCCCACACCATTATGGCCCAAAAAATTACGGTTCCAGTGATCCTCATAGCTCACTCAAGTCATATGAAAGAACGGAAAGATGTGGGTCACATTCCCATAACCAACAATTGTGTGACCTAACCAAAAGGACCTGTTCCTCAGAGTCTCACTTCCGCCACCTGTAGAGACACCTGTGCTCTCACTTACTGAAAGAATTAAAGGAGAGGGTGAATGAATGTCCCCTCTATCCCATTAGCACATGGCACTTCTCAATTCATGTTCCTTTCTCTTTCTTTATTTGAAGTGGTGAAAGAAATCAGAAGCAATTTAAGACTTTCCACAGCACCGCTTGATCTCATTTTTTAATATTTTTGACAAAAACCATCTACAGGTTAAGCTGTGGAATCTCAACATAAAAGCACATTTTTAGTGCTCCTTCAGCTTTACTTCAAAACCACTATGGGAATTAAAATAGAGTAGGAATAATCTTCTGACGGAATAGGAATGATATAACTTTTGGAATAAACGCTCACTTCACAGTAAATAAGATTAAAGGAGGTATCATCATAAGTTGATGAGAATCCTATGATCACTATCACTTTCTGGAAGTAGCTCCCAGAAATATTTAAATCTAGTAATTTTAATAGACTCAAACATCATTTTTAGTAAACATTCTGGTATCCAAAAGGATGAGACTAAATAATGATATTGAAAAGATTAATATTATTTGGAAATGCATTCCACAACTAATTTATTCTGGGCCTACCTGCAGGGATAGTCGTTTCAAAATTAAACGTTCTATAGGTACAAAGTAATTTTAAGAGTGGATGTTTTAATTTTAAAACTTACCCTTAAATTTTCTGAACCAAAGCATTCTCTTCCATGTATAGAACTAAGGTTTTAACCAAATACTTGGTTGAAAGCTGTACAAATCCAAACATAATTGAAGTCTTGATTCTGCCACTTTCAAGAGTGGGTGGTACAAATTCTTCTCATTCATAACATTAGTTTCTAGCTCATGTGGTTCTTTATTCAAAGAACACTATTAACAGTCCTTCATAAAATGGTAGATTCAGTCTAAGGACTAAGAGCAGATCATTCTGGAATAACAAGCGATTACGTTTACAAACATCACTTACCATTTGGTCCTAGATTTTCATAAAAAACTGATATAGGCAGCAGATGTACACAGAACAACCTAGGTGAGGCTCGTTTAAGTGTAAAATATCCACATACTCAAAGTCTAAGAACAACTGACTTAAGACAAAACAATCTTGGAGAAATTGCCCAATATCACAAATATAGCAGTCACCCCTAAACGGTGTTTTGATTAATGACAACCAATTCAAGCCAGTAGGTTAAATCCCTGAAGTATACTGCAATGCTACTCCTTTTTTCAGGTGAGAATTTTGTGCTAAGAACTAATCAGGGAAATGGAAGTAACGAAAACAAGACGCCAAAACACGAGTATAAGAAATACAAGCCTCCTTAATAATCAGTCAAGACAATCAGGTTATGTCTCCTCCCACCCATCCTTTCTGTCTTAACCTTTTGCAAAAGTCGGCTGGATTCAGAGTAAAAATAAATGAACTTTACAATGAGTCAAATACCACCAAAAATCAAAAGCGGGAGCTTAATCGTCCTCCAGGTCTGACCCGCCTCCAGCCCGAGGCCACCAAAAGACACACCTCCCTTCCCCCAACCCGCCGCAGCCGGCTCTACAGGTTAACAGGCGTTTCTTCTCGCGCTGTTTGAACAAAAACAATCCAGGAGGAACAGATTTGGTTTTTTAAAAAAAATGAACAAAAGCCAAAAAGGCCACAAACACAACCTAAACCTCCTAAGAAGCTGGACTACTCCCGTTCTGCACATTCCCTCCCAGAAGGATGTGGACCCCCCGGGTCGGCGGGAACCAGGAAGCTCTCGGGGCCTCCCTGGGCCAGACCCGCACCCGGGAAGCCGCCGCAAGGCTTCAGGAGCCCCAGGTCGCCCGAAGGCCGCGCCGCAGGCTTGAACAAAGGGCGGGTGCAGCGGCCTCGGCGCTTCCGAGCGCGTTCGGGGCCGGACGCTCGGCGTCCGGCGCTGGCTCCAGAGAGGCGGCGGGCACGGGGCGCAGAGGCCTGTCTCGCGCCCGAGCCGCGGCCCGCGCCCCGCCGCAGCCCCCGGGGACGGTACTCACACACGCAGAGCTCCACCACGTACGCGTAGTAGGACCAGACGACCACGAAGGTGATGAAGAGCACCGGCACCCAGCCCACGACGCGCTGGCAGCAGCGCCACAGCGTCCAAGGCGCCATGTTCCGCGGGCGGCTGCCGAGCCCCGCGTCCCACCGTTCTGGGGAGCGCGGGAGCCCCGGCGGCGGCGGCGACTCGGACGCTCCGGGCGGCTCCTGGTCCAGCTCCCCTGCCTCCGAGGCAGGGCTTGTGGGAGCAAAAGTCCGAGGCGCCGCCGGGACTCCTCCCGTCCCGGCGCCCGGCCAGGTCCCGCCCCCACCCCACATCCCGTCGCCCCCCTCCCCCCGCGTCCGTCCCCGCCCGCCTGCCCGCCGCGGGCCGCGGGCCGCCCCGGGTCTCCGCGCTGTTGGGGGCGGGGCTTCCGCGGCCGGGGAGGCCGGGAGGGGGCGGGGCCGCGGCTCGGGACCGCCCACGGGGCGTGGCGGGGCTGGATGTGGACCGGCTGGGCGGACGCGGGAGGTCGGGGAAGGAGAGGTGGAAAACACGTCCTTGACGGATGAGAGGGACAGGGCATGGCCTTCGTGGATCGAGACTCATGGAGGGAGGGAGACTATGGAAATGATTTGATAGCTGATTTGTGGATCTTGGGCCTCTCTGTACAGAACTTGCTCCACGGGTGTTCCTGGGACATTGAGTAGTCGAGGCACCGTTTCAAACATGACAAAGCCATTCCCCACTCAGTATGCGAAGAGCGCACGTTGTCAGAAGGCTTCTCCTGTGATTTTTATGTCCGTCTTGGCGGAACCCCTCCGTTTCTTGAAGACGGAATGGTCGATACCTGTAACTTCGGGTGGAAGCCGCGTAGGGCCCATCACTTTGTTTCGTAACCCGGATTTAAGATTGAGTAGCAAGAGGGAAAGAGCATGTAAATGGCCCCGTCCTTGTCCCGCAAACGGCTACGGAAACTTAAAGAATGTATTTACGGCCGGGCGCGGTGGCTCAAGCCTGTAATCCCAGCACTTTGTGAGGCCGAGACGGGCGGATCACAAGGTCAGGAGATCGAGACCATCCTGGCTAACCTGGTGAAACCCCGTCTCTACTAAAAAATACAAAAAAATTAGCCGGGCGAGGTGGCGGGCGCCTATAGTCCCAGCTACTCGGGAGGCTGAGGCAGGAGAATGGCGTAAACTCGGGAGGCGGAGCTTGCAGTGAGCTGAGATCCGGTCACTGCACTCCAGCCTGGGCGACAGAGCGAGACTCCGTCTCAAAAAAAAAAAAAAAAAAAAAAAAAGAATGTATTTACAACTCGAGATTGCTAAGCAATGACGATAATCATGTGGAACCCAGAAGCATCACTGTGAAGTCCTCATAATGCAAGGTCGGACGCATTAGAAGGGATTCCACATCGCAGTCTTAATACCAGTTCCTGCTACTAGCTTTCAGTTTGGGTTAGAATGAGTTGTTGTGTTTGTTTTTTGAAACAGGGTCTTCTTGCTCTGTCGCCCAAGCTGGAGTGCAGTGGCGCCATCTGGGCTCACTGAAGCCTCGACCTCCTGGCTAAAGCAGTCATCCTGCTTCAGCCTCCAGAGTAGCCGGGGACTACAGGCCCACCACCACGCCCAGCTAATGTTTGTATTTTGTGTAAAAACTAGGTTTCGCCCTGTTGCCATGCTGGCCCTGAACTCCAAGGCTCAAGGAATCCCAACCCCTCTCCGCCTCCACCTCCCAAAGTAGTGCTGAGATTAGAGGTATGAGCCACCACACCTGGCTACACTGAGCTTTCAATTAGCTACTGCTCACTAATGTCTCCATGAAGAAGACTTCTCCCTTTGCAGTGTCAGAGAAATGTAGTAAAAGCGAGTAATCATTGAATCACTGCACGCTGCTGCTTGAGTAATAGAGCATGTATAAAAGATGCTGTTATCCCCGATGTTCTGCCTTCAAAATCGTATCAGTTAGTGGCCTAGTCGACAGTAGGTTCAGGGCATTCAAGTGGTTCAGGTTCAACTAGTTTTCCAGAGAGGCTGCTTGGGAGGGTTAGACCTCAACATACAATTCAGATGGAAATGGAAGAACATAAAGCGCTTTCTCCTCTATGTCATCTCTACCTACCAAAATCATGCTGCTAGAGCTCAGCACAAAGCCATGTCCCTTACAAGCCCCAGGGCTGTTAGAAATGAGCTTTCATGACATTTTGTTTATAACCTAGCTGTAAAACTGTCACATTCGTTTTCTAGGGTGACTATAACAAAGTACCACAAAACTGGGGCATAATGGAAATCTGTTGTCTCACAGTTTAGGCGGGTAGGTGTCCCAAATCAAGGTGTTGGCAAGGATATTGGATATGGTTTGGATGTGTGTCCCCTCCACATCCCATGTGGAAAAGTGATCCCAATGTTGGACGTGGGACCTGGTGGAAGGTACTGGATCATGAGGGTGGATCCTTCATGAATGGTTTAGTGCCATCATATGAACTCTAGTAGTTCATATGAGATCTGGTTGTTTAAAAGAGCCTGACCCTTCCCCCACTCTCTCTCTTGCCATGCCATGTGTCACGCTCACTCCCCTTTGCCTTCTGCCATGATTGGAAATTTCTTGAGGCCTCACCAGAAGCATGTGCTGTCCCCATACTTTCTGTACAGCCTGGAGAGTTGTGGGCCAATTAATCCGCTTTTCTTTATAAATTACCTAGTCTCAGGTATTCCTTTATATCAGTGCAAGAACGGCCTAACACAGTCCTATGCCCTCTGAAACTTGTAGGGGAGAATTCTTCTTTGCTTCTTCCTAGCCTTTGGTGGTGGCCATTAGTCATGGCCTCCCTGGGCCTGCAGTGGCAGTGGCATCACTCCAATAGCTACTGCTATCCTCAGGTGGAATTCTCCTTTCCTGTCTCTCCTTTTATATTGGGTTAAGGGCCTACCCTACTCTAGTATTGCCTCATCTTAACTAATTACATCTACAACAGGCCGGCTTCCAAATAAGGCCACATTCCTTTTTTTTTTTTTTTTTTTAAGGTAGAGTCTTGCTCTGTCACCCAGGTTGGAATGCTGTCACATGATCTTGGCTCACCACAACCTCTACCTCCCAGCTTCAAGTGATTCTCGTGTCTCAGGCTCCGCAGTAGCTGGGATTACAGGCGTGCACCACCACGTGCAGCCTGTATTTTGTTTTGTTTTGTTTTGTTTTGTTTTTTGAGACGGAGTCTCGCTCTGCCACCCAGGCTGGAGTGCAGTGGCCGAATCTCAGCTCACTACAATCTCCGCCTCCCGGGTTTATGCCATTCTCCTGCCTCAGCCTCCCGAGTAGCTGGGACTACAGGCACCCGCCACCTCGCCCGGCTAGTTTTTTGTATTTTTTAGTAGAGACGGGGTTTCAACGTGTTCGCCAGGATGATCTCGATCTCCTGACCTTGTGATCCACCCGTCTCAGCCTCCCAAAGTGCTGGGATTACAGGCTTGAGCCACTACGCCCGGCCAGTATTTTGTATTTTTAGTAGAGATGGGGTTTCGCCATGTTGGCCAGGCTGGTCTCGAACTCTTGGAGTCAAGTGATTTGCCTGCCTCGGCCTCCCAAAGTGCTGGGATTACAGGCCTAAGCCACCTCGCTCAGCCAGTAGTTTTGATACTCATTGAAATGTGTGATCTTGGCCGGGCGCGGTGGCTCAAGCCTGTAATCCCAGCACTTTGGGAGGCCGAGACGGGCGGATCACAAGGTCAGGAGATCGAGACCATCCTGGCTAACACGGTGAAACCCCGTCTCGACTAAAAAATACAAAAAAATTAGCCGGGCGAGGTGGCGGGCGCCTGTAGTCCCAGTTACTCGGGAGGCTGAGGCAGGAGAATGGCGTGAACCTGGGAGGCGGAGCTTGCAGTGAGCTGAGATCCGGCCACTGCACTCCAGCCTGGGCGGCAGAGCCAGACTCTGTCTCAAAAAAAAAAAAAAAAAAAAAAAAAAAAAAAAAAGAAATGTGTGATCTTGCCTACTACCTTGTAAGGTTCTGGAAGGTAGAAAGTGTTTCTTGCACATCCACAGTGACTTGCAGTAGGAAATATTTAGTAAGAAATTGTTGAATGAATATTTAAAGTTTTCTATTGTTACTCAGTTACTCCTAACTTCTGGCGTTGCCAACTAGATCACATTAGTTTGTGATTTCTTTTTTCTTCTTTTTGAGACAGAGTCTCGCTTTGTCGCCAGGCTGGAGTGCAGTGTCGCGATCTCAGCTCCCTGCAACCTCCGACTCCTTGGTTCAAGCGATTCTCCTGCCTCAGCCTCCCGAGTAGCTGGGATTACAGGCAGGCACAACCACGCCCAGCTAATTTTTTGTATTTTTAGTAGAAATGGCTTTTCACTATGTTGGCTAGGATGGGCTCGATCTCCTGACCTCGTGATCTGCCCATCTCAGCTACCTGGAGTGCTGGTATTACAGGCGTGAGCCACCGTGCCCAGCCAGTTTCTGATTTCTAAATGACTGCCACATATTCTAAGGAGATTTATGTGGGATCTAGAGAATATTTCTGATCTATGTCCTTGTACAATGAGGACAGACACATTTTTGAGGAGGTAATAACATTTTTATTATTTTGGACTCTTTCTGTCGTAAATGGTTACAGACATGAATTAATGTTCTTTTGCTTGTGAGCAATTGGAACCAGTGTCTTAAACCCCTTCCTTCCATTTCCATGTTGGGCTTGTGATTTCACTCCATCTTTGCTACTGTTTTTGACAACAGGGAATCATTTAAATACTTTAGGCAGTGTAGTGACGTGAGCAGAATTACATTTTATAACAATCGCTCTGACTGTGGTAGGAAGAACGGATTGGAGGGAGGAAAGTCTAGAGGCAAGGAGACCAGCTGGGAGGCTGTCGCAGTCATAGAGGCAAGAGATGATGGTGGCCTGACCTTGATTTGTGGCAGTGGAGAAGTTGATAAGAAAGCTACTTAGGGCTGGGCACGATGGCTCACGCCTGTGGTCCCAGCACTTTGGGAGGCCACAGTGGGCAGATCACCAGGTCAGGAATTTGAGATCAGCCTGTCCAACATGGTAAAACCTCATCTCTACTGAAAAAAAAAAAAGAAAGAAAGCTACTTAGGACTTCAGAGCAGCTTTGATGTACCCACTCTACTCCAAAACATAGCAATGGTAGATAAAAAATAAAAGACAAAGTCAGCCTCAAACCCTCATCCCCCACCTCTATCCCTCTCCATTCTCTAACAAAGGAGAATTGTGCTGACTGATCTCTAGGATAATGGCTTTTCATGGAGACTGGAGGACACCATGCAACTCCCTAACCTGGAAATAAACCAAGTTGCCAACTAGCCTGGGGACAAGATCTGTGGTTTCCCTGTTATAACCACCATCCAGGAACCTCAAAATACCATTTTGAGTTCTAGTTCCGGACTAAGAGCTGGGGAAGAATGAGGGCAAGTAGAGGCAGCTATGAAATGATTGGACAGGGTTTATGGAAACCACGTACATATAAATCTGGAAAGAGTGAAGAAGAAAATACAAACAATTCACTAGTTCAAAATTAAACCACAATTTCAAAACACATGAAGAGATCTAATAGTGAAAAAGGATGCAAATAAAAATCAACAATCAGAACTAGAATTCACTCAAAATAAAATTAATTATATGAAGAAGGCTGATGAAGACTTTTAAAAACAGTATTCAGCATGCATGTACAAAGAGGTAAATGAAGGAGTAACTTCCATCTGAAGTGCACAAAATTTTGAAACAAAATAGCAGACAAAAATGGGAAACGAACAGGTAGATTTGGCTGGGCGCAGTGGTTCATGCCTATAATCCCAGCACTTTGGGAGGCCGAGGTGGGTGGATCACGAGGTCAGGAGTTCAAGACCAGCCTGGCCAAGATGGTGACACCCCGTCTCTACTAAAACTACAAGACTTAGCTGAGCATGGTGGCGGGCACCTGTCATCCCAGTTACTCAGGAGGCTGAGGCAGGAGAATTGCTTGAACCTGGGAGGCAGAGGTTGCAGTAAGCTGAGATTGCACCACTGTACTCCAGCCTGGGCGACAGAGCGGAACTCTAAGAAAACAAACAAACAAACAAAAAACAACAGGTAGATTTGAAAAATAATAATTACAAGTCTTTGAAATAAGAAAATATTGCTGTCAAATTTAAAACTTAATAGACAGAATAAAATTCCAATGTGGACATTGTGGAAGAGGGATTTGGCACACAAGGTCCTCAGTCTTGCTTCCTGCTGCAGTGGGGGCTGAATCTTACTGTGCTGCCCTTTGAATATGTCAACCCAGCCAAGTGGCAGAGGGGTGGGCTGGAATATGTTAGAAAACATAGGCCGGGCGCGGTGGTTCACACCTGTAGTCCCAGCATTTTGGGAGGCTGAGGCGGGTGGATCACCTGAGGTCAGGAGTTCAAGAGCAGCCTGGCCGACATGGCAAAACCCCGTCTCTACTAAAAATACAAAAAATTAGCTGGGCGCCTGTAATCCCAGCTACTTGGGAGGCTGAGGCAGGAGAACTGCTTGAACCCAGGGGGTGGAGCTTGCAAGTGATCGCGCCACTGCACTCCAGTCTGGGCGACAGAGTGAGACTCTGTCTCAAAAAATAAAAACAAAAAAGAAACATAAAACCATGTTTTTGTCTTTCTACTGATGGGGTTCAGGACATGTTACCCCAATATATGGCACGTTGGCATTTGAGGGAACATGCCCATCCTTCCCTCCTAAAGCAGGCCCTAGAGGAATTCTCTGAAGTAGGCCAGAGCAGCCTCATTAGGGAGGCCCCTCCCTATACCTGAAAGTATACCCTTCAAGGCACAGAGATGCCAGCAACTGGAACCAAACTGGCCTTGCTAATTCCCCCCTATTTTGTTGCTATCTGTCCTCCAATCATACTTCTACATGACTGTCCATAAAAAAACACAGTTTGTCCTGTTTTTTAGGTCTTCATTTCTGAAGGCTCCTGTGTCACACAAATCTTAAATAAATGTGTATGTTTTTCTCTTGCTAATCTGTCTTTTAGGACAGGTGCCTCAGCTATGAAATGTGCACTGGGTGAGAAATCTTTTCTCCTCTACACTACCAACTATCAAAATATTCTTTGAGAACTTCAGAAGGGCCACGGCATGCTTTAGGAGCAAGTGAGTTAGGGAAAATTGCAAGTCCACACTCTTTAGTGATGCTCTGGGGAGGGAGAGAAGGAAAAGGAGCAGGTTTAGGGTGGGATGAGGAAGAAGGGACGTGGAGCCGGTTCGGGAAGCAGAGGCATTACCTGTGACTGGAAACCCAGTTTGCTCACTCCTTTAACCTTCTTCCGTGTGTGTTCTGCCCTCAACTCTCACCTGGATGAGCTCACAGCCTCCCCTCTGCTGCCCCGACACACCACTGCCCTCCTCCAGCCTTCAGTAAACACTTTTTCATTCCTGTGCTTGCCCAGAAACAAAACTGTTCTGATAACCTTCTTTGTGCCAAGCACTCGGGAACACGGAGAGAAACTGTTTGCTCTTGTGCAGCTTTGGCTCTTTCTTTGTTTTCCATTTGCCTGCAGTCCACAGAGTGAGCCTTTAGAAAATTAAATCTGCTTCATACACTCGAACGGTCTGAATGACGAGGCATTAACGAAGGCTTTGCAGGCCCTGCAGCTCAGCTGCCTTCCTGCCCCACCTCATCTCCATAGCCCTTCCTTCTAGACAGCCTGCCCCAAGGCTCTCTTTCTCTGTGAACCTCAGCACATGTTTGCACAGGTCATGCTGTTCCATCCAGGAGCTCTGCCCGCAAAATGTTGGCCCCTTCCTCCACACCCCAGATTCCCCACCCCTCTCTCAGACCTGGCTTTCTACTGAGGGTTAAGAAATAAAAATACGCCCCCTGCAACCTGACTGACTAGACTCCCCTCTTGGCCGAGAGGACCCCACAGAAACCTTAAAAACAGTACCTCGCCATGATGGGATGGTAGGGTCACATGCCTCGTTACAGCCCCTCCCTTTTGTGGATTAAACACAACTGATCAGCATTAATGGTAAACTAGAGATCATAAGACTGACAGAATGGAGTCTTTGTGGCAGTAAGATACCAAATTAGAAACAAGACCATGCCAGGCAAGGGTTAAGTGGTGAACCCCTACACTTACAGACTACGTTATGCTCTAACTGCCACAGGAGTTTTTGCTTGTTTGCTTGTTTTCTCTAGCAGCTACACAAGCACTGGCCTGGAGATAAGCAATATTGAAACAATTACTCCTCTGACCTCCACACCTGCCCAACTGGCCCCTACGCCCTCTTTCCACCCGCTGTGCCTACAGCTTTGACTGGACAAGAGACTGATTTCAGTAACTTTCTCCTGGCAAGAGACCACCGACCATGGACTGGCTCTGGCCGGTTCACAGAGGCTGTGCACTGAATGCCTTTGCATCCCTGCCTCACTTTTCAATGTAGAGGGCCTGACTGTAATGCCTTGAAATAGTTAGGCTTTGTCCACGGCCGTACCACCCTGAATGCGCTTGATCTCGTCTGAAATACTAAGGTTCCACTTCAAGGTGAACATGGGTCACATATAACATATATGTTTATCCAGTCTGCATGCATTAGGCCTCCCTCACAGATATTTGTAAGACTATCCTGTAACTTACTGAATATGTATATATAGCTAATCTCATTGGGCACAGATCACAGCCTCTCCCCGTTTTCTCTGAAGTGCCTGCTTTTTGTCTCTGTGAGAGGATGAGTTTCCCAGCCTGTCAGGTTGACCACCTGCAGGCTGCAACCCTTTTTTTTTTTTTTTTTTTTTTTGAGATGGAGTCTCACTGTGTCGCCCAGGCTGGAGTGCAGTGGCCGATCTCAGCTCACTGCAAGCTCCGCCTCCCGAGTTTATGCCATTCTCCTGCCTCAGCCTCCCGAGTAGCTGGGACTACAGGCGCCCGCCACCACACCCAGCTAGTTTTTTTTTCTATTTTTTAGTAGAGACGGGGTTTCACCATGTTAGCCAGGATGGTCTCGATCTCCTGACCTCGTGATCCGCCCGTCTCAGCCTCCCAAAGTGCTGGGATTACAGGCTTGAGCCACCGCGCCCGGCTAACCCTTTATAGGAAATGCAGCTCTTCTCTCCAAATTTATAGATCTCATGATTTTTTTTTTTTAACTTTTAATTTTTGTGGGTACATAGTATGTGTATCTATTTATGGAATATATACGATATTTTGATATAAGCATACAATGTGTAATAATCACATCAGGGTAAATGAGGCATCCATCTCCTCAAGCATTCATCTTTGGTGTTACAAACAATTCAATTATAATCTTTTATTTTTTTCTTTTTCTTTTTTTTTCTTTTTTTTTGAGACAGAGTCTCACTCTGTCGCCCAGGCCAGAGTGCAGTGGCAGGATCTTGGCTCACTGTAACCTCTGCCTCCCAGGTTCAAGCGATTCTCCTGCCTCAGCTTCCCGAGTAGCTGGGATTACAGGCACTCGCCATCATGCCTGGCTAATTTTATTTTTTCCTTTTTCTTTTTTTTGAGACAGAGTCTCACTCTGTCACCCAGGCTGGAGTGCAGTGGTACAATCATGGCTCAGTGTAAATGAGATTACTTTTTTTGATTTCCAGATTGTTCACTGTTGGCATATAGAAATGCTACTGATTTTTGTATGTTGATTTTGTATCCTGCAACTTTACTGAATTTATCAGTTCGAATAGTTTTTTGGTGGAGTTTTTCCAAATATAAGATAATACCATTTGCAAACAGGGATAATTTGACTTCTTCCTTTCCAATCTGATTGCCTTTTTTTCTTTCTTTTGATTGCTGTAGCTGGAATTTCAGTATTTTGTTGAATAGCAGTGGTGAGAGTGGGCATCCATGTCATGTTCCAGATCTTAGAAAAAAGGCTTTCGGCCGGGCGCGGTGGCTCAAGCCTGTAATCCCAGCACTTTGGGAGGCCGAGACGGGCGGATCACGAGGTCAGGAGATCGAGACCATCCTGGCTAACACGGTGAAACCCCGTCTCTACTAAAATATACAAAAAATTAGCCGGGCGAGATGGCGGGCGCCTGTAGTCCCAGCTACTCGGGAGGCTGAGGCAGGAGAATGGCGTAAACCGGGAGGCGGAGCTTGCAGTGAGCTGAGATCCGGCCACTGCACTCCAGCCTGGGCGACAGAGCGAGACTCCGTCTCAAAAAAAAAAAAAAAAAAAAAAAAAAAAAAAGAAAAAAGGCTTTCAGTTTTTCCCCATTCAGTGTGATACTAGCTAGGGGGTCTGTCACATACAGCTTTTATTATGTTGAGGTATGTTCCTTTTTTTTTTCTTTTTGAGACAAGGTCTCACTCTGTAACCCAGATTGGAGTGCAATAGCATGATCTCAGCTCACTGCAACCCTCACTTCCCAGGTGCAAGCAATTCTCCAACCTTAGCCTCCTGAGTAGCTGGGACTACAGGCATGAGCCACCAACACCCAGCCAATTTTTGTATTTTTTGTAGAGATGGGGTTTTGTCACATTGCCCAAACTGATCTCTAACTCCTGAGCTCAAAATGATTCACCCACCTTAGCCTCCTAAAGTGCAGAGATTACAGGTGTGAGCCACAACACCTGGCTAGAGGTCTGTTCCTTCTATACCCAGTTGTTTGAGGGTTTTTATAAGGAAGGGATGTTGCATTTTGTCAATTGATTTTTTAGCATCAATTGAAATGATTAAATGGTTTTCACCCTTCATTCTGTTGATATGATGTATCACATTGATTGATTTGCGTATGCTGAACCATCCTTACATACCTGGGATAAATCCTACTTGGTCGTGATGAATTATGTTGTTTTTTTTTTTGAGATGGAGTTTTGTGCTTGTTGCCCAGGCTGGAGTGCAATGGCAATATCTCAGCTCACTGCAACCTCAGCCTCTTGGGTTCAAGTGATTTTCCTACCTCAGCCTCCTGAGCTGGGAATAAAGGCACCCACCTCCAAGCCTGGCTAATTGTTGTATTTTTAGTAGAGATGGGGTTTCACCATGTTGGCCAGGTGGGTCTTGAACTCCTGAGCTCAGGTGATTCCCACACCTCAGCCTCCCAAACTGCTGGGATTACAGGCATGAGCCACTGCACCCAGCTTTAAGCCACCACACCTGGCCTGATGTTTTTAATGTGTTGTTGAATTTGGTTTGCTGTATTTTGTTGAGAATTTTTGCATCAATGTTCATCAGAGATTAGCCTGTAGTTTTCTTCTTTTGATGTATCTTTGTCTCGTTTTAGTATCAGGGTAATACTGGCCTCATAGAATGAGTTGGAAGTATTTCCTCCTCTATTTCTAGGAAGAGTTATGACTTTAATCTAAAGGAAATAATTTTTTTTTTTTTTTGAGATGGAGTCTCGCTCTGTCACCCAGGCTGGAGTGCAGTGGCTGGATCTCAGCTCACTGCAAGCTCCGCCTCCCGGGTTCACGCCATTCTCCTGCCTCAGCCTCCCGAGTACCTGGGACTACAGGCGCCACCACCTCGCCCGGCTAGTTTTTTGTATTTTTTTAGTAGAGACGGGGTTTCACCATGTTAGCCAGGATGGTCTCGATCTCCTGACCTCGTGATCCGCCCGTCTCGGCCTCCCAAAGTGCTGGGATTACAGGCATGAGCCACCACGCCCAGCCAGTTTCTAGTCTTATTCCACTGTGGTCAAAGAAGATACTTGATATTATTTCCATTTTTTGAATATTTTTAGACCTGTTTTGTGTCCTAACATATGGGCTATCCTTGATAATGATCCACGTGCTGAGAAGAAGAATATGTATTGTGTAGTCATCAGGTGAAATGTTCTGTAAACATCTATCATGTCCATTTGTGCTATAATGTGATTAAATCTGATGTTTCTTTGTTCCCTTTTTTTTTTTTGAGACAGGGTCTGGCTCTGTTGCCCAGGCTGGAGTGCAGTGGTGTGAGCTCACTGCAACCTCTGCCTCCTGGGTTCAAGCAATCCTCCCACCTCAGTCTCCTGAGTAACTGGGACTACAGGCACATGCAACCACACCCAGCTAATTTTCATTTTTTTTTTTTTTTGTAGAGATCAGGTTTCGCCATGTTGCCCAGCTGGTCCCAAACTCTTGAGCTCAAGCAATCCACCTACCTTGACTTCCCAAAGTGCTAGGATTACAGGCGTAAGCCACCATGCCTGGCCTTCTTTGTTAATTTTCTGTCTCGATGGTCTGTCCAACGCTGAAAGTTGGGCATTAAAGTCTCCAGCTACTATTGTATTGGGATCTATCTATCTCCAATAATATTTGCGTTGTATATCTGGTTGCTCCAGTGTTGAGTGCATACATATGTACAATTGTTATGTCCTCTTGCTGAAGTGACCCCATTATCATTATATAATGACCTTATAAATCTCTTTTTTTTTTTTTTTTTTTTTTGAGACGGAGTCTTGCTCTGTCGCCCGGACTGGAGTGCAGTGGCCGGATCTCAGCTCACTGCAAGCTCCGCCTCCCGGGTTTACGCCATTCTCCTGCCTCAGCCTCCGGAGTAGCTGGGACTACAGGCGCCCGCCACCTCGCCCGGCTAGTTTTTTCTATTTTTAGGAGAGACGGGGTTTCACCGTGTTAGCCAGGATGGTTTCGATCTCCTGACCTCGTGATCCGCCCGTCTCGGCCTCCCAAAGTGCTGGGATTACAGGCTTGAGCCACCGCGCCCGGCCAAAGTGTATTTCTTGTAGGCAGCAGATTGTTGGGTCTTGTTTTTTAATCCATTCAGCCACTCTATGTCTTTTCATTGGAGAATTTAGTCCATTCATGTTTAATTAATATTATTATTGATAAGTAAGGATTTACTGCTGCCATTAGATTAATTTGTTTTCTGGCCTTTTCTTTCTTCTTTTCTCCCTTCTTGTCTTCCTTTTAGTGAAGGTGATTTTCTCTGGTGATATGTTTTAATTTCTTGCTTTTTATTTTTTGTATATCCTTTGTATATTTCTAGATTGGCGGTTACCATAAGACTTGCAAATAATATCCTATGTCATTATTTTAAACTGATGACAACTGAACACTGACTGTGTAAACTAGCAAACAAGCAAAAAGAAAACTAATAACAACTCTGTAAGTTCACCCCCTTGTTAACTTTTTGTTGTTTGTATTTATATCTTATTATACTATGTATTGAAAAGTTGTTGTAGTTATTATTTTTGATCTGTTTATCTTTTCATCTTTCTACTTAGGATATAAGTACTTTACACACCAGAATTACAGTGTTATACTCTTCCGTGTTTTCCTGTGTTACTATTAACTGAGTTTTGTACATTCAAATAATTTCTTATTGCTCATTAACATCCTTTTTTGGCCGGGCTTAGTGGCTCACGCCTGTAATCCCAGCACTTTGGGAGGCTGAGGCGGGTGGATCACAAGGTCAGGAGATTGAGACCATCCTGGCTAACATGGTGAAACCCCGTCTCTATTAAAAATACAAAAAATTAGCCAGGCGTGGTTGCAGATGCCTGTAGTCCTAGCTACTTGGGAGATTAAGGCAGGAGAATGGAGTGAACCCAGGAGGCAGAGCTTGAAGTGAGGTGAGATCGTGCCACTGCACTCCAGCCTGGGCAACAAGGTGAGACTCCATCTCAAAAAAAATAAAATAAAATACAAAATAAACAAATCCTTTTTTTTTTTTTTGAGACGGAGTCTTGCTCTGTCGCCCGGGCTGGAGTGCAGTGGCCGGATCTCAGCTCACTGCAAGCTCCGCCTCCCGGGTTTACGCCATTCTCCTGCCTCAGCCTCCCAAGTAGCTGGGACTACAGGTGCCCGCCACCTCGCCCAGCTAGTTTCTTTTGTATTTTTTAGTAGAGACAGGGTTTCACCGTGTTAGCCAGGATGGTCTCGATCTCCTGACCTTGTGATCCGCCTGTCTCAGCCTCCCAAAGTGCTGGAATGACAGGCGTGAGCCACCGTGCCCGGGCAAATCCTTTTTTTTTTCAGATTGAAGAATTCCCTTTAGCATTTCTTCTCGGAAGGTCTGGTGTTGATGAAATCTTTCAGCTTTTGTTTGTCTGGGAAAGTCTGTATTTCTCCTTCATGTTTGGAGGATATTTTCACCAGCTATGCCATCCTAGGGTAAAAATTTTTCTCCTTCAGCATTAAATATGTCACGCCACTCTCCCCTGGCCTGAGACGTTTCCACTGAAAAGTCTGCAGTAGCACTGGGGCTCCATTTTATGTTGTTTCTTTTCTCTTGCTGCTTTTAGGATCCTTTCTTTGTCTGTCCTTGACTTTGGGGAGTTTGATTATTAAATGCCTGGAGCCAAATCTGCTTGGTGTTCTATAGCCTTCTTGTTCTGGAATATTGATATCCTCCTCTAGGTTTGGGAAGTTCTCTGTTGTTATCCTTCTGAATAAACTTTCTACTCCTATTTTTCCCTCTACCTCCTCTTTAAGGTCAAAAACACTTAGACTTTCCCTTCGAGGCTAGGTTCTAGATCTTACAGGTGTGCTTCATTCTTTTTTTATTGTTTTTTTTTTTGTATTTTTCTTTTGTCTCCTCTGACTGTATTTTCAAATAGTGTGTCCTCAAGCTAATTCTTCTGCTTAATCAATTCTGCTATCAAGAGATTCTGATGCATCCTTTAACATGTCCGTTGCATTTTTCAACTCCAGAATTTCTGCTTAATTCTTTTTAATTATTTCAATTTTCTTTGTTAAACATATTTGCTAGGATTCTGACTTCCTTCTCTATGTCATTTTGAATTTCTTTGAGTTTCCTCAAACAAGGCAATTTGAATTCTGTCTGAAAGGTCACATATCTCTGTCTCCCCAGGACCGGCCCCTGGTGCCCTATTTAGTTCATTTGGTGAGGTCATGTTTTCCTGGATGATCTTGACACTTGCGATGTTTGTTGGCGTCTGGGCGTTGAAGTGTTAGGTGTTTTTTGTAGTCTGCGCAGTCTGCGCTTGTTTGTACCTGGCCTTGTTGGAAAGGCTTTTCGGTTTGAAGGGACTTAAGTGTTGTGATCGAAGTTTTTGGTCACTGCGGCTGTACCTGCATTAGGAGGCACCCTAAGCCCAGTAACACTGTGGTTCTTACAAACTTGAAGGGCTATCACCTTGATGGTCTTGGATACGATCCACAAAAATTCTCTGGATTGCCAGATAGAGACTCTTGTTCTCTTCCCTTATTTTCTCCCAAACAGATGGAGTTTCTCTCTTTGTGCTGAGCTCCTTGGAGCTGGGGAAGTGGTAACACAAGCACCCCTGTGGCTACAATCACTGGGTCTGTGCTGGATCAGACCTGAAGCCAGCACACCACTGGGTCTTGCCCAAGGCCTGATGTCATCACTACCTGGCTACCCCCTACGTTTGCTCAAGGCCCTAGGGCTTTACAGTTAGCAGGTAGTAAAGTCAGCCAGTCAGTCTCATGTCCTTCTCTTCAAGGCAGTGAGTTCCCCTAGACTCTGGCTGGGTCTAGAGGTGCTATCCAGGAGTCAGGGCCTGGAGTCGAAAACCTTAGCAATTTACCTGGCACTCTATTCTACTGTGGCTAAAACCACAAGACAAAGTTTTCCCCCTCTTTCCCCCTCCCTTTCCCCAGGCAGAGGAGTCTCTCCCCATGTCTACCCCCACCACAGGCCCACAGGGAGTGCTCTCAGTGCACCACTGATGTTCAGTTAAGGCCCACGGGCCATTTAGCTTATGGTGAATGCTGCCAAGCCTGGGATTCACCCTTCAGGACAGCGGGCTCCCGTCTGACCCAGGGTATGTCCGGAGATGCCATCTAAGAGCCAAGGCCTGGAAGTGAGGACCCAAGAATCCCACATGGTGCTCTCCCCCACTGACCGAGCTGGTGTCTAAGCTGCACGCTTCCCTCTCCTTTTCTCAAGCAAAAGGAGTCTCTTATTGTAGCCTTTGAATATGCAGGTCACACCTGAAGCCAGCATGTCTCAAGTCTCACACAAGGCCCATGGTGTGTATTACCTGGTTACTGCTACTGATTATTCAGGGCCCAAGGGCTCTTTAGTCAGCAGGTGATGAACCCTGTCAGGACTGGGTCCTTTCCTTCAAATCAGTGAGTTTCTTTCCAGCCCATGGTGTGTCTAGAAATGTCATCTGGGAGGTGGGGCCTCACGGCTCTGCCCTGTGCTCTATCCTACTGAGGCTAAGCTTATATCCAGGTTACAAAAACAAAGTTCTCTTTATTTTTCCCTCTCATCTCTTCAAGTGGAAGAAAGGGGTCTCTTTTGGAGCTGCAAGCTGTGCTGCCTGGGGTTAGGGGAGGAGTGATGCAACCACTCCCTTAGCTGCCCTGGCTGGTGTCTCACTAGACTGAGTGTCCTCCAGGGCCACTGGCTGTAAGCCTAGCACAGCACTAGGACTTGCACAGGAGCTAGAGTCTTTGTGGACTAGACAGACTCCTGAAAAAAGGAACAAGAAAATACTGGTCAGGTATTTTGTAGAATGTCCCTTAATTTGGGTGTATCTGTTGTTTTCTCATGACTAGCCTGGGATTATGGATTTTTTTTTTTTTTTTTTTGAGACGGAGTCTCGCTCTGTGGCCCAGGCTGGAGTGCAGTGGCCGGATCTCAGCTCACTGCAAGCTCCGCCTCCCGGGTTTACACCATTCTCCTGCCTCAGCCTCCTGAGTAGCTGGGACTACAGGCCCCGCCACCTCGCCCGGCTAGTTTTTTGTAGTTTTTAGTAGAGACGGGGTTTCACCGTGTTAGCCAGGATGGTCTCGATCTCCTGACGTCGTGATCCGCCCGTCTTGGCCTCCCAAAGTGCTGGGATTACAGGCTTGAGCCACTGAGCCCGGCCGGGATTATGGATTTTTAAAAAATTAAGTCTGAACAAATGGGTTATAGATTTTTGAGAAGAAAACCAGAGAGGTGACATGCCTTTCCCGTGTCGTCGCTTCAAGATGTATTTGATCATCAGTGTGACTTTTTACAGTGATGCTAACCTTGCTCACTTGGTTAAGATGTTGTCTCCATGTAAAGTTATCATTTTTTCCTTTTTCCTACACTAATCATTAGAAAACAGTCATTCAGTCCAGCCACACTCAAAAAGAGAGGAATTAGATTCAATTTCCTGGCTGGGCACGGTGGCTCACACCTGTAATCCCAGCCCTTTGGGAGGCTGAGGCGGGCGGATCACTTGAGGTCAGAAGTTCAAGACCAGCCTGGCCAACATGGCGAAACCCGATCTCTACTAAAAATACAAAAATTGGCCGGGCGCGGTGGCTCAAGCCTGTAATCCCAGCACTTTGGGAGGCCGAGACGGGCGGATCACGAGGTCAGGAGATCGAGACCCTCCTGGCTAATACAGTGAAACCCCGTCTCTACTAAAAATACAAAAACTAGCCGGGCGAGGTGGCGGGCGCCTGTAGTCCCAGCTACTCGGGAGGCTGAGGCAGGAGAATGGCGTAAACCCGGGAGGCGGAGCTTGCAGTGAGCTGAGATCCGGCCACTGCACTCCAGCCTGGGCGACAGAGCGAGACTCCGCCTCAAAAAAAAAAAAAAAAAAAAAAAAAAAAAAAACAAAAATTAGCTGGCATGGTGTCATGTTCCTGTAATCCCAGCTACTTGAGAGGCTGAGCCACAAGATTGCTTGAACTTGGGAGGCAGAGGTTGCAGTGAGCCAAGATGGCACCACTGCACTCCAGCCTAGGCAACAGAATGAGACTCCATCTCAAAAACCAAAACAAAAGAGATTCCACTGCCTGAGAGAGGAATATCAAAGAATGTGTGCAATCATTAATAAGTCCATAGGGAGGAGGCCTTTTGAGGCTCTGCAGAAATCCTGCTTCTCTGTGAAGTTTCCCCACTAACTTTTAGTATCCCTCAGTGGATCTTGACTCCTCGAGGTCTTCTTGTTTTTCTTTGCTGCAGGGTTGTCTGATGATCTGTTTCCTGACTACAAAAGGCAGCTAAAAGGGAGCTTAGAGATTTAGCTGTCATGGTGGGTTGATAAATAGATTCTCAGCCCTGATTACCATACGAGCTTCCGGTTTGGTTAGGTTTTCTGTTTCTGCATTTCTTGAAGTTTGTCCCTCACAAGCCTTCCTGGCCATTGTTCTCTGATCAGTCCAGGTATATGTTGTTGATTGTATTTAGGCTACAGGAAAAGTCTGGGCTAAGAGGCTGCCACTGAAAACATTGATTAATGTCACAAGTCACATGGGAGGCAAGTTGTGAAATGACCAGAAAAGCAGGTTTTTAGAAAACATTATGTAGCTGCACTATCTCTATTTTCTCTATTACTGTGATATCTCTCTTACATCACTTTGGACTGAGAACTGATGAGTTCCTGGTAAACAAAATCAGAGTAAACAGCTGTCCTAGACATTGAGAGGGGCAGATGCCAAGCTCTTGAGTGTGTGTGTGGGGGGGGGTAGAGGGCTGCATTTAGAACAGCCTTTGTAGTCAAATACCCCGTCTATATTAAGTCTCTGGGTGATATAGTTAGGTATTTCTCCTATGTTTATTTAATTAAAGACTGTCACTTTCCTTAGACCAGAAAGTTTTTAAAGGAAGGACTAGTTCTATTTTATCATTGTGAGTCTGGCACACAGGCACATAATAGGCACTATATTATATTAACTGAATGAATGAATGACAAGTAATTTGGTGTTAGAAATGTCCATGTTTTTCCTACAGTTTTCTCAACCTCCCCATAACTTCAATCGCAGAAGCAGTCTTGTATTATGGTGATTACATTCTCTAGTACTTATTAGAATAGTGCTATATTTACTTACACTATTAGGTAAGAAGACAGTTGTGGATTAGCCTAAGGAGTGAGTTATATGGCAGAACACAGTTAAGGTTAGATTGAATCGAGGTCTAAACAACTTTAAGGCATATGGGAAAGGTATAGACTGTGGAGTCGGGGATATCTGTATTCAAATCCCAGCCTTACCACTTCTTAGCTATGCATTGTAGAAATTAACTAATCTCCCTGAGAGTCAGTTTCTCCTCCTGTATAATAGGAATAATAGTATCTTTCTCATAGCATTTATTGTGAGGATTAGGGGAAATTCTTTGTTTGTTGTTGTTGTTGTTGGTTTTGCAACAGAGTCTCGCTCTGTCACCCACGCTGGAGTGCAGCCACACGAACTTGGCTCACCGTAACCTCTGCCTCCTGGGTGCAATTAATTCTCCTGTCTCAACCTCCCGAGTAGCTGGGACTACAGGCACCTACCACCACGCTACCCAGCTAATTTGTGTGTGTGTGTGTGTGTGTGTTTTTTTAGTAGAGACAGGGTTTCAACATATTGGTTAGGCTGGTCTCGAACTCCTGACGTCAGGTGATCCACCTGCCTTGGCCTCCCAAAGTGCTGGGGTTACAGGCGTGAGCCACCACGTCCGGCAGGAAATTTTATATATAGGGACACATAGGTCTAAATATAGTTCATGTAAGCCATACACATGTACTTATATGTGTATATATTTGCATTTTATATCTAATACATATGTATATAGAAATATTCTAATGTATATATGCATGTCTGCTATGCCTCTACCTCCTTATCTACCTATGTTATATATCTGCAGTTCCTGGCACATGGTCGTTGTATGAGTTAGGATCCACATTAAGTATTTCTTTTTTTTTTTTTTTTTTTTTTTTGAGACGGAGTCTCACTCTGTCACCCAGGCTGGAGTGCAGTGGCCAGATCTCAGCTCACTGCAAGCTCCGCCTCCCGGGTTCACGCCATTCCCCTGCCTCAGCCTCCCAAGTAGCTGGGACTACAGGCGCCACCACCTCGCCCGGCTAGTTTTTTGTATTTTTAGTAGAGACGGGGTTTCACCGTGTTAGCCAGGATGGTCTCGATCTCCTGACCTCGTGATCCGCCCGTCTCGGCCTCCCAAAGTGCTGGGATCACATTAAGTATTTCAATAGATTTTTTTTTTTTTAAGGACTGGGGAAGGGGTGCTTAACAGAAAAAAATTAATAGAAGGAGCTGGTTAAACAGGTGTTAGAGGAGTGAAGAAGCAAAGAAGAAAGTAAATGCTGGAAGCAGCTACCACTCCCTCGGCCAGGGCACTAAGAGAAGAGGCTGGGGGATTAAAATCCAGAAACTGGAAGGAAAGGCCTGCCGTGCCCAGGGGCCGCCTGGTGCCAGTGAATGGGCGGGTGGCGGGAGCGGGGAGAGGACACAATGTGGCTGGTTCTGGGAGTGCAAAACAAAACATTAAAAAAAAAAATAAAAACGGAGACTGGTACTAACCGCTGCCAGAATGAACGCTGAGTGCAGACACAAATAACACTGACCGGGCACAGAGGAACCAGCCCCTTTCCCTCCCCCGGGCTTGCTGGCTCCCTCTACTGCCCCCTATCGGCAGAGCCTAGCACGCCGCCAGCAAGCAAAGGGAACCGGGTTTTCAGGGTCTGGGACCTGCCCCATCATTACAAAGCCAAGTATGTGTGCAAGCCAGGGGATGGAAAAGAGAGACAACAGCTTAGCATCCTTAGTTACTTAATTTACTCATTCGCCATTTTCACAGCTGCCTAGAATTTCATTGTACAATTATAGCACAATTTGTCCATTTTCAGGGTGCTGGATTTTTTTTTTTTTTTTAATTTTTTGAGACGGAGTGTCGCTCTGTCGCCCAGGCTGGAGTGCAGTGGCGCGATCTTGGCTCACTGCAAGCTCCGCCTCCCGGGTTCACGCCATTCTCCTGCCTCAGCCTCCGGAGTAGCTGGGAGTACATGCGCCGCCACCTCGCCCGGCTAATTTTGTATTTTTAGTAGAGATGGGGATTCACCGTGTTAGCCAGGATGGTCTCGATCTCCTGACCTCGTGATCCACCCGCCTCGGCCTCCCAAAGTGCTGGGATTACAGGCGTGAGCCACCGCGCCCGGCCAGTGCTAGATATTTATGTTGTTTCTTAATTTTTATTTGAAATGATGCTACAATGAACATTCCTTTAATTCTTTTTGGATCATAAAATTTTGGGGAAGAGCTCTCACGACATTCTGCAAAGCAAACAGGAGTTATTAATATATTTTCACCCACTATTGAATGTTTAAATATTCTACAAGTCCAAGTGTGGTAAGTACTATAAGCACAGTATTTTCTCCCATTTCATCATCTTGGCAAGAGAACTCTCCTAGAAAGAAGACTATCACCTAGCAGAATGCTTTGAATAGAGCAGGTTTCAATAAAGATTTGACATTGATGATGCTTAAGAGATAACCTGGTTAGTAACAAGATGTTGCATAGACATTCCAAACATTAATTTCCTTCCTGGCCGAACGTAAGCAAACACAAACAGCACCTGCTAATGGTAAATGTGGTAAAGTGCTCATTTCTCTGAGGTGGTCAATATTTAGCTGAGTCATGTCAGTCCAAAGCCTCTCACAATGTTTCTCCTTCATTAAGCAAGCCATCTCTGACATATTCTGTAATTTTCTGTATATCTTCTTTATTATATGGTTAGTTTTTCTGTTAAAGATCATGTGTGGGCTGGGCATGGTAGCTCACGCCTGTAATCCCAGCACTGTGGGAGGCCGAGGTGGGCAACAGGAGTTCAAGACCAGCTTGGCCAACATGGCGAAACCTCATTTCTACTAAAAATACAAAAATTAGCTGGGAGTGGTGGCAGGTGCCTGTAATCCCAGCTACTCAGGAGAATTGCTTTAACCGGGAGTCAGAGGTTGCAGTGAGGCTAGATGGTGCCACTGCACTCCAGGCTGGGCGACAGACTGAGACTTTGTCCCAAAAATAAATAAACAAATAAATAAATAAATAGAGAGAGAGAAAGGAAAGGAAGACAAATGAAGGAGGAGAAAGAGAGTGAGATAAAGAAAAGAAAAAAGAGAAAAGGAAGGAAGGAAAGAAAGCGAAAGTCATGCTTGGTGTATGCAAGGCAGACAAAAAAATTTTTGGAAGAGCAAGGCTGCCACCTTGTGGAACATTTGTATTGAATGCTTTCACTTTAAATCAACTAATGCTACAAGTGATTTGAGAATTCTTTTAATTTTTCTCAGTACGAGTTTTCTCCCTGCATTTCATCATTTTGTCTCATTTATCCTATGGCATCGATGTGATATTAGTGTCAGTTTGCACTCCAGCTTTTGAAGATATGCAGTTTCCATTAAAGAAAATTTAGAGTCTCACTTTTCCTCTGCTGCCTCCGTCTACGGATCTGTGTGCTTAAAAGAGTCTGCCTTGTCCTCCCTCAGAAATATCAGGAAAATGTCTTTAACAGTTCATTAACTGCTACAATTTAGAATTAAATACCTGCCACTTCCAAGGCAGAGGTGAGAGCACGTGAAGTTGAACAGATCACAGGGGATGCCCACTGGGGTCAGGAGTGCCTCCTCTGACCATGGAACCTTCTCTCCCTGACTGGCTCGAGTTGGGTTCAGCTGTTCAACATGTACACTTGATGTTGGATCTTCTTTGGCACGATGTTGGCAGAGACGTAGGAATCTAGAGAACTGTTTAAGGCACGAGCCTGGCAACGTGGGCACTGCTTTTTCTTCTTCTTGTTCCTTACTGATGTATCACTGGGACAGAGGTGAGGGGTGGCAGGAATATCACTTATGGGATCAGAAAATGAAAACCTAGGACTCAAAAGGCTGGTAGCTGAAGGTCTAGAAGATTCCTCTCTGCTTACTTAAATCCCTACCGTCTTACCTCTTGGCCCACAATAAAAGGAAAACATGCCCCAGGCAGAGAAAAGGCAAAATACTATGACTTGAATTAAAACCATGTACATAGCTCTTAATTTATTGCATGCTATCAAATGTATTGGCTATAAAGGGATAAGTAGGTCGATTTCTTGGAGCCAGGCAGCCAATTTGAAAGTTCTCCTGGTTGGCCATGGTGGCTCATGTCTGTAATCCCACCCAGCACTTTGGGAGGCTGAGGTGGGTGGGTCACTTGAGGCCAGGAGTTTGAGACCAACTTGGCCAACATGGTGAAACCCCGCCTCTTCTAAAAATGCAAAAATTAGCTGGGTGTGGTGGCGTGTGCCTGTAGTCCCAGCTACTTGGGAGGGTGAGGCAGGAGATTCGCTTGAACCTGGGAGGCAGAGGTTGCAGTTAGCCGAGATCACATCACGGCACACTCCAGTCTAAAAAAAAAAAAAAAAAAAAAAAAAGGTTCTCCTGAAACTTATTTGTGACTTTCACCCTGATCCTCTAGTGTTTGAGTGTAATTTGCCCTGCAGTCCCCTGGAGTCTCCTAAACTGGTCTTAGCCTATAGAATTGCACAGCTTAGAACAATCCACTGTGTCCGCCCAGCACCCTTGCTGCCTTCTGGTAGTAGTCACCCCCATCTTTTAGAAAATGCTCCTTCCCTGCTACCCTCCAACAGTGCGGGGGCATGGCAGCTGCCATGTTGGTATAGACCCTGCCCTCCTGCTGCAGTGGATTGGTCTGGAATAGAACCTGATTCAGACAGGGCAGCCAATCAGCCCCTTTCCCAGGGATTTTTGACTCTTAGGGAGAGCAGAGTTAGAATTTCTCTGCTGTACATGCAGTGAAAGAGAATGAAATTGGCACCCAAACAGAAGTAGAGAAAAGCCTGGTGAGAGTTCTGAGGGCTTCAGGTTCTCAGTTGGAGTTTTCCTACATCCCAGCTGCTCCCCTGACCTCCCCAGGTTTGACCCTGTGACACTCCTGTAGACCCTTCCTATCAACTCCTCTTTTGTCTAACCCATTTCAAGATGGCTTTCTGTTGTTTCTGTCCAAGAGTCGTACTGATTACATACGGAGAAACCTGTATCAAGGTCCCAGCTTGGCCAGGAAAGACTGGAGTACCAAAGAGTATTCCTTCCCTGTAAGCAGATGATACAGAAACCAGATTATCAGAAGGTTGCTCGGAGACCATAAAATCAGAACAAGGTGTACTAACATAATAATGTGATTAACAGCAACAGGCTCTGCTAATCTAATGTGCTCATCTTTAAATAGAAATAGATCTGTCATGAAAGGAGAATGCTTCGTTGCTAGGGCTCCCTTTATTTGGAAAGCTCTTGGATGACCACTGCATTGCTTGTTTCTGTGGCCTCTTTTCTATGCTTGCATTACTGACTCAATGCTCTTTGTGATTTATTTGTTCATGGATTCAAAAATATTTATTGGACATCTACTCTATGACAGGTGTTGTTTCAAGTTTCTTTTTTTTTTTTTTTTTTTTTTTTTTTTTTTTTTTTTTTTTTTTTGAGGCGGAGTCTCGCTCTGTTGCCCAGACTGGAGTGCAGTGGCCGGATCTCAGCTCACTGCAAGCTCCGCCTCCCGGGTTTACGCCATTCTCCTGCCTCAGCCTCCCGAGTAGCTGGGACTACAGGCGCCCGCCGCCTCGCCCGGCTAGTTTTTGTATTTTAGTAGAGACGGGGTTTCACCGTGTTCGCCAGGATGGTCTCGATCTCCTGACCTCGTGATCCGCCCGTCTCAGCCTCCCAAAGTGCTGGGATTACAGGCTTGAGCCACCGCGCCCGGCTTCAAGTTTCAAGAACACAATGGTGAATAAAGAAAAATTCCTGCTATAGTCCCAGCTACTCGGGAAGCTGAGCCAGGAGGATTGCTTGAGCCCAGGAGGTCTGGACTAGCCTGGACAACATAGTGAGATCCTATCTCTAAAAAGGAAAAAAAAAAATCCTGCTTTTATGGAACTTACATTGTAATAGGATAAGCAGATATAAACATATACATATATATGTGTGTATACACACTTTAAGTTGATCAAATTCTAGTAAGAAAAACAACATAGGGAAAGAGGGTGGAGCACAGTGGGGATTGGTTTGTCATGGTCTTTTTTTTTCTCCTTCCAGTTTATTTATTTTTCTCTCTAAGACCAGTTTACAGTCTATCAGCAGTGTGTGAGCACCTGTTTCACCACATACACAAACCCCTCCAAGACTGTAAGGATATCATTAAGCTTTATATCACTGTCAGGTACTAAACATAGTTTTGTACATAATTTGCATTTTGTTTCTCCTGAGGTTCAATGTTTTCCATGGGTAAACAATAAATATGTTAGGACATATTTATTCAAGATGAGGCATTTGTCTCCTGGTGAGACATCTTGGTCTAATGCTGACTCTGGGGACACTTGGCTGTTGACTATCTACATGTGGAGTGGAGGAGTCCTGGCCTTGGATTGAGGAGAACAAGGTCAACTTCCCACCTCACTTGTTTCTGGTTTTTGTGACCTTGGACAAGTTTAGTTTTATATCTCCTAGTGTTAGTTTTCTTGTAAGTGCTACCTTCTCACTGTGAGCTCACATAGCCTTTCCTCAGTATGTGTGCAGAGCTCTCTTCCTTTTTTTTTTAAATAAATTATTTAATTTGGAGGACCAAGTACAGAATCTCCCCCTTCTTATAAGGCCACCGATCCTATCTAATTAGGAACTCATTCTAATGGCCTCATTTAACCTTAATTACCTCTTACAAGTCCTGTCTAGGAATATAGTCATATTGGGGTTTTGGGCTTCAGTATATGAATTTGGGGGGATGGGGAGACAATTCAATCCATAGTAAACACTTTCTTGAAGAGTAGTTACAATGTTTGTAAGAGACAATGTAGGTAAAAGTAGTTTCAGTTACATGCAGCTAAATGCAGTTTATTAACCCTTCAGAGTCCTCTGCAGAAGAGTTACCTAATAAATATGATTTATTTGGCCTTAACCTAAGGTATTATTCTTTATATAGTGCCTTCCCATGAAATGATTGAAATCATGTTTATCATTTTGCAGCACAGTTTATTTCTTATAGGGTCATGGCTAAAAAAAAAAAACATGGGAAAATGACCTCACTAATAAGAGTCATTAATTAAAATAAGGAAATGTAATTTCAAATTTTTTCTTTTTGGCAGACTATTAGGTTAACAATGCTTTTAAAAATTTATTGTAAATATGAGTGTTATAAAACAGGAATTTCCATATTCTGTTGGGATTATAAATTGGCATGATCCTGAATAGCAATTTGGCAATGTGTATGTCAAGGACCTTAGAAAATGTTTTTCACTTTTGATTTAGTATTTCCACTTCATGTAGTCTATACTTAGGAAACAATATTTGAACAAAGATTTATGTACAAAGATGTGTGAGCTGTATGATGCATAGAAATGGGAATCAATTGAAATAGTCAATGATGAAGTAGTAATTACATATCAATATATTCATAAATTATGCATCCATTAAAAATTGTTTCTAAGCATATTGTTATCTAAATATATATAGCATGACACCTAAATTTATTTTACATATATGAGATACATGGTGAGATATATGTATATATGAATATGAATATACATGATATACATATAAAAAGAATAGGCAATACCAGGAGTTATTTTTTGTCTTTTTATAAATTTCTATGAAGAACATTTTAATTGTTTCATACCCAGAAAAAAAGAGCTAATTTTTCTTAGCCAGGTGTATATTGGTCCTTCCTTGATTGTTTAAAATACATCCGTTTATCTTCTTCTAGGATCACTCATTTTCATTGATTTGTAAGATAAAGCACTGTCCAGCAGTGACGACTGTTGGAAAAGATATATCTAAAGGCTGTTGTCTCCTCTTGGCAAGTTTACCTGGAGCTGGTGTAGTTGGTGACGGCCTTGGTGCTCTCGGACACGGCGTGCTTGGCCAGCTCGCGGGGCAGCAGCAGGCACACAGCCGACTGGATCTCCCTGGAGGTGATGATGGAGCGCTTGTTGTAATGCGCCAGGCGGGAAGCCTCGCCCGTGATGCACTCAACGATGTCACTAACGAATGGCCTTGGAAGAGATGTGGGTGTCGGGGTGAAGCTGCTTCAACACCTTGTACACATACACAGAGTAGCTCTCCTTGCGGCTGTGCTCGCGCTTCTTGCCATCCTTCTGGGCCTTGGTCACCGCCTTCTTGGACCCCTTCTTCAGGGAGGGAGCGGACTTGGCTGGCTCAGGCCTCTTGAAACACCAGAAGTGTGTGCGTGATGGTCTTTTTCATTAAGGATAACTGAGTCAAGACCTGAATGATGTAGAGGGGTGAGTCCTGTGAAACACCCAGCGTTGGAAGATTATAGGCCAGGTGAATAGCAAGGCAAAGACTTTGAGGCAGGAGAGAGCTTGAGGGGTTCCAGGGGTAACAAGATGGCCATAGTGGTTGAGCAAGAAGGGGAAGGAGAGAAGGTGAGGTTGGGAGAGTCACGGGCAGGGGCAGGAAGAACCTTGAGACCTTGGTGATGGTTTGTATTTTATTATTATGGGAACCTTTGAAAATAAGTTACTTACTGTTTTGGTGGTTGCCCTCGAGTTTGCAATATAAACTTAAAACTAACCCAGGTTTTTTTTTTTTTTTTTTTTTTTTTTTTTTGGTGAGGGGAGGTGGAGGGGACAGGGTTTCTGTCACCCAGGCTGGAGTGCAGTAGTGCAATCATAGCTCACTGCAGCCTTAAACTCCTGGGCTCAAGCGATCCTCCGGCCTCAGCCTCTTGGGTGACTAGGGCTGTAGGTATGCATCACTATGCCTGGCTATTTTATTTTTAATTTTTCGTAGAGACGGGGGTTCACGTCCTCCTTCAAATAACACTATACCACTTCAAGGGTATACAGGTACTTTATAATCCTCTTTCTTTTCTTTTCCTTCTTTCTCTTTCTGTCTCTTTTTTTTCTCTTTCCTTTTTTTTTTTTGACAGACTCTGGCTCTGTCACCCAGGCTGGAGAGCAGTGGTTTGATTTCAGCTCTCTGCAACTATTCAATGTAATTTATTCTTAAGCTTGTTCCCCTAGAGGTTATTTCTCTCCCCTCTGGCTTTTTTCAAGAGTTCCCCATTGTCTTGGATTTTCTGAAGCTTGAATATAATATGCCTGAGCATAGATTTTATGGTATTTGTTCTGTTTGGTGTTCTCTGAGCTTCCTGGATCTGTGGTTTGGTGTTTACCATTAATTTAATAGGCTGGTCTCGAACTCCCAGCCTCAACTGATCTGTCCACCTCGGCCTCCCAAGTGCTGGGATTAGAGGCATGAACCATCACGCCTGGTCTTTTATTTATTATTTTTTTTTAGAGATTGGCTCTTGCTATATTGCCCTGGCTAGGGTGCAGTAGCTATCACAGGTACTATCAAAGCACACTGCAGCCTTGAATGCCAAGGCCTAAGGGACCGTCCCACATCAGCCTCCTGAGTAGCTGGGGCTATAGGTTCATACACCAAGCATGGCTTCCTGTAGAGTTTTGTTGTTGTTGTTCACTTTGTTTTTTTCTGAGACGGAGTTTCACTCTGGCACCCAGGCTGGAGTGCAGTGGTGTGATCTCGGCTCACTGCAACGTCTACCTCATAGGTTCAAGAGATTTTCCTGCCTCGGCCTCCTGAGTAGCTGGGATTACAGGCATAAGCCATCACACCCAGCCAATTTCTGTATTTTTAGTAGAGACGGGGTGTTTCCCCATGTTGGCCAGGCTGGTTTTGAACTCCTGACCTCAAGTGATACTCGCGCCTCAGCTGCCCAAAGTGCTGGGATTACAGGCGTGAGCTACCATGTTGGGGCCTTCTGGATTTTTTTTTTGTCGCTCTTGTTGCCCAGGCTGGCGTGCAATGGCACAATCTCTGCTAACCGCAACCTCCGCCTCCCAGGTTCAAGCGATTCTTCTGCCTCAGCCTCCCAAATAGCTGGGATTACAGACATGTGCCACCACGCCTAATTTTGTACTTTTAGTAGAGACGAGGTTTCTCCATGTTGATCAGGCTGGTCTTGAACTCCCCACCTCAGGTGATCCACCCACCTTGGCTTCCCAAAGTTCCGGGATTACAAGCGTGAGCCACTGCACCCAGCCTGGAGTTTTTAACTCTCAAACTTGTCCATAAGGAGCCTTTGTCAATACATGAAACCACAGTTTAGGTTTTCTTTATTTCTTTCCTTCTATCTTTGGATTTCCTTTTTTTTTGGTTCCTTAAGGTGTAAAGTTAAGTTGTTAATTTGAGATTATTGTTATTTTTAAATGTAAACATTTACAGCTATTAATTTCTCTCTTAAGGCTGGGTGTGGTGGCTTAGGCCTGTAATCCCAGCACTTTGGGAGGCCAAGGCGGGCGGATCACCTGAGGTCAGGAGTTCGAGACCAGCCTGGCCAACATGGTGAAACCCCGTCTCTACTAAAAATACAAAAACTAGCCAGGCGTGGTGGCAGGTGACTGTAATCCCAGCTACTCGGGAGGCTGAGGCAGGAGAATTGCTTGAACCTGGGAGGCGGAGGTTGCAGTGAGCCAAGATCACGCCATTGCACTCCAGCCTGGGGGACAAGAGCGAGACTTTGTCTCAAAAATAAAAAAAAAATTTCCCTCTTAGCCCTGCTTTCACTGCATCTCATAGTTTTGCTGTTGTGTTTTTATTTTTATTTGTCTCAATAAATACGTTCTCATTTCCCTTTTCTTTGAGGCATTGGTTGTGTTGTTAATTTCCACATATTTGTGGCCCAGTGGTTTTTATATATACTTATGAAGTTACCTTTAGTAGTATTTTTTTCTTCTGTCTTTGAATTACTGTCTATTGTCCTTTCAGCCTGAAGCACTCCCTTTTAGCATTTCTTGTAGGACAGATACTGGTAATAAGACTCAGTCTTTTAAATCTGGATATATCTTAATTTCTCCTTCATTCTTGAAGGATAGTTTTGCTGTGTATATAGAGTTCTTGGTTGACAGTCTTTTTCTTTCAAGAATTTAAATACGTCATCCAGTGCCTTTTGGCCTCCATGGTTTCTGGTGGGAGAGAAACTGTCATTCTTATTGAAGGTCTCTTACACATGCATGAGCCATTTTTTTTTTTTTTGACACGGAGTCTCACTCTGTCGCCCAGACTAGAGTGCAATGGTGCGATCTTGGCTCACTGCAAGTTCTGCCTCCCAGGTTCTGGCCATTCTCCTGCCTCAGCCTCCCAAGAAGCTGGGACTACAGGCGCCTGCCACCATGCCTGGCTAATTTTTTGTCAGTAGAGACGGGGTTTCACTGTGTTAGCCAGGATGGTCTCAATCTCCTGACCTCATGATCCACCTGCCTTGGCCTCCTAAAGTGCTGGGATTACAGGCGTGAGCCACTGCACCCGGCCACATGAGTCACTTCTTTTTTTTTTTTTTTTTGAGACGGAGTCTCGCTCTGTCGCCCAGGATGGAGTGCAGTGGCCGGATCTCAGCTCACTGCAAGCTCCGCCTCCCGGGTTCACGCCATTCTCCTGCCTCAGCCTCCCAAGTAGCTGGGACTACAGGCACCCGCCACCACGCCCGGCTAATTTTTTGTATTTTTAGTAGAGACGGGGTTTCACCATGTTAGCCAGGATGGTCTCGATCTCCTGACCTCATGATCCACCCGTCTCGGCCTCCCAAAGTACTGGGATTACAGGCTTGAGCCACCGCGCCCCGCCTTGGCTCCTTTTTATAATTTCTGTCTCTTTATTTATATTTTCATTTTGTTCAGACATTGTTTTTCTGATTTCTGTTAGTGTTTATTCATGGTTTCCTTTAGAAAACATATTGAACATACTTACAACAATTGATTTAACATCTTTGACTAATAATTCCAAAGTCTGGTCTTCTTTAGGTATGGTTTCTGTGAAATTCTTCATATCCTGTGAATGGATCATATTTTCCTGTTGCTTTACATGTTTTATAATTTTTTTGTTGAGAACTGGTTATTCTGAGCATTATATTGTAGTAACTCTGGAATCTAATTCTACTCCTCAGGGATTGCTTGTTTTTGCTTGTTGTGGGCTGGACCCATTCCTATTTGTGCCTTTTCCAAACAATTTTTGCAAAGTGTATCTTCCTTGTTGTGTGTGGCCACTGAGGTTTCTTTTCCATTGTCTCTACAGTTGGCAAGGGATGAGAGTATTTACAATTTTTTAAAGTAGTTTTAAAAACACATGTAAAATAAAAAGCACCTCAGTATTTTTTGTATCTATGTAAATATTTTATTCTGCTTCCAGATAGAACATTGAAATTTACATGTTATTTTAAAGACAATAAACAGCTAAGCTACTGACATAAAATACACAATAAATGTATGAGATATATAAGGTACAGATGAGAAAAATCTCAAGTAAGTTGTTAACTTCATTTAGCCTATTAGGAACATGAGGATGTCTGGAACTGATGCTGGCCTTGGTCTCAAGTACTTTTTCCCGTATGTATTTGTTTTATCCTTCCAGAAAGTATATTATTAGAGTGTCCAAGAAATCAGTGAATCACTAAGCTTTCCATCTTACCGAAGTACAAAACACTATTTCAAATCTAGGCCTTTTGACAGAATCCAGTATCTATTTTTATACTTACTTTTCTTTCTACTAAGTTCTTTAATAAAATTATGAATCAGAAAGCAAGTACAAGACATGCTTATATCACAAAGAATATCTATGAACACTTAGGAAGATAAACAGCTAGTACTTCCAAATATCACAGATTTTGACATTTGGAACAATATAATTGCCATACTATTATATCTTTTATTAAAAAAGACCTTTTCCGGCTTGTTTCCAGACTTCTTTTACTCCTTTAATGCTTTCTTTCTTCACACACTTCCAGTATTCTTGTATACTCTGATGTTGTGGCACCTGTTAACCAAAAGTAAAAATCAAGAATCACTGTCTTCAAGGTTAAACATGATTTCTTTTTTTTTTTTTTTTTTTTTTTTTGAGGCGGAGTCTCGCTCTGTCGCCCGGACTGGAGTGCAGTGGCCAGATCTCAGCTCACTGCAAGCTCCGCCTCCTGAGTTTCCGCCATTCTCCTGCCTCAGCCTCCCAAGTAGCTGGGACTACAGGCGCCTGCCACCTCGCCCGGCTAGTTTTTGTATTTTTAGTAGAGACGGGGTTTCACCGTATTAGCCAGGATGGTCTCGATCTCCTGACCTCGTGATCCGCCCGTCTCGGCCTCCCAAAGTGCTGGGATTACAGGCTTGAGCCACCGCGCCCGGCCGTTAAACATGATTTCATGTGTACTTTACATTACTGCTTATTTCCTTCGCACATTCCTCCAAAAGTAGTTGAGGATGAATTATGTTGTAAAACATGATCACAATAGAATTGTAAAATGAGGGTGAAAGACAAAAAGTGAATGTGACTACGCTAAAAGTAACTAGGGAGTGGAACCAGACTCAGCACGCATTAATGGAGTTTCTTCTCTAAGAGGGTAATGAAGACTTTGGGCCATCTTCTCTCACATACTGGCTTTAAAATTTAATTATAATGTTTTCCTTTTATAATGTTTTATAATCTTTCCCTTTTTTTCTGGTGAACTTTATTTAGCTATGTGGAATACAATTATAAGCCTAAAGCTTTAACATTGGCTAAAATTAAAAAAAATATAGGTCACAAAATATTTGATGAAAAGCTTCAAGAAATAATCTAATTCATGTAACTGTTTTGTTAGCTAAAAATACATGTGGATTACTACTTCTCTCAACAAAATGAAAAGGTCAAGGTTTGGAAATACTTGGATCCGGGTGACCACAGGAGCACAGCATTGATGAAAATTAGCCAAGTGGAAGCAAAATTCTACTCCAGATTATATATATTCTTTTTCCTATGACTGATTCACAGCTTTTCTTTTTAATGTCTTCTGAGAAAGGGCAAAGAGACTCCCAGGTACATTCAATTGTGAACTGTAAAGACTGGCTTACTTTCCAGGAATACATTTATGGGGTGTTGGATAACTGATAAGCTTATAAAATATTAATACGTTTGCTAATGAAAATCATATTTATTATTTTTCCCTGTTATGTTTGTTGCAGGAAATGGAATTGCTTTTCTAAGTTGTAAATAGCTTTATTTTCATGAATAGTACCATACTCTCTCTCTCTCTCCTTCCTTTCTTCTTGCCTACCTACCAACCATGTAGATTCTCTTTGGACCCTAGTCTTCCCCTGGCCGACTTCCTTTCTGAGAGTGCTTCTAGCACATTCTAATCTGAACAAAAATCTGAATTTGTTTTGTCCCACAAGTACAGACTCACATGTGACTTTGAGTGAATAATGCTAATAGTGACATTTACTTCATAATCTCAGCCACTATACTAAGTATTTTACATTAAATTCTCACAATAATGCTTTCTGGTACATTAGTTTCCTCATGGTATGGATAAAGAATCTAAGACTAAAAAAAATTAAGTGGCTTTGCAAGATTAGGCAGTTAATAAACAGTTGAGCTGGGATTCAAATTTACATATATCTAATTACAAATTATATGTAGTTAGTCAAACCCTAGGCTATGATTATTTTTCCCCCTTTTTTTTGTAGAAACAGAGTCTCGTGATGCAACCCAAGCTGGTCTCGAACTTTTGGCCTCAAGTGATCCACCTGGCTCAGCCTCCCACAATGTGCTGGGATTACAGATGTCCGCCACCATGTCCAGCTAGGCTACATTTCTGAATAGTAATTTCCTTTTTTAAAAATTGTTTTTTTTTTTTTTTTAGAGACAAGGGCTTGCTCTGTTGCACAGGCTAGAGTGCAGTGGTGCAATGTTAGCTCATGGTAACTTTAAATGGTGATTTCTTATTAGATTCAGATTATTTTTTAAAAAGCAAAGATGTCTAATCTCATACATAAAATATATTTCTGTATTTCAGTTACAGCTTATAATCTTTTTGTAAGTGATGAAAACTCCATTTAAAGACTGTACAAGTGCCAAAATTCTAGGTTTAATATCATTCAGTTAATGATATATAATGTAAACATCATGTAAAAAAATCTGTTACCCATAAACCTCGATGCATTCTGTTTTTTAACACCCCAAGAAACTCTTCATGACTAAGACATTCATCACCGTCCAAATCAAAGATCTTGAAGACGGTGTCCAAAATATTGTTTGAGAGTTCTTGTCCTGTTGCTACTTTCACAGCTCTCTTAAACTCGGCTAAAAAACAAACACATATAAAACAACTTATCAACTATGTGAAATAGTCTAAGTGAAATTAATCTAAATTTTCATTATTTGAGAAGTAAAAGCAAATCCAAATTTTTATTATTTGGGAAGTAAAACAAAAACAAAAATACCCATGAAGAAAGTATTCAAATCATAAGTTGAGGAATGTCATGAGAATCACTGCATCATAAGTCAGCTATAATTTAATCAGTGCTCTAGACATATATTAAAATATTTCTTCCTTCTTTTTTGTTTTTTTTGAGACGAAGTCTTGCTCATTGCCCAGGTTGGAGTGCAATGGTGCCATCTTGGTTCACTGCAACCTCCGTCTCGTGGGTTCAAGCGATTCTCATGCCTCAGCCTCCCAAGTAGCTGGGATTACAGGCGTCCACCACCACGCCTGGCTAATTTTTGTATTTTTAGTAGAGACGGGGGTTTCACCATGTTGGCCAGGTTGATCTTGAACTCCTGACCTTGTGATCCGCCCACCTCAGCCTCCCAAACTGCTGGGATTACAGGCATGAGCCACCACGCCCGGCCTTCTTCTTTTTTTTTTTTTTTTTTTTTTTTTTTGAGGCAGAGTCTTGCTCTGTCACCCAGGCTGGAGTGCAGTGGCCGGATCTCAGCTCACTGCAAGCTCCGCCTCCCGGGTTTACGCCATTCTCCTGCCTCAGCCTCCTGAGTAGCTGGGACTACAGACGCCCGCCACCTCGCCCGGCTAGTTTTTGTATTTTTAGTAGAGACGGGGGTTTCACCGTGTTAGCCAGGATGGTCTCGATCTCCTGACCTCGTGATCCGCCCGTCTCGGCCTCCCAAAGTGCTGGGATTACAGGCTTGAGCCACCGCGCCCGGCCTCCGGCCTTCTTCTTTTTAGGAGAATGAGAAAATAAAAGTATAGAAAGTAACCACTGCCGGGCGCGGTGGCTCACGCCTGTAATCCCAGCTCTCAGGGAGGCAGAGGCGGGAGGATAGCTTGAGCCCAGGAGTTCGAGACCTGCCTGGGTAATACAGCGAGACCCCGTTCTCCACAAAAAGGGAAAAAAAAAAAAAGACAAAAAAAAAAGTAACCATTAAATTGGAGTACTGGTATTCTTTTTTTTTTTTTTTTTTTTTTTTTTTTTTTGAGGCGGAGTCTCACTCTGTCGCCGGGACTGGAGTGCAGCGGCCAGATCTCAGCTCACTGCAAGCTCCGCCTCCCAGGTTCATGCCATTCTCCTGCCTCAGCCTCCCGAGTAGCTGAGACTACAGGCGCCCGCCACCTCGCCCGGCTAGTTTTTGTATTTTTAGTAGACACGGGGTTTCACCGTGTTAGCCAGGATGGTCTCGATCTCCTGACCTCGTGATCCGCCCGTCTCGGCCTCCCAAAGTGCTGGGATTACAGGCTTGAGCCACCGCGCCCGGCCGAGTACTGGTATTCTAAATCTAGAATAATCAAACTGAATTAAAAGGTCAATCAATTATTTTTACTTATAATTTGTTCCTTGATTGGTAGTATTTAGTTGGAGAATATACTAAAACTGTTTATAGATGATAAAAATCACATGGTTTTTCATATAACTTACCTAGTCTGACAGGACGATGAGCTAAACTGAACATTTGCATGGCAATAGCAAAGTCTTCCAACTGGGTTGTAAAATGGCAAAATGACTTGAATTCATCCAAACTAATGCTCTAATAAAGTAAGAGTTTTTATTACAATTTTGTAAATACATTAAATAATGTTATAAATGTTAACTGTGAACCTTCTTTTCTACCGTAAAGACTAGTGCCGTTCTAAGAGGAAGAGACAACCCTTTCTCTCTGTGTGCACAAAGAAATGGCCACGCAAAGGCCACAGTGAGAAGGCGACGTGTGCAGGCCGGGCAAGAGGCCTCACCCGAAACGGGCTCTGCTGGTGTCTTGATCTTGGACTCCTGGCCTCCAGAACTGTGAGAAATCAATTTATTGTATAAGTTGCCTAGCCTGTGGTGTTTTGGGGTGGCAGCTTGAAGAGACTACCATACTCTGTTAAGTGGTCCACTTCTGCTAAGTTTTATTAATGGACACAGCACTAAGAGCACTGGGTTTTGGAGTTAGATGGACTTAGGCTGAAATTCTGGTTCTGCCCTTTATAACATGTATGACCTTAGCCTCTCTAAGTCTTAGGTAACACTTCAGGGGTTATGTAGTTTGCCAAGGTCTACTAACTGGAACAATCAGGATCTCAACCTTGGTCCATCTGACTTCAATCAGCGCACTTACAAATAAATGGGGCATGCATGGTGTGAACCCGGGAGGCGTGAACCCGGGAGGCGGAGCTGGCAGCGAGCTGAGATCGCGCCACCACACTCCAGCCTGGGGGACAGAGTGAGACTGTCTCAAAAAAAAAAAAAAAAAAACAAAAAAAGAAAGTAAATTCTTCCCCACCTGAAAAAAAAAGTTTCTCTTTGTAGGGATGTTCAGGATCACGCCCTCTGTAATGTGTAGTCTTCACTGGTTTAGAGCTTTTGTGACTTCATGATATTTTTATTTTTAAACATTTCAATAAAGTTTTTGAAAAAGTAGTATGTGCACATGGTTAAAAATTCAAACAACGGCCGGGCGCGGTGGCTCAAGCCTGTAATCCCAGCACTTTGGGAGGCCGAGACGGGTGGATCACGAGGTCAGGAGATCGAGACCATCCTGGCTAACACGGTGAAACCCCGTCTCTACAAAAAATACAAAAAACTAGCCGGGCGAGGTGGCGGGCGCCTGTAGTCCCAGCTACTCCGGAGGCTGAGGCGGGAGAATGGCATGAACCCGGGAGGCGGAGCTTGCAGTGAGCCGAGATCCGGCCACTGCACTCCAGCCTGGGTGACAGAGCAAGACTCCGTCTCAAAAAAAAAAAAAAAAAAAAAAAAAAAAAAAAATTCAAACAACATGAAGGATAAATGATGAAAAGTTCTTCCACTCTGATTCCCAGTTTCATTCCCCAGACATGAGTTACCAATTCTTTGTGTCTCCATCCAGAAATTTCTTTTTTTTGAGACGGAGTCTCGCTCTGTCACCCAGGCTGGAGTGCAATGGCGCGATCTTGGCTCACTGCAACCTCCGCCTCCCAGGTTCAAGCAATTCTCTTGTCTCAGCGTCGCGAGTAGCTGGGACTACAGGTGCATGCCACCACGTCTGGCTGATTTTTGTATTTTTAGTAGAGACGGGGTTTCACTGTATTGGTCAGGTTGGTCTCAAACTCCTGACCTCAAGTGATTCACTTGCCTCAGCCTCCCAAAGTGCTGGGATTATAGGTGTGAGCCACCACGCCTGGCTAATATTCTATTCTTATTAAAGTATATACATGTACATACACATCTCGTTTTACTCAATGGGAACAATCTCTTCACGTATTTCTGTACCTTGCTTTACTTTCTTAACAGTATATTACAAGATGATAGGCAGAGAGGAAAAAAAGAAAAAAGAAAAAAACCAGTGTATTTATCGGGACAAATAAAAGAGTGGTTGCTTCTATCATGACCTCAAAGTAGGCACTGGGTGTAACTTTTCTGATGTCTGCTTTTCTGATAGATGAAAAATGGTATTTTATTAATATTTGAATTTGTATGTCTTACGGAGTCTTGCTCTGTCGCCCAGCCTGGAGTGCAGTGGCGTGATCTTGGCTCACCAGAACCTCTGCCTCCCTGATTCAAGGGATTCTTCTGCCTCAGCCTCCCAAGCAACTGTGATTATAGGCATGTGCCACCACACCCCGCTAATTTTTGTATTTTTAGAAGAGACGGGGTTTCACCATGTTGGCCAGGCTAGTCTCAAACTCCCGGCCTCAGGTGATCCACGTGCCTCGGCCTCCCAAAGTGCTGGAATTCCAGGTGTGAGCCATAGGCCCGGCCTGAATTTGTATGTCTTTGTGAATGAAGTAAAACATTTTTCACATGCTTATTAGTCATTTGAGGATTTCTCTTATTGTTTCCTGCTTATGTCCTTTGCCCAAATTTCTAATGGGTTGTTAGGTAACTTCTTATTGTGGGAGACCATTCTCCATGAGTCTCACGTTTCTTTTTTTTTTTTTTCCTTTTTTTGAGACGGAGTCTTGCTCTGTAGCCCAGGCTGGAGTGCAGTGGTGCAATCTTGGCTCACTGCAAGCTTCACCTCCTGGGTTCACGCCATTCTCCTGCCTCAGCCTCCCGAGTAGCTGGGACTACAGGCGCCCGCCACGACGTCCGGCTAATTTTTTGTATTTTTGGTAGAGATGGAGTTTCACTGTGTTAGCCAAGATGGTCTCAGTCTCCTGACCTCATGATTTGCCCACCTCGGCCTTCCAAAGTGCTGGGATTACAGGCGTGAGTCACCGCGCCCAGCTGGGTCTCACGTTTCTGTACATCAGAGGCACCAACTGCATTTTTGTTTCAGATTATATCTTCAAGGATTTCACGCCTGTAATCCCAGCACTTTGGGAGGCCGAGGCGGATCACCTGAGGCTGGGAGTTCGAGACCAGCCTGGCCAACACAGTGAAACCCATCTCTACTAAACATACCAAAATTAGCGAGGCATGGTGGCGTGTTCCTGTAATCCCAGCTACTCAGGAGGCTGAGGCAGGAGAATTGTTTGTATAGTGGACAGCACTGTTCCTCAGGAGCATAGGACAGCTTTGCTGACTGTCCAGTATCATGAATACACAATGCCACCCACTGCAGCAAAGCTCAGGAAGGCTTGTTTACTGCCCATAACAAAACATTGAGATCACTAAGATGAGAGTCCTCAGCCTGATGTGAATCTGCTGTGTGGGCAGCATCTACCTGGGCCTCTCAGCTTCATGTCCATGGGGCTTGGGAGGCTAGGGGGAACTGACACAAGTATGTTGCTCATGTTGTTGCTACATTATAACATTCTTTGTGTCTGACTCAATAGTCTTGTATCTTCTGCAAGCATCCATGAAACTGTGCAGGCTAACTTGCAAAGGGATAAAATTTCAGACACTTTATAGTTATTCACATGTTGATTTTCAGGTTCTCGTGATATATTAAATAGGGAAAAAAATCTCAGACCATTTTAAAATGTGGACAGCACTGTTCCTCAGGAGGAACAGTTCTGGATACTCAGGAGGAGTAGTTCTTTTTTTTTTTTTTTTTGAGGCGGAGTCTCGCTCTGTCGCCCGGACTGGAGTGCAGTGGCCGGATCTCAGCTCACTGCAAGCTCCGCCTCCCGGGTTTACGCCATTCTGCTGCCTCAGCCTCCCGAGTAGCTGGGACTACAGGCGCCCGCCGCCTCGCCCGGCTAGTTTTTGTATTTTTAGTAGAGACGGGGTTTCACCGTGTTAGCCAGGATGGTCTCGATCTCCTGACCTCGTGATCCGCCCGTCTCAGCCTCCCAAAGTGCTGGGATTACAGGCTTGAGCCACCGCGCCCGGCCAAGTAGTTCTTGATACCTACTGTTTTTTTTTTTTTTTTGAGACAATCTTACTCTGTTGCCCAGGCGTCATCTTGGCTCACTGCAACCTTTGTCTCCCAGGTTCATCCAATTCTCCTGCCTCAGCCTCCTGAGTAGCTGGGACTACAGGTGTGTGGCACCATGGCCGGCTACTTTTTTTTGTATTTTTTGGTGGAGATTGGGTTTCACCATGTTGGCCTGGCTAGTCTCGAACTCCTGACCTCGAGAGGGCCACCTCCTTGGCCCACAAAGTGCTGGGATTACAGGAACGAGCAACCATGCCCAGCCAATCCCTACTGATTTTTAAAGATCCCATTATAAATTAAGAAAACTGGTCTTTACATATCAATATCTCCCCCTTCCTCATGTTGGTAACTTTTTCTTTTGACTCTGATTATAATTTTTGCAGGGGATGAGGTGAGGCAACAGAATTTTAATTTTTAGGTATTTCATCAAGTTTTCTTTGAAAGGTTTTGGGTTTTGCTTAGAAAGGTATATAACGTAAGATGAAACATTGTTTCCATGTTATATTCTACACTTACTCAGTCTGATTTTTTTTCTTCAACATTTTTTGATTCATCCAAAATTTATTTTAGAGTAATGAATGGTATAGAGATTTATGTTCATTTTCTCCCTCAGATGGTCAGTGAATTATCCTAATGCCATTTATTAATAATTCTTTTTTTTTTTTTTTTTGAGACGGAGTCTCGCTCTGTCACCCAGGCTGGAGTGCAGTGGCCAGATCTCAGCTCACTGCAAGCTCCGCCTCCCGGGTTTACGCCATTCTCCTGCCTCAGCCTCCCGAGTAGCTGGGACTACAGGCGCCGCCACCTTGCCAGGCTAGTTTTTTGTATTTTTAGTAGAGACGGGGTTTCACCGTGTTAGCCAGGATGGTCTCGATCTCCTGACCTAGTGATCCGCCCGTCTCGGCCTCCCAAAGTGCTGGGATTACAGGCTTGAGCCACGGCACCTTGAGCCACGGCACCTATTAATAATTATTTTACTCAACTAATTTAAAATACTATTTCATAAATACTAAATTTCCCATATGCTTAAGTCTATTCCTGGAGTCTGTCAAATTCATTGTCAGTAACAAACTGTTTTAGTTACCAAGGTTTGATAATATATTTTAATATGTTGACATTCTTTTCATATAAAGTTTTTTTGTTTTGTTTTTTTTGACATGGAGTCTCGCACTGTCACCCGGGCTGGAGTGCAGTGGCCCAATCTCGCGTTCATGCCATTCTCCTGCTCAGCCTCTGGAATACATGGGACTACAGGCGCCTGCCACCACGCCTGGCTAATTTTTTGTATTTTTAGTAGAGATGTGGTTTCATCATGTTAACCAGGATGGTCTCGATCTCCTGACCTCATGATCTGCCCGCCTTGGCCTCGCAAAGTGCTGGTATTACAGGTGTGATCATATAAAGTTTTATAGCTTGTCTAGTTTCTTCCGAAGAATTCAGTGGTATTTTTATTGAAACCCACGAGTGTTCCCCAGTATCTGGCTCTATTCTGATGCCTGCAGATATGAAAGACTGGAGTTCCTGGCCTCCCTGCATTCAGGTGGGGTTATGTGATTAGTCTGGTCAACTGCCAAGTGTCAGGTGATGTTTCCAGGCCAAAATATTTAGTTGCTCGATTGTGACTCCCTCCTTCTTTTCCTGCCACAGCCTCTGAGCGTGGTACTTCTTCCAGATGATGAAACTCCAAGATGGCACAGCCTCCAGACCCTGAATGGGACTAGACCTCTATGCAGACAGAGACTCCTATCAGCCCACAATGGAAATGTGGCATGACTAAGAAACTCAGTGTCAGCCAGGGAGATTTCAGGGTTAATTTCTAACTGCAGTAAACTCGGGCTGTTCTAATATAACCATTACACTTATAGACTAACTGAAGACAGAATTGTTGTACTTATAATTCTAAGACTTTCTATTCAATAATAGGGGATGTCTTATAATTAGATAAGTTTTCTTTTTATATCTATCAAGGCTATTAAGTTTTCTTCTTTTTTGTTACATTTATTTCTAATTGTTATATATTTTTCTTGCAATTATAACTGGGTTCTTCTATTGCATTTTCTTTTTTCTTACAACAGAAGTAACTTTTTAAAAAGTTATATAAGCTGGGCGCGGTGGCTCAAGCCTGTAATCCCAGCACTTTGGGAGGCCGAGATGGGCGGATCACGAGGTCAGGACATCGAGACCATCCTGGCTAACATGGTGAAACCCCATCTCTACTAAAAAAGTACAAAAATCTAGCCGGGCGAGGTGGCGGCGCCTGTAGTCCCAGCTACTGGGGAGGCTGAGGCAGGAGAATGGCGTGAACCCGGGAGGCGGAGCTTGCAGTGAGCTGAGATCCGGCCACTGCACTCCAGCCCCGGCGATTGAGCGAGACTCCGTCACAAAAAAAAAAAAAAAAAAAAAAAAAAAAGTTATGTAAAATATATGTTCACTGCAAACATTTTTTTGGAATAATACATAAAGGTATAAAGAAAGAAAGTAAAAATCACTTGAAACCTCACTACTGTACATGAATAATTATTAATAGCTTGGCAATCATAATTTCATACATCTCATATTTATATACACACACATATGCATGTCATTACATTTTCTACTTGTAATTTGTATATAGGAGAGCTGCTGCTTCTTATATATTAGCATCATAACAGGTACTTTATTGAATTCTTATTGTTTCCAATTTTTCTACTGGATTCTCTTGGGTTCTCTAGGCATATAATTGCATCAGATAAAAACAAAGACAACTACTACCCCCTTTCACATTTTTATACTCTTTTAATTAATCTTGTTAATTTGGACTGGTTAAGATTTCCAGAATGATATTAAATAATAGTGGTGATACTTGTCTTATTCTTGACTTTACTGGAAATAGAAAACTTGTAATTGCTAGACTGATTCTGTCTTAGGCAGTAGTTTTCCTTCACAGGAAAAGAGCATGTAGAGAACATTCCTCAAGTTGATTATACCATCGAGAGTAGCACAGTCTTGGTTAATTCAGAAGTTTATTTATGTAATTTATGTAATTTATGTAAATTATGTAATTTATAAATTTATAAATAAATCTATTTATTTATTTATTTATTTATGTCTAACTTATTATTTCATCTTTATCACATGCAATAATAAAAAGGTATACCAACCTCTCCTGCTGACAACTTCTCTCTCACATTTTTCCAATAAATATCTTTATTTTCAGTGTTAGTGAAAAAAAGTAGCCACTCTGCAAAGTCTTCTTTCCTCATGAAACTCAAACCTTTAGAAAACTGAAGGAATTCCATTTCTTGAATCTCTGTTTGTAAATTTTCCATAAATCTAAATGTTAAAATATGAAATTAGTAAAGTAACTAGTGGCATTCAACCTTAAATATTGTAAATGGGTTGGCAAAGTACCTTCACTATTACCTACTGAGTGAAGGTCTCCTGATAGTGAGCAGGATGAAGCATTAGTGCTGTGCAAGGATTGTGGGGAGAGGGAGGATGCAGAGAAATTGATTAAGTCCAACACTGGCTTCCATCAGTAACTCACTATACTCAATTTGTTTGTATAAGTCATACCTGACAACCTACATTTTGATAAACCTAAAGACTTAAAAAAATATGTAAAATGTTGCTTTGATACATCCAGAGAAAATACTATTCCATGGAAACTAGTTTTTTTCCAATACAGAAAAATTATCAATAATCAGATAAATTTAAAATTGAGGTGGGACACGGCTTTTAGAATGTTAATCATAATTACTACTTCCTAATATTTTTCTTTTTCTTTTTTTTTTTTTTTTTGAGACGGAGTCTCGCTCTGTCGCCCAGGCTGGAGTGCAGTGGCCGGATCTCAGCTCACTCCAAGCTCCGCCTCCCGGGTTCACGCCATTCTCCTGCCTCAGCCTCCCGAGTAGCTGGGACTACAGGCGCCGCCACCTCGCCCAGCTAGTTTTTTTTTTTTTTTGTATTTTTTAGTAGAGACGGGGTTTCACCATGTTAGCCAGGATGGTCTTGATCTCCTGACCTCGTGATCCGCCCGTCTCGGCCTCCCAAAGTGCTGGGATTACAGGCTTGAGCCACCGCGCCCAGCCTAATATTTTTCAAATACCAAAGTTAATCAGTGTAATCAATGGCTTGGCATCAAAAGCTTACTCTATCTAAAAACACAATCCTTTTTGACAATAATATATGTCAATATGACTCAACATTCCTTTCTTATAAAAACAACATGGCACTTTGATCAAACTGTCATCAATGGCTTCCCAGGAAAGGAACAAGTTGAAAAGATATCAGATTAAAATATATCTTCTTTGAACAAGAACCCAGAAATGTTGCACTTTATTTATAACCTAAATCATGTGAAAAGTATTATCATCTCCACAAATTTTAATATGTTGCAGATCCCTTTATTCACTTTTCTACACGTTAAAAGATTGGTACTATCTGTCATGTCAAATTCAAATGAAAATATACATTGGCCGGGCGCGGTGGCTCAAGCCTGTAATCCCAGTACTTTGGGAGGCCGAGGCGGGCGGATCACGAGGTCAGGAGATCAGACCATCCTGGCTAACACGGTGAAACCCCGTCTCTACTAAAAAATACAAAAAACTAGCCGGGCGAGGTGGCGGGCGCCTGTAGTCCCAGCTACTCGGGAGGCTGAGGCAGGAGAATGGCGTGAACCCGGGAGGCGGAGCTTGCAGTGAGCTGAGATCCGGCCACTGCACTCCAGCCTGGGCTATAGAGCGAGACTCCATCTCAAAAAAAAAAAAATACATTGGTTGATAGAAGAGGGACATTCCAGTTCAGTGGGAGAAAAATCATCACTTAAAAAATTACTTGCTTGAAGTTCTATATTTATCCCATAAATCTTAAAAGCATGAAGGAGGAGTTTGATCTTAGACTTCTGTCTACATGGTAGGCAAGAGTTTGTTACTTAAAACATTTTCTGAACGTACTGAATACACGGATTCATCAATGCCATGTTTCTTTCTGGGTCAAAGCAGAACTTTATCTAAAATGTGAAGCACTTCGAGTTTGGACTAATAGATCAATAAAATATTTTACTGATATACTTTGCTTTTTATTTTGTTGAGTTTTCCTGCCCTGTATACTGTCATGACATTCCACTGATTCTTATTAGAACTGTTAAATGTATGCTTTACTTGCAAATGAATGTACACTGAATTAGGCAAGCAGAAGATAAGGTATAAAAACATCTCTAACTTGTTCCCTTCCTTTGCTTTTTCTTCAGGCTCTATCCGAGCCTCTACCAGAGGCTGAAATATTATAAACTTAATTGCTGTTAAACTATACATTGTCTGGATTAAGCTACTTTAATCTTACCTAATTATCTACTTTTAATGAATATAAGTCCAGTTATGATGATAATCTTTTCCCTTTAAGCCTAAAATCATATTATCTTGTTATAACATGAAAGCCTGGAACATGATCTGAACATGCATATATGAATTGGAAAATTTATAGTAGATAAGGCTGCCAGACACATTGCGAACAAATGACATACTTTATAAATCAGTGGGTTAATTGGAAGCAATGGGAGAGATCTGTTTTTCCTTATTGGAATTGTTTAGGCAGTGGTGTACTGGAGTGGTGTGTACCGGCTGTGAGTCTTTCGTGCATGTCTTCCCATCTCTGCTTCATGCTGGGGAGCTTGACATTGGCATTTATTTATACTACTAATTGGCAAACATTACAAATCAAGGCTGTTCTTCCTGAGACAATGATTGTTAAACATATTTACTAGCACACCACTGCTTCTAGACACCTCTGAATTTATAAAAACGCTTCATGAAACTCAGAAATCCTCAACTAATAACTGGTATTTCAGAACTTTTAACAATCCCAGTCCTAAAAAGTACATCAGTATCAATATCCTCCCCAATTTTTCCTGACGAGAAGAATTGAGGCCAATTTTCTTCCCTCTAACCATTATATATCTTAAGTCACAGGTTTATTTTCAGTTTAAAAAATTCATTGGAATAAAAAATGAGGTCAAGTGTGCCAGACTAGAAATAAACTCAGGGATTATTTCTGGTCACTATGTTTAAGGCTAATCATGGAGCTTAAAAGAAGAGAAAAGAAATGCAGAAGAAAAACCACCAAAGACAGTAAGAGAGAAGAGTAAAAAAGACTGGAAAAACACAACAAAATCAAAAAGCACTGATGCAGAGCGGGAAAATGCCCTCAGGAGCTGCCTGAGCAGCCCAAGAGTCAATGCTTTCCCCCAGAACAATACGTAGGTTGATAGAAAACTCAATTTTCACAATTTAAATTATCTGCTGCTTCCTTTTTTTTTTTTTTTTTTTTTTGAGACAGAGTCTCGCTCTGTCCCCCAGGCTGGAGTGCGGTGGCGCGATCTCAGCTCACTGCAAGCTCCGCCTCCTGGGTTCACGCCATTCTCCTGCCTCAGCCTCCCCAGTAGCTGGGACTGCAGGCGTCCGCCACCTCGCCTGGCTAATTTTTTGTATTTTTTTAGTAGAGACGGGGTTTCACCGTGTTAGCCAGGATGGTCTCGATTTCCTGACCTCGTGATCCGCCCGTCTCGGCCTCCCAAAGTGCTGGGATTACAGGCTTGAGCCACCGCGCCCGGCCCTGCTGCTTTCATAAAAATAAAAGCACACCAAAATTCTGGGAGACAGAATTAAATTACACTGTGGTTTTTACTTAAATGGTTAAGTGATATTTCATCTGGGAAATCTTTTTGATTAGTTGTATAAGTGAAAAAACAGAAAACAAATGACAAATTTTTCTTCAACTGACGAGCTTCTCTTGATCCGTGGTAGTATCTACCGAATATGACTGTCCGTCTGGTAACCTAGTCTGGTACTTGAAAGCCCATTCAATGCACCCACCACCTACCAGGGAACTGTGGAACTCTTTCAGAAACCACATGATCACTTAAACCTTTCATGAGAAACCTGAATCTCACCTCTTCAGTTTCTAAAGTATGTGATCCTGTATCAAGTCCCTTAACCTCATCAGATTCTAGTTATAAAGAGAGGACACTAACCTCACCTTGTAAGGACAGGTGAGATAATACATACGGAAAATACTTAGAAAGATGCCATGCACCATGTAAACACCTGCCCGTTGCTGTGATGGTACTGAGGAGGAGATGTACTGAGGATGAGATGTACTGAGGATGAGATGTAACTATCTTTTTCATTTTCATTCTTCATGCCCAGACTTCACTTTTTCTTTCTTTTTTTTTGAGACGGAGTCTTGCTCTGTCGCCCAGGCTGGAGTGCAGTGGCCGGATCTCAGCTCACTGCAAGCTCCGCCTCCCAGGTTTACGCCATTCTCCTGCCTCAGCCTCCCGAGTAGCTGGGACTACAGGCGTCCGTCACCTCGCCCGGCTAGTTTTTTGCACTTTTTAGTACAGACGGGGTTTCACCGTGTTAGCCAGGATGGTCTCGATCTCCTGACCTCGTGATCCGCCCGTCTCGGCCTCCCAAAGTGCTGGGATTACAGGCTTGAGCCACCGCGCCCGGCCTCTTTTTTTTTTTTTTTAAAGACAGGGTCTCACTGTTGCCCAGGCTGGAGTGCAGTGGTGTGATCACAACTCACTGCAGCCTTGACCTCCCTGGACTCTGGTGATCCTCCCCACCTCAGCCTCCTAAGTAACTTGGCTGATGGGTGCACACCACCACACCCATCTCTTTTGTAAAGATGAGGTTGCGCCATGTTGCCCATGCTGCTGTCGAAGTCCTGGGCTCAAGCAATCTGTCTGCCTTGGCCTCCCAAAGTGCTGGGATTACAGGTGTGAGCCGCGGCGCCCAGCTCCCGACTCCGCTCTTAACGGCTTTCCACTTTCTCACCCACAACCTCAGCTCTAATGGGCTGTAAAAGGCCTTCTTCAAGTATGGCTTAAAGAAAACCATACTATAACTAACTGTATATAGTGGTATTTGCACAAACTCATGGTGCACATTTTCTTTTTTTTTTTTTTTTTTTTTTTTTTTTTTTTTTTTTTTGAGGCGGAGTCTCGCTCTGTCGCCCAGGCTGGAGTGCAGTGGCCGGATCTCAGCTCACTGCAAGCTCCGCCTCCCGGGTTCACGCCATTCTCCTGCCTCAGCCTCCCGAGTAGCTGGGACTACAGGCGCCGCCACCTCGCCCGGCTAGTTGTTGTATTTTTAGTAGAGACGGGGTTTCACTGTATTAGCCAGGAGGGTCTCGATCTCCTGACCTCATGATCCGCCCGTCTCGGCCTCCCAAAGTGCTGGGATTACAGGCTTGAGCCACCGCGCCCGGCCGCACATTTTCAACTGGGTCCTTGACCCTTACAGACACTCTTCTGCTAGCCTGGAAATGTGTCTTCTTGATTTTACATAGAGGCTATTTCATTTTCACACTCTTTTCTGTTTATCCTCAGCATATGACTTTGCCCCTGCTTCCTACAGAAACTAGAAATCATTGTTTAATAAATTCATTCATTTTCTTATTGTCACTAAAAATTGTAACAACATCCACATGCATCCTTTTCCCCACCCTCTCCCTCCTTTCACAACGGACAGGGAGTCCCTTTTCCTGTCCATGCTGCACTCTGAATCCCATCTATATTCCTGTACTTCTTCTCCTCTAGCAATTTCCTGTCACTCCTGTATTTTCAGCCTTTGCCTCCTTCATCAGTTAAACATGTTATAACATTATACTCCCAGAAACACAAAAGTATAAGCTCTAAATAATACATACGAAAAAATGTGGAATATCAATGATTAATTTGGCTAGTACGTTGGTGCAAGCTTTTGGAAATATTATTAGAAGCCATTTTCTGTTATTTTATGACTTAGCAAAATGTAAAAGATATCTTATGATTGCCATAAATTCCAGCCTAGTATAATTACAATTTTAACTTTAGGGACACTTTGCAATATCTAAGAAAGCTCCTGAAAATTTTCATGTTTAAAGTTTTTGTTAATTTAATTGGATTTAAAAAACTGCGTGACGGTATGACAAATTTCACAGGGCCCATAATTTATAGAAGAACTAATTTAAAAAACAGTAAAGTAAGAATTTGAAATAAAATCATTCCCATTGAAGAAAAGTAAGGTGAGAAACAACCTTAAAAGTTAACTAGTTAGGGAATCGTAAAGTAAAGAGGAGTGATATATTAGTATCGCTGTGAATATAGTTTGAAAAATTATCAGTAATATGATAATATCAGTATTATGATAATAGCTTTCCTTGTTTTAAATTATGATATTTTTGGAACTTTAAAAAACATTGAGAGAGGGGTATTTTAAATATACAGGAAGAGGTACGGTTTAAAATTTTGTTGAAAAAAATTGTTCTACAGAGCTTAATTGACTCAGTGTAGCTATCAGGTAAACTGGAACTAGTGGGATTAGGATATAATTCAGAAACTTAGATTTCGTTGTTTTTTTTTTTTTTTTGAGACAGAGTCTCACTCTATTGCCCAGGCTGGAGTGCAGTGGTGCAATCTCGGCTCACTGCAACCTCTGCTACCTGGGTTCAAGCACTTCTCCTAACTCAGCCTCCCAAGTAGTTGGGATTACAGGTGCCTGCCACCTCACCCGGCTAATTTTTGCATTTTTAGTAGAGATGGGGTTGCACCACGTTGGCCAGGCTGGCCTTGAACTCCTGACTTCGTGATCTGCCCGCCTCGGCCTCCCAAAGTGCTGGGATACAGGCACGAGCCACTGCACGGGGCCAGATTTAATGTTCTTTTCTCTTTCTTTCTCTCTCTTTTTTTTTTTTTGACAGTCTCACTGTGTCACCCAGGCTGAAGTGCAGGAGGCACTTGGATTTTCATGCATTCTTCTTCATTCCTTAAATCTAATTAATCACTGAGCCCTACAATTTTATCTCCTAACTGTGTCTGGAAATCTTTTCCACTTCAAAATCCTTATTGCCACTACACTAGTTCAAGGCTCTTCTTTCTTTTCTTTTCTTTTTTTTTTTTTTGAAACAAAGAGTTTCGCTCCTTCGCCCAGGCTGGAGTGCAGTGGCGCAATCTCGGCTCACTGCAAGCTCTGCCTCCTGGGTTCACGTCTTCTCCTGCCTCAGCCTCCCGAGTAGCTGGGTCTACAGGTAACCACCACTATGCCCAGCTAATTTTTTTGTATTTTTAGTAGAGACGGGCTGTCACCATGTTAGCCAGGATGGTCTCATCTCCTGACCTCGTGATACGCTGCCTCGGCCTCCCAAAGTGCTGGGGTTACAGGCGTGAGCCACCGTGCCCAGCCCAATGCTCTTCTTTTCTGGAATATCTGAATGGTCTTCTTTCTCATAAAACCTATCCTTTATTCTGCTGCCAGAGTGATGAGCACATCTGACCAAATATCCTTCACGTAGCCTTCTTCAGGGCCTCTCATCACTGAGTTAATCAACAAGCTACCTCTATCTTATAGTGTATAAAACCATCACACAGGTAAGCACGTACTTCCCAGCCTCCGTTCTCACCTTACGCTTACTGCTTTATCAACTCTACTGCTTCTCATTCCCTTTACAAACCACACACTTTCACGCCTCTGCGTCTTTGCTCCTGCTGTGTTACCATTCCCTCAAATGCCTCCCTGCCCAAACCACTTTTGCCTGTTAATCCGTGCTAGTTTGTCAGGATTCAGCTTTGTGTTTCTTCCAGAAAGCCTTCCCTGATCACCGAGTCCCAGCCTTCACCACAGGGCACACTAAGTGATCTCCGTGCTACCCAGATACCCTATTTATCGAAGAAAGCACTGACTACAATGTGTTTACATGTTTTTCTGCCTGTTTACTAGTTTCCAGAAGGTACTATCCCTAATGTTTGAGGGGTAATTTGACACACAATAGCATATACCACATTCAATAAATCTTTATTCAACTAGATTCAGCTGAATAAGATGCAGGTCTCCTGCCTCCCAAGTCAGTGTTTTTCCCCACTATTCTGTACTGCTTTGTGATATTTGTTTTAAGACTGTGGTTAGTGGAGAAGCACAGGGAAGCACACTGTCTCACTGTGCATGGAATTATTATCATTGGGAAGATGGTAGACAGGACACTGTATTTTAATGTTTACAATAATCATATAAGGTAAGCATTGTCATGTCCACTTTTTAGATAAAGAAATGAGCTTAGGGAGGTTAAATAAGTACTTAAAACTAATGTTAGTATAAAGCTTTACTGGAACATGTCATGTCTATTTGTTAATGTACTGTTTATGGCTGCTCTCACACTGCAACCATGGAGTTGCATGGTTGTGACAGAGACCATATTTTACTCTTTAGGCCTTTGCAGAAAATGTTTGCCAACCCTTGTGCTAGAGAATGAGAGACTACATGAAGCAGAGCTGCAGTGTCCCAGTTGAGACCATCTTAGAAAAGCCAGCAGCCAGCGAACCCATCAGCAGACTGCAAATGCAAGAGTATAGCCAAGATCAGTCAATCCTGTTCCAATCAGGAGAACTGCCCAACCAACTCAAAGACTCATGAAAATGACAAATGGTTGTTGTTTTAAGTTGGGTTGGTTTGTTTTGCCTAAAGAACAACTGATTGCTAGGGGCATGGTTCTTTGTTGCAGACAATAAGTTACTAAAAAGAATTACTGTATTCTATGAAACAAATATTATTTTCTATAAGTTAGAATATTTTGTGCATACTAATTTTAGTTTCTATTTCATAGGTTTAGTTCTCAGAGATAAATACTATACAGATCCACAAAATCCACAAACAGTATTTTAGTTTTATGATCTGCAGTTCTGGGAAATGAATATATTCTGTTTCTCTTTATTTCTTACCCATAAAATTTCCCTAAATGAATGTAAATATTTGCATTTACCTTCGAAATTCTTTATAATGAAGTTTTCTTTGTCCTCTTTTTCCAAAGAAATGCATCTGAAGAGTTGTGTTAATTTCAGGTTCTTTCACTGTTGCTTCCTATTAAAAAATTACAATAATTTAAAATAATTATAAATAAGAAAAATAGAATCTGTAGAGTGGAACTCTTAGAATAATATCCAGAAAGGATTCTTCTTACAACAACACCAACAACAAAAGCTGTAAAAGAGGGATAAAGCCATTCCTTCTGTTATTTTGCATAACACTCCATAACCATTGTTGCTAAGTAGGCAAGAAGCAGTAAGGGCTAAAATACTCAAGGTGGACTTCAGCATGAGACAAGATCTTAGATCAGGCCAAAAAGTAAGTTTAGAATAGTGAAATAAATGTTAATTCAAAATATGATCTCTAGGCCTTTACTAATGAAGCAGGACTGAGAGAGTTAAAGCAAGAAAGTCTTTGAGCTTTTGTTGAATGTTGGAAATACTTGCAAAATACTTTGCTTTTTTTTTGTATTCTTCAGAGCGCACTGCACTCTAGCCTGGGAGACTGAGTGAGGCTCTGTCTCCAAAAAAAAAAAAAAAGACATTTTTACATATATTAACTTAAAGAAGAAGAGTGTGGAACAATGTATAGCATGTTACGGCTTATATTAAAACATATAAGCATAGAAAAAATAACACAGATGTATCTATTTATTTACATGTATACTTATATATGCATAAAAATCTCTGAAGAATACAAAATACAAGAAACAAAACGCTTTTCCTAATTATAAAATTAACAGGTGAGAATTCCATTAAACGTAGTAAGTGAGGCAGATTCGCACATTCTTTTTTTTTTTTTTTTTTTTGAGGCGGAGTCTCGCTCTGTCGCCCGGACTGGAGTGTAGTGGCCAGATCTCAGCTCACTGCAAGCTCCGCCTCCCGGGTTTATGCCATTCTCCTGCCTCAGCCTCCCGAGTAGCTGGGACTACAGGCGCCCGCCACCTTGCCCGGCTAGTTTTTTTTGTATTTTTTAGTAGAGACGGGATTTCACCGTGTTAGCCAGGATGGTCTCGATCTCCTGACCTCGTGATCCGCCCGTCTCGGCCTCCCAAAGTGCTGGGATTACAGGCTTGAGCTACCGCGCCCGGCCAACACATTCTTAATTCTTTAATAAAATAACAAAAACAACAAAACTGCTAAAAAACAAACAAAAAAACCATTGGCAACCAAGTAACAAAAGCAGGTACAAGGTTAAGCCACGAATTTTGAAAAAGAGCAGTCAGAGAAACACTTGACTCAGGTGTGGGACAGTCTAGCGTGTCTCCTAATCCTACCACCACCCCCAACCCTGCTTCTCAGAAGTAGAAGGGGGATGTCAGATTACTGCCTTAGGAGGAATTCATCAACACCTTGAATTCTGTGATAAGTAGATTAACAGGGTGAGAAGACAACCCTGAGACAAGTCATGGCAAACTCTTCAGAAGAAGGTCCTCCCTGGAGCTTGGTGGGACTTGAGCAGAGTGAAGAAGGGCTTCAAGGGCTTCTATCTTGCAGGGCACTATGTTAAACTGAGGGAATAATCAGAATGGGATACACCTTGGAGGGTGGAGTGGGCTGTGGTCTGGGACATTTTAATAGAATCACAGAGAGACAGTGGAGTCTAGGTGCTCTAGTAAGGGTTACATTTAGACCACGGAACTCCCTTCTCTCCTTTAGTATACAAAATGGTGGACCAAATGCATCACCTGCAGCTCAGGGGAAAAGATAAATTAGTTCTAGATAGGGTGGGAAGAGTATTAAGGAGACTCTCATTCGTGCTCTACCAGGGCAGAGAGGCTCTGGATAGAGCATGAGCATGAGGAAAATATAAGGCATGACAACTACACAAAGACACTGTAGCAAGAAATAGCAAAACAACAAATCAGGCAAAAGGCACAAAAACCCAGTCTAGAAGAACTGATAACCCAAGGAACAAATGAGTACTCCTCACGAGACCTTTAAAGAAACTACCTTTTTATGTTGAGGTAACTACAGATTTCACACACGCAATGCTAAGTAAGAAACAATACAAAAAGATCCTCTGCCTTTACTCAGGATCCTCCAATGGAGGCATCTTACACAACTATGGTAAAATATCACAACTTCACAGTCAACATACAGAACATTCCTTCACCACAAGGATCCCTCAGGTTGCTTTTACAGCCACATCGGCTTTCCTGCAGCTCCCACCCTCTGACAACTATTAATGAATTCTCCATTTCCATAATGTCATTTCAAATATGTTATATAAAATCATACCGTTTGTAACTTTTAATCAGTTTGTAACTCCCACCCTCTGACAACTATTAATGACTCTCCATTTCCATAATGTTGTCATTTCAAACGTGTTATATAAATAGAACCATACAGTTTGTAACTTTTAAGTACTGGCTTTTTTTTTTTCCTCAGCATAATTCTCTGGAGACTCATTCAGGTTGCTGTATCTTTTGCCGTATCAATTGTGTTTCTTCTTATTGCAGAGCAGTATTTCATGGTAATGGAGTCCCACAGTTTATTCACCAAAAGATACCTAGATTGTTTCCAGTTTGGGCTGGATGCTGCCAAATTGAGCTGCTAAGAATATTTATGTACGAACATAGGTTTTAATCTCTCTGGGGTACAATCCCAGGAGCACAATCACATTTTCCAGAGTGGTGGTTTTACATTCCCACTAGCAATGAGTGATTCAGTTTCTCTGCATCCTTGCAACCATCCAGTGTGTCAGTGGTTTGTTTTTAGTCATTTGGAAGGTTGTATATCTCTCTATGGTTTTAATTTGCACTGCACTAATGGTTAAAGGTGCTGAGTACCCTCTTATGTGCTTGTTTTTGCCTATTTTCTTTGGAGAAATATTGGAAGTCCTTTGTCCCGTTTTTAATTGGGTTGTTAATCACTTTGTTGTTGAACCGTAAGAAGAGTTCTTTATATATACTGATAGTAGACCCTTATTAGATATGTGATTTGCAAGTATCTTCTTCCATTATGTTGTCTTTTCACACTCTTGACTGTGTCCTCTGATGAACACAAATTTTTAATTTTTTTTTTTTTTTGAGATGGAGTCTCACTCTGTCACCCAGGCTGGAGTGCAGTGGCTTGATTTAGGCTCCCTGCGAGCTCCGCCTCCTGGGTTCACACCATTCTCCTGCCTCAGTCTCCTGAGTAGTTGGGACTACAGGTGCCCCCCACCAGGCCCGACTAATTTTTTGTATTTTTAGTAGAGACAGGGTTTCACCATGTTAGCCAGGATGGTCTCAATCTCCTGATCTCGTGATCTGCCCCTCAGCCTCCCAAAGTGACAAATTTTTAATTTTGATGAAATCCAATATATGTACTTTTTCTTCTGTCGCTTGTGATTTTAGAAATCATTATCTGAGAAACTGTTGCCAAATCCAATGCCATGAAGCTTTGTTCTTATGTTTTCTTCTAAGAGTTCTGTAAGTTTAACTCTTACATCCATTTGAATTAATTTTTATATATGGTGTGAGATAGGAATCCAACTTTATTCTTTTACACATAGATATCCAGTTGTACCAGCAACATTTGCTGAAGAGATTTCATTAGTTTTTGAAAATTGTAAATGGTATTATATTTAAAATTTTAGTGTCCCCGGTGTTGACTGATAGTATATACACATGTGACTGATTTTTCTACATTTTTCTTGTACCTGGTGACCTTCCTAAAATCAATTATTAGTTCTAGAAGTTTTGTTTTGTGATTTTTTTGCAGATTCCTTGGGAGTTTCTACAGAGACAATGCCATCTATGAAAACAGACTGTTTCATTTCTAACTTTCCAGTCAGTAGGCCTTTTATTTCCTTGTCTTGCCTTATTGAAGTGGCTAGAACTTTCAACACTGTATTGCACAAGAGTAGCAAGAATGAACACCCTTGCCTTGCTCCTGATGTTAGCAGAAAATAATTCGGTCTTTCATCAATAAGTAAGTTTAGCTGTAGGTTTTTTGTAGATGCTCTTTACCAAGTTCAATGCCCACCTCCCTGCCCTATTTGTTTTAATGAGTGCTTTTAAAAAAAGTACGGGTGGGGCACAGTAGCTCACACCTGTAATCCCACCAATTTGGGAGGCTGAGGTGGGCAGATCACGTGAGGTCAGGAGTTTGAGACCAGCCTGACCAACATGGTGAAACCCCGTCTCTACTAAATACAAAAAATTAGCTGGGTGTGGGTGGGTGGCATGCACCTGCAATTCCAGCTTCTTGGGAGGCAGAGGCAGGAGAATCGCTTGAACTGGGAAGGTGGAGGTTGCAGTGAGCCAAGATTGCGCCACTGCACTCTAGCCTGGGAGACTGAGTGAGACTCTGTATCAAAAAAAAAAAAAAAAAGACATTTTTACATATATTAACTTAAAAAAGAAGAGTATGGAACAATGCATAGTATGTTACCGCTTATATTAAAACAGAAAAAATAGGCCGGGCGCAGTGGCTCAAGCCTGTAATCCCACTTTGGGAGGCCGAGACGGGCGGATCACGAGGTCAGGAGATCGAGACCATCCTGGCTAACACGGTGAAACCCCGTCTCTACTAAAAAATACAAAAAACTAGCCGGGCGAGGTGGCGGGCGCCTGTAGTCCCAGCTACTCGGGAGGCTGAGGCAGGAGAATAGCGTGAACCCGGGAGGCGGAGCTTGCAGTGAGCTGAGATCCGGCCACTGCACTCCAGCCCCGGCGACAGAGTGAGACTCCGTCTCAAAAAAAAAAAAAAAAAAAAAAAAAAAAACCAGAAAAAATAATATAGATGTATCTACTTATTTGCATGTATACTTATATATGCATAAAAATCTCTCTGAAGAATACACAAGAAACTGAAAGCAATAATTGCCCAGGGAGGAGAACTGTGTGACTGGGAGGGAAATTCTGTTCTACCTACACATTCCTGTGCACCACCTGAGTTCAGGAACATGTAAATAGAGCACATATATTTAAAACAGTCATGTATTGCTGAGAAATGCATTGTTCAGTGATTGTCACTGTGCGAACATCAGAGTGTACTTACACAAACCTCGATGGCATACCCCACTACACACTTCTGCTATACAGTACAGCCTATTGTTCAGACCACCATGTATATGCAGACTGCTGTTGACTGTAAAGTTATGTGGTGCATGACTATTAAAAAAATTAAATTGCTGATACCAAATCTATTGGTAACTATTGGGAATATCTGAACAAACAGAATAGAGTAGCTATTATAAATATCAATTGTTTGGAAATCATCTGTACATACCTGAGATCCAGTTTCATTAGTTTTCACTGTCATCATGTCATCTTGTTTACTTATGATCTTCTGCAGCTATAAAGATTGCAAACATGAGTTTACATGTGTGCCTACCAGATTTTTCAAAACAACCTAAAAAACAGATGCCAACTTGTTGTTGTTATAAAATATATACTAGTTGTTTGCTAAATATTGACTTAAATTCTTTCTAATCATAACTCCTATTATCTTTTTCTCTTAGACAATGTAAGAATCAAAGGACAAAAGAGATAACAAAAGTATTAACAGTATTATTACTACAATTTTCTACTAAGAAAGCTAGCTTATTTAATAGATACATGTTCTTAGGCAGCACTCTATAAGAACTTCAAGATTATGCTGTCCTTTCAAGAGAATTTTTATTCATAATTAGTTGTATCACTAGTTTATGGCAACATTTTCAAGCAAACAGGTTTTTTTTTTTCTTTTGAGACAGAGTCTCGCTCTGTCACCCAGGCTGGAGTGCAGTGGCATGATCTCTGCTCACTGCAAGCTCCGCCTCCTGGGTTCACGCCATTCTCCTGCCTCAGCCTCCTGAGTAGCTGGGACTACAGGCACCTGCCACCACGCCCAGCTAATTTTTTTGTATTTTTAGTAGAGACAGGGTTTCACCATGTTAGCCAGGATGGTTTCGATCTCCTGACCTCGTGATCCACCCGCCTCAGCCTCCCAAAGTGCTGGGATTACAGGTATGAGCCACTGCGCCCGGCCTATAATTTTTAAAAAGCTATTTATTTCATACACATAGTCTTCCTTTTCCCTTTATGCATTTAAAAAACATTAAAATAATTTAAAGACTTACATTTCTACTAATTAGGATATTGTAAATAGTACTTTGAAATTGAGTACATTAAAAAACCTACCTGCCTTTCAGAATCATTTGTATCAATCCTCATATGGAAAGCAAATTTAAAAAAGAAAGCATTTTAAAAGAATCAGATGTAGACAAAATCCCAAACTATGGATTCAAATCAATTAGGAGACAAATCTCTATCCATTTTTTTCTAGGCTATTTAACAGTTTGAAAACTGCTGCAATTAATTCCATATTAATTATTTTGAATTTAGCTATTTCTATTATGTTTGTTTTAGGCAAGTGGTTTATTTCTAGTTCTCTAAATCTCTCAGCCAGTTTTCAATGCCCCCCTTTCCCCTACTTATTTATTTTAGGGAAAAAAGTTAAAAAGCTTTATATCTATTTTGCCTTTTATTTTAAAAGTTGACAATCAAATAATGCCAAGTTCAATATCCAAACATTTCTCCCTGTGCTTATTCCCCTGGAACCTCTTAAAAATTTTTATTACGGAAAATTTCAAACATAAGTCAAATGAACATAATTCTACAATGTCACCATATAAACATTATTTATCTTCAATAATTATCAGTATTCTGCCATTCCTGGCTCATCTGTACCTCTGCCTGCTCCCTGTCCCCCTCCCAATTATTATTTACAGCTCTTCAGGAAAAATTACATATATTAAAATGTACAAATATCAGCCATACAATTTTGACAAAGTTTCTTTGTGTCTCTTCCCAGTCAATCCTGGTTTCTCTTTTATTCTTGTTCCCACAGAGACAGTTCTGTTTTCCCCACCTAAATTAGTTTCTCCTAGTTTAGAAACTGAAATAAATCAAATTAAACAGTATGTATTCTTTTGTATCCGCCTTCTTTCACTCAGCATAATGTTCTTCAGATTCACCCATGTTGTTTGCCTGTCAGTAGTCTGTTGCCATTTATTGTTGCGTTTTATTACATTTTATGAATACAGCACTATTTATTCATTCATCTGTTGATAGATGTTTTCATGGCTCCAGTTTTTGACTATTGTGAATCAAAATGCCACAAACATCTTTTACAACTCAATTTTGTGGATGTGAGTTTTAACTTTTTTTGGATAACAGATCTGTTTAACTTTATAAGAAACTGCCAAACTATTTTCCAAAGTGAATTCTGGTTCCTTCACGTCCTCACCAGCATTTGATGTGAACAGTCTTTTTAATTTTGGTCATTCTCTTAAGCGTAGTCATATGTCGTTGTGGTTTTAACTTGCATTTCGCTGATAACTCATGTAAAAGGTATCTACATTTATTTAAAAATAACTCTAGCAGGTATATTTAGCATGACAAAACTATAATGCTACTACATTAAGTGTGCAGTCCTTCCCACCAATATGAAAGCAATGTGAAATAAAAGGACCACCTAAGAGCAACCGATACTAGGAAACAGATCTGTCATTAATCTACTATTTAGAGAGACTGCACTAAAACCCTGCCATGTATCCCACATAAGCACATGTACCATTGATCAAGGTAAAGATTAAATGGATTAACCATTACTGGCTTTGATCACGGTTGGTATTTTTTATTATTAGCTGACAGAGAACAGCTCACACAGACAGTTGCTACTTTATGAGTTCTTGGGATAAAGAAGTAAGCAATACACTTACTAACAGTTTTCAGATTTGAATGCTAATGAAACATGAATATTCACAAAACACAAAAGTAACAAAGTGAGGCAATCTGTATTTTAGGACATCTTCACAAGCCTTTTATTACCATACTTCATTATTACTTTTACATTTGCGACTCAAATCACTTTGTTGCATTTATATTTTAGGTATTAAAGTGATTCTCATTACTTTTCTAGTACATATATGGTGGGGAGAGCAATAAATAAAGTCTACTAAGAAAACATTTAGATAAGCTAAGATAAATCCCTGCTTTTAAAATACGCTTTTTTGATGTGAAAAGAACTATTTGGTTCTTTGAAGAAAATTTCAAATAGAAGACGCTACATACAGCCAGGCACAGTGGCTCAAGCCTGCAATCCCAGCACTTTGGGAGGCCGACATGGATGGTCACCTGAGGTCAGGAGTTCGAGACCAGCCTGGCCAACATGCTGAAACCCTGTCTGTACTAAAAATACAAAAAATGAGCGGGACACAGTGGCACATGCCTGTAATCCCAGCTACTCGGGAGGCTGAGGCAGGAGAATCGCTTGAATCCGGAAGATGGAGGGTGCAGTGAGCCGAGATTGTGCCACTGCACCACTCCAGCCTGGGTGACGGAGCAAGGCTCCGTCTACACACACACACACACACACACACACACACGCACGCACGCTACATACTTAGGTTTACTAATACAAAGACCATGGAAGTGAAATAACTATTCAAATAACTAATGTAAACGTAGTTTTTCCTCTTCAATGCTTTTTTTTTTTTTTAATGACATGCTGTATCAGCTCTATGGGTAATCAAGTTTAGTGGTTCATTTCTACGATGAGCACAAAGAATCTTCTTTCATGTTTACAATAGTGACCTTTATACACTTAAAAACAAAATCAATGATGTATCTTTACATATTCTTTCTGATATTTTCTTAATTCATGAGGTGATCATAAAACAATTTTCCAACATTTATGGAGACATCTGTGGTATTCAGAAATTGTTCCATAAATTCAGCATGCTAAGCTATTGCGTGAAAAAATGTATCAGAAAGGATTTTAAAGTAGGTATGCATAACAATTTCAGGTGTAGAGGCTGTAGGTACAATAAGGACTGTACAGTAAAAGGCACATCAATGTAGCCCCGTGAAAACAACAACAATATGTCTTCTATTGCCTTTTTTCACGTTCAGTTTCATGCTCAGGATCTCCTTTGTCTGCAGACTTTGTTATCTGGCCACACATCACTAAACATTACCACAGTGTATCAACACTTTGGTGCTGATGAGTATGACGCCCACTATTATTACCGGGGGCAACGCTACGCCCACTTTATAAAATCGCCTCCAGCTTTCCTATTCTTGGATGTGTGTACAGTGGGTCCAGTACTCCCAAGATTTGGCTCTGTGTGCCTTGTGACTCCCAGGAATAAAAACAGAAATAAAATCCTCCCAGGTCGGAGAGGATTACGGTAAGTGCAAATCCTCACGGCTTGGCTAACCTAACAGAATTTCACTGATTTAGGTACATGGCCTTTTCATACAAATTACCCCCTATGAATCACAATAGTTTTAAATCTATCCATTGCTTGTCTTCAAGGTAGAGAGAAGTAACTGCATGGTACCTTGTGACTTATGGCACTGGTATTTCAGGTCCTACTTGTGCAAACATGTTTCCTTCAAATATTTATTTGAGGTATTTGATTAAGTCCTCAAATATCTCAAATGAATATTTTTATCTACTGCTACCAGTTTTGAAGTTCTATTCACTCCTCTTCAGCCTTTTGCTCTGTGGTGTCGGTCCCCACGACTCTTTTGAAACTGCTCTGTAATGGTTCCTACTGACCTACACAATTTCAGGGGCTCTCTACTCAGTCCCCAACTAGCTGCCCAGTTTTTATTGTTAAGAGTTTGGTGTCTTTATTTTTTTTTACTATTTTTATTATTATTATTATTATTATTATTTTTATTATTATTTTTTTTTGAGGCGGAGTCTCGCTCTGTCGCCCGGACTGGAGTGCAGTGGCCGGATCTCAGCTCACTGCAAGCTCCGTCTCCCAGGTTTACGCCATTCTCCTGCCTCAGCCTCCCGAGTAGCTGGGACTACAGGCGCCCGCCACCTCGCCCGGCTAGTTTTTGTATTTTTAGTAGAGACGGGGTTTCACCGTGTTAGCCAGGATGGTCTCGATCTCCTGACCTCATGATCCGCCCGTCTCGGCCTCCCAAAGTGCTGGGATTACAGGCTTGAGCCACCGCGCCCGGCCTTTTATTATTATTTTTGAGACAGAGTTTCGCTCCTGTAGCCCAGGCTGGAGTGTGATGGCGTGATCTTGGCTTACCGCAACCTCCGCTTCCTGGGTTCAAGCGATTCTCCTGTCTCAGCCTCCTGAGTGGCTGGGATTATAGGCATGCACCACCATGCCCGGCTAATTTTTTGTATTTTTAGTAGAGATGGGATTTCTCCATGTTGGTCAGGCTGGTCTTAAACTGCTGACCTCAGGTGATCTGCCCGCCTCAGCCTCCCCAAGTGCTGGGATTACAGGCATGAGCCACCGTGCCTGGCCCCGAGTGCGGTGTCTTTGAACACTCCCTCTCCAGTTGCTCTTGTCTTCCTCAGACTCCATTATCCTGCACTCTCTGGTATTCTGCTCACTGTTCTGCTCCTTCTCTGGTGCATTCTTTGGCTTCTCAACCTCAGTTTGACCTCGTAAACGAAACACTGCTCCCCCAAGTCTCTGGTCTTATCCCTTTTCACTCTATATTCTTCCCCTTTGGGGTCTTATACTTTCAGGACATAATTATCCCCCTATGAGGATGTTCCCCAATCCTGGCCACATTACTTATCTCCAGTTGCTTGCTATACTTGTCTATCTGTAGGAATGTCCATTCAATTACTCAAGCCCAACATTTCCAAGCTCAGAGTCAGGATCTTTCTCAACTCACGTCTCCTAAGAATTCTTCAAATGAGGAGGGCTGACACTGAGGAAAGAGCACGGGCTCTAGAACAAGATGGATTTTGAATCAATTTGCATACAGTAAAATGAACCCCCCCTCTTTGAGTCGGAGTCTCGCTCTGTTGTCCAGGTTGGAGTACAGTGGCCGGATCTCAGCTCACTGCAAGCTCTACATCCCGGGTTCACGCCATTCTCCTGCCTCAGCCTCCCGAGTAGCTGGGACTACAGGCGCCGCCACCACGCCCGGCTACATTTTTGTATTTTTATTAGAGACGGGGTTTCACCGTGTTAGCCAGGATGGTCTCGATCTCCTGACCTCGTGATCCACCTGCCTTGGCGCCCCAAAGTGCTGGGATTATAGACGTGAGCCACTGCGCCCGACAAATGTACCCCTTTAAAATGCATTTTTTGCTTTCAAGATCATGCACTGGATGAGTTTTGACAAATTTATATACCAATGTAACCACCACTCCAAAGAAGATCTAAAATATTTCCAGTACTCCAAAAGTTCTCTCGTTTTTCTTTGCAGTCAATTCCTCACTCCCTCCTGGCCTCAGGCAACCAGTGATCTGCTTTTATTAGGCAAGTCCCCTTTTCTGAAACTTCAAATAGATATAAACATACAGTATGTACTCGTCCATGTTGCTGCATTTATCAGTGGTTTGTTCCTTTTTACTGTTAAGTATTCTATTGTATGGATCCTATTTGTTTATCCACTCACTTGATGAACATTTCAGTTGTTTCTAGTTTTGGCTATCAAGAATAAAGCAACTATGCATATTAATATACAGGTCTTGGGTGAATACGTTTTCCTTGACTAAATAAGAGTGGAATTGCTAGGTCATATGCCAAGGATATATTTTACTTTAAAAGAAGCTGCCAGGTTTTGTTTTCTAACATTTGTGTATCATTTTATTCCCACCAGCAATGTACGAGGTTCATTTGCTTCATATCACAAAGGCTTTTAAAAAAATGTCATAAGCCATTTATGTACATGCCTAATTTGTTATTTACATAAGCACTCATTAATTCATCAATGATAGCTAGTATGTGCTAAGCACTATACTATATATTTATCTATGTTTTCTTTTCTCCATAAAGCACTGCAAAAGATTAAAGACACTTAACCCTAACTGGCACATATCAAACTGTTGACGTGCATTGAGGTATTTTTTATTTTTATTTTTTTGTATTATCACCAAATTTTTGGGAACAGAGTGAAATTTACTTGTTGGGTGTTCTAGAGTTACATCTTAGAAAATACCATTTAAACACATTTTCAGCTCTTCAAATATTAGCCTTAGAGCTAATTCCTGGAAAATTTGTACCAATTTATAACTACTGTGGCATTTTCACTTTTTCCAATTCTTTATGAAGGCTTAAGTTTTTATTATATTATTTTTGTATTTCTTTAATAATTTTTAGTATTTTAGCATACCTTCAACACATATTCTTTAAAATATATATATCCTATGGAACTCTTACCATATTATTTGCTGAAATCATAAAAATAGAACCCTAAAAAACAGATACTTCAGCTTACTTCTCTTTTTGGAATCTTATACACTTCACTTATTGGTGTCTTCACGGCTGTATTACAGAAAATTTAGTATTTTTGAATGTCCAAATAATTTCCTGATAGTTCATATGCAAACAATGAATACAATTTGGATTTTAATGGAAATGTAAAATCATCACACAAACATCCAGGTATTTTACAATAAACCTAAAATAGTTAGCATCTACTTACCTTAAAAAATTCCCTTTTCTCAATCATCTCATTACCATCTGTATCCAGCATTTTAAAAGCAACATGAAATCCAGAATGGGGTTCTGCAGTGAAGTGAAAAATGAATACTTAAATGTTGATGAAAAGCAAGTTATTTCAAGATAGAGAGATCTTCAAATTTGACATAAACTAGCAGAAACTGTATGAGTAAGTGCCTACTCAGAAAAATAATGATTTCTTATAACAATTCCAAAGGCTGATATTTGGTGTTATGGCTTTGTTCCCTGCCTTTTCCAACACCCTTTCCATAGGTGCTGCTGCTCTGCCAGTAAGTGTTCTGCCTTTCAGTGCAAAATTAGTTTGTAGGCTTAATTTATTTCTTTAGCTCTAGTAGGGGCTTTTCTATATTCTTACAGTATATTGGTTTTCAAATTAATGATTACTTTTTATTTCCCTTTCTCAGAGTACTTAAAAAACAACAACAATGTATTTTGCAATCATTTTAGACTTACAGAAATCTTGTAAAATAGTACAAAGAGTCCAGAGAGTCCCCATATACTCTTTCCTCAGCTTCCTCTAATTTTTCTTTTCTTCTTTTTTTTTTGAGACAGGGTCTCACTCTGTCACCAGGCTGGAGTGCAGTAGCGTGATCACAGCTCACTGCAGCCTCAACCTCCTGGGCTCAAGCAATCTTCCCACCTCAGCCCCAACAAGCAGTTGGGACTACAGGTGTGCACCATCACACCTTGCAAATTTTTAAATTTTTTTGTAGAGATGGGGTTTTACCATGTTGCCCAAGCTGGTCTCAAACTCCTGGGCTCAAGCTAAAGTGCTGGGGTGAGCTACCACACCTGGTCTTCCTCTAATGTTAACACTTACATAACCACAGTACATCTATAAAGACTCATAAATTAACATGGCACCGCATTATGAACTACACTATCGACTTTATCTGGGTTTCATGTTTTTTCACTAATGCTGTTTTCCTCTTCCAGGATTAAATATAAGATACCATGTTGTATTTATCTGTCATGTCTCCTGAGTCTTCTCTAATCTGTATCAGTGTCTCAGTCTCTCCTTGTTTTCCATGACCTCCACATTTTGAAGAGTACTGGTTAGGTATTTTGTATAATGTCAGATAAGCATTTTTAAAGCCAAGACTACCACTATGATTCTCTTGTCCAACAAACTTCCTATTAAAGAGACAAAGCAATGGGCTGCTACAGTGCACAGGAGGTAGAAGAGACCCACAGGGATAACCTAATCCAACATTATCATTTTGAAGACACAGAAACTAAGGTATCAATGTTTTTAATGATAAAGACATAAATACCAAACTTTTAAAATCCTGTTTGGTAAGAACAGAGAATTTCACATGATCTCTGAGAAAAACTGTGGGATACTTACTAGTGAGGATTGTAAGCAAGAAAAGATACTCAGTATATGAAATTAGCCCTGAAAGAGATAAAATAAAAACATACCAGAAAATAAGCTTTAGAATATACAGAGACATTAACATTGAACTTTCACCGAATAAAAAAATAATTTTACTTGAAATTACCTCTCTTTGATACAGTGGAAAATTTTTATAATAGTTGAAGTAGAGTCCTAATACTTAAAAAAAGAAAGTATGGTTCATCAGGTACTGTTACTAGTAAGGAGGTTGTGACGATTGGTGTTAAGTGTCAGTTTGACTGTGTCAGACTGAACATCCTGAGCAGCCAGATCAAACACGGTTTCTGGGTGTGTCTGTGAGATGAGCATTTAAATAGGTAGACTTGGTAAAGCAGGCTGTCCTGTCCTCCCCAGTGAGGGTGAGCATTATCCACTCTGCTGAACAAAAAGCAGAGGAAGGAGAATTTCACCCTTTTTTTCTGCCTCACTTCTTGAGCTGGGACATTTTATCTTCTACCCTCAGACTGGGGTTGACACCACTGGCTCCCCTCGTTCTCAGGCCACCAAACGAGGACTGAATTACACCACCAGCTTTTCTGGGTCTACAGCTTGCAGATGGCAGATCACAGTACTTCTGTACCTCCATAATTGCATGAGCCAATTCTTCACAGCGAATCTATCTGTATCTCCTATTGGTTCTGTTTCTGTGGAGAACATTGACTAACACAGAAAAGGAATGGAAGCTGGCTTGCAAATAACATCCACGACAAGTTTTATTTACATGGCACTTTACGTAACTTCTAATTAAATTTTTACTATTCACAGCATCTCAAGTGAAGCAAATTTATAAATTCAGTAGAATAACAGAGACTTGGATATACTGAGAGTCAAATTACATTATTTAAAATGTAGTAATTAGTTCTTTGTAGCAGTTACTTTATTTTTCCTTTGGAAAATCATTCTTAGACAGTCTCAAATATGCAGTTTGGGTAGGATGACCCTACCTTTGCCTCTGCAAGTAAATGCTAATTGGCTAAAGCCAATCACTGCATTTCTGTGGAACTGATGCAGGGATGGGCAAGTAGCTCAGGCCCAAGCTAATAAGCAGGTTGCACTAGTCTGGTTCCAGGGACCGGTTCAGGGATGGGCTCACATCTAAGTTGGGCCACTCAGAGTGGTACAGCAGGATTTCTGATGCAAATGCTGATAACTGACTTTCCCATTTTTATTTTGTGCTGGGCTTTGGTGATGTGAGAATGTTATTCTCAGGAATATGAGGCAATGGAGACAGTGCCTGGAACTGCCAGAGGCCACTATTTAGAGCACGAGAATGTAGCCAGTCTTTACCTGCCAGGTCGGAAAATGAAGATGGTGATGTTTGAGCCCTAGATGAAGTTGGGTTTGAAGCTAACTGTGTCTAGTCACTAAACTTTCTTGCTCGCTCAAGTATGTTGTGTCAGGTTTTAGGTTGCTTACAATGAAAAAAATTACATTAAATATAGAGACGATATCTCAAAAACCATGGCTTCCTGATAAGCTAAACAACAATTGTTCCCTCCGGATCAAAAGATTGGTATAATAGCAAAATGCACAATTAACAATTAAAAACACTTTTTTTTTTTTTTTTTTTTTGAGACGCAGTCTCGCTCTGTCACCCAGGCTGGAGTGCTGTGGCCGGATCTCGGCTCACTGCAAGCTCCGCCTCCCGGGTTCACGCCATTCTCCTGCCTCAGCCTCCCGGGTAGCTGGGACTACAGGCGCCGCCACGTCGTCCGGCTAGTTTTTTTTTTTTGTATTTTTTAGTAGAGACGGGGTTTCACCGTGTTAGCCAGGATGGTCTCGATCTCCTGACCTCGTGATCCGCCTGTCTCGGCCTCCCAAAGTGCTGGGATTACAGGCTTGAGCCACCGCGCCCGGCCAAAAACACTTTTTTAGTCATGGAAAACCTGAATCATATGCAACAACACAGACAATAATATGAATTATATATAATTATACTAAATAACACAACGAAACTCAGCGCCAATAATTGTCAACTCATGGCAGGTCTTGCTTTATCTATATTCCTTTTCATTCCCTACCTCCCACTGGATTATTGTGAAACAAAACCCACATACACGTATCATTTCATAGTAAAAAATTCAGCCTGTGTATCTAAAAAAACCTCCCTGTCAAACAGTCACCACACCTAAAAAAGTATCAATAATTCCTTAACATTTTCAAATTCAAATCAGCATTATCAATTTTCCTGTTTTAGACAAGTTTTCAGGTGTATTCAGATGAGCATCCAAAGAAAAGTCCTTACATTGCACTTGGTAAGGAGGTCTCTTAAATCACCTGTTTTTAAATATTGTGGTAAAATAAACATAACATAAACAATTCAGCACTTAAACCATTATTAAATTTGGTAGCATTAAGTACATTCACACTGTTGTACAACCATCATCAGAAATTTTTCATCATGCTAAACAGAAGAACTGTACACATTAAACGTTAACTCCTGAATCCCACCACCCGTTCCTGCCCCAGCCCCTGTAAACTCTATTCTACCTTCTGTCTCTGCGAAGCTGCCTATTCTATCTAGGTACCTCATATGAGATGAATTATACGATATTTGTCCTTTTGTGACTTTTTTCACTTGGCATAATGTTTTAAAGGTTCATTCATACTGTAGCATGTGTCAGAATTTCCTTCCTTTTTAAGGCTGAATAATATTCCATTGCACGTATGTACCACATTTTGTTTATCCGTTCAACTGCTGATGGACACTTCGGGTGTTTCTACCATGTGGCTACTGTGAATAATGCAGCTACAAATATTGGTGTACAAATATTTGTGTGAGCCCCTGCTTTCATTTCTTTTGGGTATATACCCAGAAGCAGAAGCAGAACTGCTGCATCATACGGTAATGCTGGTTTTTTTTTTGAGACAGAGTCTGGCTCTGTTGCCCAGGCTGGAGGGCAGTGGCACAATCTTGGCTCACTGCAAGCTCCGCCTCCCGGGTTCCCGCCATTCTCCTGCCTCAGCCTCCCGAGTAGCTGGGACTACAGGCGCCGCCACCTCGCCCGGCTAGTTTTTTGTATTTTTAGTAGAGACGGGGTTTCACTGTGTTAGCCAGGATGGTCTCGATCTCCTGACCTCGTGATCTGCCCACCTCGGCCTCCCAAAGTGCTGGGATTACAGGCGTGAGCCACCGCGCCCGGCCAATGCTGTTTAATTTTTGAGGAATCACCCTACCTTTTCCACAGCAGCTGTGGAAATACAAATTTCTACTAAATTTTTCCACATCCTCAACACTTGTGTTTTCTGTTTTTTTTTTTTTTTAAGCTGCCAACCTAATGAATGCAATGTACGATCTCATTGTGGCTTTGCTTTGCATTTCCCTGATGATCAGTGATGTTGAGTATCTTTTCATGTGCTTATTAGCCATGGGTATATCTTATTCTGAGAAATTTCTATTTGAGTCCTTTTCCCATTAAAAAAGTTTTGTGTAGTTCTTTATATATCCTGGTTATTATCCCTTATAATACATATGTATACAATTTGAAAATATTTTCTCCCATTTGTGGATCTTTTTTTCACTCTCTTGACAGTGTTCTTCGATTCACAAATGTTCTTAATTTTGATGTAGTCTAATTTATTTATTATTATTATTATTATTATTTTGAGACGGAGTCTTGCTCTGTCGCCGGGGCTGGAGTGCAGAGGCCGGATCTCAGCTCACTGCAAGCTCCGCCTCCCGGGTTCACGCCATTCTCCTGTCTCAGCCTCCCGAGTAGCTGGGACTACAGGCGCCCGCCACCACGCCCGGCTAGTTTTTTGTATTTTTTAGTAGAGACGGGGTTTCACCGTGTTAGCCAGGATGGTCTCGATCTCCTGACCTCGTGATCCGCCCGTCTCGGCCTCCCAAAGTGCTGGGATTACAGGCTTGAGCCACCGCGCCCGGCCTTTCTTTTTTTTTTTTTTTGAACTAAGTCTCACTCTGTTGCCCGGGCTAGAGTGTAGTGGCACAGTAATGGCTCACTGCAGCCTCAACCTCCCAGGTTCAAGTGATTCTCCCACCTCTCAGCCTCCTGAGTAGCTGGGACCACAGGCATGTGCCACCATGTCCAGCTAATTAAAATACAATTTTTTTTTTTTTTGCAGAGACAGGGTCTTCCTATGTTGCCCTGGCTGGTGTCAAACTCCTGGGCTCAAGTGATCCTCCTGCCTTGGCCTCCCAAAGTGCTGGGACTGCACCCAAAGTGCTGGGACTGCAGGTGTGAGCCACTGTGCTCGGCGTTCCTGTCTCTTATGTCTCTCTTAATATATAGGTTTTCTCCCTTGTCTTTTTTGCCCCTACCTTTCAATTTAATTGTTGAAAAAGTCATTTGTCCTATAAAATTTCCAACAGTCTATAAAATTCTGATGACTATGTATGTCCTTGGTATCATTTCACATGTTCCTCTACCTTCTGTATTTTCTATAAACGTACTTAAATCCAGATGTGTTTTAAGATTCAAGTTTGGTTTTGACAAGAATTCTTCACAGATGGTGTATACTTCCATCAGGAGGCCAAAACGCAGATGTTTACAGAAAATACTAGATACCATAGAGAGATACGAATAGTAAGAGTTATAAGAGTTTAGAAAAATGTGCAAGCATTTCCAGAGTTTAGATGATCAAAGGTGCCACAGAAGAAGTAATTCTAACAGTAATCTTCGAATGATTGGTAAAAATTTTAATTAAGTGGATGTGGTATAAATAGGAAACCTATTTAAGATAGATGAAGCTGAATATGAAAACTGCAAAGTGATTGGCTGAAATAACGCTCATGTGGAAGCAGCAATGGGAAAAAAACTACTATGGTAGTTCAGACAGGAAGAATAAAGACCTGCAGAGGGTGATGACATTGGGAATGTATTTACCCTTCTATGCAGGGCACCATACCCTAATGGCTCCCAAGCAAATAAAGGAAGGACTCAGGGCCAAAGGTAGTTCAGAGCAAGGAAGGCAAAAATGGTATATTAGATGATTCCATGTTTTAACTATAAGTAAATACTTTAAATGTTTTCAATGGCTTCCTTTTACTGAATTACCAACTTGTTGTGTCTATTTTGGAGCAGGTGTACTTTTCTTTAATAAAAAGACTATAACACATTTTCAGATTTTCTTTTGCTTTAAACTATTTAGACCTTCTACAAAAGGAGAATAAATTAACTGTGTTTTGTCATATCTTGTACCTGGGAGAAGTGCTCTAATGTCAGCTGAAAGATCAAAGTATTTCATTCTCTGGCAGTCTTAAGGATTTTTCTCATTTTCAAAGGAATATGGCAATGTGAAAAAAATGGCCAAACCTCTAGACTCCACTGGGCTTGTTGCCAAAAGGAGACCTTGCTTTTCTTCTGACACAGGTACAGGTCCTTTATGCAAGCAGAACTTTTTGAAAAAGACAATTCCAGTGTCCTTCTTGGAAATACTGACTTAAAAGCTTGAATAATCAGAGTTGAGACAGGATAAAAACAGTACCTTTCACTCTCAAGGTGGGTTATAAATAAACAAGGTAGTTCTACAACAGTATTCTAGGCATTTGCCCTCTGAAAATGTTTTTTTTTGAGACGGAGGCTCGCTCTGTCACCCAGGCTGGAGTGCAGTGGCCGGATCTCAGCTCACTGCAAGCTCCGCCTCCCGGGTTCACGCCATTCTCCTGCCTCAGCCTCCCGAGTAGCTGGGACTATAGGCGCCCGCCACCTCGCCCGGCTAGTTTTTCGTATTTTTAGTAGAGACGGGGTTTCACCGTGTTAGCCAGGATGGTCTCGATCTCCTGACCTCGTGATCCGCCCGTCTCGGCCTCCCAAAGTACTGGGATGACAGGCTTGAGCCATCACGCCCGGCCGAAAATGTTTTTAAAGAAAACTGACACATGAAAATATTGACAGGAGAAACAGCTTAATATATATTTGTTATATCTAATTGCAAAGTAAATGCTGTTAAATGGCAATGATTCAAAACTGTATTAGGACAGTATTTTAAATAATTTATGTTCAAAAGTTTGTTAAAGAATCTCTTAAGAGGGGCACTAGAAGAAATGAGTAAGTTCTGATTTTTCCCCTCTTCACGTCAGACAACCAATGTGTTGCCCTTGTAACAAGGTTTGCGGGAGGCGCATCTCACTCACGAGTGTGAAAGCCCAATCATCACACCTCAGATGAATAAATTCTGTCAGTTACAGTGCTCATCTAGAAATATTAAGATGGAACCATTCTAAAATACGATCTGCTGTATTGTATAAGTACAATTTTGTGAATCCTATTTTCCAAAGAGATTGGATTATCCCATCTATTGTAAAAATGTATTTATATCTTACAACATATCTCATAATTTATATTCAGTATATTTTTGAGGATGGTATTAAAATTATGCTCAGTTTAAAAAATATATAATAATTTATGACTTATTCTTCCTTATAATAATACACGTTGGTAAATTATTTTCTTATTTTAAGAATGTACTACCTTTTGCTAGTTATGATAGGGTATAAATTTTGATAGTTCTTATACGGTGTAAAATGGAATATTTCAAAGGGTCCCAAGTTTAACTAAGTTTTACATTGTTTTTCTTCAAACCACTATTAACAGCAACAGTGAAGTATACCTTTAAAAAGTCTATCTTCTGAATCTCTTATAAAATAAATATGTACATGAGTTTTTTCTTTAAGTTAGAAATGTACACGTCAACTCATGTATTTCAGAGAACTAAAAAGTAACTGTAGTCTTTCCTCAAGACGTTTCCCTATTGCACTAATAAACACTTTTTTCCTATAGTATCAGATCACAATCAACATTATAGACAAGATATACAAAAGTTTCAGCCCTTCCACTGTACTGGGCTTCCTCACAATTTAATAAACAATTCTATTGTTCTCTGTTTATTTGTTTAGTCAAAAACAATTTATTCAACAAATACCATGTACTAACTATTGTGCTTAGACCTCACACGTTTACAAGGAAAAGGCCTTTTTCCTCAAGGAATTTATATTCTAAGAAGTTAGCAGATGACACATAAACCAGCAACTATAATAAAATGTGGCGAGAAAGAATATATAAAGAATGATGAGAATGCAGGGGAGGAAACAATTCTTTCTACTGAAGAAGTTAAAAACGATTCCCATAAGAAGTGAAGCTTGGGCTAATTCTCCAGTGAGCAGAAGGCTGGGAGAAGGTGGTGAGTCCGAGTAGAGGGAAGAGAGAGAACGGCACAGGCAAAGAGAACAGTGTGTGCAAAAGCATGAAAGCGTGAACAGACATGGCACACTGTGTAGAATGGCAAGAGACGACAGCAGGGAAGCTTGTGCAGGGCACAGGCCACAAAGGGCTTATATACACCAAACTAAGGAAGTTAGATTTTATTTATTAAGTGACAAAGTTACTTGATCTGTTTCCTATTCTCTAGAGGTAGGGAGAAGAGAAGATGAATTAGATAAATACTTAGGTAAAATTGGAAAGACTTTGTGTTTGATTGAATATGAAGGGTGGGACAGGCAAAGACAGAGAGAAAGGGCTCTAAGCTATTTCTTGGGTTTGGGTGAGTTGGATGAAAGCTGTTACTACCAAATGAGATCAAGAATACAGGAAGTGTTGGTTTAGGGGGAAGATGGTGAGTGCAGTTTGGCATATTCTGAATCCAAGGTAACTGAGAGAGATCCATAAGCAGGTGTCTGGCAGCTGGTTTGTATATACACAAACGGCTGAGGCTCAAGAGTGTAGCCTGGGCTGGAGGCACTGAAAGAGATTTAGGAGTCATCTCATGAACGCTAAAACCAAGGAGGCTGAAGAAGAGTAGTAAGTGAAGGACAAAATCCTATGAAGTGCCAATGTTTAATACGCAGGAGGTGGAAGAAGGCCAACGACAGAGAGACTGGGACAGTGTGGTTTCAGAGAAATCAAGAGGACTTGTGCCACAAAGATTTGCCTAATAAGAGATCTTTTGTTGACACGATCTCAGGCACTGTGTCAGAAGTTTCACGTAAGTCACTGTAACCTGGAAGTAGATATTATCATCTCTATTTTACAGATGAAGCAGGTTTTAAAGCAGCTCATAAACCACAAGCTACACAGGAGCTGGGAGACTCTCTCTATATTCAGCCTGTGAAGAAGGCTTCTCCCAATTAGGGACACTCTTCTTCCAGCTAGAATGCGGTACAGTAGATGTGTTGGAGGGATGGAGAAGGGGAAGGATCAGCGTTGAGACCCCAATCAGAGTGGGGTCTCAGAGTCTAAGTTAAGGGTGGCCAGCATTTAGATGAATGGTGAGAGAGCAGATCTTACACCTTGCCCTTTCATGATACTTCCAACTCTTCCTAATTCTGTAACTCTCCAGTTCTGCCTCATCTTTTACCTGCCAATTGCTTAATTTTCTTGTCATCCTTAAGCTACATCTTACAGTCCTGATTTCCCTGCCAGTCCTTTATGAATGTAGGAATGTAAGCTGATTTTCCTCCCACAGCCACTGTATGTACATTTTAAAAACTTACCTTTGACTTCGTAATGAACGCTATCTATATTCTCTATCCTATCTATTCTCTATCTATATATCTCTATCTCTATCCTATATTCTCTATCAGCCATTTACTGTTTCTGGTTCCTCTTAAAGCCTCCTTCCCTCACCCCTTCCCCTCTCATCATGCTCATTCCTCTATTTATCGCATAAACATCTTCATGGACTTTGCCTAAGGGGGGAAAATCCTTCCTATTTATTTTCCTGACAGTTCATCACTAAGGTCTTTCTCCCAGTCATCGGAAATACTGGGTCTTAATTCTCCTTCCAAAGAAAAAAAAAAATCCTGGAAATGTATCATTAATGCTCTTGTTCATTCTGAGAACATAAATAGTACTCCAGCTATGTAAGTAACAAAGAAAGAAAATTATCTAACGAGAAAAATGCGTGTGAAGGCTGATGAATTTATCTCCTTGACAGTTAGAAAGATTATCTACTATGTCTCTCTCTCTGAAAGTTAAAAAAATAAAAATAAAAAGAAGTTGCTGGGGCAGCCACTGAGGGAATCGGGGAGGCTGTGCAAGGTGGCGAGCCCGGGCAGCCAGAGCAGCCCCTGCCCCAGCTGCAGCACGAGGAAGAGATGGCGGCCGAGGCCAGGGAAGCCGTGGTGTCCCCCATGGACGACGGGTTTCTGGGCCTGGACTCACCCTCTGATGTTCTGTACAGTGACAGAGCAGAATGGGGTGATACAGATTCAGTGTTGCAGAATGATGGCCCCAATCCTGTGGTCCAGATCATTTATCATGACAAATACACACTCTGGAAATGATTAAACTACCACACAATGAAAGTGCACGGAACTATTTGAAAGGGATTTTGCAGGATCGTGGTCTTTCCAAGTATCCTAATCTGTTAGATCAATTAGTTGATTTACAACCAAGTCATAGTTCCCCCTACCTAATTGCCTTTCTTGTGGATATCTATGAAGACATGCTAGAAAGACAGTGTGACAAGGAAAACATTCTTAATAAAGCATTAGAGTTACGTGAAATCCTAGCTCAAGAAAAGGACCCTATAAAAAAAGAATATTGGAGATACATTGGGAGATCCCCTCAAAGCAAACACAGCACAGAAAATGACTCACCAACAAATGTACAGCAATAACACCATCCAGAAGAACCTGATGGAATGCTTTTATTTTTTATTAAGGGACTCTGCAGGAGTTTAAAACGAGAGTGATCCTTCCCTTTGCCTGTGGTGTAAAAGTGCATCACACAGGTGTTGCTTTTTAACAAGAACTGATGCTCCTTGGGTGCTGCTGCTATTCAGACTAGCTCTAAGTAATGTGATTCTTCTAAAGCAAAGTCATTGGATGGGAGGAGGAAGAAAAAGTCCCATAAGGGAACTTTTGTAGTCTTATGAATATGTAATCTAATCCCTTAGCATCAACTCCTCTCTCAGTGGTACACGCGTCAAGATTTGTAGCAGTAATAACTGTAGGTCATTTGTATGTAATGGATATGAGGTAGCTGAAGTTTGGTTCAGTAAACAGGGAATATAGTGGTTCCATCAGAGCTGGTCTGCACACTCACATTATCTTGCCACCACTGTAACCAACTAATGCCAAAATAATGGTTTTGTAATAAAATTATAGTTGTATCTAAAAACAAAAACAAACAAAAAAAAGAAGTTACTGATATTCTTTCTCAGTATCCTCTGAAAACAAGTACCTATTTTTTCTTTCTTACCGCACAGAAGCAGCAAAGTTGGTAAAGAAATACTACAATCCTTCTGGAGACCAGAGCCCTGACTTCCAGAAGTGACTACAATCTAACAGGATTCTCTGATGCAGACTAGCAGGAGGGATGAGCAGCCCTCCCAAGTCTTCCTCTGCCAATATGAAAAACTGCTCTACAAATCTTGCCCCTGTACGTAGAGGCTGAATGAAGAGAACACTGATCTCAATTTCAAGAAGAGACTAAAGAACATCTGCAGGTTTTCCTTCTATCTGAAGAATCAAAACTGTAATTAAACTGCAATAACTTTCTACCTTGTCTTCAAATCTCATTGTCACTTTCAAAAACTTCCATTAACCCATTTCATATAATCTCGACTATAATTTGCTATCTTCTTCATACCAAGAAAATAAAAGGTTTGCTTACTGCTCTTTGAAATTCCAACTCTTTTCATACTTATGCCTCAAAAATATTACTTGTCAACAACAACAAAAAAAATACTTTTCATTTGCCAAGTACTCTCACAATTTTCTCCAAAGTTTGTTAAATCTCATTCAAATCTTCATTATCTCCCACGAGACAGAGAATTTCTCAGTGATCTTTCAGGACTGACCAGTGGGCCCCTTCCTTCAAACTCACCCCACTAGAATGATCTCATTTGCTTCCCCAGCTTAGGTGGTTCTTGTTGAATTTCGTCAAAAGAGACAGAGAGGAAACAACCAGGATGGAGAGAAAAGCAACACAACAAAGTCTGGGGTCATAGAAGCCAAAACGAGGGGCTGTTCTGATGTAGATTACGTATCAAATACTGCTGGGGTCACGTAAGCTGGGACTACAAAATGTCCTCATTGAACCAAGGAGTTCACTGGTGATCACGACAAAAGTGTCCATGGTGGGGTGGGTACCAGGCTGATGTGAGCTGAAGAATGAATGAGAGCTTAGGAAGTGAACACAACACACCGGGGAGATATGGGGGTAAAGGAAAAATTTTTTCTCCTAAAAAATGGGACATACTTTTAAGTTTACATAAGGTAGGAATAAGGTACAGAGAAACAGACTGGTGATGTAGTAAAATAGGGAAAAATATCAAAGTCAAAAGGTCTTGAAAGGGCAAGAAAAGAGGCCTAGAGCAAATACAGAGACTTGGACTTATGTTGCAAGCACTAGATCTTCCATAAAGAGAGCGAAGACAGACAAGACAGATGCAGCTGTAAGATGCAGAAGCAACAGCAGATTTGGAGGTGAGTTCTTTTTTCCTTTATGTAAAGAAAAAAATGCCTTAAAAAGTTTATTAAATTCCACGGTGTATAGAATATACTTCACAATGAATTCAATTAATTTTAATAATTATCTTCATGATTCTGAGTATAGAATGACTTTAGATATATATTTTTGTAATCAACAGTAAGGCAGTGCAATTTTAAAAATTCTATTTGTGTTTAATACTGCCACAATCAGATTTTTCTTCAATTAAGTGACTGCATTTTGTGACTAATACACTTTGAAATAACTGTATACCACATTAAATATGGTAATATATGAAATAGCCCTAATTTTAAAAAATATCTAGCTCGGGAAAAGAAAAAATAACCTACTACAGTTGCAGGTCAGTAACTATTAAGCTGACAAAACACTGCTCATTAGGAGGGAGAACTTTCTTCTAGTATATCTTAGAAATAATTCACATCCAAATGAAGTATTTTGATAAAGAAGAAATAAAAATTAGATAATTTCATGTTTTTATTCAGATATTTGATAAAGAGGAGGCTGAGGCATGAAAATTACTTGAACCCAGGAGGCGGAGGTTGCGGTGAGCTGAGATCGCGCCACTGCGCTCTAGCCTGGGCATCAGACTCTGTCTCAAAAAAAAAAAAAAGAGTTGATGCATTGTTTCTAAAATGTATGAAAGCAGTACTACAAAATGGATCTAATTTTGTTGACAAAATAATACCAATTAATCCTTTTAAAATTTTTAAATATTTTTCTCTTTTCTTTTATTTGAGACAAGGTCTTACTCTGTCACCCAGGCTGGAGTATAGCAGTACAATCATGGTTCACTGAAGCCAACCTCTTAGGATCAAGTGATTCTCTCCGACCTCAGCCTCCCGAGTAGAGGGTATTACAGGCGTGAGCCACCATGTGCAGCTAATGTTTATATGTGTTGTGGAGATGGGGGTCTCCCTATGCTGCCTAGGTTGGTCTTGAACTTCTGGGCTCAAGTGATCCTCCTGCCTTGGCCTCCCGAAGTGCTGGGGTTACAGGCATGAGCCCCCATGCCTGGCCCCAATTAATACTAATTGGGAAGAAGACCAACATAAATTATTGAAAGTTTTAACTGAGAAATATTTTAAAAAACATGTAGTCTTCATACTTTCAATACACAGAAAGGCTAAAACTATATAGCAAAAACTCAAGGGACTCACTGAAATAGATCAGGATAATTTGTAATTAGCACGTAGTTAATTTTAGATGAGCATCTATTACGTGTCAGAGAATGTTTTTAGACAACATACCAAGCAACTGGGGATATAAAAATAACCACACATATTTTTCCACTTTGAGAACTTATGGTTTAATTAAGAAAGATTAGAAACCAGAGAGTACAGTATAACAAAATACAAAAAATGAGGAAGCATAAGACTCTGTTCACTAGTTTCACAGATGACTTTATAGAGTAGGGTAGCTGAGAAGCGGGAAGCTGTTTAGCAGGTAGCAGGAGTATGGTATTCCATATAAAGGTCATAGGCAGCACTTGAGGCGCTACCAGGAGTCTGGAACATGAAGCTGTACAGTTGCTTCTTTTCAGAAGCACAGTATGCTTCTAAGGTCTTGAAATGGGTTTCTCTTTTCAGTTTTCAAAGATTAATCTCTTATCTCTCCATTTTTTTTTCTTAAGATGATTTAAATTTTCTCTTTTCAGTTTTTATTTTATGCATTTTTCTTGAAAACAGTTTTTAATAGAATTTCTAAAATCACATTATATTTATGTACAGTTTTACACAAAAGCTGAATTAATCTACTCTGGTTCTCATATTCTGCCCTTAGTCAAAACTATTATAAAACCCTCCTCAGCCTTCCTTACTTCAGGAAAAAAAACATCATATAATCATAAGATAGTTCAGTTTATATCCACAGAGATTATCTGAGTTTTCGCAACTGGTAAACATCTTTCTTAAAAGTCTCAAAATGCTTCCAGAAAAGTCTACATCATGGAAAAAGCTCTGATCTAAATATTGGTACTTGAACTTTAAACATTTTGCTTAAAATCTACTTTAAAATGCCAAATTAGTAATTTCCTAAAGTAAAACCTTACAAGATATTTATTAACTTTGATTTTTAAAATACCATTTATTTACAAACTCCTTAACAAGAGGCTAAGGCCCAGTTAATATTAAATCTTACAAAAAACATATAGCAATATTACCAATTATAAACTTAAAATGTACCAGACACATAGTAAGAAAACTAAAACCAACTTGCCCGAGGTTACACAGCTAACTAATAGAGCTACGAATCTAAACCAGGCTTAAAACTCATGTTCTTAATATTTTTTAAGGCTACGTACCAGATACCATAAATGTTTAAAACATCTTATTTTATTAAATTCTTTCAACAATCCCATAAGGAAGGCATTACTATCTTATTTTAAAAGGTGATGAAAGTGAGGATGAAAGAGATTAAGTAATTTCCTCAGGTAATAAAACTAGGAAAAATTTGAATTTAAGTCTGTCAACTTCAAAATACGCACTTTTGTTCACTAACCATATACTACATTCCAGTAAATTCCCACTATAAAAAATTTAGGAGCTTGTTAACCTCAAAGTATATAGGGATGTTCTGGTGCTAGGACTGGAAGGAATTGGTAAGGGGTGGGGTGAAGTGGGTGTAAAGATAAGTAGACAGTTTAGTATAAGGAACTAATACTCACGGCCGGGCGCGGTGGCTCAAGCCTGTAATCCCAGCACTTTGGGAGGCCGAGACGGGTGGATCACGAGGTCAGGAGATCGAGACCATCCTGGCTAACACGGTGAAACCCCGTCTCTACTAAAAATACAAAAACTAGCTGGGCGAGGTGGCGGGCGCCTGTAGTCCCAGCTACTCGGGAGGCTGAGGCAGGAGAATGGCGTAAACCCGGGAGGCGGAGCTTGCAGTGAGCTGAGATCCGGCCACTGCACTCCAGTCCGGGAGACAGAGCGAGACTCCGCCTCAAAAAAAAAAAAAAAAAAAAAAAAAGGAACTAATACTCGTAGAATATAATGAAAGTCCACTAAATATTGATACACTGAGGAATGTGCAGAAATAGATATTTATCAAAAATAAACAATAAATGATTAATATTGATTTTATGGAGTTATATCTTTGTCATATTTTTCTTTTCCATGGAGTGTTATGTGATAAACTTATTCTCAATTTAAAACTAATTTTTTTTTTTTTGAGACACGGTCTTGCTCTGTTGCCCACGTGACCACACACAGCTCACTGCAATTGCAACCTCAACCTCCCGAGCTCAAGCGGTCCTCTCACCTCACCCTCCCAAGGAGCTGGGACTACAGGTGTGCATCACCACACCTGGCTAATTTTTCTTTTTTTTTTTTTTTTTTTTTTTTTGAGACGGAGTCTCGCTCTGTCGCCCAGGCTGGAGTGCAGTGGCCGGATCTCAGCTCACTGCAAGCTCCGCCTCGCGGTTTCACGCCATTCTCCTGCCTCAGCCTCCCGAGTGGCTGGGACTACAGGTGCCCGCCACCTCACCCGGCTAGTTTTTTGTATTTTTTTTTAGTAGAGACGGGGTTTCACCGTGTTCGCCAGGATGGTCTCGATCTCCTGACCTTGTGATCCGCCCGTCTCGGCCTCCCAAAGTGCTGGGATTACAGGCTTGAGCCACCGCGCCCGGCCTAATTTTTCTTTTACATTGTTTGTAGAGATGGAGACTTGCTACACTGCCCAGACTGGTCTTAAACTCCTGGGCTCAAGCTATCCTCTTGCTTTGGCCTCGCAAAGTGCTGGGATTACAGGTGTGAGCTAACGCACTCAGCCGTAAAATTAATGTTGATTTGAGAATGTTGTAAATCTCTTGAGATAACTATGAAAGCTCTGCCGCATTCAATGAAAGGTTATAAACCACTGATTTAGAAACCACATTTGTTTCTTAATTCTCCAATTCCTTCTTTAGACAACAGGAAAGAATAATTAACTTATCACCTACCTCAGGGGAACACTTTTTCTACACTTATAAAATAGAGTGGTCCATCTCTCAGGTCCTTGATAACTTTCACTAAATTAACTACGCCAACTACTTCTATTTTAAATACCTATTTCTACGATCACTCCCTGAACCCTGAAATCACCTACAAGTTCTTCAGCTGAGAAACTGTAAATTCAGACACCTACTTTATGACCATAGTTCCTTTCTGCTCTTGGGCATCCACATCCGTTTTCAACCTCACTGGCAGCTTTCTCTGCAGGCTTTTTCTTCTTCCTGGAGTTTATCATGAAATGGGATTTTTTTTTCCCCTCTTGACTTTCCTATTTTCTTTTTAAATTTTTCTTCCGATTTTACTTTCTTCTCTATTGTCTCTGCTTAGACTCCATGGCTCATTAGTTAAAACCTCTCTTGCTCCTAACATTGTTAACTCCCTAGGCCATGACTTCCTCCATTCCTCTGCCTAGCAAATCCTAACTGTCCATCTATTCTATTCCACAACCACACTGATCAATGACTCTGTTCTTCCATAATGTACGTTCTCTTTTAGTCCCTGAAGGATTCCCAGAAGTCCTTCTGTTTCTCTCACCAGTTCTTTTTCCATATCCCAGAAGCTACTTCAAACCTTCTTTCTCCATAAAGCTCAGCCCTACTATATCCAATTTTTTTTTTTTTTTGAGACGGAGTTTCACTCTTGTTGCATAGGCTGGAGTGCAATGGCACAATCTCAGCTCACTGCAACCTCTGCCTCCCAGGTTCAAGCGATTCTCCTGCCTCAGCCTCCTGAGTAGCTGGGATTACAGGCACCTGCCACCATGCCTGGCTAATTTTTTGTGTTTTTAGTAGAGACAGGGCTTCACCATGTTGGCCAGGCTGGTCTCGAACTCTGGCCTCCCAAAGTGCTGGGATTACAGGTGTGAGCCACCGCACTGGGCCCTAAATCCTATTTTATAAAGAAAATCAAGGCTACTCCAAAACACTGCCCTCATTTGCTTGCCAGTAATTTGCAAATGTCTGCATAAAATGCTCATTTGTTCATCTCTTTCTCCTGATACAATAGGAAAGACATCCTCCCTGTGGAATGCTGATCCTTCCACTCCTGTTCTGAAGACAATCCCTTCTTCCCTATTTTCCAGGATTTTGTCCTATTCATACTTCCTTTGTATTTTCCACCTCTCCTTCTCATCAACAAGAAACATGCTCACCACTTACAATAAACCAAGATTCTCTTGGCCTTTGTTCTCTATCCTTAGCTACTACCCTCTAACTCCTCTGTTCATGACCACGTCTCTCAAGACGTCTGTGTTTACTTTTCTCATCTCTCCCATCACTTCTCAGTGTTCTCCAACTTGGCTTTAGATCTCATCCCATCACTCACCTGTATAGTAGTTGGCCCTCCGCATCCATGCATTCAACCAACCATGGATCAAAAATATTAATAGGTCTGGTGTGGTGGCTCATGCCTGTAATCCCATCACTTTCAATGGCCAAGTCAGGAGGACTGCTTGAGTCCAGGAGTTTGAGGCCAGCCTGAGCAACATAGTGAGACCCCCGTCTATACTAAAATGTAAAAAATTAGCCGTGTATGGTGGTGCACACCTGTAGTCCCAGCAGGCTGCAGCAGCAGGAGTGCTTGAGCCCCAGAGTTTGATGCTGTCGTGAGCTATGACTGTGACACTGCACTCCAACCCAGCAACAGAGCAAGACCTTGTCTCAGAAAAAAACAAAACACCCCAAAACAACCCACACCACTACAAATAAAAAAACAGAGTTACAGAACATAACAACTATATACATAGCATTTACATTGTATTATAAGTAATCTAGAGACGATTTGAACTACATGGGAGGATGTTTGTAGGCTATACACAAATATGATGCCATTTTATATGAGGGTCTTGAGCATTCTCGGATTTTGGTATCCAAGGGGGGGCCCTGGAACCAATACCCCGTGGATAACAAAGCACCACTGTACCTGTTAAAATGTAAAACACTTCCAGCTGCTAAGTACAGCGGATACTTCTCAGTCCTTAGCTCACTCAACTCCCTAAGTTTACGTGGTTTTCACATTTGACACGTTCCTTTTTTCTTTAACATTTTCTCTGCTTGGCTTCTGTGATAACACTTCCCTGGCGTTCCTCCGCCTCTCTGACGACTCTGCCACCATTTCTTTCCGTCCCCTCTCTTAAGTGGTGGTGCTCCTCTGGATGCCCGTGCAGGCTTCTCATGTTTTATTTTAGATACTCTGCCTCATACCCTCTCCAGGCTTTAATTAACATTGATAGTAATTTATCTGTAATTGCTCAAAGACTTTGACAAAGTTACCTCCTACTTACTATGTTATTATGTTTTAAAAACACCCCTATAACATGGTGCAAATCTCATACCTTAATTCCTTAATAATACTTCAGTTAAATAAAACACACAACTAAAAATTTAACAGAAATCAAAATTACCTTTATCGCCAAGGTCTCTGAAAAAAGTTGATCCACAGCCAGCTGTTTGGATTCCTGATAGTGTATCCTCGATGTCCTTTGAATACACATATTAAAATTTAACTTCTAAAAGTTCATTTTCTTTGTAGCTGGGACTACAGACGCCCGCCTCCACGCCCAGCTAATTTTTTTGTGTGTATTTTTAGTAGAGACAAGGTTTCACCATGTTAGCCAGGATGGTGATCTCCTGACCTCGCGATCCGCCCGCCTTGCCCTCCCAAAGTACTGGGATTACAGGTGTGAGCCACCGTACCCGGCCAAACGTTCCTTTTCTATCTTACCAAAAACAAACTCTGCCCCCTCCCACATGTTGCTTACCTTTTTTGTCAACTTCCTGACTGAAGTTTTACCTACAACAAAGAAGAAACATTGTTTAGTATCCATATTCTTTGGTAAAACTCAGCTTGCACTAAGAAAGAAAATTATTTAAAAGACAAAACAACTAAATATTTATTTAAAAAGCAAAGGCTTGTGATTTTAGCTAATATTCTTAAGCCATAATTATGAGTCAGAGAATTCTAAGACTAAATACAAAGACACTATAGTTTCACACAAGATCCACTTTCAATTTCACTCACCCTATTTCATACATATGAAATCATATATAACCATTTATGAGTTATCCTAGTTGTCTGAATCATATTATTAATTCTCGTCAAACATAATTTCTTCATGTGATTATTAAAATCACTCTCTTTTTACTTTCATTGATTTAGGAAAAAACACTCATGATTTAGAAAGCTTCCTTTTTCTGAACTCTGGAAAGTCCTCTTAGGCTTATAACTCTCCAGTCAAATGTAAAAGTCTAGCCAACATAACCATCCATTCTAAAGTAGTTAACTTTTAATAATTTCCTATTGGATAACAGAGATTCAAAATGCTTCCAGGTTTTCAGCCACCCTCTTTACTGCCGACATCATTTTCCTAATATCCACCATAATTCTAAAGCCATTACATTGTTTCTGTTTTTTCAGGACTTATTCTGATGATAGCCTCAAGTCATTTTAAACATCTAGAACAAAACTGAAAAATGTTTCATTTTTGTCTCTTATGTAAGCAATGTACAGCACTAACTTTACTTACTGCTCTCAAAATTATCTTGTCTATGAAGTTCCTTCAGTACAATTACATGGTCTGTGAAAATTCAGGTGGCACATTAAAAAAGAGTGCTTTTAGATGTGCCTTTTCTGTAGTTTGGGTTGTTTAATTTGGACGATAAATCTACAAGGGCAAATTCTATTATTTGGAATTAGTAAACTGTCAGGATTTTATTTTTACATTATTAATCAAAACATTAGTTGTGAATATGACTACATACTTTTTAGAAACATCTATGACTATGTTCATAAGCTTAGGTGTTGATATTTTGGGGTAATTTTTTCACTGGAGAAACTATTATGTGCCAGCCAAAGAGCCCAGATTCTACTGTTAGGTGGTGTTGTAGTATCAGATAATCAAACAGATAAAAATTACCATGTATTGTACAAATCTAAGTGAGTGAATGTGTATATAATATGTAGTCCTATAATGCTGATAATGAACTCCAAAAAACTGTGTAATACATGTATTTACTTATCTTTACATAGTCAATTAACTTAAAAAACAAACTGATCATTATTTCTCTGCTTTTCCTCAAGTTATGCCACAAATATTCATTACCATATGCCCTTTTATTTTTAGACAATTTTATCTGTTTTTAAAAAGGGAATTAATCCTTACATCCAACTTAAAGTATTCCAGAAAGCAATGACTGACATTTTGAAGGCAGACGAGGACCAAGAATTTAAGGTAGCAAAATGGATGGTGTCTAAGAGTTTCTCAGAAATCAGATTATTTCTAAGGGGTGTTATCTGTTTGAAGGTTAGATTCCTTTTTGGTCTTTCAAAAATCGTTTAAAAAAAAAATCCTTCTACTTGAAACTGAGTGAGTAAAGAAGGTAATGATTGCTTCCCTCCACTAGAGGTCTGGCTGCCAAACAGCTAAGCCAATACAATTCAATACTATGTGAGTGAAATACCGCAATAAAGTCACGGACTAATTGAATAATATAACACCAGAACTACAGATAAAAAGTAAATTATTAAATCCATGGAGGCAGATTTCATACCTGTCTTACTTTTATGTAGTTCAGTGTTAAACATTTAAATATTTGTTGAATAAACAAATCAGAAAAGATTTCACAATGTCTTCTCATCCAGGTCCCTGTCTTTTGGATAAATTATTATATCCCCACTTTACATGTAAAACAAATTGGCAAGAGGAATTAGGTAACCACATGGGCATTGAAGGATTTATTTTCATATCTCATATAGATTTTTCAAAAACAGGTGTTAGACTCTTTGAATTCCATGATAGTAGTAAAAAGAACCTGCGGCCTACTTTCAACACTTAACAAAACTGAATAATTATGCATGGCACGATTATAGAGGAGTTTTGCTGCTTTTCATTATTTCATGTAGATTACAAGTTCTATTTGATATGTATACAAAAATTTGATCATCAAAAAATGAGAAACAGATACTTAATGTAGTTTAAGTTGTAAAAGCATCTTTTCAAATTTTTTAAATTCAAATGGAATAAATAATTAGAAAACAATGAAGAAATTAACTTTTTGGTGAAAAGTTTAGAAGCTACTATTCTCCTACAAAAAATTCATTTTTAGATTAAAAAAAAAAAGACAAGGCAGAGATACTAGGAGTGAACACCTGTTCTCTCCTGCTTCCTCTTTCTTTTCAGTTTAATGCACCTTTCACTGAGTATTATGAGAAGTTGTGGTGTTTCAAATCCAGAACACTCTGGTAGGGTTTTCTTGGTAGACAGTTGTCTCACCCAGGCTGCTTACTCTATACTACTTGTTCATAGGCTGAGCAGCAAAATAAGAGGTCCGTGGTCTGACGTGCACAGCAGGAGCCATGACCTTATTTCTCCTGACAGCAGTAACAAGGCAAGGCCGTATTAAATACACCTAAGTATTTCTGGACAATATTTTTCTATTTAAGGATAAAACCCATCTGGCAAATCTAATTTTTCCTTCTGTTTTTGTTTCAGTTTGTTTTTTTCAATGTGGCGTAGGGGGGCACTCCTGTCTCTCTTTCTTTGGCTATTTCCACATTCACATAAATAAAAAATTCAGTCGCATTATTTTCATAGCTATTTTATATGTATTCACACACTTATATATGAAAATAACAGAAAACACAGGAAAAAAGATAGATCTAGAGTTGAGGTTGTAATGTTTCATTGTATGAATATGAAAACAAGAAAAACACATTGGGTTTTTTTTTTTTTTTTTTTTTTTTTTTGCAGGAGGCGGCATAGATCTTGAAGCACCAGGACGGAATTTTGGCTCAGGAAGTAAAATGTTTTAAAAGGATTCCACCTATAGTAGAGATTCCACCATGTGGTTTTCACTATTTACAAAGGATTTATGAAGTAAAATCCAGATACAGCATATCCTGTTATAGGTAAGCAGACCTTTTAATACTTAAAATAGTAAACCTGCATTTATACACATTAAGTGTTCTTACAGATCAAATAAATATGCTTCTGGCCAAAATAAAGTTATTTGATAATCATAATTACAAAAACAATACCAGTACTATATAACTTAATTTCATTTTGTAGAGGTCAGTAGTCTTCTAATACATAAAAGTTAGACAATAGACACATTTCCTTCATTTTATAACTTTTTCATAAATATATGTGACAACTTGATATCAATATTAGAATCAACCTAAGACAGAGCTGATTATACTCTAATAAATGCTTTTATTCAGTCACAGCTATAATGGAAACCAAGGCAGAAAATGATGCATTAGCAAAACTAACCTTCCTCATATCACTAATAAAGTGGTGTCACAGCTAACATCACACTAAAAGCCCTCAGCTTTTCTTCTAAGAACTGAAATGAGACAAGGATGCTCATTCTCACCCCTTCTATTCAACATAGAACTGGAAGTCCTAGTCGGAGAAATTAGGCAAGACAAAGAAAAATAAAGGGCATCCAAATTGGAAAGGAAGAAGTCAAACTGTTCCTATTTGCAGACAACATGATCTTATATACAGAAAAACCTAAAGACTCTACCAAAAAAACTCTTAGAATAAATGAATCCAGTAAAGTTGCAGATATAAAATCAACACAGAAAAATCAATAGCATTTTCTATATGCAAGCAAAGAACTAAGAAATCAAGAAGGGAATCCCATTTGCAATAGGTACAAACACACACACACACACACACACACACACACAACAACTGGGAATAAATTTAACTGAGGAGGTGAAAACCTTCACAAAAATAACTAAAAACACTGATGAAAGAAACTGAGGAGGATACAGACAAATGGAAAAACATCCCCTGCTCGTGGATCAGAGAATTAATATTGTTAAAAGGACCACACTACCCAAAGCAATCGACAGATCCGATGTAATCCTTCCCAAAATAATGACACTCTTCACCGAAGCAGAAAAAAAAATCCTAAAACTTATACAAAACCATAAAAGACCCTAAATAGCCACGACAATCCTCAGCAAAAGGAACAAAGCTGGAGGCATCAAACTACCAGACTTCCAAATATACTACAAAGCTGTAGTAACCAAAAAACAGCATGGTATGGCATAAAAACAGAAACACAGACCAACAGAACAGAGAACCTAGAAATACATGATGTATCTACAGCCAACTGATTTTAGTTAAAAGTACCAAGAACCTAAGCTGGGGTAAGAACAGTCTCTTCAATAAATGGTACTGGGAAAGCTAGATATGCACATGCAGAAGAATGAAACTGGATCTAACCCTCTCACCTTATATAAAAACCAACTCAAAATGGATCAAAGACCTAAATGTAAGACCTGACACTACAAAACCACTATAAGAAAACAGGTGAGATACTTCAGACATTGGTTTGGGAAACGATTTTATGAATAAGACCTCAAAAGCACAGGCAACAAAAGCAAAAAATATATTAGTGAGATGATACCAAACGAAAATGCTTCTGTACAGCAAAGGAAACAAACAAGGGTAAAAAGACAACCTATAGAATGGGAGAAAATATCTGCAAAACTATTCATTTGACAGGGGATTCACATCTAGAATGTACAAGTGCAAACATCTCAACAGCAAAAAAATCACAAAATACTTCAATTAAAAATAGGCAAAGAGCCTGAATAGACACTTCAAAAAAGAACACATACAAAACGACCAATAAACACATGGGAAAAAAAAATTACGCTCAACATCACTGATCATCAGGGAAATGCAAATCAAAACTATAATGAGGTATCGGCTCATCCCAGTTAGGATGGCTATTATCAAAAAGACAAAAAAATAAACTCTCGCAAGGACGCAGAGACAAGGAATTCTTTTTTGAGACAGGGTCTTGCTCTGTTTCCCAGGCTACAGTGCAGGGGCATGGTCATAGCTCACTGAATCCTCAACTTCCTGGGCTCAAGTAATCCTCTTGCTCAACCTCCCAACTGGCTGGGACTATGGATATGCACCACCAGGCCTGGCTAATTTTTTGATTTTTAATAGCAATGAGGTCTTGCTATGTCGTCCAGGTTGGTTTCAAATTCCTGAACTCAAGCAATCCTCTCACCTCAGCCTCCCAAAGTGCTGGGATTACAGTCGTGAGCCACTGTACCGGTCAGGAAAGGAACTCTAATACACTGCTGGTGAGAATGTAAACTAGAACATATACTACTATGGACAACAGTTTGGAGTTCCTCACAAAACTAAATATAGAATTACCATATGATCCAGCAACCCCACCACAGGGCATTCACCCAAAGGAAAAAACAATCAATATATCAAAGAGGCGTCTGCATCTCCCCAGCATGCTTACTGCAGCACTATTCACAACAGCCAAGACATGGAATCAACCTAAGGGTCCAACGACAGATGAAGAACCGATAATGAAAATGTGGTACATGCATACAGTGGAATACTAGTCAGCCATTAAAAAAATGAAATCCTGTCATTAACAGCAACACAGATGGAACTGGAGGACATTATGCTAAGTGAAATCAAGCCAAGAATCAAAAGTTAAACACCCAATATTCTCACTGATATGTGGAAGCTAAAAAAAAGTTTATCTCGGCCGGGCGCGGTGGCTCAAGCCTGTAATCCCAGCACTTTGGGAGGCCGAGACGGGCGGATCACGAGGTCAGGAAATCGAGACCATCCTGGCGAACACGGTGAAACCCCGTCTCTACTAAAAAAAAAATACAAAAAACTAGCCGGACGAGGTGGCGGGCGCCTGTAGTCCCAGCTACTCGGGAGGCTGAGGCAGGAGAATGGCGTGAACCCGGGAGGCGGAGCTTGCAGTGAGCTGAGATCCGGCCACTGCACACCAGCCTGGGCGGCAGAGCGAGACTCCGTCTCAAAAAAAAAAAAAAAAAAGTTTATCTCAGCTTGGTGCAATGGCTCACGCCTATAATCTCAGCACTTTGGGAGGCCGAGGCGGACGGATCACCTGGGGTAAGGAGTTCAAGACCAGCCTGACCAACATGGTGAAACTCCATCTCTACTAAAAAATACAAAAATTGATGGGTGTTGTGGTGAGCGCCTGTAATCCCAGCTACTCTGAAGGCTGACGAAGGAGAATAACTTAAACCCGGGAGACAGAGGTTGCAGTGAGCCGAGACCACACCACTGCACTCCAGCAACAGCGAAACTCCATTTAAACAAAAAAAAGTTGATCTCATAGAAGTAGAAAGGAGGACAGAATATACTAGGGTAAGTTAGGAAGAGTGGGAGGAAGAGTGGGATAGGAAGAGATTTGTTAAAGGTACAAAATTACAATGAGACTGGAGGGCAAAGTTCTACTGTTCTATATACCACTGTAGGATGACTACAGTTAGCAGTAATACATAGTTTCAAAGATCTAGAAGGAGGAAACTGAATGTTCTCAACACAAAGAAATGATAAATGTTTGAGATGCATATACTAATCACCCTGATATGATCACTACACGTTACATGTATTGCAACATCACTATGTACCCTGTAACTATGTACAATTATGGGTCAATGAAAAAAATAAAAATCAATAAATAAAACATGTTAAGTGGTAATTGAAGAAAAAAAGAGGACAAATTCAGTGGTGCTATTTTCCTTCAACAAAGTATATGGCTTGTTTATGTTTGCTGGAATATTTAAACAGTGAATGCAAAGATGGTCTCTGGTTGTATTTTTTCTAAAGGGAGACAAATGGTTATTCCCTAAAATGCCTAAAACTGGCTTCCTTGCCAATTTCCAAAGTATGGTCTTCAAATACATTCATTTTGCAAGGGATGAAAAGACTTTTTTTTTTTTTTTTGCAACCTCAAGCGTTGTGAAATAATAACAGCATCATACACAACAAATTATTTCGTTTAAAAATGATCTAAAAGGGAAATACAGCAGCTAAGAGATTATGTAACGTGGGGGAGGGGGAGGTAAGGGAAAGCTTCTCCAAATGAGTTGCTTAAGCTAAGATCTTAAGTGTATGAAATAGCTCAGAAAAGTGAGGTTAAAAGCATTACACACATCCTATGTGTAGGTTCTGAGATGGGTATGTGTTGTAATGTTCTAGGACCAGCCGGCAGGTCCTGCCAGTCTCCTCTATTGTGATGAGAAGGCAGGAGAAGCTAAGTGCCAAGGCTAGTAGTTTTGGCAGAGCAGGCTGAGGTGGTTCCTATCTAATGATTTCTATTTTCTCTGGAGCTAGGTGGTCGGGTAATTTGCTAGAGTGTACGGGGAAGGTGTTAAGGATAGCTAGAGGCTCGCAAAAACTCAGCATGATACATCTGAGATTGCTAGTATAAAAAAATGCAATTGATTTTTATATAGTGCTGCTCTATCCTGTGACCCTGATACACTTACTATTAGCTCCAAGAGCTTTAATATTGATTCTTTGGCATGTTCTACATAGGTCATCATCCTGTGCATAAACAAAGACAGCTTTATTTCTCCCTTTTAAATGTGTAGGTCTCATTTCTTTTTCTTCCCTTTTCGCATTGGCTAGACCTTCCAGCACAATGTTGAAGACAAGTAGTAAAAATGGACAGCCTTGCCTAGTTACTGATCTTAGGGGCAAAGTATTCAATCTTTCATCATTAAGAATATTGGCAACTGGCTTTATGTACTTACTGCCTTTTTTTTTTTTTTTGAGAGCGGAGTCTCGCTGTGTTGCCCAGGCTGGAGTGCAGTGGCCGGATCTCAGCTCACTGCAAGCTCCGCCTCCCGGGTTCACGCCATTCTCCTGCCTCAGCCTCCGAGTAGCTGGGACTGCAGGCACCCGCCACCGCGCCCGGCTAGTTTTTTGTATTTTTAGTAGAGACGGGTTTCACTGTGTTAGCCAGGAGGGTCTCGATCTCCTGACCTCGTGATCCACCCGCCTCGGCCTCCCAAAGTGCTGGGATTACAGACTTGAGCCACCGCGCCCGGCCAACTTACTGCCTTTTATTGCCTAGTCTTAGAAGTCTCACAGTGTCTCTATCGCACATGTTCTATGAGTTGAGGCAGCCACAAAGTTACAAGGGGAGGGACAAAGGCTCCACTTTTGAATAGGGAATGATAAGATTCTGGATGAACATGTGAGACCAGAAATAGATTTTCAATTTTGAAAATACAAATGCTACAGCATCTTAATGATGTATCTCCTCACATGGCATATTCTCCCTTTTCCTGCTTTACCTAGGGAAAATCTATCCATGCTTCTCATATCCTCTGTGAAATATCTGATTATTCCAGCCCTCACTGATCTCTCTGCTGAAATGTTATCAGACTTTAGTCTATTACTGAAACTCTTACACTATCATCATGAATTCTGTTAATGTAATAACAGTATGTTTTATTCGCCATTATATCCCCAAGGCCTAACACAGTACCTGTTACATAGGGTAAATCAAATAAAAATTTAAAGAAATGTATGGATTCTAACTCATCATTTCATTATGTAAGATTCTGTACTGATTGATGTATTTATGAATCTATCTAACATCTGTGCCAGGCACTGTGCTAGGTTGGGAATACGATGTCAAGTAAGACAGATCCTGATGCAGTTAACAGAAGAACTGCGGATGGGGTAGGCACAGGTGTCTATGTGTACTTGGGGGTGGGGTGGGGTGGGGACAGAGCATCTGCAGTGCATATAGAGTTCTTTACCTGAGATGCCTCTGGTACTTCTCAGAGATGTTCAAGAAACAAGGAATATTATGGGTCTCGTGGTCAGGTGAGAGGTCTGATCTGGAGATACAGGTATGAAAATCAGTGTTCAGGGAACAGATCAATCACCGATGTGGATAAGATCATCAAGGAAAAAGAGTCAAAGATACATGAAAAAGTATATTCACTACAGCATTATTTATAAAAGTAAAAAAATTATACACAAATGTTCTACCACTAGGGAATCAATTAAATACATTATGGCATATTAATAAAATAGTGTTGTGCAGTCGCAAAAACAGTATTTTAGAAAAAATATTTATTGACAAGGAAAATAACTCATGATCCATTATACAGAAAAAGTTAGGGTATAAAAACAGCATATAAAGCATGGTCTCAAATTTGTAAAAAGAAATGTGCTAATGTTGGTTATTTCTGAACGGTGGTGACAATCTGGTTGACTTTATTTTCTGCTCTATACTTTGTAACGTCTTAGTTTCTAACATGAACATAGGTTTTATTACAAAAAAGTGTTATTGCTTAATCTAAAATATGTAGCTGCTAATGTTTACCTGATGAGTGTGGTTAAGATCTGAACACAGATTTTGTGGATAGAAGGTTTTAATCTTTTAAAATTGTACCCTTTTAATGGAGAATTATTAATTTTAACCTATAGCAGCTACAGGTCTTCTCACATTCTCTAATTTAATCATCCCAACAACACTATATGGTAGACACTATTATTTTATAGATTTGGAAACAGGTCAGGTCAGGTAGTTTACCCAAGGTTACAACGGGGCTAGTGAAGCTGTGGAAAGAGGACCAGGTCCTGTTGGACTCCAATATGCCAGCCTTTACCACAATTGACACCTGGCATCCCAAGACACCTTCACATAGGTTATAAATGTTTCTCAAACTTGTTTGATCAAAACAATCACTCAGAGGGTGCTTGCTAAGCAACAGGAATCTAAGAGAGATAAGCAGATAGAAAGTGGGAAGGTTATACAAAGATTCTATCACCGTATCTCAGACCTTCTGAATAACAATTTCCCAGGGTGGGGGAGGAGAGAAGACAAGCTTGAGATTTTTTTTTTTTTTTTTCTTGAGCCAGAGTCTCGCTCTGTGGCCCAGGCTGGAGTGCAATGGCACCATCCTGGCTCACTGCAAGCTCCGCCTCCTGGCTTACACCATTCTCCTGCCTCAGCCTCCTGAGTAGCTGCGACTACAGGCGCCCATCACCACATTTGGCTAATTTTTTTTTTTTTTTTTCTGTATTTTTAGTAGAGACGGGGTTTCACCGTCAGGATGGTCTCGATCTCCTGACCTCGTGATCCACCCACCTTCGCCTCCCAAAGTGCTGGGATTACAGGCGTGGGCCACTGCGCCCTGCCGACAAGCTTGAGAGTTTTTAAATAAGTGAATTTACTGTCAGGCAAGTCTGTGAAATTCCATTATCACATTAGATAATTGATACTCAGTTTTAGGGAGCAGTAATCAATCTCAGAGAGATTAAGAGATGAGCCCCAAATCAGATTAAGCTACAGTCCATGGTGGCAAAGACAAAAACTACACAGTTCAACTGCAATTAATTTTCAAATTTAAGATTCATTTGTGGAATTTCAAAGTCCAGATAAATTTGCAAAGATATGGGGTCACATGAGCAACTCTGGCATGTGCACCATAATACATTCTATGGTCACCCTAATTATAACCCTTTCAGAGCAATCAACTGGTTAATCTGAATTTGGCTGTCTGAGTTGGCTGTTCATTTGTCTGTTTATTCTTTACGTATTTATTCGCAAAAATATCTCACATTGTAAGTTCAATAAGGGCATACCATATACTGGAGTACGAAACAGCCAGAACCAGCCCAGGGCAACACTTCTGTGGCCTCTTCCTCAAGGCCTTACTTCTCTCTTCCCAGCCCAGCAACCGCGCAACTGAACATGGTGGACAAATACAACCACAACTATGCCGAACAAACTTACTTTAACTTTATAATAATAACCTCAAGTGGGACTTTAATAGTGGCATCTGTTCTGTGACCCATTTTTGCTTACCCTTGACTAGTTATGAAGACGTTAACAGATGTTTAAGTTGTGACCTCAGGCTCGTGGACGTGTGAAAAAACCTTCAGGGAATTTAAGCTAAAATCATGGTCTAACAGGTGGTAGAATAGATATTTTTAAAGGGTAGGGGTAGCACCGTTTTAGTTTTCCCTTAAATATTATTACCGACAATGACTGTAAGGTCTAGCTGCACACACAAGAGCTACAAATATCTGCTTGCTTTAACTTAGTAAAGACTTAAGGCAAAATCCACTCTATCATCTCATTCCAGGCACTTTTGGTATTCCAAAGCTACAAAAATTTATTAATTTTCAGTTTTCAGTTTCAACTTAGGCTGAATTACACTTAAAAATACTTACTGCCAGGTACGGTGGCTCACACGAATAATCCAATGCTTTGGGAGGCCAAGATGGGAGGATCACTTGAAGTCAAGAGTTCAAGACCAGCCTGAGCAACCAAGCAAAACCTCTGTCTCTACAAAAATTAAAAAATTAGCTGAGCACAGTGGCATGTGCCTGTAGTCCCAGCTACTTTGGAGACTGAGATGCGGGGATTGCTCCAACCCAGGAGGTTGAGGCTGCAGGGAGCTATGATCACACTACTGCACCCCAGCCTGGACTATAGAGCAAGACTCTATCTCTCTCTTTTTTTTTTTTTTTTGAGACAGAGTCTCGCTGTCGCCCAGGCTGAAGTGCAGTGGCCGATCTCAGCTCACTGCAAGCTCCGCCTCCCGGGTTCCCGCCATTCTCCTGCCTCAGCCTCCCGAGTAGCTGGGACTACAGGTGCCCGCCACTGCGCCCGGCTAGTTTTTTTGTATTTTTTAGTAGAGACGGGGTTTCACTGGGTTAGCCAGGATGGTCTCGATCTCCTGACTTCATGATCCGCCCGTCTCGGCCTCCCAAAGTGCTGGGATTACAGGCTTGAGCCACCGCGCCTGGCCAAGACCCTATCTCTTAAACAAAGCAAAACAAACAACAAAACTTTGAGGTAGGTACTATTAGCATTCCCATTTTACTGATGAGGAAACTGAGGCTAAGAGCTTATATAACTTTGCCCACAGACACAATACTACTAAGTGGTGGAGCCAGTACTCAAACTCACTTTCTGTCCTATTCTAGGACCTGTACTCTCAACTATACAATAATGCTTATTCTTCTTTTGTTCTTCACTTATGTGTGTGGACTCCAACTATCCTTTGATCTCATTGGGCCCTACAATCTATTTGAATCTACGACCTTTTCACTATTTCTCACCTGCTCATGTCCTAACATGCCACCTGGCTCAGCTTCCACGGGCAACCATCAGACCTGTTCCCTTGTGTACACGCTGACTCCCTTTTGCCTCTCTTTCACCTTGTCATATGGTCCTGGCTAACCCCAATGCTGGCTAGATCCAACTCTCTGCCTATTCCATCCTAGCACTTTTACAGTTGAACACAGTGGAGAAAAAGAACCACCACAATCATGCTAAACAGACTTATTTTTTTTAATGCATTTTAAAAAATAGATGGAATGCTTCATGAATTTACGTGTCATCCTTGCACAGGGGCCATGCTAATCATCTCTGTATTTTTCCAATTTTGGTATACGTGCTGCCAAAGCAAGCATATTAATAGACTTAACTTCAAAATTAATAACCTCAAGTGGGGACTTTAATAAGGCGACTGTCGATCATACGGTTTTTCTCAATTCATCAACTCTCTCACTGTTTTATAAGGCTATTTCTGCAAACCTCAATACCTTCCCCCCTCTTCACTCTCAGCTGATGACCTGGCTTCCTAATTCACTGAGAAAAAAAGAAAGATGATAAACAACTTGACTAGCTCCCATTAGCTGTCATGTGGTGTGTATGCCTTTTCTCCCACTATCAAGAAGGAACTCTGTGCTCCTACCTAATTCAAGCTTCCACTGTGCTCTCACACTCTTTTCCCTCTGGTCTTCACAAGGACTTTGTTTTAGAAATTCTTCCTTCTTCCTGCACTGCCACGTTTTCCTGTCTCATCTACCAACACACATTAAAAGATCCTCTTAATCGCATTTCCGCCTCCATCTACTGCTTCATCGCTCTCTTTCTCTTTACGGCAAGCCACTCTGGGGTTTATTTTTTGTTTTCCCCATTTTTTTTCCTAAACTCACTCTACTCAGGTTTTCGTGTTTACAACAATGCACCAAAACTATTCTTATAAAGGTCACCAGTAACCCACATATTGCCAAATCCAATGGTCAATTCTTAGTCCTCATCTGACTTGGCTTCGCAACAGCATCTTTCATAGTTGATTACTCCGTCCTTCAAATGCTTTCTTTTTTTTTTTTTTGAGACGGAGTCTTGCTCTGTCGCCCAGGCTGGAGTGAGTGGCGCGATCTCGGCTCACTGCAGGCTCCGCCTCCCGGGTTCACGCCATTCTCCTGCCTCAGCCTCCAGAGTAGCCGGGACTACAGGCGCCGCCACCTCGCCCGGCTATTTTTTTGTATTTTTAGTAGAGACGGGGTTTCACCGTGTTAGCCAGGATGGTCTCGAACTCCTGACCTCGTGATCCGCCCACCTCGGCCTCCCAAAGTGCTGGGATTACAGGTGTGAGCCACCGCGCCCGGCCGAAATGCTTTCTTTACTTAAATTTCACAACACTCTGCTTTCCTGGTTTTCTTCCTACTTTTAGCTGGTCCTTCTCTGGTTTTCCTCATCCCTCCACCTCCAAGCATTGGTGTAACTCACCACTCCGTTCTTTGACTTATCTTTTCTACCTGAACTCATTTTTGAGATCTCATCCAGTATTTTAGCTTTAAATAGTATGTATATATTGAAGATTCTTAAATTTACATCTCTAATGTCTAGGGAGTTTTCAGGATAGTGAAGACATGAGACTATTTGGAAGTTTTAAAGAATGAGACAGTGGGGAGAAAAAGTGACGGAATTAGAGGAGGGGCGGAGGGATCAGCCTGAGCAGGGCAGGAGCACGACCTGCAGTTTAAATGGCTAGAAAGCATGCAGGCAAGTTCTTGGGCAGGAAGGGGTGATCTGAGGAACTCCCCAGCTTACGGCCTTAATATGCTCAGTTAAAAATAGGTGAAATAATATTATAAATGTGAAAAAAGGATGTGATAAAAAGTCTGAAAAAAGAAGCAAGAGTTGAGAAGAGCTGACGAAGGAAATAGGAGAAAGCTAATTCATGTGTAAAACGATTTGAAAACTCTAGGTGAAGGTGAAGACTATGAAATTAGTGGCTCCGGTCTACACAATCACATGATTTTCTCCCAAAGCTGATAGCAGGCTAAGTCCGACAAGAACAACAAAGGGGAAAGATATTTGCAAGCAGTTATTAAACAGTGACAAAATGACAAACCTGTAGCTACAGGGGAGGAAAAATACCCTGGAATAGTGGAGAGCTTGGGAATAATGGGATAGTTGAGACTAGAAGCTTTTATTAAATCTGAGAATAGGTGCATTGGATATTAGACAATAGGTAAGGTGGGGACAACAGCAAGTTGTTGCCAGAGAATGGGATTCTGCAATTTGAGATTTTAAAACTGGAGCAATTCCAGGTAATGGACATGGAAAGTGAGTAAGAATGAAGGCCACTGGAAATGAGAACTAAAGAACTATAAGGCTAAAGAAATTCAGCAGAAAAGAATGTAAGAAGGGAAATGGCATTCTGGCTAGATAAGCTAGGTCTCAAAGCAGCACATTTGATGGTTTTTAGAGTGCACAATGGAGGACTGAGGATGACACTGATTTCCCTCAAGCCTACCATGGAACCAGGAAGAATGAGTGTCTACTTGAAAGGAGCATGGGGAGATGGTTTACATAAGCCTCATTAACTACTATTAATAAAGCATATTATTTACAAAAAATCCAAAAAGATAAATACCAGGTAAAAATCAGTTTAGGATCTAATAAATCTTAGATTGTTTTGTATCTTTCTGTTTCTTCATGGAGATCATGGGTCAGTGGGTTGGCCCTGTTTTTCCTTATTTTGCTGTTCATCATGATCTGTAGGAATGCAACCAAGATTATTCTTATCCATGATGAAAAATGAAGATGAAGTACAGCATATGCATAAAGGATGTATTATTTGGCCTGCAAAATTACTGAATTCTTGATTTAGCTAAATGCCTTCTGATAGTTTAATTGCATTCCAATGAATAATAAAAGTGGAAACATTATAATCTTTAATCATGGTTTACTTTAGTTCTTTGAATGTATTTACAATGGCTATTCTGAAGTCTTTTTCTGGTATATCTGATATCTGGTTGCAATCACAAGCAGTTTCTGTTACCTGCTTTTGTCCAGTAGGGCCATATATTCCTGTTTCTTTGCATATTTCACAATATTTTGTTATAAAAACTCACATTTCAGATAATACACTGTAGCAACTCTGAGGACTACTAACAATTCCCCGCTCCCTGGGGCTGTTACTGCTATTTGCTTATTTGCTCTTAGTTTAGTGCCAAGCTGGACTGTTTTAATGAAGACTATCGCCCCCAGTGTTAAGCCTCTGACACTGCTCCTCAGGGAGGCCGTTTGGGGTATGCCTTCAGTCACCCTGGGATGACAGTAATTTGGGTAGCACTCTAGTTTCCTTTTTCTTGACCATACCAAGATGTTAAGCTCTACTAATTTGGGGTCCTTTGAAGGAATAATTTCCATGGTCAGTTTTTAATATTTGTAATGGCCCCAGGAGGGCTCCTTACAGCTGTCTCTTTCCCTAGTTCTCTTCCGCAAAGCAGCCAACCTACAGTTTAGCCTGTTATCTTAATTGAATTTGTCAGTGTCCTCCAAATTACCTTTCACCACAACCTCTGCTTGTTTTTGAGTGTGGCTCTTAGGCTTGAACTTCTGCGTTTTCTGTTGATGATGAAGTCAGTTTCTCTGGGAAGAGATAAGGAGCTATTTGTTTTACCTGTTGCCCACACCCTCCACTTCTCACCCCACAAAATCTGTGGGCTGGGCTCTGGGGCTGGGAGTGGGACCAATGGTGTAACTTCAGGTCTTCTTGACTTGCCTCTCTCAGTGTGGAACCTGCCTTACAAGTTGAGACAAGAGCAATCAGGGTCCCAGTATTCTTAGTAGCACGGAGCCCAAGGTGGAGCTTCCATTTCACAGGTGAGGGCTGGGTGGGAGAAGGGAGCTCCCACTTCTCAGCTGCACTCCCCAGAACTAGCCTCAGCAACAAGTAGCTGGGGGCAGGATGAGAAATGCTGATATCCTGTTTCTCTGGGAAGAAAGCCCTCTGAATGGGTACCGAGGAGAGAGGAAACACTCTGTTCTTGGCTGCACCAGTTTGGAATAAGTTTCCATTCAACAAACTGGGACAGGGTAGGGAGGGAGTTCTTAGTTCAAGCATCCTAGACTCTCACTTTTCTTACAGATCTTCTTAAACAGATGTTTTTTAATGTGCTGTATGACTCTAAGACCACTTCCAGAGACTCTGAAGGAAGGTCTTAAAATTTTTTACCAGTTTCAGTGGGAAGTGGGCCAATGGAGTTACTCACGCTGCCATGATGAAAGTCGATTGTTTAAGTTTGTTCACTTTTACTCAGTAAAATTCCGTTGTGTGAATATACTGTACCACAGTTTATTTATCCAGTCTGTTATTAATGGACAGTTGAGTTCTTTCCAGCTTTTTTTGCTAATATCACACTGCTACTATAAGCATTCTTATACATATATCCCACTGCACAGGGGCAAATATTCTTGTTGCATATAGAGTATATATAGGAATGGGATTTGTGTATCGAAAGTTATGCTAATGTTTAACTTTATAAAACAGTTGTAAATTGTTTTCCAAAGTAGTAGTTTCTTTCTTTCTTTCTTTTTTTTGGACAGAGTCTTGCTCTGTTGCCCAGGCTGAAGTGCAGTGGTGGGATCTTGGCTCATGGCAACCTTCTGGGTTCGAGCGATTCTCCTGCTTCAGCCTCCTGAGTAGCTGGGACTACAGATGCACACCACCATACCTGGCTAACTTTTAGTAGAGACAGGGTTTCTCCATGTTGGTCAGGCTGGTCTTGAACTCCTGACCTCAGGTGATCCACCTGCCTTGGCCTCCCAAAGTGCTGGGATTACAGGGGTGAGCCACCGTGCCCAGACCAAAGTAGTAGTTTCAACTGGCATGCCCAACTAACAGGGTATAAAAATCTTTACTGATCTACATTCTCTTCTACCGCTGTCATTAACAAACTTAATTGTTGCTAATCTAATATGTACAAAATTATATCTTATTGTAGTCACTAATAAGAGTAAATATATTTATGTTCATTTTTTGTATACATTTCCTCTTCTGTGAATGCCTATTTATTACTTCTGTCCCTTTTTTTTTTTTTTAAACTGTCTTTTTCTTATGATTTGTAGTTTTCTACATATCCTAAGTATTGTCTTAAATTTTGGAAGTTTTTGGTTTACCTTTTCAATTTCTCTAAGAAAAGAAGTTCTAATTTTAATATGGTTGAATTTTATCAATCTTTTGTGATAGTGCTTTTTGTGGCTTATTTAAGGAAGATTTCTCTAACCTAAGGAGACAGATTTTAAAATTATCTTTGAAAAATGTTTGCTTGTTTTCCACATGCATATCTAACTGTACTAGTACCATTCGTTGAACAGTCCCTCTTTTTCCACTGATTTACAATGCCACCTTTCTCATATATGAAAGTTCCATTGCACTTCTGGGCCCTTTATTCTGTTCCAATGGTCAGTTTGTCTCTCCCTATGCCAATGCCATTTGATTACTGAGGTTTTATGATAACGCTCATTATTTGAAAGAGTAACTTCCCCATTTTTTTCCTTCTTTCAGAATGTGTTTGCTAATTCAGGCCCCGTGTTTTTCCATATAAGTTTTCAAATCAGCTTGTCAAAAAACATGAACATACACACACACGTGTGCATACATGTGTGAGCACACATTTACCTACCCCATTGGGATTATGGCAATTACACTCAATTTATAGATTAGGGGTTACGAACTAGGCCAACAGGCCCAATTATGTTTGTAGAAATATCTAAGTAGCAGAATGTTCTGTAAAAATTTTCAATTTGAGTACCTGTAACAACATCTAGACTCCAGTTAGCTATATAGCTTATCCCACTGACTATATTACATTGATTCAATTCAAAACTGTTCTTTCTCTGACTGGTCCTAAAAGTTTTTACATTTTCCACTAGGTTATCTCAATCATTCTTGCCTAGGGTTTTCTTCCAGGTACCAAATACTCTTCTGAAGATGCCAGCGTCACTTTCATTGGTTGAAAACATTTTAAAATTTCTTTTCAGATTCCTTATTTGACCCATGTGTTATTTTAAAATGTGTCATTTAATCTCCAAATATTTTGGGATGTTTCAGCTATCTTTCTGTTACTGATTTCTAGTTTAAGTCTACTGTGGTCTAAGACCATACTTTGCATGACTCCTATTCTTGTAAATTTTTTAAGTGTGTTTTATGACCCCAAATCTGGTCTATCTTGGTGAATGGTTCCAGGTTAGCTTCAGAATGTATATTCTGCTATCATTAGATGAAATATCCTATAAGTGTCAATTAGAGCCAGTTAATTGATGGTGCTATTCTATTCAGGTATATCCTTATTGGTTTTCCTTCTGCTGAATCTGTCAATGAAGGACAGAAGGCTCTTGAAATCTCCAAGTATGACAGCATCCAAGAGCACACCTGTTTCTCCTTGCAGTTCCATCAGTTTCTGCCTCATGTGCTTTGATGCCCTGTTGTTAGGTATACATACATTATAGATAGTTATGTCTTCCTGGAGTACTCACCCATTTAAAAAAATCATTATGCAATGCCTCTTTCTATTCCTGATAATTTCCCTCACTCTTAAATCTGGTTTATCTGAAACCAGTATAGCTACTCCAGCCTTCTTTTGATTAGTGTTGGCAATTATTCTATCTGTATCTTTACATTTAAAGTGGGTTTCTTATAAACAACATGCATAAAATACGTATCTACACTGACTGTTGATATATCTGAATTGATATCTACCATATCTAACTATTGCACTTGAGTTTTGTTTCATTTTTTTGTCTTCTACTCTTTTTTTGCCTTCTCTGGTTTTAGCTGAGTATTTTACATAACTTGATTTTCTCTCCTCTCTTAGAATGTCAATTCTACTTATTAAAAATATTTTTTTTAGTGGTGGTCCTGAAGTTTGCAATATACATTTGCAACTAATTTAAGTGCACTTTCAAATAACACTATACCACTTCATGGGTGGTACAAGTATCTTATAACAAAAGTATTCCCAATTCCTCCCTCCTGTTCCGTATACCATTGCTGTCATACATTTCACTTATCCATACAATTTGATCATCCAATATTGTGTTATTATTTTGATTAAACTGTTATCTATTATATCAGTATTTTAAATGTGATTTAGTTTTATATTCATGTATTCCTTTTCTAACTTAACTGTCTTCCTTTCTTCATGCCAAGTTCCTGATATATCATTTTTCTTCTTTTTGAAGAACATCTTTCTTCAAACAAAGAAGAAATGTTTCTTTGAACATTTCTTGTAAGTCAGATCTACCGGTGACAAATTCTCTCAAATTTGGTTTGTCTGAGAATGTATTTCTTTTTCACTTTTGAAGGATAATTTTCACTGGATCCAGAATCTACATTGGTAAATTTTTCTTTCAAAATTTTAAATATTTATCCACACTCTTCTTGCTTAAAAAGAAATAGGATATAATTCTTACCATTGTTTTTCTACAGATAAGGTGTTTTTCTTCTTTCGCTTCTGTCAAGATTTTTTTCTCTTTCTTTTGTTCTTTAAAATTTTTCTAGCTAGGTGCGGTGGCTCAAGCCTGTAATCCCAGCACTTTGGGAGGCTGAGGCGGGCGGATCACGAGGTCAGGAGATTGAGACCATCCTGGCTACCACAGTGAAACCCTGTCTCTACTAAAAATAAAAAAAATTAGCCAGCTGTGGTAGCGGATGCCTGCAGTCCCAGCTACTGGGAAGGCTGAGGCAGGAGAATGGCGTGAACCCGGGAGGCGGAGCTTGCAGTGAGCCGAGATTGCTCCACTGCACTCCAGCCTGGGCGATAGAGTGAGACTTTGTCTCAAAAAAAAGAAAAAAAAAGAAAAAAAAATTTCTGCAATTTGAATATGATATAACTAGACATTTCTTGGTATTTATTCTGCTTGGTGTTTTTGTAAACTTCTTGAATCTATGGCTTGACATTTGTTAATAATTTTGGAAAATTTTCAGTCACTATTATTTCAAATATTTCTTTTCCTCTTTTTTTTCTGGCATTCCTGTTACTTATATGTTATACCGTTTGTAACTGACTCACGGTTTTTGAATATTCTGTTTTTCTCAGTCTTTTTGGTCCTCTTTGCTTTTCAAGTCGGGGATTTTCTACTGACATATTTTCAAGCTCACTGATTCTTTTCTCTGCCAGATCCATTACACTGATGGGCCCAACAAATGCATTTTTTTTTTGAGTCAGGGTATTGCTCTGTCACCCAGGCTGGAGTGCAGTGGTGCAATCATAGTTTGCTGTAGCCTCAAACTTCTGGGCTCAACTGATCCTCAGCCTCCGAAGTAGCCAGGACTATAGGTGTGTGCCAACACACCTGGCTAATTTCAAAGGCATTCTTCATTTCTGTAACACTATTTTTGATTTTGAGCATTTCCTTTTAGTTTGTTCTAAGAATTTCTCTGCCTCTGTTTACATTACATTAAGTGCTGTGCACTTTTTCCATTGGAGCCCTTAGCATATTAATGTTATTTTAATTCCTGGTCTGATAATTCCAAATATCTGCTATATATAAATCTGATACTGATGTTTGCTTTGTCTTTCCAGATTGTGCTTTTTCTTTTTAACATGCCTTTTGGTTCTAAGTCAGGCATGATGCATTTGGTAAAAGTTACTGAGGTAGACTGGCCTTTTATGTTTACCTGGGTAGGAATTGGTTGTGTTTACTGTTTGTTGTCGTTGTAGGTGACAGAGGCTAAAATTTCCTCTGGTACCTTTTTTTTTTCTCTTTCCTGTTGTCTTTTCTCTCCTTAAATAAAATCTAAGAGGTAAGTTCTTTCAGTCCTGCCTTATTATTGTACGGGGGCCTGCTCTGTCGACGTGGTGGTGAGGTGAAAAGGGAGGCAGGTATTGCACAGTCCTATGATCAGCTGTCAGTCTCTTAGTCAGACTGTGTGACTGTGAAGAGATGCACCCTTCAAAAGCGGTTCTCAGTTTTTTTGTTTTTCTGCTCCCTATGGTGAGACAAGAAGGCCAGAGGGGGCTAGATTTGGGAATTTCCATTCCCCTAAGTTGGCTGGGCTCCAGTAAAAAAGTTTCTTTTCTGTGCTGGCCTTTCTTGAGGAGAAGGAAATACTCTGGGAGTGTCTAAAAATGGCTACTTTTCCCTCCCAGTGATGGAGAGGGGAGAGCATTTTTCTTAGATCTTCACTGTGAGAACCTGGCAGAGTTTCGCAAGGTAAAAATCACAAAAGCGTATGGGCTTCTCTGTGGCTGGTTCTTCAGTAGTTGTTACCTCCCAAGCTAGTTCACACTGAGACTCCAGCAATTAATTACCCTTCAAATATTCCTACCTAAGCCGGCTCCAGTGGTGGGTTCTTATTGGTGTCTGTTGGCAGTAAGCTGACTCTATGGACCTGCTTGCCTTCAGTTTCCAGCTCAAGTGTGACCTCAATTCTCTGATGAATCTAACAGGAATTCATGATGTCCAAGTGTTTCACATGTCAGAGGCTAAACTACTTTTTAAGAGAAATCTTTTTGCATATCTTTGACTACTTATATTATGAACTTACTGCATTAATGTGGGTAAATATCTTTAAGGTTTCTAATATACACAAACTTCCCTGCAAAAAAGCTGTAATAAAATAACCTAGGCTGGGCGAGGTGGCTCATGCCTGCAATCTCAGCATGTTGGGAGGCCAAGGGGGGCGGATCACCTGAGGTGAGGAGGTTGAGACCAGCTTGGCCAACATGGTGAAACTCCGTCTCTACTAAAAATACAAGGCCAGGTGCGGTGGCTCACACCTGTGATCCCAGCACTTTGGGAGGCCGGGGAGGGCGGATCACGAGGTCAGGAGATTTGAGACCATCCTGGCAAACACGGTAAAACCCCGTCTCTACTAAAAAATACAAAAAATTAGCTGGGCGTGGTGGCACACGCCTGTAATCCCAGCTACTTGGGAGGCTGAGGCAGGAGAACTGCTTGAACCCGAGAGGTGGAGGTTGCAGTGAGCCAAGATCGCACCACTGCACTCCAGTCTGGGTGACAGAGCAAGACTCCGTCTCAAAAAACAAACAACAAAAAACAAAAACGAAAATTAGCCAGGCATGGTGGCGGGCACCTGTAATCCCAGTTACTCAGGAGGCTGAGGCAGGAGAATTGCTTGAACCTGGGAGGCAGAGGTTGCAGTGAGCCGAGATAGTGCCACTGCACTCCAGCCTGGGAGAGAGAGCAACACTCCGTCTCAAACAAACAAAACCCTAAACATATTTTTAGCACCGTATTTTCTGCTCACAAACCTTCAATGCCATTCATCCCTGCCAAATGCCATTCATCTGGTGGTTGGAAAGGGTCACTGAAGTTTTCTGGATAATCCGGACCTTATCTGTTTTTCAATTTCATCCCTCACTACTGCTCAGAGTAATCCTTTCATTCCAGTGATTACTGAATTTACTGTCCCTAGAATACACCATGATCACTCATTTTGTTTTTGTTCGTCATCCCTCAATGTTTATAATGCTGCCCCAAGTTCTCTCAGCCTTTTTGAATTCAATCTATACTATGACTGCTCACCTTGCTCTCACCCATTTCAGCTGCTGCATATTTATAGCGAGTATTCCAGTACATTTAGGAAGGTGTCAGAAAGCCAACAAGTTTTCATAGACTACTTCTTCAACACGGGCACAGAGGATGGGGCCAAATCCACTCTATGCAAAGTGAGGACTAGTTTAGATAATAAAACTAAGAATTTCTGAATTCTGAAACAAATGTAAGTTGGCTGCTTATTAAATAAAATTATGTAATTATAGTTTTTCAACTTGTTTCTCATTTTTTTCAGGATTTTCTATCTGTGACATTATGACTGCTCTCCTAACTTCTCAAATCTAGTTTCATTTTTTTTTTTGGCCCAATTTAAAACATGGATAAAGTAATTACTAATGACATATTTAGTGGCAATTAAAATTTAAACTATTTTTCCTGTCTCTTTAGAGAAACCTATATACAAAACAACTATTTCAAGATAAATATAAAAGTATAAGTAGTGTCACAAGAAATGAAAAGTCTAAATAAGCAAATGCATGGTACAAAGATGATAATTAAAATGAAGAAAAGCTGTTATCAATCCTGAAAAACAGGTTTTTCAGCTCTGAAGTTAGATTTTTTTTAATTAAAAAAAGACCCAACTCACGTTCCATTTGCTCAAACATCACCGAGAAGAGGAAGTCCCGTGGTGTCATATAATATTCTCCTCCATGTTCAAGTGAGGAAAACTGCATGAAGCGCTGCTTACGAAGAGACAGTTTCCCCATTAGTCCATGTTCAACATTTTTCTAAAAGAAAAACAAATTGCAATTTAAGATTTTTTTCAGTGTTATTCCCAGTCACTTCTAGGACAATCTTTAAAAAGCAATTTTCACGCCTGGATCTGACAATCTCCAAACTTTCAAAATCATTCATTTAACAAATATTAACTGAGTGCCTACTTTGCACTGAAGATACAACAGTGAATTAGACTAACTTGTGGGAAGTGACATTCCAAAAAGGGAGAATGGCAATTAAAGAATAAATGTATAAAATAATGTAAAAAAGTAAGAAGTACTACAAAGAAATATAAAGCAGGATAAGAAAGGGATAAGGTGGTAATACCTTACGATAGTCAGAGAAGGTCTTTCTAAAGAGGTAACATTTAGAAAGACTAAACGAAGTGGAGTCAGTGTGTCCTGGGGGGGGGTCTCTGGAAGAAAAGCATTCTAAGCAAGCACAAAGTCCATGAGGTGGGAACAAGTTTGGTGTGGTCGAGGAACAGCAGAAAGGCCAACGTTACCAGAGTGACTGAGGAAAGAAAGTGGCAGAAGAAAGTCAGGAAGGCAACAGAATATGTAAAGTTGTGCTTTCAAAAAGATAAAATACATCCTATTAGATAAATAGCTTTGCTTTCAGAAATGTGAGAGAACAATGGGTAGAAAGAGCCAGAAGAAGAAGGATGGGTAAAATATTGTGGAATATATAGGAATATAGTGGAAGAGTCTGCGCTTCAGGCAGCAGGACTTAGACCCTGACTAAATGCTAATGAAGACAGTACTGAAATCTTTATAAAGAACTTTTCACTGAGCACTTTCTATGTATTAGGCACTATACTAATTAAGTATTCACATAGATTATTTAGTTAATCCTCACAATAACTCTGAACAGTAGATACAGCAGTAGGTACAGAAACTGAAAAGTAAATGACAGAGGCAGGCTAAAAAGCTAGGTCTGACTCAAAGGGTTTTAATCTCTTAACAACCACAATATCCTCCCTACACATGACTGGGCATGGTGAACTAGGGAGACTGGAGGAAGATGACACAGCAGTTAACAGGCACCTATGTCAATGCACGAACCTTGATACAAGAACATATCATCTGTGAAATCCAATAGCAGGCTTTCATCCTGGATTGCTTTCCTGATGCACTGCTCTAACCTGGATGACAGTATCCTTCCTGGACATATCACCTACTTTTCACACTTAATACTGATTCTATAATTCTCCCTGACACACAGGCAATGTTCAGTGACTGCCGATCTGAATTGAAATGGGAAAAACATGAATTCCAGTTGCTTAAATCTCTCCAAATTCAAAGCTGTTCAAAGCCCTTCTTTTTGGCTGATTTCAGTTCTCTGACCAGTATTAATTTTCTCTCTTAATTAGACAATAGGCTTCCTTGAGCAGCTAGTTTTACACATCTTTTGTGTTGTCAGTGCCTACCAGAATATTGCACATGTAGAGAATATCAATAATATTGTAATGATCTGTACCCTTACCTCCCCTTTGCCTTTCCTTCTCTTTTTCCTTAAGTGACTACTACAAAAATAACTCAAGGGGAATGTTTTAATTACATAAGTCCACACTTACCATCCCAGTAATCAGAAAACTAAATTTTATTGATACTTTCTGAACATTTTATATGTGAGGCAAATATACTTACATACACACATAGTAAAATATAAATATCTATACGTAACAATAGATATACCATTTTATTTAACAAATTGTTATTAAATATCTGTAGGAAAACAGTGGTAGATAAACTAATTCCTATCAGAAAGTACTAAGCGTTCTGGCAACGAATTTACAAGTATATGGCTGAGATGAGGATGAGAGGGTGGGTAAGAGTATTCTCAGTAAATGTCATGGCATTCACCAAGTCCTAGATATGAGGAAGAATACAGCATATGTTAGAGAACTGAAAGAAGGTGAACATGGGCACGTACGCTGTGAGTTTAGAGAATTTTTATATCTGCTTTACTAATGTTAATATATAGTATATTACAAGATTAAAAGTTCAATAGTCTATACAGAAAAAAAGTATGTTCTCACATCTCTAAATGAATGTTGGCTCTTTTAAACTTCCTCATAACTAAGTTGTTCATGGCTGGTAAAAAATAATATGTATGTTTTCAACCAACAACTTAATTCTTTTTGTAAAAATAAGCTCTTCTTTCCAAACCTCAACCAACTAAAAAAGGTCAGTTATTCATTTATGCCTGTCCTCTACTGGTCCCATAACAAGACAAGCCATCAACTCTGTTTCTTCTGATTGTCCTTTACCTTGCAGTAATCTTACTCTTTCCTGATCCTAATATCAAATCTCATCAAAAAGTAAAAACACTAACCTCCCACTCTCTTACAGCAAGACATGAAAACTATTTTCAAAGAAATTCCGTTTTTGTTTTTGTTTTCTTCTAGGAGGATTAGACCCCACAGACTCCTCTATCTTATGGTTACCATTTTTACATGCTTATATATGCCTGTAACTCACAGGATAACATTTTTGAAGGGCTTGAGTCAGTTACTCAGGGAAGTGCCACCTTACTGAGTTGAAAGGTTGATTGAACTGTCATTCCTTTGAATTTTGGGTAAATATCCACGGTAGTGAACAAGAAAAGGTAGAGGAATTGAAACTAAAGCTCGCTTTCTTCCAGAGGTTCATTTCCAAGCTTGAGGCCGTCACTGAATTGCAGACCATGAATTTAGAAGGTCACTTACATAAAAATGACCTCTGAATCTGTCCGACTGCCATGCCTCTACCAGTACACAGTGAGGTATAAAACCTTCCAACAACCCTATCAACATCTCCCCACTTCATTTTGGCATGTAGGTTTTCCTTCCGGCTACTCCATAGTCTAAATAAACCTATTCTACTACTCACAAACCTTTCAACTCCCACTGTTGGCACCAATAATGTCTTTCCTTTTCCTAATCCTCTCTACTACCTCTCATACTCTGCCTATAGAGTACAAAACTATCATCTGGAGATCATCACCACGGCAGACTGTAATCCTCCCATTTCCCTTATGAAATATGCAGAGGAAGCCCCCAAGTCACCATCTCCTACTATCAGAATCTTTCTCTTCATCCTAAGCCCCACCTTTTCTGAAGAAAACACTGAATTGAGCATCTACTAATTTGAGGAGACTCTAGGAAGAGGCAGAACACATAAGAATCAAGGGGGCGACTCTGTAGTATTATAATGTACTGTAGGATGATATATTCATATATAACACTCTGTATTATAGTATCTAACGTTCATTAAGTATGTAGTATATGCACAGCAGGGTGCTAGTATCTTTACATACCTGTTCTTACTCAATCTCCACAATGCCCTTAATAGTAGACACCATTTTTGTCATCCTCATTTTACCAAAAAAAAACCCAAAAACCAAAAACCAAAAACACCCGAAACACTTAAGGCTTGTGAAAGGTAACCAGCTTGCCTAGATTGTAAGTGATAGCATAGGCAGTATGACATCAACCCCACTGTCTCAACCACGATCCTATACTACCTCCTGTTAGAATAATATAAATTAGGAAAATAGAAAAAGCAGTGTGGGTAATGGTAGTTGAGAAAGTTTTTCTGAAAAGAATAGGATTTAAGCTAAACTTCAGAGAAAAGTAACCAAGAACAGAACTAGAATGAGTCACCCTTTAGTTCCTGGGCTAACTGTTGTCCACTTCCTAAATGGTAGGTGTTACTTCTCTAGTTCAATCAAATTTAAAGTAAGTAGGATACACTGAATGTGTTTCTTTGCTACAACAAAATTTACGTAAGGAAAAAAAAAAAAAAAGTATTGTTCTGAAATTACCAGAGCCTTTCTAATTCCAAGTTGATGAACCAACATGGATTTTTTTTTAGGTCATCTTTATTATACAGTAGTAGAATTTTAAAAGTACATTTTAAAGGATCACTAATATAATCAATGTGCATTCTATATTTATGCTTATTTCATAGAATTTGGAAGATTAATTTGCCAATGCCATTTTTAACCTTCTATTCATCTGTCAGGCTTAGCTTGCTTTACTTCATTTTTACAACAATTCTGATCAAATCTCAGACTTACTGGATAGATTTAATGGTCAAGAATGTAATAACCACAATATTGTTCCCAAGAAGAAAAAAGGTGCCTTATTATATCATTTCCACGAATGCACTGTAATAAAAAACAAGTTGTCTGTTTTTTGTCTATTTTTTCAACTAAACTCTTGAAGCATAAATTTCATCTTTGTTTCACTGTACTGTGGAAAGCATTTGGCCTGGTGCCTTATACATATTGGGACTATAACCGACATGCGACATAGAATTTTAAGAGTTACCAGGGACTTAGAGATCATCTAGTCCAACACTTCTGTGCAAAGGACCAGAAGTCAGGTCTTTTGAGTTCCATACCATGTTTGGTTAACTAGTTTGCTTATTAACTACTTCAGATAAATGCTGGGAACAAGTGGCTAATGTCCAAATGCTGCTAATTTATAGCCTAAGGTAATGCATGCCAAATTATCCCTTATTAGTAACCCTGAACAACTAAAAACATAGTTTACAACAAGCCTTTGGCAGAAAATGTAAACTATTTCTTAACTCTGTGTTCTCCTTTCTTTCGTCACCTCTTCCTTCCTTCTATCTGTGTGGTTTTCCTGACAACATACATGCGTGCTCTCTCTTTTCCCAGTTTTGTTTCTCTTTCCTCTTAGGTTTCAGGATGCTTTTGTTTGTTTTTGTTGCTGCTATTTTCATATTCCCTGAACAACCCATGTTGCTTTGGGCACTCATTTAACCTCTGTTGTCTCTTTTTCACTGTGGCATATTCGTGGTAGGTTAGGCTTGGTAAACTGAGCTAAGGCAAAGAAAATGGCTTGTAGACTTAAGTAAGTACAGTTAGCACATCAGTTTGGATGGGGAAGATCAGGAGGTATAATAAATGTCAAGATATCAAAGTTATTTGAGACCAGCCTGAGCAATGTAGTGAGCCTCTGTCTCTATAAAAAGAATAGAAATTAAAATTTTTTTAAAAATCAGAATTAGGCTGGGCACGGTGGCTCACGCCTGTAATCCCAGCACTTTGGGAGGCCGAGACGGGCAGATCACGAGGTCAGGAGATCGAGATCATCCTGGCTAACACGGTGAAAACCCGTCTCTACCAAAAATACAAAAAAATTAGCCGGGCGTGGTGGCAGGAGGCTGTAGTCCCAGCTACTCGGGAGGCTGAGGCAGAATGGCGTGAACCCGGGAGGCGAAGTTTGCAGTGAGCCGAGATTGAGATCGCACCACTGTACTCCAGCCTGGGCGACAGAGCCAGACTCCTTCCAAAAAAAAAAAAAAAAAAAGAAAGAAAAAAAATTACATCTAATAACAGTACAAATACAAATACCTAGCTTAATATTGTTTACATAGTAGGCAATGAAAAAGTTCATTAATTCATTCTCAAACATTTAAGAAACTGTTGTGTCACTGTTCTGGGAATATATAGACAGATACTATGAAGTCTCCCCTCTTAAGGAGTTTACAAAGGGAAGTATTAGATAGCAAATACACAGTTAAAAGTACTGGCTCTGCAACCAAACTGCTTGGGATTCCAATTCTAGTTATGTCACTAGGTATGTGACCTTGGACAAATTATCTCTCTGCACCTCACCTGACTCATGTGAAAAATGAGTAAAGGGGACTCAAACTGCCTAGATTTAAATTCTAGCTCTGTCACTTGGGCAACATTACCCCAGTTGATCTGTGAAATGCAAAAAACAACAGTATCTATCTCAAAGTTGTTTTTTTTAATGAGCCTTCAATGAAATAATACACATAAAACTCAGCATAGTGCCCAGTACACATTAAATGTTCTAGAAGGTTAGCTATTAGTATTATGATAGATAATTTTAACAAACGCTCTAGGAGAACTATACATAAATTCTATGAGAAGGCAGAGAGCCAATAAACTGCCTTGTAGACTTAAGGTGAAACTACGTCTCTACTAAAAATACAAAAGTTATCTGGGTGTGGTGGCATGCGCCGGTAACCCTAGTTACTCATGAGGTTGAGGCAGGAGAATCACTTGAACCTGGGAGGCGGAGCTTGCAGTAAGCCGAGATCACGACATTGCACTCCAGCCTGAGCAACAGAGCAAGACTCCATCTCAAAAGAAAAAAAAAAGGAAGGCATTACAGAGTAGGAGATATTTAAACTGGATCTTAAAGGATAAGCAGGAGTTTGCCAAGACTGGGAACAATAGTAGAGTAAGCTATGCTAAAGTGCTAAAGTTGGCTCTGACATTTGGGGAGCCAGATTCATGATGCAGATGATCTATGAGGTATGTGACAAAAAATGGACAGAGGAAAGTAACAGCAGCCATACAATACTGCAAAGGTCATCATGAATTTTGACATTTTCTTTTTTTAATCTATAAAATAGCCACCATATATGTAAGACACTGGAGCCTATATGGAAATTTAGAATTGGATATTTGATACCATGATTCAGCACTCTTAATCTACCTATCAATCTAATAAACTTGGTTAGTTTCAAAACCCTGCCATATTAAAAACATTAAATTATAAGTGCTAGATTAAAGTACGCTAATGGCAGAAGGCAGACCTAACAGCCTGACGGTAAGGCAGGAGACAAAAATAATACAAAACAGTGACAAGTGAAATGAGTGACTGCAGCATAAGCTTTCATCATTGAGGTTTATTAAGCCAGCTGTAGGCTGTGTCCGGGAAAAACATAAGCTACAAACACATCTGTGGCTGTTGTTCTGGAGGTTTTCAGGAGTTTTTGTATTTATACATTTATACATTTCCTTAAAATGGGGGAAGGCATGTAGGAAGAGGGGCAGGTAAGGGTAAGGCAAATGGTTACATTCCTGTGAGACTTCGGTTAGTGCCCAGTGAATCTATATTTTACAGAAGGTAAGGTGAGTGGAGACAAAGGCAGTAGTAGTTCTCTCTTTGTTCTTCCCCTGGGGAGATACATTTGCAGTCGACATTATCAGTGTGGAATCTAACAGACTTTAGTTTTAGGAGCTAGACTTAGACTGTACATCTAAAGTTATAATTGGCATGCCCCTGTTTATGGGAGGCTAGCAAAGAATTTCCTTATGAATAGTCTGTGGGGTAGCCTTCCCACATGCCTAAGGCTTTTTTCCTTTCCAGGAGGACCTTGCTAGAGTATTCTGTTGCATGATTCAGCCTCCAGGCTTAAGTTTGGGGGTTCTGGGATTTCAAATTTTTCTTTATAATAGACGTAGCTGCAATTTCCTGGGCCCAATAAATGTTATTACATGCAATCAACAGCCCCAGGTCTATACATGGTGATGATCTTCTGTCCATGAGTAATTTATTATTAGAGAATATTAGAATGTAGAAAAATATGAAATACATTCTAGCTGTTTTTAATGTAAATAATAAAAAACAAATGTTTTCTTGCTTACACAGGTAATTTTAGCTACCTGGAAGATTCACATATACTACGTGCCTCATACTCCACCTGATGCCATATAAATTCAACATTACTGTCTGATTTTACTATATATTCAAAGTACTTCATAGAACCTATGTTATATAAAAATACTAGGGCTCTATCTACATAAACTGAAAACAGAGCTGTCAGTGGAAACGTATTCTCTTTCAGAAAAATAAAGGTAGACAGTTTGGGGTTTTCAAACACTGTTAACTGTCAAATAAAATTAGACTACAGGATGCAAATGTTTTCACCTTTCTGTTAACACACACTTTTCAAAGAGCTTACCACTAGTTTAGTCGTAGTCATAATGAGGTACCAATTTCAGGAAACGCATCGATATGAGTAACAATTCAGTATGCTGACATACAAGTTTAGGGATTTCAGGGTGTCAAAAGAAACTGGACTATTATCTCCTAGGACTAAGTCAATTCCTTACAAAGATAAAAAGTATTGTGTCTGGAATTTATTCCTTCTGGTGGGTTCTCTGTCACGCAGCGGACCTCGAGTTGAGTGTTACAGCTCTTAAAGATGGCGCCGGAAGAGCTGTTTGCTCCTCCTGGTGGGTTCGGAGTCTCACTGACTTCAGGAATGAAGCCCCCGACCCTCGACCCTTGTGGTGAGTGTTACAGCTCTTAAAGTTGGTGGGGACCCAAAAAATGAACAGCAGCAAGATTGATTATGAAGAGCTAAAGAACAAAGCTTCCACGGCCTTGAATGCGATCCCAAAGGGCTGCTGCTGCTGGCTCCAGCGGCCAGCTTTCATTCCCTTATTTGGGCCCACCCATGTCCTGCTCATTGGTCCATTTTACAGAGTGCCGTATGGTGCATTTACAATCCCTCTAGCTAGACACAGAGCACTGATGCGTGCATTTACAACCCTCCAGTTAAACAGAAAAGTTTTCCAAGTCCCCACACGACCCAGAAGCCCAGCTGGCCTCACCTCTCAGTATCATAAGGCAAACCATAATTTTAAGCAATTTATTTAAGATGTAAATTGCTTGGCTGGGTGCGGTGGCTCTCACGCCTGTAATCCCAGCACTTTGGGAGGGCGAGGCGGACGGATCACGAGGTCAGGAGATCCAGACCATCCTGGCTAACATGGTGAAACCCCGTCTCTTAATAAAAATACAAAAAAATTAGCGGGGCGTGGTGGCGGCGCCTGTGGCCCCAGCTACTCGGGAGGCTACGGCAGGAGAATGGCGGGAACCCGGGAGGCGGAGCTTGCAGTGAGCCGAGATCGCACCACTGTACTGCAGCCCGGGCGACAGTGAGACTCTGCCTCAAAAAACAAAAAAATGCAAATTTCCATAAAAATGTTGCCGCTCATGTCTAAAATCCTTGTTAAGTATTGAGGATTGTTTCAAGGTTACAGACGTTATCAGCACCAGAGGGAGCTGAAATCTCCAGGTATTTATTATAGAAACTGCTGCATAAGCCAATTTTTAAGATTTTTTTTCTTTGGATTTTGATTTTTACTCTCAATTTATATAAGAATCCACTTGGATTCTTTGAGTTGGAGCTACCAAGTAATAAAAAAGATTAAGAATCTACTTGGAAATAAAATCTGGGAAGGTCCTTTTCTCTATGACAGTTTTCTTAAAAAAATAAAAATAAAAAAGTACAATGTACCCTCCTGAGAGTGTTAACTCAATGAAAAGGTTACTATGACAAATGGATAAGAAACAGTAAATGGAAGTTCTTAAAACCTCCCTCCTTCTCCTGCTACTTGACAAAAAAACCCCACGAAAACCAAAAAGAAGTAAACACAGGCATGCTGAAGTGAGTTCCTAACCTCTCACTTTAAGTTTGTTCTAGATGATCTTCTGGATACTGAAAATTTCAACCAAACTGTAAGACAACACTAGTATTAAAAACCAGTTTCTTCCTTCAGAGAATAGCATGGTATAACGGAACTAGAAGACAGAATTCTGAACGACTTCATTGTTCTTAGGGCTACCATGCAGTTATGTGCTCCCCCACATCATGCATAGCAAGTCCCTTACATAAAACATCAGAAATGTGGGCTATTAAAAAAAAAAAAATCAAATAGGCTGGGCGCGGTGGCTCACGCCTGTAATCCCAGCACTTTGGGAGGCCGAGGCAGGAGGATCACAAGGTCAGGAGATCAAGACCATCCTGGCTAACACGGTGAAACCCCGTCTCTACTAAAAAATACAAAAAACTAGCCGGGCGAGGTGGCGGCGCCTGTAGTCCCAGCTACTCGGGAGGCTGAGGCAGGAGAATGGCGGGAACCCGGGAGGCGGAGCTTGTAGTGAGCCGAGATGGCGCCACTCACTCCGGCCCGGGCGACAGAGCGAGACTCTGTCTCAAAAAATAAATAAATAAAACATATAATGGAAAATACACTTTATTGAAACCAAGACTTGAATTTGCTACTCTATTTGCTGCCACCTTATTTATTTATTTTTTATTTTTTGAGACGGAGTCTCGCTCTGTCACCCAGGCTGGAGTGAGTGGCGCGATCTCGGTTCACTGCAAGCTCCGCCTCCCGGGTTCCCGCCATTCTCCTGCCTCAGCCTCCCGAGTAGCTGGGACTACAGGCGCCCGCTACCTCGCCCGGCTAGTTTTTGTATTTTTAGTAGAGACCGGGTTTCACCGTGTCAGCCAGGATGGTCTGGATCTCCTGACCTCGTGATCCCCCCGCCTTGGCCACCCAAAGTGCTGGGATTACAGGCGTGAGCCACCGCGCCCGGCCTGCTGCCACCTTATGTTTAAGCATACTAAGTATGAACAATTCTAGAGAACCTCAGGGGAAACTGATCCATTTTAGTTTCTCAGAAAATGTAAATAAAGTTAGAACCATAATGCCTTGATTGCTGGATTCAACCGTTTAAAAACTGTTGTCCAAGGAGTTATTAAAAAAAAACACACACAGTGGAGGATTAGACATAATTAAGATTATTCTGAAAAGGCACACATTGCCTTCATATATTATGTGGAGAAATAAAAGCAGTGGAATAAAAAATATTAACTTTAACCTTTATCTGAAAGAGATTTCCTAAGTTGCTTCTACAAACCTATTCGGTTGGCAGTGTATACAGTTACATATAAATAACCGACGGACTGGCAGGAGAAGCAGCTGCCTGAGGAACTAGCTGGTCAGGAAGAGAGGAAGGGTATGGAATGCAGTGGTGGAGATCAAAGAGCTGCTGAGGGCCTGTTGGTGGCTGCCATCCTATCCCTACCCCAGATGCAACTTAGAGTCTTCTGAGGTGGAAAGTGGTGGGAGTGAAGGGATGGATTCCTTCTATTGCCATGATGTGCTTCTCAAACCTGCATCTACTACTAAATATATGGAAAAAGAGGAGCAGAAGAAATGCTGGGATTTGGGGCTATACTGAACACATGAGAACCATCCACATGGTTCTAGTTAGATATAAAATGCTCCATGGATTTCAAGGATTACTTGTAATACAGTAAAAAATGTGACAAAGGAATTAAGAGCAATGAGTGATGTGAACTGGATAAAAGAGATCTTTGAAAGCTGATGACTTCTGTTAAAACATTTCACTAGTTTATTGCCTTTAAAGCAACAGGTGCTTCACCACTCTGTCTCTACTTTTTATCCATGAAGTGACTTATTGGAAAAAGTTAGTTCTCTGTTCTTTGTTTAACATTCTTTGGTCTCCACATTTCTCAGGAAGAAAGTGGGAAAAGAAGAAAGGGCCTTCCCTATAGCTTTCAATATATATACACGGCATTAGCCAAAATATAGTGAGACCTATTCATTTGGGGCTCTTATTTTGGAATTTGTAATAATCTGGATAAAATATAAAATTGCTCTGTTGTCTTTGAACTTTCTGTGGTGTAACTGGATGACTATCTCACCTTCTTAAAGAAACGTTTACAATCAGAAATTTTCATTTCATTAGACACAACTTTTCCATTTTGTTCTAAATTAGGGAGATTTTATTGTATATGAAACAAAATACTGCCAGACTAAATTAAAAATATTCACTGCATAAGCTATTCCTCACAATACATTCTACAAAATGACAGCCAATGAGACAACTGTCATTCCTGGGAAACCTGGAAGCTCTGGGAACTACTCTCTCTGGCTTCTGAAATATCGTCTGATCTATGATGGTCTAGTCTAGACTTTGTCCCAGAGACTGGAAGAAAGCTAGCATGGCTTGTTTTAGATGAGGATGGTAAGATGAAATGGCATATGCTTACACACACAGACACACAGACACACATAATTTTTTTTTTAACCCCATAGATTTCTATCTGGAGAAGAGTGGCCACTGTCAGGGATGCTGATGAGTAAAGAAACAAGCATCTTCCCTTCCAGTGCTTTCTCTTTCCTGATTAAGTAACTGAACAGAGTACTCATTTTTGCTTCTTCCATAACTACCTTCCAAGAGGTACACCATAACTACATATATTTCTGTTTCTGTTCGAAACAAAAAGTTTAAACTAAAAAAGCTTAAACTAGGTTTTGAATTAAAAAAAAAAAAGACTAGGCCGGGTAGGATGGCTCATGCCTGTAATCCCAGCATGTTGGGAGGCCAAGGTAGGAGGATCCCTTGAGCCCAAGAGTTCGAGACCAGCCTGGGCAACATGGCAAAACATAGTATCTACAAAAAAACACACAAATTAGCTGGTCATGCGGGCTCACACGTGTGGTCCCAGCTACTTCGGAGGCTGAGGTGGAGGTGGGCGGATCGCTTGAGCCTCGGAGGTCAAGGCTCCAGTGAGCCGAGATCGCACCACTGCACTCCAGCCTTAGTGAAAGAATGAGACGCTGTCTCAAAAAAAAAAAAAAGACCTTAATTTAAAATCTCAATATTCCCACCAAGGTATCATCAATCTCATTTATGGCAACTACAACTAAATTTTTCTTAAGAATTGAATTTATTTTCCTCCACAGGAGAAGGTAAAATACTACTTGTGAACTCTTTCTACAACTACTCAACCTTATCACCTTATTTAATAAACCTGTCTCCCATGACCAGACATCTTACAGAAACAAAATGGTGGGTGGAGGCACTCACTCCCTAGAGGGGAAGGCATAACAGGTGATGTTAGAGCAGAAGTATGAAAGGAACAACACGCATTTAGCAAATGTGTATGTTCCACAAGGATAAAATTTAAGTATTTTTCACACATTATTTCTTAACCATGACATTTTCATTTCTTACTTTTCACAATGAGATATGCACCAGACTAACATTTTTCAATGTTATATAATTAAATCTGAATAGAAAATTAGCAACAGGTCTGGTATCTTGATTTATCTTGACTGTGGTCTCTCTTTTCTGGGCAGCTGAGAAGTAGATGCAGAGCAGTAACAAGGAACTTCTGTGATATGAGCTCTAATTTCAGTAATCTTATGTACCCATGCAAAAAGGTTTCCTGGAAACTGAGACCTTCAAGTAAGTGGTGCTGTCGGGGGGCTGAGTCATAAACAGAGGCTACCACTAGGGATAACAACATTTAGGATATTATATCCTATAATATATGACACAGTATGAAGCAAAGAGGAGATGGATTAAAGGATCCCTCTCTTCTTCCTTCTAGCCCTTCTTGGGGAACAGCTGCAGTCTGTAGCTGTATTTTACAGTTTGTGACTGCAGTAGAAAAGTGATTCATTCATATAGTATTTTGCCCTGCTCCCACATTTTCTGTGACCCATTCAGACTTCCATATCCCAGTACTCAGCAAATGGCTGTCACCTCCATGTGCTTCCCCAGCTTATAGGAAACTGACAGTGAGGGTTCTTAAAGCTCATGGCTGAACATGACTGACAGCAGTTTGCCTATCATCAGATCTCTCATGCCCCACCTCAACCCTATACAAAATTTGCTTAAATACTGGAATTATTTTTTATAAAGCCCTGCAATGTATGTTGATTGCATACAAATAGATTTTTTTTGAGACAGAGTTTTGCTCTACAAACAGAAATTTTATCCAAAACAAAAATTGAACAAAAAATTTTAAAACTTTCAGGTAAATGGAATAACGAAGGTTTGAATTCAGCAGATTTGCGAATTTCTTACTTAAAAAATTATATTTCTTTTAAAAAAAATTCCACTGATAGTATTTTTTCTGAATTGGTCTTTGTACAATTCAGAAAACAAAACAAAATGTGTGTAAAATAAATATTGTACTAGCTCTCTTCAATGTAAATCTCAGTATTGATCACTGTTAACAAGATTTTCCTAAAACAGATTTGACTTGCTGGGGTGTCCTTAGAGCTTCAGTAGTCACTTGACTGACTTAAATATTAACTTCAGTAAACCTTTCCAAAAGACAGATTAAATAATCATTTACTTGCCTCTGACTAATTAAACACCTTACAAAGCTAAGCATGTAATATAGCTCCCTGTTAAATTTGGCTAACTTACTTGTTAACAGTTAATTTTGGGCTGGGCTTGGTGGCTCATGTCTATAATCCCAGGACTTTGAGAGGCTGAGGGAAAAGGATCAGCTCAGGCCAGGAGTTGTAGACCAGCCTGGGCAACATAGCAAGACCCTGTTTCTACAAAAATTTAACAAATAAAAAAATTACCCAGATGAGGCCGGGCGTGGTGGCTCACACCTGTAATCTCAGCACTTTGGGAGGCCGAGGCGGGTGGATCACAAAGTCAGGCGCTCAAGACCAGTGGCCAACGTGGTAAAACCCTGTCTCTACAAAAATACAAAAAATTAGCTGGGTGTGGTGGTGTGCACCTGTAATCCCAGCTACTCGGGAGGCTGAGGAGGCAGAATCTCTTGAACCCAGGAGACAGAGGTTGCAGTGAGCCAGGATCATGCCATTGCATTTCAGCCTGGATGACACAGCGAGACTCTGTCTCAAAAAACAAACAAACAAACAAAAAAACTACCAGATGTGCTGGCACACACCTATAGTCCTAGCTACCGAGGAGGCTGAGTTAGGAGGATCACTTGAGCTCACAAGTTCAAGGTAACCAGGAGCTATAATTGTGCTACTGCACTCCAGCCTGGGTGACAGATTTTGTCTCTAAAAAAATAAAATAAAATAAATAAATTAAAAGAAAAAAAACTCCAGTAGTTATCTCCTCTAAGAGTTCTTCCAGAAGTACCTATTTTGGGTTAGGTGTCCTCCCTTGTGGGCATATAGAACCCTCAGTAAGTTTTTATCAAAGCTCTAGTAACCCTTCACTGAAATTGCCTGTTTACTACATTGAAGTCCTCAAGAATATAAAGTATCTTTTTTTATTCTGTATCTCCAGTGCCTAGTGCATGGCTAACATGGTAACATTCATGGGTTTTTATGAATGGGAATCAATTCCAAACTCAAAACGTGTCCTTAAAAAATAATTTTAGAGCTGGGTTTCCAGGCACGGTGGCTCATGCCTGTAATCCCAGCACTTTGGGAGGCCGAGGCGGGTGGATAACGAGGTCAGGAGTTCGAGACCAGCCTGCCCAACACAGTGAAACCCCATCTCTACTAAAAATACAAAAAATTAGCAGGGCATGGTGGTGGCACCTGTAATCTCAGCTACTCGGGAGGTTGAGGCAGGAGAATGGCTTGAACCTGGGAGGCGGAGGTTGCAGTGAGCCGAGATCGTGCCATTGCACTACAGCCTGAGTGAGAGAGTGAGACTCCGTCTCAAAAAATAATAATAATAATAATAATAATAATAATAGAGTAATAATAATTTTAGAGCTGGGCTTGGTGGCCTATGCCTGTAATCCCAGGACTCTGGGAGGCTGAGGCAGGAAGACTACTTGAGCCCAGGAGTTTGAGACTAGTCTAGGGAACACAAGGAGACCTCATCTCTACAAAAAATTTAAAAAATTAACTCAGGCATGGTAGCACATGCCCGTGGTCCCAGCTACTTAGGAGGCTGGAGTGGGAGGATCACTTGAGCCTGGGAGGTCGAGACTGCAGTGAGCCAGGGAGCCATGATTGTGCTACTGGACTCCAGTCTAGGTGACAGACTGAGATCCCATTTCAAAAAAAAATTTTTTTTAGTCTGTGAACCAATATGCAAAAGTGGGTTTTGCTGATGTATTTTAAAGCCTTATTAATAATTTATTAAAATATCTTTAGATAGCCAGGTATATGCTCTGCTATGTGCACCCTCACTAAAGATACACACAAGCAGGGGCCCTTTGTTTCCCTTTAACTGTAAATGACTGTATACTGCTAATTACTTTAGATTTTAAAAATGCCTTTGTAACAAGAGGAAAGAGGTAAAGCCATTGACAGGTGGTGGCAGTGTTAACTGTACCAAAGGATACAGCCTTAATTTTTGCTTAGCATAGAAATCATGGAATCTTAGAAACAGAGTGCTCTGAAACTGGATTACACCAGCTGCTTCACATTCTCCTTCTGTAAATCTGAATGAATGACTTGATGGATTTCAGGCCTTATACCATGGTTGGTTAAGGTTTTAGTGGAGTTTTGCAGCTTCATCTTGGAGTACATTGACAGACTGTAATGAAATATTTCTAAGATAAAATTCTGCTAATAAAATATACTTACAGGAAGTCAGCAGAGAATGAGCCAGATATTATATCAAAACAGGTAGTTTACTAGCAAAGGTACTAAGACACATGCAATTCATATTTCTGTTCATGTTTATAAATTAAATCACCAGTAAATAAACATATAAATTGCACAATACAAAAATAAAGTAATACAGATATGATTATATAATATTCTGGCAAATTAATGTATCATTTAAGCAAAGCTCTGCTTTTTTTGTGTTTTGAGATGGAGTTTCATTCTTGTTGCCCAGATTGGAGTGCAATGGTCCAATCTTGGCTCACTGAGACCTTCGCCTCACAGGTTCAGGAGATTCTCCTGCCTCAGCCTCCTGAGTAGCTGGGATTACAGGCTCCCGCCACCACGCCCAGCTAATTTTTTGTATTTTTAATAGAGAACGGGTTTCACTATGTTGGCCAGGCTGGTCTTGAACTCCTGACCTCAGGCGATCCACCGGCCTCAGCCTCCCAAAGTGCTGGGATTACAGGCGTGAGCCACCGCGCCCAGCTCAAAGCTCTGTTTTATATCAGTTATGAACAAATATAGAGCAAATCATTGAAGATCTAGAACAAATTTGCCAAAGTCTCCCTTTCCACTTTCACCTTATTCTTTTTGAAACATTTCATAAGATATCCATGGTCTCAAAAAACAGATACATTAAATATATGATCCAATAAAATACATCATTAACTGAAAAAAAAAATCCATACTCTCAGTAATATCTGAGGATACTTTAACAGTGAAGATTCTAAAAAATGTCATTGCAGAATCTGCAGTATAACAACTGAAAAACCAAACAAGTTTTGTGGAGTTTTTTCGTTATTTTTCTGTTTTGCTTTACAGTAGCACCAAGCATAACTAAAGTAAAACTACTACTAAATACGTAGAAAACCATTTCTCACTTTACTACTTCAATTGCCACCACTACTAGAATCAGGGTCACTTTTCCCTTCAACCGCCTCTACCCATTTTTCTTTTACAACAGTTGGTGTCAAATGGAGAAATGTGAGTGCTACATCTTAACCTCAAGCACAGGAAGCAGGATAAAATTATGCCAGCGAATCATATACTATGTAAAATTGTTAGCATTTGCCCAGGCAGCAGTGAGGTCCATAGCAAATACAAGGTTCTTTGGTGCAGGTTAAAGAAAAATCTTTACCTTGATCCCCAAGAATTTTGGAATCTTACAGGAGAAACAAAACCAGTGAAAACTTGTAGTTTATAAGCTGTTACATACATACTTTTAAGGGTAGGCATGGACAGAACTAACATTTGGGTAATCTTTCCCTTTTAAAACTTATTGGCGAATCTACTCCTGTGTCTTTATAATCAAGAATAATCCTAGTTAGATCTTGGGAAGAGAGTGGAGCAGATATTTGTAGACTAGAACAGACAGGGCCTGATATTCTACAATGATCCAGGCAACCTAAATCTCCAAACTTGAATTGCTTGTGAAGTACAAAAGAGTAACTCTTAAATATTTGAAAACTTGAATGAATTTTGTCACCCTCTTTAGTCTAAAATTAGTTTCTAAATATGTATGGGCTATTGTTTACATAGTCTCTTAACTTATAACTTTATAAAACTTCATGTAAGTAACAAATATTATTACCAGTATTCCTGAAATTATGGGTAGACTCCTCAGGCTGTGAGAACTTGAAGACCCCAACTCACTTACAGGCTGGAGGACCAATAAACCTGAAGAAGCTCCCTTGAAAAATGAAGGCTAGTGGCAACAAAGGTGTCTGATCCATTTATAAGGGTGTAAACAGGATAAGCTAGTAAAACAGGGCCAACTGGGTTAGATGTACAGAGTCAGAACAAAAGAGATGAACTGGTAAAGAGCAAGAGGCAAACATCATCAGTTCCTGATCTGAAGGTAACAGCATGTAAAAGTCAGAGCAATACAATGACATAATCAAAGCAGTGAAGTGGAAAATAATTTTAGATCTAGCCTTTGAAACATTTTATAATGTGAAGGATAAATATTAAGAACCAGGAAGGGACAAGGATGTAACCTGAAAATTTAGAGCAGAGGTTCTGCAACCTCCACCTCCTGGGTTCAAGCAATTCCTGTGCCTCAGCCTCTTGAGTAGCTGGGATTACAGGAATGCACCACCACACCAGGCTAACTTTTGTATTTTTAGTACAGACAGGGTTTCACCATGTTGACCAGGTTGGTCTCGAACTCCTGGCCTCAAGTGATCCACCCACCTTGGCCTCCCAAAACGCTGGGATTACAGGTGTGAGCCACTGCTCTGCCTATAGCAGAGGTTCTTAACCTTACATGACATAATCACACTTCTGGGGTTCGTAACTCCCTGAAATCTGTGTGAAACATGCATGTGCATTTTTTTGGGAAAGAGCGTATGTAACTTAACACATAATCAGATTCACACCCGATTCAAAGTTCAGGAAAAATGACAAAGATGAATGCTAAATGGTAAAATACAATGATTAGTAAAATAAAATTTCCCTATTTTAAGTATGCACATGTTAGAATAATGTATATAGTTAATGAAGTTTAAACAGCTGAGATGAATATTTGACTCAATCCCTTTTTGATATCTAGCAGTAAAGGTTTCTTTTAAAATTTAAATGAAAAGAGCTTCCCCAACATGACTAAGTATGAAATGTAAAATCTATTAATTCCAGGTCATCTAAAAATGTCACCAGCTAAAGCAGATTAATTAAAATAAAGAATACACACAACTGCTATCTAGCACGAATAAAGCAAAGAACTACAAGAAATCATTGCTACACAAAATTTTGGAATAAAAGCTTGGTCTTTAACAAAACCTTACATGCGTATCTGCATAATTCCGAGTTTTGTTTTCACTATACCTTTTCCTGGATGTGGCACCAAAGCCACTGCGGGGTGTCTTCCCTGCTCTACATAAGAAAGCAGCCATCACATTAAGTATGATCAATACTTATAGCTTTTAGTAGAGAAACAACTGAAGAGAAATATGGGTGACAAGAGACTGGAGAGCAAGGAGACAGGGGCAAGGGCTAGTCTCCGAAAGGGCCTGGACAGCTCACTTTCCCTCTAATGATGTGGAACTACAATAATCATTTCTCAGCTTCAGCACCAATAGCTTTATTTCTAATAAAAAATCTATCTACTCAAGATACCACAGCCAAAACTTTAACAGTAACTAGTCTTCTCAAGTCATCATAGGAAAAGGATGGTTTTTACAAGTTTCCTTTTGACTTTTTCCCTAATTTTTCTATAATATACACGTATTTCAATAAGAAAAAAAGTCAACGTAAGTAATTTTTTAAAAAGAATTGAGAAACAAGCAACAGTTCTAGCCCCCTTCCTGATATATAGCCAAGAATTTCAGTAATCATATTATTATTTTGTTAGATATGAGTTCTAAATTTCTCTTCAAAGAATCAGTATATACGTTCAATTATTTGCTTTCTACTTTTAAACTTAACTTCTTTCTAAAGCAACCTTTTTCGATTACCTGCTCCACCCTGACTCATTCCAGTTACCTGCTCCACCTTGACTCATTCCAATTTCCTGCTCTGCCATAAGCATTTTTCCCACTAAAGCACTCACCCCGTAACTCTCTTTAAATTAGCCAGTGGGAATTAGTTGAGCCTGTGCGGTCTCACCCTAGCCAACAGGGGAAGAACACAGCAGCAGGGCCACATGCGTCAGGGATAAGAACCCCTTTCCCTCCTTTGTCCAGGTGCGCTCACCACTGCTCTGTCTGTAAGGGCGCGCTCTTCTAGAGAAGTACATTGACTCGCTGAGAATTAAAAAGAAAAGTTTATTTTCGAGTGCTGTTTCTTTTGCGGCACCGCAACTTCATTGATAACAATTTCTTCAGGGTTTCAGGAAGCAACCTTTTCACGACTATAATTTAAGATGGATTTAAGCACTGCCTAATGGTCAAGTCTACTAATGAAATACAAAGTACTAGTTTAAAAACAAAAAGGCTGGACTAGCTCATTCATGCCTGTCCTAGCTACTCAAGAGACTGAGGAGGGAGGCCTACATGGGTCTAGGAGTTTGCCTTGAGCTATGATCGCAACACTGTCCTCCGGCCTGGGTGACAGAGCGAGACCTTGTCTCTATAAGTAGAAAACAAAACAAAAAAAAGTTGCAGTATTAAATAAATAAACATGCTTCAATCACTGATAAAAAGTGATCAGTCTTAGGTTTAACAATTGAAAGTGTGTCTCTGTAACATACACTACTACATACGCTACTGATTGTCCTCTTGGTATTGCAATGGCTTCCTGGTTAAACCCCAATGCTTCCTCATAATCATTATTTTCTGGCTTGCCATTGAAGTATCTTACACTTCGTATGTCTGAGATTAGGAACTACTAGGACAGATAAGTCTTCCATATATACGTCAACATATGTAGGCAGCTGGATCAGTTATCATCCGATAATTAAACGAGCCTTTGGGAAGTGCTCAGCTGTTTCCTGTTTTTTCTTTGCAGTAGGGCAGTCACAGCTCCATTCACCAGGCTCCCGCTAAAGCAACAGTCAAAGCAGTACTACCACCATCACCGAAAGAGCAGTTCTCTGACCTGGAATTCAATCCTGGAGCATTCCAAGCATTCCAGAACTTCCCAGGACTGGGTCTGAATGGAGGCAGAGCTATACTGAAAATGTGCTGATTCGAGCTGGTTTCTTAATTGGGCAATTATGACCAAGTTAAAATGAAAAAGGTTTTGTCCGTAAAACACTCAACAGTGTGACTTAATCTCCTGACGTTCAAGAAATGCAGAAATCGGCCGGGCGCGGTGGCTCAAGCCTGTAATCCCAGCACTTTGGGAGGCCGAGTCGGGTGGATCACGAGGTCAGGAGATCGAGACCATCCTGGCTAACACGGTGAAACCCCGTCTCTACTAAAAAATACAAAAAACTAGCCAGGCGAGGTGGTGGGCGCCTGTAGTCCCAGCTGCTCGGGAGGCTGAGGCAGGAGAATGGCGTGAACCCGGGAGGCGGAGCTTGCAGTGAGCCGAGATCCGGCCACAGCACTCCAGCCTGGGCGACAGAGCGAGACTCCGTCTCAAAAAAAAAAAAAAAAAAAAAAAAAAAGAAATGCAGAAATCAACCCATTTATAGCTTCTTACTCTATATAATCGTCTAATTGTATATACTAGTGAATGAGAAAAATGACGTAATTCCAAACAGTAGATATGCTGCATTATCCATATTTTCCTTTGAAATATCTGGAACAGTTTGTGGAAACACATTGTGCTTTCATATTTAAGGTTCATCTTGCCTAATTTTAAACATGGTTTGCATTGGCCAGGAGTGGTGGCTCACGCCTGTAATCACTGCCTTGGGAGGCCGAGGCAGGTGGATCATGAGGTCAGGAGACAGAGACCACCCTGGCTAACACGGTGAAACTCTATCTCTACTAAAAATACAGAAAATTAGCCGGGCGTGGTGGCGGGCATCTGTAGTCCCAGCTATTTGGGAGGCTGAGAGGCAGGAGAATGGCTTGGGAGGCGGAGGTGGCAGTGAGCAGGGTACATACAGCTAAGTGATGAGGGACTGAGGACAAAGATGCCTGCGATCTTAAGGTATCAAGTTTCTAGTACATAACACACAAAACAAATGATATCCATGTGGATACATTTAAGATTTTATAACACCTTATTTCCTTAGAAATATCTATGGAACTATCTATGGAACCACATATCTATGTAGGTTTCACAGATGTCTATGAGGATTTTAAGGCCAGGCTATACTTAAAAAATATGATTCATTAAATATTATTTTTATATTGAAATTACTTATACTCTGAAACATTTAATAATGTTATTTATGAAAAGTTATTGAGAGAATATATTTACTACTAATTTACTCTACCAAATATTTACTGATTTTTAAACTATAAATAAAACATTTAGATTCATATACTGCTACTATTAGTGGCTTTTGGTATGTTTATGCACTGTTGTAATTAATAAAACTCCAAAATTCACAGTAACAGAAGCAGAATTTGTATATATTAGCTACTAAAACACATGGTTTATAGAACAAGAACAAACAGTAATATTTACTTGGATTCCACTAAACAATATAAATGCAAAAGAAAAGGTTAAATATACTTTGCTTTGATATTACAATTTGTTGTTCTTTCCCCCAGAAAAGTCACTCCACAGATTTACAGCAGGATCGTTAACTACTGTCCTATTATACAAGGAAGGAAAGTAAGACAACCTCTCATTCATGCAGGACAAACAGCTATGCCAAAAGCACAAATTACATCTAATTACAGGGTATAACTTTGTCATCTCTCTTTTCATAATGTAGCCATTTACACACTTTGATTTTTGACTTCCATTTGGGTTTATTAACATCAAAGCTTTGTCATCACTTACCTGTTTCTACAGATATTTTTTACCTGAGGCAATAAAGTATAAAAACTTCTTTGCGTTCTTCCTTTACTGTTGCAAGAAAGCTTTAGTCTTCATTGGGATTACAATGTTTCACGGTTATTAAACTTCTGCATGTTGCTATAAAGTTTACTGCTCTTGGCGTATCAATTTTACATGTACTGTTATTAAACCAATGCACTGCACACAAATATACTAACGGTATACTCCAATAAGTTCCAGTTTTACCTACTGTTAATGTCCTATTAGCATATTTTTTTTTCTTTTTCACAAAAATAATCACCACAAATCTATGGTCAGACAGCTTGAAATAAAAGAAAGCCAATTTAATTTTATGATTATGGCTCTTAGAGCAAATTAAAATAGATTCATCTTATTAACTACATTGAGTGTTTAAAATATTCACTGACATGCAATAGAAAAAGAGATTCTACATCTAATGAAACTGCAAATTCACTTTCTAAGTTATAATATAGTTTTGCTTATTTAAACATAATGGTCCACATTTCTTGCTTTTATTTAAAATTTGTAACCATCTCTTTTAGTCAGATTGTACTCACAAAATAAAAAATGAGTTCAAAATATGAATTTATATAATACCAAAAGCAAACCACCTGGTATTCTCATTTTAGAATTTTAACAATTTTTAAATTTAATGCCCAATATATTACTTGTATTAAAGTCAAATACCAAGGTTTATGAAAAAACATTTTTTAGATAATACTTTACAGCAACATTAAAAAACCCCAATTAGCTGACTCACTAGAAGGAAGCCATTAGAAGTCTGTGGCAATTGGTCCTATATTCATCAAAATTGTTGCATCTCAGCTCTCATGGTTCCGTTTCACAGCTTTGTAAACTATTCCCTCTCCTCCTAACCATCTGGGTTACCCGCTCCAGTAGCAGATTACACATCCCTCTGACAATTACAGATCCCTCTGACAATTACAGATCCCTGAATCTACTTCTTTATTTTTCAGAGCAGTTCAACATCAGTTTTTTTTTTTTAAGCCTTTTTTGACCAGAAGGAAAATGTGGAATTAGTCTATAATCAGCTTCTAGGATTTACCATACCCTCTGTTTTCATTCCTGTTGCAACGGAAAAAATATCCTTGCTGCTATGAAAATCCAACTTTTCTACTTGTGTCTTTTGTTTGTTTGTTTGTTTTAAAGATAGGGTCTTGCTCCGCCATCCAGGCTGGATTGTAGTGGTGTGATCATGGTTCATTGTAGCCTCAGGCTCCCAGGCTCAAGATATCCTTCCACCTTAGCCTCCCAAAGAGCTGGGACTACAGACGGGCACCACCAATTCTGGCCATTTTTTTTCCTATTTTTTTGTAGAGACGAGGTCTTGCTGTATTGCCCAGGCTGGCCTCAAACTCCTGGTCAAGGAATCCTCCCGCCTCAGCCTCCAAAGCACTGGGATGATAGGCAGGAGCCAACACACCTGGTGTGTTACAGCATCTATTTTAGTCTTCTTTATGGCTTATGTTTCTTACTCTCATTTTTCTCTCCATTTAAAAATTCTAACTTGCAGCAGCATTTTTCTAAGTCACTTTAAATCTTTCCAGTACCAAGGTCAGCATATATCTACAAACATTTAAATATAGTATATAAAAATGACGCATTAAAGTTGGTGAGAAAAGATGCTAATTTTATTTTCCTAGAAGCTGCTCTTCCAGGCATCCTCTTCCCTTTCCCATTATTAACATTATTAACATTATTTGTCTGACATTTCAGAGAGTATAATCTACTATATCCTAGGAAAATTCACTGCCATTTCGTACATCAAAGCTAAAAGCTCTCCTCTCTCAGATGGCTTAAGCAAGACTTGGCTGCACCCTCTCTTCCTTCCTCCCCTTTGCCAGGGACGAGGGGAGGAGAGAACCAAGTATTCAAAGCACCGGCTTTCAGGAGACTGGTTACATATGGAGCGACTGAGTATCAAAGTCAATGGAAACTCTGAGTAAAATGGGAATCCATGAGTCCGTATATATAAATCAATGAATAAATGAGTAAACACTGGAGAGGACAAAGCCTTATGAAGCCACAAAATTATCTCCCCTCAAAATACTTATTAATGAGCCTAAAGTACTTATTAAATTTTTAATGAAGAAACCTGGCAGATGTCTTCTTACCAAATGATAAAAGTAACTGTAATTATCACCAGTAGAAATCTGATTTGTGTACCTCCTAATACGACGCGTTGAAAAGAGCACAGCACGGCTTTAGTGGCATTTGTGAAAAAAGTGCAAGAATCATGAGGAAACATCAATCAAACCTAAATTAAGGAACATTCTAGAGAGTAGCCACTGCTCAGTGATAGGTGAAAATGCTTTAAAACTGCAAATGCAAGTAGGTATGGGAACAATATGAATGGATTGTAGATCGGAGGAAAAGCATGCTGATTTTGAACTGAATGTAGCCATTTTAAGCACAGCTTTAGCTGGACACTCTTAACATTCATTCATCCACTCACTTATTCACTTAACAGTTATTTATTAGTACCTATCATGAATTAAAGACTATACTATTAGTAAAATGATGAATAAAATCTAAATACTTAGGTATAAGTACTTTAGAATGGTAGTTGTAAGATACTGAACACTAAATGTGCACTTAAAGTAAATGAAATTTCAGTGAATACTGAATCTTGATTTTTCTTTTTTGATAGATTCAAAGAAGTCAGACTTTGAACTGCACAGGTGGAGGCATTCTGCTTTCTCTGAACATAAAAGACATCCAACTTAAATTTTATGAAGTAAATAATATCAAATTCAGCATTTCAATACAGACCCCAGTGTCAAACAGGAGTCTTGCCCCCCGATGTAGAGCTTTTATGCCGTAGTTGGTCCAACGTTTTGTGGACCACTAAAGAGCAAGGATGGACTGCCCCAACCGGTTTTTGTAATTTCCTAAAACCATACATTCATTTTACTAGAGGATCACAGAAGTTAAAGACTTAAAACAAACTTTGGCAATTAAAACCGGATACCAAGATACAAATGTCTGATTGGAATGGATCAAATATTCCATCCACACGTTAAACAAAAGCAATTGTTATGCTTGTGCACATGGCAGGTCAGAGGCCCAAATTGTCCCCTTTCCACTAAGGTGGTCCTCCAGTGGACCAGGTGTGGGCTGCATGGTAGTTCTTTTCCAGGATTCTACAGCCAGGAGTAATAAGTCATGCCAAGCTCTCTCTCTGCTATATCCCGAAGTCCGACACCCTGCGGTTGAGCCCCCAAGGGCCCTCCAGCTTCCATCTCCCAACACTAAGTTCATTTCGTGTCTCTCATGACAGGGAGGAAACTTAGCATTCCTTGGAGACCTGAAGGGATGCCGTGAGCTGAAGAATTTTCAAGAGCTTATCAATCAGTCAGCCCTTGTTCATCCCTGAGCGGATGTGTGGTGGAACTGTGGTGGACCTTTACTGGGCACTCTGCTGAATAACTGGAGTGGCACTTGTGCTTTAGTCCAGCTGGCTATCCCTTTCACCCTGGCATTTCATCAACCAGAGGAAGGAAAAATAAGACATCGTAAAGCAAGAGAAGCCCCTTATGGGTCTTTAGACTCTCAGATCTATTTGGACACAATGAGAATCCCATAGGGAATTCCAGATCAATTTAAAGCCCAAAATCAAATAGCTGCAGGGTTTACGTCACTATTTGATAGGTAACAATAAAAATGTAGATTAGATAACCCACATCTACTACAACCAACAGCAATTTATTAACTACACTAAAAATGCTATTAAAGGAATAGCTGAACAATTAAGGGCTACTAGCCAGATGGCTTCGGAAAATCAGATAGCCTTAGACATGATATCAGCAAAAAGAGGAGGAGTTTGCATCATGATTAAAACTCAACGTTACACCTTCATCCCACACAACACTGCCCCTAATGGAACTATAACAAAGGCATTGCAAGGTCTGACTGCTCTGTCCAATGAGTTAGCCAGCAACTCGGGGTAAATGACCCTTTTACGGGATGGCTAGAAAAGTGGTTTCGTAAATGGAAAGGAATGATAGCCTCAATTCTTACTTCCCCCACAGCCATGAATGGGTGTACTTATTCTTGTCAGGTGCTGTGTCACACCATGCATCTGTAGGTTGATGCAGAGGCTCATAAAAAACGGCATTTACTAAAACCTCCCTTAACTATCCTCCACCTTATCCAGCAAAGCTTCTTCTTTTGGAAAATCAAGCAAAACAACTAAGCCAAGACATGTTAAAAAAGTTTGAAAAGAAAGCTGTGAGGAAATATAAGGGGAGGGGCTGGTAGATATGAGTTCTAAATTTCTTTTCAAAGAATTGATATGTATGTTTAATTCTTTGACTTCTACTTTTAAACTGAAGTTCCTCATAAAGCAACCTTTTTCGATTACCCGTTCCACCCTGACTCAATCCGATTACCTGCTCTACCCTGACTCATTCCAATTACCTACTCCACCCTGACTCATGATTCTCATTACCTGCTCTGCCATAACTACTCTTCCCGCCAAACCACTCACCCCGTCACTTTCTTTAAATTAACCAACTGAAATTAGTTTAGCCTGTGCGGTCTAACCCTAGCCAACAGGGGAACAACACAGCAGCAGGCGCCACATGCCTCAGGGATAAGAACCCCTTCCCCTCCCTTGTCCAAGTGTGCGCTCACCATTGCTCCATCTGTAAGAAGAGCACACCCTTCTATAGAAGTACCTTGCCTTGCTGAGAATTAAAAGAAAATTTTATATTTGAGCGCTATTTCTTTTGCAGCACCAAAACTTTATATTTAACACTAGCAAGACAGGTCAACATGCAGATTCAGGAAATACAGAGAACACCATTAAGATACTCCATGAGAAGATCAACCAACCCCACGACACATAATCATCAGATTCTACAAGGTAGAAATGAAGGAAAAACTGCTAAGGGCAGCCAGAGAGAAAGGCGAAGTCACCTGCAAAGGGAAGCCCATCAGACTATCCGTGGAACTCTCAGCAGAAACTCTACAAGCCAGAAGAGACTGAGGGACAATATTCAACATTCTTAAAATAATTTTCAACCCAGAATTCCATATTCGGCCAAAGTAAGCTCCATAAGCGAAGGAGAAATAAAATCCTTTCCAGACAAGCAAATGTTGAGTGATTTCGTTACCACCAGGCCTGCCCTGCAAGATCTCCTAAAAGAAGCATGATATCACATATATTGTTTAAAAATAAATCTTCTCTTTGTGGCCACTTTCAAAATTTAAACAAAATAAAACATCCATTAAAACATGTTTCTATTTCTTATTCTTCACACCCAGGAACTGAAAACGCTAAAAGATTAGAAAATAATAATTGGCCAGGAGTGGTGGCTCACGCCTGTAATCCCAGCATTTGGGAGGCCAAGGCAGGCGGATCCCAAGGTCAACAAATCGAGACCATCCTGGCCAACATGGTGAAACCCTCTGTCTACTAAAAATACAAAAAATTAGCTAGATGTGGTGGCACACGCTGGTAGTCCCAGCTACTCAGGAGGCTGAGGCAGGAGGACTGCTTGAACCCTGGAGGTGGAGGTTGCATTGAGTCAAGATTGCGCCACTGCACTCTAGCCTGGCAACAAGGCGAGACTCTTGTCTCAAAAGACACAAAACACAAAACAAACGAAAAGAAGCAATAAATATGGAAGAGAAGAACTGATAACAGCCACTGCAAAAACACATGAAAATATAAAGGTCAATGACACTACAAAGAAACTGCATCAACTAGTGTGCAAAATAACTAAATAGCATCATGATGATAGGATCAAATTCACACGTAACAATACTAACCTTAAATGTAAATGGGCTAAATGCCCCAATAAAAAGACAGAGACTGGCAAATTGGATAAAGAGTCAAGACTCATTGGTGTGCTGTATTCAGGAGACATGCAAAGACACATACAGGCTCAAAATAAAGGGATGGAGGAAAATTTACCAAGCAAATGGAAAGCAAAAAAAAGCAGGGGTTGCAATCCTAGTCTCTGACAAAACAGACTTTAAATCAACAAAGACAAAAAAGATAAAGAAGGGCATTACATAACGGTCAAGGGAACAATTCAACAACAAGAGCTATTCTAAATATATAGGCACCAATACCTATATACCTACCGCACTCAGATGCATAAAACAAGTTCTTAGAGACCTTCAAAGAGAACAGACTTGGACTCACACACCACATTAGTGGGGGACGTTTAACACCCCACTGTCAGTATTGGACAGATCAATGAGATAGAAAATTAACATGGATATTCAAGACTTGAACTCTGCTCTGGATCAAGTGGACCTAGTAGATGTCTACAGAATCTACCCCAAATCAACAGAATATACATTCTTTTCAGAGCCACATAGCACTTATGCTAGAATTGATCACCTAATCGGAAGTAAAACACTCCTCAGGAAATGCAAAAGAACTGAAATCACAACAGTGTCTCAGACCACAGTGCAATCAAATTAGAATTCAGGATTAAGAAACTCACTCAAAACCCCACAATTTCATGGAAATTGAATGACTCCTGGGTAAATAATGAAATTAAGGCAGAAATCAACAAGTTATTTGAAACCAATGAGAACAAAGAGATATTTCTGGGACACAGCTAAGGCAATGTTAAGGGGGAAATTTATAGCACTAAATGCCCACATCAGAAAGCTAGAAAAATCTCAAATCGACACCCTAACATCAGAATTAAAAGAGCTAGAGAGACAAGAGCAAACTGATTCAAAAGTTAGCAGACGACAAGAAATAACTAAATCAGAGAAGAGTTAAAGGAGATAAAGACAAGAAAATCCTCCAAAAAAAAAAAAAAATCAACAAATCCAGGAGCTGGTGTTTTGAAAAAAAAAATTAACAATATAGATAGACCGCTAGCTAGACTAATAAAGAAGGGAGAGAAGAATCAAATAGACACAATAAAAAAATGATAAAGGGGATATCACCACTGACCCCACAGAATGATACAAACTACCACCAGAAAATACTATAAACACCTCTACACAAATAATCTAGAAAATCTAGAAGAAATGGAAACCCTGCTTCTTGAAACCTGGGTGAAACTCTCCAGAACTGTATACTGGTTATCAATTTATTGTCTCCCAGCTAAAATCCACACTTCTTTGCTTGGTGATACTAGAGCTGGACTCTGTAAACTCTTCTCCTTTACCAGCTGGGATAACTCTGTCCATAGAGGGCATGGGAGTGACACTGCAAGACAGCAGAGGCAAAAAGGCACTTTCCTCTCACGTCTCAGTTCACCTTTCATTATTCAGAACTGGAGCCCAAAGGCCCTCACAGACCAGCCACAACCACTTCCAATTAGTTCTGGTGGGCAGGTATACTGACTTCAGCTGCACCTTCAGGACCCACTGGTGGGTGGCTTCCAAACAGCTTTAATGAACAGTTTCCATGGCAGCTCCAGGGGCCCTTAGGTCACACACAACCCACCAGGCCGCAGCTACGAGCTGCTCCACGGCACCACCTCTGCAGTAGCTCCAAGCCAGGCCCTCAGGCCACACTCTCCCACCCAGCAGGTCAATACTGTACACTAGTTCCAGCCCAGCCCACTCACCCCTTCCACCAATGGCAGGCTCCTTCTACAGACTAGCTGCGGCCTGTGCCATCTGACAAGCTTCTTCAGCTGCAGCAGGCTTTATACTCTTGTGATAGGCATAGCCTCTTGAAAAAGGCTGAATCTCCGCTTTGGGGTGGAGGAGGATACTTCTCCTAAGTCTTTAGTTCCTTCACGGTCCACTCTTCTTCAGCCTAGAGGCAGTAGCTACTTTTTGACACCTGCTACTTCTGGACCTCTGTAAGTATTACTCCCTTAGTAGTCAATTACCTTCTACTACTTTTTTACATTAAATTTCCTTCTTCAAATTACTGGTTTGATTTCTGTCTCCTTATTGGACTCTGATAGAGATCAATCCTACCTTCAATTTTACAATCTAGGAATATTCAAAATCCTTCCAGGAGTGTTGCTAAGAACTGGGGCAGTGGAGGTACTTACATTCTCCATGTCTCCTCTTTTGATTATCACTTCATCCAGTGCTACTTCTGTTTCAAACCACGGGAGCCTTGTGCAACTCTATTCAAGCACTTGTGCATTTGCTAGACTTTGCTTATGATGGGATGAAAGAAGGGGACATCTTAAGACTACAGAGTTTCTTAAGACTACAGAGATCTTAGGACTGTTGCCTTTCCAATCCTGTCCTTCCTTCTCCCTCCATCTCCTCTCTCAGTACTCACTTCCCCCCACATTTCCTTATATGCTCCAAATTCTTCTGCTTGTATTATGCAAAGCAGCTTTCTCTCACCCTGAAGCCTAAGTCAACCACATTCAGGTTCTTTTTTTTTGAGACGGAGTCTGGCTCTGTCACCCAGGCTACAGTGCAGTGGTGCAATCTTGGCTCACTGCAACCTCCACCTCCAGGGTTCAAGCGATTCTCCTGCCTCAGCCTTCCAAGTAACTGGGACTACAGGCACACACCACCATGCCTGGCTGATTTTTGTATTTTTGGTAGAGATGGGGTTTTGTCATGTTGGCCAGGCTGGTCTCCAGCCCCTGACCTCAAGTGATACACCTGCCTTGGCCTCCCAAAATGCTGGGATTACAGGCATGAGCCACTGCGCCCGGCCTCACATTCAGGTTCTTACTGGGCTTACTCTCTACCTCAAACACAGAGTATGTAAACCAAAGCCATTCTCTTGCTAACAGGATTTTCAGCCAATTGTTAAGATACAGAGCTTGTGATATCTTCAGTTGGTGTAAAATGTGTAACATGCACTTAACTAAGATGTAAAAATAGTTTATTAATATAGTTGGTTTTTGCCATGTCGGGATTATTTTCCAAATTTAAAACTAATTTAATTGGCTTCAGGTTTACCAGTTGAAGCATCTCAATAACTGAAATGAAAATATAATCTTACTTAAATTCTAAAATGAATATTTGATATTTTAATGTGATAGCAAAGGACAAAAGCTTACTATATAAAGAGAAATATAAATGTTAATAATATATATTAAAAATGCAATCTTATATGTAGTAACAGGTTAAATGGACCCATCTTTAAACTTCAGAGACAAAGGTATATCTATTATTAAAACATTATAGATGTCATCAATTAATTCACCCATTCAATAAATATTTACTGCACCTACTATGTGCCAGACTTTTTTCTAGGCCCTTGGGACATAGCAGGTAAGAGCAAAGTCTCTTATTTACTTTTGTTTTCTAATGGGAATATGGCATGACATGTCTCCATGGCTCTAAGTGTATAACTGAATATATCTGGGACAGTTAGTCACTTAGCTGATTCTAACCATTCTAGATATTGGTTGTCTAATATTTCTATAAACGCCAATCAAACCAAAGTTAGAGAAGGTCACTTTGTTATCTAATGCATTTCAGTTCATTCACCCTAAACATTTACAATGTGCCATTATGTGACTGTGATTATTCTAGGTACTAAGAATAGAGATGAAAAAGACAAGAGGCCATTCTAGCAAGGGAAGACAAAATAAACAAGTATATAAAAAAATTTCAGGGTCAGGCGCGGTGGCTCACACCTATAATCCCAGCACTTTGGGGGACCAAGATGGGCAGATCACAAGATCAGGAGATCAAGACCATCCTGGCTAACATAGTGAAACCCCGTCTCTACTAAAAATACAAAAAAATAGCTGGACGTGGTGGCCAGCACCTGTAGTCCCAGCCACTCAGGAGGCTGAGGCAGGAGAATGGCATGAACCTGGGAGGTGGAACTTGCAGTGAGCCAAGCGAGATCGCGTGCTCCAGCCTGGGCGACAGAGCGAGACTCCGTCTCAAAAAAAAAAAAAAAATAATAATAATAAAAAGAATTCCAAAGAGCGATAAGCACTATGAAAGAAAAAATAAAATTATAACAGAGGAGAGTTTTATGGATTTATAAATATGAATGTAAATAAACATATCCAAGAAAATATCAATGAATTTGTATAAAGAATTTGTATTTATTTAGAATAAAAAATACAGCATTATAGACAATGTTATGCAAAATAATTTTACTTTTCAAATAGTGGAAAAATTTTCTATTGAAAAGCAAACAGCAACAACAAAAATCTGTTATGAAGTCAAAAAAACCTAAAGTAACCAATACTATGCATAATTTGGAAAGAAAATTTAGGGAGTAAATGCAATATTCATGCAATTAACAAGTGAATAATAACAAATAAAACATCACTGTTGTCAACTGCGAACTATATTATATTTTACTTTGGCTCTGCTGTTTTTACTTTTCTTCCCCAGTTTTGGGCATTATTACAATGACTTAAAATAGTAATAGTGCCAGGTGCGGTGGTTCACGCCTGTAATCCCAGCACTTTGGGAAGCTGAGGCGGATGGATCAACTGAGGTGAAGAGTTCAAGACCAGCCTGACCAATATGGTGAAACCCCATCTCTACTAAAAATACAAAAATTAGCTGGGCGTGGTGTCACGCACCTGTAGTCCCAGCTACTCGGGACGCTGAGACAGGAGAATTGCTTGAACCTGGGAGGTGGAGGTTGTAGTGAGCTGAGATGTGCCACTGCATTCCAGCCTGAGTGACTGAGCAAGATTCCATCTCCAAAAAAAAAAAAAAAGAAGCAATGATTCAGAAAGCTTTACTTTTAGTCTGATCATCTACTGTTGAATATCTACTTAGTGAAATGGAGGTTTGTTTTAATCAGTTTGGATTTGCCAATATATGATTCTAGCTTCTAATAACAAAATACAATAGTAACCACAACACAGGGGTCCCCAACCCATGGGCCATGGACCAGTAAGAGTCCATGGTCTGTTAGGAACCAGACCACACAACAAAAGGTGAGTGGTGGGTGAAAAGAGCTTACCGCATGAGCTCCACCTCCTGTCAGATCAGCAGCATTAGATTCTGACAGGAGCGCAAAACCTATTGTGAGCTGCACTCCTACGAGAATCTAACTAATGCCTGATGATCTGAGGTGCAGCTGTTACATCCCGCAACCACCCCCATCTCCGTCAGTGGAAAAATTGTCTTCCATGTAACTAGTCCCTGGTGCCAAAAAGGTTGAGGACCACTGCCGTAACACTTATTATTTAAATTCCTACAGGAAAGAAATACTTTTACCCTTGCAACTCTAAAACTCTCTTGTTCCTAAACCTCCTTTCTCCATTGAAGTAACTTTTTATAATTTCATAAAATGTATCAAGGCTTAAGAATGCAGCTATCCTTTTATAGCAGAATGGACTGGAACAAGAGAATAAATCTATCTCCTCCTATGGTTTCTGATTTTACCTGTTTGAATCAAATATAACATTGTAATGGGAGTAATACTAAAAGCTTAAAAAAGTTTTCAAATATTGTTTCAAAAGCAGCAGTTTACATAGAAATAACTGATGGGCTGACATGATTTAAAACAAGTTCCACTAAGAATTTCTTTGTTGGAGGCACTATTTTGTTGGCCAGGTGTAACAATACAATACATAGACTTGCAATTCAGAGTTTTTACTAATTTATCTTCTAAATGTATTTTAAATTCATCCACTAATTTAGCTATCATCAACTCTCTCCTGAATTACTACAACAGCTCCCTAAATCTAATTTTCAATTCACTGTCTTTAACTAAAGTCCCAATACTCTTTCCAAAGGTCACAAACAAATTTGTGATATAGTATTACATGGACTTATTTACGCATTAAACTGATATGGTGGCAGTTTTAAAAAGTGCTTTCATTTTGAAGAAGTGATACTCTGAAATACTCATAACAACTCTAATATAGTAGGAAAATATCTGAGTTTCTGTTGATGACAAAAGCAGTTACTGTAATATCACTATAGCTTGTTGCCTACATTCATTAAATGAATTGATGAAAACATTAAACAATTTATGAAAACAAAAATGAAACAAAATTTTTGTCAATGAAATTTTGTCAATGAAAACAAAAATGTAATATTTTTTCTAAGTTCACAGATCCCCTAAATTCTACGCATGGACATATGGGGCTCCATGAGGGTTCAGAAATCCTGCAACGGCTTCCTGCTGTCCTCAAGATAAAAATTCCTGTCACATGGCCTATGGGACACTCAATGATCTGATTCCCAGCCACTGCTCAAACCCAGTTTTGAACCCCATCTTTCGCAGCTCTTACTCTGCTGAGTCCAACTCTTACTTTCAGACCTCTGTAAAGCTATTTCCTTTGCCAGCAAAACTCTTCCCCTTCTCTTTGCCTAGCAAACTCGCAACCACCCTCCAGGTGTCAACCTACACATAATTCCTTCAGGAAAGCAAGACTGTGTGAAATACTCTTCCACTACGCTTCCACAGCACCCAGTATTTAAGCCGACCACAGCGTTGATCACACTGTATTAAAACTGCCCCTCCCCATTAAACTGTAAGCACATACACTGTATCTCCAATCCCTGCTCCTGGCATATTGCCTAGGACCGAGTAAGATTTCAATACTTGTGAAAGGAAGAAAGTAAAGAAAAAAGGAAGGTTCCAATTTATCTACTGTTTCATGACATGAAACTCTACCCTTAATTCCTGATTGACCCTCAAAAATGCAAGCTGTTGGTCACAATGGGAACTAGAAAAGTGTAGGACTTCATTAATATAAATTTATATTTTTATTGGAAAAAAGCACTTAGTAAAATGACTGAAAATGAAGGACATATTCACTATTATTATTATTATTTTTTTTTTTTTGAGTCGGAGTCTCGCTCTGTTGCCCAGGCTGGAGTGCAGTGGCGTGATCTCAACTCACTGCAAGCTCCACCTCCCGAGTTCATGCCATTCTCTTGCCTCAGCCTCCCGAGCAGCTGGGAATACAGGTGCCCACCGCCACGCCCGGCTACTTTTTTGTTTTTTTAGTAGAGATGGGGTTTCACTCTATTGGCCAGGATGGTCTCGATCTCCTGACCTCGTGATCAGCCCGCCTCAGCCTCCAAAAGTGCTGGGATTACAGGCGTGAGCCACTGGGCCGGGCCAGACGTATTCACTATCATTATAGGGCCACTAGGAAGACTTTACCAACTTGGCATACCAACATAACTGTATTAATGCACAAAATTGGATGGCGATGGAAGATTCATCACAAGTCAAAATTCTAGTATTTATCTAGCTCAACTATGCACACCTGTCCCCAAAGTCGTGGTGGTAGAGGAGAATTAACAGGCCCACCTCTTAGGGAAATGTATCAAAATCACTGAGGTGAAGGCAAAGTTTTCAAGCTACAGGTCCTCTCAATCCTTCCTGTATTCAGCCACTGATGCTGAAAGGAATGTCTACCGTGGTGGCAGAACGATGAGAACCACTGTCTCAGTCCAACAGTAGATCAGGCAAATGCTATGCCAACAGACTTTATTAAACAATTGATAATAAAATGGTTTCTGTATTACTATAGCTAAGATTAGACTTAACAAAGCTGCAGGGAAGGAGAACTGAGAGTTGGGAACAGAGTCCAATATAACTACACTAGTGTGAAGTTTTCAGAGTCACGCTAGGGATTTAAAAGAAGACTAGAAGTGGGCCGGAAAAAAACCAGTTAGATGGATAAGTGAAATCAAGAGTCTACAAATTGCTGCTGGGGGGTGACGGGTATTTAAATCTTGTTCTAGGGATAGTGAGTGAATCACTTTAGTGGGACGGTGCCTGAGTAGTGTCAGGTCAGAGTGTAACTCAAAGGGCTCTGAAGGACAAAGTTTTAATATGTGCATTTTGGCCGGGCGCTGTGGTTCACGCCTGTAATCCCAACACTTTGGGAGGCCAAGGCGGGCGGATCACGAGGTCAGGCAATCGAGACCATCCTGGCCAACATGGTGAAACCCCGGCGCTATTAAAAATACAAAAAAACAACAAAAAAAAACAGCTGGACGTGGTGGCGTATGCCTGTAATCCTAGCTACTCGCGAGACTGAGGCAGGAGAATCACTTGAACCGGGGAGTCAAGAGGTTGCAGTGAGCCGGGATCCCGCCACTGCACTTCAGCCTGGTGACAGAGAGAGGAGGCTCGGTTTCAGGAAAAAAAAAAAAAAAAAAAAAAAGTGCATTTTACTGTCAGCAAAATGAGACACTAATGGCTTCTGAAGAAGGGTACACTGTGTGGTTAAAGTGATACTCCACAGAAGATTAACCTAAGGGTCTTAAAAACAGAATGAATCAAGGGGAGAGAGAGAACTAACGATGAATACACTGAACTCCTTGGTACAAGATTCACAAAAATGCTATAAAAACACTAGATGATAGCCCTTTCCATTATATCTATTATGTTTACATTATATTAATATAATTTATATTATAATTTGTGTTATTAATACAAATAAGGAATATCACTTGCCAATACTTAATTTTAATTCACAAGGCCTTCTTTCCTCTCTTTTTTGTTGTATCTGAATGTTCCTTGAGTTTTTCGCTAGAAAGGCATAATGTAAATCTAAAAAAAATAATAAAACACTACTTTCAATTTTCAGAAAAGCTCGTATGTAAACACTTATTACGTCTACAAAAATTTTAAAGTACTACTCATTCAAATTTTCAAATGCGTTACATTATTTATCTTGAATCAGGGAACTTGAGTCTGTTTTGTTTTTTTTTTTTTTTTGAGATGGAGTTTCGCTCTTGTAGCTCTGGCTGGAGTGCAATGGGTTGATCTCAGCTCACTACAACCTCCGCCTCCCAGGCTCAAGCGGTTCTCCCACTTCAGCCTCCCGCCACCATTCCCAGCTAATTTTTTTGTAGTTTTAATAGAGACGGGGGGGGGGGGGGCGGTTTCACCATGTTGGCACGCTGGTCTCGAACTCCTGACCCCAGGTGATCCACCCGCCTCGGACTCCCAAAGTCCTGCGGTTAAAGGCGTGTGCCACTGCGCCCGGCCGACTCTTATCTTTTAATAGATGGAGATTTTAGGAGCAATTTTTGCTTAGAACTTATAATGGTCCACTAAGATATTAAGGTTTATAATCACGCAATAATGTTCCTTAAAGTTGATAATAAAATCTGGAAATCAACTGGTTAATTTTTATGGCTGACACTTTCGTGACCTAAAAAAGCAATCGACAGAACTTCATCATGCTATGCAAAGAAGAGGTCGTAAAACTTAAAAAGTTAACAAAGGTATATCCCAGCGGGGTAACTGGACGCAAAACACCTGTGGATGTGAATGCCACTTCAGAGACCAGAGAGGGAGGAAGGGGCGAGGCGCAGTGAGATTCTGAATTACGAGGCTTGAATTAAGACACGCCCACACTCATCACCACGAAAGTAGTGCGGCCAGTTTGTGGGTTGTGGTGTTCAGCGTCCGCGGGGTTCTCCCAAGGGAGGCGGAATCTCCCGTCACCGGCCTCGAAGGCCCTCGGGGGCTCAGGGCGGGGGCCAGTCCCGGAAGGAGCGAGTCCCACCAGTCGCAGCGCGCCCCGACCCGCAGCGGCACCCCCACCCACGGCTCCGGGACAGCCGCCCAGCGCCAAACCACTCCCCGCCAAAGGGCGTCAGGGGAGGGAGGAGCTTGACTGGGGCTAGCAGGAGTTCGTCCCGTACCTGTGCTGAGACTGTGAGGCTGCCATCGCCCGCCGCGACATTCACGCGGCTGTGGTGCCAGGCCGCTCCTGTTCCTGCCAGGGCCGCGCCGGCCACTGCCGCAGCCAAGGGGCCGGGACTCGGCACAGCCCGTCGGCTGGCAGCGAGCCCCCGTCGCAGTCTTCCGCCCCAGGCCGCCAGCCGAGCGCAGCTCCCCGCAGCCGCCGCCATCTTTGCGGAAGCGCAGCTACACGGCGCTTCTCTCCTGACGCCACCGCCTGCCGCTGGGAACTCTCGCGACATTTGACAGGCTTCAGCCCCGCCTACCGAGCGTGCGCCGTGGGTGCGGCTGCTGAGGCGACGCTCGGAACCGCAAGAGGTGGCCTTCGGTTCCCGGGCTGCCTTCCAAGGCTGTGGGGATGGGATGATAGGAAGAGTATGAAGACAGTATAATATGGCTTCCTAGTCCAAAACAAGATAGTGCCCTCGGTTGTGTGGGCAAGTTTCTCCTTTTCATTTTTTCATCTTGTGAAACTGTCAAACGTTTTTTGAAATAGCCTCTTGTGCATCTGTGTTCATGTCTTCCTATGCTCATGGTCTTGACTATTCTTTAATTTCTGCTAAAAGAACTCTCAGACAAGGCATTCTCTTTATTTCAGTCACTCACTATTTGCTAATATTGAATTTAAATTCAGTTTCAACAAAGGGTTTGATAGTAGCTCTTATCCTACCTAGAACTAAAAGTCATGGAGACAGCCGCACACCAGCCCCATGTCTCCGTCAGCAGGGACCCAGAGGTTTTCCCTGGTGCAGGCTTAGTCCTGGCTGTTCCATTGGTGATAAGTGGTGTAGCTGAGGCAAACTACTTGGTTTTATTTAACAGCCCCCAATCTTCCATTCTTTGGTCTTCACTTTTCCTGAGTAACTCTCTTTAATAAACTCTTTGTTCAGCCTCTGAAATGTCCCCAGCTATTAGAAGCTTTAGTTGGGCATGCAGTAACGGAGCCAGCATCAAAGGGGCCAAGACACCTAATCACATAATCACTGCTGTCTTGAAACTTTGCACAAAACACAACTTCAAGAAACAAAAACAAAAACCTGTCACATGAAATCTAATTTGATCATTCAATGGAAGTCCCGTGGATCACTTTGTTATTATCTGCCCTTAATCCTTGCTCCCTTTCTCTTAGCTGGCTTGTCTAAATTAATCTGCAGTCAGAGGTTCCTCACTTTTCCCTCAGCTTCTGGACTCACTTTCAGTGTGCCTTCCCAGGCAGGAAGTAGAGAGATGAGCCTCACTTCACAGACTTGTGAGCCAGACCTCAAGGTTTCAATCCTAGCTCTACCAGGATGATCACTGTGGTTTGGGGCAAATTATTTAATCTTTCTGAGTCTCCATTTTCTCATTGGTAAATAACTCACGATTTGGCAGGTGATCACTGCTTTTTTTTTTTTTTTTTTTTGAGACGGAGTCTCGCTCTGTCGCCGGGGATGGAGTGCAGTGGCCAGATCTCAGCTCACTGCAAGCTCTGCCTCCGGGGTTTACGCCATTCTCCTGTCTCAGCCTCCCGAGTAGCTGGGACTACAAGCGCCGCCACCTCGCCCGGCTAATTTTTTGTGTTTTTTTTAGTAGAGACGGGGTTTCACCGTGTTCGCCAGGATGGTCTCGATTTCCTGACCTCGTGATCCGCCCGTCTCGGCCTCCCAAAGTGCTGGGATTACAGGCTTGAGCCACTGCGCCCGGCCAGATCACTGCTATTTAGGGTAAGGTATTTAATCTCTTTGAGTCTCAGTTTTCTCATCTGTGAACAACCCTCTTACAGTTTGGGGTGTGGGAGCTAAATGAGATATTTTATATAAAGGGACTAGCCAAATGCCTGGCACATGGTAGGCTAATGACAGATGTGCGTTTACTGTGGTCAAGGTTTGGTTTACTTCTGCCCTGTGAACACAAATGAGCTTGACTGAATGTCCATGATTCTAGATCACTGGCCCATCTTAACCCGAGACTTCCGTGCTTTTTCGAATCTAGCCTTACTTTGTCAAGCTCTGGACTGTCTTTCACCTCTGCTGACTCTGGTAGCTCTTGGCACATGTCCTGCTTTTCTGGACTATCGACATCTAGCTTGTTTCCTGGTGATTATAGGACTTCTAGGATATGTTTGGACACCCTGAATGTCTTATCTTATAGCTTATTCTTGATTTCCAGAAACCACGGTCTTTACTTGTATAATTCTAACTGCCTAATTCACACAGTTCCTCTAGGTATTTAATGAAACCTGGCATCTATTACTCAGTTATTGCCTCAAGCCCAAGATAAGTTTAGATTCCTATTAAAACATCTCGCATATTTGAGAACAATGTCTTTCTCCCACAATTTGACATCCTTGTGGGTGAGATATCTTCCTTTTCCCTGCTTCTCTAGCACCTAGCACAATGCCCAGCATATAATAGACATTCAATGAGGGAGTATATAAGTGAATAAATAAATGGCACCAATGAAACTCTGGGGTTCGTATTTCTATGCTTTGGCCACATCCGAAATACAGAAGTCTATTATTCCTTTGGTGTACTTTATTTTAAAAACAAAAGCTTCTTTTTATTTTGCTGAAAATCTTTGAATCCACTTGGAAAACAGTGTAATTAGTTATTTTTAAAACTTTCATTATGTGCCCAGGCATCTAGAACTCTCACTTATTTAATGTATTCAAACTTTTCTTATGCAGAGGAAACAAATTCTTATAATAGAACTAATGTCTAGTCGAATAACCATTCTAAGTATGAAATCTTCCTTGGCAGCTGCTGAGATTTGTCTAAGCACATTGACTATATTGGTCTTTTTGGGCTCCAGCTTTGTTCATTTCTTGATCATCAGCTGTAAAGTCCTGGGCTGGGATGTATTTTCAACCATGCAGTTTATAAACCAACCCTCAAATAAGAGGCTGCTTCTAAAGCTGTACATTGTATGCTGTTTTAAATAGCTGGACAAAAACAGGATGGAAATATTGATTGTTTTAAAGTATCATTCTTAATTCATTTACTCCTGCTCTTTTTTCTGAAGGAAGAACAAAAGTGGTATGTCAGAAAACCTGCTCTTAAGGAGCTTTATTTTCACTGGAGAGGCTAGGCTTGGATTTCAAAACAATTGTCTCTGATGGTTGTACTGTACAGAGAGGCAAGGGTGTGGTGGGCTGGCACAGGCAGAAAAGCGTCTAGGGAAGAGAGAAGACTTGATCTGGAACTTGCTGGAGTCTGAGGCAAGGTGAGAGCCTGGGGAAGGCTGCATACAGTGTGTGCTGACAGGCTTAGAGCAGAAGGGCTAGCTGGGGACTGGCTTGGAGTGTCCTGGGGGCCAGGCAGGGGCCACACAATGATCTCCAGTCTATGAACAGTCGGCAGCCCCCTTGTCCCTCTGTACATTTGTCACTGGGGTATTCTTGCTTCCCCCCCACCCATTCCAGCGTCCCCACCCACCTTGAGGCTGAGCTCATCTTCTGAATCTCAGATGTCTCACCAGTGTATTTCTTCTGCTTGCCCAGACTTTATCCTGGCCTTTCTTAGCCACTATCCACACGCTTCTTCAAATTATTTGCCTTTTTACTGACAATCAAAACTTCGATTCCCTCTGGGTTACTGGTCTTGAACAAAAGAGGTCAACTAGTTTTTCTCACTGAAGATATTTACTCCTTCGTATTTCCATTTTAAGAGAAATTATTAACTCAAACACATCTTTGATCTTAGCACGTGTGGGAGAGAAAAACAAAAATTGGTATTGGATTCTGAAAGATTGTTTACTGCTCTATTCCAGAATAATGTGCACTGAGACAGATTATCTTAGGTGGAGGAGAAAAAATATGGGAGATCTCAAAAGAATAGTTAAAGAGGTGGGACTCCTATAGGGATGAAGTAAAAAGCATATGAATGGACATTATAAAGAACCATTGCTTGGAATAGACAGAGGTCGAACTATATTTATGGTGGATAATTGTGTAGCAGAGGGTATGAATCACTCTCAGAGGCCCCAGATGAGTCAAAAGAACTGCTAATTATGTCTTTTTGTGCAGTTTGGGGCCATGAGTAAAAATATCTGGGTATCATGATTGATACCAGCATGTGTGGAAATAGGTTAAAGTGAAATCTTACTGACAGTGAGAAAGCAGTGCGCAGAGGAGTGTTTTGTGTGTCTTTCAGATCCTCCTCTGCATCTCATTACCTTCCCTCCCTCCCAGTGCAGCTCCCACTACCTTGCGCTGTAATGATTGTGGCCATCTCTTAACGTGTGCCTTTGCTTCGTGTTTTTCTTCTCTGAAGCATCCCACAGGTCTATGTTGGATCAATCTTCCTAAAACATTTCTTTCACCATACATCCATTAGCTCTGTGATTGACCCTTCCTAAGCCTCTGTCTCCCTGTTGGAAAAGGAGGAGTTGGGTTTCAGTTTATTTTTACACTTCTAAAATTCTTATTGTATGCCACTCCAAAGTGTCTTTTTTTCTCCTTAGTTGACAAACGGTATCGAGTGTGAAATGTGTGCCAGGCGTGGGATCACACGTTGGCGACAGCAAGGACAAATAGGGTACAGCTTCCCGGGCATGGGCTGTGCCCTCACACATTGGCCTGTGCCCTCTATGCTGAAAACTTTGAAAGGTATGTAACCCCCCATTTATGTATGTTTATTTCTTAAATCTACACGTTTACAACTAAATGTTAAAAGCCACATAGTAAGAATGTAAATGGTGATGTAAAGGTGAACTAGTATTTACAAAATAAAATTATATTTTTATTATTAAAGATGCAATGAATGTTTTGTTCTAAAACTGTTAGTATTTTAGTGAGATCTATGTGATTAAATTGGCTTCATTAATTTGGAAAATGCTGATTTAGGTTTTATGAGATACAAGGTCTGGTATTATGTTGAGTTAATTTATACATTAGTTTTTGATGACTGTCATAGCTCAAACAGGTACCTCACAAAAATATATTAATCTGAATGGAAGGAGTGACTGTACTATTAGTTGAGGTAATGAAACCATGATACTTGTCTTTTTTTAGCTTTTTCTTATGAAAAATTCATATATATATAAAATTAGAGAGACTAAAATGATGAGTTTCCATGTACATAGAGCTGGACTTCCACAATTACTGACTCATGGCCAGTCTTAGTTCATCGCCACCTTCTCCTTTTCCCTCAATTAGATTATGTTGGCATAGCCCCTAGGCTCATACAATTTTATTCTATGTACTTTATTATGTATTTTTATTTTTGTTTTCTGTGTGTGTGTTTGAGACAGAGTCTTACTATGTTGTCCAGGCTGGAGTGTAGCGGCGTGATATCAACTCACTGCAACCTCTGCCTCCAAGGTTCAAGCAGTTCTTGTGCATCTGCCTCCTGAGTAGCTGGGATTACAGGCGTGCGCCACTATGCCAGGTTAATTTTTGTATTTTTTGTAGAGATGGGGTTTCACCATGTTGATCAGGCTGGTCTCTAACTCTTGGCCTTAAGTGATCCTCCCTCCTCGGTCTCCCAAAGGGCTGGGTGTACAGACACAAGTCACTGTGCCCAGCTCATTATGTACTTTTAAAAGATGAGCGCTGATAAAAAGGAAACCCAACACCAATATTTTCTTTTTGTATTTCTTAATAACGCTTATAATCCAATGGACACAAACATTTACTGAAAAAAAAAGTAGTGTAAATTGCTTAAAATGCTAGGAGGTTGGGGAGACACCAACAGAAAGAAGATTAAGAAGTCTGTTGTACGAGTGTTGTGTAACACTTCCACATCTCAGAGAGAGAGAGAGGTCTGTGTTGTCATAAAGTACACTTATGAAAATTAGTGACAGCACAACATTTGAGGTTGCAAAAAAAGATTTTTAATTGGTATTTTCAAGTCCGTTATAATATCTCCAAAGTTTGGTGTAGCCCACCAAAGGAGACAATTCACACTTTCTTTCCTTTGCTCCTTCTCAGCTGTAAAATGTACATCTCACACACATCAAAGATGGTGACAGAGAAGAATTAAGAAAGACAGCATGTCCAGAGGAGCAAGGAACAAGATCTAAATAATTTCATGAAATGTTCCTTGATCGCAAGATTTCCGCAGAAATGTTCAAGTCTGTGATATGTATTCTTGTGCACTGAGACATCCAGAATGTCATAGCCTGTCCTTAACTGTGCAGAAGACCAAGCCACTGAGTAAATGCAAATGCTTTGACATTTTTATTTGTTTCTTAAAAACCCAAATAAAAATTTCAATTTCATCATTCATTCCTTTTCGCCAAAGCCAGTCTGCTAGTTAGCTGTCTTTAGTCTATGGCATGGTGTGAACACGTGGTGTCAGCACCACCACCCAGAGGCCATCAGCAGGACAGGAGGCTGGGCATCTGGCAGCAGGATCTGGCTTTTCTCCAAACTTCTTTCTCCAGTTGACTGGGTTGCCCCGAGTTTCTTTTGTGCTTCCGAGACTCGGAAAAATACACTGAGATGGTCACCATTCAGCGGCTCTCACAGACAGACAATGACCTTATATAGGTCTCCAGCTAAAGACAGTGGAGACCTGGCAAGGAGGGTGGAGCCAGGTGTGATAGGGAACTCCCAGGTGGGCAGGCCTGCACCTGGCACACAAGCAGACTGGTGGCGGGGAGTGTTGGCGATCGCTGCCACCTGCTTGGCCTGCAGGCAGGTGATACCACAGCTTTGATTCATTCGCCTCATCACTTCCTCTGGCCACAGCCACAGTGAACTCTTCCAGTTGTGAGGACTTCATGGCAACCTTTGGGTGTTGAGAGTTTGCCGGGAGTGCTTCAAATGAGGGCAGAGATCTACGGGCCAGGACATGTTTGGCAGAGACAAAGAGCTGTCTCACAGGAGCTCCTGCCATCTGTGGGGCCTTCACATGTGGAGCCCAGACCCCGGGACAGTGGGGTCCGCACAGAGCTGTACCTAGTTTGGGGGCACCTCAGCCTGGGGGCTTCCGTAGGTAGAAGCGCTAGCCTGGTAGAGCGAAGGGCCTTCTGAGCTGCTTGGGGGAAGGAGTGACAATGGAGGTCTGTCTTCCAGGAGACAGCCACAGAATGCGCAGGAGATGTGATCTGTTCCCACCCAGGGTCTCTGAGGGTGGGCGCCAGGCCCAAGAAGTCGCCTGACCCCCTGGGGTGCCTGAGCCCTGTGGGCTCTTGGCTGGCAGGGCTGGGCCACTCCCCGACCTGCGGACCTGTGCCAGAACCCCTGGTGGGGTGTGTGATGAGGAAGCACCAGGACCCACCAGGACCCCGAGAGTGGGCGCTGGGCACTGGAGCGGGTCAGCCCCAGTCATAGTCCTTGTGAGAGGTGAGGCTGGCTGGGCTCCTGGGTTGGGTGAGGACTTGGGGAACTTTTAAGTCTAGCTAAAGGATTGTAAACACACCAATCAGTGCTCTGTGTCTAGCTAAAGGTTTGTAAACGCACCAATCAGCACTCTGTAAAACGGACCAATCAGCACTCTGTAAAATGGACCAATCAGCAGGATGTGGGTGGGGCCAAATAAGGGAATAAAAGCAGGCCTCCCCCATACCTGGAGCAGCGGGCAGGTTGGATTCTCTTCAGGTTGTGGAAGATTTGTTCCTTTGCTGTTTGCAATAAAGCTTGCTGCTGCTCAGTTTTAGGGTCCACACCACCTTTATGAGCTGTAACACTTACCTGGAAGCTCTGCAGGTTCACTCCTGAAATCAGCCAGAGTAGGAATCCACCAGGATGAACAAGCAACTCCACGTGCCACCTTTAAGAGCTATAACGCTTACAGTGTAGGTCTGGACCTTCACTCCTGATGTACATTTAGGATGAGGTTCATTACTAATGATAGTGGATATAAATCATTTTTTTCAAATAACTGTCTTGATAATTACCTTTTTTGGGGGCTGATTTTGTCTGATTGGATAGTTGTTTCTATCTTATAATAAAGCTGGAGAGCAGAAGCATGAGCCCTGCTAGTTTGTCTTTGTTCACTGGCATTTTAATGTTTTAGCATCATCCGTCTGTGGAGTTTTCGCAGGACTCTTTTAAAGCCAGATAGTAACCAGGCACGATGACTCATGTCTGTAATCCCGTCGCTTTGGGAGGCCGAGGCGAGCGGATCACCTGAGATCAGGAGTTCAAGACCAGCCTGGCCAACATCGTGAAACCCTGTCTCTATTAAAAACACAAAAAATTAGCCGGGCATGGTGGCAGGTGCCTGTAATCCCAGCTACTCGGGAGGCTGAGGCAGGAGAATCGCTGGAACCTGGGAGGTGGAGGTTGCAGTGAGCCAAGATCTCGCCATTGCACTACAGCCTGGGCAACAAGAGTGAAACTCTGTCTCAAAAGAAAAAAAAAAATTCCGGGTATCCATTCTTACCAGGCTTATTTTCATTAACACTAGATAATATAACCAGTAAATCCACCTAACTGGGTGCACAGAAACTGCAACCCCTGACAATTTATTGAAAGTTCACGGTCAAGTAGGGACATCTCTCATGAATGCTTCAAGTCACAGAACTTACACTCTTTTGTCTTGCATATCATGACATGAGGCCTTCTTACTTAGGGCCTATATAATATATATAGATATAGTTCTTTTTTTTTTTTTAGATGGAGTTTCGCTCTTGTCGCCCAGGCTAGAGTGCAGTGCTCGATCTTGGCTCACTGCAACCTCTGCCTCCCAGGTTCAAGCGATTCTCCTGCCTCAGCCTCCGGAGTAGCTGGGATTACAGGCATCCGCCACCACACCCAGGTAATTTTTGTATTTTTGGTAGAGACAGAATTTCATCATGTTGGCTAGGCTGGTCTCAAACTCCTGACCTTAGGCGATCCACCCGCTTTAGCCTCCCAAAGTGCTGGAATTACAGGCATGAACCACTGCGCCCAGCCTATAGTTCTTAACATATATATATATACACATACATAAAATATATAATATACATATGTTGCTGTTGAATTAAAATTAACAGTGCGTAGAAACTTTAATATTTTATTCTCATAACATTAGTTTATACCATGTGGTCTGACACTCCCCTTTAAGAACCCCAGGCTAGTGCATTTTACATGACATCCAATCTCCTCAGCCTGGCATTCTCTTGTGGCAGAGGCAATGTTACACATTCACCAAATCTCATTTTATTTATTTTTTTCTGGGGCACACGGAAGATATATTTCCCAGCTTCCCTTGCAGTGAGGTGTGGCCATGTTCTCACACTGTGGCCAAGGGCATGTGAGGAGAGCTGACTGTGTCCATTCTGAGCCTAAGTAGCTAAGAGCCAATGTACCTTCCTCCATGTCCTGCCTCTTCGTCTTCTGCAGAGCTCTTAGAGGCCATGCATGCCAGCAGGGATAGCTAGGGTAGGTCACTTGTTGACGGAGAGCTGCTGGAGAGAAACACAATCTACATTTCACTGACTTTCTTGTGTTAAGAGACTGAGGTTTTTTTGGTTGGTTGTTACAGCAGCTGGCCTGGATTACCTTGACTGACTGTCTATTAATATTCCCTATGTAAATTCTCCAATGCAACTCTCAGTTATTTACTGTCTATCATTGCCATCACTTTGAAGAACATTGTACAGCAAAATGAAACTCAATATTACATTATTAAAAGACTGTTGTTGAGGCTGTAGCTCAGTAAGCCATACTGTATCCCCTGACAAGAATCAATAGGGGAGGTTTCTCTTAGTTCTAGTGATAATAAAAGACCCCTCACCTTTTACCCAGCCTGCTCTTTTAGACACTGCGTCTTGTAATTGATCATGTTTTTCTCAGTGCTGACTCTGTGGCTTATGTCTAGTAATTGTGTAGGCTTTCCGATCTGCATTGTTCTGACTTCCTTTGTTTTCCTGCAACACCACAATTTCTTGCTAAAAAATACAAACAAATCCTTTTTAGCTGTTTATTCAAATGGCTCAAATTATTTTGGTAAAGAAAGTGATATAAAGATATTTTAAAATATGTAGACTTTTATCATTTTATTTTATGTATTTATTTTTTTGAGATGGAGTCTTGTGCTTGTTGCCCAGGCTGGAGTACAATGGGGGGATCTCGGCTCACTGCAACCTCTGCCTCCTGGGTTCAAGCAATTCTCCTGCCTCAGCCTCCCGAGTAGCTGGGATTACAGGTACCTGCCACCATGCTGAGATAGTTTTTTGTATTTTTAGTAGAGACAGGGTTTCACCATGTTGGTCAGGCTGATCTTGAACTCCTGACCTCAGGTGATCACCCACCTCGGCCTCCCAAAGTTCTGGGATTATAGGTGTGAGCCACCGCGCCCGGCCAATAATTTTTGGATTATCATATTTTTCAGTTATGATATTATCTGCTTGATAGTTTGCAACATGTTTTCTAGATTTTTGTAGCTCTCCTCATAATTTTTAAGAAGTATTTATTGGTTGATTGATTAATAAAGATATTGGTATATGTGTTGATTTAAAGTGTTAAATTTAAAAAGGAATTAGATGAGATTAATGGAACAGGAGAACTTAGGAAAGGGGACATTATGATACTAAACAATTAGAGAGCAGAAACAAATCTATAGCTGTATTTAGATGGTACACACATCTTTTGTTACATATTTTCTGTATTTCAGTTCAAAGGATCTCAGAATGTATTGCAATCATTTTGTAAGAAACATTTAATTTGTCATTCAAATGTATATATTGAAAAGCATAATAACCTAAGATATTATTTAGGCAGAACATAGTGCTCACAAATTTCATTAAAAATCTTTTAATAAAGTAAAAGGAGAAAAGTAGTGAGATAGCACATGTGCATATGGGACGTTTTTTATTATAAGGATTGTCTAAGTATATTTTCCCCTAGTGCAAATACCAAAATTATCATAGCTGCAGAGAAACACATACTGTCACACTGTATTGTGACTTTTTTCCAAAGATGATGGCAATGATGAATGACACAGCACTGTAAGGGCAGATAAGGACATGGCATTAGTCCTATCTTAAGGCTGCCAGTATTGGATAGGAAGGCAGCTCTGCATCCTAAAGGCAACCAGTCCATGCAGAAGGTGTTGTAAACCATTTCCATCCTTCCCTGGAGATTTGTGATGTTCCCCTGGGACAGGCTTTGAAAAATCACCATGGCTCTGGGTCCTTATTAACCAGCCACTCCTCAAAGAGCTGTCTGCAGCTTCAGAAGGATACACAGTGTTTGAACGCATAATCATTCTGAATGAATATTCAGAAAACATAAATATATATGCTGATGTATATGTATGGGTGTAACACTTGCTTATTTGAGAACAAATAAATGCTCATTTGAATTTGTTTGTCTAAAATATCTTTTTGTCCATGGTAATACGATGTGCCCAGAAGGATGAAAAATTCAAGAATAAAGTGAAGTACTACTCATCCATGTATAATACAGTATTAAATCGTATAGTATAGATCTGAAGCATTCTTGGGGAAAAAAAAAAAGGAAAAAAGAGAAGGTAGCTCTCTGAAGCCTTATCAAAGTTCTAAATCTTTTTCTGGCATGTGTAAGACTCTTCAAAAATACTTTCTTCAGAGATCAAAATTCTAACTTTCAGATTGGGTTAAATACATTTTATAATTCGTCCTGCAGCTGTTGGAGCTGTAAGGAAGTAAAATGAGAATTGCTTTTTAGGATATATTTCTCAGCAAAGCAATTTTGAAAATGAAACCAAATCTTATGCTCCACTTGACATTGGAATTTGAAGTTATTTTTACAAGCTCCAATGCAGTAGCTATGTGAAACATTAAAGATGTATTAGAATATAGTAAGTTAATAGTTAAAACAAGTTTTCTTCTAACAGTTTGTTCAATAAATAAAAACCATGAATACAAATTATATCTTGTTACCAGCTTTCATGCCTTTTTTTCATATTTATGCTTAAACCAAACCACACGCTTTCTTGTGTAAAATGTTTCTTCCCTTTTAATTATAGCCTGATTTGCTGCCTCAGCAGGTAGAGCTTTTATTAACTTGAAAGTGTATTTGGTGTAGGTGGGAGATGTGGAAGCAAACCCTTAAAGGAAAATCACATTTTCTCTGAAAAGTAGTGTGGCATCATCTAAATATAACCTTTACTATGTCCCTAGAACATTCAGGGACTGGAAAATTTTCAGGAATCCCTGTCGGGGATAGATCTGCTTTCGATTTTACAAAAGAGTGACTGTATGGAGTCGCTGAAACCAAACAGAAAAAAAAGAAAAAAAAAAAAGAAAAGAAAAGAAAAAAAGGCTTCACATTGAAAGTAAAGGCCAAGAAAGAAATAAGCCAAACAAAAGTGTGAGCAAAGGAAAAAAACGTGTCCATCTTTTTTGTTTGTATTTGACTGGAAAGGCCTTTGACCCTAGGCAATACTGTGCAGTGAATACTTTTGTCCTTTGTCATCTTTTACTTCCTCCTTTCATGACATCCCCCAACAACGAGCCTGTGTACCATTCCTGGAGGGTCTGGCCCGGAGCTGACAACTAATCCCTGGTAAGGTCTATATAAAAGGCTCTTTTCAGAAAAGGGTGACTTGCCGTCCCTAACTTCCGCTGACTGCAAGGACACAGGCTGAAAAGACAGCTTAAAGATTGAGGGGTTTAGGTTCATTTACACTCAAGACTGTTAAATATCAGTTCCATGTGAATTCTGGAAGTCTTTAAAAATGAGAGAACTTCTCACATGTCTGAGACAGCTTAAATCTTGACTTTAATCTGGGGCAGCAAGGAAGATGTGGTAGCTAAAGTGCAAATTCTGGGTAACCTTATCATGCTTAAAGGCAGAATTCCAATGTCAGGCTTTTTTCATACACAGAAAGTTGTTTGAGGTCTTATCATTCCTGTTTTGTAAAATTCTAAAGAGCTGCGAAGCCCAGTTTGGGAGCAACTAGTAGAAAAACCTCATTTTATATATTTAAATGAATAGTAATTAAAACCAAAATAACTGAAACTGAACAAAAATAGAGTCAAAAACAGAAAATCCAGGTTTCCTCATATCAATTTAGCACCCTTCCCACAACAACATACTACTTTTCAAATTCAAGTTACAACTAATTAGCTAACTGATGAGCTTTTTACAAATAACTAAAACATTCCATAAAATACAATACAGCTGAAGATCAGCCTATTACTATCTTTCTAATAAGCACAGATATTTACTGGAATCAGTGTGGAAAATTCTGACTAGATTAGTGCTTTTCAATACTGTAACATGCAAGCAAAATAACTTGGGCACCGTGTTCAAATGTAATTTCAGGTTCTGTAGGAATAAAGTAGAGCTGGCATTTCTAAGAAGCTCTGAAGAGTTTCTGATGCTGCTGGTCTGAGGACCACTTCAAGTAGCAAAAGTTTAGACTGAGAATGGAGGAAATGGAAGAGTCTATATGCTCTAGGAAAGGCATGGTTTTCACCTTAGGCAGGTGACATATACAGTAGGAGACAAAACAAATAAGCAAAAGTAAGATGACTTAAATATATCCTAAACATCTGATTCTTACATGTAAATTATTTCTTTGTGAATGATGGATTTTTTCCCAATTAGATGGAAGCCCCTCCCAGTCAATACCTTTTTCACTTTTTACAGGGTGTGTAGAAAACCCCTGTTAATAAATGCCACCTGACTGACGTGATCATAGATCACTGGAAATATCAGATGAAAATTCCAGGTGGAGCCTGGTTAATTCATTCTTGTGATAGAATTCCTTTCAGCAATGGATTATCCAAATGACTGGGTTGTGGGTTTCTTTGCAACTTCATTAACTCCCCAAGTATTTGCCACTTCAGAGACAGCATAGAGGCAGGCAATCTCTTTGATGCCTGGGAGAGTCTGCAGATTTCAAGGCCAGTGGACAGAGTGTCTGTAGATGAATGGTTGTGAACTGTCTCTGGTTAGACCCGAGTCTGAGGGTAAGGAAGCAATGAAAAAGACTGGGGTTTCCTCAAAAATAGTTAAGAGCTGCACCGTCCAGTATAGTAGGCACTAGCCACTCGTGGCTTTTTAAATTCTAATTCATTAAAATTAAATAGAAAGGTTAAATCAAGTTCAGTAGTCTCACTAGCTACGTTTTAAGTGATCAATGACCACATGTGGCCAGTGCCTACTGCACTGGACGGCACAGATACAGAACATTTCTATCATCACAGAAAGTTCTACTGCTACTCAGGGAGATAGAAAGGATGAAAGCTTGATTTGAGTGGTGGCTGGAAGTTCTGAAGAATGTTTAGGCAGTGATTGCTCTCATGACAGCATGTAAACTGGAGTAGGAAGCTAATGGAATGGGCAGGTTTAGACTGGGCAGTAAGGGTCTTTGTGTACAGGGGAGGGAGAGATTCTCATGGTCAGCCAGGGATAATGAATGGCTCAGTACCTCAGAGCCTCTGACAATCAATACATCTTCTGTCTATTGAAAGGCAACTTACTGCTGGGTGCGGTGGCTCACACCTATAATCGCAGCACTTTGGGAGGCCAAAGCAGGTGGGTTACTTTGAACTCTGGAGTTCAAGACCAGCCTGGGCAACATGGTGAAACCCTGTCTCTACTAAAAATACAAAAAAATTAGCTGGGCTTGGTGGTGCACACCTGTAATCCCAGCTACTTGGGAGGCTGAGGCTGGAGATCACGCCACTCTACTCCAATCTGGACAACAGAGGGACACTCTGTCTCAAAAGAAAGAAAGAAAGGCAACACTCAAATGATGAAAAGGTAAAGTACAGGGGAAAAACAAAGAAAGATGAAACATTACTTGTTCACATTATAACCCATATTTTTGACTCGTATTTTCTATGAGCAGTGGGTACACACCACATTACCCCACCAATTCGTCCTAGAATCCAGCCTCTCAGGAAAACATTCTATCCACCTGAGCATATAGTGCTTTCTGCAATGCTGTAGTCTACTCTACTTTATATACCTTTTATGGTGGGTGCTGTACTCTTAGATTTTGTGGCTCCGCCTGTGGTAGACACCAGCTCTTTAGTTACTCAGCTCAGCCTGTGAAATCTTACTCTGGTGCTCAGGGATCAGGATCAGAGGTTCTGCTTTTATGTCTTATGACATTTTCTGATAATTGTTTCCATTCATTCATTCAACAAGTATTTTTATTAAACACCTACTAGATACCAGACATTTGCTGACTCTTCTATTTTCTTCTTCAGTGACAGCTTCATTGTTCTGGTTGAGATTTTAAACATTAATAAAATGAAATTGCAAAGCCCGAACTTAATATTACAAAATATGTTCTAAGTAGAGCAAACCACATTGTTTAGAGATCTGGGCCAAATGGATTAACATCTATTTCAGGAGCTGAGAAACTTTTATAGCTTTATGCTCTGGTCTAAGATCTCGTTGATTACTCAACATCCTTAAGTCCCTGTATCAGTTTCCTGGAGTTGCCATACAAATCACTGCACCCCGGGGGGCTTAAAGTGACAGGTATGTATTGTCTCACAGTGCTGTAGGCCAGAAGTCTGAAGTCAAAGTGTCAGCAGGGCTCGAGGGACGCTTACCTCCCTGCCTCTTCCCAGCTCTGCAGGTTACTGGCCCTCCTTGACTCTCGCCTGGCCTGCAGCTGCATCGCTCCAGTCCCTGCCTCCCTCACCGCAGGGCTGCCTTCTCTGTGTGTCTGTGCCCAGTCTCCTTCTCCTTTCTCTTAAAAAGATACCCGTCGCTGAATGAAGCTGGAGGCTATAATTGTAAGTGAATCAGCACAGGAACAGAAAACCAAATACCACATGTTCTCACTTATAAGTGGGAGCTAAACATTTAGCACACATGGACATAAACATGGGAACGACAGGCACTGTAGACCACCAGATGGGAGGCAGGGAGGCGTGGGTTGAAAAACTACCTATTGGGTACTATCATCACTATGTGGGTGCAATATACGCATGTAAAAAAGCTGCACGTGGCCTCCTGTATCTAACATGTAAGTTGAAATTAAAAAAAGAAAAAGATTAAAAAAAATTAAAAAAAAAAATGCCAATCGCTGGATTAAGGTCCATTTTAATTCAGTACGACCTCATCTTGGCTTGATTGCATCAGCAAACTGGATGACATCACTGGTACCAGGGGTTATAACTTGAGCATATGTTTTTGGAGGACACAGTTCAACCCATGACAGTTCCCTCAAATATATATACACAGACTATACATGCAGGTCATTGATTCCAGCCCTGATACAAGTAGTAAGGAAGCAGGACAGCAGAGAGAGGAGAGCGTGAGGTTTAACAAGAGGAGAAATAACATTACTCTGACCCTTGGTCCTTCCAGCTCCTCCAGGCAGCAGATGGGATGAGCCGTGAGGAAGATCAAAGACAGTCTGGGACCAGAGGGCAGAGTGATGAGCACGCTCGACAGCAAATGGGTCATAAATCACTTCTGTCCCTTTTAAGTTGCTTTTTGTGCCTTTTATTTTCTCCCTCCACTTTTTCCTACCACTTGCTGCTGCTTTCTCTGCCCTCACCATTCCATTTTCCATTCAGTCTCTCTGTCATCCTCGTTCTTTGACCCCCAAAGCAAGGAAGAAATGTATGATGTGATCAAAGAACTTCCAAAGGACATTTACATTTCCCCATTTGATTATCAGTACTTTATGAAATTTCATAGTCTATGAACAAAACAACTCGAATGCAGCATTTTGAGGACAAACTGTAGAGCAGGTTTGTAAAGTTCTTTGTGCCTGATGTCAACCAAGGTTTGCTTGAGCCAGTTTTCTTAAATCTTCCATCCTGTCTTACTCATTTTCAGAGCACCTGATAGCAATGTACAGTATCTTATTAATCAATATATAGACATAGAAACAAATTAAGAAAACAGGAAGGACATCTCTTAACATTTCTTAAAGGGTTGGCTCATATTATTGGTTAATCTACCCTGATTTCAATGAGACTTTTGGTCATTCCTATTACAAATATATATAATGTGCCCACTATGAAGAAAGGATTTTGCTACCATGAGTGGATGATACAGAAATAAATAAGACAGTCCCTGCTTTCAAGAAGTCTGCAGTTTTGGGAGAAAGATACATATAAACAACTCTTATATAAGGTAAAATGGGATAAATGCTGCAATAAAGGTTCAAAGTGTTTGGGGTGTATTTGAGAAAGAAGGGATTAATTATGACTGGGAGTGCTCTTAGAAGAGGTAATAGAGTTTGTGTTGGGAATTCAAAAGTGGCAAGTACACCAGTAGTAGACCTTCCTCAAAAGACGTCACCACTAGAGCTACTTGAGCAAGGTTGCTGAGGCAGGACACAATAGACTATATTCTGGGAGAACACCAACAACTGTTGAGTGTGGTTCCAGAGAAGCTTCATGCAAAATAAGGCTGAAAAGAAGTTTAAAGATCCAAGAGTGAAGCGTTTTGCTTTGAATTCTATGTTTAGTGGCGAATCACCGAAGTTTCTAATTGGAGGGTTAGGAGATCACTTAGAAGGCTGTTGAAATGGTCTAAGAGTCCAGAAATGAAGAGCTGACTGAGGACAGGAGCAGAGGATGTGGTGAATGGGGAGGCTGGAGGCATAAGGTAGAGGTGGAATCAAAAGATCCTGGCAGGTGATAGGATGTTGAAGATGAGGGAAAACACGGAGCAATTAGAATCTTGGCATTGCATTGCCATGAACGAGGAAGAGCCCACAGAGGAGCAGCTTTATGAAAGGAGAAGAGATGGGGTGAAGAAGGGATAGTGACAACTTCATTTTGGTCTAGTGGTATCTGAAGTTGTTTTTTTGTTTGTTTGTTTATTTCTGTTTTTTTGAGATGGAGTCTTGCTCTGTTGCCCAGGCTTGGAGTGCAGTGGTGCAATTTGGGCTCACTGAAAGCTATGCCTTCCGGGTTTAAGTGATGCTCCAGCCTCAGCCACCTGAGTAGCTAGGACTATGGGCAGCTCCCACCACACCCAGCTAATTTTTGTATTTTTAGTAGAGACGGGGTTTCACCGTGTTGGCCAGGATGGTCATGATCTTTTGACCTCGGAATCTGCCTGCCTCAGCCTCCCAAAGTGCTGGAATTACAGGCTTGAGCCACTGCACCCGGCCAATTCTTATTTTCTAAACTTTTAACGTTTTCAGTTCCTGGGTGTGAACAGTAAGAATGAAAACATGTTTTAATGGTGGTTTTATTTTGTTTAAATTTTGAAAGGGGCCATAAAGAGAAGATTTATTGTTAAACGGTATCTTTGAAAGTGCATTTCCCCTTTTGCATGTGTCTGCTTTGCCTTCAACTTTCCACCCTGCTGTGAGTAGCACTGAGAGGGTGACAACATGCTAGCAGCCCTTGCTCTCGGCACCTCCTGGGTATCGGTGTCTACTCTGGTGGCGCTGGAGGAGCCCTTCAGCCTGCCACTGCACTGTGGGAGCCCCTCTCTGGGCTGGCCGAAGCAGGAGCTGGCTCCCTCTGCTTACAGGGAGGTGTGGAGGGAGAAGCGTGGGCAGGAACCAGGGCTGCTGCGGGTGGGCGCAGGCTCTGCGGGCCCACACTCAGAGTGGCAGGGCTGCAGCTCCCAGCAGTGAAGGGCTTAGCACCCGGGCCAGCCGCTGCTGAGGGTGTGCTGGGTCCTCCAGCACTGCCTGCCCGCCGGCGCCTCGCTGGAATTCTCGCCGGGGCTCAGCCGCCTCCCTGTGGGGCAGTGCTCCGAACCTGAGCCCCCTCCTCGCTCCCGTGCAGCCCCAGCCTCCCGGACCGGCGCCACCAAGGGCTAAGTGCAGGCACGCAGCGTGGGACTGGCGGGCAGCTGTGCCTGCAGCCCAAGCACAGGATCCATGATGTGAAGCTAGCTGGGCTCCTCAGTCTGGTGGGGACTTGGGGAACTTTTATGTCTAGCTGAAGGATTGTAAATGCACCAATCAGTGCTCTGTGTCTAGCTCAAGTTTGTAAACATACCAATCACCACCCTGTCCAAACGGGCCAATCAGCTCTCTGTGAAATGGACCCATCAGCAGGATGTGGGTGGGGTCGGATAAGGTAGTAAAAGCAGGCTGCCCAAACTAGCAGTGGCAACTTCCCGGGTCACCTTCTGGGCTGAAGAAGTTTTGTTCTTTCGCTCTTTGCAGTAGATTTTGCTGCTGTACTTATGAGCTATAACACTCACCGTGAAGGTCTGCAGCTTCACTTCTGAAATCAGCAAGACCACTGAACCTACCAACCCACTAAAATGAAGAAACTCCGAACACATCTGAACATCTGAAGGAACAAACTCTGGACACACTACGGCTCACTATAAGCTCCCCTTCTCGGATTCACGCCATTCTCCCGTCCCAGCCACCTGAGTAGCTGGAACTACAGGCGCCCACCACCTCACCCAACTGATTTTTTTTTTATATGTTTAGTAGAGAAGGGGTTTCACCGTGTTAGCCAGGATGGTCTCGATTTTCTGATCTTACAATCCGTCTGCTTCAGCCTCTCAAAGTGCTGGGATTACAGGCGCAAGCCACCATGCCAGGCCTATTTGAATTTTAATTGCTTTTCTGTGTTTGAAATATGTATATATGCTCACTATTACAATTAGTCCAAGTACAAATGGAAAAAACTGAAAACAGCCTTAGTAAATCTTTTTAAAAACATTTTATAAATAAGTTTTTCGGTGTAATCATGAGGAGGTCTTGCTGTATTGCCGTGGTTGGTCTCAAACTGCTGGGCTCCAGTGATCCTGCTGTCTTGGCCTTCCAAAGGGCTGGAATTACAGGTGTGAGCCACCATGCCCAGCCAGTGTTTGTAAATATTAAATAAAGATAAAATATAACTACTTAGTATCTTTCTCTACTCCAATAGTGCTTTTATAATAGCTTAAAAATAAGATCGTGGTTCCCTCGTTTTGCCATTTTGTGGTCTTAGCGTTCATATTAGTTCAATGTGTAGTCTCGTTAGCAAGCATCATACATCCACTTTGCTAACAATAGGTGGCACCAGCACACAAGCATCTCATCTGTATTCAACCCAACAGAAATACCAAGAGATAGGCGAGAAATAGAAAATACTCAAAATGCTCGAAAGCAATGAATTCAATTCTGATGAACTGGTATGTTGGGGAGCCATGTGAAGTAAGAGTTGTACTACAGTGGGTAAGCGTTTCAAACTATGGACCTAAGTGCCCAAATACATGAGGTAGTTTGGTCTTTTATTGAGAAAAATGAAAAGCAAAACAAGCTTTCTTGGGAAATGTCTAACCAGAAAATCTATCTGATTTCTGAAAATAAATTCTGAAGGGTAGAGGACACCAGTGGTTGAACCTGTGTCCCACTGCAACGCTGGCAGTAGAAGCTGCAAGAGAGAGTGGGGAAGAAAAAGCAAGAAGGGTAGAAATAGGATGATAATCAAATGCCCCAGTACTTTGAAACTTCAAAAAAAAAAAGTGTTACGTACTTTCTGCTTATTTTTTCCTAACACGTATAAAAAGTGTGCTGATCACGTAGATGACTAAGAAAATGTCCTCAGGGGAGAAAAAAACTCATGAAGATGAAGCATTGATTACAATTATGCAACATTTCTTGTCACTTACAGTTTTGCATTTGCAAAACTAGCACACGCGAAAATTTACTTTTATTAATTTTTTCTTTTTCTTTTTCTTTGTTTTTGAGATGGAGTCTTGCTCTGTCACCTAGGCTGGAGTGCAGTGGCCCAATCTTGGCTCACTGCAATCTCCATCTCCTGGGTTCAAGCAGTTGTCCTGCTTCAGCCTCCCCAGTAGCTGGGGTTACAGGCACCTGCCACCCAGCTAATTTTTTTTTTTTTTTTTTTGAGACGGAGTCTCACTCTGTCGCCGGGACTGGAGTGCAGTGGCCGGATCTCAGCTCACTGCAAGCTCCGCCTCCCGCATTCCCGCCATTCTCCTGCCTCAGCCTCCCGAGTAGCTGGGACTACAGGTGCCCGCCACCTCGCCCAGCTAGTTTTTTGTATTTTTAGTAGAGACAGGGTTTCACAGTGTTAGCCAGGATGGTCTCGATCTCCTGACCTCGTGATCCGCCCGTCTCGGCCTCCCAAAGTGCTGGGATTACAGGCTTGAGCCACCGCACCCGGCCAAATTTTATTGTGTTTTTAGTGGAGACAGGGTTTCACCATGTTGGCCAGGCTGGTCTCTAACTCCTGACCTCAAGGGATCCGCCTGCATTGGCCTCCCAAAGTGCTGGCATTACAGGTGTGAGCCACTGTGCCCCACCCTTTTATTAATTCTTTCTCAAGAAATTAATGCAATTTAGGTATTTATCACCGAAGTGGTGCCAACCTTCACTACACAAAGGTTTCTTTTTAAATAAGCTAAATTTAATTGTACATCACTTTGTAAAAATCTAATTGCTTCTACATTTTCTCTTTAAGCTAAAATCTTTCTTGAAATAAGAACACAACAATCAATGGATTAATTTAATACCTCTGAGTCTCCTTTATTTTGTGAAATGCAAGGGAGGGATATTTTAAATGTTCCTCCACTGTTGTATGACATTTTGTATAAGGATGATATATGATTTAGAGCAAGAATTAAGGAAATATAAACACCCAAGTACAACTAGGTATCTTATTATGAATACTTTAAAGTTAATTCTTTAAATTTTTCCCTTCTAGTTATAGGTTGACAAATTTATTTTGAATCTTTCCTAATGCCAAACATCTACAGGGGTATAGAATGGCTGAGGTGGTTTTTGGACTTTATGGTCTTTGGAATAAAAATATGTTGCTTTGAATATATGCACATTACTTCAATATCTTTTGCTAATAAAATATTTCTTCTATTATCTGCTTTTCTTGCTTGCCTATGGAAGCTATGATTAAATCTCAAATCATAATTTTTTAATGAAATACTTAAAATTAGTAATTCTCCTTAGCAGTTCAATAAGTTTTGTAACCTAACCTTAATACTCATGAATTATACAAAATACTTTGGAAGGTGAAGCATTAAAAAATAACTTTAAGAAAGATACACTACCTATATAACATACGGTGGTTTTAAATATTAGGTCAAATTATTTTTTTTTCATAAAATCACTCCTAACATTCCTAATTACCCAGCTTGCCTGAGTTTACTTGTATATATCTCTCTCTAAGTAGATGCTAAGATATTTGAAGCCAAATTCCGTTCTTGAGTATTTCACTGTTAATTTTTTGCTCTATTTTCTCTGCCTTCCCCAATCCTTGAATCCTTCTTAGTCACACATCTTAGATGGATTCTGATCCTGTCTGGGGTTCTGTCAGGAGTAATTCAGTATCCTTATTATCTGTAAGAAACCTGCGTTTTTCTTCGTTGTGCACTTCTGCTACCACTATTCCAACTGCTTTCTTCCAGAATTTTGTAATTTCTCACCTCCTGATGTGTCTCTCCTGATCTCATTATTACTTAGGTTTGCATTTTAACAGAGTATCAGAAAAGAGAGAAGATAAATGCATGTGTGCAATCTGTCTTCTTTAACTAGAACTGAAAGTAGTTTTACGGTTATTTATGTTATTCATAACACTAACTTAGATTGGTGGTTCTTAAAGTGTGGTCTTTGGACAGCAGCATCAGCATCACCTGGGTGTTTGGTAGCAATGCAGAATCTTGGACCTGTCCTGGACCTGCTGAATCAGAATTTTAGGGATACGGCCAAGCAATCCTTGCTTTAAGAAGCACTCCAGGTGATTCTATTGCAAGGTAAAGTTTGAGAGCCACTAATTTAATTGGACGTGCTTAGGGCATCGATTCTTTGTTAACCTTTTTGTTTTTATATTGATTGAATGTTTGTACTTCTCTTGATTGTTTCCTTCTTTTGACTTTCTTTTTATTTATTTATTATTAGCTTCTTAAGGGCACACCTAAATTCTAGTCTTTATTCTTTTCTAATATAAAAGCATATGTCTTAAAATTTTTGTGAAGTACCGATTTTTGCTATATTCTTACAAGTTTTCAAATATAGTATTTCTAGCATTCATTTACACATACTCAAAATTTTCCATTACAATATCTTCTTTTACCCCCTTTTCAAGGTTTAAAGATTCCAAATATAGACTTTGGTTTATCTTTTTTTACTATGTTTCTCAAGTTCAGAGAATGTGGCCAGTGTGATATTTCTTTAAAATATAGAGACTTGCTTTATTTTACTTTCTGTAACTTTCTCATTTGTGCTTGAGAAGAATGTACATTTTCTAATTATTGGCTGTGCTCTGAATATGTTCAATAAGTCAAGTTTGCTCGTTGTGTTGTTTGAATTCTCTGTAGCTATAGTTGCCCGTTTTTATTGTTTGTTTCCTTGACTTGGCTTTTCTGTTTGTTTGAGAAAGATGTGTTGAACTCCCCTTGGTCCCCAGCTTATGATGGTAATTTCTCAGTTTCTTCCTGCAGCTCTAGCAACACTTGCTTGATACACTTTGAAATACATACGTTTTAGAATTGCAGTGATTTGGAATTTCTTTTTCTGTATCTTTGCTTTTAAATTTTCCATAGTCCAGATGTTTTAGGTCTGATTTTTGTGAGTTGCATATGGCTGGTTTTTGCCTGTTTTTTATTGGAAAATTTGGCCCACTTTTATTGGGATTATAGATATATTTCATTTTGTTTCAATAATCTCACTTGGTACTTTCTATTTGTCTAGCTTTTCCTATGCTTTTACCCCTTCCCTCTTGCCTTTTAAATACTAATTAAAAAAAATTTTTTTAGATGGCCGAATAGGAACAGCTCCAGTCTCCAACTCCCAGCGCGAGCGACACAGGAGACCGGTGATTTCTGCATTTTCAACTGAGGTACTGGGGTCATCTTACTAGGGAGTGCCGGACAATTGGTGCTGGTCAGCTGCTGCAGCCTGACCAGCGAGAGCTGAAGCAGGGCGAGGCATTGCCTCACCTGGGAAGCGCAATGGGGAAGGGAATCCCTTTTCCTAGCCAGGGGAACTGAGACACACAACACCTGGCAAATCGGGTAATTCCCACCCCAATACTGCGCTTTAAGCAAACGGGCACACCAGGAGATTATACCCACACCTGGCTGGGAGGGTCCCACAGCCACAGAGCCTCCCTCATAGCTAGCACAGCAGTCTGCGATCTAACCGCAAGGCAGCAGCGAGGCTGGGGGAGGGGCGCCTGCCATTGCTGAGGCTTAAGTAGGTAAACAAAGCCGCTGGGAAGCTCGAACTGGGTGGAGCTCACAGCAGCTCAAGGAAACCTGCCTGTCTCTGTAGACTCCACCTCTGGGGACAGGGCACAGCTAAATAACAACAACAAAAAAAGCAGCAGAAACCTATGCAGACGCAAACGACTCTGCCTGACAGCTTTGAAGAGAGCAGTGGATCTCCCAACACGGAGGTTGAGATCTGAGAAGGGACAGACTGCCTGCTCAAGTGGGTCCCTGACCCCTGAGTAGCCTAACTGGGAGACATCCCCCACTAGGGGCAGTCTGACACCCCACACCTCACAGGGTGGAGTACACCCCTGAGAGGAAGCTTCCAAAGTAAGAATCAGACAGGTACACTCGCTGTTCAGCAATATTCTATCTTCTGCAACCTCTGCTGCTGATACCCAGGCAAACAGGGTCTGGAGTGGACCTCAAGCAATCTCCAACAGACCTACAGCTGAGGGTCCTGACTATTAGTAGGAAAACTATCAAACAGGAAGAACACCTATACCAAAACCCCATCAGTACGTCACCATCATCAAAGACCAGAGGCAGATAAAACCACGAAGATGGGGGAGAAGCAGGGCAGAAAAGCTGGAAATTCAAAAAATAAGAGCGCATCTCCCCCTGCAAAGGAGCGCAGCTCATCGCCAGCAATGGATCATAGCTGGTCCGAGAATGACTTTGACAAGATGAGAGAAGAAGGCTTCAGTCCATCAAACTTCTTAGAGCTAAAGGAGGAACTACGTACCCAGCGCAAAGAAACTAAAAATCTTGAAAAAAGAGTGGAAGAATTGATAGCTAGAATAATTAATGCAGAGAAGGTCATAAACGAAATGACAGAGATGCAAACCATGACACGAGAAATACGTGACAAATGCACAAGCTTCAGTAACCGACTCGATCAACTGGAAGAAAGAGTATCAGTGATTGAGGATCAAATGAATGAAATGAAGTGAGAAGAGAAACCAAAAGAAAAAAGAAGAAAAAGAAATGAACAAAGCCTGCAAGAAGTATGGGATTATGTAAAAAGACCAAATCTACATCTGATTGGGGTGCCTGAAAGTGAGGGGGAAAATGGAACCAAGTTGGAAAACACTCTTCAGGATATCATCCAGGAGAACTTCCCCAACCTAGCAGGGCAGGCCAACATTCAAATTCAGGAAATACAGAGAACGCCACAAAGATACTCCTCGAGAAGAGCGACTCCAAGACACATAATTGCCAGATTCACCAAAGTTGAAATGAAGGAAAAAATCTTAAGGGCAGCCAGAGAGAAAGGTCGGGTTACCCACAAAGGGAAGCCCATCAGAATAACAGCAGACCTCTCGGCAGAAACTCTACAAGCCAGAAGAGAGTGGGGACCAATATTCAACATTCTCAAAGAAAAGAATTTTAAACCCAGAATTTCATATCCAGCCAAACTAAGCTTCATAAGTGAAGGACAAGTAAAATCCTTTACAGATAAGCAAATGCTTAGAGATTTTGTCACCACCAGGCCTGCCTTACAAGAGACCCTGAAGGAAGCCCTAAACATGGAAAGGAACAACCGGTACCAGCCATTGCAAAAACATGCCAAAACGTAAAGACCATCGAGGCCAGGAAGAAACTGCATCAAATAACGAGCAAAATAACCAGTTAATATCATAATGGCAGGATCAAGTTCACACATAACAATATTAACCTTAAATGTCAATGGACTAAATGCTCCAATTAAAAGACACAGACTGGCAAACTGGATAAAGAGTCAAGACCCATCAGTCTGCTGTATTCAGGAGACCCATCTTACATGCAGAGACATACATAGGCTCAAAATAAAGGGATGGAGGAAGATCTACCAAGCAAATGGAGAACAAAAAAAAGCAGGAGTTGCAATCCTAGTCTGTGATAAAATAGACTTTAAACCATCAAAGATCAAAAGAGACAAAGAAGGCCATTACATAATGGTAAAGGGATCAATTCAACAGGAAGAGCTAACTATCCTAAATATATATGCACCCAATACAGGAGCACCCAAATTCATAAAGCAAGTCCTTAGAGACTTACAAAGAGACTTAGACTCCCATACAATAATAATGAGACTTCAACACTCCACTGTCAACATTAGACAGATCAACGAGACAGAAAGTTAACAAGGATATCCAGGAATTGAACTCATCTCTGCACCAAGCGGACCTAATAGACATCTATAGAACTCTCCACCCCAAACCAACAGAATATACATTCTTCTCAGCACCACATCACACTTATTCCAAAACTGACCACATAATTGGAAGTAAAGCACTCCTTAGCAAATGTAAAAGAACAGAAATTATAACAAACTGTCTCTCAGACCACAGTGCAATCAAACTAGAACTCAGGACCAACAAACTCAATCAAAACCGCTCAACTACCTGGAAACTGAACAACCTGCTACTGAATGACTACTGGGTACATAACGAAATGAAGGCAGAAATAAAGATGTTCTTTGAAACCAATGAGAACAAAGATACAACATACCAGAATCTCTGGGACACATTTAAAGCAGTGTGTAGAGGGAAATTTATAGCACTAAATGCCCACAAGAGAAAGCTGGAAAGATCTAAAATTGACACTCTAACATCACAATTAAAAGAACTGGAGAAGCAAGAGCAAACACATTCAAAAGCTAGCAGAAGGCAAGAAATAACTAGATCAGAGCAGAACTGAAGGAGATAGAGACACAAAAACCCTCCAAAAAATCAATGAATCCAGGAGTTGGTTTTTTGAAAAAATCAACAAAATTGACAGACCGCTAGCAAGACTAAGAAGAAAAGAGAGAAGAATCAAATAGACGCAATAAAAAATGATAAAGGGGATATCACCACTGACCCCACAGAAATACAAACTACCATCAGATAATACTATAAACACCTCTACGCAAATCAACTAGAACATCTAGAAGAAATGGATAATTTCCTGGACACTTACACTCTTCCAAGACTAAACCAGGAAGAAGTTGAATCCCCAAATAGACCAATAGCAGGCTCTGAAATTGAGGCAATAATTAATAGCCTACCAACCCAAAAAAGTCCAGGACCAGATGGATTCACAGCTGAATTCTACCAGAGGTACAAGGAGGAGCTGGTGCCATTCCTTCTGAAACTATTCCAATCAACAGAAAAAGAGGGAATCCTCCCTAACTCATAGTATGAGGCCAATATCATCCTGATACCAAAGCCTGGCAGAGACACAACAAAAAAAGAAAATTTTAGACCAATATCCCTGATGAACATCGATGCAAAAATCCTCAATAAAATACTGGCAAACCGGATTCAGCAGCACATGAAAAAGCTTATCCACCATGATCAAGTGGGCTTCATCCCTGGGATGCAAGGCTGGTTCAACATTCGCAAATCAATAAATGTAATCCAGCATATAAACAGAACCAAAGACAAGAACCACATGATTATCTCAATAGATGCAGAAAAGGCTTTTGACAAAATTCAACAGCCCTTCATGCTAAAAATGCTCAATAAATTCGGTATTGATGGAACGTACCTCAAAATAATAAGAGCTATTTATGACAAACCCACAGCCAATATCATACTGAATGGGCAAAAACTGGAAAAATTCCCTTTGAAAACTGGCACAAGACAGGGATGCCCTCTCTCACCACTCCTATTCAACATAGTGTTGGAAGTTCTGGCTAGGACAATCAGGCAAGAGAAAGAAATAAAGGGTATCCAGTTAGGAAAAGAAGAAGTCAAATTGTCCTGTTTGCAGATGACATGATTGTATATTTAGAAAACCCCATTGTCTCAGCCCAAAATCTCCTTAAGCTGATAAGCAACTTCAGCAAAGTCTCAGGATACAAAATTAATGTGCAAAAATCACAAGCATTCTTATACACCAGTAACAGACAAACAGAGAGCCAATCAGGAATGAACTTCCATTCACAATTGCTTCAAAGAGAATAAAATACCTAGGAATCCAATTACAAGGGATGTAAAGGACCTCTTCAAGGAGAACTACAAACCACTGCTCAGTGAAATCAAAGAGGACACAAACAAATGGAAGAACATACCATGCTCATGGATAGGAAGAATCAATATCGTGAAAATGGCCATACTGCTCAAGGTTATTTATAGATTTAATGCCATCCCCATCAAGCTACCAATGAGTTTCTTCAGAATTGGAAAAAACTGCTTTAAAGTTCATATGGAACCAAAAAGAGCCCGCATTGCCAAGACAATCCTAAGTCAAAAGAACAAAGCTGGAGGCATCACGTACCTGACTTCAAACTATACTACAAGGCTACAGTAACCAAAAGAGCATGGTACTGGTACCAAAACAGAGATATAGACCAATGGAACAGAACAGAGTCCTCAGAAATAATACCACACATCTACAGCCATCTGATCTTTGACAAACCTGACAGAAACAAGAAATGGGGAAAGGATTCCCTATTTAATAAATGGTGCTGGGAAAATTGGCTAGCCATAAGTAGAAAGCTGAAACTGGATCCTTTCCTTACCCTTATACGAAAATTAATTCAAGATGGATTAGAGACTTAAATCTTAGACCTAATACCATAAAAACCCTAGAAGAAAATCTAGGTAGTACCATTCAGGACATAGGCATGGGCAAGGACTTCATGTCTAAAACACCAAAAGCAACGGCAGCAAAAGCCAAAATTGACAAATGGGATCTAATTAAACTAAAGAGCTTCTGCACAGCAAAAGAAACTACCATCAGAGTGAACAGGCAACCTACAGAATGGGAGAAAATTTTTGCAACCTACTCATCTGACAAAGGGCTAATATCCAGAATCTACAAAGAACTCAAACAAATATACAAGAAAAAAAACAAACAACCCCATCCAAAAGTGGGGAAAGGATATGAACAGACATTTCTCAAAAGAAGACATTCATACAGCCACAGACACATGAAAAAATGCTCATCATCACTCACCATCAGAGAAATGCAAATCAAAACCACAATGAGATACCATCTCACACCAGTTAGAATGGCAATCATTAAGAAGTCAGGAAACAGCCGAGACGGGCGGATCACGAGGTCAGGAGATCGAGACCATCCTGGCTAACATAGTGAAACCCCGTCTCTACTAAAAAAATACAAAAAACTAGCCGGGCGAGGTGGTGGGCGCCTGTAGTCCCAGCTACTCGGGAGGCTGAGGCAGGAGAATGGTGTAAACCCGGGAGGCGGAGCTTGCAGTGAGCTGAGATCCGGCCACTGCATTCCAGCCTGGGTGACAGAGCGAGACTCCGTCCTCAAAAAAAAAAAAAAAAAAAAAAAAAAGAAGTCAGGAAACACAGGTGTTGGAGAGCATGTGGAGAAATAGGAACACTTTTATACTGTTGGTGGGATTGTAAACTAGTTCAACCATTATGAAAAAAGTATGGCAATTCCTCAAGGATCTAGAGCTAGATGTACCATATGACCCAGCCATCCCACTACTGGGTATATACCCAAAGGATTATAAATTATTCTACTACAAAGACACATGCACACGTATGTTTATTGCGGCACTATTCACAATAGCAAAGACTTGGAATCAACCCAAATGTCCATCAGTGACAGACTGGATTAAGAAAATGTGGCACATATACACCATGGAATACTATGCAGCCATAAAAAAGGATGAGTTTGCGTCCTTTGTAGGGACATGGATGCAGCTGGAAACCATCATTCTTAGCAAACTATCACAAGAAGAGAAAACCAAACACTGCATGTTCTCACTCATAGGTGGGAACTGAACAATGAGATCACTTGGACTTGGGAAGGGGAGCATCACACACCGGGATTAAACAGGCCGGGCACGGTGGCTCACGCCTGTAATCCCAGCACTTTGGGAGGCCGAGGCAGGTGGATCACAAGGTCAGCAGATCGAGACCATCCTGGCTAACACGGTGAAACCCCGTCTCTACTAAAAATAGAGTAGCTGGCGCCTGTAGTCCCAGCTACTGGGGAAGCTGAGGCAAGAGAATGGCGTGAACCTAGGAGGCGGAGCTTGCAGTGAGCTGAGATCACACCACTGCACTCCAGCCTGGACAACAGAGCGTCTCAAAAAAGAAAACAAAAAAACAAAAAAACATGGATTAAACCAAATTGGGAAAGGTAAATGATTTTTGGAAAAATGTATAATTCACCACTATCCTTTGAGCATTTTCAGATTCCTCTCAGGTAAGTATCAACAGTGGTGCTCAGGTGAGATCATTACTTCCAGAGCATCAAGGATGTCTATCCGTGGAATTAGTTCTTTTTAATTTTTGTTAAGGTGATTAATCATTTTACTTCTTTTATTGGTTTAAGAAAACATGTTGTGATAGAAGTTTATATGTATTTTTCCCTAGGCTCTGAAATAAGCTAAATTAAGAAGCACAATAAAACACATCAAGATTAACAAAGTTAATTGATACATTTTACTCCAAACTCTAGTAAGGCTTATTAGGGTCTCTGTGTCTAAGTCTAATGTGAGTTACAGAGTTTTGAAAAATTGCCCTGATGCAGCTGGAAGCAACAACTTAAACAGGAAAGAAATCTATTATGTCACAACACTATTAAGGAAGCAAATATAGAGTGACTAGTGTTTAAATCTATTTTCAGTATTTTAAAATTACATGTTGCAGAAAAATGCTAAGCTCAAAGTAGCTTATTGAGTCTCTAGTTTCTTTGTCTGAGTAGCTGCCAAGGGCTAATGATTATAATTAGTATTATTATTGTTAATAATAATAATAATTAATAGTAAAGTCTATCTTAAAATGTGATGCTTTAAAAAATAATATTGAAGATGACAAAGTATATACAAATTTTCCCTCAGTAAAGTTTAAGATTGTAAAACTACATCATAATTATTGTTTCCAACAAAGCATATCGTGGTTTTTTTTTTTTGAGATGAAGTTTCTCTCTTGTTTCCCAGGCTAGAGTGCAACAGCGGGATCTCAGCTCACTGCAACCTCCGCCTCCCAGGTTCAAGAGATTCTCCTGCCTCAGCCTCCCAAGTAGCTGGGATTACAGGTGCCTGCCACCATGCCTGGCTAATTTTTGTATTTTTAGTAGAAACAGGGCTTCGCCATGTTGGCCAGGCTGGTCTCGAACTCAGGTGATCCACCCGGCTCAGCCTCCCGAAGTGCTAGGATTACAGGTGTGAGCCACCGTGCCCACCGAGCACATCATATTTTAACTGGGATTATATCCTCTAGTCAAGATACTTAAATAAAATACGAAAAATACATCAAATTCTTTGGGAAAAGAGATGCTATCTGAATAGAGGAAAAGGTATGACTATTCTAACATTCGTACTAACTACAAGAGAGAAAGACTTGTGTTTTTCATGGTGTGCATTTATATGAACGTTTGACTTTTCTAGAAGTTAATTTTACTTTTTAGTAAAATCGACACCAAATTTTTAAGATATTCTTTCCCAAAGTAAATTACGGTATAGGATTCTGCAGATTTCTTAAATAACGACCAACTAAAAGGAAAAGGTTTTTGTTGGCAGTTCACTGTAGTATAATGAAAGCTAACATGAGCGATACCTCATGCCTTGCACTGATACAGTGCCCGACATATTTGGGCTCACTGACTGATCCGAAAGCCCTAGGAGGAAGTCACCGTGTTTGACTGCTGAGGACGGTGGCTTGAAGAAGTTAGGTGAGTTCTGTCGCCCAGGCTGGAGTGCAATGGCACGGTCTTGGCTCACTGCAAACTCCACCTCCCGTGTTCAGGCAATTCTCCTGCCTCAGCCTCCCATGTAGCTGGGATTACAGGCATGTGCCACCTTGCCTGGCTAATTTTTGTATTTTTAGTAGAGATGGGGTTTCACTATGTTGTCCAGGCTGGTCTCAAACTCCTGACCTCAGGTGATCTGCCTGGCTCAGCCCCCCAAAGTTCTGGGATTACAGGTGTGGGCGACCTCACCTGGCCTCTTTTTTTTTTTTTTTTGAGACGGAGTCTTGCTGCTTTGTCACCCAGGCTGGAGTGTAGTGGCACAATCTTGGCTCACTGCAACCTCTGCCTCCTGGGTTCAAGTGATTCTCCTGCCTCAGCTTCCCACGTAGCTGGGATTACAGGAGTGTGTCACCTCACCTGACTAATTTTTGTATTTTTTAGTAGAGACGGGGTTTCACTATGTTGGCCAGGCTGGTCTCGAACTCCCGACCTTAGGTGATCTACCTGCCTCAGCCTCCCAAAGTGCTGGGATTGTAGACACGAGCCACCGTGCCATGCTCAGTCTTCCTTTTCAACTCAGTGTTGTGCTACTTCTCAGGGAGAAAGTCATTGAACTACACTATTGATATATCGCTCTTTTTAAAACTAACCTCCCACCCCAACTAATGAATTTTCAGTAGGATAATAGGTAACATTTGAAATTTGAAATTTCTTCTCCAATTTTAAAGGAATTGTATAATTGTAGATCTGGGAGAAATCTTTGAGATTATTTATTAACTTTACTTTTAAAAAGGAAATAAAACGAACCCAGAGACTCAAATTTTTTGCAGTGGATCCAGCAATAAAACCTAGATCTACTGACGCCTAGTTACGCACTTTCTTCTAAGTGAAGATTTTACTTTTTTTAAAAAAACTCCAATTGTTGGCCGGGCGCGGTGGCTCAAGCCTGTAATCCCAGCACTTTGGGAGGCCGAGACGGGCGGATCACGAGGTCAGGAGATCGAGACCATCCTGGCTAACACAGTGAAACCCCGTCTCTACTAAAAAATACAAAAAACTAGCCGGGCGAGGTGGCGGGCGCCTGTAGTCCCAGCTACTCGGGAGGCTGAGGCAGGAGAATGGCATAAACCCGGGAGGCAGAGCTTGCAGTGAGCTGAGATCCGGCCACTGCACTCCAGCCTGGGCGACAGAGCGAGACTCCGTCTCAAAAAAAAAAAAAAAAAAAAAAAAAAAAAAAAAAACTCCAATTGTTGTTAGGCTTCAATAAGTTAGCATTCTCTAAGATAGACTAATAAAAACAAAGCCTAGCATGTTAGATGTTAATGATGAAAGTCTTGTTTACTTCTTACCAAAAAATCATGAAGCTACATTTCCTACCTCCAACACTTTCTTTTTTCTTACCTATCTTTACTAATTAATTCTTGTAAAATGTGCATCCAGTTACTTTAAATGGGAAAGTGACAAGAAGGTGAGTCTACTGCTTTTTTATTTTATTTTATTTTATTTCATTTTATTTTATTTATTTTTTCAATACGGAGTCTTGCTCTGTCGCCCAGGCTGGAGTGCAGTGGCACGATCTCAGCTCACTGCAAGCTCCGCCTCCCGGGTTCCCGCCATTCTCCTGCCTCAGCCTCCCGAGTAGCTGGGAGTACAGGCGCCACCACCTCGCCCGGCTAGTTTTTTGTATTTTTTTTTAGTAGCGACGGGGTTTCACCGTGTTAGCCAGGATGGTCTCGATCTCCTGACCTCGTGATCCGCCCGCCTCAGACTCCCAAAGTGCTGGGATTACAGGCGTGAGCCGCCGCGCCCGGCCGATCACTGCTTTTATTGATGATAAATAGTGATACAAAAATAAATGCCCTACATGTGCCTGAAAATGTCTTCAGGAAACGTTTTACCTCCTGGGTATTCTGTTGGAAGACTTTGGGAGATTGGCTCCATAGCTTGTGGTCACCAACCTGATGGCCTGGTAACAATATTTTTGGGGCCAGTCTGTACCTCACACTTTTGTGTCAATTTATTCACCAGAGGCATCGCTTCTCTGGGCTGTGTTGTAAGAAGGTTCTTCCATGGACCATTGCCCTAGTATAAGCACCCTAGCAGATGCTGTCTATTGTAGTTAATGGTAGCTACCATTCTGTAGTCCTGTTCTAGCTCCCCTGTGACAGCAACAGCAGCTCTGGGATTTAATGACATCCACGGTTACTCAGCAGGATCAGCCATGCCCCTTGGGAAAGGCTCAGCTCTCACTGTGGAAGTAGCATAGAGATCGCTGGAGTGTGGGTCCATCATTTCCAGTGGTTTCTTAGTTGTGGGATAGAGAGAAGACCAACAGCTTTGGTAGCAGAGGAGCAGGGAGAAGAGAGGGAAACTAATGTTTACAAGGCACCTGCTCAGCGCCAGCGACATACTAGGGTCAATTATTCAATCTAGATACAATCTCCATTTTATGGAGTGAAGAATTCCATTTCTGAGAGGTCAGGTAACTTGTCCAAGGTTACCCAATTTACCTGGGCAGACCTGAGATTCAAGTCCGTGTGGCCAGCTTTGGGCCTGATTGTGCTAGGATCCTCACAGTTCTGCTGAGCCTGCCCGGCTGCATTTCCCAAGCGCCAGGTCAGGCGGCTTCTGCATTGGCTGGGTTAAAAGGAGACACTGGTTGGAGCTTGGCAGGAAGGGAGAAGCCAGTGAATCTCTCCCTTTCATTCTCCCTCTGCCATGGCTTTGCTAGGCTCATCGGGGTCCTGCTGCAACAGGTGACTGTGGAGGCCACTCACCCCTCCTCGTTTTCTTTAGGCTGGTGGCAGTTTCCTGGTGTTGCTAATCCCTGCATTGCTTTGCTCAGCTCTTCCATCCCCTCTGTAGCCAAACTGTTGATTAAATTCTCCAAGAGGCTTCTGGTTCCCTAGCTGGACCCTGACCTCGATTCCAAGTTTACTTCACTCTAAAGGTGGTATTTTAAAAGCAATCATCTGACTTAAGTCCAAGGGCTGCCATTTATTCATTCTTTTTCTCTAAAATTGAGCTAAATTTTTTGCTTTCCTTTCCTCCCAGGATTGTTTGAGGTGCAAATGAGACAATGTAGGGGAAATCTTGGCAGTCAAGTGACATGTTATTGTATGTTTCTGTCCCCAAAACGAATAACATATACACAGAGCCCTGGACCTTGGCCAAGACTTGCTGGCTATAGTCTTCTGCCAGGTGGGGTGGGGGTGGAGTTGATGATGACTGCCACCTGAGTCTCCCTGACAGAGATTTCAGTTGTCTTGGACGTGGTGTGGCCGACCCACATTTTCAGAAGTCTCCAGGTGTTCCTTATTTGCAGTCGGGGTGTGAATCAAGCACTGCTTTACATCAGTGGTTTTCAAAGTGTGCTCTGCAGACCAAGAGCATCACCTGGAAACTTGGTAGAGATGTACATTCTGGGCTTGACGCCAGAGCCCCTGACTCACAGCCTTTGGGGTGGAGCCCAGCACCCTGCATTTAACAAGCCCTCCAGGGGAGCCTGATCCCACTGAAGTGTGGGTGCGGCAGAGTGAGGTGGATGTGTCATACTTCGGCTTCAGAAGTTCAGCCACCCTGGCCTTTCCGTCCTCTCTCCCCTGCAGTCCCTGGTTTGCAAAGCAGAGCTGGGCACCTCAGCCACAGTTCCTCTTTGCACTGCTGCTCCCTTGTGCACGTTACTACCTATGTGGCTGTCTTGGCTACTGCTTTCAGCAAATCAAATTTGGATAGGGAAATGGGATTTATTTGCACTACACCTACTTATTAAGCACCCACTGTATGCCAGAAACCATGCAAGGCCCTGACGGTGGGAAGTCAAAGGAGGGAAAGGTCTCTGCCTTTCCAGTCTCGTCATCTAAGGAGAGACAGAAATAGCTCAGCAATTTTGGTCAATCATAATAAATGCTATGAAACACTGCTCGCTCTAGCTTGTTCTCGAAACATAAGAACAGCACAATTATTGCTCTTAGGACAATGACTGCAAGATTTATTGATAGCAGGTTTATAATGAAGATAAAATTAATGTACAACACAGAGAAAGACCAGTTCATCAGACATGTAGTAAGAAGGCGCCAGTATGTCCCCATAGGGGCAGAACCTGAAGTGATACCCTCAAGAGTCACTGCCCTGGCCAGGCTGGCCCCAGGTGTTGACGGAAGTTCCAGTAAAGGAGGCACAATGTATATAGGCCCTTGGTGAGGTCATGGGGTTATGGTAACTCACAGGTGGGTCAGCTACGTTAACCCAAGAACTAGAATTTGGGAGGCCAGGCCTCTGATTGCAGAGCAAATGAAACTACGAATCCTTTGCTTAGTAGCACAGCTATTCACTTGAGCAATAATTAGGAAGGCGAGTGCCTTTAAAAATGAACACATGATTTGGGGGCATGGTCTGAATTGGAGAAAGCTAGCAATTTTGAAGTGGTAGTGTTGGTTTTCTCCACAAGAGGGCGCCTCTCTTCTTTGTTTTTATTTTGTATCTGGAAGCAATAATTCATGTTTTAATACTGGCAGAGAATAAACACAAGAGTGACTTAAGTTTTGCTGTTTGCAGAGCTGATTTCGTGTAAAAATTTGACGGTTTTATTACATTCCAAACAGTTATAGTTTTTTTTCCCGTCAGGACTTTGGGATATGTGGTTAGCACTGCTTCTTTTAACAGTGTCCTTATAATACATGAACTCTATGCTATTTAGATTATCTGTAAAAATATCTTGTTCATTAGTGCCGATGAAAAAGATCTGTCAGTAAAATAGCCCCCTCCAAAATATGCTTCTGCATATTTGAAAGAATATTTACATAACACAGAAAGCAACTGGTTGCTTCACTTAAAATAGTGAGACAATTGAATGATACATTTGCTTATTGCAGCACTGTGGAGACATTACCACTAACAAGTTCAGACAAGTATCATGACAGTTTCTCAGATCCCATCCAGAAATAAGAAAGGGGGTGTCTGTCCCAGAGCTAGGCCTGGGGATGAGGTGGACACCGGTAAGGATGAAGACATCTGAAAATCAAAAAGTGGTAGCTTTTGAACTTAGTGTGAATTGCAACATAAATAATGAACTAAGCAGATAAGAGCATAAAAGCAGAAGTGAAATTTTAACGACATTGAACAAAAGTGTGCGAAAGTCAGGCCCTGCAGCCCAGGGCTCTGTTATGTCTGGTGGTCTGATTCATTGGCCAAGGGAGATGCAATTTTTTGAGATTCTTGCAATTTTATACTTTTCTGGGAAATAATTCTTTCTGTCTCCCAGCCTTTCCCCCCTGTCCACACACCCCCCCAGTCTTTTTGCTGCTGAGCTAATAGGACTTTGGGAGAAGGAATATCCAGGTTAGCGTTTACATTCTCTGCAGTTTTCCACAAAGGTTAGAAATACAATATTAAGACTTTTGAGACTAATGATTTTGCTTCATCTTGCTGTGAGAGTTTCTTTCCTTGTGAGAGGAAGAAGACTTGGAAAAACAAAACAAAACAAAACTTTCTGTGCTATGCTATTATGTGAAGCATTTCCCCTAAAAGTCTCCTGTGTAGATGAAAATGCTCAGCCTTCAAATGAATGTGACCAGGGGTTCACATGGCTGATTATGTCCACAAGCTTGGCTGTGCGAAGATTTTGGGGTCTGGAGTTTATTTCTGTGGATGTAATCAACAGACATCATGAATGAGAGGAATGGCTGTGGAGCGCTCAGAGTTTCTACTGTGCTCCGTGTTTTGTCATTATCCCAGGGTAATTGGAGTTGAGAGGGGAGGACCTCTAATGAGCTGCTTCTCTGGGTAATGGATGGGAGAGTGGAAATTAGCGCAGCTCCTGCTGTTCTACATGAGTGAACCCGGCTGCTGGAGCCTCCAGTGAGTCCCTCCAGGAAGTTTTAGGCAACTGCCTCATGCTAGCCTCGCTAATGGCAACAATTACAGAATAACCTTTTCAATGAGACCCGTGTGCATCAGTTAGAGACTAATCTCACTGATCAACAACAGGCCTGCAACAATGTCCATTCAGTGACTGGCACTTCTGCGTTGTTGGCTAGAAGCGGTTTTCACCTCTCCTGGAGGTTGAGGAGCTCCTGAGGAAGCCAAACACGTTTCATGCGACACGCACCTGTTCCCATTTGCAAAAACGAAGTTGGAATAGCGAGTGAAAAAGGAACCATGCTTTCTCGCAAAACCCGTCTTCTGCAAAGCTAGCCCCTTGCTGATTTCAGGCATTCCATTCCACAAGTGTGGAGCAGTAAGTCACAGGCAGAACCATCTGCCTGACCCAGCCTCTGATTTCACGTTGACAAACGCCGGCACTTCAGAAGGGGAAAGCGAGGGGCGAAAGACAGAAGGGGGTTCTCCTGATGCGAGTCCATAAGGAAGGCTGGATTCACTCTAGCGGTAAGAGCTGTTCAATGCTATTTAGGATAATTGAACCAGGCTACTATCACAGGTTTTAATAACACAAGAGTGACAAAAACTGGTGCTGCCTGTCCTTGCCCAGGAGAGCCTTGTACCTTCAGGCCACAGGACGACTCCCGGTGGCTATGAGGATACCGTTGGCTTTGCCTCATCTGTTAGAATAACCAGACTTGCCCGATCATGGCAGCATTGACTGGACCCCAGAAGGAAATGAACTTGTGGGACCAGAGTGGGGCACCCCACATGCAAAACGTAAGCACCTCATGTGCTCTCTCTCTCGGGGTCATGCCGGGGCAGGTCCAGCTCCCAAGAGGGAGGGAGGGCCTCTCAAATTTTGCAGCAGAGGCACCTTGCTCGCCTCACCCGGGTCTTAGCCCTGAGAAGAACCACTGAATTTTTAGTCATGGGAATCCTTTCTCTAAATGACGTGATTAACTTATTTTTACTAAATTTAATACATTGCTAAATTTGACATACTATGGACACATATAGAGACTATATCTTCTGTGTAGAAAGATATAGGTATTGAATGAGCTACAAAATATGTATTGTGTGTGTGTGTGTGTATATATATATATATTTTTTTTTTTTTTTTTTTTTTTTGAGGCAAGGTCTCTCTCTGTCACCCAGGCTGGAGTACAGTGGCACAATCTCGGCTCACTGGAACTTCCACCTGCCAGGTTCAAGGGATTCTCTTGCCTCAGCCTCCCGAGTAACTGAAACTACAGGTGTGTACCACTGTGTTTGGCTAGTTTTTGCATTTTTTTTTGGTGGAGACTGAGTTTTACCATGTTGGCCAGGCTGGTCTCCAACTCCTGACCTCAAATAATCTGCCTGCCTTGGCTTCCCAAAGTGCTGGGATTACAGGCATGAGCCACTGCTCCTGGCCAAGTTGCAAAATATTTTTAATATAAGAAAACAAAACTTAAGACAACAACTAGGTGGGCTCAAAGATAAGCTAGATCTTTCCCACCGTAATAATTTTCTTTCCTTGAGCATCATTGACTGACTCAGGTCTGGTTACTTTTGTTCAGAAAAAGAAAAATGAGAAAGTGTGGATGTGGTTTAGATTTTTTGGATTTGTGTACATATGATAGCTGTTGCTTTATCATCTTAGAAAAGAGAGCATGAAGGACGGGATAAAATCACAAATAGGTCTAGTGTACTAAGTTTTAAAAGGGAGTGATTGGCATTTTTAGGGTTAAGCATTTGTCTCAACTGTAGCATGCAGACACAAAAACTGCTCATGGAATATGATTTCTCCAGATCATCCCTTACTCAGTCAGAATGAGGAGCCAGTGCTGAATTCAGCTCCCAAATGACCAACTTCACTTCTGTTATTTGTGCATGAAAATAATTGTAGGTGCAAAAAGGGAGGGGAGCTTCCAAGCGACTGGCCTTAGGTGTGCTGTGGTAATAATGTCCAGGCAAGCTGGGTCCTGCAACAGTCATTCTCAACTTTGGTTTGAGTCATTTCAGTGACTTGTGGCTTTAAAGAGGAGGAGGTGCAAAGAGAAACAGCAGACCTCATGGTGTTTAAAAGAAGAGCTTTCTATGGACTGAATTTTACTCTTTTCATTGCAGAGTTTAGAGATGGCAAACAATTCACAAAGCAGCTATTTCTGGTTTGAGATACAAGTATGGTTTCCTATTGGTTAAACATTTGATGTGTTTTTTAAACACTTTGCCTAAGAGTTCATAATGTGCTTGTAAAGTAATGGTTATTGAGGGAGTTTTAAAATTCCCCAAGGAGCCAATTTTTTGTTGTTGTTCTCCAAATAGAATGGAGATTTGCTTAAGACAGCAGTGGTTACCTGCGCTGATTCTAAATCAGAAGTAGGGGTAGCACAGGACGTCACGTGTGCACGTGATCTTTGGGTTAAGAAGCAAATTCCTCAACTTTGAAAGCTCAACTGAATCCTTTCCTTTGGAGAAATAGAGAAAGATCCAATGGGCTTGATAAACCTCCTTGTCCCACACTGACTCAATCCCTAGAATGGGACTGATCCATAATTTACGGGTACCGACGTGAGGTGATGGCGTTAGGTGCAGTTTTTGGTCCACAGAACACCTCAGGCACGTGAGCAGAATGGTGACCCCTGGCAGCCACAGGACTGTGAGGACGACGTGCCAGTGACTGAGGAAAACAAACAGCTGCAGTCTCTACATACCCATCAGGAGATATAAAAAACACAGTGCATGTATTTTTTAATTTAGTGCATTTTTGCTGCTCAATAAATGTATAATAATAATAATCATTGCATTTTTATTAGACACTGTGCATTTAGGGGCAAGCTTGGTGGTCTCCTTGGGCCTCTGCCAAGGTCTAATGGAGCCTTCATAGTTTCTCAGGTTCCTCTTTTTAAGTTTTTCTCTCCTTTTTGCATCGTCTAAGGAAAAACAGCAAAACTCCTTAGCATAAAGAAATGAAGAAGGTAGTTTTCAGTTTATCGGAGAGTCAATCTACCCCAGCTTTTCCAAGCCAAGGAGATTCTTATAGAAATCTCAGTACTCTATAACAAAAGTTGAACAGAAAATAATCACCCACAAAGGAAAAGAAAAATGTTAGCGTTAGCCTTTTGTTCCACAACTGGTTTCTACTCCAAGTCAATATTCATTGACCTGTAATGCCAAACAGTACGCATACTTATCAATAATTGCACAGCTGGAACTTGGCACAAAAACACTGCATTGCTTTTTAGAAACCAGAAATGAAACGTGAGTGAAGGCAAAGTTAATGCTGTAACATCAAGGCTGAAGAATATAAAATGCCTTGAGTGAGTGATAGAACTTTGGAAAGTAGATACTTTCCAATAGTATGTCTGTTTGGAAGGTAGACATACTATTTGGCATTATAGGTCACAAAAATAATTTTATAGAATGTAAGGCCGGGTGCGGTGGCTCACGGCTGTAATCCCAGCACTTTGGGAGGCCCAGGCGGGCGGATCAGGAGGTCAGGAGATCGAGATCATTCTGGCTAACACGGTGAAACCCCGTCTCTACTAAAAATACAAAAATTAGCCTGGTGTGGTGGCGGCGCCTGTAGTCCCAGCTACTCGGGAGGCTGAGGCAGGAGAATGGCATAAACCTGGGAGGTGGAGCTTGCCGTGAGCCAAGATCACGCCACTGCACTCCAGTCTGGGCGACAGAGCGAGACTCCGTCTCAAAAAAAAAAAAAAAAACTTAAAAACTTCTCCCCTTATTTCAAGCAGATGGCTGTAAGGTCTAATCAAACATCCTGATAACCAGTACAATCATGATCAGGAGGGGAGAACTTAATTTTTTGGCACATAACCTTAACTGGTACACTTGTCAGATATAATCAGACCCAGGCCATAGAAGGGAGAGACAGGGAGATTCATTTAGCCAGACAACAAATCATCACTGAGTGCTTTATACGGACCAGCCCTCTTTCTTAAGACTTGGATCCATCAGCAAACAGGACAGAGTTACACTTGGGTGGGCATTGGGAAGCTAATTGTACTGAACAGAGAGTTTGGAGGAAATCTAACATACAGTGTAAGGATGGAAGGTGAGGAAAATGAAAAGGAAATAAGGAGATCAGTGTTACTCAGCTTGGGAAGACACAGTTAGAATGAGACTTATTGATGGTATTCACATATCTGCAGAATCATTATCTTGGCGACCATCTCCATTGGAGGATAGTACAGAATGAACCAGGCCAAATGCTAGGAAAGAAATCTAAACTTGAAGATGTGGAAGAGCAGCCATGGGAACTAGCATGCAATGTCGGTGCAAGGAAAAACAAGAGCTAGATTATATGTCGTCTTCCTGAAACTGGCAGAGGTCTGGGTTCTCCAGAGAAACAGAAACATATGCATATAAAGACAGCATTTGCTCCAGTGAGCTGGCTCATTTGATCATGGAGGCCCATAAGCCCCAAGACCTGCAGTTGGCAAAAAAAGCTGGAGACCCAGGAGAGACTGAGGTGTAGCTCCAGTCTGAGTCTGAAGGCCCGAGAGCCAAGAAAAGTGATGGTGTCCATGTCTGAGTCCTGAGGAGAAGACCAGTGTCTCAACTTGTAGGCAGGCAGGCAGACAGAGAGAATTCTTTCTTCCTCAGCCTTTGTATTCTACTCAGGCCTTCGATAAATTGGATGAGACCACATAAGGGAGGGCCATCTGCTTTACTCAGTTCACTCATTCAGATGCTAAGCTCATCCAGAAACATCCCCACAAACATACTCACACATAATGTTTGATCAAATATCTGGGCACCTTCCTCACAGTCATGAAGAATCTTGTTTTTTTTTTTTTTCTGAGAGGAAGTCTTGCTTCATTCTAGCCCAGGCTGGAGTGCAGTGGTGCAACCTCTGCTCACCACCACCTCCGCCTCCTGGGTTCAAGTGACTCTCCTGCCTCAGCCTCCCGAGTAGATGGGATTACAGGTGTGTGCCACTGCATTCGGCTACTTTTTTGTATTTTTAGTAGAGATGGGGTTTCACCATGTTGGCCAGGCTGGTCTTGAACTCCCAACCTCAGGTAATCTACCCGCCTCGGCCTCCCAAACTGCTAGGATTACAGGCATGAGTCACTGTGCCCAGCCCATGAAGAATCTTTAAGCTTTATTTATTCTATATTAAAAACTTAAAACAGCTGTAAACTTATCGACCATAAATTCATACTGAATCATTGTTTCGGAGAGATACATACAAAATAGTAAACCATACATAGTTCTGTGCATCTAGAGAACAAATAAATTTTGTGTCTAACTTGTAGGTAGATGAATGGGATTATACGGGAGAGGGAAAAGTTTTTTCTGTCTGCAGTAATGAGTACTGTAACATCCATGCACAAGGCTGATTTATCACTTCTAGTGTGTTGTATGCACACACATAATGTATATATGGGGGTGTGATATATAATTTATTGGTTTTTGCAAGATGTAGAGTCAACATATCTCCCACAGGAGAAATGTTCGAGATGTTCTTAGAGTGATGTCATCTCTTGAAAGTTAGGCAGGTATTGAGATAGCAGCTGGGTTATTCTGGGAGCATAATTAGTAAGTGAGCAGAGGTTCAGATCGGGGCTGGTGAGGCCGTTTTGCCCACCTTGGCTCTCCCTTTGCAGTTGTTTCTATTACTAGATTGGGACTTGACACCTGGCTTTATGGCAGAGCTTCTTGAGGGCAGAGACCACGTCCCACATAGTTTGGATCCCTAGCATCTAGCACGGGGCTGAGCACTTAGGAGGCACTCAGTCCAGGTTTATGGGTCTGAGCTGAATTCTACAAAGTGCCAAGGAAAGCCTCCTCAAGGAGAACTGTAAGACCAAGAACTATGCTAAAGGAGCCGTCATTTGGGGCAGGCCTTTCAGCTCAACTCCAGGGCATATCTTTTGTCTTCTCCAAGCCCCGTTCCCTGCAGCTGTGCATAGAGGGGTGTTCACTTCAGGAGGGAACTGTTTTTAAGGATGTTCATTAGGGCATTGCCTGGAAGACTGAAAAACTGTGGACAATCCAGAAATCCACCAGTAGCAGAAGTTCTTAAATCGTGGTACATGGATACTATGGAGAATGAAGTGGCCATTAACAAAGAATGAGACAAGCCCGCAGGTTCTGACTGAGGAGGATATCCAGGGCATAGTATTAATTTTTAAAAATCATGCTGAAGATCAATATGTATGCTTTGTTCCTAGTAAAAGGAACAATGCTATTCATATATGTTGGTACTTCAAAAAAGTTCTGGGAGCATCTGCACCAAGTACTAGTGTGTGCCTTTGAGAGGATGGGAGGGGTTGTTTAATTTTACTTCCTACACTTCTGAGTTGAGTGTTTTAAAACAAGCTTGCATTACTTTTGCAATACCCTATGTATTTTGTGTGTGTCTGTGTATATATACACACAAATATGTATATATTCCTAGATAAGGAGGGTCCCTCAGACTTATGAAAACTTCCATTTTCGTAGCCAAGAATAAATATATAAATAAATATCTTAAGCATTTATTAAATATCTAATAAATAAATATTTAGTAATAGATATAATTTAATAAATAAATACTTAAGTATTTATTATTTCTTTATTTGCTTTTGGCTAGCTAAAGCAGAACAGTTCTCATGAGGGAGCGGGACCCTCCTTTAGTAGTGGAAAAATCCTGTTTTCTCTGACTGAAAGCCTTCTTATTTGACTGGGCTTGGATTTCTTTTGGTGGAGAGTAAAGAGCAGTGTCCCCAAAGGGCCTCTCTGGGATTGTGTCCAGGGAGGGAGGCCTCAGTTCAGAAAGGCCACTCTCTGTTTAGCATGAAGGTCTGTAATCTCTGTGATTTTCGTTGTCCCCTGAAGTTAGGGTCTTGGCCCTGGGCACCCTAACAGTTGGCTTAGGTATTCACAACTTGGTGGTGAGGCTGGCAGAGTGTGCCGGGGGCCAGTTGCAGCTGGTTTGCAGACTACTGATGGCGTTCTCAAACTGGACTGACACCTGGGGAGCTTTACAAAAATTCATGGAGGTAGGGTCCTCCTGGACTAATTTACTCAGGATCTTTGAGGGTGAGGTCTGGCTCTCACACGATTCCAACACTCAGCCAAGTTTTTGAACCACTAGGTTAAGAAGGAAGCCAGGTAAGAGAATGCAAGTCAATCAGCAAAAATCACAACAGGTGAAACGAGTCAAAGGCTACAATGTGTAGCAGAGTCTCTCCAAATGTGCGTTTCCTGATCACCACTCAGAATCACTTAGGGTATGCATTAAAAATGCAGATGTTGGCGGGGCGCAGTGGCTCAAGCCTGTAATCCCAGCACTTTGGGAGGCCGAGACGGGCGGATCACGAGGTCAGGAGATCGAGACCATCCTGGCTAACCCAGTGAAACCCCGTCTCTACTAAAAAAATACAAAAAAACGAGCCGGGCGAGGTGGCGGCGCCTGTAGTCCCAGCTACTCAGGAGGCTGAGGCAGGAGAATGGCGTAAACCCGGGAGGCGGAGCTTGCCGTGAGCTGAGATCCGGCCACTGCACTCCAGCCCGGGCGACAGAGCGAGACTCCGTCTCAAAAAAAAAAAAAAGAAAAAAATGCAGATGTTTGGCTCCCCGCTACCCCCGACCCCGCCCAGAGATGTTGAATTGGAATCTCTATGGGGTTGATCTTAGGAACATGCATTTAAACAAGGATCCCACGTGATTTCCAGGTAAAGCTCTGGAACGCTCTGTCCACAGAGAGTGGTTCAGTAGCAGCATCCTCATTTGGCAGCCAGTTCGTTATAGGAGGCTGTTTACTGTGGGAAAGAGGGTGTTTGATAAATTATTGAATTATGCTTAAGAATAATGAATTCATCAACTTTTTCAATAGAGAAAACATTTCAGTAACTGATTTTGCAAAACGAAAGAAAAATTTTCTGATTATATTGGTTACTATAGTTGTAATAATGCTGTGGCTTCAGAGTTTGTCTTTATGTGGCACCTTTTGTCTAATGATCTTAATGCATTTTGTAGTCATTCTTCTTATAATGGTTCTGTTGGAGTTTGTACTGTCCTCATTTCTCAGTACCAAAGTAACAGATTCATAATTTTGTTTATTATTTCTTTATTTTTATTCTACTTTAAGTTCTAAGGTATATGTGTGCAACATGCAGGTTTGTTACATATGTATACATGTGCCATGTTGGTGTGCTGCTGCACCCATTAACTCATCATTTACATTTACACCAGTAGGAGCAGTTCTTTTTTTTTTTTTTTTTATTATACTTTAAGTTCTAGGGTACATGTGCATGACGTTTATATCATGTATAACTACCCAATGCAATCCCTCCCTCCTCCCCCCTCCCCATGATAGGCCCCAGTGTGTGATGTTCCCCTTCCCGAGTCCAAGTGATCTCATTGTTCAGTTCCCACCTATGAGTGAGAACATGCGGTGTTTGGTTTTCTCTTCTTGTGATAGTTTGCTAAGAATGATGGTTTCCAGCTGCATCCATGTCCCTACAAAGGATGCAAACTCATCCTTTTTTATGGCTGCATAGTATTCCATGGTGTATATGTGCCACATTTTCTTAATCCAGTCTGTCACAGATGGACATTTGGGTTGATTCCAAGTCTTTGCTATTGTGAATAGTGCCGCAATAACATACGTGTGCATGTGTCTTTGTAGTAGAGTAATTTATAATCCTTTGGGTATATACCCAGTAGTGGGATGGCTGGGTCATATGGTACATCTAGTTCTAGATCCTTGAGGAATCGCCATACTGTTTTCCATAATGGTTGAACTAGTTTACAATCCCACCAACAGTGTAAAAGTGTTCCTATTTCTCCACATCCTCTCCAACACCTGTTGTTTCCTGACTTCTTAATGATTGCCATTCTAACTGGTGTGAGATGGTATCTCATTGTGGTTTTGATTTGCATTTCTCTGATGGCGAGTGATGATGAGCATTTTTTCATGTGTCTGTTGGCTGTATGGATGTCTTCTTTTGAGAAATGTCTGTTCATATCCTTTCCCCACTTTTTGATGGGGTTGTTTGTTTTTTTCTTGTATATTTGTTTGAGTTCTTTGTAGATTCTGGATATTAGCCCTTTGTCAGATGAGTAGGTTGCAAAAATTTTTTCCCATTCTGTAGGTTGCCTGTTCACTCTGATGGTAGTTTCTTTAGCTGTGCAAAAGCTCTTTAGTTTAATTAGATCCCATGTGTCAATTTTTGCTTTTGCTGCCGTTGCTTTTGGTGTTTTAGACATGAAGTCCTTGCCCATGCCTATGTCCTGAATGGTACTACCTAGATTTTCTTCTAGGGTTTTTATGGTATTAGGTCTAACATTTAAGTCTCTAATCCATCTTGAATTAATTTTCGTATAAGGGGTAAGGAAAGGATCCAGTTTCAGCTTTCTACTTATGGCTAGCCAATTTTCCCAGCACCATTTATTAAATAGGGAATCCTTTCCCCATTTCTTGTTTCTGTCAGGTTTGTCAAAGATCAGATGGCTGTAGATGTGTGGTATTATTTCTGAGGACTCTGTTCTGTTCCATTGGTCTATATCTGTTGTGGTACCAGTACCATGCTGTTTTGGTTACTGTAGCCTTGTAGTATAGTTTGAAGTCAGGTAGCGTGACGCCTCCAGCTTTGTCCTTTTGACTTAGGATTGTCTTGGCAATGCGGGCTCTTTTTTGGTTCCATATGAACTTTAAAGCGTTTTTTCCAATTCTGTGAAGAAAGTCATTGGTAGCTTGATGGGGATGGCATTGAATCTATAAATCACCTTGGCAGTATGGCCATTTTCACGATATTGATTCTTCCTATCCATGAGCATGGTATGTTCTTCCATTTGTTTGTGTCCTCTTTGATTTCACTGAGCAGTGGTTTGTAGTTCTCCTTGAAGAGGTCCTTTACATCCCTTGTAAGCTGGATTCCTAGGTATTTTATTCTCTTTGAAGCAATTGTGAATGGAAGTTCATTCCTGATTTGGCTCTCTGCTTGTCTGTTACTGGTGTATAAGAATGCTTGTGATTTTTGCACATTAATTTTGTATCCTGAGACTTTGCTGAAGTTGCTTATCAGCTTAAGGAGATTTTGGGCTGAGACGATGGGGTTTTCTAAATATACAATCATGTCATCTGCAAACAGGGACAATTTGACTTCTTCTTTTCCTAACTGGATACCCTTGATTTCTTTCTCTTGCCTGATTGCCCTAGCCAGAACTTCCAACACTATGTTGAATAGGAGTGGTGAGAGAGGGCATCCCTGTCTTGTGCCAGTTTTCAAAGGGAATTTTTCCAGTTTTTGCCCATTCAGTATGATATTAGCTGTGGGTTTGTCATAAATAGCTCTTATTATTTTGAGGTACGTTCCATCAATACCAATTTATTGAGCGTTTTTAGCATAAAGGGCTGTTGAATTTTGTCAAAAGCCTTTTCTGCATCTATTGAGATAATCATGTGGTTCTTGTCTTTGGTTCTGTTTATATGCTGGATTACGTTTATTGATTTGCGAATGTTGAACCAGCCTTGCATCCCAGGGATGAAGCCCACTTGATCATGGTGGATAAGCTTTTTGATGTGCTGCTGAATCCGGTTTGCCAGTATTTTATTGAGGATTTTTGCATCGATGTTCATCAGGGATATTGGTCTAAAATTCTCTTTTTTTGTTGTGTCTCTGCCAGGCTTTGGTATCAGGATGATGTTGGCCTCATAAAAAGAGTTAGGGAGGATTCCCTCTTTTTCTATTGATTGAAATAGTTTCAGAAGGAATGGTACCAGCTCCTCCTTGTACCTCTGGTAGAATTCAGCTGTGAATCCATCTGGTCCTGGACTTTTTTTGGTGGGTAGGCTATTAATTGTTGCCTCAATTTCAGAGCCTGCTATTGGTCTATTCAGGGATTCAACTTCTTCCTGGTTTAGTCTTGGAGAGTGTAAGTGTCCAGGAAATTATCCATTTCTTCTAGATTTTCTAGTTGATTTGCGTAGAGGCATTTATAGTATTCTCTGATGGTTGTTTGTATTTCTGTGGGGTCGGTGGTGATATCCCCTTTATCATTTTTTATTGCGTCTATTTGATTCTTCTCTCTTTTCTTCTTTATTAGTCTAGCTAGCGGTCTGTCAATTTTGTTTATCTTTTCAAAAAACCAACTCCTGGATTCATTGATTTTTTGGAGGGTTTTTTGTGTCTCTATCTCCTTCAGTTCTGCTCTGATCTTAGTTATTTCTTGCCTTCTGCTAGCTTTTGAATGTGTTTGCTCTTGCCTCTCTAGTTCTTTTAATTGTGATGTTAGAGTGTCAATTTTAGATCTCTCCTGCTTTCTCTTGTGGGCATTTAGTGCTATAAATTCCCTCTACACACTGCTTTAAATGTGTCCCAGAGATTCTGGTATGTTGTATCTTTGTTCTCATTGGTTTCAAAGAACATCTTTATTTCTGCTTTCATTTCGTTATGTACCCAGTAGTCATTCAGGAGCAGGTTGTTCAGTTTCCATGTAGTTGAGCGGTTTTGATTGAGTTTCTTAGTCCTGAGTTCTAGTTTGATTGCACTGTGGTCTGAGAGACAGTTTGTTATAATTTCTGTTCTTGTACATTTGCTGAGGAGTGCTTTACTTCCAATTATGTGGTCAATTTTGAATAAGTGCGATGTGGTGCTGAGAAGAATGTATATTCTGTTGATTTGGGGTGGAGAGTTCTATAGATGTCTATTAGGTCCGCTTGGTGCAGAGATGAGTTCAATTCCTGGATATCCTTGTTAACTTTCTGTCTCGTTGATCTGTCTAATGTTGACAGTGGAGTGTTGAAGTCTCCCATTATTATTGTATGGGAGTCTAAGTCTCTTTGTAGGTCTCTAAGGACTTGCTTTATGAATCTGGGTGCTCCTGTATTGGGTGCATATATATTTAGGAGAGTTAGCTCTTCCTGTTGAATTGATCCCTTTACCATTATGTAATGGCCTTCTTTGTCTCTTTTGATCTTTGATGGTTTAAAGTCTGTTTTATCAGAGACTAGGATTGCAACCCCTGCTTTTTTTTGTTCTCCATTTGCTTGGTAGATCTTCCTCCATCCCTTTATTTTGAGCCTATGTATGTCTCTGCATGTGAGATGGGTCTCCTGAATACAGCAGACTGATGGGTCTTGACTCTTTATCCAGTTTGCCAGTCTGTGTCTTTTAATTGGAGCATTTAGTCCATTGACATTTAAGGTTAATATTGTTATGTGTGAACTTGATCCTGTCATTATGATATTAACTGGTTATTTTGCTCGTTAGTTGATGCAGTTTCTTCCTAGCCTCGATGGTCTTTACATTTTGGCATGTTTTTGCAATGGCTGGTACCGGTTGTTCCTTTCCATGTTTAGGGCTTCCTTCAGGGTCTCTTGTAAGGCAGGCCTGGTGGTGACAAAATCTCTAAGCATTTGCTTATCTGTAAAGGATTTTATTTCTCCTTCACTGATGAAGCTTAGTTTGGCTGGATATGAAATTCTCGGTTGAAAATTCTTTTCTTTAAGAACGTTGAATATTGGCCCCCACTCTCTTCTGGCTTGTAGAGTTTCTGCCGAGAGGTCTGCTGTTATTCTGATGGGCTTCCCTTTGTGGGTAACCCGACCTTTCTCTCTGGCTGCCCTTAAGATTTTTTCCTTCATTTCAACTTTGGTGAATCTGGCAATTATGTGTCTTGGAGTTGCTCTTCTGGAGGAGTATCTTTGTGGCGTTCTCTGTATTTCCTGAATTTGAATGTTGGCCTGCCCTACTAGGTTGGGGAAGTTCTCCTGGATGATATCCTGAAGAGTGTTTTCCAACTTGGTTCCATTTTCCCCCTCACTTTCAGGCACCCCAATCAGACGTAGATTTGGTCTTTTTACATAATCCCATACTTCTTGCAGGCTTTGTTCATTTCTTTTTCTTCTTTTTTCTTTTGGTTTCTCTTCTCGCTTCATTTCATTCATTTGATCCTCAATCGCTGATACTCTTTCTTCCAGTTGATCGAGTCGGTTACCGAAGCTTGTGCATTTGTCACGTATTTCTCGTGTCATGGTTTTCATCTCTGTCATTTCGTTTATGATCTTCTCTGCATTAATTAATCTAGCTGTCAATTCTTCCACTTTTTTTTCAAGATTTTTAGTTTCTTTGCGCTGGGTACGTAATTCCTCCTTTAGCTCTGAGAGGTTTGATGGACTGAAGCCTTCTTCTCTCATCTCGTCAAAGTCATTCTCTGACCAGCTTTGATCCGTTGCTGGCGATGGGCTGCGCTCCTTTGCAGGGGGAGATGCGCTCTTATTTTTTGAATTTCCAGCTTTTCTGCCCTGCTTCTTCCCCATCTTTGTGGTTTTATCTGTCTCTGGACTTTGATGATGGTGACGTACTGATGGGGTTTTGGTATAGGTGTCCTTCCTGTTTGATAGTTTTCCGTCTGACAGTCAGAAGGACTGTCTGTTGGTCTGTTGGAGATTGCTTGAGGTCCACTCCAGACCCTGTTTGCCTGGGTATCAGCAGCAGAGGTTGCCGAAGATAGAATATTGCTGAACAGCGAGTGTACCTGTCTGATTCTTTCTTTGGAAGTTTCCTCTCAGGGGTGACGCCACCCTGTGAGGTGTGGGGTATCAGACTGCCCCTAGTGGGGGATGTCTCCCAGCTAGGCTACTCAGGGGTCAGGGACCCACCTGAGCAGGCAGTCTGTCCGTTCTCAGATCTCAACCTCCGCGTTAGGAGATCCACGGCTCTCCCCAAAGCTGTCAGACAGAGTCGTTCGGGTCTGCAGCGGCCCCGCTCTTTCCCCTAATGGACTGCAGCTGTGCGCTGTCCGCAGCGGTAGAGTCTACAGAGACAGGCAGGCTTCCTTGAGCTGCTGTGAGCTCCACCCAGTTCGAGCTTCCCAGCGGCTTTGTTTACCTACTTAAGCCTCAGCAATGGCGGGCGCCCCTCCCCCAGCCTCGCTGCTGCCTTGCGGATAGATCGCCGCAGACGGCTGTGTTAGCAGTGAGGGAGGCTCCGTGGGCGTGGGACCCTCCCGGCCAGGTGTGGGATATATCTCCTGGTGTGCCTGTTTCCTTAAAGCGCAGTATTGGGGTGGGAGTTACCCGATTTTCCAGGTGGTGTGTGTCTCAGTTCCCCTGGCTAGGAAAAGGGATTTCCTTCCCCCTTGCTTCCAGGTGAGGCGATGCCTCGCCCTGCTTCAGCTCACTCTGGTCAGGCTGCAGCAGCTGACCAGCACCGATTGTCCGGCACTCCCTAGAGAGATGACCCCAGTACCTCAGTTGAAAATGCAGAAATCACCGGTCTTCTGTGTCGCTCGCGCTGGGAGTTGGAGACTGGAGCTGTTCCTATTCGGCCATCTTGCTCCGCCCCCCCAGGAGCAGTTCTTATCCCTCCCCCTACCCCATCACAGACCCTGGTGTGTGATGTTCCCCGCCCTGTGTCCAAGTATTCTCATTGTTCAGTTCCCATCTATGAGTGAGAACATGCGGTGTTTGGTTTTCTGTCCTCGGGATTGTTTGCTCAGAATGATGGTTTCCAGCTTCATCCATGTCCCTACAAAGGACATGAACTCATCCTTTTTTATGGCTGCATAGTATTTCGTGGTGTATATGTGCCACATTTTTTTCAGATTCATAATTAAAAGTCACATCCTGGCAATAAGAGCCAGTGTTTCTTTGGAGTTTGTTGCAGTTCATGCATACCACATGGTACAGGAAGAATGTTTTTGTCAATATCAGAGCTTTAAACTCCAACAGGGTGGCATTTAGACATGTGAGTATTGTGAACAGATAGATGTATTCTAAGTTTCTAACCAAATTCTGAAAGGTTGGTCCCAGACACAGATAAACTTAAAATCATTACTCTGTATTTTTACTTTTTGGTGATTATCTTCAGAAGTGACTTTATAAGACTTTCTCTGATAAAAACTTTATTTTACAGGTGGAGAAAAGTAGTTCTGAAAACACTGCTTTTGAAATTGTAGGCCTTTAAAAAATTGTAATTTGCATGTCCAGTGTTATTTTTTTCTGCTTTTTGCTTTGGCACGTCTAACTAAAGCAAGCCAAAAGTTTGAGTGAATTCTCAATTAGCATTCTCTACTGAAGGGGAGGGAAATCCCAGCAGTAAGTCTGACACGGGTCCCATGCAATGTAATTTTATGTCACTCCACACATAGTCCTGAGGTACAGTCAGGAGTAAGACCTACTCCTGGAGTTTCCTTTGGATGCTAACAACAGTCTCTTACAGAGTGTCGACTGGTCTCCCTATGCCATCTTGACTTTCAGAAAAAATAGCAACAGTGGAACATTATTTACCAACACAGGTCTGTACTTTCCCTATTCATTTTGTGGTCAGCATCAGATCCCGGTTTCATATTTAAATACTTATTACTTTAAAAGTGTCTGGAATCAAGGTTCCATCAATAATTTAAGATAAATTGAAAGCACTGCCTTGGTGTTCCTTAAGTCACTCTTAGGGGGGATTTGGATGAGATGATCATAAAGTTTCCTTCTGGCCATATGATTCTATTTTATGGGTTTAGTAAGTGAGGACCTAAGCACTCTAACTGGGTTCAAATTTATAGGCTGGGATGAGTTATATCTTAAGGTACTATAAACATTCACGTCTATGATTGCAGAGACCTGGTCCATAGTATTTAAGAAACCTTTCCATGGCACTAAACAATCTTCTAACCCACTAAAAAGCAATCATTTATAATATATCTGTGTGGCCGAATTGGGGGCCTGATGGCCTTTGGCTGAGACATGGCCCCTTCCTGGTTCTACAGAAGCTTCTGGACTTTGGACTTGAAGTGGGACGTCTGCTCTGCAGATCTTGGACTTGCCAGTCTGCATAATCATGTGAACCAGTTCTTTTTAAAAAAACTCTCTAGCTTTATATATATATATATATCTTTATATATCTCCTATTGATTCTGTTTCTGTGGGGAATTCTAATATCATACACATGCTTTTCAGTGTATTTTCAGCCTTTTTTTCTCTCAAACAACAAACATATTGGATTGTTAGAAAACATGTGCTGTGTTCACTGTAAATTAGATACATAGGGCATGAGGATGCTACTGTTATAATCTAAAAAATTCCTGTTATTCCTCTGTTGAGACAAAAGAGATTTTGAAATGAGCAAATGGTGTTTAATGTGTAAGTTCAAATCAAAAATGTTAAGTGAAATTGAATAAATCTCTGGAGATATGTAACTTTAAAAATTAATAACATAGGCTGGGCGCAGTAGCTCACGCCTGTAATCCCAGCACCTTGGGAGGCGGAGGCGGGTGGATCACGAGGTCAGGAGATCGAGACCATCCTGGCTAACACGGTGAAACCCCGTCTCTACTAAAAATACAAAAAACTAGCCGGGCGAGGTGGCGGGCGCCTGTAGTCCCAGCTACTCGGGAGGCTGAGGCAGGAGAATGGCGTAAACCCGGGAGGCGGAGCTTGCAGTGAGCTGAGATCTGGCCACTGCACTCCAGCCTGGGCGACAGAGCGAGACTCCGTCTCAAAAAAAAAAAAAAAAAAAAAATTAATAACATAAACTATGTTTCTTAATAAACTAATTAATGGCAGGTTGGTAGACACGTTATACATGTGATTGTATTTAAAGTTTTAATAGTTCTACTATAGGCAGTAACAATAACTTTCACTAATTCAGGAAATTAGTATTTTCACCTGTTTTTAAAAAGGACACATTTTCTTCCTCTGACCCTTCCAAAATCATTCAAAACTTTGACACAAAGGCACTTTCAGCAAAGCCAGCAAACTAAAAGTTAAGAAAATTTAAGAAGTTTCTTTTCTTTTCTTTTTTGAGATGGAGTCTCGCTCTGTGGCCCAGGCTGGAGTGCAGTGGCCGGATGTCAGCTCACTGCAAGCTCCACTTCCAGGGTTCACGCCATTCTCCTGCCTCAGCCTCCCGAGTAGCTGGGACTACAGGCGCCGCCACCTCGTCCGGCTAGTTTTTTGCATTTTTAGTCTTAGCCAGGATGGTCTCGAACTCCTGACCTCGTGATCCGCCGGCCTTGGCCTCCAAAAGTGCTGGGATTACAGGCATGAGCCACCGCGCCCGGCCAACAAGTTTATTTTCTTTACAGACCTGTTTCTTGAGGACCGAAACTGAAATTTATGGCAGAACTGCTAGGATGGTGCAGACTAGGGTGTCTCAACCTCAGAACTAATGATGTAAAGTCAACTGATTGTAGATGTTGATCGCATCTGCCCAGATAGAGATGCGTGTTCGTTTGACTTTAAGAGAGAGGATCGGCCAGGCGCGGTGGCTCAAGCCTGTAATCCCAGCACTTTGGGAGGCCGAGACGGGCGGATCACAAGGTCAGGAGATCGATCGAGACCATCCTGGCTAACACGGTGAAACCCCGTCTCTACTAAAAAAATACAAAAACGAGCCGGGCGAGGTGGCGGCGCCTGTAGTCCCAGCTACTCGGGAGGCTGAGGCAGGAGAATGGCGTAAACCCGGGAGGCGGAGCTTGCAGTGAGCTGAGATCCGGCCACTGCACTCCAGTCCGGGCGACAGAGCGAGACTCCGCCTCAAAAAAAAAAAAAAAAAAAAAAGAGAGAGGATCCTAGATAATCTGGGTGAGCTTCATCAAATCAGTTGAAAGACTTTAAAAATAGAACCAAGGTTTTCCTGAGGAAGGAGAAATTCCGCCTGTGGACTGCAGGGTTAGCTTCTGTCCCAGAACTGCCAGCCTGCAGGCCTGCCCTACAGATTTGGGTAAGCCAATTAATTTCTTGTAAAAAATCTCCCTCCCTCTCCTTCTCCTTTCTTCTCCTTTTCCGCTCTCTCTCTTCCTCCTCAGCCCCAGCCCCCTCCTTCTTCCTCGTTCTCTGTTTCCCTGGTGGCATCCTGACTGATACAGTGACCCTTAATGCTCACGCTGATTTACAATGGGAGAACCACCACCATTGTATTATCAAGGGACATGATGAGGACAGGACTTTATCTCATTTATTTTGTTTCCTCCTGGAGGCTTGTGTATGGCTGTCAATAAATGATGGATTGAATGAAATCATTGTTAGCAATAATTGCAAACAGCTCTGGAGCATATAAAACTATCTTGAATGTTTCTGCTAGGAAGTAGGTAATTTGTTTTAAAAAGGCATTATTTAGCTTTATATATATGTGTATATATATACATATATATAAAGTCCCATGTTTCTGTTCTATTTTGCCCTGTTTTCCAGAGTTTCAGTAGTGTGATTCTATTAAATGATTCTATTACTTAAATAATGAAATACACACATATACACATATATTGTATTTCATATATGTGTATTTCATATATAGTATTGAATATATGTATAGAATATGTGTGTAAATATATATGTGTATTTTGTTATTTAAGTAATAGAATCACACAGCTAAAAAATATATATATAAAAATAAAAATAGAATCACACAGCTGAAACTCTGGAAAACAAAGCAAAAACACCAGTAAATTCATGATCCTGACATCACTAGTGCCAGTATTTTGGGGTATTTCCTTCAGATTTCCCTCCTGAACCCCTACCTTATTATGCATTTATTTTTGAACAGTGGTAATCATACTGCACTTACACTTTTCCCCTGCTTTCCCCCTCGTTATTAGTTGTCATATAATCACTCTTTTGTTTTTTCCTGTTGAGAATATCTTTACTGTTTAGAGAAAATTAGTTTATGCTCATTAATAAGATGTAGCTAGGCCGAGGGGGCAGATCATCTGAGGTCAGGAGTTCGAGACCAGCCTGGCTAATATAGTAAAAACCCCGTCTCTACTAAAAGTAAAAAAATTAGCTGGGCGTGATGGTGAGTGCCTGTAATCCCAGCTACTCAGGAGGCTGAGGCAGGAGAATTGCTTGAACCCAGGAGGCGGGGGTTGCAGTGAGCTGAGATCGCAGCATTGCACTCCAGCCTAGGCGATGAGAGCGAGACTCTGACACACACACACACACACACACACACACACACACGACGCAGGCTTATTGAGCAGTTTGGATGCCATACACTGAACTATGCATTTCACATGGTCTTTCTCTTCTTATCCTCAAAACAAGTATGTGGTGAGCGTTACTACCATCCCCAGTGTGCAGATGAGGAAATTGGTCTTGGAATGATAAAAGAGCTCCCTCAATCTGCTGGATGGGAGAACTTCTGAAGAATTTGCTTCTTCTGCCTTGCTGTACTGTCTCTTTTTGCTAATTTTACGTTATGTTTTTTCTTTCTTTCTTTCTTTTTTTTTTGAGACAGAGTCTCGCTGTGTCGCCCGTGGAGTGCAGTGGCGCCACCTCGGCTCACTGCAAGCTCCGCCTCCCGGGTTCCCGCCATTCTCCTGCCTCAGCCTCCCCAGCAGCTGGGACTACAGGCGCCGCCACCGCACCTGGATACTTTTTTTGTATTTTTAGTAGAGATGGGGTTTCACCGTGTTAGCCAGGATGGTTCGATTTCCTGACCTCGTGATCTGCCTGCCTTGGCCTCCCAAAGTGCTGGGATTATAAGCGTGAGCCACCGCGCCTGGCCCCAGTGTTTTCAAATTTAGTTTGTATTTCAATAACTTTTACTGAGGATAAAGCCATGGAATCTGTAGGCTTGCAGCCAGTCACTGGTAATTATACCATTTGAAATCCACATAATCAGGTACATATTTGAAGCCAACATAAAAAGTACTACAGGGTCATGTAATCCAAATGGAAGGATGCAAAATAAAGTAAATGAATGAATACATACATTTTGGCTATTGTTAAGGAAATGTTCAAAGATTAATATTGAGCACCATCGGGGGAGTTCTTATGTTTCAGGTGAGCAGTGATACAAAATACAGATTTCTCTCCCTGTTTGGTTCTGCTTAGAAATACTAAGACATTTTCATTGTCTTTTCACTGTGTATTCAACATGTTGAAACAAACACGAAAGTCAACAATCCCAAATATGGGTGATAATTAAAATATGTACCTGATCAGATTATAGCACTGCAGAGAAGGAAGGATTACCATTATTGGCATTTTTAAACACAGTTTCACTTCCTTTGTCCTCAAGTAGCTCCTGTGTATTGCAAGAGTGGCCATATTTTCCTACTTTTCTTGATATCCATGCTATTCAATTATTCTTAAGTAAAGGCTTATATACAACTTGAAATTAACTGTGTGTCTTCTGGGTCTGGCTAGTTCATGAACAAGATTCACTCTCCTCTCCCTTCTGATTTTTAAAAATTTGTGCTAGTGCTGGTGGAGAAGTTTTGAGCATTGAGACATTCTGGCCCTCCTTCAGAGGACAATACATAAGGCTTGTTGACCACTATGCCAAAGACTAGCTCAGCTGAGTAGCAACTACCCTGTACAATGAAAGGAGCTTTGCTGGATTACAAAAGCTATCTAGAAGATATACAAGGATGTTTTCCATTCCACTTCTTTGAAACATCAGCTTGGTAAGGCTCTCTAGAGAGGTAGTAAGCAAAAACACATCCTCTCAGTTCTATGTAATACTGAGAAGCCAGGACAGATGTTAAGAGGTGAGTCTGCACACCAGGATAAGTCATAGAGTTAACATGCCAAAAGGTTCATATAGGGTACAATTTTAGCCTTAGAAAAATTTGGAATGCTATTTTTGATTTCCTGTTCTCTCCAGTCAGCAACCCAGTGGAAAATGCTGCCTGAGGTGATTGTTTCATAAATGTTTTGAACTTGCCTTCACCAAGATCTACGAAAATGATTCGGGAGTAAGTTTAAATCTCAGCTTGAATCTGCATTCATGCAGTCTTACAAACAATGACTAGTAAGTGCAACTCTGGGCCGGGCGCGGTGGCTCACGCTTGTAATCCCAGCACTTTGGGAGGCCAAGGCAGATGGATCACGAGGTCAGAAGACCGAGACCATCCTGGCTAACATGATGAAATCCCGTCTCTAATAAAAATACAAAAAATTAGCCGGGCGTAGTGGCGGGCACCTGTGGTCCCAGCTACTCAGGAGGCTGAGGCAGGAGAATGGCGTGAACCCGGGGGGCGGAGCTTGCAGTGAGCTGAGCTCGCACCACTCACTCCAGCCTGGGCGACAGCGCAAGACTCTGTCTCAAACAAGCAAAAAACCAAAAAGCAACTTTGTTGAAGATTTTGGCCTGGTGAATTTCTTCTATTTATGTGTATGTCCTTAAATTAGACAGAGTGTAGACAAGCTAGGCCTCAGAAGAATCTGGAAAAGCCTTCCTTGCCTTTCACATGGACAGTTGTGCTCAGGTAGTGTGACTTCAGAGGCTCCCTGCTGACTCGGATACCCTGGTTTACCTACATCACAGACTTAGTAAAAGGTTTTATTGAGATAGTGAATGTGCAAGACCTTTGAAAACTATAAAACACTATGAAATATAGGGTAGAATACCTGATATAATAATTTTCTCATTTTCAGAAATAAAATATGAGACTACTACTTTTGGATAGATTATAGCTGGTCCTACTGCAAAAACTAGAAAAAACTGGAGAAATTACAAAAATCATATTTTTTGAAACCTCAGAGAGTTGTGGAAGAAACGAGTACTAGATGAGCTAAAATTACAGACGGGGTAAACCCTTCCAAGGTAAGCTGATGATTGACAGTTTTTTTTGGCCCGAGGGCCATTTGTTGATTCTGGACACAGGATGAGGATTGGACTTGGTTCAGGCAGAGGGTCCTCGTGAAGGAAAGACAAACCAGCAATGCTTTAACCAACATGAGGCTAGTGTGATGAATTGGAAACCTGGAGTGGTTCAAACTCAGAACTGATTTTCTTCACAAGATATTCGCTGAGTTCTTGGACTTTACAGGATACCGAGGAGTGAGTCTGAAAATGTCTAAAGTAAAATGAAACTTCCCACAGGCTTATGCTCTTAAGAAACAAGAAGCATCTAGAGGGGTAGAGCCTGGTTTAAGCACATGACTGTTTTCCCCATTAAGACCTTTGCCAGATGTTGAAATTTTCTGGGCCCAGGAGACTGGTGAGCTTGTCTGAAAACCTCTGAAGGATAGAGATAGATTTCTCACAATCTTTCATGATTGAGGGAACTGATACCCACCAGACTCTCCATCAAAGGTCTGAGAGGGGTATACCCAAGGGACAGGTTAGGAACCAAAGATCTATGAAGTCTTGCGAAAACTGTAACCACGCCACACCTCAACTGAATTCCTGACTGGATTAAGGTGCACAGCCTCTACCCAGTCTGTCTAAAAGAAGGAAAAAACAAAACACAACACGTTCTCTGGTGGAATATAACACGGTTTGGTGGCTCCACTTTTATGCACAGTGCCTGGCATACAATTAACAATAGATAGATATGCAACAGGACGAGAAAATGTGAATGATAATAAAGAGACAAAAAAGACAGCAGAACCAGACCGCATGATAAAACTATTAGAATTAGTAGATAGGAACTTTTAAAATAATTGTTCAAGAAAAGAAAGAGAGAGATGGAAACAACAGATGAAAATATGGAAAATTTCACCAGAGAATGAGAATCTATTAAAAATTCAAATGGACAGTCTAGAATTGAAAAAAGCCAATATCTGAAATTAAGAGCTATGTGAATTGGTTTAATAGCAGAAGGGACAGAGTAGAGACTAAGGTTAGTGAATTGGAAGACAGGTCAATAGAAAATACACAAACTGAAGTCCCAACTGAAGCACAGTGAGAAAAACTAATAGAAAAAAAAAGGTCCCACATACACATAATTATAGTCCCAGAAAAAGAGAAGAGAGAAAATAGGGAAGCAATATTAAAAAACATGATTAAAATTTTCCAAATTGAGAGGACATTAATTATAGATTTAAGAAGCTCAGAAAACTCCTAGGAGAGTAAACACAAAGAAATTTTATCTAGGGACAACACATTAAACCTGCTGAAAAATTAAATACTAAAAAAGAAAAATCTTAAAAGCATCCAGAGATAAAAGACACATCATCTGCAAAGTAACAACAATAAGACTTGCAGCTGACATCTCATCCAAAGATACAGAAGTTAAAGACAGTAAGATGACAACTTTAAAATGGTAAAGTAAAATAACTGTCAACCAAGAATTCTATTCCTGGTGAAAATGTCCTTAAAAGGCTAAATGAACACATTTCAGACTAACAAAACTGGAGGGAATTTGTGACTGGTAGGTCTCACACTAAAAGAAAAACCACAAATAATTTTTTAAATAGAAAAAAAAAATGATTCCAGATGAAAATAGGGAAATTCAAGATGGAATAAAATAAAGCACAAATATAAGTAAATACAAGCCATAACAAAAGTTGCGATTCAGGACCATGTTTTATATATTGTATGCATGTCCCAAACAAACTCTATCACAATGTCTTATCCAAAGTATGTGCTCAGAAAATTTTTTCTGGATATTTTCTCCTATTCTAAAGAAATTCTGATCTAATTATAAAGGCAATTATTTAATGACATGAAATTTTTGTTGGCAGAGAGATAATAGGAGTTATATGCTCTTCTTTAATAATTTTCTTTTTGCCATTTTTCTTTTTTACTCATCCTTCATCATATTTGATATATGACTTCTACACATTTAAGTCACATCTAATATTATTTTATTCTTAATATTGTATTAGTCCATTTTCATACTGCTATGAGGAAATACCTGAGATTGGATAATTTATAAAGAAAAGGAGGCTTAATGGAGTCACAGTTCCCCATGGCTGGAGAGGTGGCCTCACAATCATGGTGGAAGGTGAAGGAGAAGTAAAGGCACATCTTACATGGTGGCAGGCAAGAGAGCGTGTGCCAGGGAACTGCCCTTTATAAAACCATCACATCTCATGAGACTTATTCACTATGATGAGAATAGCATGGGAAAAACCTGCCCCCATGATTCCATTACCTCCTGCTGGGTCCCTCCCATAATGAATGAGGATTATGGGAGCTGCAATTCAAGATGAGACTTGGGTGGGGACACAGCCAAACCATATCAACATAATTTATACTTTTATAGTTTTTCAATGCTTCCTATGTCTTACGTGTTAAGGTCATACTTCCTATAAAAATGGTAACTTGGTAATTATTCATTGAATCACAAAAAAGCATAGGACTATAAGAAGTAAAGCAGACCAATGCTCCATTAAACTTAGTATCCTCATTAATGAGGATAACAAAGGGAAGAGTTGGAAACAAATGGAGAAGAAGAGAATATAGACAGATAACTCAGTGAGAGTCGGAGTATAAATTAGGTTTAAGTTGGAGAGAAGTAGAAGCAGAGGAACCAGGTGTGTGTGGGGGGTGTTGGGAGGGAGATAGGGGTTTGGAAAAGGATAATTAGTGAGGAAAGGTAAAGACTGTGATTCTAATGAGAGTTACTCAAGTCCCAGGCAGAGGATTTCATAATTTTTATCCAACACTGCTTACTTAGCATTTGTTCTGTTTGAAAAGTGAAGAAACTGCATTGTGCAGCCTGTGGATTCTTTCAAGGGAATCGTTATCCATCACAAGCATTGCTCATCATGCTTAGAATAACACTCAACTCCCGAGCTAGGCTTATATGGCACTACGAGATAAGGTCCATGTCTGTCTCCGACTCATTTCACACGACTGGGCTCCTCACTTATTCTGCCACGGCTGTTTCTTTCTATGCTTCAATCATTTCAAGCTCATTCCTGCCTCATGGCCTTTGTGCTCAGTAATCCCTCCACTGGAATTCCCTTTACAAAGGTTCCCCCCGTTATCCATGGGACATACGTTTCAAGACCCCCAGTGGATGCCTGACCCCGTGGGTAGTACCGGACCCTACATATACTACATGTTTTCTGATAACCAAGACGGCTACGAGTGACTAATGGGTGGGGAGTGTATATAGCGTGCATCTGCTGGGCAAAGGGATGACTCATGTCTCAGGTGGAATGGAGCAGGACAGCACAAGAGTTCATCGTGCTACTCAGAATCGTGTGTGCAATTTAAAACTCATGAATTGTTTATTTCTAGATTTTTCCATTTAATGTTTTCAGACTTCAGATGATAGTGGGTGATGGAAACTGCAGAAAGTGAAACCTGGGATAAGGGTGAACGACTGTACTCAAATCTTAGCAAACCCAGATCCTTTTTGTCATTCAAGTCTCAAGTTAAGTGTCATCTTCTTGGAAAGCCCTAGAAAGCAGAGCTCCAGCCCCTTCCACAGCACTGTTTTCCTAATAGCACTCAGTACTATCTAGAATTATCCTGTTGACTTGTTTATTGCCTCTTTCTCTCCACAGAATGTAAGCTCCACAACAGCGAGGTCCTTGCCTGTCTTATCATTGTAAATATGTCAGCCAGTAATAATTATTATAACTAGTTAAATATATAATCATTATAATTAAATATATTATAATAATAATATGAAGGAAAATAGTGATAGTGGGTGATAGGTGAAGGGTTATTTTACAGTGACCAAAGCAAACCTCTCTGAGCAGTCACAATTCCATAGAGAGCTTACTGAAGCCAGGGAACAAGGCATGGACAGTCGAGGGAAAAGCAATCCCCCAGTAGGTCTGCCAGCAGATGGGAACGTGCCAGACCTTGAGAAAAAACGAGGAGACCCATCTTGCAGGAGCAGTGTGAACACGTGAGACGGTGGTAGGAGACGGAATGATGGCAGGAGCAGTGTGAACACGTGAGACGGTGGTAGGAGACGGAATAATGGCGGGAAGTGGAGTCAGCTAGTGAATGCTCTTGTAGGCAATCGGTATGAGGGTAACAGCGACGCGACTGGGCTTATCTTGTGTGGCATGTGGGTTTGACGCCTATCCAGGGAGACTGTGAGGAAGTCATTGCGGTAATCCAAAGGGGGAGATGCTGGTGGCTAGAGCCACCATGGGATCAGAGCAGATGGCAGAACGTGGTTGGATTTTGGATCTTCTTTGGAAGCAGAACTGTTAGGGTTTGGATGGGTGGCTACGTGGATGCAGTGCTGTTTGCTGAGACAGTCAACACCTGCAGCCCAGGTTGCGGCTAGGGAGCCGCAAGTGCTCCAGGTGTGTATTGTTGGGTTTTGCAGGTCTCCTAGAATATGGAGTGGAGATGCCAGGGAAGCAGCTGGGTAAACACTGGAGTAGGGAAGGCTGGAGATGTAGTGTGGGAAACCCCAGTGAGTGGATGGCATGTGAAGCTTTGGGAGTAGATGAAATCTGGGAAGTGAGTATAGGGAAAGGAAGAACTCTGAAAACAGAGCTGCTGGATACTCCAAATGCTGGATATTGAGAAGATGCAGCCAAGGAAATGGAAAAAAAGATCTGTGATGTAGGAGGAAAACCTAGAATGTGTTCATCTGCTGTAGATGACAGATGAAACAAAAAGCATATGAAAGCCAAGAGAGTGATTAAGTCTGCCAAATTCTGCTGAGAGGTCAATTGAGTAGGTTGAGAACTGACCGTGGATGTACGTAGTTGGACATTAATTTCAGGAGATCAAATATATATATATATAAATATATAAAAAATATATAATATAAAATATATAAAATATAAAATATATATTATATATAATATATAATATATAAAATATATACATATATATAAATATAAAAATATTTATATATTTTTTTGAGACGGAGTCTAGCTCTGTCGCCCAGGCTGGTGCGATCTCAGCTCACTGCAAGCTCTGCCTCCCAGGTTCATGCCATTCTCCTGCCTCAGCCTCCCAAGTAGCTAGGACTACAGGCGTCCGCCACCACGCCCGGCTAATTTTCTGTATTTTTTTAGTAGAGACAGCGTTTCACTGTGTTAGCCAGGATGGTCTCCATCTCCTGACCTTGTGATCTGCCCACCTCGGCCTTCCAAAGTGCTGGGATTACAGGCATGAGCCACTGTGCCTGGCCGAAAGAAGTAAATATTAAAGATGACTTTGCAAAAAAGGGAGACGGTCTTCTCCGCTCACACGTTCATTGGAAGCTAGCTATGTAATAGATTTAAAAAACTGTTTTAGCTCATTCTTACATTCCAGTGGACTAAGTAACAGAGAACCCAGGCTGTGGTGTTGAAAGGTCTGTGTTAGAATCCTGCCCATTACTTCCTAGCTGTGTGACTTTGGTCAAGCATCTTAACCTCTCAAAAAGCCCCAGTGTCCTCAACTTTAACTAACAGAGATAACACTGTTGAGCTTGTAGTGTAATGAAGTTAAATGAAATATTTGAAGTTCTTTTACACAGTGTATGCTTGATAAATATAATTGTTGTTGTTAATATTATTTATGCCCCATCTATATTATGAAGGTAGGAAAAGTTAAAATGGGTTATGCTCGAGTGAGACTAAAAGAAGAGTGAAGTGCAATGGAAATGAAGAGGCAGATGAAGAGGAGGTGGCCACATCGGGAAGCCAGGCAGCTTTCCTGGCCATGAGGCTGGCCTCGGAGAGGGAGATGGGGCAGTTTGAACCAGCAATGTGATGTAATATGGGGACAGTGGCAAGTGAAGAAAATCCCAGGGCTTTGTCAGCCATCTTTTATGACAGGAGAAATAGAGAGAGGCTGGAAAGTAAAACGACCAGGAAAAAAGCCAGACATGGCTAAGGAAAGACAAGAGTTACAGTGGAAAGCGGGAAAGTAGCAGACCTTGCCAAGCTCCCCAAAGGCCGGATGAGTTTGTCTATTTCACATTTTTGGAAATGTCTCCATGCGCGCACACCTAGGGTATGTCGGGCGAAAGTGGTCCCTAATTATGACGTTTTCTGCAGTTGCTTACAAGATCTTTGCATCAGGCACGGTACTTCCATGCCTTTCAGACAGGAATATGTAATTATAGTGAAAAGTTAAACTGTATTATTTTTGTAAATAACACATTCAATAAAGTGTATTCGTGAAAATTCTCCGTCCCACCCCTTGTCCCCCGGCTATGCAATTTTCTTTTCCAAAGGTAGCCAATGCTGTTGTAATTGTTTCTTGTATATATTTTTGGAGATATTACTGATATGTGTAAATATAAAAGGTTTCTCCTTAGGACACAAATAAGGCATGTCATATACACTGTTCTGGATTGTATTTTTTTCCTTAATATTCTTTGACAATTAGTGCCTACCAGTATCCAAAAAGCTTCCCTGTTTTTTCTTTTAACAAGCTACATTAGATTCTATTTTATAGGTTTACTGTAATTCACTTAGTCATTCTGGATGGACACACAGCTGTTTGCAATCTTTCACTACTGCATAGAGTGTCACAGTGTGGACTCTTCAGCACATGCATGCATAGACATATATAAGGTAAACTCTAGAAGAGAAATTGCTGAGTCCAAGGGTCCATGTACCTGGAATTTTAACAGATTTTACCAAAGTGCCCCTTCATAAAGACTGTGTCAATTTAATCTCCATTAGTAATATATGAGAGTGCCTGATTTCCCAAACTCTAACACACATTGTTTTATATAACTTTTTAATATTTGTCAAATTTACAGACTAAAAATGGTATACTGACATGATTTTATTTTGCATTTCTTTTATTATGAACAGAGTTAAGCATAGTTGTTAATGTCTAAGAAACGTTTGCATTTCCTTTTCTGTAAACGGATTATTCTATTCTATTGTTGATATATTTTTCTTTCAACACTATAAGTATTTCATTCCACTCTCTTCTTGCTTGCATGGTTTCTGAGGATAAGTCTGATGTAATTCTTACCCTTGTTCTTATATAGGGGTCCACTTTCTTTTGCTGTCACAGAATACCTGAGACGGAGTCATTTATAAACAAAATAGGTTTATTTAGCTCATGATTCTGGAGGCTGGGAGGTCCAAGATTGGGCATCTAGATCTGGTCAGTCTCTGATGAGGGCTTCATGCAAAGAGAAAGATGAAGCCAACTGACCTGCTTTGTAACAACCTGCTCTTGAATGAACTAATGCAGTCTTTTGAGAACTGCATTAATCCCTTCATGAGGGCAGAGCCCCCATGACTCAAACATCTCTTAATGGCTCCATGACCTCTCAGTACTGTTATATTGGGAATTTAATTTCAGCATTAATTTTAGAGGGGAAAAACCACAACCATAGTATTCTGCCCCTAGACCCCCAAAACTCACATACTTCTCACGTGCAAAATACAATCATTCCACCTCAGTAGTACCATAAATCTTAATGTGTTCCAGCATTAACTCAAAAGTCCAAAGTCTCATCTGAGACTAAGGCAAACTGCTTCCAGCTATGAGCCTGTAAAATCTAAACAAATTATCTACTTCCAAACTATAATGGTGAGACAGGCATTCCCATTGTAAAAGGAAGAGGTAGGCAGGAAGAAGGGAGTAACAGGCCCCAAGCAAGCCCCAAATCCAGCAGGGAAGACATGAAATTTTTAAAGCTCCAGAATAGTCGTTCACACCATATGTCACCTCTTGGACATACAGGTTGGGGTAAACTCCTGAGGCTTCAGGCAGACTGCTGGGTACAGACTATGTGGCCATTCTCCCAGTGCCTCTAACTATCTCAGGCAGGTGTCGCATGCTGCTGGTGGTTCCACAGTTCTGGGGTCCCAGTGGCAGCCCCACTCCCATGGTTCCACTAGGCATTGACATGGTGGGGACTCTGTGGCAGCTCTACCTCTGTGGCAAGTTTCTGCTGGTCCCGTGGGCTTTCTGTGACATCTTCTGAGATCTAGGTGGAGAAAACCATGCCTCCAAAGCTCTTCTATTCTGCACACCTGCAGAGTTAGCACCACATGGACACCACCAAGGCTTATGGTGTGTGCCCTCTTGAGCAGTGGCCCGAATTGCACCTGAGGTCACGTGGGAAGCAAGGACTGCTTCCCTGGGATGTGGGGAACGGGAGTCTGGAGGTGGCCCTAGGCAGCAAGGCTGTCTAGAAGTGATTAGGTGCCCTCAAGGCCCTAAGGTTCTGAGTCCGTGATGAGAGGAGCAGCCTCCAAGATCTTTATAATGCCTTCAGGACCATTCGTCCATTGTCCTGATGAACAAAACCTGGCTTCTTTCTGTCTGTGCTAATCTCTGTAGCAAACAATTGTCTGGCTGCATCTTTGTACTGACTTTTTCTCCCTACATGGCCACACTGTAAATTTTCCAAATCTTTCCACTCTGCTTCCTGCTGCTCCTGTAACTCACTGTAAGTGGCCAGAAGGAACCATGCAGGGTCTTGAGCACTTTCCTGCTTAGCTTTTTCTTCCACCAGGTATTCTAGTTGTCTCTCTTAAATTCCGCCTTCCCTAAAGCCCTAGGGCACAAACACAATGCAGCCAAGTTCTTTGCAACTGAATAACAAGGACGCCTTTATTCCAGGTTCCAATAGTTGTTCCTCGTTTCCATCTGAGCCCTCATCAGAATGGTTCTTCCTGTCCATACTTTTTTTTTCTTTTTTTTTCCTGGGTACCAAATTTCTTTATTTGAAGGAATGGTACAAATCAAAGAACTTAAGTGGATGTTTTGGTACAACTTACAGAAAAGGTAAAGGAAACCCCAACATGCATGCACTGCCTTGGTGACCAGGGAAGTCACCTCATGGCTCTGGGGAAATTAGCCTGAGGCTTAGCTTTCATTATCACTGTCTCCCAGGGTGTGCTTGTCAAAGAGATACTCTGCCAAGCCAGATTCGGGTGCTCCCATCTTGCGCAAGTTGGTCACACGGTCACCCAATTCTTTGATGGCTTTCACCTGCTCATTCAGGTAATGTGTCTCAATGAAGTCACACAAATGGGGGTCATTTTTGTCAGTGGCCAGTTTGTGCAGTTCCAGTAGTGACTGATTCACATTTTTTTCCAAATGTAAAGCACACTCCATCGCATTCAGCCCGCTCTCCCAGTCGTCATAGTCTGGTTTCTTGATACCCTGAAGGAAGATTCGGTCACCTCGTTGGTTCTGCAGCTTCATCAGTTTCTCGGCATGTTCCCTTTCCTCATGAGATGGGTGAAGAAAGTATTTGGCAAAGTTCTTCAAAGCCACATCATCGCGGTGAACGTAGTAAGACATGGACAGGTAAACGTAGGAAGCGTAGAGCTCCAGGTTGATCTGGCGGTTGATGGCGGCCTCTGAGTCCTGGTGGTAGTTCTGGCGCACCTGCGAGGTGGACGCGGTCGTCATGGCGGAGGCTAAGGAACTGTCCATACTTCTATCAGAATTCTGGTCACAACCACTTAAGTAATCTCTAAGAAGTTCCAGACTTTCCCTAGTCGTTGTCTTCTTCCCATCCCTCACTAGAATCTCCCTCAATGCTCTGCTACAGTGTAGGGTCTTTCTAGCCGACTCCTTCAAATTCTAGACACTACCCATTACCTGGTTCTAGAGCTGCTTTCACGTTTCCAGGCATTTGTTACAGCATCAACCCCAATGTTGTTACCAATTTTCTGTCTTAGTTCATTTTCTGTTGCTGCAGCAGAATACCACAGACTGAGTACTTTACAAAGGAAAACGTTTAGTTTATAATTTTGGAGGTTGGGCAGCTAAATTTGGTCACCTTCTGGTGTGGGCCACACGCTGCATCATACATGGTGGAGAAGTGAAGGGGGAGGCAGGTGCATGCAAAGAGAAAGACGAAGTGGGCCGACCCACTTTATAACAACCTACTCTTGAGAGAACTAACCCAGTCCCATGAGAACTGCGTTAATCCCTTGGTGAGGGCGAAGTCCCTGTGACTCACCTCTTTTTTTTTTTTTTTTTTTTTTGAGACAGAGTCTCGCTCTGTCGCCCAGGCTGGAGTGCAGTGGCCGGATCTCAGCTCACTGCAAGCTCCGCTTCCCGGGTTTACGCCATTCTCCTGCCTCAGCCTCCCGAGTAGCTGGGACCATAGGCGCCCGCCACCTCGCCCGGCTAGTTTTTTTTTTTTGTATTTTTTAGTAGAGACGGGGTTTCACCGTGTTAGCCAGGATGGTCTCGATCTCCTGACCTCGTGATCCGCCCATCTCGGCCTCCCAAAGTGCTGGGATTACAGGCTTGAGCCACCGCGCCCGGCCGACTCACCTCTTAAAGGCCCTATTACCTCTCAATACTGTTGACATTGGCAATTAAATTTCAACATGAGTTTTGGTGGAGACAAACCACATCCAAACCATAGCAGTAGTAAAGGTGTCCCCCACTCCCCCGCTCCACCTTAGCTTCTTTCAAGATATTCTATTTTTGACTGTCTGCAGTTTGAATATATGCCCGGGTGTACATTTTTTTCGTATTCATCCTGCTTAGTGGTCACTGAGCTTCCTAGCTGATGGTTTGTAGTCTATAATTACTTTTGAAAAATTCTCAACTATCATTACTTCCAATTTTCTTCCATTTATTTTTCTTTTCTTTCTGGCATACTCATTAGAATATTTATACTTTTTATAATTATATCACAGTTCTTTCATATTCTGATCTATTTTTTCAATCTTTAAAAAAGTCTTTGGATTTTAGCTTGAGAAGTTTCTGTTGACATATCTTCAAGCTCCCTAATCACCTCATCACTTATTCAGCTTTGTCCAGTTTACCGACAATCTCATCAAAGGCATTCTTCATTTCTGTCATAGTCATTTCCATTTCTACCACTTCTTTTAGATTCTTTAGTTTCCATCTCTCTGTTGACCTTCCCTACCTATTCTTGCATATTGCCCACTTTTTCCATTAGAGACTTTAGCAAATTAATCATTGTTAAGTTTTCAGTGTGATAATTCCAAAATCTCTGTTCTCATTTTTGAGTCTAGTTCTTGCTTGTTTTGTCTCTTCAGACTGTACTTTTTTGCCTTTTAGCATGTCTTGTAATTTTTTGTTGAAAGCTAGACATAATATATTGAATAAAAGTGACTGAGGTAGATAGGCGTTTAGTGTGAGGTTTTATATTTACCAGGCTAGGGGTTAGGCTGTGTTTACTCTTTGCTGTAACTGTAGGTGTCAGAGGCTAATATGTCCTCTGATGCCCTTGTTTCAGTCTGCCCTGTTGTCTTTGGGATTCCCTAGAGATTCCTAGTGTCTGAGTCTTGCAGTTCTTTTAGTTCTAGTGTAGTGTAGTTTAGCTGTAGTGATGTAGTGATAAGGTTTGGAGGAGATGTGTTCTAGATTACTATGATTAGGGCGCAGTCTGTTAGTGAGCCTGGGCTGGGTATTTCTCTATCTCCACGTTTAAGGCTAGAAGGGGCTGGAGTTGTGTATTTCCCCTTCCCCAGGTTGGTTAGGCTCTGCTCAAATAGTTTTCCTTGAGGGCAGGCCTTGCTAAGAAGAGAGAACCCTGGGCATATTTCGAAATAGTCACTTTTCCCCTCTTCTTGAGGGAAGTAGAAGAGGATTTTTCTCAGATCTTCACAGGGAGAACCTGGTAGGGTTCCTGAAGGTAAAACTCAGGAAAGTGTGGGGACTCCTGTAAGAAAACTCATAGGAGAGTTTTTCGATGAATTCTTAATTTTCAAGCTTGTCGCAATGAGCCTCCAGCAATTACAGTTTGAAGTGTTCCTACTGATAGCAGCTCCGGCTGTGGGCTCCTACTCTTCTGTTTCTGCTCTGGTAAGCTGTGATTCTCTGTATCTGCCTGTCTGCCTTTCCAGTTTTCAGGGCAGCAGTTTTCCTATGACCTTAATTCTTGATGGATCTAAGAAGCGTTCTTGATTTTCAGTTTATTCAGCTTCTTCCTTGTATGCATGGGAATGATGACTTCCAAGCACTTAACATGTTGGATCAGACACCAACTTTTCTTATTGATTTGTAGGAGCTTTATATAAAGAGGGTCAGATGAATGCACATATAAAAATAATGTATGCACTCACACACGCACAGACACAGATACACACACACATATATATTTGAGATATGGTCTCCCTCTATCACTCAAACTGGAGTGCAGTGGCATGATCACAGCTCATTGCAGCCCTGACCTCCTGGTCTCAAGAAATCCTCCCACCTCAGCCTCCCAAGTGGCTGGGACTACAGGTGTGTGCCACCACACCCAGCTAATTCTTTAAGTTTTTGTAGAGACAGGGTCTTGCTATGCTGCCCAGGCTGGCCTCAAACTCCTGGCCTCAAGTGATCCTCATGCCTCTGCCTCCTAAAGTGTTGGGATTACAGCCATGAGCCATCATGCCAGCTAGCTTTTTATATATTAGAAAAATGAGTCATTTATATGAGATGCATTTTTCCATTTCATCATTTATCTTTTGAATTCGTTTTTCTCCCATGCAGTTAAAAAATGTTTTGTGTGTGGTTGCATTTATCAATATTCTCTTTTAGGCACTTGGATTCTATGATACATTTAAAAAGGCCTTCACAATTCAGATCATAAGGAAATTCTTCCATTGCTTCCTTTAGGACTTGTTATAGTTTTATTTTTTACATTTAAAATATTTGCATTTGGGTTTTATCCTCATGTAAAGTATGAAGAGTAAATACTACTTGTGTTATTTGTTTATTCTGTTGTTTCAAACCATTTACTCATAGTTCATTATTTTCCCCATTAGTTGATGATCATATATAAAATTCCAATATGTATTTGGATCTATCTTTATAATTTCTATTCTGTTCTTGCTTTATCTGTTTATTCATAGGCTAATATAAATAATTCATATGATACTCTGTTCTAATTATTATAGCTTTAAAAAATATTTAAAAATATTGTATGGCTAGTTACCCCTTAATTTCTCTTGTTAAAAAAATTTCTTGGCCGGGCGCGGTGGCTCAAGCCTGTAATCCCAGCACTTTGGGAGGCCGAGATGGGCGGATCACGAGGTCAGGAGATCGAGACCATCCTGGCTAATACGGTGAAACCCCGTCTCTACTAAAAATTACAAAAAACTAGCCGGGCGACGAGGCGGGCGCCTGTAGTCCCAGCTACTCGGGAGGCTGAGACAGGAGAATGGCGTGAACCCGGGAGGCGGAGCTTGCAGTGAGCTGAGAGCCGGCCACTGCACTCCAGCCTGGGTGGCAGAGCAAGACTCCGTCTCAAAAAAAAAAAAAAAAAAAAAAAAAAATTTCTTGTCAGTTTTATTTTTCCATATCACCTGTAGCATCAGTGTATCTAATTTAAACAATATGACATTTTTATTGTTATTGTTTTTAGATTAATTTAGGAAGGATTATATATTTATGAAATAGAATTTTTCTATCTAAGAATATGATATGCCTTTCAATTTGTTCAGGGCATCTTTTGTATTCCAAGAAATATCTTAAAATATTTCTTGGTCAGGCCGGGCGCGGCGGCTTATTATGCCTGTAATCCCAGAACTTTAGGAGGCCAAGGCTGGTGGATCACCTGAGGTCAGGAGTTCAAGACCAGCCTGGCCAACACAGCCAAACCCCATCTCTACTAAAAATACAAAAATTAGCCAGGCGTGGTGGCACATGCCTGTAATCCTAGCTACTTGGGAGGCTGAGATAGGAGAATCACTTGAACTCTGGAGGCGGAGGTTGCAGTGAGCTGAGATCGGGCCACTGCACTTCAGCCTGAGCGATAGAGTGAGACTCTGTCTCCAAACAAACAAACAAACAAAACCAAAAAAACATACATATGTATTTCTTGGTCGGGAGCAGTGACTTATGCCTGTAATCCCAGCACTTTGGGAGGCCAAGGTGGGAGGATCTCTTGAGCCCAGGAATTAGAGACCAGCCTGAGCAACATAGAGATACCTCATCTCAAAAATAAAATTTTTTTTCTTCACATAGATCTTCATATAGATAGGAAGTGACACTTCCTACCCAGTTGCTGCTTCTTGTTAATTCTATGCCTAGGGATCTTCTCTCTCCTTTCCTTCCTTCCTTCCTTCACTTTCCTTTTTAAAAAACATATTGTAACTGGGGGTCTTTTCCTTCCTTCATTTTGTCTTCTAACTAGTTGTTTATATACACTCAGTGTAACTGGTTGTTGATATATACAAGTATATATTACTATCATTTATTTCTGTGTATTTTGAGAAGACATACTATTAAAAAATTTAAAAGTATATGCCTGTTATAATTGAGGGCAGTGTTACACAATGAAGGTCTGACGTCTATGAACTTGACTCCACCATTTATTAGCACTGAGGCAATAGGCATGCTACTTAATTTCTGTAAGCCACAGTTTCCTCATCTATAATATGGGATAAAGTAATACCTCATAGGACAGTTTTTAATATTAAGGAGATAAAACACAAAAGCACTTAGCAGTGTGTTGGAAACACAGTAAGTGGTCAATAAATGGTGGCTGCAAGGGTTCTATCCTCTTACCATGAAGCTCAAACCTAGTTCCTGGGGTCACACTGGAAAGAGACTTCAGCCTTCCCAAACCACTACCCTCCATCCCATGCTCATTACAGCTCCTAAACAAAAGCCTGTAAGTAGAATGAAGGGTGGTGGGGTGGGGAGGAGGAGAAGGAAGGATACAGATGGAAGGGCAGAGGCCCAGTGACACCTTTATTGTAGAGAAGGAATGAGATGACTCTGTACTGATTTGTGTCTGGGGTCCAGGGAAACTGAAGGAAGACAAACTAATGAACATAGCGGGGAAGGTGGATGTTTTCCAAAGGGCCACTTCCAATTTGCATGGGACTTTATAGCCGATAGGCCACTTTAACCTACATGAACCAGTCTTCCTAGCAGAGCTGGGACCCGTGAGGAGAGGGCCCGTAGCCAAACAGGGAGTAGGCAGAGGGCCAGATGATGTGTTTCAGATTTGCGGACTCCCATTCTAGTGCTCATTCCTGTTCACAGCCCTCTTGCCATTTATTCCCATTGGGGCCTAAGTACTAAATTGACAACAGAAAAGACAGATGACAAACATGATAGAAAACACAGGGAAGGGCAAGAAAGGAAAGTAAGAGGAGTTAAAACGTTTTGAGAAGAGAGAGCCTCAGGGAGCTTTGGGATTAAAAGCAATAACAGTGTTTGCTGAATACCCCCATGGGGGTAATAATCCATGGGGGAACTATATAAGGAATAGTGTAATGATAGCGACTATGTCTTGAGGGTCTATTATGTGCTGCTTGTTTTGTGTGCGTTTTTTTTTCCTTTTACTCCTAACAACAGTCTTTCCAGGCAGGAGTTATTAACCCAATTACACCACGTGTCTCTAGAAGGCAAGGCCTCAGTCTTCTTTGAATACTAACATCTGTATACTCACTGAAGAAGACTTGTAAAACATACTCATAGTACTGGACATGAGAGCTCATGGTTTTGCCAGAGCTGTGAAGGTACCTTGAGGATGTCAGGCCTAGCTTGTGGAGTGAGTACAGGAAAAATGTGATGTGGCCAGTGCAAGGAAGCACCTTGTTTCTCTTACTATAATAAGAAAAACAACCAGACCAAACCAGCCAGCAAAACCAAGCAAGAGAAATCTGATGGGGAAAGCAAAGGGGAGAGGAAGCAGCAAAAGCTTCTTGCAGCTGGAGTTAGGGATGCGGATGAAATGTGGATCAAGCCAACTGCAGTGGGGGAGGCTGCTCAACCTGGGAAAGTGCTCCATCAGCTACTTCGCCCTCTCTCCCACTGCTGCAACGCTTTTTAAAGCGACAGTCACACGCTGCAGGATTCGGAAGCGGAAATGGTCTTTGCTCATTGGATGACAATCTAAATTCAGACCGAAAGAATGTGGCTGGAGACAGCTGGTGGAAATGGTCCCAGTCTTGCCTTCACTGGAAATGTCCAATGTCCACGTGCTGTTCGTTTCTCTTCTTATGAAGCGTCTCCCTGTCTCTCTCTGGGCCTGTCTCTGTTTCTTCCATCGTTTTTCCCCCCACTAAGTAACCATCCCGGCGTATTGTACCCAACCGGTCGAGGAACGCCCCTGCTGTACCCATCGCTGCTGGCTGCCTGGGAGATTAATGCGAGCGACTCGGGTGGTTTAGGAGAAGTGACACTTCCTACCCAGCTTCTTGTATTTGCTGCCGAGCAGTTAACGTTAAAGCCCGCTCTGTGCCACCGCGGATGTGACTGCTGTGAATACCACGGGGCAGGGCTCTCATGCTTCAGAAACACGTAAGCAAGACGCACCGAGTCAGCCCCGGACACCCAATGACCCTGGACTGCGGCAAAGGGGGGTGGGAAAGGAAGAGGGGAGGACCACCTCGCTCTTCTCTCCTTCCTCCTCGCCCGGGCCGGAGCACGCCTTCCTCCCCGGAGGGCAGGGGAAGGTCGCTCCAGGTCGCTGGCACCTCCAGCGCCCCCGAAATCTGCAAATTCATCGCTCCGTTTCGTCTTCAGGCGAAGCCCTCCCGTCCGGAGTAGGGCCAACCCCAGTTATGCATCTCCAGCCTTTAGCTGACTACTAAGGCGGGTCCGACTTCTCCCCCATAAAGAGGTTTTGATTCGCTTCCCCGCCGCAGGGGTTCAGTCTCTGCTTTCGACTTCGCTTCTCAGTTGCACGCCCCGCAGTCTGGAGCTGCGCTCAAGTCTCGGCAACTTTCACCATCTTGACCCGAGAGTCGGGCCGTTTCTAAGACAATGTGAACAAAGAGGAGCAGGGGGAGGGAAGGGGGGCCCCGCGGGAGGGCTGTGGGCGAGTGTGTGTGTGTGTGTGTTGGGGGGCGCCGCACTCCGCGCCCGCCGCCACTGGAGATCCGGGCGCAGGCAGGCTGTCCGGGTGCAGAGCGCGCCGCCTCCAGTCTCTCGGGCGGGCCCGGCAGGGCCCCTGGCGGCCCCCGGAGGAGGGTTTCTTTGTCCCTGACTCCCGCTGGGCGCGAAGGCCTCCGGCGGCTAGCAGAAACCCGAGCCCGCGCAACGGAGCTCAGGCTTCCACGTGCGGCCCCGCGGGGCAGAGCAAGAAGGAGCGGCTGCGGCCCCCGGGCGCCCAGCAAGCATCCAGTGCCCGGCCCTCCCAGCTCCGCGGCGGGCTGCGGACGGTGGAGTGAGACACTCGCCTTTCGCTTCCCCGAGCCGATGCAGGGCTTGGGATGGCGCGGCTCGTCCTAAGCAGCGTGGTTTGGGGCGAGAGGAAGCCCACTGGAGCGCTCCCCTCCACCCAGACTCCCGAAGACGCGCGCCCGAGTCGAAGTCGGGGACAGAGAAGGTTCTCTGGCGCCCCCCTGCCGACTGCTTTGCGGCCGTCGGGACCGGAGCAGCGGGGCGGGACCTAAACATAGCCCCAACCCAAAGATGCCCAGCAGAACGCTCCAAACAAAACCGAAACGGTGGCCGCATCTGTGTGTGTGTGACCGGGAAGAGGGGTTGGTCTCACTTGCAACATAGTTTGCGCTTCTGTGTGTGTGGCCAAAGAATGGAAGAGAAACTGCCATGGCCATGCAAGCCCATTAAATCAACTCCCCTTCCCTCCGACTCTCTCAACTCAGTCATATTCTATAATACAACGCAAGGTCACAGAGCCCACGTGAAAACTAGTTTCCCAGTTTCACTCTGACCCTCCATCAATGTAGCCAGCTAGATTTTAGGTTACCGGCTTCTATTCTGCAGGAGAACTTTTGAGTCTCGGGAGATTCAGTGTTTCTTCCTCCCGCCTCTCACAGTGCATCTTTCATTTGCTTTTCTTTGTAAAGCCAGGGCTCCTCGACTGCCTCCCGAGGAAGTCCTGCGCTCTGGCGCGCCGCACCTCGCCTGCCGCAGAGCGGCGCGGGCAGCAGGCCGGGCGCTAGGACCGCGGGGAGTCCGGGCGGCCGCGGCGCTACCTTAAACCCAGCCCAATGCCGCTGCCTGCGCCACTCTGCGCGCCGGCGGGGGCTGCGCAGGAGGAGCGCTCCGCCCGGCTACAACGCTCCGCGAGCCGGCGCGGCAACACCTGTTCGCGGCAGCCTGGGCGGCACGCGAGCTCCCGGACGCGGCTCTCCTCGCTCGCCGCTCGCCACCCGTTCTAAGCCAATGGACATCTGCCGAACCTCTGGAGAATCCTGGATACTAGCTTTGGACGCCTAAAGTTTCTTCTTCTTTTTGTTTTATTATTATTATCATTTTTTGGAGGGGGGACCGGGAGGGGAGATTTGTCGCCGCCACCAACGTGAGATTTTTTTTTTCCCCTTGGAGGATTCATGCTGATGTCTGCAGAGTCGGTTAGAGAGTAAAAACAGCGCATGCCTTCCTGGAGTCAGGATCCGTAAATTCTGACGTAGCCCGTGCATCTTAAAAATCCCTATAATAACGCCTAGGCATTTAAGTTGCTATGGTCATTCTGATCTCAAACCAAATGGAGAAACTACGGATTTTTTTTCCTTATTACGGTCGGATGGGATGAAGACCTTCCTGCCTGCTAAGAGCTGGGGATCTGTCTATAGAGATACATAGATATGTTTATCAGTATGTCAGTGTGTGAGTATAAAGTGGTGGTTTCTTAGACTATCAGTGGTTTGACCTTGAACCTGTGCCAGTGAAACAGCAGATTACTTTTATTTATGCATTTAATGGATTGAAGAAAAGAACCTTTTTTTTTCTCTCTCTGCAACTGCAGTAAGGGAGGGGAGTTGGATATACCTCGCCTAATATCTCCTTGGTTGACACCATCATTATTGTTTATTCTTGTGCTCCAAAAGCCGAGTCCTCTGATGGCTCCCTTAGGTGAAGTTGGGAACTATTTCGGTGTGCAGGATGCGGTGCCGTTTGGGAATGTGCCCGTGTTGCCGGTGGACAGCCCGGTTTTGTTAAGTGACCACCTGGGTCAGTCCGAAGCAGGGGGGCTCCCCAGGGGACCCGCAGTCACGGACTTGGATCATTTAAAGGGGATTCTCAGGCGGAGGCAGCTATACTGCAGGACTGGATTTCACTTAGAAATCTTCCCCAATGGTACTATCCAGGGAACCAGGAAAGACCACAGCCGATTTGGTAGGTATACCATTAACCCTTTAGTGTCCATGAGATGACATGTTGAAATTATAACTACCAAGAAGGTGGTGGCCGGGTGGGGGACGTGGGAAGGGTTCTCCCCTCCTCCCTTCTTTCTCTGTATCTCTCTCTCTCTCTCTCTCTCTGTCTTGCCAGCTCAGAAAAGAAAAAAAAAAGCCTCCGGAATTGCAGATCTGCCGCTGGCACTGATGCAAGTATACCCTGAAAGGCCCCCTACTTTTAATTTAAAGGGGGGCATAATTTATGAATATAATACAAGTTTCCAGGTCTTTTGCATCAGATACACGGGTTTAGGAAGTTTCTTTTGAATGGACTGATTGCACGAGTTTAAAGCTTTAATCATTAACTCCTGAGAACTTAATGCAGTTTCTTGAAGGCAGTGGGTATCTTGTGCCCAAATTAAGGTGTTTTTTTTTCCTTTCTCGCTTTCCTCTAATAAGTATACTGCTTGAATTGTATATTAAGCGCATTGTTTATTCCCCCCTGTGGGGGTCTGAAAGCCCCATAGGCGAAGGTTGCTGACGGATTGTCCTGTTGAGAGGACTAAAGTCATATTTTAGGCTCCGTGAAAAGCTGGGGCAGAGGCTTGGGGAAAATGACTTGGGAAGAGGCAGGACGCCCAGGGGTTTTTGTCCTTCCAGCTATCAAGTGACAACCTCTGCTTTTAAATTTCCGTAGTGTGCAGCCCTGTGTGTCTCCTGCGTGGCTTTCTGGTGTGAGTGTGCGCGCGCGTGCAAACGCTGCGAGCTAATTTTAAAGGGCATTCCGAGGATTTCATTTTTCAGCGGAGGGTATTTGTGACTCAGCACTGAGGGCTGCAGACTCGAGGGCTGGTGGCTCTGCCCACTTTATGCCTGCACACACGTGCTTGCCTGGGCACCCTGAGCCCAACAGCACGAAGTCAACCAACAGTCATAACTGGGTGTACTCTTGAGTTTTTTCCTTACTTAAAAAAGAAAAAAAGTAAGCGCCAGTTTGGGCAACTAGACTGTTGGAGTTAACTTCTGAGTGAACCCACCTGACAACACTTAAACTAGGTCGTAAAAAATAAAGTCCTGTGGTGATTTTTCTTCCTCATGCTTTAGTGCCAGATGTTGAACACAATGTAAACTGTATGTTTAGCTTCGTGCGGCTGCGGATGATGCCAGAAGGTGAGGAGGATTCAGGCCTGGGCTGGGTATGGTCCCAGATCCACGAGGCCCAGGATTTGCTCCTCGTGCTCACCCCTGAGCCTAAGCCCACAGCTGAGCCTAGTAGTGTGAAATTGCTGTGGCCGTCTCCTCTCGCTGCTTAAAAAAAAAAAAAAAAAAGTTATAGCTCTTCGCTTTGCAATTATTCAGTTGAAATATAACTATCCCCTCCCCACCCCAGACGTAAAGGTAGATTCTGGTTGTTGCAAAGAGAAGACTAAACTTTACTAAGTAAAGTGCTGTTTCCTTCTGGCCTCTTTAAGGGCTGCCACCCTGCCTAGCGTTCGATACCAGAACAACAGGCAGTGGGCGGCCCTGGGTGGGCGAGCGAGTGTGTCCGGGGCTGCGGCGGCCACCCGCAGGGTGTCGGGGCCGCGCCGGCCGAGGCGAGCGGCGTGGGCGGCCAACCTAGGTGTGTCAGGCTGCCGGAGCTCCAGCCCTCCCGCGCTCGCGGCCGGCAGGTGCCCGCTCGGCCGCCCGGGCCCCGCGGCGCACTTAGCGGCTGCCTGGCCGGCTCCGCGCGGTCCTAAACGCGCTCGCGTTCTGGCTCCCTTTCCGCCCGGCTCGGGTGCAGCCTCCAGTGCTGCGGGGACCACGGGGCCGGGGGGCGGCAAGCAGGGGCTGAAACACTTCTGGCCGCGTTTAGGGAATCCGGTTTTTCATTTTGGCCCAAGTCGAGCCCCTTCGCTTTCTCTTTGTGTGTGAGAGTGGGTCTGGCGGGGCTGACAGCCGCCGCCCCAGGCAGCGCGGTGGTTTGCGGTGTGGGAACGGCTGGAGGCGCGCGCAGCGGCAGGAGAGTTGGTGGCGGGGACAGAGGACGGGCTGGAGGTCGGACCCCTGAGCTCCCCTGTCACATTCCGTGTCCCTCCCCTTCTTCTGAAGCACGCAGCCGGGTTGTGGAGACTTGAAGGGCTCCGTGGTGCCCGGGAGGTGGGTCGGGGGCCCCTGGCCGGAGCCGCAGGGGAAGGAGTGGGGGTGGGGGGACAAAGGGCCGCGGAGGCGGGCGGAGGGGGTGGCGTGCTATTGTTAACCGCTTTCCGAGAGCAGAGCTCGCGAGCTCGCCGATCGCGATCTGGCTTTCCCGCGCCCCCGCCTCGGCTCCGGCTTCACAGCCGGGGGAGCCTGGGGTGCGCGCGGGAGCGCGGCGGGGGCGCACGGCTGCAGGGGCGCCGCAGCAGGCCCGAGCCGGTTTTATTGTGTGGATCAGCCGAGCCTGTCTTTGAGAGACCCTGTTAGAACTCCGGTGCAGCACGACTGGGCCCTGGTGTGCAGAGATTATGGGATGTTCCAGTTGGGGCTCCTCCACGCACCCCTTCCCTCCATGAGCATTTTTTTTTTTTTTTTGATGCAGTCACCTTTAGAATAGGACGTTTGCCACACGCAATCGAGTCATTAGAAATCCCGTAACTCTGCCACTGGGGAAAGCGCGGATGCAAGGGCGGGGGACACGGGGGAGGGCCGGAGAGGCGCGTTCCAGGGTGAGCGGACGAGGACCGCGGCGGGCTACAGTGGCTCGATAGAAACCGTTAAACAAAAAGCTAGACCCCTCACCCCTAGAGGTCGGAGAAAGGTGTTGCCAAGGAAGTGGCATCTCCACTCCTTAGACACTCTCGGCACTGTGTTGGTGGGGTGGATGTAGAGGCTGGGGTAGGGAAGAGGGGGTAGTGTTGGATGAGAGGGGAGCGGAAGCCCCGGCCCAGGTTGGGGACTGGGGGCGCCGAGCCGCGAGCTAGCCCGTCGGCCTGGCGTCGGCCGAGGGGGAAGGGCGCCCTGGCGCTCCGCTGTGCCACTCACCCTGGCTGGGATGGAGTTGAGTGGGTGGCTGTGCGCAGTGGGGGTGGGGAAGCAGGGTGAGGCAGGAGCGTTATTTAAGTCTTTCATCCGGTTGCAGTGAGAAGCAGGCCCCCGGGGTGACAGCAGTGCCGCGGTCTCCCGCTGCTGCCGCTGCGGCAGGTCCCAATATTAGCAACCTCCGCAGAGCGGTGGTGCGTGTGCCGGGAGCCTCCTACCCTCGCCTTCCCAGCCCCGCCCGGAACGGGGCCGCGGCGGCGCTAGGACCCCGTGGCGCGCGCGGGGAAGGCGGAGGGAGGGCACGGGCGCCGGGAGGGGGCGAGGGGACTGCAGCTCCCCGGCTCTGGCACACCTGGCGCTCCCGCGCGCCGCCGCGACCTCACCTTCGGCCCTCCTCCTCTTCTGGCAGCAGCCTCCCCTCCGCAGCCCGGCTCCCCTCTGGGGACTTCGTCCTCACACTCAGTTTCTCTAGAAAAGAGTAACTGTAGGCGGGGGGCGGGGTGGGTTTACACCTTGATTAAAATAGAAGGTGCATTTTCTACCTGAAATGAAACAGCAGAAGGAAACCTGCTGGAAAAAGGATTTTTGCCGCCCCCATGCAGCCGCAGGTGACTGCAGCTGCTGGCAAGCTTGGCAGTGACACAGCAGCGGCAGTGCAGAGGACTTGGGGGTGGGGGAGTCTTATGTTCCAGCAGGAGCTGCGGAGGTGACAACTTAGGTGGGACCTTGAAGGAGCCCTTTGTGGTTTTTTTTTTTTTTTCCTCTGGGGTTGGTGGTGTGGAGATAAGATTGAACAAGGAGAAAAGGAACTCACAATTGTATCTCTGTGCAGTAGGCTGGGGAAGCGAGATGTCTCGTTTCATCTGTATATTTATATACCTATGTGTATATATAGCTCACTTTTAAAGCACTCCAGCCTTGCTAGATGGGCAAAAAAGTGAGCAGAAAATCATTTGGGGAAAAAGTAATGTAAAATAATAAAAACATGAACGCTGGGCCTGATATGCTATTTAGCTTGCTTGGGAAGCCTAAGTCTAACCCTTTTTGGCGGGGGTTAGGTAGCTCTGAAAGGCTGGTCTTCAGGTTCTCCGTTGAGCACCCGAACTGTGGCTTCTATTCAAAGGGGGGTCAGGTGAAGGTTTTACTAGAGGGAAGAAATACGATAGTATAATTGTTTTTTTAAAATGGGTGTTTCAAACTTATTTCCTGGGTTTTGAACTTTATTCTGTTCTATGTATCTGACTCTTCAATGTCTCAGGAAAACACTGGGTGTTTAAGGAGATGGTTTTAGGATTGCTTCAGGTTCTGGAAAAGTTGGTGGAGTTTTAACTCCCATTCGGTTAGTCATTTCCTATGTAAACTCTGAGATGTGCTCAAGTTGCTACAGATCCGAACTTACCCCGGTGCAGGATCTGAGATGGTTGATCTAGCAGCCCTGGTTGGAGCTTCTCTAGGTGAGCAGGAAGCTCTACAGGGAAGAGGCTTCATCATGAATGTTCTGCAGCCTCATGCCCTGCCCCTCTCGACAGTCTGCATACGTCTGCGTGGTCTGAAGAGTGCACTTCTCTAATGTGTCGGGGGCTCTTAGGTCAGAGAAACGTGATGAGGGCCAGAGTGGAGCAGCTCTGACTGCCTTGCTCTCCCACTGCTGGCCTCGCATGGCCTTGGAGGTGAGGCCCAGCACAGATGGGCTGTAGGGGGCGGTGCCAGCTTTTGCTAATGGTCCATGTGAACAGAACTGGGGCAGCCCATCAGCTCTGGGGATAGTCACTAACAGTGAGTCTGGAGCAACTGGCAAGGTCCGGTGTGGTGATTTTCCTGAAATAGTCCAGGCATTGACCTGGTCTCTCATGGACCATGGATGAGCTCACACCTCATCAAATCCAGTGGGGTCCCAATGAGCATGTCCTCATTTGGAACTGTTGGCTGCTGTGGAAGACAATAAAGAAATGACAGTAGTCACCGACCCTGTGCTTCCCATGTCACCCTATCACTACCCATTATTGTGGGCCTTCTGAGCTAAGGATGTCAAGGCTGTGTCTGCCCAAAATGAGGGACAGGCTGCCATGGTACACGTGTGTGCCATAGTTCTAATTTTAGGCACAATCTCATCATTCCCTCCCTCCCTCCTCCCCTCTTCCTTCCTTCTTTTCTTTGCTCATTCCTTCTTTCCCTTTCTCTCTCCTTGATCATTAAACATTCAGAGGTCTCTGCACAGAATTCTGGCGGTTACTGATCCAGCCCCCCTGTGCTGCCCAGTCACGTGGGCAGATAACATGTGGAGCAGGTTGTACTCAGGGAGTGCAGTTGGAAGCACTTGCCTGGTACCAGCTCCACCCCAGAGAGAGGTGAATGGACCTGGTTAAGGTTATAGAATTTATTGTGAACAAGAGGGTACCAGGAATGATGAGGTTTCTGGTCTGGTTGAGCTGGGATCCTGTTGCGAGGTTGCCACATCTTCCTGACCTTACAACAGTGGAATTCTTTGCGTGGGGGAGAAGGAGTGTGACCCCTACTTTCAGGTGGTCTACTTGTCCTTGCATCACTGAGGTGACCACATAAAAAGCTGGGCTATTCTTTTGAGGTCTCTATTTTTAAGAAACTGCAGAGAAATGGGTGGTGGTTTGAGGTGATGAAATCTTTTCCACCAGGGGTCACTAGGTAGTTCCTTCTCACTTGGATAGCTTTTTGGAGACTTATCTCGGGTATTTATTTTCTTGGGAAGCTTCTGACTTGCCTTCAGAAACCCAGATGAGCTGCCCGTCTTTGGACTGCCCATACCCTGAACAGTTCCCTGTCACTGCATTTGCCATACTCTTGTTATAGTTATCTGTTTACGTGTCCTTCTTCCCAGCAGATGGTGAGCAAAAATTTGAGGGTAATAGGACCTAGGCTATATCTGGTTCATCTTTATATACTCAATAAATGGCATGGTGCTTGGCTTATCATAATCCCTCAGTAATAGCTTCTTGAATGAAAAAATGAACGACTATGAATTACAGCTGTCTTGTCAATGCCAGAAAAAGAAACTAGATAGATATCTTAATATCTTCATTTCCAAATTATATAATGATAATACCTTCAGAACTCAACTGTATGAAAATGGTACAGAAATCACAGAAGCATTAAAAAAGGTAAAGCCAAATGTAAGATGTGCATAATAGTTAAGGGAATAGGTTTTGGAGTCCAGTTGCTTGGGGGCTAATTATTAACCTCCTTCCACCTCAATTTCCCCATTTGTACACTGGGGATTAGAATATTGTAATGTCTAGAGTTGTTCTGAGGATTAAATGAGAGAAGGCCTCTCATTCGGCATAGACTAAACGCTCGAGAATTTTCGCTTTTACAGTTATCACTGCTGCTGTTGTTATTTTTTTTTTTCTTGATGTTCTGCAGACCAGCCAGTGAAATGGTTTTGTGAAATCACATACACCTTATTCTTTGTTGGACCTGATGGGCGACATTAGCTAATACTCATTATTAGTCCTCAGCTACTCTATGTGTGGAGAAAACAGAAAGATCATCACATGCCCCCTTAGAAGCTGCAAATACCCTTTAGTTTTATGATTAAACCTTTCCTTATTGATCTGGTAAATGAAATCATTCAGACCTCAAAAGGGACCAGATGTTTCTGCATTTCATCTTACGATGAAAATTGGACATTAACTCCTTACATTAATTTCAGGATATGTATGACCCACATTTTGGTGTGCTTTCAGGTAACTAAGAAGATATTCACATACCTGTGACTGCTAATAGTAATAAAATGCCACAATTTTAATTATTTTTGACTCAGAAGAATTCGAAGTAGTACAATGAAATAAAATGCATCAAAAAGGGAGCGATTCATGAGAAATGAATCCCATGGAAATACTGCCTTATTTATATTCCCATTTGCTTTGTGAGTAGGGAAGGCTAGTAATAAACTGGCTTCTTTTGGATGTATCTTCCATCGTAGAGTCATAGATTATCAGATTCAAAACATGATTTGTAATTTCACTTTATTTTTTAATATACTATTTAACATCCTATTAAAATAATTAAATTTGAATCTTCAGATATTCTGTAAACTGTAAGCACAAGATAAGTTTGTTACATTTTATCCTTATGAAAGAATTAGGAATACCCCTTTAGAAGAAATAGCTCTTCTTTTTACTTCACCTTGGAATAGTTTCCTCTTGAGTTAATCCTTTATTAGATTTATGCTGTTCATGTCTTCTTTTGATTGCAGCACCAGTGTATTTTGAGAGAGTTGCAAAATTAATTGTTGAAAATTCATGTAAGTGCTTTTTTATTAGTCACATGAGACTGACTATAGCACTGTAAGTTTTTTTCTGAACTCATAAATGTAAGTAAAATTTTTAATATTTGAAAGTATTTTTAAGACAACTCAGTATTTGATATGCATTAATGTAAGATCTACATAAAATGTAGCACTTTAGTTTACAATAAAAAGGAAAAAATCTCTGAGTACAAATAATATTAGCAGTGTCCTGCTGGGCTTGGTGGCTCACACCTGTAATCCCAGCACTTTGGGAGGCAGAGGCAGGTGGATCACGAGGTCAGGAGATCAAGACCATCCTGGCTAACACGGTGAAACCCCATCTCTACTAAAAAATACACAAAAAAGAAAAAGCCAGGCGTGGTGGCTGTTGCCTGTACTCCCAGCTACTAGGGAGGCTGAGGCAGGAGAATGGTGTGAACCCAGGAGGCAGAGCTTGCAGTGAGCCGAGATCGTGCCACTGCACTCCAGCCTGGGCGACAGAGCGAGACTCCATCTCAAAAAAAAAAAAAAAAAAATAGCAGTGTGTCCTAAATATCCTGTGGGCTAATCATCTTATAACCACAATATAGTTAGAGAAATTTGAAGCTGCTGTTGTGTGGCCATAAAATTCTGGATTTATGCCCAGCTTAGGTGTTATTCTTAGTGAGGTAAGCAAGGGGAAAGAAGGAAGTAAAAGAAGATCATTGTGTTGATTTGATTTTGGGATGCAGCATTCCATGCCTACTTTAAATCAAGAGCAGTATTATCTCTTCAGAATATTATTATTTTAATTGCTTAACTATCTCTGAGGTTTAGATAAGCATAGCAGAAACCAATACTTTGTTTAAGCAAAAATATTTGGGATGTATTTGGGCAGTTTTAGTTTTCTAGATAGAGTTAAAAAAAAGCTACACAATACAGAGCTGGATAATTTTCTGTATAAACCAATCAAAGCTTTAGTTAGCACCTCATTCTCCTTGAGAGACAGACCATTCTCTGAACAGAATAGTTTCTTTTTTTTTGCTACTTAAACAGATATTTATTTCTCCCAGTTCTAAAGGCTGGGAAGTCCAAGAGCAAGATACTCATACACAGATACTTAACTTCATGTTTATAAAGTGGAAGTAGATTGTCTTTTTTTAAAAAAAGTATTGTTTAGTGAATGGTCTTACGTCTCTCAAAATAAGAGAATCACAGATACTTAACTTCGTGTTTACAAAGTGGATGTAGATTGTCTTTCTCTTAAATTCTCTTTTAAGTTAATTAGATTATGTACACACTGGTTTTTCCGCCCTATTACTTCTTGGCATATCTATGTAGACACTAGCTTTTTAATTTTTAAAATGTTTTGTTTATTGCATAAGTCATGTTGGTAAGTATTTTTGTATCATTATAAGATAGAATTTAGTTGGAAATCAATTCTTTTACACAGTGATTTTAAAAGAGAAGACACTTCTTTAACTAGCGTGGGGTTATCCGAGTGGGGAGGTGGGCTCAGTGTCCTCTCCAAAACCCCGGGGACGCTGGGACTCTAAGGACATGCTCCGTGCTCTGACCTGTCCTCTGCCTTCTACTCTTTGTTTACAGGCATTCTGGAATTTATCAGTATAGCGGTGGGCCTGGTCAGCATTCGAGGCGTGGACAGTGGACTCTACCTCGGGATGAATGAGAAGGGGGAGTTGTATGGATCAGTAAGTACTGGAGGGACTTCATCCAGCTTTATGCTCCATGTTTGATTTGAACAGCTGTCTTTTCTCTGGATTAAAAAGGGCCAGAAATGAAACTGAGTCTGTTTGGAAGGCAAGTGTAAGTTTTTACTTTTTGAGGAAAGCCATTTTATTTTTATTAATAGATAAACAGCTCTGCATCTTCACTAGACCAAAGTTGCTAAGAAAATGCTTTATTTATATGCCAAACCATCTTAATTATCAAGTAAATAAAAAAATTTACAAGTGTGAAAAATCCCATCTCCTTGTATTGAATGAGAGTTATTTTTGAAATGAATTGAAATGATCTCCTCCTAAGCTTTGCCAAGCATTGTAATTAAAACTAGAAATAGACCATGCAGTGAATCTAAACTCTCTCTGAGCTACATCCAAGATTTTCATTATGCAGAGAAGAAGGGAGATGGAAATTATTGTCAGATATTTTTTGTATATGAATAGGAATATTACAATATTATAATTATTTGCAAATGTTATGAATTTCTTTTTTTCCCCACTCCCCATCCCCACTAGGTTGTAAGTGAAGATTTAATTTATTGTGGAGATAAATAAAGGGGAGACAGTGAAGAAGTATTTATTGTGCCCTGCCAGGTGCCAGGCAGGCACTGTTCTAGGTGCTGAGGTGTGAATGAGACAAAGTCTGCTCTTCCACTCTGTGGGGGGACTAACTTTCCATCATGATACCGCTTTACTGCTGTTAATGCAGTACCTAAAACACAGTGCATGGTACGCAGCAGGGACTTAATACATTTTTGCTTAATGTGTAAGTATGAAGAATATATACTAACTTGGGTTTTCAACATTCAAACTTGTAATGAAATTAATCTTTAGTGTTTCTCTCTTTCTCTTTCTCTTTTCTTTTCTTTCTTTCCTTCCTTCTTTTCCTTTCCTTTTCCTTTTCCTTTCCTTTTATTCTGAGATAGGGTATTGCTGTTGCCCAGGCTGGAGTGCAGTGGTGTAATCATTGCTCACCGCAGCCTGGAACTCCTGGGCTCAGAAGATCCTCCTGCCTCAGCCTCCTGTGTAGCTGGGACTGTGGGTGTGCATCACCACATGTGGTTAACGAAAAATGTTTTTTTTGTAGAGACAAGGTCGTGCTATGTTGCTCAGGCTGGTATTGAACTCCTGGCCTCAAGTGATCCTCTTGCCCTGGTCTCCCAAAGTAATTTATTATTGCAATTACTGGTGGTCAAATGAGAATTTAATCCATGTTTTCTGAAATATGAGAACTTTAGTTTATAAAAAGTTGAAAATGAACAGAAGCTTAGAATGAGAAAAGTTTTGGAGTTCTCAATACACAGAAATGAAGGGCAAAAATGTTTCTAGATATAATTTTCTACCATTAGGCTTGTAAAAGTATGTATATATAGATACACACATGCATATGTATAAAATGCTAAAATGTATTTGTAAGTATAGGGTTGGCTTTAGCTTTTTAAACACAGTGGATGGTTTAGGCAAAATTATGAACTCCCTACACAACTTTTGTGAATACCTTTGAGTGTGAAGAAAGATGAGATACAAGATAAAGGAAACTTTTACGTTAACAAAATAGAAAATGATGTTCCTTTTTGTAACACCTTTAGTTTTTTTTCTTTCACTTTTAGGTATGTAATGTGGGTTTGAGTGGGTCACAGTTGAACTCAACAAAATGCTTTTTCTGTGTGTGTGAAAGAGAAGTTCTGACTTTTAGTGTGTAGATTTATTGCAGTGGTCTCCCAACTTCATTGATCACGTATCCCCACCAAAAAAGATTTTTTTGAATATGCATCTCAACATATGCATTTTAAATAAATATACTTATTTTGAGTATGCATCTCAAATATGAAATTATTTTAAAATTGTATATATCAAAGTATAGTTTATATATGCCATTTTATAAGCGATAACAGCAAAGAAAACAATTTTAAAGAATAGAATGAATGAGGAAACCTAAATAGGGGCCCTGCTATTTGTTCCCTGCTCCAAGGATCACCTTGCACACCCCTCTGAATTTTTCCCAGTTGAGAGCTGACCAGTCTTTCAGATGAAATCACCAGCATGATTCACACTCCTGTGGTTTATTGGTTGACAAGGAAAGCATGTCTAATTTTGTGTTCAGCAAAGCTGCTGGTAGGATTGTTGCCCGGGCTGAGTCTCATCTCTCCTTCTGGATGATTTAAATGGTTTCTTACTCATGCCTTCCTGCCTGGCACACCCCAGTTCCTAGCACAGTGCCTGGGGCAGCATGAAAGGGACACTGAGTGTAGACCCACGGAGTGCCAGTGACAATACTGCGGGAAACGGCAGCCATGTAGACAGCTGGAGAGCACCATCTTTCCCCTTTTCTGGGAAGTCCAGCTGTCGTCTTAGGTTTTCTGTGACTCCTGGCTGCCTCACCTTAGGCTTTTTGAGCACATACGCAGTGCGTGGGCAGAAGTAGACTTGTCACCAGTACCATACAGCCGCACAGCTTGCCGGCAGTCCAGTCATGGAGTCCCAGCCAGGCAAAGGGCAATGAAAGAAAGGGTAAAATGACTCTTCCTCCGTGTGTGCTTGAGAAGCGCACACCTTCTCACGTGAAGAGTGCGCAGGCATGGAAACTGCTCCGAGGAAAGGTGGCTGCGAGAGACACTTTTCCGTATTATGCTTTCCTTGCGGAAACATCTTCTGCTACTTCCCTGCATCCGTAGTCTTCTGTCTCCAATCCATTCTCCACACTGATGCCAGAAGTACCTTCAAAACCCAGACAGGAGTGTCAGTTGTGCACAGAAATCCCTTCAAATACTTGCTTTTGAAGGATACTGCCCACATTCTTTAATGTGGCATCCAATGCTTAGGATGAACCGCTGCTTGGATCTGCTTTGCCGGGAGCACCTCGTGTGCCTCTTTCCCTGTGCAACTGGAGTCCGTCTGTTTGCTGTTTTCCAAACACATCATGCAGTCTGATTTATACTTGTGGTCCAGTGAATTTCTCTCTCAGATATAAGCTCTTGCCTTCTCCACCTGAAGCAGCAGACTCTATTTAAGATTCAATGGAAATATTACTTCTTCTGCAAAACCTTCATTACACCCCCAATTCTAGTCCTATTTATTCTAGTTAGCATTTCTTGTGTTTTCCTTTGGGCCCTAGGAATGCTTTGTTCCTGTTATTACAGAAGTCACAGTACAGTTTACAGTGTGGTCAATTGTGTTTCTCTGTTCCCTAATGTATCTAAAGGCCATGGACCACATTCTTTTTTTTTTTTTTTTTTTTTTTAAGGTTTCCTAACACACAGCAATGGCTCTTGTACATAGTAGGTGCTCGATGAACGCTCATTGGGTTGAACTGAATTAAAAATTATGATTATTTCTGTCCCTCATTGGGTGCACAGATGTGGCCTCACAGTACCTCCCTTGTCTAGTTACCGTGTATTTAGGTCTCCAGTTGAAGGAGGAATCGCCCTCTTCCATTTCTATGCATAATTGGCCTGCGTCTGCCTGTGTTGTCTCTGGTGTGTGTGGCCCGAGGGGGGTGAGGCTGAGGCTGGAGGAAAGATAGTGTCAAGAGCGTGGTTAACTCTCCTTCTGTATCTGCTACGAAGTAGGCACCAGGCCCTCTTTCTCCTCTTCTGTAAGATGAAGAGCTTGAGTTAGACATCTGGAATGTCTCTTCCCAGTCTGGACGGATCCCAGGAATTCTGTAGTTTGAATTTCTCAGGCTTCTTTCTCAAGTCTTCTCTGTCTGACCCGTGATGTTCTCTGTGCACACAAAATGTTTGTGCAGTGAGACCTTTTTGCCTCTTTTGTAAGCAGCTGGGAGGGAGGCTTCTGGGCGGGAGGTTATTTCCCTTTGGTCTGTCCCTCCTGCAGGTGAGGGGACGGTGACAGTGAAAGTCTTGTTCCTCAGGGGCTGGAATCTCATATTTCCCACTGGGTTTGCGGTTATCCTGCCTCGCGTGGCGGTGAGAATGAGGAGTGACTAAACTATCTCATTTTCATTGTGATGAGATTGAGAGAAGGAAAGAAAGGAGCAATGGTTGTGTTACTAAATACACTTAACGTTTGGAGCCTCCAGGAATCTATCTCTGTGAAGTTGCATGAAGCTCAGTAAACTAAATTGGAGATTTTCTTTCTTTTTTTCCTGAACAGTTAGAAACTGATCTCATTATGAAAGAAGGTAAATAGGAGATTTGGGGAAATCACTTTTATAAAGTAAATCTGTAAATGTGAAATTCATTTAAAGTATATTTTCCTATTTAGGGATTAATTTTCTCTTTTCGTCTATGTAGTTTTTGTTTGCTTGTTTTTGTCTCCAGGTTTACCTTGAGAGTTGATCTAAAAGGTCCGAGGTAAATGGGTTAACACTTCTTCAGAAAAATATACAGGATTCTGATATCCTGTTAGAATGTAGAAATAAGAAAAACTATATTGCTAATGGGTATAATGATTTGATTAGAAGGAGAATATGAATAATTTTAACATGGGGATGGTGTTTGATTATTGTATGCATGTGATAATTTCTCCGTGTATCCATTCATGTATTTGTTTATGTATTTCACATTTATAGCTATGATTCCTCCAGCACTGTGATGAGTGCAAAACAATGAAACAGGTAGCTATACTTGTAAATAATTCAGGGCAGTGCGAAATTTACCATAGTAGAGGAATGGACAGATGTTTTGGCATCCCAGAGGAGTGTGTAAATAACTGCTTGGGGAGGTTGAGCGGCAGCATTGAAAATGGGTCTTGAGGGATAAATAGGAGCCTCAGAAAAGGAAGGGCAGGCAGGTTAGGTCACATGACCCTTCAAATGTGACAATTAAAATATGCTGCCAGGTTGAAATTTCGAGAGGATATTAGATTACACACACAAGACACTTGGCCAGGGGATTAGAGTATTCATTGACATTGGTCACTTTTGTTCTTATCAAAAAGATTAGAGGCATGGCTCTGATAGTTACTTTTAGAGTCTTAATCTAAACTGTTTGAGTATTATAAAAATACTTTTAAAAAGTTTTTTTTTATTTTATGAGATGGAGTCTCACTCTGTCACCCAGGTTGGAGTGTAGTGGCATGATTTCAGCTCACTGCAATCTCTCCTCCTGGGTGCAAGAGGTCCTCCTGCCTTAGCCTTCTGAGTAGCTGGAATTACGGGCGGCACCACCATGCCTGGCTAATTTTTGTATTTTTAGTAGAGATGGGGTTTCACCATGTTGACCAGGCTGATCTTGAACTCCTGACATCAAGTGATCTGCCTGCCTCACCCTTCCAAAGTGTTGGGATTACAGGCATGAACCACCATGCCCAGCTTTCAAGATACTTTAAAACATCAAGAATAATTGACCATAATAAATGCCTCCTTAAAAAAGAATGCCATGAAAAAATTAATCTCCTTCAAGAAGCTTGCATTTAACAAAAGGAATTGACCTTTTCATTAAAAAAGATAGCTGGCACAGGTACTGGCATTGCAAGGATGTTGGAACATATGGCATGGAGTCTGTAAAAGTGACACTGGAGGATGGCACAGAGATGGGGGAGGTACCAACATTTCTGGTTTGTATCCCTTTGTAGCACTTACATTATTTTGGCCAGAATTGTAATTCCTGCTGGCCTCTTTGTTAGATGAAGTTTTTTGGAGTCAGAGTCTTTGGCTTTGTAATTTTTCTCTTTCTTGAAGGCCAGGCAGGGCAATTTATGTGCAGTTGGCACGTGGTAAATGTTTGTTGACCCAGGTATTCACTCCGTCATGAACACGCACATGCGGTGTCTACTGTACATGAGCATGAAAAGTGATAGCACTGATAACAGGGTTATGAACTTGTAGAGCCCAGGCGTTTCCACAGGAATTAGTCAGCTACTGAAACTGAAAATGAGAGAGGTTAAGTGACTTGCTCAAAGGCCCAAAACTTGTAGATGTCGAGTGAGGACCAGCCTCAGGCTGACTGCCTCAGACCAGTGCTTTGCGGCTGTTCCTAGCCTCATCCTGACAGGTGCTTCTTAAAGCAGGTGTTTCCTAGTGGGTTTGGTTATGTTTCCAAGGACACAACAGGGCCTTGGTTTATATGGCTCCGTGTAATCAGTAACCAAGGTGTGATGGGTTTCCACTCTGTTTCCAAAGCACAGAAAGTGTCTTTTAGTAAATACCTCATTTGGGGCAGTTGTTTCTGCTGTGCAGACATATATGAGTCAAAGAAGTTTCTTGCTTGGTGTTCCATATTGTGGGGTAGGTGGGAGGAACCCTGCAGGTCCCTCTGTCCCGGAATTGAGGGACATATCCACCTCTTTAAAAGGAGACAGTGAAGTATATCTCATATCCTTATAATCCTATGTTGACTTAGATTATTTTTGTCATGTTATTTGAATATGTGCACACATGAAACTAGATAACTAGATGGGAATTCCTTATGCCTCTTTGAAAACTGTAATTCAAAACATTTATATGCCAAAATTCAAGTTGAACGGCAAGATCCGTAAAATGCACACTGACACAGTGGATTTCCCATGGAGGAAGATGCTCCCTGACTGAGACGAAGATGCTGGCTCACTGTAAATCCAGCCTTGGCGCTTGGTGCAGCTTCCTGTGAACTCAGGGTGCCTGTCTGCAGAGCACCTCAGGATGACTTGTTCCCCTGCCCCACTTCTTCCTATGTGAGTTCTCGGGACAACAAATGATCTCATCTGATCTTCACATATCTCAGACACACCACCCGTGTACTCAGTGTACCTTTTCTTCTTCCTGTTGGTCCTGATGGTGAAAGTACTGTAGCACTGTGTACCACTGGCAGTAATTGTAAACCCCAGTCCATTCTTGGGGGGCAGTTGTGTAGTTGTGGGATGGTCATCGGTGGGCTCCTGGATACCCTTAAAACAATTCTAGTACTCTTTCATTGACATGGAAAGGCAACGTGAAAACATTCTTGGAGAGAACTTGTGGCCCCGCAGATGATGCCCTTTGCCTTCTAGGTATCTGCGGTGCCAGTGTTGAAGAACACTGCATAGGCATGAAGCTCTGGGCAGGGTCGGAGCTGGGGACGGAGGCCAACCCATGCAATTCATCAGAGACCCCCTCGTCTCCGTCAGGGGCTCTGCAGGAGCAATTTGGAGCCACTTTTGAACAAGGAGAATAACCTTACGTGTTCGTGGAACAGGATACCACACCACATGGCAAGGACCACTCAGCTTCTGGTTTGTCACTGTAGTGGTTCAGTTCCGATTGCTTTGATGGGAGACGTTCAGACACGTCCTGTACAAAGAATGCAATTCACATAAAGGAGATGAATAGGTTCATTTCCTTAGTCACCTGCCTGATAACAGGCATGTTCTGGAGATGGGTGGTTTTCAACAGATATTTTGAGTAATTGAGCATTGCCTTATGCTGTGCTTCATATGTGCATGACCAGTTTTCAAAGAATTGAATAATAATTCTTAGATGATACGGAGGGCAGCTTCTGCTGTATGACTGAGTCCACATATCGTCCTGGTTTTAGAGATGAGGAGGTGAGATTTTAGTGGCTTAATGACTTGTTGAAAGTCACATAGATGATGACAAGTCAGGATTTGAATGTATGTAAATTAGTAAATCTTGTCTGATACATATGCATGTTAAGAGTGGCCATGCATTTGTGTGAATAAAAATATATTTACTAGAATTAATCACATGAATATTTTAAACTGGAATTAACCGTATGGTGGAACAGGGTTTTAACGTTTCTTACACGGATGTGATTTTGGAGGATTTTTTTTTTTCCAGTAGCCTAGTTTTAACTTAGTGGTTCATTTGTTTCCTTAGCATCTATATTGCTGGCCATTAGTTAGTGGACAATCATCTTTTAAAATAATGTATCTGGGCTGGGTGCGGTGGCTCAAGCCTGTAATCCCAGCACTTTGGGAGGCCGAGACGGGTGGATCACGAGGTCAGGAGATCGAGACCATCCTGGCTAACACGGTGAAACCCCATCTCTACTAAAAAAATACAAAAAAATTAGCCAGGTGAGATGGCAGGCGCCTGTAGTCCCAGCTACTCGGGAGGCTGAGGCAGGAGAATGGCGTAAACCCGGGAGGCGGAGCCTGCAGTGAGCCGAGATCGTGCCACTGCACTCCAGCCTGGGTGACAGAGCGAGACTCCATCTCAAAAAAAAAAAAAAAAAAAAAAATTAATGTATCTGTTTGATTTTAGTTATGGTGTTGAGCATGGTAGCTACATTTACTAATTGTCTAAGGCATACTGAAGACATCCCAAGCTAGTACAGGACACAGGTCTGGAGATTTTCCAGGTTTGGGGAAGGATTGTTTTAAATTCTTAGTTGCTCAGCAGAGGCGTTTCCTGTCTGGGATGGGAAGGAACATTGCTGTGGGTCCTCAGGAACATGCTCGGGAATCCTGGAGCAGAGTTTTCCTGATGACCAGGTGCAGCTTTCGTACATGAGCCCAATGCCCCTCTTTCCCACCTCTTCCCTGCTTCACACTGCTGCATTTTCTGAAGTCCCTCTGCCTCTGTCCCTGCCAGAGAAGCCGATAGCCTGAGAGAGTAGTTTTGGGAAGCCCTGAGTCAGATGCCTATTAAAGCTGCCCTGTGTGGTAAAGCAGAGCTCTGTGAAGGCAGGGACTTGGTGACTGTGGTTCCCGTGGTCCTGCCAGTACTTAAAATCGAGTCTTGCATGCACTTGGCACCTAATGAATATTGCATAAATGAATGTATTGTCAGTGGGATCCCAAATCACCTTTTTATATTTTTTTTCCCTACAAAAAATGGACTAGGCAGACTCTAGTTGATAAAGTACTTGATTTGTGAATAGGTATTTGAGAGCTGGAGGAGTTGACATGTAGACCTGTGGTTCCTGATTTTGAGTATAAGGTTCCTTTTTTGATAAAAAGTATTAGGGAGCCCCACATGCTAGTAATTGCACTTCTAAGTGTCTTATGAGTGAAAGGATGTATTATGACGGCACCTCCTCTGCATTCATGAACACTTTCAAATGAATTCCTCACTGAGCAGTCTGTGTGAGGGTCTTCCGTGTCTGTGGCTTGCTGACAGTGCTGACTGCTGCTTCCCCTCATCCTGAGCCTTGAGGCACACTGGAGAAGTCTGATCAGGTTGTAAGTTAGGGTCTGCAAGGATAACCAGGTGACAGTAGCTTCAAGGACAACAGAGGCACAAGCTCAGTGTCTCCAAGGTCTTCCTGCTTCTTCCACCTCCTGGCCTCCTAAATCCTGGCACTCCTTCCTCTCACCTCTCCCACATCAGTCCTGTTTTCAGAATAGATTGTTCATCGCATGGAACCCTGGAGAACCCCTCAACCAGAGCCTCAGTGTCATGGACAGTTCCTGAATTGAAGAGCTTCCTGCTTCTCTCCAGGGCAGCGCAGTCTCTCTGTGCTCCCTGAGTTAATGCTGTTGCACAGCCTGATGCAGAATAGGGCTCAAATTGGAAGCGCTCTAATCAGTCACTCATTGGCACACTCGCTCACACACGTACTCCTCCATCCACACATACATGCTTACATGCTCATGTGCACATTCACTCTTCTGTTCACACACGTACTCCCATGCTTACTCACGTGCTCACACATTCTTTTCACAGTTCACTCACACACACTGACTTGCTCACTCTTCCATTCACAGGCATACGTGCTTACACATTCACATACTTGCTCACACCCACTCACACTAACATTCACCTACAACACACACACCGTCCTACTCAGGCACTACCTCACAACCCCTTCTTTCTTGTTCTTTCCCAAAATCAACAAGTCTTATTGATTACCTACTAATAATGCATGCTGAGTGCTTTGGTAGGTGCTGGAAATACGTTGATCCTCATTGTTCACAGATTCTGTTTTTTTTTAATTCGCCTACTTACTAAAACTTGCTTGTAACCCCCAAATCAATATTTGTCTGACTTTCATGGTTATTTATGGACATGGGCAAAAAATGTGAGTAGCATCCATGCACACGCTCCTAGCTGAGGTTGAAGAAGACACTGTTCTCCTTGTCTCAGCTCTGCTGGAAGCAAGGGTCCTTTTTGGGATCTGTTTAGTGCCATGTGTCACGTTTTGTGCCTTTTGTTGGTGATTTTGCTGTAGAAAACATTCTTAGTGTGGTGCTGAAGTGCGGTCGAGTGTTGCTAAGTGCAAGAAGGCTGTGATGCGGCTTAAGGAGCAAATATGTGTGTTAGAGAAGCCATTCGTTGTGAGTTTGATGTTAATTAATCAGCAACAGATATTAAATGAGGTATCGTTCAACAGAAACACACATAAAACAAGGTTATGTATCTGTTGGCTGACAAAAATGTTATGACCAGAGGCTCACGGAAACCCAACTTTGTATTTCCCCCAGGAGCAATGATTCAGTATTGTAGGAGAGTTTATAGAACTTAACTACCTCAAGTAAGGAGAATCAGCTGTACCTACAAATGCAAATGTACTTCCTCGTGTGGGTGATCTTAGAACTTATTCAGGAAGAACTTGCCACTTCGTTGAGGGAGTCAGACATGTAAACCAAGAATTATAATTTGGTGTGATGAATGTTAGAATTACAAACAGAAGGGGCTTGGAGAGCTTGCAGGAGGGAGCTTCATTCTGGGAGTAGGAGAGAATGTCAGGATTATTCACAGAGGAGATGGAGACAAACAGGCAGGTGTTCTCAGTAGAGAAAGCTTTTCAGCCAAGAAGGCACCTTTGCTACAGGGTTTAGAAACATGGAGGATTCTGGATGTCCCTAGATTCTGTGCTCCTTCCTCTGTCCCTGCCTCATCTGTCTCATCTTGTCTCTGCTTCTGTTTATCCTAGTTGCTACCAGAGGCATCTTTGCTGACATTTGGAGAGTCCTCCCCTGTCAGCATCAGCAGCTCCTCTGGGGTTGTCGAGCGTCCTGGCCCGAGAGATGCCCTCCATCCTTACAAAGTGGAGTGGGAACCACTGTCCTGGGCCAGCTTTGGCAGCGGCCTGGTCGCCTCACCCCTTCTTAATCCCCCTCACCGTGGACTGACTTGAACTTGCACAGAAACATCATCTGTCAGCCTGCTGGCCTGGTGTGCCTCAGTGGCACTGTGACAACCGGCTGAGAAAAATGTCTGCATCCCTGACACCCGTGTTGCAGAGGGCTTCCCCCAAGGACTAAAAGGTTATGGTGCTAAGTGTGAGAGCCACGCTCAGAGCTGTCTTTCTTCAGGCTGTCTGTAAATGCTTACAATCCTGACATTGGCTGATTCCCTTTGAATTTTTTTTTCTTGGTAATTCTTCATTGCAATCTCTGTTGAAGTTTGCTGCTTCTGTGTAATGAAGTGCGCCAAGCTCAATGCCGTCTTCTAAGAACAGACTTGCCAGGGTCAAAGCAAAGACATGCCTGTCCCCATGGTATGTAGCGTGATTGTTTTGCTGTAGCCCCGAATTATTTTTGCCTGTTTAGCGGCCATGTCGCGTTGTGTGCTCGCACATAATCAGCTGTCTGCTCTCAGCTTTAGGTTCTCCTATTCTCTTCCTTTCTGTCTCACTCCCCACTTTGCTTCCTCCCTTCCTGTTTCCCGCTTCTTTCATTTTCCATGTGAATTTCTGTGTTTCAGATACTTTTCTTCTGGTTGTGTTGACTTGGCTTGTATTCTTTTGGCTTTTTTCTCTGTCTCTTTCAAGCTGATTTTCATTCTGCAGTGTTGTGATGGGAGACTCTAGTCTGCACTTGCATGCTGACCAGTTACAACTTGGAGATGAAGCCTGGTTAGTGGAAGCGCAGGCCCCGGAATCGCCACTTTGTGGCTCACTGACCCTGTAGCCGTGGGCAATCTTCTCGCTCTTTCTGAGCTGAGGCCATAGAACGGGCTAACGATAGACACTTCGTAGCTGGGCTGTGAGGATTAGAGAAGATGACGCCTACAAAGTGGCTCATGTAGTGCTTGGCTTTTGTGTCTGCTCAGCATAGGCTCGGGCTCCCAAGCGTGTGGTGGTGACGGAAATGCCGTACTCAGGCGAGACACACACTGACACTGTTTCTTGTGAGTTTGAATTCTGAAATTAAGACCCAAGACACGGCCTCCGAAGAGAAATAAAAAATTTCCTTCAGATCAAAACTTGACATTCCTCAAATTATATGTTAAAATGTCCACAATAAAGCCTTATTTACCAAGATTAATTTTACATACTTTAGTTTCATATGCTGCTCATGATTATTTTATCTGCTCAATTAAAGAAATTTATGAGGGGTTTGTTTACTTTGTGATTATACTTATTATTTTTTAAATGGTGAACTCACAGGCTGCCATAGCACCCAAAATGCTGTCATCAGAGACGGTCTCTTAGGGTTAAGGCACAAGTTTTAAAATGGTCCATGTCAGCATATTCATTTGGTGTCTTGGAGGAATGGCACGACCAGATGGTCAGGTCACCTTATCCTTGAGAGAATTAGAAATAGCCTACCGCAGTCTTGAGGAGGGGAAGGGCCATTTCTATTAATCTGTCAAAAGGTGGGGTCAGCATAAGGATTGATTTCCTGAGAAATCGAGGCGGACCTGAGTATACTGGGGGCTAGGAGTTGGGGCCCAAGGAATGGGGAGGGTGCCAGGGACGGCGTCATCTCCCTTGCATTCTTGCTTAGGACTTCTCTGTGGGTATGAGGTGGACATGGTGGTGCTGAGGGGACATGGGCATCTGCTGTGGGTGTCTGAGAAATTCAAGAGCCACATAGAAATACATAGTGCCCAGGGATCTCTGGCATCATTGATCTTCAGGGTGCGTTTTCTCTGCCTTATGCTCATGTCCAGCTGCTCACCCAGATTTGAGCGTCCTATGACATTGCTAACTTTTTGTTTTCTTACAGGATTTGACTTTTTTTTCCCAGTAGGTTCTCTTTGGGCAGTTCATGATGTAGAGTTTATTGGTCAAGCAGACAGTTCATGAACGAGCCCTGTCTATTGAGGCCAACATTGGGAAGAGGATGTGGCAGGCCCCACAGTGCAAGGAAGCAGCGTTGCCTTCGGGGACTGGATCCTTCCAGTGGTCTCCCAGGGAAGAGAAGGAGAGCCCCTGGGGCCAAAGTGGCTGTCTTCTTCCCTGTCCCTTCCTCCTTGAAACAGCAATCTCATTCTCTGCCGGCTTCTGGAAGCATGAACTCAGTCTGTGCTTTCTACCCTCTGCCCCCTCCCTGCTGCCGTGGGCAGTGATGCAGTCATTTCTTTTGGTTTCTTTCCCTGTTTTCCAACTGCACTGGAGTCTCTTCTTTCATTTCCTGTTCAATACATCCTTCCAGAGTTACTGTGGATAACTTCGCTTTCCACATTTTGATGTTTCCAAGACTGAATCGCTAGAATCGTAGACTTACAGGGACCTTAGAAATCGTAGTCCAATTTCTTCATTTTTACAGAGGAGAAAATGGAGCCCCGGGAATGTTAATCAGCTCACCCACAGTTACCGGATTGGGTGTGTGTGTCGCTGGAAGGTCAGCGTGCCTCTACTAGGGACACTCTGTGCATCTTTTAGGTTTTCAAAATCTGTCTTTAAGCTTATGCTGTCATTGTATTTGTTAATCTTTCATTTTCTGTCATTTTATTTCTACAAATCATGTGCTGAATTTAGTCTGCTTTCTCTATCATAGAAAGTCTGGTACATTAAAAAAAATTCTGCCTCCTCCAGTATCTCCCATGATTATCATGGGAACAAAGTAGATGCAGTCAGTTGTCTTTGTAGAATGTCTTTCTTGAATCCTTATTTCTGTAATTTTACCTCTTAGCCTTTTAGCTTTCCATTTCTCCTCCGTTGTCTGCCAGTCTGATCCTTCAAGGGCATTCAACTCTCAGCTTTTACAGAGTAGTATTTAATTTGAGGTATTTTCAGCTTTTGCTTATCTTCGATGTGCATTTTAAGTGATCATTGAATTATATTACTACTCTTACCAGACACTAGTCTATGGGGGAAAAATGTTACACGTGATTTTTTTTTTTTTTTTTCAACTTGGTGTTGTAAGGTGTTAAATTTGATGAATTTTTCCTGTAGGTTTGTTTATAGAATGATTAAATGTACATTGGCTAAACATTAACACCAGCAAAAATGCTTCTCAAAGTAAATATTACACTTTGAAAATTTGAATTCTGTTATTCCCTGAGCAAGACTTTCTTTCCTCTGTGGGAATACCCCTCTGAACATGTGTTAAAAGTTTATGAGCTAATATGATTTGCTAAACAAACATTCATTTTTACAGGCAGCTTCCAAGGAAGACCTCTCAACCGTCTGGTTTGTTCTGTGGTGTATTTGGCAGGTTCTGTCCTTGGCAGCAGACTAGGTACCACATGGTTGGTGAGCATGCAGCACTGAAGATGTGTGTGCACGTGTGTGTGTGTGTGTGTTTGTGTGTGTGTGACTAGATTCAGCCTGGGACCCCTATCACTGAGTTCCCAAATACTGATGTGAGCAGCTTCTGGGAAAGGGTCTTTTCTGTTTTCCTTTTGTATTTTAGGTGGAGGAGGAGTGGAGAGAATTTAGGAATTCTTAGTTTCCTATATACTTTGGTGAGACAAAATGCAAAATGGCCTGCCTACTTGATTCATTTTGTGTATGTGGACCAGACACAACTGATTCAATTGGTCCCACAATTCTGGTGGCAATTTTGATGGCCAGGAATGTGGATATAAAAGCAGGCCCGTCTGGAATACTGGGGAATTTAGAGGTTTTGGAAAACTGGCTTAAGGTGAGCCATATTGGGTTGGGTCTGGGTCGGAGCTTCTCATGAAATAAATAGTGCCCTCTTGCCTAGTGTCTCTGTGTCGGTTGCTTTCTGTCTAGCTGGGGACTTCTCCCATGAGAGAAGAGTGAAGAGACCTGGCTGCTTCTTAATGGTCCTTTAGTCATTCTATTTAATCACCCTGATCCTTGCAACAACTCCCATTAAGGCTTTACTGCTAGATTATTAATGAGGAAGAGTACATCTGTACGAGTAATTGTGGTTAAGGGAGGTTTAAGATATCATGACTATAATAAACAGTAGATATGAGAATGAATGATTACACTGAAGTCATTAACTTATGAAATGTTTGGGACCTCTGCAGCGAAGTCAGTGTCTGTACAGTTACTGATCGTAAGTTGATGTGTTGTAGTAGTTTACAACATGGCAGCAAGTAGTCTAAGCGGCCCATTGAGTAGAATAAATGCAACCATGTGGACAAAACGGCACCATATGTTTATTAATATGGAAATTATGTTTTAAAATAACAGCATGGCAGAAGTCTATACGTTTTCAATCACTATTACTAAGTCTTGACTTTTGAACCAACTCTGGCTTCATGTTTTAAGTGGGCATAGATACGAACTGAGCATCATGTTGCCCATGTGGATTACACATTTTCAAATTGTCTCATATTTTTAAATAGTGTCTGTATAAGTTTATGTCTTATAACATTCCTAAGCATTCTCTGGGCTGTACTATAATTTTTGCATTATTATCTCATACTTTGGTTTTAACAGGATTGGTAAAAGTTTTGAAGTTTTAATTTCAGTTTTTCCCATCGCTTGGAATTTGATGATATAAAATGAAAAGAGGTTGCCATAGTTGCTAACGTTCACCAGATTTTGTTCCAAAGCATGGACTTTAGTAGACGTTTGAATTAAATCCACATTCTCCACCCAAGCCTAGTGATATAATCCAACAGTTCAAAGATAGGTATGCCATAAACAGCTATAGTTAAATAATCTAAAAAAAAATTAAAACATGGAAATACAATAAAACAAGAATTGATCACTTTATAGTGGAATACTCTATAAACTGTCTGCATTAGAAACATGTGGTGAGTTTTAAAACATCTGTGTTCTATAATTCTAGAGTGTATAGTTTATTTGAAGGCAGACACGCCCTCCCCCGCCCCTTCCCTTCATCCGCACATCTATATAAGAATACAGGTTAATATTTTTTGCTATCCAAATTTGCATTCATGTACTTATTTTTTATTTAGAAAAATGATTGTGGAGTAGAAATACATAGCATAAATATTTTCACCTCAACTAAATATTGTATCGCTAAGTACTGAAGTGTGATCATAAAGAGATTATTTCTGTAGATCTTGCTACTCATTCTAAAACAAAAATCACACATTGGCATAATCCCCAATAAGAGGAAGAAATTATTTAAAAGCACATGTGTGATTTAGACGAGTAACACAATCTTTATAACTTTTCATGATAATTTTAATTTTTAAGGGATCTAAACTGATCTGTGTGGCATAATTGGTGTAATTGCAGGAGCTTAAATGTACCAGTGGTTTTGCAATGTCATGTTTGCACAATCTCATTTAACTTGTGGACTGAAGTTGTATAACCCTCATGTGTATGAGACAACTGGAATTGGACTCAGCCATCACAAAAAATGCTGGCTATAGATTTTACTGTTTTTCTTTTGTTTGATTTGTAGAGACAGGTTCTCACTCTGTTGCCCAGGCTATAGTGCAGTGTCATAATCACAGTTCACTGCAGCCTCATCTCAAGTGACCCTCCTGCCTCAGCCTCCTGCGTAGCTTGAACTACAGGTGCGCACCACCATGCCCAGCTAATGTTTTGTTTTGTAGAGATAGGGACTCACTGTGTTCCCCAGGCTGGTTTGAACTCCTGGCCTCAAGTGATATTTCTGCCTGGGCCTTCCAAAGTGCTGGGGTTACAGGCATGAGCTGCTGTGCCTGGCCAATTATACTGTTTTAAATGGAATAATTCGCTTTATTTTCTAAGTTATGTGTGTGTGTGTGTGTGAACGATGCTCTAATAGCCTGCTGGGAAAATAAGGCAGTGTTAACTGGCAGTGAAAAGGTCATTTCAATTTCTTAGCATATTTACTTTTTTAAAAGGGGGGTTTCCATATTCTTTAAAAATGTAATAAAATGAGAATCTTTTCTTAGCACTGAAAACAATTTCGTATTTCATTCTTAGAGAGTGATACCTCTACCACTGTGGAATTTTGTTCATGATTGCTGTTCTCTTGCCCTCTCCACTTATTCCTCCTGCAGATAAGTAGAATTATACAAAAATTACATTTGGAAATAGAGAGACACTCAGGACTCTTTTTACTATGCTTATTGAAAAGTGAAAAGTGGAAGGGCCTGGTCCCAAGAGTGTGGTGGCTGTGCTAGGTAGGGCTCCCGGAAACTTCTTGGTCTGATGGCTTCATTACATAATAACAAGATCCTGTGGCACAGACCAGGTGCAAATTGCTTCACATCTGGGCCTTGCTGTCCCATGTATTTAACTGGAAGAGTTGCATTTGCTGTTTTCTAAGGTTTATTCAGGTTCTAAGATGTTGAGATGTTATTGTGATATTAACAACACTGTTGTTGCCTGGGAGCTCCCTCGGTGTTCAGCACTGCTCTCTGGTTGGATCTGTGTCACAGCCCTGCCTCAAGACACTTATTACTAACCTGTTTTAAAGGTGAGGTTACTGAGACTTGGAGAGGTGAGAGAACCAGTTGTAAAGCCCTGCAGCTAGTGACGGTGAAGCTGGGATAGGAGCAGGCTTCTCACTCCAAAGTCAGGCTTTCCCGTCACCTAAACTCATTATCTTCTGCTGGGATTTTTGTGTATCTGTTTCTGATCCAAGAAAAACCACTGTGCTATGGGTATGCTATGTATGCAGAGGAAATACATGCTAGCACCTCACTCATGGCTCAGAAAGGAGGAGGAAGTGTTCTACATTTAAAATAAAGTTTAATTTCATAGTATTTGTAGGTGATGTGCTTTCCTGCTGCAAAAAAGAAAGGGTACTTTGAATTCCTTTTTCTTGTCCCTTGTAGAGCTAAAGGCTCATCCAGTCCCATCTTTCGGTCTATTTTATTAATGATAAAATAAATGCACATACTTGTTTAGAAATTTCACTTAATTACAGCAAACCGAAACCAGCTATTTTTAGCCAGGAATGATCTTGCCTGTGAGGAGACTATTATGCAAATGGAAGTAAGGACTAAAATAGCCATTAATGTCTTTAACACACTTAAACTTTGATCAGTTTCAATAGAGATGAGAGGGAAGTCACATTCCGCCCCATCTCCCCAGCGTAGGAGGAGGTTGAGTTTCCCCAGGAGAGCACCCCGCTAGGCTGGTGTGCAGAGGAGGGTGCAGGGGTGCCTCTCTCCCGTGCAGCCCTCCTGTGGGGTAGAGCCGCTGCTCCCGGCCACCCTCAGATGAGAGTCGTCCAGTCTGGGGTGGGTTTGGTTTCTGTGATTCATTCTGTCCCTGTGAACCCAGCACCAGGGATCTAAAGTTTCCCCGTCCTTTTTGTCCTTGCCCGACGCATTGTTTTTCCTTTCTGCGTCCCCCCATTTCAGCTCACTTAGCAAAACTTGACCAGTGAGATAGTATTTTGCTGAAAAAACCTACTCAGTGCTTCCAAACACGTAGAAAAGCACCTGTCAGGAAGTGCCAGCTCTCACAACCTCGTGAGTGTGGTTTAAGCCTTTGGATTAGAGAAGGGACCCAGAGAAGGTGGCCTCACAATGGGCTAGTGATTGATTTTGTCCAATTCTCTCCCTTTGTCCTCTCCTTTGCTCTCCTGACTACTCTGTAAGGAGTTGGGGATGATGGATTCTACCCAACGGATACCTGTGAATTCATTGTATTAAATTGTATCCTTAGCTACATACGTGGAAAGAGAACGTCTGTATTTTGGTGACGTACAAAGTTTACTGTCTGTCCCCTGGGTCTGCATGACAGAAATGAATGCCCTTATCTGTAGTTGCTTATTTGTTTTCTTATTTATATACAGCACCAGGTAGGTAAGAGAAAAGAAACTATTTCTAACAAGTTATTTTCATGTTTACTGTTTTAAACACTAAAGATACTGATTTTAAAAGTTTCATTTGAACAGTGGGACGAGCAAAAAGGCCAGTAAGTCCTGTCACCATATTTCTCTAGAGGCCAGCTTCGATGCACACATCTTTGCCGGGGTGTGTTCATGGCTTTGGGATGTGGTGTGTGGGTGTGTGTTATTTTTGTTGTTACTGCCCATGAGTCTTGCAACCCCAGGAGCCCTAGGTTGTGGGGTTCAGCTGGACCCCAGCTTTCATAAAGCTCAAGAAGAGGAGGTACAGTCCATCTGGGAAGATGCAGAAACTTTCTGATCTGGGTCAGTGCACGTTTCTTCTTGGTATCTGTGAACCTGAGAATGTAGCTTTTTTAGTTAGGGATCTCTTCTATCTAAATTCAAGGGAAAGGAAGGCCAGGATATTTGCTTTTACTTTGGATTCAGGAAAACTCACTCAGTCGTGATAGAGGCATTATGTTTTGAAATGTAGACTGAGAATTAGGATTCTGCATTAGAATTCTCCCAGGGGCCTGTTACAAATGCATATTTTGAGAATTGCTGAATCAGACTTTGAAAGGTTTGGGACTCAGAAATCTGCATCTTGAAAAGGCATCTCAGGTGATTCTGCTACACACTGAACGAAGTTTAAAAACCACTCAGAGAGTAGTAAGTAAATGCTGCTTTTAAAAAGGGCAGAAAATATCTGACATCACTGGTCATGTTGCTAATGTTGATCTCTGCAGCAGGTACTTTATAAAATATATACTGGTGTTAAAGCCGTTATCTGAGCCTTGCCGCGGGCACAGGCTGTCTCTCAGTGTGGTCGCCACATAGCTGCTCTAGGAAAAATGGGAACAACGCATCCCATTAGGTGTTTCTTGCATTTGACTCAAATGATTGTATATGCAACAGTTTAACTAGAAAATGTTTAGACTCTTTCGCTTTAGTCATTATGAGTTAGAGATTAGAATGTAGTTACATTTGTAGGGTTAGGCAGTTTTTGCGAAATGCATTAAAATGGGTAAAATGGGCTAAAACATCAGTATTTTCTCATGGGGGTTATGTTGTGTAGCAATGGAATGTTACTTTTAATATTGAATGTAGCTAATTTTGCAACATAGTTATCTTCTTTAAAAAACTTTAATTTTTAGTTCTGGGGTACACGTGCAGGACGTGCAGGTTTGTTAATAAGTAAATGTGTGCCAAGGTGGTTTGCACCTGTCAATCCATCACCTAGGTATTAAGCCCAGCATGCATTAGCTATTTTTCCTGATGTTCTCCCTCTTTTTCTTTTTACAGGAAAAACTAACCCAAGAGTGTGTATTCAGAGAACAGTTCGAAGAAAACTGGTATAATACGTACTCATCAAACCTATATAAGCACGTGGACACTGGAAGGCGATACTATGTTGCATTAAATAAAGATGGGACTCCGAGAGAAGGGACTAGGACTAAACGGCACCAGAAATTCACACATTTTTTACCTAGACCAGTGGACCCGGACAAAGTACCTGAACTGTATAAGGATATTCTAAGCCAAAGTTGACAAAGACATTTTCTTCACTTGAGCCCTTAAAAAAGTAACCACTATAAAGGTTTCACGCGGTGGGTTCTTATTGATTAGCTGTGCCATCACATCACTCCACTGTTGCCAAACTTTGTCGCATGCATAATGTATGATGGAGGCTTGGATGGGAACATGCTGATTTTGTTCTGCACTTAAAGGCTCCTCCTGGAGGGCTGCCTAGGGCCACTTGCTTGATTTATCATGGGAGAAGAGGAGAGAGAGAGACTGAGTGCTAGGAGAGTGTGTGTGTGTGTGTGTGTGTGTGTGTGTAGCGGGAGATGCGGGCGGTGCGAGGGCGAAAGGACTGCGGCCTGATGCATGCTGGAAATAGACACGCTTTTACATTTCTGATCAGTTGTACTTCATCCTATATCAGTACAGCTGTCATACTTCGACTTATCAGGATTCTGGCTGGTGGCCTGCGCGAGGGTGCAGTCTTACTTAAAAGACTTTCAGTTCATTCTCACTGGTATCATCCCAGTGAACTTAAAGCAAAGACCTCTTAGTTAAAAAAAAAAAAAAAAAAGGAAAAAAAAGAAAAAAGAAAAAAGAAAAAAGAAAAAAAAAGTTAAATTTATTTATAGAAATTCCAAAGGCAACATTTTATTTATTTTATATATTTATTTATTATATAGAGTTTATTTTTAATGAAACATGTACAGGCCAGATAGGCATTTTGGAAGCTTTAGGCTCTGTAAGCATTAAATGGCAAAGTCTGCTATGAACCTGTGGTAAATTCATGCAAGTAGATATAATGGTGCATGGATATGAGAAACTCTGATGACCCTAATGTACTAAAGGCGACAATCTCTTTTGTGCCCGTATTATTGTAAACTTATGCACATCGCTCATGACACTGAGTATTCACTCTTCAGACTGCTTGTTTCATAGCTTATCCCAGAGGATTAAAGATAAACTGGGTCTCAAACTTTGATTCTGTGTCTGCAATATTTCCTCTCTCATAAGTGACTCCACTGTTGTAGCTTCATGGTTGGAAAATATGAGGGTTGGTATATGTCTTACTTGTTCAAATCTTATCGCAGAATATACCAAAGCTAAATAATAACTATGCTTTTATTTTAGCCGATCTCCAGAGTGACAGTATTAACATCAAACATTGTATTGATTTAGAATTCTCAAAAAAGGAAAAAAAAGTGCAGACTATTTTTTTTAAGACGTAAGAATCAGATTAACAGGATCATACTTATAAACATGTTTTGGTTCCCTTGGCTATCAAATATGAAATTATAGAAGGATCGTAGGGGTCATTGTAACATCTTTTAGAGAACGTGGCTTTCAGTGTGAACTGTCCTAATTACGTGGTAACAGCACCCTTAGTAAAACTTGCAAAATGAAACTAATAAATCGTTATCAATAATGACAATGAGGGGGAAAGTATTACACTTGTTGACTGTGTTTTGTTTTTTAAAATGGTCTCCACAAGCGCTCAATTTTTTTAGCGGGGGTGTTACTATATAGAATATCTTTTACAAGGCTTTTATAACATTTTATGCTGGAAAGCATAAGAATACATATTTCTTTAGTAGCAATAATTTTGGAACTTGCCCTTGGGCAAGCGAGACTATTTCTTACTATATACTAAGGAGAAAAGAGCCAAATTCTTAAAGCAATATTTAAGAAAAAAGGAATTGATAACAAATTCTCGTCTACATATGACACTTTCTAGCCAGGTGTGTTGAGAAGTGGAAAGTGACAGTTTAAACATGTGTTGGGATTTATGGAACTAATTTTAAAATTTACTATTCCAACTTTGTTTTTTTCTGATGCACATTCTCTATGAAAAATAAAAGTGTGTCACTGGTGAGTGACAGCTGTTATGAGCTAGAAGCGCATGACTTACTGTTGTGACGATGTCTTGCCTTTCTGTGGTCCAAGTTGGAGTACATGGCAGTGCCCTCCTGCTGATGTGCATTACGGAAAATCTAAGTCTAATATTTGGAATTAAGAGATATTTTAGGGGGAGGGGACAGAAGCAATGTAAAATAGTTGATTTATGATAAAGCTCAGAATGTCCTCTTCATTTATTTTCTTGTTTTTTTTTTTCCTTTCTAAACAGAAACTGCATTTAATTCCAAAAAGTAGTTATTCTTATTTATTATTTAACCCTTTGCTGCTGCTAAAATGTGCACATATTCAGGCTTTAGTTTTTCCAAAAGGCATTTTTTTTTTTTGGCTGAAAAATATTAAACATTTGACCACAGGGAAGAATCAAGTTTCTAGGATATCATAAGTATACTATGTAGCACTGAAAAAACTGATTTTAGGTGACAGCCAAAAGTAGTCTTAAAAGTAGCATGAGACCTTAATCGACCTAAAAGAAAGAAAATTGTGAAAAGGACTAAAATCTTCATGCATTCCTAGAAAATGCTACTTTAATGTCTACTTTTGGAGTTAATTTTGTTTTGGTACTTTTTTTTTTTTTTTTAAGACAAGCAAATTGTTATATGCTTTTGGCAATTGATACAATAAACTGTAATGGTCTGTAAATAAATAAATATTGACTCATGCGATTTATGTAAATAGTCGAACCGGGAGAGTGGATGGCTCAGGGTTTCGACGTGGGCATTGTTTGTTGGGCGGTAGAGTGAGTCATCCCCAGCTCATGGGTTTGCATCCAGTTCTTGTCTTAAGAGGCCCAAAGCCCAGTGAATGGCATCCCTGAGCCACTGTGGAATGGGGGTTCTGGTTTCACAAACACATGCTTCGATAGCCAAACCACTGTCTTGTTGGTGCCAACACTTGCACTGTGGTCAAAGACTTACCGAGCATGGACTGAACAACTTTCCCATCTGTCACGCGAATGTCCCCAAGCAGTGGTGAAGGACATGCCGGGTCAGTGTTGGGGAACCTGCCCTGCCAGGTCCTGTTTTGTAGATACACAAATGGCTTCCTTCTGGTGTTGTCATTCTATCTCATCTCGTTAACACTACAACCTTGTGTTAGTTACTTGATAATCTGCAATTGTATGTAAATACATACAGGATTATGTAATTTGTGTAAATACATAATTACAGAGTTTTGAAAACTGGTATTTTTTACTTGATGTCCATTTTGGAGCTGCTTCAGATTCTGTGCCTGCGTGAGCCAGTGGAATTTAAAAAGCATATGCTCCTTGCTCTTACAGCTGGGCTGTGTGTTGAGGGGTTGAGGGTTATGGGGGATGGAGGGGAAGGAACAAACATATCCAGATGTCTTATCTCTGTAAGTGTTCAATGAAGAAGCAAGTAATGTTCTGGGATGAAGATTTATGAACTTGGAGCAAGCGAAGCTAAGTGTGTGTGCACATGTACGCGGATGGGTGGATGGACAAAGGCGTATTGTTTGAGGTCAGATTCTGTTTGCTGCCTCACTTGACCTTGAAATGTGCCAAATTTAGACCCACTGTTTGTGGTCACTTGCACGAAAAAGCAATGAAATGGTGGGGGTGGGGGAGTATGCCAGATGAATTAGAAAGAAACATTAGCCACCAAGGCCTTCTCAAATGTACGTGTGTATTCATGTGGCCTACATGCTCTATGACACCCACGTGTATCCATAGACATTTCACATTTTAAAATTTATGTTTTATTCTTTAAAGTGGAATGGGGAGGAATGATAATAAATCGTGTTGACTTCTTTAGTACACAGTCCAGAATTCAGGGCTTCAGGTTTGTGGGATGGACCCTGGCCACAGAATGTTTGGTGACGAATGTGTGAATAAATGGCACAAAGTATGATTTGTGCTTTTTACTTGCCGCATGCGTCTATCGTTGCCCTGAGGTCTTTAGAAAAAATTTTTTGATGTACCCTTCATTAGAGAGGAACATGCAGAAATAAGAAATAGACACTTCTATAATTTTCTTTTGGAAGAAATTGAAAACGAATATTCTTAATGTGTATTCTCCACCAGCTTAGTCACCGGGGTGCTAGCCAGACTCTTGGGTCAGCCAGTTATGAGGCCTCTTTGCTGTTTGGGTTAATAGGAAAAGAACATTCTTACTTAAAATTCTCATTGTTCTCCAACCATATTCCAGCTTATATATTGGGAAGTATTTTTAAAATTTAATTTTAATTAAAAAATTTGTAGGCACAGGCCGGGCGCGGTGGCTCATGCCTGTAATTCCAGCACTTTGGGAGGCCAAGGCGGGCGGATCACAAGGTCAGGAGATTGAGACCATCCTGGCTAACACGGTGAAACCCCTTCTCTACTAAAAATACAAAAAACTAGCCGGGCGTGGTGGTGTCGCCTGTAGTCCCAGCTACTTGGGAGGCTGAGGCAGGAGAATGGCGGGAACCCGGGAGGCAGAGCTTGCAGTGAGCCAAGATCACACCAGTGCACTCCAGCCTGGGTGATAGAGCGAGACTCCGTCTCAGAAAAAAAAAAAAAAAAAAAAAAAAAAAAAAAAAAAAAAAACTGTAGGCATAACTGGATATCTGAATAGCCTTTGGCAAACTGTGCTCTTGCTATTTTTTTTTTTTTCTGTCCCTTTCTGAACATCCTTCTAGCTATGCTGTTTTGGTTGTTATTCCCATTGATATTAGTAGACTTAGGAAAATCTGGAATTAAAAGGAGTTAAAAGAAAAAGTTGTGTATGAGAGCATTCAAAACTGAACAACTGCTGCTGCCCTCCCCACGCTGGGGAAGGGCAAGCATTATTGACAATGTTCAAGGCCCAGCTTGGAGAAACTTATTTTTGGAAACACTCAACGCAGGCTTTTTCCTTACCATTTTGTGGGATGTTGCAAAACATTCTCTAAGTTCCTCCTAGCTGCTGCCTTTAGCTCCTACTGTATACACAGGCACAGGGTTGCAGCCTGGTGAAATTTCTGTTTCTTACCACTTACTAATAAGAGGGCTCTTCCTAGTCTGTGAAGATACTAGAATTACAACTCCTGTTCAGAGGGCAGCACTACTCCAGGTGTTCCCTTGCTTTGTGGTTGACCACACTCATCCTCCCTCTTTCCTGCCTGCTTATTTCTCTTCTCAGTCCCTTCCCTCCTTCCTTAATTTCATTATGTGGAGCTGGAGTCAGGATGAAGAACACAGACTTGTCACTGGTGGCACACACACAGTTTAGACAAATAGACATCATGGTGCGTTGTGATGAATACTGGGATAAGGCAGGCAGTGGGGGCTGTGGAAAGTAAGTTGCCATCCGGACTTATGAGGGTCCAGGGACGTGATGTTTCCGGTGAAATGCAACGTACGAGAAGGGCAATGGAAAGAGAGCTATAGATTCTCTGGCGTTCTGTGTGTGTCCAGAAAGTGCTGTGTCCCTCGTGAATTTGGGCTCATTCTATCTTTGATGTTTCCCAGATAACCATGGCTGAGCCTGAAGTAAAAGTGATGTAAAAAGCCAGAGGTAAAAAGTGCTGGCCAATGGGCCAGCTTTGGTCTTGCAGGGTTTCCTAAGCCTTCTGTGGGGGTGTTACCTCATGGAGACAATCGGAACACAGTCATTGCGTCAGATCAGCTCTGTTGTCTTGGGCTCACCTGTGGCCTCCTTCAGAATGCTCTTGTGTTGTTCTTGGTTCCTTTCCAGTGAAAGGTTATCCTACTCATTTTTGTTTTAATTTAATTTAATTTTTTGAGGCAGGGTCTCACTCTGTTGCCCAGGCTGGAGTGCAGTGGCACGATCTCTACTCACTGTAGTTTCCATCTCCCAGGCTCAAGCGATTCTCCCACCTCAGCATCCTGAGTAGCTGGGATTACAGGCACGCACCACCACACCTGGCTAATTTTTTGTGTTTTTAGTAGAGATGGGGTTTCACCGTGTTGGCCAGGCTGGTCTCGAACTCCTGGGCTCAAGCGATCTGGCTGCCTCAGCCTCCCAAAGTGCTGGGATCACAAACATTATTGCCACTGCGCCCCTCCATGTTTTTATTAACGTTACTTATTTTAATTATCTCTCTCACATTTACCTCATGTCACAGGCAAAAATCTGCAGTGTAAAAATCATTAAAATATAGGAAAATAAGAGAGGCAAAAATATAATCTTTAAAATATCCGGTTCATTCTTTTAGTAAATGTGTATTGAGTAACTGCTATATGATATGAAACAGGGCTGGGGATATCGTAGTACAAAATAAGACAACATTCTGATCTTGTTACTTAAATACTGTGCTGGATTTTATGTCAATGAATCTGTAGACACATGGTACCTGCTCAAGAAACTGTAGGACTGGGATGCCCACATCCAGAAGACATGAGGACGCCTTGGCAATTTTTTGTGAACTTTGCTCTTCTTCAACTATGTATTTAATATACCTTAATATGTACGAACTCAGTTCGAAGCAGCCCTATTCAAGTTCTATTGGTTTAAGTAGGATGACATTGAAAGATGTCCTCAAATTTGATGATACAGATTGTTTCAGTAAATGAGCGACTGCTTGGCAAAGAATGAGTTTCTTTTGAAATAAACAGAATGTAGGCCAGTCTGTTCTCTGACCTCCCCTTCTTGGGAAAATTCAAGGGAAAAGGCAATGGAATTCCAAGTTTTTCAGTTGTAGATTTGTGCTCTTTTAAGGGTATGAGAGCTCAGTGAAGATGTCACCTAGTGGACTAAAAGGACTGATGGAGCTTGGAAAATGCCTCCTCTCCTCCCATTGAACTCATCTCATTGAAATATCAATGGCCATCTAATATATAGTCATAGGTTTAATGCCAGAGAGATGAAATTGTACATCTTGGTTAGAGAGATGAAACCTTTCATTTTGCTCATCTTCATCGAATGACAAATCTGTAATTAATCTCTCTCTGGATTCCTTGTGGCTTCCTTTGATTTCCTTTCCTAGTTGTGAAGGTACCATGGGTTCGTACTCTCTTGGGTCTCCCTCTCCCTATCCCATGTTTGAAGAATAGACATGTTTAGGTTCATATTACAGAATAAGTAGAACTGACAGAGCATGATGGATGGTCTTTAGAATTGTCTCAGAAGTGTCTTACGATCTTAAATTTGGCTTAGGAAATAATAGTGAATTGAATCAGAGCAGTATTTAAAGCAGGGCATCTTGGCAAGCAAAGAGACTCTCCATTCTTCAGGAGATAACTTCATGACTGACACTGGTTGAGTAAAGCCTACACATTTCCACGATGCTGCCATTCACCTAGCATCTGAAGTGCCATCTGGCAATAGATGAGGGTTATGAATGACTCTTCGTCAGTGGGCACAAAATTAGAAATCAGGCCATTTCTTCTGATTATTTGCTTCAAAGAAGCAACTTAAAATTTTGTGGTGACTCTAATGTGCCTAATGTATGTTTCCTCTTTCTTCCTCTTGGCATATTTCCTATGCAAGCAGGCTGAATTCTATTTTCATCTCAGAGCATTCATTTTCTTCCAGATGCAAAATGCTTATTTCTTTTAAAATATAGATTACTGGGTGAAAGAGTTGTATTAACAATGCTTTTTACTGAAGTGGATAAATTCACTTGCCTGAGAATATGGTCCAGTCACCTCTAGTCCCTATCCAGCAGCCCAAAAGCAGATTTCTGTGTTTTGGCCCCGTTCTGTGTTCCATGTGGTCCTAAATGCCTTTCAAAAGTGTCAGTACCTTGAAATGGCCAAATTGCATCTCAAACGAGTTATGTCCTAATGAACTGATTTTAATAGAAACTTGGGTTGCATATATTTTTTCAAATATCAAAAGGTCAGCTTATAGGAGAATTAAAATACAAATAGCAAATATTGTAGTGTGAATAATAAAGGTTATTTTTGTAGTCATGAATACTATTTGGTGCCTTTTTAAACAACAACAGCAACAACAAACCTTTAAAAACTGGCCAACAGTTGAGGTTTAGTTTTGGGTAAACCCACGATTTTTTCAACATGTCTATAATTCCCATATAGCTTAGAACCTGACCAAAATTCAAGTGAAGGGAACTTGTCATTGAAACTTAGTAATATATTCAGCAAGCAATTATTGATAAATACTATGTTCTAAGATTATTAAAGTAAAAACAATTATTAAAATCTGTTTTCATGTACAATATGAAGATATATTGATCCGTATGGTTTTTGCATGCCTCTTGCAGAAGTGAGGTGAACTAATTTTTATGAGCTTTTTTTTATTGTCTTCCTTATGGAGAATATCACTTCTTGGTGGGGAAAGGGACTGGGATATGACTTAAAGTAGATACCATTTCTTTAAAGTAAGTACTTTAAATAACAGACCTAGGTCATTTGGAAATATTTTGTTTCTTATTCAACTGGGTGCTTAAAATTGTTCCCCAAAGAATTCTTTCTTGGTTTGATTTTGAACTGTGCTTCTGAAAAATAAAACATACATAAAGTCAATATGCGGTAATTTAGCATACCTTTTGGCATGTTTTATAATGATTAGTTCTACATTTTTAGTTCAGAACAGTAGTTAAGATTCAAAATTCCTATGTGACTGTTTTTATCTCAGAAACATGTGACAGCTTGTCATGAGGCTATCTTATTTGGGAACCACACCCAGTGGTTCTGAGCACGCTCAAGGAACTATATTAAGGAGCATGCGGCAAATGTATGAACCATTTATAAATATATTTGATTAGCTGCTACTCTCTAGAAAGGGGCCGTGTACTGATTAGTGCATGAGTTTCAGGAAACTACTTAAGGACAGGGAAAGAACCACCCTAAAATATGGGAGGCAACAGTGCTTGGCACTTACAAAGGGCCAGGAATAGTGCTTGTTGCTACAGCCAGATAGAAAACTTCAAGATTCACAGAGTCCTGGGTAGAGTACGGGGAAGAGTTTTGCCTTGGTTATGGAGAACAATTAGTCCTAAACACTTTTCCAGCCCCACCTAACATATTTTAAAAGCAACACCAAAAAGGATAAAACTATATTCCAGAAGCTCATCCCAGAGCAAATCTCAATAATATGTTTAAAAATAAAAAAATCCAGCACCCAAGAAGATAAACAATGCCTGGCATCCAACCAAAAGCCAACAGACATGGAAAACGTAACTCATACTAAGAAGAAAAAGAATCAATCAATTCGACCTGACTGTATAGGCCATTCTTGTATGGCTGTAAAGAAATACCTAAGACTGGATAACTTATGAAGACAAGAGGATTATTTGGCTCACAGTTCTGCAGGCTATACAGGAAGCATGGTGCTGGCATCTGGCCTCTGGTGAGGCCTCAGGAAGCTGCCAGTCATGGTGGAAGGTGAAGGGGGAGTGGGCGTCTCACATGGTGAGAGTGGGAGCAAGAGAGAGAAAGTGGGGAGGGGAAGTGCTACACACTTTTAAACAACCAGATCTCATGAGAACTCACTGTCACGAGGACAGCACCAAGCTATTAGGGATTCACCCCCATGACCCACACCCCTCCCACCAGGCCTCATCTCCAACGCTGGGGATTACATTTCAACATCAGATTGGGGGGACAAACCAAACTGTATTACTGACCTAGAAATAGAGAGATGTTAGAACAAGTAGAAAAATACATGGAAACAGTTTTTGTAATTGTGTTCTACATTTTCAGAGAGACATGGAAGATAGAAGAACAGATTAAAATTTGACTTCTAGAGATGACAACTATAATGTGTGAGGTGAAAAATACACTAGAGTGTATTTTAAAAATGGCAATTTAGACAGATTTAGGCAAAAGAAAAGATACATTCTCTTGCAATTACAGCAAAAGAGACTAAAATGAAAAGCAGAGAAAAGATAATTTAAAAATATTGAACCATGGGACAGCTTGAAGTAGCTCAACATGTGTGTAATGGGAGTCTCCAAAACAGAGGAAACAGAGAGGAGGAGAAAGACATATTTGGATAAATAATGGTCAGACAAGTTGTACATTTGAGAAACACTGTAGACATACAGATCTGAGATGCCCAATAAACCTCATGTATAAGGAAAATGAAAAACAAAAGACCAGCTATACCAACGCACATAATAATCAAATTGCTGACCACCGTAGATAGGACAAAATCTGAAAAGCAGCTCTTTAAAAACACTGCTTACCGAGGAACACAGTTAGGGATGAGAGATGATTTATTATCAGAGACAATATAAACAAGAAAACAGAGTAATATCTTTAATATCTTTATTAAAGGAGTAGTATCTTAAAAGTACTGAAAGAACAAAGCTGTCAAAATTCTATATAATATAGAATTATATACCTAGCAACAATATATTTCAAAATCAAAGGTGAAAATTTTTTCTGACATAAAAAAACTGAAAGAATTCATCAGCTGACCCTGACATACTGTAAGAAATGTTAGAATTGTAAATGTTGGCCGGGCGCGGTGGCTCACACCTGTAATCCCAGCACTTTGGGAGGCCGAGGCGGGCGGATCATGAGGTCAGGAGATGGAGACCATCCTGGCTAACACGGTGCAACCCCGTCTCTTCTAAAAATACAAAAAAATTAGCCAGGCATGATGGCGGGCACCTGCAGTCCCAGCTACTCGGGAGGCTGAGGCAGGAGAATGCTGTGAACTTGGGAGGTGGAGATTTCAGTGAGCTGAGATCGTGCCACTGCACTCCAGCCTGGGTGACAGAGTAAGACTCTGTCTCAAAAAAAAAAAATTGTTGATGTTAAAAATGTTAAAATGTTAAAATCCTTCAGGAAGAAGGACAAAGATACCACATGAAAATATGGATCTATACAAAGGAATGAAGAACACCAGAAATGATAACTATGTGAATAAATACATAATATTTTTTCTTTTTATTCAAATCATTTAAAAAGATAATTGACTTTTTGAAAATAACAATGTGGTGTGAAATTTATTGCATATGTAAAAGTAAAATAGATGACAGCAATAGTACAAACCTGGGAGGGTGTAAATGAAAACTTATTATTGTAAGGTTCTCATATTACACCTGAAATGGTATATTAGAGTAAGTTAAAAGATGTGTGGTATCAATCCTAAATTAATCACTAAAATAATAAAAAGTTATAACAAGATGATATAGGTAAACCTACCCATACTAATAATCACATTAAGTGTAAATAGCCTAAGCACCCAAAGGCAGAGATTGTCAGATTTTATTTTTTTATTTTATTTTATTATTATTATTTTTTTGAGATGGAGTCTCACTCTGTCGTCCAGGCTGGAGTGCAGTGGTATGATCTCACCTCACTGCAACTCTGCCTCCCGGATTCAAGCAATTCTCCTGTCTCAGCCTCCCGAGTAGATGGGACTACAGGTGCCCGCCACCATGCCCAGCTAATTTTTGTATTTTTAGTAGAGGCGGGGTTTCACCATATTGGTAAGGTTGGTCTCAAACTCCTGACCTCAGATGATCCACCTGCCTCGGCCCCCCAAAGTGCTGGGATTACAAGCGTGAGCCACTGCGCCCGGCCTGTCAGATTTTAAAAAGCAAGACCCAACCATATGCTGCCTATGAGATAGACATGTTAAATATAAAGACATAGATAGGATAAAAGTAAAAGAATGAAAAAATATACACCATGCTAACAATAATTAAAAGAAAGCAGGAGTGGCTATGTTAATATCAGGTAAAATTATTTCACAGAAGAGAATATTATCAGGGATAAATAAGATCATGTCAAAATAATAAAGGGGTCAATTAATCAATAAAACATAAAAATCCAAAATGTTTGTGTACCTAATAAACAGAGCTTTAATGTACATGAAGCAACATGTGATAAAACCTCAAGGAGAAATAGACAAATTCACAATTATAATTTCAGATTTCAATAACCTTCTTCCAATAATTGATAGAACAAGTAAACAACACATTATTAAGAATATAGAATGTTTATACAATACTATCAAACAATATGATCTAATTGATATTTATAGAACACGCCATCCAACAATAGTGTATTACATAGTCTTTTCAAGCACACAAGGAACATTTACCAAGGTATTCTGAGCCATAAAACATATCTCTTGTAAATTTGTTTAAGTTCTTTGTATATTCTGGATATTAGCCCTTTGTCAGATGGGTAGATTGTAAAAGTTTTCTCCCATTCTGTAGGTTGCCTGTTCACTCTGATGGTAGTTTCTTTTGCTGTGCAGAAGCTCTTTAGTTTAATTAGATCCCATTTGTCAATTTTGGCTTTTGTTGCCATTGCTTTTGGTGTTTTAGTCATGAAGTCCTTGCCCATGCCTATGTCCTGAATGGATGAGTTCATGTCCTTTGTAGGAACATGGATGAAGCTGGAAACTATCATTCTGATCAAACTATCGCAAGGACAGAAAACCAAACACCGCATGTTCTCACTCATAGGTGGGAATTGAACAATGAGATCACTTGGACACAGGAATGGGAACATCACACACCGGGGCCAGTCGTGGGGTGTGGGGGGGGGATAGCATTAGGAGAAATACCTAATGTAAATGATGAGTTAATGGGTGCAGCACACCAACATGGCACATATATACATATGTAACAAACCTGCATGTTGTGCACACGTACCCTAGAACTTAAAGTATAATTAAAACAAAACAAAACAAAAACAAAAACCAAAAACACATATCTCAATACATTTAAAAGAATTCACAGAAGTATGTTCTCTGGCAATGGATTTCAATTACTGGACAGATCTGTGGGTAATCCCCAAATACTGGAAACTAAATGATATCCTTTTACCCAAGGTTCAAAGAAGAAATCAACAGTGAAATTATAAAGTAATTTGAATTGAATAAAAATTAAAATACAATATATCAAAAATTCTAGACCACTGCTAAAGTACAGACCAATATCCCTCATGAGTATGGATCCAGACTTTCCAGTAAAAGAAAGTTTCTTTCTATTACTAATTTATTACAGACACGGTGGCTCACTCCTGTCATCCCAGCACTTTGGGAGACCAAGGTGAGACGATCACTTGAGGTCAGGAGATTGAGATCAGCCTGGCCAAGATGGTGAAACCCCGTCTCTACTAAAAATACAAAAATTAGCCGGGTGTGGTGGCGGGCGCCTGTAATCCCAGCTACTTGGGAGGCTGAAGCAGAGAATCATTTGAACCCAGGAGGTGGAGGTAACGGTGAGCTGAGATCACACCACTGTGCTCCAGTCTGGGTGACAGAGAGAGACCCTGTCTCAAAAAAAAAAAAAAAAAAAAAAAAAGAAAGAAACTTTTTCAACCTGATAAAAGGTTTCTATGAGAAACTTACAGTGAACATCATACTTACGAAAGAATGAGTGCTTTACTGCAAAACTCAGGGAGATGACAGACATGTACTTTTATCACTGCTACTCAGCATTGTACTGGAGATCTAGACAGTGTGATAAGGCAAGATAAAGAAATAAAAGACATCCAGATGATAAACTAAGAAGAGAAACTGTCTTGTTTTTTTGCAGATGGCATGATCATGTATGTAGAAAATTTGATAGAATCTACAGAGTTGCTGCTGGAATCAAAAAGTGAGTTTAGCAAGGCTTCTGGAGCAAGAACAATCAATTGTACAAAAAACAACTGCATTTCTACACACTATCAATAAACAATTGGATATTGAAAATAAAAATACCATTTAATAGGATAAGAATGAAATAGAGATGAGAAATGACAAGAGATGTTCAAGGCCAATATACTGCAAACTACAAAACATGGCTGAGATAAATTAAAGAAGGCCTAATAAGTGGAGAGATATGTCACATTTATATGTTGTTATCATGTCAATTTCCTGAAAGTTGATCTATATCTCTAAGGCAATTCCAGTCAAAATCTCACAGGCGTTTTTTTTTTTTAGTTTAAGAAATTAACAAGCTGCTGCTAAAATTCATATAGAAGTGTGGAGGATCTAGAATAGATGAAACAGCTCTGAAAAGGAACAAAGTTGGAGGACTGACACTACATAAATTCAACATTGTATATAAAACTGCAGTAATTAAGACAGTGTGATATTTGTAAATTATGTATCTGATAAGAACTTATATCCAGAATGTAGAAAGAACTCTCAAAACTCAAGAAAATAAACAACTCAGGTGAAAAGAAATGGCCAAATATTTGAACAGACAGTTCACCAAAGAATATATGAGTGGCAAGCAAGCAGATGGAAAGATGCTCAACATCATTGCCCATTAGGGAAATGTAAAGTAAAACCACAGTCATACAACATGCATATTAAAAGGCCTACAATTTTAAAAAATGGACTTTATCGGTGAGGATTTGGAGGAACTGGAACTCTCATACACATCTGGCAGGAAGGTAAAATTGTACAATCTTTTTGGAAAACATTTTGCCAGTGTCTTAAAAAGTTAAACATATGCCTACCACACGATCCAGTCATTCAACTCCTTGTTTGTACCCAATAGAAATAAAAGCATATGTTTGTAGAAAAACATGCAACTTTATTTGTAATAGCCAAAAACTGGGCAAAACACTGCAGGTGAATGAATGAATAGACTACACTATATCTATACTGTGAAATACTGCTCAGCAGTAATAGAGAATTAATTACTGCATCACACCACAGCATCGATCTATCTCAAAATAGTTGTGCTGGAGGAGAGATGCTAGAGAAAAAACAGTACACATTGTACGTTTCTATGCACATATAATTCTAGAAAATTAAAGCTAATATAGAGTTCTAGAAAGATCATTGGTTACCGGGAGATGACAGGGACAGGCAGGGGTGGGAGAAGGGATCACCAACAGACATGGGAAAACTTTTGGGGGTGATGGATATGTTAGCAATCTTGATTTACCAGGTGCATGAATATGTCAACCTTGTCAAAATATATACTTGTGTGCAGACTATTGTAAGCCAATTGTACCATGACAACACATTTTAAACTTATAATATGAAATGATCACAAACCATAATGACCTTCCAGAGCTGTCATGCAGTTTAAATGAGATAAGGGATGCTGGTGTGATCCTGGCATGTCAGGGAGTCCAAATATGAGTCAGCCCCCTTTCCTTACAACTATAGACTGATGTTTTCACATCAAGGACGTGCTCCTCAAGTTGCTAAATAGCAGAGATAGAAAAAATTCAGAGGAAAGGAGACAATATCAGGATATTTGCTCTTGACTGCCACTTTCTAAAATTCAGCTCTAAGGAGTGGAGTGATCTGCCAGAGACAGGTGGATGAATCTGGGGGCAAAGGAGAGCATTACAGAGGGTAAAGGTTCAAATAGACCTCCACCTGGGTTCTACCCAACCTGCGTAGGGAAACCCTAGCCTTCTGATACGAAGAGACTTGACTTACAATATGCAGTAAAGGAGATGTAGACGTAAATTAAAAAAGGAGAACATCGTGTCATATATGTGACGTCATACGGAATATCTTTTTGACACGCCTTGGAATGATTAGCTCTATATTTTTAGTTCAGAACAGCAGTTAAGTTGCAAAATTCCTGTTTAGCTGTTTTTATTACAGAAACACGTGACTGTCAGGAGGCTGAATTAGGAACCACACCCAATGGTTCTGAGCACACTCAAACTATATTAAGGGCCACATGACAAATGTATGAACACGTTACAAATCTGCTTGATCAGTTACTGCTCTCTACTAGAGGATGAGCATTTGAAGCAAACGCCAGAGTTCAGACGTAGGCTGTGAAGTTCACGAGAGATGAGGGAAAAATTAATACGATGATGACTGAATTACCCATCCTTAGGGCTATAGGACTTTATATTCAAACTATGACACAAAGAAAGGTTAAGAGTGCAGGATGATGGATGAATGGTCTGAAAACAAGTTACATGTAAAAGAGGAGATCCAATCAAAGCCTTATTTTTGCTTTCTACAACTGGACATGAAACCTTTTTGTTAGGAGGGCAGTAAATAAATCAGCTGTGGTTTGTCTCGATGGAAAGTGGGCCTTTTTTAATTTTTATTTATTTATTTATTTTTGCTTTTCATTAGGTAGCATTGTGCCCACCACTAACGGGGAATCTTCTGGACTTAAAAATTACACATTCTGACTGTGATGTTTAACTATTAATAGTTACAAAGGGGAATCGAGGCCTTTAAAATATTAATCATTTGTGTTGGTACAAATTCACACTTGGGTAATAATAGTTTATAAATAATATTTATTTGAATTTTCATGGGATGCTGACTGATGAAGATCAGTGAGACATCAATATTTTAAGGACAGTGGAGGTAACATTGTAGTGTCATTCCTCAACATCTGTTAAACACCATTCTCCACCAGGTGGGTGAGCAGTGTTTAAAAGCATGGACACTGTAATCAGGTCACTTAGATTTGACTCTCATCTTCACCATTTCTTCTAACTTTGTGACCTGGGACAAAATTACTTACCTCTTTGTGCCTTAGTTTAGTCCTCTATCCCTGCCTCCGTAGGGACTGTCAGGATTAAATGAAGGTCTGTGAAGCATTTTGAATAGTGTCTGGAACGTAGTAAGCTCTCATCAGATACTGGCTGTCCTTATATACCTCACACTGGAATCCTTAAAGTAACATAAGAAGGAGCTGTCATTATCCCTGTTTTATGGATAACAACCTAGGTAGTTCATATTATATCTGTGCTTGGACCTACGCTTTCTGACTTCGTCTTAGCTTCCTTCTCTATACTATATGATAGCACCTGAGACATGCTGCCCACTAAGATTTCTACTTCCAGAAAGTCCCACCTAGCATTTTTCTTGCATTGTAATGGCCTTCGGGGTGCCCCTCCTGCCTCTGCTCTGGCAGTTCAAATGTAGAGTCCATGATATTCTTTGCAAGCCGTGGTGCCTCTTGGAATGCAAAGCAGTGGGCAGGCACGATCTCGCTTACCTTCACCACATTCCAGAGAGGTGATGCAATGACCCTGTGCGAGCCTCCTTTATTTCCAAATTGAAAGCAAATGGAAGTTTGAGAAATGATGCGACTTGATTTGGTTTGGTTGCCACTGGGAGTGAGATACAGTCCACCTTGGAAGCCCGATCGTCCAGTTCTCACATATGTCTCCCAATAACATGCCATCTCCCTTCTGTTGTGTCTTCTAAATCCCTCTATTCCCTCCTCCATGCTGAGGAGATTGGGCCACACAGGTAGTCAGGGGATCCAGAGGCAGCACTGGCTTGGGCCAAACTTGTCATTGGGCATGAGGGCAGAAGACCTCCGACTGTACAATAAGGTGGGGTCTTTTTTTTCCAACTGGTGGGTAGCCAGGCCCATGAAACACATCTGACCTTGAGACTTAGCTTTGACCTTGCAGCCTAGTGGCGGGTGGCATGATGGAGGTACAAGAGAGAAAAGACCTTAGTTCCCTGAATGCCCTCATGGAAAAGAGAAATTCACAAGGACATATTTGGAAACATCGAAGCAGAGTAGAAAAGGGCTGGGGTGGGAGGATTGGGAAGATATTGATTAAAGGACACAACAGTTTGGGTTGATAGGAGAGATAAGTTCAAGATGCCTATTATCCATCATGATGACGATAGTTAAAAATAACGTATTGTACACTTATATATTGCTGTGAGAATAGATAGTAAGTGTTCTCACCACAAAATAAATGTGAGGTAATACCTAAGTTCATTAGCTTGATTTAGTCATTTGCAGCATTAGTATACACAGTTATAATATACACATTTTTCTTTTTTCTTTTTTTGAGACAGAGTCTCACTTTGTCACCCAGGCTGGAGTGCAGTGGCACAATCTCGGCTCACCGCTACCTCTGCCTCCCGAGTTCAAGTGATTCTCCTGCCTCAGCCTCACAAGTAGCTGGGATTACAGGCACGTGCCACTGCACCCCGCTAATTTTTGTATTTTTAGTAGAGACGGGGTTTCACCATGTTGGCCAGGATAGTCTTGAGCTCCTGACCTCAAGCGATCCACCTGCGTCGGTCTCCCAAAGTGCCAGGATTACAGGCATGAGCCACTGCGTTCAGCCTATATATACATTTTTCAAAACATCATGTTTTACAACATATATACAATTTTATTCATCAATTAAAAATAAATAAAGGAAAAAACCCACAAGGACATATTATTTGAGACTATAATATTGGTTCTCTTTGTTTTATCTTAGCCTTAACCTTGGCTTTATGCTGGGTCTTTCACAATGAAGTTTTGTCCACTTTAAGTGAGTTACAAACCCCAAAGACAAAAACAAAAAATAGCTCATAAACGGTGCTGTTCATCTACATTCACTGAGTGAGAATAATTTGTCTCATAGAAAATGACTCTGCAGCCTTGGGTAAATCATTGTTTGTTTTTCTCTCTAGAACTGCACATTTGAATAAAACCACCTTGTTAGTGACCCTTTGCTGGGTATACTGTTACGTGTTGCCTCCTGTTTGGAATTTGGGTGTTTGTTCTAAGGATCATGCCTGCATTTTATAAATGACTTTTAAAAACATTTCAGAGATATCTAGAGAAGAGTACACAAATCTGTATACATGGAACTGAGCACTAGGAGAAGTGCAGGTGGGAGGAGACAGGAATGTTGAGTCATTCACTCTACCTACACTTAATAAAAAGCCAGCACAGAAGGTCGCGTAACTCCTTATTCCACCAATTTTAAAACATACCCAAACCCACATTCTTCCACCTCTATACCTCAAAACAAATAAACGAAACTAAAATAACAAATACCAACAATGTGTTTTTATTTAGTTGTATAACGGAGCTTGAATTGGTACCCTGTTGCTCACCTGATAACTTGTCTCTGGAATTAATGAAAGAGGTCCTTTGGGGTGACAATCCTTGGGAGGCAGTGGAGGTTGTCTAGTCCAGGAAGAGGTGTTTGGGTGCCGAGCTGGGCTGACAGGAGTCAGCAGCTTTGTATGCCACCAAGCCAGCACAGGGCAGGCGGGAGGAACAGAAAGTTGGGGCAATTCAAGAGCTGCTTCTCTGTCTTCCAGCACCTGCCTCAGCATAGATGACTGATCATCTTCAGGGAGTTTCTGGAGAGGCTGGCTGGAGTTTCTCTGCCTTCTCTTCTTGGTAGGTGGAGAATAATTCTCTGAATTGCCTCTTCTCTCTTCCCTCTTTTCTTGCTCAGGAACAATTTATGAAATTTTAATTTACCAGCATGCGTTGCCAAATACATCCCCTGAGCTAGCTTATGACTTGTCTACCCAACTCCTTGTTGGATAGCTCTATCTGGATGTCTCCTTGGTGCCTCCAACTCAGTGTATTCTAAACTGAATATATGATGTTACTCCCTGAACCTACTCCTGGGAGAAGCATCTCAACAATGTACCACCATCTTCCCTGGGAGTCAGGGAGAAACTTGAGAGTCCTTGTCCCCAACCCTCCAAACTTGCAGTCACAATCATCACATCCTGAAGATTTATCTCCAAATTATTTTTCAAAATCATTTCCTTTCCTCTACCTCTCTTGTCATGTCACAGTTAGGCTCCCCAAAGTCATCTGAACTGGACTCCCCACCTAGGCTCATGGCCCCCATCCATCCTTCACAGAGATGCCAGGACGGTACAGAACTGCGAATTCATAGCTCTGGGGCCTGCTGTGTTTTGGAATAGTCCAGATTTCAGAAAGGTGATGTAGTATACACACCATATATTATGTAACACCCAGCAGGGTCTGAGGTAGCACCTTATGTTCCAACACGTTAATATTTCTGCATGGAAAAATTGACCACATTAAGTGGGTGAAATAAAGTCTATACATAGCTTCAGACCAGGGCATGTCAGGTTTTACCTATGTCCTAAGGTTAGATTGGGTCTGATTTTTCATCCAATGTGTTAGGAATCGATTCTTCATGTTCTGAACTTTTCGGATTCCAAGTTGTCTACCCTCAGTTAGATTTCACTGCGCCTGTGCCACCCTCTCTGTGTTAGGAACTTCCCCTTAGCCTGCAGGGCAAATTCTAATAGAACGTCCCATCTGCCATCACCTGGGCTCCCTGGACTCCTTCAGGGTCAACATTTGCTCCTCTTTCTCTCTGCCCTGGTGTCCCAGAAATGCTTGCATCTCCCCTGCACACCCCAGCGATGCTTGACTTTATGTTTTGCTCACCTCTTTGCTCATGCAGCCCCTTTCCCTAGGACCTCCTCTGCTCCCTTGCTGGGCTCCTACAAGATCACACCTTTCCCCTCACTAGCCTGGCAGCACAGTGGTACAGTGCGGTTTGCTTTTGTCCCCAGGTTGGTAGAGGGAAGGGCTCAGTCTCCTTTCCCTTTGTCTTCCCAGTGCCTTCAAAGGGCCGAGGGCTGGAGGGGTGCTAGGCAGAGGTACTGAGCAAACTGAAGAAAGGGCTCTCTCTCCTAGCTTTCTCCCTGGGATGTATTTGCCATTTTCTTGTGGGTGTTAATGGGGGAGCTGGAGTTCCATAGATGGACTTTAAAGTTAGCTATTGCAGAAACAAATGTTTGCATCAAGGGCTGCCTGGGCTTTGCCTCCAAATTTCATAACTACAAGCCCTAAGCATTGGATAGATTGACAAAGAAAATCGTTCACCAGGAATCTCAATGAGCCTGTGCTCAGTAGCTTTGTTTGATGACCTGGTGCAGAGGGATCTGGGGAGTGGGTGAGGCTCTGTGAGGAAGCAGGGCAGGTGAGCTCCACAGGTGCTCAAGCCAGCCTTCACCACTCACTCTAGGCAGCTCTTTAACTTGTTAAACTTCAGTCTCCTCATCTGTAAATAACAACAGCCTACTAAGAACCGTGCCTGGTACACTCAATCTAAGGGATCGCTATGGTTTTGGATGTGCTGTGAACTGGGTTGTCTGAGGAGCCATGCCACCTAATCTGAAAAGGAAGATGTTGAGCTAGAATGGTGGTCTCCAGCCCTCTACCCCCAAACACAAGTCACTGTCACATGACTAATGGAGCAAATACTGTTGTTATTCAAAACACAAAACAAAACACAACAAAACAATATTCTCAGGCACCTGGGAATGTGCTGGACCCTGCTTCAGGGCTGAGGACATGCAGAGAACCAGGCAGCCCTTGTCTTCAGGGAGGGTAATGCCCAAGAGGGGACACAGGTTGTAAGTAAGCAATGCTCAGGGGCAGTCAGGGAGGACTAATACAAACAGCCCATGAATTATTTACGTATTTGTTTTTAACAGATAAGAGTGCTTTCAAGGTTATTCATGTAATAATGCCACTCTCATTTGACTGTGTTCTGATAAGTGGTGTTTTTTTTTTTTTCATTTTCCTTTTATTTCACATTGTAGAAAAATTGTTTTAACAACTTTATTGGGCTATTATTGACAAATAGAAATTGTATATATTTGAGGCTTACAGCTTGCTGTTTTGATATATGAAATCCCACAATCAAGGTAATTAACATATCCATCACCTCACATAGTTACCATTTTCTTCTTCTTTTTCGTGGTGAGAACACTTAAGATCTACCCTCTCAGCAAATTTCAAGCAAACAATCCAATGTTGTTAGCTATAGGCACCGTACAATAGCAGAGTTGCAGAACTAAGGCATCACGCAAACTCAAACTTTGCACCCTTTGACCAACATGTCCTCATTTTCCTCTCCCCACAACCTCTGGCAACCACAGATTCTACTCTCTGCTTCTGTGAGTTTGACTATTTTAGATTCCACACATAAGTGAGATCATGCGGTGTTTGTCTTTCTGTGTCTGGCTTATTTCACTTAGCATCATGTCATGTAGCTTCATCCAAGTTGTCACGAAGGACAGGATTCCCTTCTTTTTAAAGGCTGAATAGTACTCCCTTGTGTGTATATACCACATTTTCTTTATCCATTTATCCATTGACCAATACACATTTCCAGAGGCGGAAAGAAACAGAAACGTATTAATGTCCTGAAAAATGTGCATTAATATAGGTATATACATGTAATGGTTTGGGAAAAAAAGTTGGGAATCATTGAAATATGACTTTTAATGGTCCATCTCACTCCAAAATTTTATAGCTCACAATCCATAGCAATGATCCTGCGAGATCTTTGGTGCTTTAAAATGACCAACACTACGTATCATTTTTGGTAATCAATTATTTCATTCTATTTCTTTGAAAACTGTTCATTCATTCAGTTTTTCTTTCAGACAATATTTACGGAATAATGGCTATGAGCCAAGTACTGCATTAGGGGCCATGGAGTCAACAGTGAGCAAAACGGATGCATTTCCTGTGTTGCTGGGTTTATAATCTAGTGGGAAGGAATGGCAATGGTGTTGTATAAGTTGGGGTAGTAGACGTGCCAGAGATTGGAAGCCAGTATGATTTAGAAAAATAGGATTTTCGGCCGGGCGTGGTGGCTGACGCCTGTAATCCCAGCACTTTGGGAGGCTGAGGCAGGAAGATCACCTGAGGCAGGAGTTTGAGACCAGCCTGGCCAACATGGTGAAATCCCCTCTCTACTAAAAATACAAAAAAGTTAGCCATGTGTGGTGGCAGGCGCCTGTAGTCCCAGCTACTCGGGAAGCTGAGGCAGGAGAATCGCTTGAACCCTGGAGGCGGAGGTTGCAGCGAGCTGAGATTGCATCATTGCACTCCAGCCTGGGTGACAGGAGTGAAACTCCATCTCAAAAAAAAAAAAGAAAAAAAAAGCGTGTTTTTTTTTTTCTTCTGCTGAATTGGAATATTACTCCTTGGTGTCTTTACTTTCTCTGCCTTTCTCACTGTCTTAAAACAAAACGAAACATCAAAACCCCAAACCCAACAACACAACTTTCCCAGCATTCTTCATACATTGTCCTTTCCCATCATCTCCTCCTCCCCGGGGGCTGTGCCTCCTTGCACCGTGCAGATAGTTCTGTCCCGATGTTTACATGGCCCCGTTATTTATAGGCTGCGAGCTTTCCCCCCGCTGCTCCCAAGCATCACCACCCAGACGTGCTGTACATAGTTAGTTATTTTAATCTTTCCTAGTAAATCAAGTCTCCCAACCTCCCCATCATTTTTATTACTCTTCTCTGAACTCCCTTCAGTTTTTCTACATCTTTATGGTATTGAAGTGCCCGGAATTTAATGTAATGTTCCAGGTGGGGTTGGAGAAAGGCTATTAGAAAGGCCTCTCACCTCTGTTCTCCGCTGATGAAACCGTTGGGAACAAAGCCCACAACTGCATTAGCCCTTCTGCTGCTGTATCGGCTCGACAAAGTCATATCTCATTTTCTCTTCTCCATCACCCTGGCAGCTCTTCCACACAGCCAGAGCGGCTGCTGGAGGCGTAGTGCTGGCACTGGAGCTTCTACAGTGGTTTTGCTTTTAGCTGTTAGGGATCAGCAGCGAGAATCTGAGGAGGAAAAAATCGAGAGCAGAGACCCAGGGAACAGGTCTAGCTGTGTAATTAATTACAGTGATAGTCGCCGCTTGTGTCCAGTGCTAACTACTTGCCAGGCTATGTGCTGAGGTTTATTTATGGATTCTCCTATTTCATACTCCTAAGAATCCTATCTGGCCGACTGAGGAAACTGAGGCTCAGAGACATTTAGGTAAGTGTCCAGATGTCGCTGAGCTGAAGGTGGCTCTGCTGGGTTGCAATCGAAGCCAGCTTGACTCCAAATCATCTGCTCTTCTCCAAAGGGGATGTGAGGGGCAGGAGGCCGTGACAGACACCGCAGTGAGGTTCAGCTTCAGCGTTTGCTCATCGAGGAACCACAGCAAGCACTGTCTGGGCCTCATTCCTTCATCTCAAGAAAATGTACATCCTCAGAGAACCACTGAGCTCCTTTAATACGCCAGTGGAGGTTCAATTTTTCCCAGAGGCTCAGTAAATGTTGGCCCTCTCCTGCCTCCCTCAATGCCAATTGTCCAGAAAGTAGCTTCAAGAGTCACCCAGATTCTTAGTATTGTAAAATTGGCCAAGTCATTACATTTATTTTATTCTAATTTCTCTCACTTGCTCAGTAAGACAGACCCCGACAGGGCAGCTCTTTCCGTCATTTGAATTCTGAGGAACAGAATTGGCTGATATATCTGAGGTTTCCCAGTGGAGCTTCTCTCTACATGTGTCCTGACGGCGGCTTCCCAGCTCGCAGCCTCAGCGCAGCTTCTTGACACCTCACTGTCCTGTTTCCTCTTCTTTGTACATCAAAGTTGAAACTGGGTATTCAATTTTATTACCACTAACACTTACATAAACCTTATCAGTTGTCAATGGAACATGAAGTTTGACGGGGAGATTAGGATACAAATGATATAGTTAGTATGCATAAAGACGGCCCTTTCAGAGAAAAACTATGAAGTTTATACTTTGAAACCATTATGGTCTTGAAAAAACACTGCTGGGCTTCTCTTCTCTCTGGCCATTACTTACCCAGAGGCTTATTTGTGCAATAGCACGGGGCAGTGGGACTGGCGCTGTTACCAGAGTCATCAGATCTCAAACACGGCCATTGTTATTTCTTAGTATTGTAAAATTAGGCGCGTTATTACATTTATTGTATTCTAACTTCTCTCATCTTTAAATCTGAATTTCTGTCAATCAGTTTTTGTGAGGTATAGATGAGATAATATATCCTGCACAGAGCTTGATATTCAAGCAGTTGGTTCACAACTTTGGTTTTCATTTCTAGTTATCTCTACCTCTTATCTCCTTTATAACTCATGTAGTATATAGTTTACCAGACAACCCACATATCAATAAATATTACCAAATTATCTACTATATATTCAGAAGTGTATGATGCATATACTAACAACATCACCACCACCACCATCACCACCACTACCATCACAATCACCACCATCACTACCATCACCACCATCACCATCACCACCCCACCACCATCACATCACCACCACCACCATCACCACCATCACCACCACCACCATCACCACCACCATCCCACCACCACCACCACCATCATGAGCATCACCACCACCATCACACCACCACCACCACCATCATCACCATCACCACCACCATCACATTACCACCACCACCATCACCACCACCACCATAACCATTACTACCATCACCACCACCACCACCACCACCATCACCACCATCACCACCACCACCACCACCACCATCACCACCATCACCACCACCACCATCACCATCACCACTACCACCACCACCATCACTGCCACCATCACCACCATCACCACTACCACCACCACTATCACCACCACCATCAACATAACCACCACTACCACCACCATCACCACCATCATCATCACCACCATCACCATCACCACCACCACCATCACCACCATCACCACCACCATCACATCACCACCACCACCACCATCACCACCACCATCACATCACCACCACCACCACCATCACCACCACCATCATATCACCACCACCACCATCACCACCACCATCACCACCACCAGCACCACCACCATCACCACCACCACCATCACCACCATCACCACCACCATCACATCACCACCACCACCACCATCACCACCACCATCATATCACCACCACCACCATCACCACCACCATCACCACCACCAGCACCACCACCATCACCACCACCACCATCCCACCATCACCACCACCACCATCACATCACCACCACCACCACCATCACCACCACCATCACATCACCACCACCACCAGCACCACCACCATCACATCACCACCACCACCACCAGCACCACCACCACCATCATGACCACCATCATAACATCACCACCACCACCATCACCACCACCACCATCACCATCACCACTACCACCACCACCATCACCGCCACCATCATCACCATCACCACCATCACCGGTGCCAGCACCAACACCAGCATCAGCACCATCACCACCACCACCACCACCATCACCACTACCACCACCACCATCACCATAACCACCACCACCACCACCATCACCACCATCATCATCACCCCCACCACCATCACACCATCACCACCACCATCACATCACCACCACCACCATCACCGCCACCATCATCACCATCACCACCATCACCGGTGCCAGCACCAACACCACCATCAGCACCATCACCACACCACCATCACATCACCACTACCACCACCACCATCACCCACCACCACCACCACCACCATCACCACCACCACCATCACCACCATCACCACCACCAGCACCACCACCACCACCATCACCACCACCATCACATCACACCACCACCATCACCCACCACCACCATCACCATCACCACCATCACCATACCACCACCACCATCACCGCCACCATCATCACCATCACCACCACCACCATCACTGCCACCATCACCACCACCACACCACCATCACCACCATCACCACCACCACCACCACCCACCACCACCACCACCACCACCATCACCATAACCACCACCACCACCACCATCACCACCACCATCATCATCACCCACCACCATCACCACCATCACCACCACCATCATCACCATCACCACCACCACCATCACCACCACCATCACATCACCACCACCACCATCACCACCATCATCACCACCACCACCATGACCACCATCACCACCACCACCACCATGACCACCACCACCATCACCACTACCACCACCACCACCATCACCGCCATCATTACCACCATCACTGCCACCACCACCATCACCACCATCACCACCACCACCATCACCACCACCACCACCACCATCACCACTACCACCACCACCATCACTGCCACCATCACCACCATCACCATCACCACCATCACCACCACCACCATCACCACCATCACCATCACCACCACCACCAGTGCCAGCACCAACACCAGCATCAGCACCACCACCACCACCACCATCGCCACCATCATCATCACCACCATCACCATCACCACCACCACCATCACCACCACTGCCATCACCACCATCACCACCACCATCACATCACCACTACCACTGGCACCACCACCACCACCATCACATCACCACTACCACTGGCACCACCACCACCACCACCACCATCACCACTACCACCACCACCACCATCACCACCACCATCACCATCGCCACCATCACCATCACCACCATCACCATCACCACCACCACCAGCACCAGCACCAACACCAGCATCAGCACCATCACCACCACCACCATCACTACTACCACCACCACCATCACCATTACCACCATCACCAACATCACCATCACCAACATCACCATCACCACCAGCACCAGCACCAGCACCAACACCAGCATCAGCACCATCACCACCACCACCACCATCACTAGCACCATCACTACCACCACCACCATCATCACAACCACTACCACTACCAGTACTACCACCACCATCAGTATCACCACCAGCAGCACTTATTGAGCACCTATTGTATGCCATGCAGTAAGTCAATTGCTTTATAGACGTGTTCTCATTTATTCTTCATGATTAGCCTGTTAAGTAGTAGGTACTATTGTTATTCCAATTTTGAAAATGAGAAAACTGATGCTTGGAGAGGTTAAATACCTTATTTAAGGTCATTATGCGATAAGAAATAAAAAGAAACACGCACTGTGGACCCTGCCCTAAGGAAGTATATAATCTGTTGGGAAGCAAAATTAAAGCATATGCAATATCAGAGACTTTTAGAAGACGTTACAAACAAGTGCCAGATTGCATGGGCTCAGGCTGGAAATGCTGTAGACATTCAGAGAACAGGGACCAGTGAAGGCCAGTGTGTGCATCAGGTTTGTTTATTTTATGGAATTAATACTTATTCAGTTTCCCTTAGATATTGTACGGATATGCATGGGAAACAGGAACCTCAGTCATTAGGCTTCACAAGATCCCAGAAAATGTCCTTCAGACAGAGTTCCTAGGGAAAATGAGAACAGTGTTATACATGGCCCCATGGAAACTAGAACTGGGGGGCTGTACCAGATGCAAAAGCATTCTAGTTACAAGGCAGTTTTGTGGCCTGGCGCAGCAGGGTCTGGACTCCCCTCTCAGGCTCCACTGTGAGTGCTGACTGCTCGGTGATGTTTCCACTCCTGCTCCTGGAAGGACTCCTGCTGTCTGTGTCTTCTGCAGAGGTTTCCAAGTGAGGGGATCCTATCGGTCTGGGCATACTTTATCGTCCTTTTTTAAGCAGAACTTTCGCATCTGGCAAACTCATGGGACCCTGGCCAGCCTGTTGACTGTCGGCCTAGGTTAGGAGCCTACCCTTATCCAATCAACTCTGGCCAAAGGATCTCGGTCATATGGAGCATGGTCACCTATGCAGAAGGAGCCCCTTGGGACTGCTGTGTCCCCAGGGCTGGTTTCGTAAAGGTGTGTGTCACCGGGAGCTCTGGGTATTGTGACCATCCTGACTGACCTGTTGACTGCGTTGGGGGAAGACGCTGAAAGAGTGGACCTTGATGGGAAGGAGTTTTAAAGGGGGTATATCAGTTTGGGAGAAAAATACCTTAGAAAAGGTACAGATGATAGACTGAGATTAGCTGTTGGTAGTGGAGGCCACAAGGAAAGAAAGACTGGGAATTTGGGTCAGCTACGTAGACCAGATCAGGGGCCTTACAAGTCATGCAGAAATGTTTAGACAGTAATTGTGAGGTACTAGGAAGCTGTTAAGGGTTTTGGAGTACAACAGCGATGTGAAAATGGTATTTAAGAAGAATCAGGGTGGTAGAGGCATGAGGCATACGTGGGATCAGATAAGACCAGAGTCAGGGATTCCCAATGGGAGGCGATTATATTCATCTACATGTGCGGCCAAGGAGCAGGAAAACAGAATTCTTGTTCAGGGAGACTTTAGTTTCTTTTCTTTAGGCACCTTTTAGGATTTCTAGCCCTATTCCGGATTTAGGCAGTTAACATGTTCACATGACACTTTGTTTATTAGATACTCACGCGGTGCAGTTTGAGCAACAACAAAAGACCTATTTGAATGAACTCAAATCATACATTAGGTTGATAATGAGTCACAAGTTATTTTAAAAATAGCTATTTTGTTTACCAAATGCACTTGCTTGATATATTCCTGAACTACATTCCCATAACAACTCTTGTGTCATAATTTACTCCTATCTTTCTGTTGCATTTTTTACCTTCTCTTTTTCAGAACTACATTTTCGGTGTTTTTTATGTTTTGTTTTTGAGAATCCACCTAGTTTTTATTGTTTAAGTTTTACGTGTTCTTACCTGTTGTTGCCTGAACACTGCCAAGGTGACTACCTGACCCTCTGTAGTCTCTCCTGAACCCATAAGTGAGTTTGATTAGCTTTTCTTCAAGGAAGCACTTCATAGTCTCTGCAAGCTTTAAAATACAAGATTTAAAATATCTGCTGTTTAAAACACAAGGTTTAATATATTATTAGCAAACAGTACACATCAGTGATGGCTCTGCTCCCTCTGGCCTAATGCGAATCATTTGATTTTCTATTGTGTTTTGAACACATTCACTCATTTCATAAAATCCAAGATGCGATCGATTTGAAGATCCACAATGGTTAGTTGTGCTGCTATCACTCGGAGATAAACTATACTGCCAATTAAACTAAGACACAAAGAATGTTTGAAGATACCTCCTATAATTAGAGATATTAACATGGGAAAAGGAATGTATTTTAGAAGGGGTGAATTATGACGGGTTATGAGAATCTTTTGAATCATGTTTTCAAATGGGGAGTAAACCAGTGATAGCCTTAATTCTAGCCCAAACCCTTCTCTAATCTTAACCCAAGTACTACCTAACCCTGCTCTTCTCTCTCCTACTATCCATATTCAGCGGATCACTCAGTTCTGTCAGTATGATAGTAGAAACTGTTCATGTGTGAGATGACATTCCAGCTCTGTTAGCACTGCCTGCACTGGATCTGTATCCTCGCTTGCCCGGGCTCTTGTAACAGCCTATTGTTTTGTCTCCTTTCCTCTAGTCCTGCCCACCTCTCCTTGCATATTGAAACCATTTACCTTCCTAAAATTAAAATCTGATCATGTCAGTTTTCCATTTAGTCATTTTCCCCCCTCTACCTGAAATGTAGTCTTTCCTTCTCTGCCCAGCAAAGACTCAGCTCATATGCTACCTCCTCTGTGGTGCCTTTCATAAGACCGGGGATACATTTTCCCCCCTCTTTTGCAGTCTCTCTCTGTCACTCAGGCTGGAGTGCAGTGGTGCAGTTAGCTTACGATACCTCAGACTCCTGTACGCGGGATCCTCCTGCCTCAGCCTCCGGAGTAGCTGGAACTACAGGTGTGCACCAACATGCCTGGCTAATTTTTAATTTTTTTTGCAGAGATGAGGCCTTGCTATATCACCCAGACTGGTGTTGAACTCCTGGGGCTCAAGTGATCCTCCCAAGTGCTGGGATTACAGGCATGAGCCACCTCGCCTGACTCATGGATACATTTTGGATGCCTTATGCTCTCTTTAGCATTTTGTCTGGAAAGAAGTCTCATAATCTGATGTTGGGTGGAGATGAAAACCAGGGTATGTATAGGATCAGTGCTAGTAATGAATGAGAATGAGAAAGGCTCAGTCCACAGTCTGACTAGCAGGGTTTCTGGGTGATTATTGAAGACCAAAAAATATGGTTACTAAGAGACTCAGACGTGAGCAAAGAGGCCCCATGATCCTAGCACCAGGAACCGGAAGCTTGGGAATAGGAATGGGTGCCTGGTTGAAAGGACAGTGAGATTTTTTCACTTACTTGGCTCTTTCTGAAGCTATTTTTCTTGGGTTCTTCATATCTGCTCTGGTTCTGGATCTAAGGCAGGGGTTGACGAATTACAGCCTCCAGGCCAAATCTGCTTGCTGCCTGTTTTTGTAAATAAAGTTTTATGGGAACACAGCCATGCTCATTTGTTTACGTCTTGTCTATAGCTGCTTTCGTACAGCAATAGCAGAGTAACTGTGACAGATATGATAAACCCTGCAAAGCCTAAACATATTTACTATGTGGCCCTCTCCAGAAAAAGTTTGCTGACCCAAGATCTAAGACATCTTAGAGGCACCGTAGGATGGTGCTGGACACTTTAAAAAATATATAGGTAAATGATGAAATGTTAAATTAATAAAAACAAAGAATAAAGTTAAAAGTAGCGCATGAAAAGAAGGATAGAAAAAATAGTAAAGGCAAAGGATATAAAAAAAAAAGCAATAAACTCAAGGTCCAACCGAAGGTCTTTGTCTAAATTAGTCCCTTTGAATGTGCCTGGATAAATGTTCTCTGCGTCTGTGATGACGGTGGGATCAATGTGGCTTCAAGAAGTGAGAAGAAGCCTTGGGCAGGCCACACTCAGTGTCTTACGGGGAGGCCAGCTCCTCCCCATTCTCCCCTTCCCATCTCCTGCCTCTTCTGCCTTGTTCTTCCTGTCCTCACTATGCACCCAGCCTGTGACATGGATGCTCTCTCCTTTCTTCTTGTCTGTGGTACCCTCAGCACTAACCCAGGGTTAGGAAACTAAAGATGTGCATTTGAGAGGACAGAGGCAGGAGCAAGCAGCTCTGTTTTCAGAGATGGTGTGAGCCTCCTGCCCAGACTGCTGAAGAGCCCACAGTTCCTGAGAGAACATATGTCACCCGGGAGAGACATTGGGGAGATCATCTGACTGCCTGGCAGGCTCAGCCCCAGAGTAACCTGGAGCCTGGAGAGGATATTTCCGTCTTCTTTCCCACTCCATTCTTTGCTATTTATATTCAAATGTCATCTTTTGTCAAAGTTCTCTGGTGAGAAGAGGTAAAGGGGGTTGTTAGGTAAGTAGCTCATGGGCACCGAGACCAGCCCCCTGGATAATCTGAGAAGTGTGGCTTGCATCCAACAGGGCCATATGTCATGTAATCCTAACCTGGACCCTCTGCCAAGGCAAGCTATTCTAATAATTGTCATTCAGAGCAGTTTCCAAAAGAAAAATCTGGAAGGGTGTGTGGATCTTAGGGTGCAGCGGAGGTTTGCCCAAGTGAAAAGCTGTAAAACGTGTGCCTGATCAAATACAAAATCAAAATGGTCTGATGATCTTGTGGTTAATGCCAGGGCTATCCTTGCCCAGGGTTTAGTGGGAAGGAGCAAGACTGAGGGAGAGCCGTGGCGAGGCAGGAGTCCATGCTGTTGCTCTAAGAAGGGATGTAGAGATGGCTCTGCCAGCAGGTGCATCCAACAGCTCCAGCTCACAGACGTACAGGAAGCCTATTCAAAATCCGCCCTTGTTCCCAGACATTCTAAGACCTGCAGGAACTTCCTCTGTACCTACTCCTCAGCTGCTTGCTGTTCCCTTGTGGGTGACTTTTCTCTATTCAGTTCTACAAATTATATCATGAACCCACTCTGTTCGACACACACAGGCCAGCAATGTTGGGGCGTCATGCTGGCTGTGTGTGTATGAGCATGTGTTAGGACACATATGTACAAGAGAAGAAAGAGAAACAGACAAAATGCCTCTCAGGGAGAGGGAGAGGGATTGAGAGAGAGAGAGAGAGAGAGAGATCATGTGCTATTAGAGGGAAGAAAAAAGTTTTTATGAAAGCGAAAAATGAGATTTGAGATGGATATTGAGAGAGGGATAGAATTTCAATGAGAGAAAAGCAATCCAGACATAGTATGAGAAAAGACAGAGAGGCAGAAAAGCAGGTGCATATTGGGGAACAGTCTGAATAATTGATACGATACGGTTAGGGGAGTGGGAAGAGGTAGGTTAGGGGGAATCTATATTAGTGAGAATAAGGTTTGGCTAAGAGTGGCAGAAAACCAAAAGCAACCATGACTTAAGACATAAATATGTGAAGCCCAGCAGGTCCAGGCTGGAACGGTGCTTCTTGTGTCAGGGACCGAGGTTTCTTCTGCCTTGTTGCTCTACAGTGTGGGTCTTTAATTGATGGTCCAAGATTGTGATGGTTCATTTTAGGCATCAACTTCTCTGGGCTAAGGAATGCCTAGGTAGCTGGTAAGGCATCATCTCTGGGTGCGTCTCTGGAAGACACTAGCATTCGAATCATTGACTGAAGAGAGAAGATCTGCTCTCACCAGTGTGGTTGGGCGTTGTCTGTTCTGTTGAGGCCCAAATAGAACACAAAGGTGGAGTTGAGCCATCCCTCTTCTCCCACCATTGGGCAATGGAGCTCCTGGTTCTTGGACCATTGGACCTTAAGACTTACACCAAGGCCTGTACCCTCCTTCTCAGCCCCTCTGCCTTGGAGTGGGACTCACACACATTGGCTCCCCTATGTGGTTCTTAGGCCTTTGGACTTGGGCTGAATTACACAACTGGCTTTCCTGGGTCTCTACAGCTTGCAGATGGCAGATTTTGGGACTTCTTAGCCTCCAGAATGGCGTGAGCCAATTCCTATAATAAGTCTCCTTTTGTATATATCTATATTTAACTGGTTCTGCTTCTCTGAAGTACCCTGACTAATATAATTGTATTTTAGACATCAGAATGAAGAAAGGGACGAAGAAGAAGGGGAGGAAGTGGCATGCATGTCTTATCTATTACAGAAGGTTTACAGGAACAGCCATATAAAACTTTATGTCCATTCCATTGACTAGAATGTGGTCACACAGCCATGCCTAGCTGCAAGAGAGGCTGGGAAACAGACTCTGTGCTTTACGTGTCTCTGTTCCTGGCAAATCACTGGTAGTTCTATTACCATAGAAGGAGAGAATGTGTATATATATATATATTTTTTGAGGCGGAGTCTCGCTCTGTCGCCCAGGCTGGAGTGCAGTGGCGCCATCTCGGCTCACTGCAAGCTCCGCTTCCCAGGTTCACTCCATGAGAGAATGTATATTAAAGAACAACTGGTAGTATCTGAGTTTGCAGGATCTTGAATGCCAGATTGAGAAGGATCTACACTAAACTTCATGCTGATGGGTTGATAGGAAGCTGTGAAGCTCCTGAGCAGAGGAGTTACATGAAAGGGAGTATTTTAGGAAGGTGGTCAGTAGTATGTAGGTGGATTAAGAAGGGGAAAAAGAGAAAATGGGGAGACCAGGAAGCCCTAGTGTAACATTACAGTGGAGAATTAATGGTGTCAGTGAGCATATAATGGAGCTTTTAGACTCAAGACGCATTGCAAAGTTGATGAAGCAGAACTGGTCAGTGGAGAGCAGAAGTGAATAAGTCAAAGATGATGCGGAAGTTTCAAACCTGTATACTTGTGGGAATGGGTTTCGCAATATCTGAGTTATAGGCATGAGTAAGAAGAGCCGCCTTAGGGAAGGTTATGGTGGGTTTGAAGATGTGAAATTTGAAGTTCCAGCAAGACTTTGCAATAAAGCATAAAATGGGCAGTTAAACTTGTGAGACTGGAAAGATAAGGTAAATTAGTTGCTCATGAGCCACGTTTGGCTTTTAGGTGCAAGTTGCCCTGCATGAGGTTGATCTGCACATCTAAAAGTTGAATGTGTTGAAAGTTAATTGCTTATTATAGCTGCATTTGTGATTTCTCTTGAAAAATATCAAGCTTTGGAATTACTGGGCCCTCATTCCTACAAAACTACAAGGGTGGAATTGTGAGTGAACTACATGCGCTCCACTTGGCTGCAGTCCCCACTGCTCCCTATAATCCTCTCTGGTCCAGGCTGTTCTTGTTATTTATATTACTATATTACCTGCCTGGCCCCTATGGGCATTTGAGTGCTCAACCACCTGTTGTAGGATTAGGAAAAGATATCAGGACCACAGATAAAGATTTGGTCTTAGAAAGAGAGATGTGAAGAGAGAGTTGAAGCCATGGAAATGAATAAAATTGATGAAAGGAAAGAACCCAGAAGGAGAAGAAGAGGTCTAGAAATGTTGAGGTGGTGCATATTTATGAATCAGAGCGACAAGTGGAGCCTATAATGAGGACTTAGGGGGAAAGTATTGGAGAGGTAGGAGGAAACTTTGAGCAGTGTCATATCATAGAAACCAAAAGAGAAAAGGATTTCTAGATGGAAATCAGCCAGTGTCAAACGCTGCAAAAAGAGGGAGGAAAATGAATCCTGGCCAAAGGTCATTAGCTTCAGAGATTAGAAGGTCTTGCCGAGTTTCAGTAGAGGGGTGAGGGCAGAAGTAAAACTCAAACCCTGCTTTAACGTTCCTAGCAATCTGAGTCCATCTATGTAGAGACAATGGGGTACACAGGAGGGTAGGGGCCACCTGTGACTGGCCTTGCTTGACACTTCTCACTCTCCTGTTGAGATCCCCAGGTAGAGACTGGATAGGGGAGGGGTATTCCCCAGGGATAGGAGGGTCTCTCCTTCCTGTGTCCCACATCGCTAAGCACCAGGTTCCTTCAGTTAAGTTTCACAAAACCCTTGGAGTTAGGTGTCATTATTTGCATTTTCACAGATGAAGAAACGAAAGCCTGCAGAGGTGAAGTGATTTGTTCGGAGTGACTCACACCCTGACGAAGCTGAAGAGTTGGGAGCCAGTTCCATTGTCTTCGGGGCGTGTGGAGGCACCCCTTTGTTCTCTATTATTTAGATCTTAGCACATTAGATTACAGTAATACTTACATCTGCAAAAGACCCTTTCTCACCACTTTTTAGCACTGTTCCATTCAATAGTGACATCTTGCTCCAAGTGGTTAAAAGACACTGGAGTTTTAAGGGAAAAATAGCTTATTTCCAGTCTGTCTGTATTACTTAATACCTGAAAGGTCTTTGCTTTGTCCAATTACGTTAACGTTTCTCAGGCTCAGTTTATTTCTGAAAATTGTGTGCCATGAATAATATTCACATTATCACCATGAAAAAGGAAAATGATCTGTGTGAATGTAATCAGCCAATTAGTGGATTGGATTTATGTAATTGTAATCTTTGAACATAGTCAGAGACCTAATTCTACTTTGTACAAGGGAAGACAAAGGCACAGACGCGATGCCCGCTCATAGAATACTTACTGCACAGTAGGGACTCAATTCACATTTGAATGAACGAATGGCACTCCCAATGGCAAACTGGCAGGAGAGCCCTGATCTCACCCATCTACCCTGCATCCTCTCTGACTTGGGGGAGATGTAGGCAGAGTTTGAGGAATCCTCAACATCTGTCAAAATAATGGCTAATATTCCCCGAACACTCACTATGTGCCAGGTACTGCAATAAGTGCTTTTCAACTTACATTTTCTCATTTATTTTTGCAGTAGTTCCTCCTGGTGGGGTCTCTTCTTATGCCTATTTTGCAGATGAGGAAGCAGAGGCTGGCAGAACTGGAGGATTTTGCCCAGGATCATGGAGCCCACCATGGGATCAGCTGTCCCACTAGGAGCCAGAATCAAGGAGGTAATGATCCGGTTCCCTGTCCAGGCAGCATGCTGCCCTTGTTGCCATGTCTTGATGCAAGACCCAACACTGCATCTCATGTGGTCCAGCTTGCTCTTCTGTGGGGGAAGTGTCCTTTCACTTACATTTTCAAAATGGGGAGTTCAAAGCATGCAAGGGCTCCTCATCTTTGACCCTGGAACCAAGGAACACAGTCCAACAAAAGATTACTCCCTGACAATTCTTTTTTTTTTTTTTTTTTGAGACGGAGTCTCGTTCTGTTGCCCAGACTGGATTCCAGTGGCACGATCTCAGCTCACTGCAACCTCCACCTCCTGGGTTCAAGCCATTCTCCTGTCTCAGCTTCCCCAGTAGCTGGGACTACAGTCGCCCACCACCACATCCAGCTAATTTTTCTATTTTAGTACAGACGGGGTTTCGCCATATTGGTCAGGCTGGTCTTGAACTCCTGACCTCAGGTGATCCACTCGCCTCAGCCTCCCAAAGTGCTGGGATTATAGGCGTGAGCCACCACACCTGGCCAGGATTGCTCCCTGACATTTTTTTTTTTTTTTGAGAATGAATCTTGCTCTGTCGCCCAGGCTGGAGTGCAGTGGCTCAGTCTGGGCTCACTGCAAGCTCCGCCTCCCAGGTTCACGCCATTCTCCTGCCTCAGCCTCCCGAGTAGCTGGGACTACAGGTGCTGCCACCATGCCTGGCTAATTTTTTGTGTTTTTAGTAGAGATGGGGTTTCACTGTGTTAGCCAGGATGGTCTTGATCTCCTGACCTCGCGATCCACCTGCCTGGGCCTCCCAAAGTGCTGGGATTACAGGCATGAGCCACTGCGCCTGGCTGCTCCCTGACAATTCTTTACATAAAAAATTGTGTCAAGGAGCAAACATGAAAACCTCTTTGCTTCTGTATTTAATGATTTTGCGATCGCAAAGAACAAAAAGACCTCCCTACCAGCAAAAAAAAAAAAAAAAGATTTTGCGATTGAAAAGAACAAAATGATCACCCTCAAAAATCCAGGGAGGGAGCGAGCTTGTTTAGCGGGCTCTTCCATCTCTTTAATTCTGAGAATGGCTTTGCCAGGTTGGATTGGGCCCAGATTGCCGCACAGCTCCTCAATGCAGATGGCTTCTCCTTTGGGAAGTAGCGGCGCTCAGTAATGGACCCCTCTTGTTAACAGGAAGCATAAGGTGGGGATGGGCAGGGGGCTTAACAAGGTATTTATCACAGTGATTGTACCCAGGGGTTTCTCCCCGTGATTGCTTCATAAATTTGAGTAATCTTTCCTCCTCTGATTTATGTGGCTCTTCTAGAGGGCATTGTTCGGCAGGCAGTACATTAATGTGGATGCTAAATATAGCTGGAAAGAGCCCAGTCCCGGGGCTCCCATGCCCACTGGCAGGCAGGCTTCTGCCAGTCAATAACCTACTTTTGTTCCAGTCTTTCTTGCTAGAATATATCATGCCATAGCGGCTATTTATATCTGGAAACCATTCTGAAAGTTGTTAGAAATCCTTCCTGCGGCAGCGTGCTGCCCTCCCAGGAGCTGCTGAAGTGTAAATATGTAGCGAGGCATTCTTCCCAGCAGCGCCTGGCTGCACCGAGTGACCTTGATGGGCTCCATCCTTCCTTTGAAAACAAAAACACCAACTTGGAATTTTAATTAAAAGGCAGGCAGTGGGCTATCGAGCTCGGTGCGTTGGCTGAACTGCTGTCCATCGCAATGTGGATTTGAGGTCACCATTGTGAAGCCTGTAACACGAACTTATCAGGAAAAACACATCAGCTGAACCTATCTCCACGTTTGCCAGGAGCCAGAGGCTCAAATGAAGAACTTTTTTTTTTTTTTTTCTTTTGGTGCATGAAACAGGCACAGTCAAGAACATTGGGAATTCTATTAGGGCAGTGCCCGCCACTGAGGGAGTGAAGGGAGCGACGCAAATAATACGCTTTCTGGCTTGCACCATGTGGCATCTATTGGTTTAATGTCACAAAGCAAGTGGCCTGTGTGGCAGTGACATGAAATGGCTCCATTTGGTTCAGTGATGATCTCGGAACACTAGTGGTTCAGCTTTAGAACTGGCCATAAAATGAATTAAGTCTGGTTAAGTGGGTTGTTGTGCTTTGAAAAAGTTATCTAAAGCCTTTTAAAAATAGCATTATTGGAGCTTGTTATTGGTTTACGTTACTTTGCAAGGAGGCACGCACATTGTTTACTGCAAAGATCTCCTGATTTCAAGATTTTAAAAAACCCCTCTAAATAAAGGGATTAGCCCTATCTGAGATCTCCAGACACCGACCACCTTGAGTATTCTGGTGACTTGCACCTGGAGCCTGCACGCTGTGGGGCAGGGGTTTCCCCAGTCCAGGTCGGGAGCAATTTCCCCAGGGAGCTTTAAAAATGCACATTCCGGGCCCCGCCAAAGTATTCTTATCTGGTGAGCCTGAATCTGTGTTCTGAGGAGTTTCCAGAGGATTCCAATGACTGATCGGGTTTGGGAACTCCTGGCTGAGAGCTTTTGGAAGCCCAATCTAGTCATGGGATAAAAAACGACTGGGATTTTCAGAGAAGAGGAAAAGGAGGAAATGACTCAGGTGAGTCCCGGCTCCTTTCTCCTGCTTCTTTTGTGAGGATGTTGGGCAGGTCAAGTGACAAAAGGGATGGGCAGTGACTGCGGCAGGAACCCGCTCTGTCATAATGTTCCTCACATAACAGCCTTAGTCCTGATAATCTGTTAGGATCCTCATTTTATAAACTAGGAGACCTAGGCAGGGAGCTATCCCATGCCATGCCCAAGGCGTGTAGCTGTGTGCTGGAAGCCAGTGGACACCCTGGCTCCAGGCACTCCTTCCTGCCTTGCCTCAGTTTCCTCTTGGGCTGTCATGTCCCAGCCATGTCTCTTTTTTTTTTTTGAGACAGAGTTTTGCTTTTGTCACCCAGGCTGGAGTGCAGTGGTGCGCTCTTGGCTCACTGCAACCTCTGCCTCCCAGATTCAAGTGATTCTCCTGCCTCGCCCCCTGAGTAGCTGAGATTACAGGCACCCACCACCGCGCCCAGCTAATTTTTGTATTTTTAGTAGAGACAGGGTTTCATCATGTTGGCAAGGCTGGTCTTGAGCTCCTGACCTCAGGCGATCCACCCGCCTCGGCCTACCAAAATGTTGGGATTACAGGCGTGAGCCACCGTGCCAGGCCCCAGCCCTGTCTTATTCACCATCTGTAGCTATAGAGCTGACCTTCCACCATGCCTGTATGGCTGAGAGTAGGCGAGCAGGAAGCTAGGACCCCCATATTCCAGTGCCTCTGCTGTTCACAGCATCAAGCTCCAAATCTAACCCTAGACTTAGCACAACATTTACCCAAGTCCATGATAACGTGGGCTGGTGTCCTGTATTCTCCACAAGGGGTCCCAGAAATAGGAGGAGAAGGGGTGAGGACCGCTGAGTCTCAACTGCAGCTGTCCAGGAGGTGGAAACGTTGGGATGGGAGAGGCCTGATGCGTAAGATTTGCTCATTTCCATGGTGTAAATGCTGTCATCATGACTGACGTCAATCTACCCCTGGCTTAACCATGGGCTTCAAAATTCCTGAAAATTTGAACCCTGAGAATTGCCTGTGAGTCATGAGAAGTGTGCTTCATGTTGTGAGCCAGTGTCTATGCCACACGCTGGTCTTGCATTTCTCCCCCCGTCTAGTCGGTGCCCCTCTCCTGCCTTGTTTTGTACACTCGTGCCTCAGTGTGTTCTGTATGTATTGTGCCAGTGTGAGGAGTTGCACATGGCAGGCATTCAGCAAATGGTGACCAAAGAACAGAGCCAACCGTCAGGACTCACTCCCACCACTCTCCTGGCTGAGGCTCTGCCCTGCAGCAAGCACAGGGACCCCATGAGCCTGTCTGCACAGGGAATCATCATCTGAAATCCTACGGACTGGGGCACAAGTCCCTCCATGCAGGGCAGGGCTGGGACTGGAACAAGGGATGAAAGGCCAGCCAGGGACAGGACAGGCCCTCAGACCACCTGAAGCCCAGTGGGTGCTGTGGCCGTAGAGAGGCCTGAAGCAAGCAGAGGCGGAGGGTGGCCCTCGGAGCCAGGCTGCAAGAGTAAGTTTGGGGCCGGGTGACAAAGAGAGCCAGGTGCTGGAAGGAGCAGCTGCAGCTGCACGTCAGAGAGCAATATTTATATGTATACCATGTGGGAAGCGCTGTGAGTTGCACACTCCAGTTTTTAAGCCACTTCTCCCTCCCTCTCACACTACGCCCAGGAGCTTCTTAGAACACGCAGTGATGTGGATGCGGTCATCTCTTGCTTACATACTGCCTAGTAATCTTTTAACCAGCAAAACACTCACTCCACATCCAGACTATCCCCAAGAACCCATCTGCGCGTCTCCAGGCTTCAGCCCTTCTCTCCACCCTTTGCCACCCCTCAGTCCGGGGCTTTGTGATGTCTCCTTGGGATCAGGCCGACAGCTCACCCTGGGGTCCTTTTACTTCTGCTCTTGCTCTCCTCTGGTTTGTCATTCACCCGACAGGGAATTTTCTTTAGTGAAAATTTGATTATTGCCTTGAGTAAAATCTCTTCAGTGGATTTGCTCTAACGCATTATCCACCTTTTGCACGTTTGCGTGAATCATGGCAAACTGCTACTTGGCCTCAAGAGCTCTCCTTAGGGATCACTGGATTGAAGCAAGGGTGGGGGGTAGGGGCGTGCACAAGGAGCAGCGGGTGTATACACGTGACAATAGTAGAATGAAATGACAAAGAATGCATGTCACATCCATGTCCCTATTTTATCCTTAGGACCACATGCCTGGCAGCTGACTGTGTACGTGAGTATCCGCAGCATTCTATTATAAGCCCCTAAAGTGCAGAGGACACATAGACCCCGTTTGCTTTGCCTGCTGCCCAGCACAGTGCCATGGACAAGAAGAACTTCACAAACACCCTGACAATTCCAGGGGTTCATGTGTGTGCTGGCTGAGAGCTGAGATCTCTGGTTGTAGAGCATTGGCATCTATAGGCAGCCTCGTTTCCATAAGGGTGGGTTGTTTTGAGCAAACATCAACAAGGGAAATAAACATCTGTGGCATTGTGTAACCTGGCTTTCATCTTGCCCCCAACAGAAAGTGGGTCACTGAAATGTGGGTAGAAAACAGAGTAGGTGATTCCTCTGTTTGCAAAAAGATGATTTAGGTCCTCTCATGTTGTGCTGATAGCAGAGGCCACGTTGCTGTGACGTGGATGGCAATGTTAAAAGGACCGAGATGTAGGCCTTCTGGGAGACCTTGGCCCTTTGTCTGACGTGTCAGTTTTGATTTTTATGATTGATGATGCAGCGAGTCAACAGAATAATAACACCCACAGCAGCCCATGTGGAAATGGTGCTGAGGGGTCATTCTGCTTTCATTCTATATAAATTTCACACACGTCTGACCCATGTGATTTTAAACAAGCAAACAAACAAACCCCAAGCCTTTGCAACCTGATGTTTCCGGATCAGAACGGCAATTTTCCGTTTGGCTTCTATTTTTTTGACCTGGGAATGTGCTGATTGGATTCTTATGGGTTTGGGGAGAAGAGAGAATCCCCTAGGAGTCATCTCTTTTTTAAAAAGCAACACAGTGATTTAAAAAATATGTGTGAGTAAATCATATTACTTATTACATTTCATGGGGCATTTAATAACACTTCTCAGTAAATAACAATGTTAAGTAGGCTACCGAGAGTAAAACGGACACTTCTGCCAAGGCCGGGCCATTTCTCTGTAGTTCCCAAGGGAACATCTGGTGCTGTGGTTTAGGAAGAAGGCTTCTCTCAAAAAACACACTGCATTGCCTCAAGATTGTTTTTACTTGATTCATCAATATCAGAGGAAAGTTTTGGTTTGTCAGTTCATCAGATTGCAAGCTACATAGTCCTGTGGGGAAATGAGGCTTCACGCTGGAGCCTCAGAAGTCAGGCTCCATCTGTTACAAGTGTGTCAGCAGCAATGGCGGTGATGATGGCTATATACCAAATGGCTCCCATGTATTAAACGCTGATTATGTGGCAAGAACCCTCCTTGTATCATCTCATTTAATTCTCCCCGGTAGTTGCAATTATTAGCCTCATTTTAGAGATGAAGAAACTGAGGCTTATGTACATTGTCTGAGATTGCTCAGTACGTGGGAGAGCCAGGGTTTGAATCAGGCTGCCTGACCCCAGAAGGTGCAAGAACAGCTACTCCCTGAAAATGTCATCGTGATTGCTGACAGCTTTGGTCCACTTAAATCAGGCAGAACTGTAGAGGAAGGTTGGTAGTACCGGCAGCCTGCATCATGATGAAAAAGATCTCCACCTCTGGTTTCAAGCTTTGGGTAAAAATTTCATGTTTGTTGTTTGTTATGTGGATTCTTTGTGATGCTGCCTCCAGAAAAGTGAGCTGCACATCCTGCTGGGAAGCTGGATGGCTTGAGCTGAGACGTGGAGTCCAGGGCCCTTGCATGTGTCCCCCAGAGTGCGTTCTACAGTGTTCCTCCTGCCCACACCCCGTTCTCCCCCAGATCAGACCAGGTGGCGGAACCCCAGCCTAACGGGATGCTGTGTGACTGTGTGAACTCTTGCGTTCACTCTTGGGCCATAAATAGGATCTCATTCAAGTTCCCAGAGCAGTGACAATGTTGTAAACTTCAAGTGCCATGAAACTCACTTGGGAACGGCAGTGGGTTGAACTGTGTCTTCCTAAAGACATGTTGAATTCCTAACCCCACCACCTATGAATGCGACCTTATTTGGAGATAGGATTTTCACAGATCTAACCAAAATGAGGTCAAAGTGGATTATAGCAGGCCCTAATCCAATGCCTGGTGTCCTCACAAGAAGAGGAAGATATGGACAGAGACTTGCAGGGAGAGCACCCCGTGAAGGCAGAGGCAGAGACTGAAGTGAGTTGTCTACAAGCCAAGCAATGCCAAGATCTGTGGCCACCATCAGAAGGTAGGAGAGAGATAAGAAGGCATCCTTCCCTAGAGCCTCCAGAGGAGCATGGTTCTGTTGACACCTTGATTTCAGACCTTTGGATCTAGAGCTGAGAGACAATAAATTTCTGTCATGTTAAGTCACTCAGCTAGTGGTGATTGTTACAGCAGCCCTGGGAAATGACTAGAAGAAGGTTGTTTAAAATGCAGATTTCTGGACCCCACACTCATAGATTCTGACTCATGGGCAGAGCTTATGGAAAGTGCTTTCATAAAAAGCCAGGCGATGCTTATATGGGACTCAGGGAGTGGAATAAATCCAAGGTCACATCCATTGCCCTCAGCATCAAGACGATGGAATGTTTTGTAAACTGATTTCCTAGATCAAAATATACTTAGTTGTCCCATAAATGATAAATTAAAAAAAAAAAAAGAAAGAAATCCATGCTGCTGATTTATAAGAGAAGGTGTACAAGGCAAGTGGGTTAAATCAGTGTCCTAGATAAGCATTCTTGTATCTTGCACACCTGTCTGGGCTCTGAGGCCTGCATTGAGGTTCACACCCGTCTTATCTTTATTACCTTCTTTATCTTTAACATTCTAATGTTGACCCAGTGGGGGAAGGGGGACATTGTTTTGAACTTAAGGCTATAACTCAGTAGAGTCAGGAATGTTTTTACCAACTTCCATCTTGTCTCCTGCGTTTCCTTCGCTGCAGTCCACTCTGTAGCCGGAAGGATATCTCTATGCACAAGTCTGACTCTACTCTGCTTAACCCTCTTCCATAAAGTCCAAAATTGCTGCATGGCAAGAGGCTCTTTGTAATGGGCCCTGTTCACCTCTCTAGCTTCTTCTCGCCAACCACTCACTAGCTGTTCCGCATGTGCCCTCCACCTCCAGCCAGATTAGTGGCCGACTCTCTCACTTGGTCTCTTAGTTTAGAGGTCACTTTGTTGGGGAAACTTTCTTAACTCTCAAGGCTTGGCTAGGGGTCCTCCTATGTGTACCATAGAACCCCTGTTTACCCTCATTGCAGCCTGTGTCACACGGGAGGGATGATTACTTCTGTCACCTCTCCCCAGTCTGTGTATTCTCCAAGGGCAAGGAAAATGTTTTACTTGGTGTTGTATCCTTAGTACCTGGCACATTGTAGGACACACAAAAGAAGCTCAGTATATATGCTGTGAGTTGATCGTTCTGAAACAGATGTTCTCAGCTCCACCACTGAAGTCTTCAGTTCTGGCCCCTGGGTAAGCCTCAGAGGCTAACTTCTTTTCTCTCAGCTCTTGTGCTTAGGTTTCTGAGCAATACCAGGAAAAAGAAATATCATACAACCGTGATGACTGAACTCATCCCAGCCTCACCATCCTAACCTCTGAACTTCCCAAATTGCTCTCATTCTTGCTTCATGGTACCAATGTGCTCCTCACTGCAGCAGTGCTGACATTTCATCTCAACCACTTCTGATAGAGATGCAGGCCATCTGAGAAGGCGTCCATCGCCTCTTCTCGTTCCTCCTTGTTGTCTCTCTAAGTACAATCTGTCTCTCATTCCTTTGATTGTATCTTCTGTGGTCTCCTCTGTCACTTTGTTTTAGCTATAATTTCTTTTAGCTTTGAGCTTTTTCTCTCCAAAGTCTCCTTCTCCTCAACTGGTACCATGCTTCTCTCTGACCCTTCTTACAACTTTTATTTCCACAAAATTCTTTCTCCTCAAATTTCTACAAAAATCCATCCATCCATCCATCCATCCATCCATCCATCCATCCCATTCATCCATCCGTTCATCCCATCCATCCATCCATCCATCCATCCATCCATCCAGTCATCTGATCTATCTACCCATCTATCCACTAATCCATCCATCCATCCATCCATTCATTCACTCATTCATTCTTTCAATTCTCTACATAGCATTCAATATGGTATTTTAAAAATGCAAATTAAAATTAGTTCATTTCATTGCTTAAAATTATCCAGGTGCTTTGCAAAGCACTTAAGAGAAAAATCTAAACTCCTTCCTCACTATTACCTTCAAGATCATGTCAGCATCCCATGATCTGGCTCTTGCTCACTTCCCTGACTTCATTTCCTCCATATGTGCCCTTGTCCTTATGCTTAGCCACACTGACCTTCTTTCTGTTTCTTGAGTATCTTCTCTTTAGAAAAATGTACATTATCTGTTCCTTTGTCTGGACAACTGCTCCTGCACTCTGCATGGCTGCCTTCTTCTCATTCATGCCTTGGTTCAAACACCACTTACTCAGTGAGTCCTCCCTTGACCACAGAACCTAAATTGGCACCTAGACTCTTTCCCAGCACACTCCAAAACACCAGCCAATGCTCTTTCCTTCACATAACTTACTACAAAATAAAATAAAATTTTCTTGTCACTAATTTGTTTACTTTTTATCTGTTTCCTATCCCTATCCTGAATGCTAGAATATAAACTTTGCAAGAGTGGTATCTTTGTCTGTCTTGTTCATCATTGCATTCCTAGGACCTGTAAAGTGCCTAGCACATGCTAAATATTTGTTCAATGCACGCATGAAGAGAAGGACATTCTAGACAGATGGGAGAGCATGAGATAAAAGTACAGAGTGTCTGTTGCAGAGATAAGTGATCTTAGATGGCTAGGTCATAAAATGTCAGACCGCACTGGGGCTGGGAAGCTCCTGTGTGTGCAAGTTGACAGAGCTGGAATGCATGCATGCATTAAACAAATGTTATTGGAATCCTCCTATGTGTTGGGCAAGTCTAGGAGCTCACAGTCTAGTAGGGAAAGACACACATACACATTACATTATAATATAAGCACAAACATTATAATAATGTTATGAGTGCCACAATAAAGGTGTCTACAATGTGTAACAGGAGCCCAAGGGAGTCTATGTGAGGGAGTCAAGGAGAGCATCACAGAAGGTGATACCTTAGTTGGTCCTTAGCGGGGAAAGGTGCTTACCTGGCAGACATGGCAGGGAATGGTAACAATGCTCAGAGCCTGGATCCTACTTTCTTCCTTGGTTCATGGAAAATGGTGACTTTCCAGCTCCCCTCCTACTTCTGATGACTTCTGACTCCTTTCTGGGTCCTAGCCCTCACTTTTAATACAGGCATTCTTGATGTCCTTTTCTATGAGATGGCCACATACTTCTGTCTAAGGCTATTGCAGACACTTGGGATTCAGTCATTATCTCTGTGCAAATAATTCCAAATCTCATTCTTTAACCCTGGCATTCCCCTCAGATAATTAGTTCCGTATCTCAACAACTTGTGAATTCCTTCCACTTGGACATTATCTTAAACTCAGTATTTCCAAAAACAAATCAGTGTTCTTCTCCTCTTCAAATCTACTCTTTCTCTTTTGTTACCTCCATTTCTTTTTCAACTACCCGGGTTAGTGTCTTTATGGTAAACCTGGTTCTTCCCTAATTCTCATATCCCACATTCTATTAATTAAGATGTCCTTAGCTTCTACCTCTGAGATATTCTCATATACCTTCCTACCTTTCTATTTTTTATGTTGAGCTTCCTCAACCACTCCTTGTGATTGCTTTTTTAACTTTTGAATTTATTTTTTGGCCTTCCCTCTCTCTCTTCTTTGATCTATCCTTCACATTTGATAAAAGTTATTTTCCTAAAGCAGATTGAAACATAAAATATCTCGGCTCAAAAGACTTTAGCAGCTCCCCGTTTCCCATAGAAAGACCAAGCTCTTGCACAAAGCATCATGGCTCTGATGATCCAGGTCTTATCGATGTTTCCAGTTCTGTCTACTCACACACACTGGAGCCTCCTGGTTCCAGTGCACTCTGGCATTTTATGACCTATCCGTTTAAGGTAGCTTATCTTTGCCAATACACACTCTGTACTTTTATCTCATGCTCTCCCATCTGTCTAGTATGTCCTTCCCTTCATTTCCATATGTTGAAACCCTACCTGTCTTTCAAAATTCCTTTCAGATATCATTTCCTGGGTAAACCTTCGCTCATTTTCACTCAATCTTCTTACTGGTTAAAATTAGTCATTCTCTTGTGTGTGTCCTAGAACACTTGTTTACTCATTACTTTTAGCATTTGCCATATTGTCCTCACATTACATTTATTTATACGCATTTTAAAATTCTTATTTTATTACATTTCTTTTATATTTAAAGGTTCTTCTTTTCTTTTCTATCTTGTATCATTTTCTTTCTGCTTGAAGGATTTCCTTTAATATTTCTTGTAGTTTGAGTCTGCTGGTGATGAATAATTTAGCATTTTGTATGTCTGAAAATGTATTTATTTTCTCTCATTTTTGTTGGATATAAAAATTCTGAGTTGGCAGTCTTCTTTTCTCTAAAGATTTTGCTCCACTGTCTTCTGGTTTGCATTGTTTCCAATGAGAAATCTACTGACACTCTTATCTTTGTGCCTCTGCATATATATGTTTTGTGTGTGTGTGTGTGTGAAGCTGTTTTAATATTTTTTTCTTCGTCACTGGTTCTGAGAAATTTGTTGCTCAAACTGAATGCCTTGGTGTAGTTTTCCTCTTTTTTTTTTTTTTTTTTTTTTTTTGTCAGTGGGACTTGTTGAGCATCTTGAATGTGTGTGTTTCTAGTTTTCATTGAACTATGGCTTTGGCTGTCATTTCTTCAAATCCTTTTTTCTGTCTCCTTTCCTCTCTCCACTTCTTTGGAAAGTCAGAAAAACATGTATTAAGCCTGTGAAGCTGCCCTACAGCTTACTCATTATATTTTTCTATAATTATTTTTTGGCTTTTTTCCTCTTGTGTTTCTTTCATATTAGATGATTTATATTGCCATGTCTTCCAGTTCATTAATCTTTTTATTTCTTCACAGTGTACAATTTGCTGTTAATCCAGTCCAGTGTGCTTTTTATCTCACACATTGTATTTTCAGCTGTAGAAGTTGGATTTGGATCTTTTATTTTTAATAGCTCTCATGTTGCTATTTAACATGCTTATTTTTTTCTAGCTTCCTAAACATATAGAATACAATTAAGTTACTGTTTAGATGTCTTCGTTTGCTAATTCTATCACTTTCAAGTTTGTTTCTATTGATTGTATCTTCTCCTCAGTATGAATTATTTGCATGCCTGATTTTATATCTATATTTTACAGTTTAGTAGTGTTAAGTATATTTACATGGTTGTGCAACAGATCTCCAGAGCCTTTGCATCTTGCAAAACTGAAACTCTATACCCATTAATAGTATCTCTCCATTGTATCTTTTTACTTTCAGCTTTGGGCAGCTATCATTCTACTTTGTTTTTGTTTTTGTTTTTTGAGACGGAGTCTCGCTCTGTCGCCCAGGCTGGAGTGCAGTGGCCGGATCTCAGCTCACTGCAAGCTCCACCTCCCAGGTTCACGTCATTCTCCTGCCTCAGCCTCCCGAGTAGCTGGGACTATAGGCGCCCGCCACCTCGCCCGGCTAGTTTTTTTTTTGTATTTTTAGTAGAGACGGGGTTTCACCGTGTTAGCCAGGATGGTCTCTATCTCCTGACCTCGTGATCTCAGCCTCCCAAAGTGCTCAGCTTCCCAAAGTGCTGGGATTACAGGCTTGAGCCACCGCGCCCGGCCTCTACTTTGTGTTGTTATGAATTTGACTACTTTAGATACTTCACATAAGTGAACTAATATAGTATTTGCCTTTTTGTGACTGTCTTATTTCACTTAGCATAATATCCTCAAGGCTCATCCACATTGTAGCGTGACAAGACTTACTTCCTTTTCAAGGCTAAATAATATTCCATTGTATGTACATTTTGCTTTTTCATTTGTCCATTAATGGACACTTGCATTGCTTCTGCTTTTTGGCTATTGTGAATTCTGCTACTATGAAATGGGTATACAACATGCCTGGTAATTTTTGATTAGATATCAGACATTATAAATTTTAGTTATTTGGATGATTCCTATATTTGTATTCTTAGAAATATTCTTGAGGCTTGTTCTGAGATGCAGAATATGTAGAAATGCTTTGATGATTTTAAGGTTTGCTTTTAAGTTTTTTTTTTTTTTGGGGGGGGTGTTACCAGTACAACCCTTAGTCTAGAGTTAATTTTTCCTTGCTGCTGGGTTACTATGCTAAGTTACCTTGTTAAGTATCATTCCTGACACTCCATGAATTATGTGGCTTTCTACTCTGGCTGATGAGAATATAAATGACTTATGATTCTGTGTAAGCTCCAGGAATTATTTCCTCTGCTCCTTCTATGTGGTCTTTCCCAAACTTTGGGTGGTTTTCTCACATGCATGTCCTTATCAGTACTTAGCTAACGACAAGTACTTGGTGCTGCAAACTGTAACTGTCTTGGCTTCTGCAGACTTACAGCTCCATTTCTTCAGCTGAGAGAGAGTGCACTGCATCACCTACATTCCCCTTCGCTGCACCCAGGCCTGGAAACTCTCTCTCGGCGGTAAGGTAGGACAACTGTAAAGCCCACCTCACATATTTCATCTCTCTTAGGAATCACTGTCCTGTGTGGCCTGAAATCTAATTTGTGAAAGCTCTTTTTTATTTTTACTTCTTCTTCTGGTTTTTAGTGTTTCTTGTGGGAAGGTTAATCTGGTCCCTTTTAGTCTATGTTAGCCAGTAGTGGGAGTCTCATTAGCATTAATTATTACTAATTACTCTCCTCACACGTAGACTATGGCGTTCTATCAGCAAAGTGCTTGATCCTGTTTAAGACAGTGAGGAAGACTTTCCTCAATCCATGAGGTCCACAGTGAGGGTTTTAAGTACCTCATTAAGTACTTAGAATTCTGCCATCCAGGAAACACATGAAAACAAAGAGTGTAATCTCTCTCTTATGATGTTTAAAATATTAGGCTCATAAAGACATCACAGTTTCCTGGTGAATACTTACTGAATAAACAGGGGACTAGTTCCAAAGCTGTAGGGGAAGGGAGTGACTAGATTACTGACAGCACATAGGACACCGCGTTTGCAGATTCCCTCAGGGGCAGCAATGAACTCCATCTCTGAAAATAGACGATTACAAATTTTCTTTGTGTGCTACTGAAGCACATAAATCTCTGTGAGGTTGATACTGACTGATTTTTTTTCCAGCTGAGCTCCAGAGGCTATTTGCCAAATACCGTGGAGGAGGCATGTCCCTGGAATACCTGAGCGCCCTTGTTCACTGGGATGGTCACAGCAAGGGACTGGCGCCTCTGCACACCTGCCCATCTGAGAGGCGGACTTGCCATTGACTCTTCCTTGAAATGCCTTGAGGTATTGAATTGGCTTCCTAATTTCTCTGCTTGAAATTTCTTCTCCACAGGCCTATAATTTCATCAGAATATTTATTTTTTCATGTCTTTTTTTATTTTTATTTTTTTTAGGGGTGGAATCTTGCTCTGTCACCCAGGCTGGAGTGCAGTGGCGCAATCATAGCTCACCACAGTCTTGAACTCCTGGGTTCAAGCTATCCTTCTGCCTCAGCCTGCTGAGTAGCTAGGACTATAATCACATGCCACCATGCCTGGCTAATTAAAAAAATTTTTTTCTTTTTGTAGAGACAAGATCTCACTGCCCAGGCTGGTATCAAATTACTGGCCTCTAGCAAGCCTCCTGCCTGGGCCTCCCAAAGTGCTGGGATTACAGGCATGAGCCGCCGCACCTGGCCTGTTTGTTTGTGTCTTGGATGATGGCTTGTTGTGTCTTCACACAATATATTAAGTCATCTTAAACCAAGAAGGAAGGATCTTAGGTCATGGCTCCTAAGTTTCATGTGGCTGTTCAAAGGCAGCCTGAAGCTCCTAATCTCTGTTTGCGAGGCAGTGAAGTATGGCAGAAAAAGCACAGGAATATGAGTTGAGAGAGCTGGAATCTAATCCTGGTTCTATTGCTAATACACCAGAGCAGTTATTTAGCTTCTGTTTTCTCATCATAAGTGAAAATTAATGAAAAAAAGTAATGATGTTCTCATTTGTTGAATCTCATTCTGTGCCAGACTCTATATTCAGTGTTTCACATGCTTTTTTTTAATTTTCACAGAAACCTTTTTTAGAGATTAATTGTTTTTATTCCCATTTTATGGTTGAAGAAACTAGAGCTTAGGGAGTTTAAGCAATATGTATGCCTAGTAAGTGACAGAGCTAGGATGAAAACTCAGGTTTGTTCATCAGGTTACATCATTAGCTTACCTTTAAAATTCTTTCCTTGTATAAAATGCCACGACTATACCACAATATAGAAGGCCTACAGTAATCACAGAGCTCTTGTGGTTAATGGCGTTTGAACTTCAGAGTCACATGAATATAATCAATAGAAACAAACGTATTAGGCATCTTATATGCCTCATTTCTAGACAATGTCTCTTTTAATACCAGTCTCTGCTGATTCCTTCTGGAATTCCAGTTAGATATTTGCTGGATACTTCCATTTTATCCTCCACATATTTCAATCTCTTTCTCTTTCTTTTCTAGATTCTGTGTAATAAACTCAGGTTTATCTTCAGTTTGCCAATTCTTTCTTCAGTTTTGTCTAATTATCTGTGCAACACATGCACTAAGATGCTTTTAATACATTAACACTAATTTTATTTTTATAAGTTCTATATTTTTAAGTCTGCCTATTCACTTCTCATCTTATATTTTCATTGTCATTCATCTTGTTTCTTACATATTTGATTATCCTTTTCTTAAATCATTAAAAATTTTATCATTTTAGTCTTATACAAGAGTTCTCTTCTCAGAAGTTCTTACTGAATCCTACTGCTTGTTTTGTCTGCTGGCTCTCACTCATGGTAGTTTCTTTCTTTGTGTGCTGTGTGTGAACTCATGTTTGAGAGTCATGCATTGGTTTTCTATTCAAGGTTACCGCAGTCCATGGATACATTTTTGTATTACTTTTGCATCGTCTTGGATAGCAAGTTTGATACCTAAATGTGTGTGAGATCTAACCTAAAGTTTTGAATTTCCAGAGGGAACTTTAAAAATGCCCACCGGGTGAGAGACAGAAAGGCTTTCTCTTTCTCTGCCTGTGCTGGTGGGTTCATTGTTCTCCTGAGTTATCTTCAAGGGTCTTGTCTGTATATGGGAGTTTCAGTTTTGTCTCCTAGCTCCTCTGGGTAACTGAGATAAATCCCTGCCACACCCTCTCAACCAACTCCATGCTGCCACAGTGTGGGCTCACATCATCTTCACTTTTTTTTTTTTTTTTGAGTCAGGGTCTTACCTTGTTGCCCAGGCTGGAGTGCAGTGGTGCGATCATGGCTTACTGCAGCCTTGACCTCCTGGCTCAATTGATCCTCCTACCTCAGCCTTCCAAGTAGCTGTGCCAGCTAATTTTTTGTTTTTTGTATTTTTTGTAGAGACTAGGGTTGGGGGCTTTCAACTTGTTGCCCAGGCTGGTCTTGAACTCTTGAGTTCAAGCAAGGTGGGTAGATCCAATCCCAAAGTGTTGGGATTACAGGTGCGAGCCACTGCACTCGACCACCATCCTCCCCATGGATTTTGGTTTCCTTTTTATTTATAGACTTTGGGGAGTTACTTCCAGTCACCTAGCTATGCATTTAAAATAAATCCCATATTTAATTTGGCATATCTAATTGTATTGTAGTGGGAAAGTTTCCAGTTATTAAATCTGTAATTTTGTTGAAAATGGAAGTTATTTATTAACCTACATATGACCACAGTTCTTCAAGGCAAGCGTGGTTATCTCCAGTTTGTAAATAAAAAAGGGCTTCAGAGAGGCTCAGTAACTTGCCTGGCATCACACAGCCAGAGCGTCAAATCTTGCCTGCAGAGGCTTCTTGGGGCCAGGAGAGTGTGTTTTAATGCATTGGGCCAGGCTCTCCAACTTCTCCACAACTGCCCCTGTCTCTCCTCTCCCTTATCCTGCTCAGCTTCACACAGTTACTTACTTTTCTGGCCCCCGAAGGCCTTTGAGCAGGTGGTACCAATTCCAAATCCTACTGCAAGAACCACTGCAGATTTGTCCGACGTTGACTCCTCTGTGTTACTGGTGCTAGCTTCCCAGCCTGTTCATTTTATCCATTGCCAATGTAGCCCAAAGCAAACACACACGATTTCCTCTTTTTCTGTTATTTTTCACAGTCTATTAAAAAATATATGCTCCCATTTTCCAAAATCAGAACATCCACTAGTGTCTGCATCTAGTAAGTCATGAGAAAGGTGAGAGTGCCTCCCTGTCGATAATGCTCATCCCAGCAGTGCGCCAGTACGGAATGCCCTAGTGCAGCTTGGTTGAATGGTCCATCCAGGGGAGGGCTACCCCTGCCTTACAGCCCTGTGGCATGGATTATAATTCCTTACTTACCACTAACTTGTCTTCAAAGGCTGGCTGTAGCTCCATGTTATGCATACCTCTACCAGAAAATTCACCTCCTTAAAACTCAGTTTAAGGCTTGTCTCCATAGTGAAGGCTCACCCTCCTGGGCACTTCCATATGCGTGATCCTGATAGGACTTTATGGTTGTCTCAGAAGCATCAGTGTGCTTTGTCTCTCCAGTGAGATGGTAAAGTCCTCTAGAACAGGCGTTTTTCCCCCCAGTCTCTTTTTTATTCATTGTAGAATAAGGTCATGTTTTAGCCACATAGGAAGAACGGATACCTTAAAATAGACTTCCATTTGTATTAAAATGTTGAAGGGAGGGTGGTTGATGGGTACAACAAATAGAAATGAATAAGATCTACTATTTGATAGCACCGTAGGGTGATCAATTACAATTTAGTTGTACATTTAAAAGTAACTAAGGGTGTAAATAGATTGTTGTAACAGAAAGGATAAACGCTTGAGGTGGTGGATACCCACTCATCCTGATGTGATTATTATTGTATGCCTGCACCAAAATCTCATGCACCCCATAAATATATACACCTACTATGTGCCCAACAAAGCAAAAATAAAAAAAAAATTTAAGTTAGAAAAGTAAAGAAGCTGGCCGGGCACGGTGGCTCAAGCCTGTAATCCCAGCACTTTGGGAGGCCAAGACGGGCAGATCACGAGGTCAGGAGATCGAGACCATCCTGGCTAACACAGTGAAACCCCCTCTCTACTAAAAAATACAAAAAACAAGCCGGGCGAGGTGGCGGGCACCTGTAGTCCCAGCTACTCGGGAGGCTGAGGCAGGAGAATGGCGTAAACCCGGGAGGCGGAGCTTGCAGTGAGCTGAGATCCGGTCACTGCACTCCAGCCTGGGTAACACAGCGAGACTTCATCTCAAAAAAAGAAAAGAAAAGTAAAGAAGATAATGACTTTTTTATGTGGAATCTCCAAATTTGACACTTGTTTAAATGTTTCAGGTGAGAAAACTTTTATGTGTTACCGTCATCACTGTTTAGCATTTTCTATGATGCTATAACATACACTGGAATTTGTTTCTTTCAGGCCAGAAACACTGAGGGCATCTTATTTACACTTAGCTCCATCTGGTAAAAAAAAATGGAGCAGCAAAACTAATAGCTCGGATTTGGACCCCACGATGACAAGCTGCAAGATGATGGATAATTTTCCTTCGTCACCACAGTGTTAAACCTAGCCATTGTGATAAATAAAGTGACTTTTGGCTTTATGACTTTCAGTGTAAATATTGGATTACCTTATCAATTCAAAGGACTTCAGAACTGTTGTCTGTTTTTAGGCAAATGTTCTAGTCGCTGAACACCCAGAGCCACTATCAAAAGCCAGTAATGGTTTAATAGTTGTTTTATGTCTCTCTGTACTGCTGTTTACCTTTGTTTCATGTTCCTAACTAGTTGTTGATTTCCTTAAAGGCTGGAGCTGGCTCATGCCCAGTCGTGGGATTTAGTGTTTTCTTTTTTATTTATCAAATATTTTAAAATATTAACATTTTATAAATGTGAAATCATTGAATCCTCGTAGCTTCTTATGAGTTAGGTATCCTGTAATATTTCCATTTTGCAGATGAGGAAGTGAGGTGTAGAGACATTAAGTAATTTGCACAAGGTCACACAATTCGTTATATGGCCAGGATTCTGACCTAGGAGATCTGGCTCAGAATCTGTGCTCTTAACCAAAAATGCTGTTAGATTTCAACAATTTCTGTTTTAATGCTTTAAATTGAACAGAATTTTAATGTCATGGAGGGAGGGGAAGGAAGAACATTTTCTCCTCCTTCCTACTCTCAAATCAGGGCTGGAATATACGTGTAGACTTATATAACGTTTACTTAGAACACTCATGGAGTTTAGCTTACAGTAAACATGTATTTGATTTCCAGCTCTTTGCAAAATGTAAACAAGCTTTGTACTTGTTTGTCTTAGTGTTATGTCTTGGCATACTTTCCCAGATGGCTAAATGAGAACTTAGAAGTTGCGGGAGTAATCGTTTAGTTGCATGGCTATAAAATTAATAGAGTCTTTCTTCAGTACCTTCTATCTCTCTTTCCATCTCTCTCTGGTTGAGTGGGGATTAGAAGTTGGACTAATATGAGAAAACCAGGAGTCTGTGAAGTGTCGTATCTGATACTGGCAGCATCCTGCTCTGAATGAGGTTACACAGATTGCATAACTCACAGAGATAGGGTTCAGGATCGGAAAAGGAGGATTAAAACAAATGCTAAATTGAGTTTGTGTGTGGAGGATAGCATTCATTTTAAATCGAGAAATATTCATGGAGACCTGTAATGTTTTTCATCTAACACCTAAGAACTAGAATCATAGTATCAAAACTTAAGTGAAACAACTCTGATTTTGATTTTTAGTAAAGTGAACCTGAAAAGTATATACAATTTTCCCTGCATATGTCTGGAAATTTATTTGTAGCGATACACAGTACATGTGATAAAATATGAAACAGAGGGAGGCAGTGTTTAAAATTACTAATTATTAACATGTTAGTTAATGATGTGGATTAAATACTTAAAATAGAGAAAAACAATGCACACTTTAAAACTTTGGATATTCCTCTTTATTACGGTCATGCAAGCCACTGACTATTATTCCGTTTGGTTAGGGCATTAGAACTGGAGAACTAGCACACAATTTTAGGGTGGAACTAATCAAATCATCCCTTTAGTACAAAATCTAGATGTACTTTTGTTAGGGCTTTTGAATGTGGGACCAGAAGCGAAAGAGTCAGATTCTAATCACCTGGGTTAGGACTTGGCCCAAGCATGTGGCCCAGGTGTCCCCGCCAAAGCAAGAAGGGCCAGGAGCAGTGAGATTTTCATTTAGATCCCATTTAAGAGCAAGGTTTTAAAAATTAGCCTGGACTTCCCTTTAGGTTGGGTACTTGGGAAATGCCACTGCTGTGACTCAGAGGCTCACTCCTCATGTTCTATGCATTTGTAGAGGACTTTAGGGCCCGTCCATATGTCACTCGATCCCAGGTGGTCCGGAGACGTAGCAACGGGACCAGGTTGAAGTAGAGAAGTGATGAATTTCCTTGGTAGGGGAATTCTTCATCACCCAATAGTGATGGATGCTCCTTACAGCTCCAGGAAGAGGCACACAGTCTGCATTTAGGAAAGCTATGATGCCGTAATGTTACATTCACCATGTACCGAATATTCTTCATGATCTCTGAGGTTTCTCTGGGTCTTGTCCATTCTCCTGGGTCAGTCTATACATTTTGGTCTTGAGGAAAGCTTCAGTTAAACAAAAAGGCATGGGGTTTGGAATAAGGGTGACCTTCTCACCATCATCATCTGCTCTGTGATTTGGGGCAAATGGTCCTTCCTGGGCATCCGTGTCTTCACCTATAAAATGCACTGAGAATGTGGACACCCAGGGTAGTTTAGAGGATGAAGCAGCTAGGGTGTGCGTGGTGCCCAGTGCTCAGTGGTGTTTAATAAGCATGCAGGCTCCTCCGCCACTTGCCCGGCAGTGTCCCCCAGTGCTCTCTTGTGACCTGAGAGCTCTGGCGCAGACCTCCAAGGGGACACCAGTGAGGAGCTGATCTCCTTCCTTTGAGGCCTTTTTTTCAACCACAGAAAAAAAGAGTGGCTGAGGAGAGGTGTCCAGTGACCACAGTCCAGGAATGGCACAAGAGCATTCCTTTCCTTCCCAAATGCTGCCTTTTTCCCCTGATTAGTTCACTGACCTTTTAACCCAGCCCCCTTTCCCTTAAAAAACTGTTGCATTAAAGATGAAAAACATATTTTAAAATGTAATCATTGTGTAAACCAAAAATAAAATCCTAAGCACCCCCAACCAACGGAACGGGCCCCCTCTTGACCAAGGGGACCCCAGAGAAATCCAAAATACTGAATTCCAGGCCACAAGGGAAGGCAGGTTGGACGTGCCTCCTCATACCTCCTCCTCTTTGGAGTTTAGGCACAACTGACCAGCATTAACATTAAAATGGAAATCATAAGACAGAAAAAACAGACTCTTTTTGGCAATAAGATACCAAATTCCTACCTGACTCTGGTATGGTGTCATATGCCAGATGGCACACCCTGAAGGATATAAAAATATTTTTCCCAAAATATATTCCTTTGATGTATTTTAAAATGATCCTGCAAAGTTGTCTTTTGTGGGGGAAATTTGCATCTGTAGAGAATCTCTATTAATGCAACCAGGCCTTTCCCAGATCTAGGAGAGATTAACAGAGTCTGACGCCTTTTAAGGCCTGAAAATAAACCTTTTCCGTTTATTCTCTCTGAAGGTTGCTACCTGAAGGCTTCATCTACATAACAAGAATCTTGGCTTCCACTCTGCCTTATCTTAATTAAACCATTTCTTTCTACTGACTTCAAGTCTTTATACAAAGCTTAACTCTTTCAACCAATTGCCAAACGGAAAATCTTTGAATCCACCTCTACCCGCAAGTCCCCACTTTGAGATGTGCTGCCTCTTCGGGCTGAACCAACGTATATCTTACGTGTATTGATTTATGTCTTTGCTTATAACCTCTATCTCCGTAAAATGTATAAAACCATACTCTAACCCAACTACCTCAGGCACAGTTTCTCAGGACCTCTTGAGACTGTTCCCTGGGCCATGGTCACTCGTATTGGCTCTGAATAAACCTCTTTAGATATTTTACAGAGTTTGCTTTCCTTCACTGACAACAGACAGACATGAAAACACGGGAGGATCCAGAGCTTGCTCCTACCTCCGAGCCAGGGCATGCAGGACACTGTATTTCATGTGTGGCAAGGATCGCAGTCGGAGCACATAGTTCACTCAGGGACTCAGGTGTGGCTGGGCTGGCCTGCGGGGGCTGTGGTGGGTCTGCTGGGAGCTGTTTTCCAGAGGACATGTGGAAAGCATGTGTGGTGCTGTGGAAGGGAAGCTGACTTCACATCCATGCAGGGCGTGTTATTCCTAGTGTGCACCAGCCTGTCCTCTAGGTGGTGGCAGGGGCGTCAGGGAGCAGAGTGTGCCTTTATTCCCTGCCAGCAGGTCCGGTGGCTTCTCCTGACATAAGAGATGATGGATCCCAGCAGCTTGGTAGCCATGGAGGATGACCCCTTGATGGGGACTTCACGGCCCTCACAAGGGACAGCTTTTGTACACGCAGCGGCCCATCGCTCCCATGGTGAGGTCTGTGGTGCTGGAACCACCTCTACAGGGTTGACAAGAACAGCATGCTGGGTTCTGTCTGGATGGAAACAGAGTTATAATTCAGCATGAACCAGGCTGCACCGTGGCCCACTTCCTTGTGTCCACAAGTCTGACCATTTGTGTTCCCATTGTTCCTTCAGACAGCAGCTCTGACGCTGGAATCATAAGGCTTTTGTTTAAGGATCGCTTAAGAGGGTTTTCAGACCCCAAATTCCAGAAACCAATTTGAGGACCTCCACGGGGAGTGGGATCAGCATGAGAATACAACGCCTTCCTCTCTCCCTGCCCCCGACCTCACTCTGCACTCTTCGACCAGTCAAGAACGTCCACACTTTGGTCCCATCCAAAACCCATAAAAACCCTAACCCCAAATTCCTCAGGGAGATGGATTTGAGGTTCCTTCTCATTCCCTTGTTCAGGGAATGAGAATCGTTCGTAGGTTTAACCCTACGATTAAACCTGTTTTTTGCTGCGACCTGGTGTCTTGGCACATTGACTTGCTGTGCACGTCAGGCAATGAAGCTATTATGCTTGCAGTGTCCCAGCAGGGCAGCGCCTTCCTAGCTCCCATGGCACCGGCTGCTCTGTGGGCTCCAGAGCCCTCAGTAGATCTCACGGAAAGGACAGATACCGTGCGGTCATTGAGGACGAATTGACACTTTTTGAAAGGGGACACATTGGAAGAGAAATGGGGGGTCCTGGGATGGTGAGTGTGGGCAGAGGTTGAGAATGTCTGTGTCTGACCATCCAGAGACCCCAGACTTGCCTGCGGGCTGGGCTGGGCTGGCCTGGGAAGCCCAGGTTGTATTTGTGAGTGCATTGTGATTTTAGGTACCCATTTATATCAAGGAAGCCACAGAGGAACACTGATGGACAGGAAGTTGACTAAAATTGTAGATGTGACTATGTAACCCAAAACTCAGACAAAAAGAGACAAGAATGATATATTTGGTAGAAAAATGCAAGCCAGGCTTTAGCGCTGGAAATCGACTTAGACCTGTGGCCCAAGGCAGAAGGCACTGTCTTGAGCCAGGGTGAGTGCAGCTGGGAATGACACAGTGGATTGGGACCTTGGAAACCACAGGAATGAGTGCCAGCCTGAGTGTGCTGGTGCATCTCCCTGGCCAGAGAAGCTTAGGGAAACTTGGGGGCTGCTGAGCCTGGAAGTTGAAGTGTGTGTGTGTCCTTCATATAGAAGACTGGCTGGTTGAATTTTCAAACTAAATTCCACAAATATGTCTTCTTCCTATTCTCAACTATTGTAGTTTCTCCTCAGATCACACTGGAGAGAAGGAGAAGTGGGAGAAGGAGGAGAGAGGGGATGAGGACACACAAAGGGGAGTGACCTCGGTACCAGGTGCTTAGCAGTCTCAGCAGTCAGATCTGCAGAGCTGGTTATACATTGACATCACAATTCTGTCTTCCTCTGGCTTTTTACGAATTTATGAATTCTTATCCATAGCACATTGACAATATTCTAGGCTGGAGTGGGGGACTTTCCCAGACTTCACACCAAGTTGCTAAAACTCCCTTGAAAAACATCCTTCTTTTTACAAACGTGGAAACAAAGAAACACACCTAGATAAACAGAGAAATACAAATGCTGTAACAGAGGCCCATGAGCAGGTTGATGGAGCGGTTTTCTCAATGAATACGTTATGTATTAAGGTCTAGTGCTTAACAGAGAGAAAATAGATCGAGAGATGATGGTGACATTTTAAGAGTTCACAACTCCCTCTGATAACATAACAGATTTTAAAAAGCAATTTTAAACCTAGGAGGAAAGAAAAATATACAAGGAGTATTTGAAACAGAGTCCAGCTTGCAATGCTGCATGCCAAGAACAGTTCATAGCCCCCTGAAGACACACCCCCCCAAAGCATATGCCAGCATAGTGCCAGCAAGTGCCAGGGAACACATTTTGTACAACTGGCCATTGGCTTTGTTTCTTAAAATGTATTCTTGGCGTTTTCCACAGGATGTGCTTAGTAGTGAGTGAATGTGTAGACCTTTGAGAGGTATGGTTATAACCATCTAGCCCGCTCTCTGTTGCTCTTTTGGGTATTATGTCACCTGACATCATAGTCCCTCAAGTTCAGACCGCCAAAGTAGCTTAGAAGAAAAGTACCAGGAAACTGTTTCCTTGTACATCCCCAGAGGGAAACTTTAACGAGAACGTGCTCGCATTGAGGTCCCTGGTTTCTCATAGGAAGAACAAACAAAGGTTGGAACAGCCAGAGTGGGCCTTCCTCCCCACCACGTTCCTTTGGTAGCTGGTCGTGCCTTGGTTTATTGTGAGTTTCTCTGTAGACCTCCACGTCAGGCAGTGGGGAGGGCCAAGGCAGGAGCAGAGCCGGACAGCAGTTAATGGGGTAAAAACAGTTTATTCAGCATTGCTGCAATACAGAAAAAGAGACCTCTGTGTGAAACTGGGCTCCACTCCGAGTACCGCACGGGCTAGCAGGGGTTCACAGACAAGCAGCAGGGTGGGTTTGGTGGATGGAAAATCAGGAAGAGGAACCGTCAGGGGTGAGGGGCATTCTGGCTAAACTGGCCTCACAGGATTCTTGCTGAAGACAGGCCAAGTGACCAGACATCGCCTGGGAGATGGTGAGGGTTGAGGAACCTGATTCGGTATAGAGGGCAAGGGGTTTTGGCTAAACTGCCTTAGTAGGCTTCTTGCTAAAACTGGATTCTTCAAGGAAGTGCACAGAGGCACCTTGCTGGGCAGGGTTCGGGAGCCTGGCTTCAATTGGGTCAAGCAGTCGTTGTTAATGCAGAACAAGAAGGCGGCCTTTAGGTGTGCTGAGCACAGTGAGGGGATTATTGCCAGCTTACTCTGGGTGCCCACATGCTCTTTCATTCCAACAACCGAACTGGTCTTTACTTGAGTCGATCCGCAGCCCATCCTGAAATTCTTTCGGTAAGGTTTCCTCTGTCTTTGTGTTTAAAACACAGCAAGTTGCTGACGTGGGGTGAGTATCAGGTGAATACGACCTTCTAGAACCTTTGCGAATCAGTCTGGCCCATCTCCATGCTTTTCATAAGTTAATTGCTAACTTCCAAAGGAAAAAAATACCATTTCTTACTTTCTGGTCTCTTATCAAACATGCTGAGCACGGCTTGGTTAAGCAGTAACTCTCGCTATGCAAGTAAACAGAATTCTCCACCGCACCTCCCTCTTTGTACATGAGAACTTGGGAGAAAATCATCAACAGCTATTAATAACGTGCTGAACTGGAAGCAGTTCAGTTTCTTTAAGACACCTTGAGAATATTTACACGTGTGGAGGACAGAGTGTTTACAAGGGTCCCTGTGAGAACACCGTTATGGGAGGGCGGCTGGTGGGCCTGGGGGCATTCTCCGGCCAACACCAGGACTTCAGCAACGGGGGGGCTGTTCCTTGAGTACAAATCTTAAAGTTACACGGAAATTGGCCAACTTTGACGTTTCGGAGGTTTTATAAATGGCTGGAATCTCAAGAGCCAGACGTGGTTTTGGTACTCGGTGGTGGGGTGAGGTTTGAACACCACCTGGGCCTCGGCTGTAGAGAGAGCTGAGAAGCGATGAGCACCCCAGAGCTGTGTCCACACGAGCAGGCGGAGGAGCTGGGCCACCTACGTAGTGTGATTCAGAAGTTGCCAGAAAGGCAGCCCCCTGACAGAGAAATAGGCCTCTCTCCTTAAAGATTTACCTCTGAATCTGAAGTTTAGATGGAGAGATTTCTACGTTTCAGTCTGGGCTTGGACTCCTAGGCCTCTCCTTTAAAATGCAAAAAGTCAACTTAAAAGAGGAATGTATTAACATATTAGCACCCAGGCCGCATACCATGAATTAATGAGTTCACCAAGTAGATGTCACTCGCAGGATCCTGGAGGCCTGGGTGAGGGGCCCTTCTTAACCCTCCCTGTACCACAGCCTGCCCCTGATCCCAGACCCCAGCACCTCACCCCCACAAGCTCACCTCGTCTGAAGGTTTGAGCCCATGGTAATGCTTACATCAGGATTGGACTGGGACCTCCAGGAGCCTTAACTGTGGACAGCATTAGCTGCTTTTCTTCCTTGGCCATAAGAAAATAAAATTCAACTTAGTTCTAACCTGAAAAATGAACATAATGACGGCTTAACCGTGTGCTGGCTTTCCCCACAAGGGAAAATCATTTCTTGTATTTTTTGAAATAGAAAACATGACATTCTTTCCCAAGCTTTTCTTTTTGTTCCTGTTTTGCTCGTGTCCCAGGTGCACACTTACTCAAGATGGAACTGGGCCATCTTTCCATTAATGCACCACAGACCCTGGTCGGGGCCCTCTCCTCACTCCTTGTGCCTTCCCTGTGCCCTTCTTCCTGCCACGAGCCTGGTACTAGCAATGCGCTAGCACACCAAACGTAATCCTTCACCCAGGCCTGGCTTCCAAGTGCTAGACTGACCTTCTCAGCTATCTAGCCCTTATGTACACTCCAGCGTCCTACCGGCACCTCCGTATCCCCAGGTCCAAAGCAGAACTTGGGAACTTTTCCATCAAATTTGCTCTTTTTCTTGTTCTCTCCATCTAAAAAAATTCATCCAGTTTCTCAAATCAGAAATCTGGGAGTTATCCTTAGCACCTTCCTCTTCTACATCTTTATATGCAAAAACCCACGATTTTTCCTCCTTAGTATCTATCAGTTCCATCTATGGCCACTCTCCCTCCCACTGCCACTGTGCCTTGGAGCCGCCCTTCGCTCCTGCCTGGCTCATTGCAGTAGCCATCTGATGCTCCTACCCTGCTCTGCTCATCTGAAACCTCCATTCTCCCCTTGCGGCCCGAGGGATGGTTCCCATCTGATCATATTCCTCATGCCCCTGTTTCACCACCCCGAATGGTAGGTATCTCCAGGTTCAAACACGTTCATGAAATTTACGAGGCTGCTCACCACACGCTGTGCTTTCTGCTGCCTTCCCTCTCTAGCCACTTTCCACCATGTATTCCATATGTCTATGAATTCCCACACTCAGTCATCTCCCTACGCTTTGGGTCTTTGCATATACTGTTCCATCTTCTGGGAGCAGACTTTCCACTTTGTAACTGTCTGATTCCCACCCATCCGTTGCTGCCTATAGCTCTTCCTCCAGGTCCTTTCCTGGGCCCTCCAACAACAGCCTCTTACTGCACTCCTCACACTGCAGGGTCTTTCGTCCTGTGAAAGTTGCAGACACCAAAATGAAATCGCCTTTGCCATACCCCGACAGAAGAGGGCCAGAAAGGCCCACAGGAGAGGAGGCTCAGGCTGACATGTCTGAGATGACAACTGCTTCCGAGGACTTTCTAAAATCCTTTCATGTCCTTTATGCATCCCCTGTTCTGATCAGGTTTATCACTCGGCATTGTTTAGGACTACAGTAATTCAGATAAGATGTTCTTGGAAGAACACTTGCCCACTGATGGCATGTCCACCAATGAACTGAAAGCAACTCTGACTTTGAACCTCTGGAAGCAACAAACTCTGTTTCTAAGAAGTTCATGTCAATCTCCGTTTGCTAATAAAATCCCCCCTCCCCTTTCCCTCAATGAATGCACTGTAGCTTGCCATCCCATGCATTCTGGATTATAATCCTTACTGCTATTCCAGAGTAGCTTCAACATACCTACAGATAATTTTCTCTAGTGTCTTTTTTAAGGTCGACAGTCTGTAACCTTTCCTAACCTAGGAGCTCCAGAGGCTCTTAGGTTCCTGGGCTCTGAGGCTTGGGAAGAGCCACAGCAGGCATTGTATGGATCTCATCAGCATTGTTTGCTCAGTGCCTAGCACAAGGCCTGCCACATAGTAAGTGCTCAGTAAGTGTTTGTTGATCTGATGAATATATTTTAAAACATCAAGTTGACAGGCACTCGGGCAAAAGGGGTTGGTTGGAGTTACGGTTAAGGACGTTAAGTAGATGGGAGCTTCATCTGGGTTCTGATTATGTGGGAGGAGGTCACAAGAGTTTAGACTTAAAATGTAACAAGAGTCATCACTTAATGATGTGTTCACCGTGGCCAGGTGCTTTATCTGTAGGAACGCAGGTTATCCCGAGTATCTCAAGTTAAACTGGGGCATAGTTTCTTCATCTGTCAATCTAAATGAAATGATGAGTAGCTTAGGCCAGGTCACTTGGCAGGTGTGGAGGGGAGTGGTGAAGGCAAAAGCCAATTGATACTAAGAATAGGCCTTGTGTTCTCAGTGTTGCCTGGGCCTGTGCTAAATGCATGGAGCGCATCTACCGTCATGACCATCGCTGCTGAAATGATCATCCAGCTGCAGTCACTTTGCTCTGATATGCACTTAAAAAATGTTATTGTTGTCGGTGGTAAGGCTGGGAGTGTGTGTATATCGTGTGTTTAAGAGGGTAGAGAAAGTGAGGTAGTTTGACCTCAAGAGATATTGGGATGATTAATGGAGATATTAGCACTTGCTATTTTGAATTACTTGGCCTAGCTTTCCAAATGATTACCTCAAAAATCAATTAATCAGTTCATTAGTTAACCAAATTTTTATTAAGGTGAAGTTCTAGACTCTGGATGAAAAAAAAAGAAAGGTATCAGATGCTCATAATCTAGCAAGGACAGAAGAGACAGACCACTCTTCACTCGTATGCAAAGCAGGAAAAAGTCAGTGCCATATACGTGTTGGGTGAAAGTGCGGGGTGTCCCAAGGGGGAAGGCATTACTTGCCGTGGTAATTGGAGAAGGTAGCATGTCCTCTGGCCACTAGCAGTGAGTGTTGTATAAAAGTGTTGTTCAACATTAACATGTCAATGAACCTACCACCGTATGCAGGGTTTATAAGGCTACAGATAGCGGGCACTCCATAAATATTTGCTGACGTGCATGCACCACATGCAACCATTCCATCTGAGGGAGGAATTGTGTTTATAACTGAATCTATAGAGTGCATCTGATTAATTTAGTACACTTATGATTAAAGTCAACTCCTATTAATTGCCTCACTTCTCAAATGCTTAGTATATGTTTATTACAGGTCATGATTATGAGAACATGAAGATAATCTCATCCTTCAGTGAATAAAAACTATTAACATACTGGTAGAAATTTTTTTCTTTTATTTTTTGAGATGGAGTCTCGCTCTGTCGCCCAGGCTGGAGTGCAGTGGCTCTATCTTGGCTCACTGCAAGCTCTGCCTCCCGGGTTCATGCCATTCTCTTGCCTCAGCCTCCCGAGTAGCTGGGACTACAGGTGCCCCCCACTGCACTCAGCTAATTTTTTTGTATTTTTAGTAGAGATGGGGTTTCACCGTGTTAGCCAGGATGGTCTCGATCTCCTGACCTCGTGATCCGCCCGTCTCGGCCTCCCAAAGTGCTGGGATTACAGGCGTGAGCCACTGTGCCTGGACAGAAAATATTTTTATGGATATAATACAGATAATGTCTTATATTAAGTTGAAAATATTTGTTTTAGTTTCTATTTAATCAATTTCTACTTAATTAGGATACTGAGAAGGGATCTTACTGAAACCGTTTCCCATTCAATCTTCTCTAAAGCTCCAATGACCTCCTGAAATTGGGAGATTAAAAATTAAAGTGGAAGGAGATAAATAAGCATAATTTTTACAATGCTTGTAAAAATTACTGTGTAGAATAAATAGTTTTTTAAATCCATGCCCCCTAGCTGTTGAAATGTAGATTAATCCTAACACTTCCGATTTTGAAGCTGGCCTGAAACAATTGTAGCTCCTCTCATGAGGTTTTGCTTATTTTGTTTTCCCCAAATTATTTTTGCTGTAGTATGCTAAAATAACATGTCACTAAACATTTAGGTTTATGTGGCACAGTCCAGCCAGTGAAAGCATGAAGTGGAATTCAGCTGTATTTGAAGGTTAACATCAAAAAACTTGAAAAGCATCTGTGAACAGTTTGAAATCAGGTTTTAGAGGGCATGAATTGAACCATTGGTTCAAATAGCAGCCTTGTTGGTGTGCTGAGGAAGTGCTTTTTAGTATCCTGAGTTACCCGGCTGCTGGTGGATTCTATGATTCCATGAATACTTGCTAGAGGACAGGTGTAGCTGCCTTTGTTTAGTGATGATATTCTTGCTAAAAGGTAGAAGTACAGGAGGAGCTAATTTGGCTTATTTTCTACCTGTTGACAAATGTAGACACTAAATGGCTGGTCAGAGAAGTGGCCAACTGCAGCTGGAGTTGCAGCTTGATTCCGCAGACAATGCCAGGATGTTAGGACAGCAACCACCGTAACCTCAACCACAACAATCACAACAAGGTTTATTTGAAAATAAAAATAGGGGCAACATGGATATCATATTCTCTGGATTTTCTCAGTACCATATGACTAAATAGAAACTCTTTCTGCAAGCCTTCAAAAAATAAAAATAAACCAAAAAAATTCTAGACTGACCTTGAATGCTTCCTGGTAGGAAACTGCCTGTAGCAGTCTATGCTTAGATCTTGGTTTCTAGATATTATGCCCCATTAAAACAAATCAACACTTGTTGGAGAAGTGGCTGATTCAGAACGTGCAAGATGAGTCTGGGACATCCTGTTATGTCAGAAAGTAAGAAAGTGCTCACAGAATGATGGGGACACCACCAAGGACAAAAGGAAAGGCTTGAGGGAGCTCCCACAGGCCATGAGGGACAATCTGAGGATTCAAATGAAGAAATTCAGTAATGGATTGCAACTCGCGGGACTGTGTAGGAACACCTGAGTCCACAGTGATGATAAACAAATACACAGAGAGGAAGGGAAAGAGCCCTAAAGTTAAATACCATATGATAAAAGAAGCAGCTAGTAGCATCTCTACAAAGAATAGTACAGCAAAAAATTCCCCATTTTGCAACCATCAGAGTCAAGAAGGATTCAGGCCAGAATCATCAGTGAGTGCTTGAACTATTGGATCAAAGTTTGGAGAGAAACAGAATATTTACACTGTCTCAAAGTCTTCCCTACAGATTCCTTGGTAATTACAAAGGTAAAAATGGTAACTTTATGATGAAGAACCTATGGGAACCTGTATTAGCCAAGGAATCAAGGTTTGCATCACCAGTTAGGATGTTGCAAAGTAACATCATGTAACCCCTTTGCGATGAACTTAAAACATCTCTTTTGCAGCATTTCTGCTTGAAATGCATAGCCTGACTTGAATTCAAATTGAGAGATAACTGGCCTGAAATATTCAAAAGTATAAGTGTCATGAAAAATGAGGAAAATTGGAGCAATCATTCCAGAATAAAAAAAACTAAAGAGACACGACAACTAGCTACAATGCATATCCTAGATTGAATTCTGACTCATAGGGAAAATGGGAATACAAGACATTATTGGAACAAACTGTGGAATCTGAATAGAGGTTGTAGATTAGATAATCCTATTTAATCAAAGTTAACTTTTCTGAATTTTTAATGTTATGATAATGGAAGAGAATGTTCTTGTCTTTGGAAAATGCATGCTGAAGGATTTTCTGGTGAAGAGGCAGGAGATCATCAGCTAATTCTCAAGGGTTTAGAAAAAATAGAATTATATATTACATAAAAGGTAACACAAAATATGTAGAATATATAAAATATGTCATATGTAGACAAGGAATATGAAAGAAAATGTGGCAGAGTGTTAACACTGAAAATCTGAATAAAGTATACATGAGTTCTTTGTACTATGATGGCAACTCCTAAGAAATTATAGCCATGTGTCACTTAATGACAGAGATCTCTTCTGAGAAGTTCATCATTAGGCAAGATTGTAGTTGTGCAAACATCACAGAGTATACTTACACAAACCTAGATGGTACAGCCTGCTGTACCCTTCTGCTGTGTTGTCTAGCCTACTGCTCCTAGACTGTAAGCTGACACAGCACATTGCTGTACTGAATACTGTAGGCAATTGTAACATGATGGTCAGTATTGGTGTATTTAAATATAGGAAAGGTACAGTGAAAATACAACACTAGAATCTTATGGGATCAGTTACATATGTGGTCTGGGGTTGACCAAAACAGGGTTATGCAGTGATGGCTGTATTCAATAACGAAAAGTTAAAAGAAAAAGAATTTATTAATATTGTCACAGTTGGTAAAATAAGTTACTAAGATGGGGGTTAAGTTAAAAAGGGAAGTCATATTCCCATCTCAATTCATTTCTTCTATTCTCCTATGTCCCATGCTTTCCTTCTAGAGTCGGCTGGCTGAAACTATTTAGGTGTCTATAATGACCGTGTTTGCCTCAGTGCTCCTGAGGCAGGGCTCCCAGATTCCCTTCTCCAGGCAGTCATCATGCACTGCTACCTTTGCTGACCAGCCACATACTCTCTCTTTGTCCTGCCACATCTTCCTGTATTTTGGTTCTTCCTTTATTTTGGTGGCCCCTTCCTATTGCCTGGCCAATAACTCTCCCTTCTTTCAGCTTCAGGGGAGAGAATCAGTGCCTGCATCTCTTCCAACTTGCTTTGTGCCACATTGTTTCCTACTACACGGCTTGTTTTCTTCCTTCCAGTGCTGTGGGCATCTGTTGTCAGGCTGTGTAGTGCCATTTAGGTGGTTGATCTCTTAGATTAGGGTCCGTCTCCTCCTGAGATGCTACCTGAGAGGACAGGCCCTTTATTTTTCCCCAGGAAACACTGTTATTTAGGTGGGATGGGATGGACTTCTTCAGGGATCACTAGACAATCTCTCACCACAGGCTTTCTCAAACCTGTGTCCTCCAAAAAAAAAAAATGCCCTTTACACTGAAGAATGTGGCAGGACTTCAAAATTTCAAAGGCCGGCCGGGCGCGGTGGCTCACGCCTGTAATCCCAGCACTTTGGGAGGCCGAGGCGGGTGGATCATGAGGTCAGGAGATCGAGACCATCCTGGCTAACACGGTGAAACCCCGTCTCTACTAAAAAATACAAAAAATTAGCTGGGCGCGGTGGCGGGTACTTGTAGTCCCAGCTACTCAGGAGGCTGAGGCAGAAGAATGGCATGAACCCGGGAGGTGGAGCTTGTAGCGAGCGGAGATTGTGCCACTGCACTCCAGCCTGGGCCACAGAGACAGACTCCCATCTCAAAAAAAAAAAAAAAAAATTTCAAAGGCCATAAAAGTCTGGCCAACCATTTGCTTTAGAATTTTCACTTTTTCATATCCCTTGTTCATGAAGAATGGCTCAATCGTAGACCTTCACAACGTTCTATCACTCTATCATTATTTGGATATGAGATCAGGTAGATTAAAATAACACTGAAAGATTATCATGTGATTAATGACAGTTCTTTCACATCAAGTGAATTTGAGCGTGTTGGCATTAAGACAGTTTATTAAAATATTGCCACTAACTAAGATCTGGAAAAAGAGAAGTTTCAACTTATGCACCAAACGGCTATGATTATCATGCTACGATTTCTTTGTTCTTTCTTAAAACTTTTGCTGGGGAGGAGGATTTGATAGAAACTGTAGAGCTTTTAAGACTTGGTTAAATTGTGTAATTATTTTATTTAGCAGGGGTATAGTTATTGCCTCAATTACGCTTTCCTGTAAGGCAAAAGTGTCTAAGGCTAAATGATTGTGCAGTACTCACTATCGCTTCTGTTCATGACATGAGATATTGGTAGCATTGCCAGAGCTTATCTTCCAAACACGTTGCTTTCATGCACTGTGTCTACATCAGCAAACTGGCAGTTGTAACCTATTCGCTGACGATCATTCCTCAATCTTGCCGAAAATGAGTTACTCTTGTGTCTGCATTAGGCAGTGGAAAAAATCCATGGAAGGCAGCGGAGTGGTCAGAGTCCAGTTGATTTCCTCAAACCTCCTACTGATCCCTTATTACTGAGAATGATTAGTAAGCAAGTAGTCCTCATTTTCCAGGAGATAAGAGCTCTACTTCTTTTGCCCTTTACCACACTAAGGACCAGTTGCTGAAAAGTGTACTGGTATCTGCAAATGTCTAGCATTTGAAAACAATGTTTTGTTCAAAAACGAGACAAATAGCCTTTTCAAGCAAACATGACCACTGTTAAGCTACTCAGCTTTGATAATTTCTTCTTTCTCCATTTAGCCTTGACCTTGACAGAGACAACATGATTTATAAAATGAGTAAATGTCTGGAGGGCAAAAATTATGTCATACATGTTCTGTGCTTGTCACTTTCTGTTTTAAGATATCAATCATATAACATTTGTATTAAGTAAATTTGAACATTTGTGTATATGATTTGTTGCTTTGTAGAATTATTTTATAGAATATGTTTATGGTATATCTTTGCTATGTCATGATTTTTTGTTATCCTTTTAATTTTTAAAATGAAAGTAATGTATGTACAAGGTTAAAATAATAAAACAAAGTGTATTAGGATGTATGATAAGAAGCAGTGGTCCCTGGGTTCATCCTTCCCCATTTCAAGTCTTGTTCTTCAGGGACAACTACTTTGATCTCTTTTAACCGTTTCTTCTGTTAGTTATTGTCAACCTCTAACTATTGTGTTTATACTGTTATTTCTTTATTGTGATTGGATAAATGAGGATTTAATTAGTCTACACATCCTCATCACTGTTTCTTTCAATATTTCAATATTGTCATACCACATTCCATGTACCTTTGTTGTTGGATTGCTTTGTAACTTTAAGAAGTATAAGTAGACTTTTATTTCTTGTTACATTAACTACTGAGAGTATGTCAGCTTCTAACTTTGCACCTAGCCCCAGAACCAGCTTCAGAATTTTTAGTGCTCAGTGGAAAATGAAAATGTAGGGCCCCTTGTTCAAAAATTATTATGAATTTCAAGATGGAGACAAAAAAATTAAGCTAAGCATGGGGACCTTCTAAGTAAGCATGGGGCACTGTGTGAATACACTGGTTGCATATCCCAAAACTGGCCCTGTTTGTACCCCATCTTACCCTTCAGCTCTCTTTCTTCCCTTCTACCTCCCGATTTCTATCATCTCTTTCTTTTATAATAAGATGAATAACATTTTGATTATATTCTGTAACCCTAAAATATTGCATCCATACATCCTCTATAGGTTGGGTATCTAAGATGAATATTAATGTATCATTTTGTTATTGTTGCTACGTAAATAGTAATTGTAGAACCGAATAGGATTCTTTCTTTCCTGGTACATCTTTTTGTTTTTCCTGGAGTTTATAATTGCTTTTCTTTTTTTCTTGTCTTTTTGTATTTATCACATTTTCAGTTTTTACCAACTTTTCCCAATCTGTCGAATCTTCTTTTTAATCTAATTTTCTCCAGAGATACTTCCCAATACCAAATGAAAGGTCCTTCCCTCTCCTTTTTCAATCTGGACATATTTCTCTGTAGATGTGCTGCATGGCTGTTTTCCTGAGGCTTTTCTTTATTACTTTCCTAGTCTGGTCTCACTGCTTCCTTGATTCTGAGTCTTCCTTCTTCTTGGTTGATTCTTTGTATACCCAAAAAACTTCTTAATACAGTGAGTGTAGGAAGAAATTTTCAAAGTCTTTCAATTTCTGAAGATGTTTGTATTTCACTTTCGCCCTTGATTGATAGGTATAAATAGAATTTTAAGTTGAAAGTAATTTTTGGTCAGAGTTTTGAAGGTATTACTCACTGTCTCTGGCATCCACTGTTATTGATGAGAAGGTCACCCTGATTTTTTAAAATTTTATACTGTCCTTGATTTTTAGAGTTTCCTCTTCATTCTTGGTATTCAAAATTTCACAATGTTGTACACAGGTAAGGCACAGGTATGGGTCTTTTTTCATTGTAGTCATCTAGAAGCACTTTAAATCTGGAGATTTCTTTTATTTCTGGAAAATTCTTTTGAATGCATTGTTTGATAATTTCCTTCCCTCTGTTTTCTCCTATCTCTTTTATAAACTCCTATCAATTGGATCTTGACCTCTTGGACTGATTCTCTATGATTCTTTCTTTATTTTTTTCCGACAAGATCTTGCTTTGTAGTTTAGGCTGGAGTGCAGTGGTGTCCCTATATTTTATTGAAACTGTCTCTTTTATAGTTTTCATTTTCAGGTTTTAGGAGGTTTTTCCAATTTATTTTCCAATTCTTCTATTAACTTATCATGTTTTTTGATCTGTTAAAGTTTCTTTTTTTACCTTCTCTAATTTAACATTTATAACATTCAGTTCTTGCATTATGGATACAATAATCTCTCTAATTAGTCTGTAAGTTGGAGCCATAGAATTATTTATGAATACTCTTTAGTTTTATTTATTTATTCATTCATTTATTTACTTTGGTCTTTGCTTTCAGGATGGAAACTTAAATGCTGGTGATCTTTGGCCTCCCCTTTAATTTGAGGGCAAGGCACTAAAATCTGACTGTAAGCTCTGTAAATGTGAATGGAGTTTGTGAACTGGTGGGATTTACTTCAGGATTATAGGTGGTGATAGAGCATTTTTACTGGGGGACTTCTTCCTACTGGAATGTATAGTTCTTCCTTCTGCAGTGGTGAGATGTCTTAGGATAAAGTTCTGATTTTTTTTTTCTTTCCCCTGCAGAATTTTCCTGTTTGGATATTGAAGTATGTGCAATTGACTCTTATACTGACCTTCAGTGATTTCCTCATCTTCCTCCCCAGAGCTCTTCTCATCCCTGTCTACTTTCCTGATTTGATTTCACTGTTTCCTTGGCACTACCCTTCGTGGTCCTGCTGTTTCTAGGTTCTGAGCTCTGGAGTTCTGCCTGGAAGACTGCTCTCCTGGGCTACAATGCATGGTTTACTCTAATTCATGGCTATCTCTCTCCTGCGCCATCCATTTCATCTTCTGTCCTATCATTCACTGAAATCTCTCCTCCATCTCCTTTTCTGTATCAGTGCTGCTTTATAATGCCTTCATTTCTTTACTGTCACTTAAATGAGGTCTCGAAGGTGGATGCCGCCTACTGTGTTTATGAAGAAGTTCTTCATCGTTCTTTAAGCTGCCTATGGCATTTGAAAACGGCAAACATAGTATTGCACAATAGGTATCAACTGCTTTCATGAAAATACAATTTCATTCCCATCACACCTCTCACTCTGTATAGTTGGAGAGCAATCAACGTAAATTTATATGGGAAAACCATAGTATTAAGCCTCCCACTTCTGCTAGATATAAGCAGGGAAATGGGTCAAATGGGCAGAGCCTGTTAAAGGAGTTTCAGAGAGAAGATAAATGTAGCCACCTGTGGTATCAACATCCACTGATGGAAAGGTAGTTGTTGTTGCTGTTATTTTTAATCAGCACTTAAACAATTTTAAAACAATTTAAAAATGTACAAAAGAGCTTTGGGCTAGTGGATATCCTCCATGTTATCAGGTCCCATATCTTTTTATTATCTTAAAACCTATTTATGGGATAACTGAGATAGAACTGTCTTCAAGCGTGTAAATAGACAGTTCAGTAAAGTGCATATCTTTTCATGCAGGTTTGGTGCAAACCCTGCAGAAGCCAGGTGTCAATGAGGGAATGAGTTGAACTGGCCACACCTGCTAACGGCACTTGTTACTTCTTCCTGCAGCCGAGAAGTTGGTGATGTACACCTGCTTAACCATAGCGCCTTCTTCTTCTCACAGGACAGTCTTTCTGGGGTAAGTTTGGACATTAGCCTAGGAGGCATGTCTAATATTTCAGAGACTTTATTAACACCCACATAAATTTCTGTATATGGCATTTCAGTAATTTTTATGGAGAGATTTTTACTTCCACAAAAAGCAAAGTGGCTAGCAGTTTCTAATTATGTTCTTTTTCTAATTGCCCAGCACAAACTAGGGATATTTAGCAAATATTTTTGAGCATTTAGTGCATACATTGGCACATTAGTACACTAGACTTACAGTGAGGCTGAGGGAAATGGCTGTGAAATACGGAAAACTGTGAACTGTAATCATGTCGATGAACATGTTATCTGAATATTGCAGATGGAGAATAAATCGGTCCATTGAATAATGAACAGGAGAAATGAAATGAAGTTAGAGGAATTTAATTTGCCTAATTAGAAAAATTTTGTTAGATAGTAGCATGGCTTATTTATTTTTATTAACTTTATAAGCAAACATTTATAAGACACTAAGTATAAAGCAATCTGCAAACACCTCATTCAATCATCACCATTTGTCAGGTATTATCTGCATTTTGCAATTGAGGAAACAAAGGTTCTGAGGCTATAGAAGAAGCCCTCATAGCATGGGCTGCACTGGAGTCTGTTTGACTTGAGAGCCTGGAATCGCCTCACACCGTCTTGCCTGCCCCACTCTCTGTCTCTGTGCAACCTTTGTTGGGATTGGTTTTTTGCCTGGAACACCTTCTTTTTTGAAATTCAATTTCTCTTTTAAGCCCTGACATCAATGCCAGGCAGCATGATGTCTGCATACCTCGTAGGATCTCAGTCAGGGTTAGTTTGCTGGTATTTTTAAAATTTTTTATTTTCCAGAAGAGCTTCTCTAGCTCCCAACTTTGCATGAATCGCTGTCTTTTGAGTTTCTTTCCCACTTTGATTTGCTTTGTTATTTGCATTGTTTATGTGCATGTCTGTCTCCTCCACTAGAATGTAAGCTCTCTGAGGTCAACATGTGTTCAACTTTCTTTTTATTTAATCCTCATGGGCTGATACAGTGTCTTCTACATGTCTGACACTGTGGCTTTGAGGTGGATTGAATAGGCTCGTATTAAGGTAGGACTGGACAATCTTTAGTGATGGGTTTGCTTTCTCTTTTTGTTTTTATTTTGAGGTGGAGTGTCACTCTGTTGCCCAGGCTGAAGTGCAGTGGCACAATCTCGGCTCACTGCAACCTCCGCCTCCTGGGTTCAAGCGATTCTCCTGCCTCACTATCCAGAGTAGCTGGGACTGCAGGCACGTGATACCATGCCTGGCTAATTTTTGTATTTTTAGTAGAGATAGGGTTTCACCATGTTGGCCAGGCAGGTCTCGAACTTTTGGCCTCAAGTTATCTGCCCACCTTGGCCTTCCAAAGTGCTGAGATTACAGGCATGTGCCACCACACCTGGCCTTGGGGTTGGTCTAATTATAATGCAATAGGATTAGTAGGGGTCTAGTAAAAACATTTCTTCCCTTTTTTAAAATTTTTCCTTTATTCTTTTCTTAAGCACTTAGTTTTCTGGGCAAGAAAGAAGACCAAAAAAGCTATAAGACTGCTCAGAATAAACATATCAATGAATGTTTACTAGATTCTAAGATATTTGAAGGCCGAGCCCCTTCATTCTTCATCTTAGTGGCCCACTCGGCAGCTACACCTTGCTTCACACATCCAGTTTGGGTTATTTTAGTGTTGCCTGAAAAGCCAAGGACAAAAATGTGCTCTAAAATACGACTGAACCATGTAGGATGGGGTATCCCTTAAAGTTCATTTCACCCTATTGATACCACCTCATGATTGCCTAGGATTCCTAAGGGACTTTAACTAGAATTCTTTTTTGTTTGTTTGTTTGCAATGTTTGTATGAATTCTCTCCAGTCTTCCATTCTTGTTTCCTGCAGTATTTTTTCTTCTTATTCTTTGCTGTAATTGCTGGGTATTAAAAGCCTGTATGAATGGTTATGAAACAAAATTGTATTGTGTGAATATTCTTATCCTGGGGTTTTCTTCTCTGTGATGCTGTGAGAAATCTCTTTTGTACCTCCTGTCAAGTCTTGAAAGGGATTTTTGCAACTAATTTGGGATAATAAAGGCATTCTTGCTATAATGCAGCTATTCTTTTTAGGAATATATATGTATTTCAGTAGCTTCTATTTAAATTTGCCTAAACTGAATGAAATTTCTTGCACAATATTTTTTAAAGCATATATGTATTTGCATATCTCCCCACCATTCTGCCCACCACCCACTCACTTTCCAAGCATCTCAGCCTGGGCGTCTGTCACACAAAACAGCTCCTCAAGTGTGCTCTGTTATGTTCCCCGTATTACAAACTAAAGAGACTGAGAAATTAGAAGTCCCTTTTAACAAACATTGTTATGGGAAGTACAAAGGTTACGATATAGTTACTTAGTTTGAAGGTTGTCTTCTTTTTGACTCAAAGTGAAACAGGCAATGCGGTATGGCGGACGAATCAATGCTGTAGGCTGACAAAGCTTTGCATGGCCATTGGAAAGAAATATCCATTAAATGCCCCAAACATGCCTGTTGATCTAGATACTGAGGAATTGCTCTACACCATGACTTCCTACCTTTGTGTTCTTTATTAAGGAAGCACACGCACTTCCTGGGAAGTCTCTTTTCCCTTCCTCTCTTCTCCAGAAAACGCTGACCTCAGGCACACGCCCACCCTGGGATCTCCCTATCCCATTTCCTCAGGCCACATCCTTTTTAAACAAAATGGTTCTTCCCTTATATGATGGTTAAATTTTCTGTGTCCACTTGGCTAGGCTATGGCACCCAGTTTGGTCAGAGACTAGTGTAGAAGTTGTTGTGAAGGTATTTCATATATTTAATTCACATCTACAACCATTGACGGTAAGTAAAGGAGATTAGCCTCAATAATCTAGGTAGGTTTCATCCAATCAGTTGGTCTTTATTTTATTTTATAGAGACAGGGTCTTGCTCTGTTGCCTGGAGTGCAGTGGTGTAATCATAGCTTGATGCAGCCTTGAGCTCTGGGGTCAAGGGGTCCTCCGGCCGCAGTCTTCTGAGTAGCTAGGACTATAGGCATGCACCATCACACCTTGCTAATGTTTTAAAATTGTATTTATTTATTTAGTAGAGATGGGGATCTTACTGTGTTGTCCAGGCTGGTCTTGAGCTCCTGGCCTCAAGTGATCCTCCCACTTCCACCTCCCAAAGTGTTGGGATTACAGGTGTAAACACTATGCCCAACCCAGTTGAAGGTCTTGAGGGCAAAAACTGAGGTTTCCTGAAAGAGAATGAATTCTGCTTCAAGACTGGAACATCATCTCCATCCTGAGTTTCAAGTCTTCGGGTTTCCTCCACAGTTTTTGGACTTGCCCGCTCCCACAACTGCAACTGCATAACCACATGAACCGATTCCTTAAACTGAATCTCTATGTATCTATTTACCATCAATCAATCAATCTATCTGCCATTTGTTCTGTTGCTCTTGCAAACTCTGATACATCCTATTTCACACACAGCCACACTGACCATGTAGCAGGAACACACTTTTCATTTGTTTTGGTTATACAGATCATTGAAGAATAATTTTAAAGACTCTTAAGCACCAGGTGTTCACTAGCGAAGCTGACCAGGGAACTCCTGCAGGTGGCTTCTCTGCGCACCCGGCCATGCTTTGTGCACTCCTTCCTCGGCGGTTGTGCTTTGAGGACCCGCACACCCACTGCTCACTTTTTCTTGGCCCTGTTTTGGAGACCAGAAATTAGGTGAGATGATAGTTCAGGGGAGGAGCAAGGGGAATTGTGAGAGCCATTGCTGTTTCCTTGTTGCATCTACTTTTGGTCTGAAGGTTGTTTGTAACTCAATGGTTTTTCACAGTCATGGTTTGAAGATGTTCTCCAGGTGTCCTTCCCTTACAATGAATATATTGTAATAAAATATGGACCTTGTGGAATTTAGAATTCCACAAATACATTCTAGTTTACCAGAGTGGAATTCTTGAGTGGAATAGATCACAACAGGTGACTGTTCCACACTAGTAAGGGCTGTGGTGCAGCTTACCGCCATGAAGAACTCGTTTTTTCGATGGAATCTCACTCTGTCTCCAGGCTGGAGTGCAGTGGCGCAATCTCAGCTAACTGCAAGCTCTGCTTCCCAGTGTGTCCAGAATTGGTGGGTGCTTGGTCTCACTGACTTCAAGAATGAGGCCACAGACCCTCGCAGTGAGTGTTACACTTCTTAAAGATAGTGTGTCTGGAGTTTGTTCCTTCAGACATTCGGATGTCTCTGGAGCTTCTTCCTTCTGGTGGCTTCCCAGTCTCGCTGTCAAGAGTGAAACTGCAGACCTTCTGGTGAGTGTTACAGCTCTTAAAAGCAGCACATTTGGAGTTGTTCATTCTTCCTGGTGGGTTCGTGGTCTCACTCTCTTCAAGAGGGAAACCGCAGACCTTCAGAGTGAGTCTTACAGCTCATAAAGGCAGTGTGGACCCCAAGAATGAGCAGCAACAAGATTTATTGCAAAGAGTGAAACAATAAAGCTCCTATGGTTCCAAAGAAGACCCAAGCGAGCTGCCCTAGCTGGCTCTGGCTGCTGCTTTTATTCCCTTATCTGGCCCCACCCACATCCTGCTGATTGGTCCATTTTACAGAGAGTTGATTGGTCCATTTTTGACAGAGTGCTGACTGGTGCCTTTACAATCCTTGAGCTAGACAGAGTCACAGAGTGCTAGTCCTCCAAGTCTCCACTAGGTTAGCTACATACAGAGTACCAATTGGTGTATTCACAAACCCTGAGCTAGACACAGAGTGCTGATTGGTGTATTCACAATCCTTGAGCTAGACACAGAGTCAGAGTGCTAGTCCTCCAAGTCTCCACTAGGTTAGCTAGATACAGAGTACCATTTGGTGTATTCACAAACCCTGAGCTAGACACAGAGTGCTGATTGGTGTATTTACAAACCCTGAGCTAGACACAGAGTGCTGATTGGTGCACATACAATCCTCCGGCTGGATATAAAAGTTCTCCAAGTCCCCATTCACTTCAGGAGCCCAGCTGGCTTCACCCAGTGGATCCTGCACCTGGGCTGCAGGCAGAGCTGTCCGCCAGTCCTGAGCGGCGCCGGCACTCCTCAGCCCTTGGGCTGTTGGTGGGACCAGGCGCCATGGAGCAGGGGGCGGCGCCCGTCAGAGAGGCTCAGGCCGCGCGGAAGCCCACCGCAGGGGTGGAGCTCAGACAAGGCGGGCTGCAGGTCTGGAGGCCTGTCCGGCCGGGAGGCAGCTAAGGCCCAGGAGAATTTGAGTGCGGCGCCGCCGGCGCCGGCACTGCTGGGGGACCCGGTGCAACCTCCGCAGCTGCTGGCCCGGGTGCTAAGCCCCTCACTGCCCTGGGCGGGCGGTGCCAGCCGGCTGCTCCGTGTGGGGGGCAGCCGAGCCCGCACGCGCGTCCGCGGGAACTCACACCTGCTCGCGAGCGCAGCCGGGGTTCCCGCCGGCGCCTCTCCCTCCACACTTCCCGGCAAGCAGAGGGAGGAGGCTCTGGCCTCAGCCAGCCAAGAAAGGGGCTTCCAGGGTGCCGTGGAGGGCTGAAGGCTCCTCAAGCGCCGCCAGAGTGGATGCCGAGGCGGGAGGCGGAGGAGGCGCTGAGAGTGAGGGCTGCTAGCACATTGTCACCTCTCACCAGGTTCAAGCCATTCTCCTGCCTCAGCCTCTGGAGTAGCCGGGACTACAGGCGCGCACCACCACGCCCAGCTAATGTTTGTATTTTTAGTAGAGACAGGGTTTCACCATGTTGGCCAGGATGGTCTCAATCTCTTGACCTCGTGATCTGCCCGCCACAGCCTCCCAAAGAGCTGGGATTACAGGTGTGAGCCACTAGGCCAGGGCGAGGGACTTCTTTGCACAACCAGAGGGAAAGGACTAGAGGGGAACAAAACAACTGGAAGTGTAAGTGTCACCTTGGGTTAAGAGGTGATGAAAGTGAGGGCCCCGCGGAGCTTTGTGGATGGGAAGGGGTTTCCTGGAGGAAGCCTGTTCCTAGGCTCAGGCCTTCCGTCCTGGGACAGGTGAAGGCCGAACCTGCATGGGTTTCCTCCTCCAGGTGAGTCAACCCCCTTTCCACGTGGGAACACTGAGGGTCGTCAGCCTTTCCACTGAACATCGAAGGGAGTTTGCCGTAAAATAGCCATAACTTTGAAAAAAGTTAATGAAAAATAGGATTTTATTTTAAGAAACTTCTCTTCGGCTTCTCTGGTGTAGGCTAGTCTACAAGGTGAGAGAGACTTTTAGTGCAGGCCAAGAATTTCGGCTTTTACTGCTTACACTTTACGGTCACATCACCTCCTAGTTATCTTTTTGGCCTTCTGTGCATACTTTTGAGCTTTCAACTCCCTTAATCATTTTTTTTTCTCTAAACCTTCTCTCATTTGCTTACATTTCCCTAGTAATTGTGTGGTTGATGGAGCCTTTGTGAGTTCCTGTCCAGAGAATGGGAGGAGAAAAGACTAAGACAAATTCAGGTCTTACTTCACTTCTTCCTGAAACCCTTCCAGTTTTTCTGAAGCTGGATGAGCGTTGACTTGGCTGATACCATTTAATAAGTGAAATATCTTCCTAAGCTTGGTAGGAGTTGTGCCGTTAGATAGGCTTGTCTCTGAAGCCCAGCTCCACCCTTTACTAGCTACGTGGCCTCAAACTAATCAATCACTCAACGTCTCAGTTTTCTTATCATAAAACATGACAAATAATGTCTATTATGCAGATTGAATAAGACAACAAATATAAAAGAGTGGGTGTTTTATATTTATAATTATTGCACACCATTATTATTAATGATCAAGGACTATTTGTCACTCAAGAAAAAAATAATCCACATTGTATCTGCTTTAAAGAATTTTTGCCTATTTCTTTTCCTTTTTCTTCTGCTTTCATAAGAATAAAAGGTAATAGAAAGTTAAAATTGTTTTAGTCCCATTATATGAATTAGTCTGAGGAGAAGAAAGCTTTTGGAACTTCCAAAAAAATTAAATTTAAGGATCTTTATCAGCTATGTCACCATGGAGACAAAAATGCGTGGTCACCGTGGTGACCTTCATCAACTCTCTCCACTGAGATTATTACCATATAAAATTAGATATGGCTGCTGTTATGAAAAGACAGAGTATAAATAAGTTGAACTAGCTGGATAATAATGCTGGCTGAACTTGGTATCCTGGTGCAGTTCTAAAAGTGTTATTGAATGGTAAGCTGACACCGTGTTAGATTCTTCACATAACCAACTCTGGCTCTGCCCTTTAACTGCTGGGCTGGTGGAACATACTTGGATGGGGCTGTTCCTTGTTTCCTCTTTAGTCTCCTGCCTCATTCAAGGCAACTTTCCTGTGTCTTTGCTTTTTTGGGGCTGCCTTTGGTGTTACCTATTGCTTTTCCGAAGGTTACTCCATGAATTCTGATATGTCTGTAAAAAAAACCCCAAATGACTTTATAACAATTGCCATCAATAGGTAATGCAGTAATAGTGGTAGTTTTGTTTTAGATAATTGTTTTTGAAAAAGAGATAATCAGGTCGGGTGCAGTGGGTCATGCCTGTAATCCTAGCACTTTGGAAGGCCAAGGCAGGCCTTGATCACTTGAGGTCAAAAGTTCGAGACCAGCCTGGCCAACGTTGTGAAACCCCATCTCTACTAAAAATACAAAAAATTGGCCAAGCGTGGTGGTGTGTGCCTGTAATCTCAGCTACTCGGTAGGCTGAGGCAGGAGAATTGCTTGAACCTGGGAGGCAGAGGTTGCAGTGAGCCGAGATCGCACCACTGCACTCCAGCCTGGGTGACAGAGTGAGACTCCATCTCAAAAAAAAAAAAGAAAAGAAAAAGAGATAATCAACTCAATTCTAAGGTGCATCTTGTAACACGCCACAAATTATGTACATGCACACCTTGTTTCATTGTGCCTGACAGATACTGAGTTTTTTTTGTTTTTTAACAAATGGAAGGTTTGTGGCAGTTCTGTGTTGGTCAAGTCTGTCAGGGCCATTTTTCTTTTCTTTTCTTTTCTTTTCTTTTTTACGCCATTCTCCTGCCTCAGCCTGTAGCTGGGACTACAGGTGCCCGCCACCATGTCTGGCTACCTTTTTTTTGTATTTTTGGTAGAGACGGGGTTTCACTGTGTTAGCCAGGGATGGTCTTGATCTCCAAGATCTGCCCGCCTCAGCCTCCCAAAGTGCTGGGATTACAGGCATGAGCCACTGCTCCCGGCCTATGGAGGCCATTTTTCTTTTTCTTTCTTTCTTTTTTTTTTTTTTGAGATGGAGTCTCGCTCTGTCACCCAGGCTGGAGTGCAGTGGCGCAATCTCAGCTCACTACAAGCTACGCCTCCCGGGTTCACGCCATTCTCCTGTCTCAGCCTCCCGGGTATATCGGGGCCATTTTTCTAATAGCATAGGCTCATTTTGTGTCTCTGTGTCACATTTTGGTAATTCTTACAATATTGGAAACTTTTTCATTATTGTATCTGTTGCGGTGATCTGTGATCAGTGATCTTTGATGTTACTATTGTAATTGTTTTGAGGTGCCACAAACTGCATGCCATATTCAATGGTGAATTTAACTGACCAACATGTGTGTTCCGACTGCTCCACTGGCAGGCCGTTACCCAATCTCTCTCTCTCCTCAGGCCTCCGTATTACCTGAGACACAATAATATTGAAATGAGGCCAATTAATTGCCCTTCTCACTTTAAATAAATGAAAAGCTAGGAATGATTAAGCTTAGTGAGGAAGGCATGTTGAAAGCCAAGACAGGTCCAAAGCTTGGTCTCCTGTGCCAAACAGACAGCCAAGTTGCAGATGCAAATGAAGAGTTCTTGAAGAAAAAAGTGCTACTCCAGTGAACATGTGAATGATAAGAAAGTGAAAGAGGCGTATTGCTGACATGTAGAATGTTTCAGTGGCCTGGACAGAAGATCGAACCAGCCAATAACATAGCCTTAAGGCAAAACCCAATCCAGAGCAAGGCTCTAACTCTCTTCAATTCTTTGAAGGCTGAGAGCAGTGAGGAAGCTGCAGAAGAAAAGTCTGAAGCTAGCAGAGGTGAATTTATAAGGTTTAAGGAAAGAAGCTGTCTCCGTAAACTAAATGCAAAGTGGAGTAGAGAGTGCTGATGTAGAAGCTACAGTAAGTTCTCTAGAAGATCTAGCTAAAATCATAGATGAAGGTGGCTTCACTAAACAATGGATGTTCAATGTAGATGAAACAGCCTTCTCTTGGAGGAAGATGCCATCTAGGATTTTCATAGCTAGAGAGGAGAAGTCAATTCCCGCTTCAAAGCTTCAAAGGACAGGCTATTTTGTTAAGTGCTAATGAAACTGGTGACATGAAGTTGAAGTCAATGTTCATTGACCTTGAAAATCCTAGGGCCCTGAAAAATTATGCTAAATCAACTTTGTGTTCTAGAAATGGAACAACAAAGCCTGGATGACAGCACATCTGTTTACAGCATGGTTTACTGAAGGTTTTAAGCCTGGTGTTGAGACCTATGTCTCAGAAAAACAGAATATTCCTTTTAAAATATTATGGTTCATTGACAATGCACCTGGTCTGCGAAGGAGTCTGATGATGTACAAGGAGATTAATGTTGTGTTTATGCCTGCTGACACAATATTCATCCTGAAACCTATGAATTAAGGAGTAATTTTGACTTTCACATCTTATTATTTAAGAAATACATTTCATAAGGCTATGGCTGCCGCAGATAGTGATTCTTCTGATGGATCTGAGAAAAGTACATCAAAAACTTTCTAGAAAGGATTTACCATTCTAGATGTCATTAAGAACTCTTGTGATTCATGACAGGAGGTCAAAATCCTAACATTAACAGGCCTTTGCGAGCAGTTGATTCCAACTCTTGTGGATGACTTTGAAGGGTTCAAGACTTTAGTGGAAAGAATAACTGCAGAGGTGATGAAAGCAAGAGAAGTAGAATTAGATGTGGAACCTGAAGATGTGACTGGACTGCTGCAATCTCATGATCAAACTTGACTGAATGAGGAGATGCTTCTTATGGATGAGCAAAGAAAGTGGTTTCTTGAGATGGAATCTACTCCTGGTGAAGAGGCTTTGAATGAACATTGTTGAAATGACAACAACATATTTAGAATATTCTATGAACTTAGGTGATAAAGCAGTGACAAGGTTTGAGAGGATTGACTCCAATTTTGAAAGAAGTTTGACTGTGGGTAAAATGCTGTCAAACAGCATCACATGCTACAGAGAAATCTTTGATGAAAGGAAGAGTCAAATGAAGCATCAAATGTCACTGTCTTATTTTAACAAGTCGCCACAGTCACCCAAACCTTTAGCCATTACCACACTGATCAGCCAGCAGCTATCAACATTGAGTCAAGGCCCTCTACCAGTAAAAAGATTATGACTCACTGAAGGCTCAGAGAACTGTTAGCATTTTTTAGTAATAAAGTATTTTTAAATTAAGGTATGTACATTGATTTTTTAAAGACATAATGCTGTTGCATACATACTTAGTTTACTATAGTATAGTGTAAATGTAACTTTTATATGCACTAGGAAACCAAAAACTGCATGTGACTGACTTCATTGAGTTATTCACTGTATTGCAGTGGTCTGGAACTGAACTTGCAATATCTCTGAGGTACGCCTGTATGTGAAATGAATCTCTCTGTGTTTAGAAATCAGTTATGTCCAAATGTATGATAGGCTATTAGTTTATGTGGGAGGTACAAACAATATTCACTGTGTGGATTAAGGAGGAAGTGCCATGTTCGCCAACAATTAGGTTCCCTAGTGCAGGATGGTCCCCTGTGCCTGGTGATGACCTCTGTCAGACTCAGTGAGAGTTGGTGGTGTTGATGGAGGTGGGGTCAGGGTGGGGAGTGAGTGACAACCAGAGTTCAACAAGAGAGGGAGGCCATAGAGAGCAAGGGCCATGCAAGCATGCAGACGCTGTTGGACAGCTCTGAGGAAGATAGCTTGCCTAAAAATTGTCCCTGGATTCAGGATACTCCAATTTTGAGTTAGGGATCTCAGAACATTCTTTTTTAAAAAAATAATTTATCCATCCTACACAACTGAAACTTTGTACCCTTTTACCAACATCTCCCAAGAACACTCTTAAGTGAAAACATTTTGTAGTCAGTTTAAAATTTCAAAGCAGAGTAGGCATCTCTTCAAGCACATCTTTTCATACATTGCCTGGAAATGCTCAAAAAATGCTGTATTTTAATGGAAAAATGAACTCAGGATTATTGGTCTTGTGAGCAAAATGACTTCTAAAACCCAGACTTCCCAAAGGAATGAACTTAAGCTTTTTGTGGCCCACCCCAAAGGTCATGGCAGACTTCCTCACAAGGCACACTGACCAGATTACTGGGATTCTTCTGGTGGAAGTGACATTGAGTTTGTGAATTGAATGCCTCCTGCAAACTCAGATATTTGCGATCTTAAGCCAAACTTAGTCCTTTGGGTTTGGGAATTGATTTCCCTGGGCAAAATGTTAAACTCTAGTCCTAAGAAAAAAGTCTTTGAAAAACTCTTTGGACATTGAATTAGCTCTACAAAGTAACACTTTGGTGCTTTAAAGTATAAACTAATCAAAAACACATGATTTCAGCTTCCCATAAATCACAGAGGGTTTTGCCTAAGAGAAAAATGCATGGCAAAACACATCATGAATAAACAGTTTAAGGCAATAATCAGGTTGCACAAGTAGGTCAAGGATTGGGGAAGGTGACATACAAATTTGCATTCAGGTGAAGCATGGAGGGGCATGTTAGTGTTAGCCTACATCTGGTGAGAGACAGGATACCAGCAGTGCCGTTGTTCTCAGGTGAGAGAGTGACTTGGTCTCTTGGTTCACTTGAAGCCTGACCTATCTAATATAAACTTTTATTTGGAATAATTTAGAGAAAATAAGACCAAGTTATTACAAATCTCAAATACAGAATTTATTGAGGAAATGAACTTTTACTAGTCTTCAAATAACGTGACTTCCCGGTTAACACTGCTCACTCATCATCACCTGTACTAATGGATTGATAAGGGAGATTTACAGTCAGCACATGTGAGCAGAACTTTCGAACTGTGTAAAGGTCTTGAGTGGGAAACACTGCCAGGATTTTAAAATATCCTGCATTTGCTATTCTTGGCATTGTAATTTGCCTTGTTTGTGAAGCAATTCTTCTCGAAGGAAGGTCTTTGATGAAATGATCACAGCACTTGGCAATAGTTGAGTCAGGATAAATGTGGCTTTATGTGCAAAAACACTCATTTGACTTGCATTTAGATTGTGAGGTTTGTTGGGAATTTCCTGGACTCTTCGTGACTCCTAGGCAAGGGTTCTGTTGAGAAGCTAGGGGGTAAGGGAGTGAGGGGTAAAGTATTGAGTATCTTATGTGTGCCAGGCACTGTGCTTTTAAAGATGTTATTTTGTAGAACACTTAAAGAAGTTCTTTAAGAAGGCTTATTATCTTGATTTTACAGGCAAGGAAACTGAAGCTGAAGAGATAAAGATCATTTAACCAAGATCCACAGTGACTATCATTTCTCCACCTGATGTCGAAGTAACATTGTCCAGGATTGGAAAATGCTTGGGTTGGATCAATTTACAGTTTATCAGATTTGCAAAATCTCCTAAAGATGGCCTTGCTCTCTCCTCCAAGGCTGAGGACTGGAATGGGAACTGAAGATGAATAAATTAAAAGCCTAAAAAGACCAATCCTCTTTTTAATTAAAAAAAAAAAAAAGTCCTTTATTGCATGAGCACTGGCATTGGTCAAAGCACGAAGAGCATCAGGATGCCTGGCTTTGAATCCCGAGGTACCACGTGGCAGCACAAAACCTATCGGTGCTTGTTTGTGATGGAGCTGAGTCCAGATGATTGGAGATGAGTTTACATGAGGTCCCTTGCAGTGACAACAAAATAAGTAGCACAAGAACAAATAGTAACAAGATAAGTAACAATAGAGTAAGTAAAATAATACAAGTAAATAAAATAAGAATTTAAGTAAAGGACCCAACTTTGTGCAAATTTTGACACTTAGTGATAAGTACTTACGAGGATAATCTATTACTTTGTAGTCAGTTTCTGTTAGTGCACAGATGATATCCTAAGTTCACAGAACTTTTCAAGCATCCTAATTGTCAGAGGAAGCTAGTCCAGTTGTCCTTCTGGTGCCCGAGTGGTGACCATGCTGTGTTGTTAGAGTCTGGCAGGAATAATATTCCACGTGTGATCTGTGTTCAGTGATGGAAATTTCTCCAAGTGTTGCCTCTAAGAGTCGAGGTGAATTCACCCACTTGGTATGTGGCTGTTTAGGCAACAAGTAATGTCTTTCCTCACTACGATGAAAGCTAGAACATTCGCTGGTTAATATTATAGCCCCTTCTTAACCAAAAGGGGATTTGATAGATGGGGTTTAAAAACTCAGGAAAAAAAATCTAGTCAAAATGTTTATCTCCATCTGTGTTAAGAATCACTTGGGACTAGTCTGGCAACAGGAGAAAAGATGAGGTTAGAGGGGTACCAACAGCTGCTTTCATGTTCCGTGATGATACATGCTACACCCTGTGCTGAAAAGGATGCTTCAGGATGATCATCTTTTATTAACCTCAAAAAGTTTGAGTTTTAATATGTTTGTAGATGGGTAAGTTGGGTTCTGAAGGTTAACCTTGTCTATTTTTTTTTTTTTCCAGAGTAGACAGTGTTGTTGAATTGTATGAGAAAAGAAAATAATTTGGAAGGAGCTCTTTTCACTACTCAGATTACTTTTCAAAGCCTAACTCAAACCTGGGCCTTTATGCTGATTCCAATAAGCAACAGCAGGAGGCAGCCAAAAGAGTGGTTACTGGAAAGTGATCACATCTTTTATTTGGCAGCCTCGCTCACACGGTCTATTAGACTGTGACTAACTTTTTTGACCTCATAGTTTAGAGGACCTTTACGCCCTGAAGGGGAGAAATGTGGTGGAGAGGACTTGACCTTGCTTTGCCTATTGAATTTTCCAAGAAGGAGTCCTGCCATCATGTCCTAAATGTCAGAGCTCTTGTCGCTGTACTTATTCTTCCAGTGAAGAAGACTCTGAGTCTCTCTCTCCAAGCAAGTCACCTTCAGAGCTGTTTTAACTCTGTCCAATCACAAAGAGCGTAATGAATCCTTTTCCGCCACTTCTCAGCTGAACCCATCTTGCCTTTCCATCTCCTTTGCTGATTTGGACCCACTGGTTGGCACTTGGGAGAGCCTGCCTTGAGATAGTGTAAGAGACTTCATTAAGGAGATGTGAATAGAACATTTGCCGTGTGCTGGGCACAGGACTTGGCAGGTTGGGCCCTGGGGTTGGAGAGCTAAGCAAAGCAGAGGCATAACTGTTAGGAAAGGTGGGCGCTGAATGCAGGAATAGGGGGACAGAGGCAGGGTGTGGAAAGAGACAGTCACGGGGGAGCCTGGGCCAGCTTTCTGAGGGTGAGACAGTTGATTGTCTGTGACCAAAGCAGCCTTCAGGCGAGAGCAGGCCAGAGAGTGGTGGTTTGGGCACTCTGGGGCTGGAGAGAGCCGAATGTGGCTGTGTAAGTGGGAGGGGTCAGACATCTGGGGCAGAGAGAGGACAAGGGAGAGAGCCCAGAACAAGGCGTACAAGCTGGGGCACCGGGCTTGCCTTGGGTCTGTTCACTTACTGGTTCTCTCTCTTGTTAGAGGGTCAGCTCCTGGGAGCAGCAGTGTCCAGTACACGCTTGTGAACAAATGAGCTTTATTCAGGTGGTTTAATCAGTTGTTGATAAATAGCCGCCAAAGACAATTCCAGTCAAGTCACAGAAGATTCCATCTGTATTCTGTGTAATGGTGATTGTCCCTGCAGTGGCAGCCCCTTTGCATCAGACTATCCCGAGTTTGAGAACGATGCCTGAGTGTGTAGATTTGAAGTCTCAGGGTTTGAAAAGAAAACCTCAAAAGTCATTCTGGCCCCCTCTCCACTTGATTACGGTATTATAATTCAGTATGTTGAGGGTGACATTGAAAGGAAATTGTGAATGAAGGCAAACTTAGGGAAAACTTGATCAGACAGAAAGTCTTAGGGACAATTCCTGGCTTTCTCCTTTTCCCTCCAATCTCTTTCATATCCCACGGTTTACCCCCGAAATCCAAAATCTTATAAATTTTTAGGAGAGAAAGCCACACATCAGAGAGAACTTTATGGAATAGGTTATTCTGTCTGTCTATCTATCTATTATCTATCAATCATATCTATCTATCATATTTATCCTATCATATCTACTATCTATCATATCTATCCTATCAATCTATCATCTATCTATATCTATCATCTATCATATCTATATATCTCTATCTATCTCTATCTATCAGGAATCAAAGAACAATTTGGGAGATTTTAGGTACACCTAATATGAATCTAGAAAAATCCTCTTTTGAAAAGAAAATCACTAAGAAGCAAAGCAGTTCAAGAGTCTTTCAAGTTACTCTGTAAAAGTGCTTACAAACTTTAAAAAAAATTTAATCTTTTTTTCCTCCACAATCATCCTCGTATTGCTTAGATTCACATTCTGGATGGCATACTAGGTTTTTAATGAATATAAGATATATTAATCAAAACAAGAATACTTTTTTCAATTAAATTTGGTTATAAAATCTTTAAAGCATGTGGAAGCATAGAAGGCAGAAATATAATATTTTGACATATATCTTTTAAAGAAAATAAAAATAGAGGGACAGTTGAAGTCTCGCCACAGTCCTTCTCTATCTGACACCGAGACATTTAATTTCTCATCCTTCCCACCAAGAGGCAATCCATATCTTGAAGTAGGTATGTAGTATTTACATCAGCGTTTTAATACCTTCACTACAAAACTAATACCACATTCTTCTTCATCTCTACTATAGAGTTATGTATAACATTAAAATAACATATGGGATTGGTTTGGGTATTTAATAATTACAAAAACAGTATGCTACTGTACAGTTTCTATATTTTCACACTATTTCTCTCTCTCATGTTTTGGAGACCCAGCCATGTAAATACACATAGATGTCGTTAATTCATTTTAAATGTTCTTTATTATGCCACTGTATAAATATGCCAGAATATATTTATTCCCAATTGATTTTCAAATATATGAAGGTATATTTGTTTCCAACATTTTCCCTATTAAAGTGTTACAAAGAATATTCTTACCCATATCTCCTTGTGCACCTGTATTTGGAACTTCTTTAGGGTGTGTACCTAGAGGTGGAGTTATTGGGTCTTGGGCAATGGTGTCTTTAGCTTTATGAGATCTTGCCAAATGGCTCCCTGATGTGATGGTACCAATCAATTCTCCTATGAACCTATAAACAGGGTGTGGAGTTCTTACCACTCCATGTTCTGGCCCTCATTTGGCATTTCTAGACTTGAGAAATTGCATTTCAACTTATTTTTTATTTTCCTGATTACCAGTTGGTTGGATCCTCTTTTTATATGTTTTTTGGGAATTTTAGATTTTCTCTTCTGTGCATTGCCTGCTGATGTCCTTTTCCTGTTTTCATTTTCTCTCGATTTTTTCTTATTTGCTCATGGGAGATATTTTTATATTCTGGATACTCGATTTTTCTTTGCAATTTGTATTGTTATGTATTTTCTCACAGTGTAATTTTCATTTATTTATTTATTTATTTATTTTGAGACGGTGTTTCGCTCTGTGGCCCAGACTGGAGTGCAGTGGCTGGATCTCTCCTCACTGCAAGCGCCGCCTCCCGGGTTTACGCCATTCTCCTGCCTCAGCCTCCCGAGTAGCTGGGACTACAGGCACCCTCCACCTCGCCCGGCTAGTTTTTTGTATTTTTTAGTAGAGACAGGGTTTCCCGTGTTAGCCAGGATGGTCTCGATCTCCTGACCTCGTGATCCGCCTGTCTCGGCCTCCCAAAGTGCTGGGATTACAGGCTTGAGCCACCGCGCCCGGCCAACAGTGTAATTTTCTAATAGAGGACAGACAAAGCAGAGTATGCGGAAAGAAGACTTTTCAGCTCATTAGGAGATCTGAGTTTCTGTTCCAGTTTTGCTAGCAACTTGCTATTTGATCTTGGACAAGTTGTTTCATTTGCCTGGAATGTAGCTTCCATAGCTTTAAAGTCATAGAATTTCATCCCAGAGTCTCAGTCTCTTCTGTCAGATATACAATACTATCAGTGTTAGATAAGATTAATTGAAGAGAGGGTTATGCCCAAATTAGGGAAAATCCTGAATGCTAGAGTATTTAAAACTGGACTGATAATATCTAATTTTTTTTTTTTTTTTGAGACGGAATCTCGCTCTGTTGCCCAGGCTGGAGTGCAGTGGCCGGATCTCAGCTCACTGCAAGCTCCGCCTCCCGGGTTCACGCCATTCTCCTGCCTCAGCCTCCAATGTAGCTGGGACTACAGGCGCCCGCCACATCGCCCGGCTAGTTTTTTGTATTTTTTAGTAGAGACGGGGTTTCACCGTGTTAGCCAGGATGGTCTTGATCTCCTGACCTCGTGATCTGCCGGTCTTGGCCTCCCAAAGTGCTGGGATTACAGGCTCGAGCCACCGCGCCCGGCCAATATCTAATTTTTATAAATTGTAGGATTTAAAAAAACACTGTTTTCATAGTCAAATGTGTTGTTACATTTCAAGACCCCTGAGGGCAGGCACCACATATGTTTGCCTGATGGGGGATATCCTGTGCCTTAAATCATGGCTGCATGATCTTTTTAAAAAGAAAATAAAAATAGAGGGACTGTTGAGTGCTTCCCACAACCCTGGCCCAATCCATCTCAAGATGAATAGTTTGTTGAATGACAAAAAATCAATGATCAGCTTATTAGGTATATAATCAATAACTTGGTACCTATCTGGTGTAGTACTTAAGAATGTTTTACCTTCTCCCTCTGAGATGCGTTAACATTCTCCTGCAATCTTACTCTATTAGTAGAAGAATAACTTTGTTTTTTTTATTTTAAAATGATTATAACTTTGTACCAGTGGAGTCTGACTTAATGAATTTTTGTGATTCAAACAGAGTTATTTTAACTTGTTGGTCCTTCTATAGTTTCTTTTTCTCTCTCTTTTTTTTTTTTGAGACAGAGTCTTGCTCTGTTGCTAGGCTGGATTGCAGTGGCACAATCTCGGCTCACTGAAACCTCCACTTCCTGGGTTCAAGTGATTATTCTGCTTCAGCCTCCTGAGTAGCTGGGACTACAGGCTCGTGTCACCACACCCAGCTAATTTTTGTAATTTTAGTAGAGATGGGATTTTGTCTTGTTGGCCAGGATGGTCTTGATCTCCTGACTTCGTGATCTGCCTGCCTTGGCCTCCCAAAGTTGTAGGATTATAGGTGTTGCCAGCGTGCCCAGCTGGTACTTCTATATGTTCCTAAAGAGAATAAACATAATCATAATAATTAACAAAACCACTTATTACTTTCTTCCCATTGGCCCAAAAAAGCAACTAGAGACACACTCTAAATTTTAAATGAGAATATCCAATCTGTCTCATGGCTTATTGGTTTTAGGAAAATGAATTTGAGTTGGTTTCATCTCTTCACGGTGACTCTGGTTTCTGATTTGAAGTAGCAGTTGATCATCAGCTTTTGTGCAGCTGCATTTGCAAAACTATTTAGAACCCCTAAGACTAGAGTTGGTTAAACGGTGCTCTGTTTTCCATTCCTCTACAGTGGAACCTAGACTCTTCCCTTGGTGGGCCCTATATTAGTCTGTTTTCACGCTGCTGATAAAGACGTACCTGAGACTGGGAAGAAAAAGAGATTTAATTGGACTTATAGTTCTACATGGCTGGGGAGGCCTGAGAATCATGGCATGGGGTGAAAAGCACTTCTTAGTGCTTGCTGCCAAGCTGCAAGACATAAGTGAGGAAGAAGCAAAAGCGGAAACCCCTGATAAACCCATCAGATCTCATGAGACTTACTCACTATCACTAGAGAAGGACCGGAAAGACTGGCCCTTACGATTCAATTACCTCCTCCCAGGTGCCTCCCAAAACACCTGGGAATTTTGGGAGCTATAATTCAAGTTGAGACTTGGGTGGGGACACGGACAAACCATATCAGTCCCTCTGCTAATAAGTTCTATTGTTTCCTTACAAAATATTTGAGTCAAGTGGCTGACAGAGAGCTTCCCATCTTGTTGTTAAATGACCTGTTGTTCACGTGCCTGTGTTTTGCTCACCTTGCTTAGATCTGCCTTGTCCATGAGAAGTCCTGCCTGGGACGCAGAGCAGTCTCCCTCCCAGGCCCCTCCCGCAATTCCCCTTACAGGGTGGCGCTCATTACTTACTAGATGGACTTCTCCGCTGCTGTGTGGGAGAACTCATGTTTCCCCAGAGTGGAGGGAGGGAGAGATACTTTCCCCCCACTACTTCTACATTCTTTTTCCATTGTGCTTTTTTTTTTTTTTTTTTCATGGGAGAAGACTGTTCCAGTGATGTCAAGGAGATATGCTGCTGGCGTTAGCACCTGGAACTGCCATTACTGGGTTAATTGGAGTCACGGTCAAGTTCTGGTTAAGAATGCCAAGAGATTGGCCGGGCGCGGTGGCTCACGCCTGTAATCCCAGCACTTTGGGAGGCCGAGACGGGTGGATCACGAGGTCAGGAGATGGAGACCATCCTGGCTAACACGGTGAAACCCCGTCTCTACTAAAAATACAAAGAACTAGCCGGGCGAGGTGGCAGGCGCCTGTAGTCCCAGCTACTCGGGAGGCTGAGGCAGGAGAATGGCGTGAACCCGGGAGGTGGAGCTTGCAGTGAGCTGAGATCCGGCCACTGCACTCCAGTCCGGGCGACAGAGCGAGACTCCGCCTCAAAAACAAAAAACAAAAAACAAGTCGTGTTCAGCTGGGCGTGGTGGCTCACGCCTGTAATCCCAGCACTTTGGGAGGCCAAGGTGGGTGGATCACGAGGTCAGGAGATCCAGACCATCCTGGCTAACACGGTGAAACCCCGTCTCTACTAAAAATACAAAAAGTTAGCCCGGCGAGGTGGCGGGCGCCTGTAGTCCCAGTTACTCCGGAGGCTGAGGCAGGAGAATGGTGTGAACCCAGGGGCGGAGCTTGCAGTGAGCCGAGATTGCACCACTGCCCTCCAGCCTGGGAGACAGAGCGAGACTCCGTCTCAAGAAAAAAAAAGAAGTCGTGTTCTAGCACAGCCACGTTCTTATAATTTTAACTGTATTTCAGAAAGCCATCTGTACAGAAAATATTCTCCTATAAACATATAATTGCTAAGGTAATCTTTGACATAGGTTAGAAATCCCGAGAACTTTACCCTGAAAGGACTAAGTTTCTAACATTTATAGAAAGGTAAACTGAATGGGGACAATGACCATGAGGTTCTATGCAGATCATTGGCCTGGAGGATTTTTATAACTTTTCTCCTGTTTTATATTTATGCTATTAATATAATACACTGGTTGAAATCAGGGAACTTGGAGGGATAAACAGCTCTGTTTTCTGTGAACTGTAGGTAGCTAGGTAGCTGCTTCTGCTGGAGAGAGGAGCAAGGAATAGAACGAGACACCTGCAAGTGTGTCTTACACAAAGCTGGCCACGTGTCCAGAGCCATGACAAGCCAGGGGACTGTGACAGTAAAAGACAATGGTTCCAGCCAAGTTGGTCCCATTCAAGGCTAGGCAGAGGATGAGGGCTGCATGAACGGTGACTCACAAACTTCCCATGGCTTCCATTTCCCTCCCCACCTTGGCCCTGTGTGAGACCCCGTGACTTCACGTCCACACTGAGAACTCCAAGTGCCCCAGGCTCCCTATCCACCTCTATTTTGTCTCCACTCCACTCCATGCCATGCAGCCTGCAGCAACTCCTTCATTCCCCTCCACACAGCATCAGTAGCAGAATTCACAATCTCTGCGCTGAGTCAGCTCCTTCTCATGACACCATCTGTCACTTTGTGACTCCAGGCTCGTACGTCTCCTTCCTCTGCTGTGCCTCTCCCTGTTGCTGAGTTGCTAAATCCTGGAAACTGATTCATTGATGCTGCCTTCGTTGGTGCTGCAGCGGCTTCACTGATGTTGCCACCCAGCTCCTCCTTCCCTCCATCTCTCTCCACGCCTCTCTCAGCTCCTTTAGTGATACTCCTCTGTATCACTAAAGAAAATAGGAATGTTTTCTTTACCATCTGTCTGTCTCCTGGCCTTGCCCTTCTCTTTTTCCTGCACACAACTCCCTGCCTGGTCACCCTGAGCTTGGCTTTGATCATGAGAGTCCTCTGGTCAAAAATCTTCACTGGCTTCTCTTGGTTGCCCACTGAGTGAAGCCGCCTCTCCGTCAGAGACCCACTCATAGAGTTCATGACTTGGCCCAAATTACCTTTCTAGCCCCAAACTCCAGCCAACTGTACTGTCCGAGGCACTTGAACATCGTGGGGTCCCTGCTGAACCGCCCTTTCTCCTTGACCCGGTTCATCTGTTGCAATCCCATCTTCTAGGGCTTAAAGGAGCAATTCACAGAAGCTGCATTCACCCCCCTGAAACTCTGAAAATGACTCCACACCTTCTGATTTCTACACAACTTTGTATCTTCTTACAAACTGTATTAGACCTGTGTAGGATTATATTTATGTGGGATTATGTCTTATTTACCACTAGATTATAATTTCCTTATTTTCTCAATGTCATTTCTACTGCACTGGGCCATCAAGCATGCTTTTAACGGATTGAAGGCCTGAGTGAATGAAGGAATGAAGTTCCAACTTGTCCCCCTTAAAGAATAATTTTTCTAAACATTACAACATAGATATATTTAAATATAATAATTATATCAGTGCTAGTTAATGTTGATGTTCAGACATTTAAATAGTTTCACCAATAAAGAAAAAAACAGAAAAAAAATTTTTTGCACTTAATACTAGTTACATCTAGGAAACACTGGGCATATTGGATCGTAAGGCTGCTATTTTCCAAAACCTTTTTATAAATGCCTCCAGAGCTACTGTATCATCAGGGTTCTCTAGAGGGACAGAATAGGATATATAGATATATATTTATAATATATGTTACATTTATATTATAAATATATAATGTGTATTATATATTTATAATACATTCTTATTATTTATAAATATATATATAGGAGCTTATTAAGTATTAACGCACATGATCACAAGGCCCCACAATAGGCTGTCTGCAAGCTGAGGAGCAAGGACAGCCAGTCCAGGTCTCAAAACTGAAGAACCTGGAGTCTGATGCTCAAGGGCAGGAAGCATCCAGCACAGAGAAAGATGTAGGCTGGGAGGCTAGGCCAGTCTCTCCCTTTCACGTTTTTCTGCCTGCTTTATATTCACTGGCAGCTGATTAGATGGTGCCCACCAGGGTTAAGGGTGGGTCTGCCTTCCCAGCCCACTGACTCAAAAGTTAATCTCCTTTGGCAACACCCTCACAGGCGCACCCAGGATCAATGCTTTGCACCCTTCAATCCAATCAAGGGGATGCTCAGTACTAACCATCACAGCCACGTTATGAATCATACAAGAAGGTTTAATTATTTTAACTCAGTTTCATTTTATAATTAAAAAAATCGTGTCCCTTGTCTTGATTACACATCTTGTCACTGAGAGTTGCATCGGAATGCTTTTTATTTATTTATTTATTTTGAGATGGGGTCTTATTCTGTCACGCAGGCTGGAGTGCAGTGGTATGATCTCGGCTCACTGTAGCCTCAGCCTCCCAGGCTCAAGTGATCCTAGTGCCTCAGTCTCCTGAGTAGCTGGGACCACAGATGCACACCACCATGTCTGGCTAAGTTTTGGATTTTGGGTAGAAACTGGGTCTCCCTATGTTACCCAGGCTGGTTTTGAACTCCTGAGCTCAAGTGATCTGCCTGCCTTGGCCTCCCAAAGTGTTGGGTTTACAGGTGTGAGCCACCGTACCCGGCCTTGAATGACTTTTGGATGTTTCTCAAACAAGATTTGCTTCTATTGAGGCTACAAAATTCTGTGTTGCAGGCCGTGAAGGTGAATCCAAGGGGGAAACAGGACAGCAGCACCATTGGAAGAGATGCTCAGTGTCTCGGGGGAGTGGCTCTGGCCTCACAAGTTAGGATCTGGTTGAGTTGAGTCTCTACTTACCAGCAAGGATGATCCTGAAACGAAAGAGCCAACAGAAACAGGATTCCTGCATTTGTGTTTAGTAGAACTCTGAGGAATGAGCACACGCGTGTGGGCAGAGGCCAGGTTGTGTTGCAGGCATAAACAAGCCACGGCAAAGTTTATTTCTTGCTTCCCCAGTGTCTGTGGAGGTCAAGGCTGCTCTCCAGAACAGCTGCCCTTGAAGGGCATAGTGGCACAGCCTGGCCTGATCCTGTGGCTCCATCGTCTTAACCTTCAACAGCAGCCTCTACTGTCCCCATGCCAGGAGAGAGAAGGCCTGAGGCCTGGCCTCCTGGAAATCATGTGGGTTGGGGCCACAGCCCCACCAACACCGTAGGGCTGGCCATGGAGTGTATAGGAGCCCAGAAGAAAAGGACAAGGGAATGTTGGTGAGTACTGATGACTTCCACCACTCGTGAGAGACAAGCATAAGGAGTCACTTATATCTTTCAGTTAAATGAGTACTCACTGAGCCAATACTTAATGTTTACCACTTTTTTTTAGCCTAGGTAGTTGGTGAGGGTGGAGAGGGGATGGTACGTAAAACAGTCCCCATCCTCTTAAGTGTTGAGAGCTTTCTGCAAAAGCAAGAGACTTGAGATAATTTAACAGCAATGAAAAGCCTCCTGTGACAACTTTCCTAATTTTACTTTTCAGACAATTTTTTGGGACAGGAGTCAGGAGGAGAGATGGGCGGTCCAGGCAGAACAGTCTGAGCAAACGTGGAAGGGAGGATGGGAGTCCTCACTGAGGAGGAGGGGCCAGCAGAGAGGAAGGGAGAGAGACAGAGGAAGAGGTCGGGGAGAAAAATAGAGGTCAGATTTTTTTTTTTCTTTTTTTTTTTTGAGATGGAGTCTCCCTCTGTCACCCAGGCTGGAGTGCAGTGGTGTGATCTCGGCTCACTGCAAGCTCCGCCTCCTGAGTTCACGCCATTCTCCTGCTTCAGCCTCCCCAGCAGCTGGGACTACAGGCACATGCCGCCACGCCCGGTTAATTTTTTTGTATTTTTGGTAGAGACGGGGTTTCACCGTGTTAGCCAGGATGGTCTTGATCTCCTGACCTTGTGATCTGCCTGCCTCGGCCTCCCAAAGTGCTAGGTTACAGATGTGAGCCACCGTGCCCGGCCAGAGGTCAGATTTTTCTAGAGAAGCTGCGGTCTTGGGAGGAAAGGCATTGGAGTTAGGATGCATGGGTTTGAATTCTCACTCTGGTTTTCCCACTTGCTGCTCTGGGACATCAGTTAAATCGATTCGCCCCTTTGGGTCTCAGTCCATTTCTTTGTAAAATGGGTGGTAGGCATTGCACTCATCCCAAGGCTTGTTCAGAGGCCTAAATAACATAATACATTCCAAGCATTAGAACAGTGCCTGACATAGTACAAAACTCTCAGTAAATGTGAGCCCTGTCATTCTAGAAAGGGTGGTTTAGGAGGGGCAAGTGTGAAAACTGCAGAGTGCAGGAGAGTTTGGGCTTTATTCAAGATAGAAGGGAGACCTTGATCTAAAGGATATTTCCCAGCATCTGCATAAAATCTGTATTATAAGGTAAACCTCCATCTTCTCTTCCATATGCTAGCTTTACACTTCAGCTCTCTCAATCTTATCCGCAATAATGAATGCAACTTGTGCAGACAGAAATTGCATGGCAACATCCCTCTTGTGAGCAATTCATTCCCTGTTGCCCAGGTCGGTTTTTGCTTCTCAGCCAGCCAGCTGTTGCCTGCGGGCTCCTTCCTCCATTCGACAGTTTCCTAACACATTTTTCTGCTCAGATCACTCAGGGTGGACATAAGGAAATATAATACAAAACTCCTGCTCTCAAGGAACTTACCAAATAGTCATATCAAACCTCGGCTTTTCCAAGTCCATTTTTGGAAACTTTTGTTTCAATGGAATGAGAAAAAGTAAAAATAGCCCAAGCAGACATTTCAAAGCCATCTTAAATTGTGCTTCTCTCATTTTTTCTTCTTATGTTGGGAGTATCTTTAGCTTCTATAGAGGGACAAATAAAAGTAAATTCCTCGCAGCCATTAATTCTATTTATGCTCAACAGTACATTATGTTTTTAAAGAAATAGCTTGGGAAGCTGAAAGAGTCTTTTTTTTTGTGGAAATCCAACTCTTTTTTTGTGGTTATTGCTGTCTTTCTGTACATTCCAACGTCAGCTCAGTGAGCATGGAAGACGGACCTGCACCCTCACAGGGCCTCCTCTGGGAGGACGTGCTCGGCCCCTGCATCAAATCCCAGACCCGGGCCCTGCCATCCTGCCTTTTCCCCTCTCCCTGGTAGTTTTCTCACAAAAATTACAGGGCTTAGGCCTCTGACAGATAATTTGCCTGGGAAGCCCAGCAAGTCAGCAGGCAAAGATGCATACATCTCTGTTGATGCAGCTTTGACAAATGACATTCCCCTGTAACCCCGAGTCTGCACAGCAAAGGTGGCACACTCCCCTCCTAACAGCACCGCCTACCATTTGCTGTGTGCATTTGACAGGGATTTAAAGGATCATCACTCTGTTTTCTCATGAAAAGAAGTTTTTTTTTTTTTTTTTCCTGTTATTCAATGATCATGATTTGAGACAGCAAAATATAAAACATCAAGTCACCCTATCGAATAAACACATTTCTAATTAAAAATAGTGGAGAGAGGGGATCAATGCTGACTGGATGAGGGGATCAAGGATACGAGACCCATCTGTTATTGCTTGGACCTCACTTTGAGGGAGTCATAAAAGGCGAGCTGTGCAGACGGAAACTCCACTTGGCCCCTCCTCCTGTGGGCAATTAGCATTTTGTGTCCATGTTAGTTTCCATGGATCTATGTCCTCTTCAGGGCACAGTGGAGAAAACAGGGTGGTTGAATTACAGGGTCTTTTCTCTACTATACATCAGAGCAGGAGAGACGAAGACAGGCAGGTCCGGTCTCTTACTCATGGTTGTAGTTCTTTGGTTGGTACAGCTACCATCTTGGGACTTTCCCTCCCAACACCTCCTTTTGTAGAGATGGGATCCTACAAGGGGCTGGGGACATCAAAGTTCCTTCTCATTCATTCACGCCTTTATATTTACAACCACATGTTCCATATGACAGCTGCCTCCCATGGCTATTCAATGCCTACCGTGTGCCACAGATGTGGCGTTTCTCATTTACTTCCCATCCCAGTCCTAAGAGAGAGGAGTGAAAGCCAGCGTGGAGTAGGTGTAGTGAGTGCTTTGGAAGATCTTACCTGATGTTTGAAATAACCACAAGAGGTAAAGCTATCATTCTCATCGTGTCTTATAGTGGAGGAGACGGAGGCTCAGCAAGATTAAGCAACTTGACCAAAGTCTCATAGCTAGTAAATTAGAAAACTAGAATTTTAACCCGTACTTGAGGGACCCCAAGTCCCTCAAGTGATCAAATGATCCTCCCACTGCTCCTGTGGCTGTTCATCTCTGACACCAATGATCGTGGCATTGTTTTCTCCTGCAGTGCAGAGAGATTCTACAAGTGTTCTGCAGGACTCAGAGTTCCGTATAACAAGGTAAGCATTAGGTCAGGCCATGGTGGTTCATGCCTATAATCTGAGCGCTTTGGGAGGCTGAGGTGGGAAGATCACTTGAGGCCAGGAGTTTGAGACCAGGTCGGGGAACAAAGGGAGATCTCATTTCTACAAAAAAAAAAAAAAAAGTTTAAAAATAATTAGCTGGGTGTAGCTGTGCACGTCTGTGTTCTCAGATGCTCACAAGTCTGAGACCAGAGAGTTACTTGAGCCCAGAAGTTTGAGACCAGCTTGGGGAATAAAGGGAGAGCTCTAAAAATAAATAAATAAATAAATAAATAGTTTAAAAATAATTAGCTGGGCATAGTTGTGCACGACTGTGTTCTCAGATGCTCACAAGGCCGAGGCCAGAGGGTTGCTTGAGCCCAAGGGTGTCAAGAGTGCAGTGAACTGTGATTGTTCTACTGCACTCCATCCTGGGCAACAGAGCAAGATCCTGTCTCAAAAACAGAAAAAAAAAAAAAAAAAAAAAGAATGTAAGCTTTAGAACGTCTTCTATACCTTTACCTCGCTTATTCTTTTATTACCAATTTTATGACAGTTGATTGCTTTATCTTCATAATTTTACAATTATTCTCTATTTCAGTGTATACTCTCATTTGCTGAAAGGATTGTCTCAATTAAGCAAAGAAATAATATGCTTAAAGGAGATGACATATCAAAGATTTTGCAATTAGTATCCAAAGTGTTTATAATTTAGATTATACTTTATTTTTTTGAGACGGAGTTTCACTCTGTTGCCAGGTGGAGTGCACTGGCTTAATCTCGGCTGGCTGCAACCTTCGGCTCCAAGTTCAAGTGATTCTCCCTGCCTTAGCCTCCCAAGTAGCTGGGACTACAGGCATGTGCCACCACACTTAGCTAATTTTTGTATTTTTAGTAGAAACGGGGCTTCATCATGTTGGCCAGGGTGGTCTCGATCTCTTGACCTCGTGATCTGCCCACCTCAGCCCCCCCCAAAGTGGTGGGATTACAGGCGTGAGCCGCCATGCCCAACCTGTAATTTAGATTATACTTTTCGATTGATTAAAAATACTCAGAAAAAAAAAATTCAGAGAAGGCCAGGCGCAGTGGCTCACGCTTGTGACCCCAGCACTTTGAGAGGCCCGAGGTGGGCACATCATGAGGTCAGGTGACGGAAACCATCTTGGCCAACATGGTGAAACCCTCTCTCTACTAAAAATACAAAAATGAGCTGGGCGTGGTGGCGTGTGCCTGTAATCCCAGCTATTCAGGAGAATTGCTTGAACCCAGGAGGTGGAGGTTGCAGTAAGCCGAGATCGCGCCACTGCACTCCAGCCTGGCAACATAGCGAGACTCCATCTCCAAAAAAAAAGGACTACATTGACAGATACTTGACATATAAAAACAACAAGAAACTTGAATGCGGCTGGGCACGGGTGGCTCATGCCTGTAATCACTTTGGGAGGCCAAGATAGGTGGATCACCTGAGGTCAGGAGTTCAAGGCCAGCCTGGCCAAGATGGTGAAACCCCGTTTCTACAAAAAATACAAAAATTAGCCAGATGTGGTGGCATGTGCCTATGATCCCAGCTACTTGAAAGGCTGAGGCAAGACAATTGTTTAAACCCAGGAGTCAGAGGTTGCAGTGGGCTATCACACCACTGCACTCCAGCCTGAGCAACAGAGCAAGACCTTGCCTCAAAAAACAAAACAAAACAAAACAAAAAAAATTAACAGCATTCAACATTTCCTTTTTTTTGCTTAATGATAATCAGTTCAATCATTGTTAAGACGAACTCCGTAGGTAGTTATCTCCCCATGTTGAACTTCCACAGCATCTGTTTCATTGCCTTACTCCCGTGTCTGTGACATAATGGGATGGCCGTGGCAAGGGAGGGGACAGAGTGAGGGGACAGACCTTACCGATCTCTGCAGCACCTGTTACTTCCCACCCTTATTGTCCAACCTAAAAGGGGGGGGTGTGACCTTCATCAGAGGCTGCCTCCTAACTCACATGCTCCCGCCTGCCCTCTTCATTTACGGTTTTGTCCCATCCTTCCACTCTCCACTGCAAGGAGCTCCCACGCAGGTGTGCAAATATCTGAGCCCAGGACCACTGGCGAAGGGGTTGGGATTCAGACTGCCTCAGAGCGAGCATCCTCATTTCCCTAGAAAGTGCATGAAGACCAGCAAAGGCTTGCCAGAGCTCTCACACACCTCTACTTCATCTTTGCCAACAAGCCAGCAAGCAGAGACGCACTTGTCTTTACTGATGCGGGTTTAAGTAATGAACAGATACCCCATCTTGCTGGTGTCTCTGGAATTGGTGGGTTCTTGATCAGTCTCACTGACTTCAAGAATGAAGCTGCAGACCCTGGCAGTGAGTGTTACAGTTCTTAAAGATGGTGTATCCACAGTTTGTTCTTTCAGATGTGTCTGGAGCTTCTTTCTTCTGGTGAATTCGTGGTCTCCCGATTGGCGGTGAAGCTGTAGACCTTCATGGTGAGTGTTATAGCTCTTAAAAGCAGCTTGTCTGGAGTTATTCATGTTTCCCGGTAGGTTCATGGTCTTGTTGACTTGAGGAATGAAAGTACAGACTTTGACAGTGAGTATTACAGGTCTTAAAGTAACTGTGGACCCAAAGAGCAAGCAGCAGCAAGATTTATTGCAGAGAGCAAAAGAAAAAAGCTGCCACAGCACACAAGCTAGCCAAGCTGATTACTGCTGGTGGGGAGGGGGGGGTGGGGGGCAGCCTGCTTTTATTACCTTATCTGACCCCACCCACACCCTACTGATTGGTCCATTTTACAGAGTGCTGATTGGTGCATTTACAATCCTCTAAACATAAAAGTTCTCCAAGTCCCCACTAGGTTAGCTAGATACAGAGTACTGATTGGTGTATTTACAAACCCAGAGCTAAACACAGAGCGCTGATTGGTGTATTTACAATCCCTCAGCCAGACATAAAAGCTCTCCAAGTCTCTACCAGACTCAGGAATCCAGCTGGCCTCACCCAGTGAAACCCCGCACAGGGGCTGCAGGCCGAGCTGCCTGCGGGTCCCCAGCCGCGCCTGCACTCCTCAGCCCACCCGCGCAACAGAGGAGGGGGTGGTGCCCGTCAGGGAGGCTCAGGCCCTGCGGGGGCCCACGGCAGAGAGCCGGGTTTGGGCATGGTGGGTTGCAGGTCCTGAGTCCTGCCCCGCGGGGAGGCAGCTGAGGCCTGGCGAGAATTTGAGCACAGCGCCGGCGGTGCTGGGGGACCCGGCGCAACCTCCGCAGCTGCTGGTCCGGGTGCTAAGCCCCTCACTGCCGTGGGCCGGCTCCGGCTGGCCACTCCGAGTGTGCGGCCCGCCCAGCCTGCGCCCGCCGGAAATCGAGCTGGCCTGTGAGCGCCGCCCGCAGCCGCGGTTGCCGCCGGCGCCTCTCCCTCCACACCTCCCCGTGAGCACAGGGAGCCGGCTCTGGCCTTGGCCAGTCCAGAGAGGGGCTACCACAGTGCAGTGGCGGGCTGAAGGGCACCTCAAGTGCCACCAGAGTGGACGCCGAGGCCAAGGAGACGATGAGAGCGAGGGCTGCTGGCAGGTTGTCACCTCTCACTGGGGTCCTGGTAAGAGGCCACTTACTGGCTAGAAATGGTCCAACCCAGTATCTCAGTTTCAGATTTTGTGAGTAACCAGGTTCCTTTCAATACTTAATGAAAGTATGCAGGGCCGATTTCCCCATCACAGCAGCAGCCGGCTCTGGCTGAGTCCAGTGAGGGGCACTGGCCTGCCCAGGGTGCAGATGCTGTTGTGCCAACCCTGGGTTCTCCCTCGCCAGTGCAGAGGCTCCCTTTCTCTGTCCCTCAGGTCCTAGCATGTTAGGTCGCCTCTCATACAACCACACTCCTCTCTCTCATTGTCTTATTTTCTATTTTAAAAATCCATTTATTTTTCTTAGTTTCTTAGTTTCTCCCTTTGATGCCTGCAGTAATCACAGTTTCCAACCTGCCCAGGAAGGAGCGCATTCTCTTCCGGCCTCAGTTTTCTTTCTTTTTGGGGATTCCGCATTTTCTCCCTGTTTTGCATCCATGTGCACAAGGGCGTCCCCATGTAACTTTATCACTGCCTTATGACTCCTGGATTTTCATAACAACACTTGCAAATATTGCTGATTCTTTCAAGAATTACTAAAATTTACCCTCTAGTAGAAAGATTGACAAGGACTGAGTAACAAAAATGTTACAGCGGTTTGGAGACTGAAAGGTTTACCAGTCACTTTGCTGTGAGCCCATGGGGTAACTTCTGCCATGGACTGGGAAGTAGAAAATAACCTGTCAGGGGCCTGACTTTTGGAACGGTGGTCCGGAAGAGTGCCAAGAGAGATGAACTAGTGTCAGTAAACTTCTCCTGTAAAAGGCCAGAGAGTGACTATTTTGCAACTGCGAAACTCTAGTACTGTTGCATGAAAGCAGCCATATACATGATCTAGAAAAGTGGGCATGGCTCTGTTCCAATAAAACTTTTGTTAAATTAACTTAAATGTGGCCTGAGGCTGCCGGAGCATCTTGAGTCCTTAGGTAGTGAACTTTGACCTTAGTGTATAAACAAGCCTAATTTAGGAGCATAACCAACAGCTGACTTTCAGCCAATCACAAACAGCCGCCTTATCACACCATGCTTATATAAGGCAGATGCCTGCCTGTAGCCAGTCAGGTGATTTCTCTACTTTGTCTCTGTGTCCGGCCTGCAAAAGCCCTCGGCTCATATGAATGACCGCAGATCTCAGAACCGCCACTGGTTTCGGATGCTTCCTGATTCATAAAGCATTCTTTACTCAAACTCGTTAAATTCAATGTGACTAAAGTTTTTCTTTTAATGCCTTATTTGGAAAAACAGGTAATGGGTTGGAATTGACCCATGGGCAGTTTCCAGACTCCTGATCTAGACTAAGGGCCTGTTCTTACACAATGGAAACGAAGGTCCAGAGATGAGAAATGAATCATTTAGAGTCAGAGAGTTTATATTTGAAAGAGGTAAAACTGAGTCTCCCTGGAGCAGGAGATAATGTATGATGAAGTGTGGCTGTGAGGGCTCACACTTGGGGTAAGAGGGAGTGGGTGAATATTTCAAGTCTGACTGATGGTACTGCCAGAGGTTGCAATTGCACCATGTAATGGGAGACTCGTCTAACTCGTGGGGCTGAGAGCACTTATGAAATGCAAAACACATGATACTTGGTATCAGAGAGTCTAGAAGGAATTAACAACAGAACAGAGGTGTTTTAAACATGGAGTTGCTGTTTTCAGTAGAATACAAACAGTAGGCTTATAATTATGGATACAGCTTCAACTAAGACTTGGTTTTAGTGTCTCAGCTGTTTGCCAGTGCCATAAAACACATGACATTACAAAAAGGAAAGAGTAAGGAGCTGCACTACTTTAGTTGAAGGGTTAATGGGAACAAAATTAATAGTGACATTAGCATGAAGGTTCACACATTGGAAAAAAAGGAGTAGAAATAAAATAAATCAGTGCCTATGGGAAGAGGAGAAAAGTCTCTCCTATATTCATTAAATTATTTAACAAATATTATTGAAAGGTTTCTAGCTGCAGGCACCGTTCTAGGTCCTGGACATGGTGATGACTAAGATGTACAAGACCTCCTTTACCCTCCAAATGGATCCAACCTAGGTCATTGAGAATGTGTGTGCGGCTGCTGTTACATCTTCAGTGTGAAATCATCCGTGGTTCTCTTGCATATTAGCTCACTGTTCTTGCATTTGAGCCAGAACAGGGCCAGGAAACCTGGTCCATAGCTGGTGATAGAACCTGCAGGATTTCCAAGAGAATGAGTGGAGTGCAGATGGATGGTGGTAAGTTATTTTGCAGGTGAGACTAGGCCTTGTGGGTAAAGAGAGTGAGAGATAAACTCAGTGAAAACGTTTTCCCCATGGGAGATGAGAGGTCCAGCACCCAGAGTTGGAACTTGATTTGAGTGAAGACTTGGCATTAAGTGCAGATGTTTAGAGCTATAAGACTGTATTAACACCTGTAGTTGAGGTGGTGGATATCTTGGGAAAGGATGAATAAGACCAGGTTGTTGCATAGAGACAGGACCTCTTTAATTCTTCATTTAAAAAAATTTTGGGGTGGGGGACACTGTGGTGGTTAGTGGTTAGATATAGAGGAAGGGAAGATTTAGAAGAGATGTAGGAGCTGCTGGAATGTAGTGAGAAAGAGAATAATAGTGAGAGTTGTGGTCAGAGATATAGGCAGTGGCCAACAGTTCATGAGAGGACTTGTAGGCCGTGGTGAGGACCTCCTAATACCCGCTTGTAAGTGCAAATTGAGCAACCCAGGAAAATTAATGGGTTAAAAAGTACCCACTCTTAAGAGATTTGAAAACATGTATTTATACCAAGACTTGCTATGAATGTTCACAGCAGTATGATTATTCATAATATTCCCAACGTGAAAACAACCCAAATGTCTGTCAGCTGAGGCATGAATAAACAAAATATGGCATATTCATACAATGGAATATTATTTATCCATAAAAAGAATGAAATTCTGACTCATGCAACAACACAGATGAACTTTTGAAACATTATACTGAGTGAAAGAAAGCAGACACAAGGTTAATACAGGTTTAGTGTCCCTTATGTGAAATTCTTGGGATCTGAAATATTTCGGATTTCAAATCTTTTGGATTTTGGAACATTTACAAATATATAATGAGATATCTTGGAGATGGGACCCAAGTCTAAACATGAAATTCATTCAAGTTTCATGTGCGCTTTATACAGAGAGCCCAAAGGTAATTTTAAACAATATATATATTTTTAAACTTAATTCTTTATTAATTTTTTTACGGTTCTTTTTATAGTTAGGCTGTATCCCATTGGGAATGCCTGTCAAATTCCTGTGTTTTTAACTTATTTGGAATGGTTCTTTTTTGGTAGTTATGCCACCAGCTGGATATGCATGTTCATTTGTTTCCTTTTATTTGATTTCATAGTTTTTATTTTATTTATTTATTTTTATTTCAATAGCTTTAGTGGATATAAGTGGTTTCTGGTTGCATAAATGAATTGTACAGTGATGAAGCCTGGGCTTTTAGTGTACCTGTTACCCAAATAGTGTACACTGCACCCAACTGGTAATTTTTCATCCTTCACTTCCCTTCCACCCTCCCCACTTCTGAGTCTCCAGTGTCCATTATATCACTCTGTATGCCTCTGTGTACCCATATCTTAGCTCTTACTTATGAGAATGTGCAGTATTTGATTTTCCATTCCTGAGTTACTTCTCTTAGGATAATGGTCTCCAGTTCCATCAAAGTTGCTGCAAAAGACATTACTTCAGTCTTTTTTATGGCTGAGTAATATTTCACGATATCTATCTATATATCTACATATATGTACATACAACATTTTCTTTATTCATTCATTAGTTGGTGGATACTTAGGTGATTCCTTATCTTTGCAATCGTGAATTGCACTGCAATAAACATACAACTGCAGGTGTCTTTTTGATATAATGACTTTTTCTTTGGGTATATACCCAGTAGTGGAATTGTCAGATTGAAGAGTAGTTCTATTTTGGTTCTTTGATAAATCTCCATACTATTTTCCATAGAGGTTGTAGTAATTTACATTTCCACCAGCAGTGTACAAGCATTTCCTTTTCACCACATCCATGCCAATATCTATTATTTTTTGACTTTTTAATAATGGCCATTCTGACAGGGTAAGTTTGCATCTCAGTGTGGTTTTAATTTGCATTTCCCTGATGATTAGTGATGTTGAGCATTTTTTCATATGTTTGTTGACCATTTGTGTGTGTGTGTCTTCTTTTGGAAAATATCTGTTCATGTAATTTGCACACTTTTTAATGGGATTATTTGCTTTTTCTTGCTGATTTGAGTCCCTTGTAGATTCTTGATGTTAGATTTTTATTGGATGTATAGTTTGTGAATATTTTCTCTCATCTATAAATTATCTATTTACTCTGTTGATTTTTTTTTTTTTGCTATGCAGAAGCTTCTTAGTTTAATTAAGTTCCATTTATTTATTTTAGTTCTTGTTGCATTTGCTTTTGGGGTCTTAGTCATGTTCTTAATAATTTTGTGCATGAAACAATGTTTGTGTACATGAGGTCAAGTGTAAAATTCTCCCCTTGTGGCATCATGTTGACATTTATAAGTTTTGGAGTTTAGAGTATTTTGGATTTTGGATTAGGGATGCTCAACTTGTGTATTGTATGATTCCATTTACATGAGATATCCACAATAAATAAATCCATAGACACAGAAAGTAAAGCAGTGGCTGCCAGAGGCTGCAGAGAGGAAGAAAGGGGAATGACTGCTAAGAAGTATAGAGGTTCTTTTTGGGCCAAAGAAAATGGTTTGGAATGAAATAGTGATGTTGTTTGTATTAATACAATCTCAAGAATATGTTAAAAACCCCTAAATTATACTCTTTAAGATGGTGAATTTTATGGTATGTAAATTATATCTCAACAAAACTGCATCTTCTTTAAAAGCAAAAGAATTCTAATAAATATTCCAGTTTTTCAAATTACTTTTGTTACCTTTGTATAAAAAAAGGTAACTAAATGCATCCCGGAGTGACTCTGGGAATGTATCAGCAGCTTGTAAACACAGTGTCAGTTTGTGTTCCTCATTGTCTGGTTTGTGCTTTCATTTTTATATGAAAACTTGTGACCCAAACTGATAATAAGGAATTATGTTTAAAATAGTCCCATTGGCATTTAGTTTTTTTGTTTAATAAAAGCAGAGTTTTGGTGAGTTTATTTGACCTGTTATTAAAATGGTTATATCTTTGTTGGTCCATCAGAGCAAAGGATGCTTTGATTCCCCAATGCACTCGCCACAATGCAGCAACTCAGACCTGTAGACATTTGCAGACTTCCTGGCGGAGTAAAGCATTTTCATAAAGCCTATGAAAGCCAAAGGATGATCTAGACCAGCCAGGCAGTTGATCTCCTTTGGTCAGGGGGAAGGAGGAAGCTTACATAAGTCACAGTGGTTCATTCTATGGACAAAGGAAGCACTTAGAACTCCAGTTGTGTGATACTGGAGGGTTTTTATTTTTATTTATTTATATATTTTTTAATAGTACTACTTTCTAAAAAGAAGTAAGAGTAATATTTGGGACCAAAGAGAGAGAAAGGAAGGGAAAAAACCATACAAAATTTATTTTGTGCTTCCTTTGGATCTGCTTTTTGACATAGGTTCAAGATGAATTATTAGTTTCTAGGTTGTCCTAAATATCATTTGAATATGTTTTGAAACTGATTACATAAAAAAAGAACAAAATTTAGGGAAAAAAATCATTGTGGTCCTGACATCATCACCAGACGTTAACATCTGTTGTCGTCTTTGTGCCTCTAACCACATTAAAATATTTGATGTCCCTTTAAAAGAAAAGGCCTGGGCCGGGCGCGGTGGCTCAAGCCTGTAATCCTAGCACTTTGGGAGGCCGAGACGGGCGGATCACGAGGTCAGGAGATCGAGACCATCCTGACTAACACGGTGAAACCCCGTCTCTACTAAAAACTACAAAAAACTAGCCGGGCGAGGTGGCGGCGCCTGTAGTCCCAGCTACTCGGGAGGCTGAGGCAGGAGAATGGCGTGAACCGGGAGGCGGAGCTTGCAGTGAGCTGAGATCCGGCCACTGCACTCCAGCCTGGGTGACAGCGCGAGACTCCGTCTCAAAAAAAAAAAAAAAAAAAAAAAAGAAAAGGCCTGTTCTGTGGGTTTGCTGAGGACTTTAATGACAAATACATTTCACCTTTAACCTTGAAGTAAATGAAAGTCATGCTGTTCCTTCCTCGCAGATGTCAAGTGTTCTCCATAGTGGGTTAAAGAAGACAGAGAGTTGGCAGGCAAGAGACTGAAATGTCTGCTTGTACTTGAAATGGATTTGGAATAAACATGTGCATTTTTCTACTGGAAAACGTTTTCAAAGAGAGACTACAGCATGATGCTCTCTATTTGCTATCTTTTTATCTTTTTTTTCATTTAGCTCACTTCATTGCTCTCTGTTCTAGCATCTTACCAAAGAAAACGTGTACCTAGAATTTGAACAAAGAATATTTTGTATTTTTAGCTATAATTGAACTTTACAAGTTTATTTACAAGAGTTTGTTGTAAAGTGCTTTTTGTGCATCTGCTGAGATAATCATTCAGTCATGTGGTTTTTATCTTTCATTTTGTTAAATGTGGTGTAACACATTGACTGATTTGTGTTATGTTGAACCAACCTTGCATCCCAGGGATATATCCCACCTGGTCAGGGTGTGTAATCTTTTTGATGTGCTGTTGAATTTGGTTTGCAGATATTTAATTGAGGATTTTCACATCTATGTTCATTAGAGATATTGGTCTGTAGTTTTCTGTGATGTCTTTGTCTGGCTTTGGTATCAGGGTGATGTTGCCTCATAAAACGAGTTTGGAAATGTTTTCTCTTCTATTTTTTGGAAGCATTTAGGAAGGATTGGTATTAATTATTCTTTGAATGTTTGGTAGAGTTCATCCATTAAGCCATCTGGTCCTGGACATTTCTGTGTTGGGAGGTTTTTGATTACGAATTCAATCTCCTTATTTGTTGGTCTGTTCAAACTTTGTTTCTTCTTGATTCGGTCTTGGCATATTGTATGTTTCTAGGGATTTATCCATGAGAATTTTTTTTAACAAAATAGATGTGGAAAGAACGTACTTCAACACAGTGAAGGGCACTTATGATTAACATCATAATCAATGGGGAAAAACTGAAAGCTTTTCCTCTAAGACCAGGAACAAGATAAGGATTGCCATTCTTGCCACTCCTATTCAACACATTACTGGAAGTCCTAGCTGAGCAACTAGGCAAATAAATAAATAAATAAATAAATAAATAAATACAAGGCATCTGAATTGGAAAGAAAGAAAATTACCTCTGCAGATGACATGAGCTTATATGTATACAACTCTAAAAACACCATAAGCATGTTAAAATTAATAAATGAATTCAGAAGAGTTGTAGGACACAAAACCAACATACAAAAATCAGTTACGTTCTTTATACCTGCAATGAACTATCTGAAAAAAAAATCAAACACAATCCCACTCACAATAGCATCAAAAAGAACCACATGGGTGTGAAAGATCTGTACCCTGAAAGCTACAAAATATTAATGAAAAAATTGAAGAAGATACAAATAAATGGAAAAGTATTTCCTATCACAAGTTGGAAGAACTAATATTATATACATATAACACAAAGCAATCTACAGATTCAACACAATCTCTGTCAAAATTCCAGTGGCATTTTTCACAGAAATAGAAAAAAAAAATTCTAAAATTCATGTGGAACAACAAAAGACCCCAAATAGCCAAAGCAATCATGAGAAAGAAGAACAAAGTTGGAGATACCACACTTTCTGACTTCAAATTATATTTCCAAGCTATAATAATTTAAATAGTATGGCACTGGCATAAAAATAGACATATAGGCCAATGGAACAAAATAGAGAACCCAGAAATAAACTCATGAGTATTCAGTCAACTAATGTTCAACAAGGGTGCTAAGAATATACAAGATGGAAAGGATAGTTTCTCCAGTTAACAGTGTGGAGAAAACTGAATATCCACATGCAAAGAAATGAGATTGGACCCTTATCTTACACTATACACAAAAACAAACTCAAAAGAAAGACATAGACCTGAAACTGAAACTACTAGGAAAAAAACATGGGGAAAAACCTCGTTGATATTGGTCTTGGCAATGATTTCTTGGATATGACATTGAAAGCAGAGGCCAAAAAAGCAAAAATAAACATGTGAGACTACTTCAAAATAAAAAACTTATGCACAGCAAAGAAAAATAATTTAAAAAATGGAAAGGCAGCCTACAGATTGGGAGAAAATATTTGCAACCGTATCTCTGATAAGGGTTAATATCCAAAATATATAAAGAATTCATACAACTCAATGACAAACAAACCCCAAATAATCTGATTAAAAAATGGAGAAAGAACCTAAATAGACATTTCTCCAAAGAAGGCCAACAGGTATATGAAAATGTGCTCACCTATCATCAGGGAAATGCAAATGAAAACCATGAGACATCAACTTCACACCTATTGGGGTGGCCATTATCAAAAAACAAAAGTTCACAAGTGTTAGCAAGGCTGTGGAGAAAAGGGAACCCTTGAACACTGTTGGTAGGATTGTAAATTTGTATAGCTATTATGGTAAACAGCATGGAGGTTTCCCAAATAATCAAAAATAGAACTACCTTACAATCCGATAATCCTACTTTTGAATATATACCCAAAGGAATTGAAATCAATATCTCAAAGAGATGTATGCATTCCCATGGTCATTCCAGCATTATTCACAATACTGAAGATATGAAATCAACCTAAGCATCCATTGACGAATGAATAAAGAAAATGTGGTGTATACACACACACACACACACACACACACACACACACATAATGGAATACTATTCAGCCTTAAAAAAGAAGGAAATCCTACTATTTGTAACACATGGATGAACTTGAAAAGCATGTCAAGTAAAAAAGAATACTGCATAATCTCAGTTCTATGTAGAATCTAAAAAAGTGAAATTCATAGAAGCAGAAAATAGAATGGTGGCTACCAGGGGCAGGGGTGAACTTGGGGGTGGGAGAAATTGTGGTATATACTGGTCAAAGGATACAGGTTTCAGTTTCACAGGATGAATATGTTTTAGAGACCTAATGTACAGCATGATGACTATAGTTGATAATACTGAACTCTTGAAATTTGCAAAGAGAGTGTGGATCTTGTGTTCTCACCACACACACACACACACACACACACACACACACACACAAAGGTACCTGTGTGAGGTGATGAATATTTTAATTAGTTTGACTATAGTAATTAATCATTTCACAATGTATATGTATAACAAACTTCCAATTATATTTTAGTAAAGCTGTTCTTTAAAAATAAAAAAGACATTTTTACACATTAAACTTCTTTTTCCACTGAAACTATTTGGAAGTATTATTTTGAAAATATTAAAGAATAATCAGGCTAGGTGTGGTGGCTCATGCCTGTAATCCCAGCACTTTAAGAAAGTGCCAAGGTGAGAGGATTGCTTGAGGCCAGTTCAAGGCCAGACTGGGCAACACAGCGAGACCTCATCTCTACAAAAAATAGAAAAAATAGCCAGGTATGGTGGCACACACCTGTAGTCTCAGCTCCTCAGGAAGCTGAGGCAGGAGGATTGTTTGAGCCTGGGAGGTCGAGGCTGCAGTGAGCTGTGATCATGCTGCTGCACTCTAGCCTGGGTAACAGAGTGAGACCCTGTCTCAAAAAAACAAAAAGTCATTTTTCAGCCTTTTAAATAAATACTAAAATTTCCTTAAAAAAGTTTTTCCTTTTATTCCATTTAAGGGTTTAACTGCCATGTGAACCAGGCTTAGATGATTATTATCAATTAGCCTGAGAGAATTCCTATAGTTCTGACCGTGGGATTATTCCCAAGGAGTGGCTGATTTCTGCTCGTCTCATCTTTCCTCAACACCTCCTTGTCACTAGAATAGAAAGTATTAATTATGCCACTGCTCAGTGGGCAAAGGCCTGACTGTTTTTCAGGATAATCTCAATTTTGGCGAATATTTGGGTCTATGATATTTTCGCAACTTGTATGTTGTAGGATATTAAAATTGCGCCTATGACAGCCTCCATGATGTGGAGTTGCTTTGATTGTGTTCATGACATGCACTCCAAAGGATGACTTCCATTTGGTTTTTGTTCTTACATGAAGAATGGGACTACTAATCTGGGTCCACATCAGCCTGTGTTCCAGGAGCAGGGGTTACGGGAGGTTATCCTTTTTTTTTTTGAGTTGGAGCTTCACTCGTGTTGCCCAGGCTGGAGTGCAGTGGTGCGATTCTCAGCTCACTGCAACCTCCGCCTCCCGGATTCATGAGATTATCCTGCCTCAGCCTCCTGAATAGCTGGGATTACAGGCGCCCACCAGAACGCCTGGCTATTTTTTTTGTTTGTTTTTTTTGTTTTTTAAAAATTTTTAGTAGAGACGGGGTTTCACCATGTTGGCCAGGCTGGTCTTGAATTCCTGACCTGAGGTGATCTACCTGCTTCGGCCTCCCAAAGTGCTGAAATTACAGGCATGAGCCACCGTGCCCGGCCAGGTGTGCCCAATTTAAGTCTCTCAAAGTACTTAGCTTGGCCGCCATTCCTGCCATCAGGAGAGTTATTTGTTTTCATTTGACTGTCGTCCTAACCGGCTTCTTTCTTCCAGACCCTGGATCATTCTAGGGATGGAATGGGGGCCAAAATGACACTGGGGACCTTATCACCAGCTTCTGGGTTATTAAATAAACAGTAGGGCTATAGAAAGCAGTTCAGTTTAACTATTTCTTGTTCAGGACATACTGGTGGAGTCTGTAAATGGTAAAAAATAACAAGTAGAGCCGTCTGCAATATTAAGTAGGACAAATAACTGTAATGAAGGGAGAGTTACGCTTGTGTCTCAAGAGAAATCTAGAAAAGGGCTGGAGGAGCTCAGAAGGAGAGACAGCCAGGAGTAGAGGGGGCACCGAAGTGGACTATGTGGAGAAGCAGTACCTGAGGTGAGTTTAAGCGGTGGTTGAGAAAGGGGAGAGGGATGTTGGGGAGGACTTATTCCAGGGAAAAGAGGCAAAATGAGCAAAGCATGGAGACAGGAAAAAATGACTATGTTCAGTGACTAGACTGATACCAAGTGGAGAGAGTCTTGATTGCAATATTTGAGTGACATCAGCAGTGACGTCTGGGACAGGTGATAGCACTCCTTCAAAACCCGAGGAGGCTTGGCAAGCCCACTTCCCAGGCTTCAGTTCTTATCCTCATCTGGAAGCATAAGGAGGCTTACAGAATCTTTTCTAAGGCTCAGTTCTGCTCTAAAGTTTGATGATTCATAAAGACAGGCATCAGTTCAGTGTTTGCCCAGCAGTCTCGGCAGGTAACAGGGTCTGTTGGGATGGCACAGAGTGGAGAGAAAAAGGGGAGAGTATGAGAGGGAGAGTGACTATTGCTTGGAAACTACTGGAGGTTGGAAGTGAGAGAGATGAGGATGAGCAGATTATTGGATTCCAAACCCAGTTTTCTGGACGAATGTTAATGTCATTAAGATAAAGAAGGAAAGTAGAGGCAGGGTCTTGTTTTGTGGAGAGGACGAACTTGGTCTTAGACACGATGAGTTTAAGGCATTGGCTTCAAATCCAAGTGGATACGTCCCACAAGTTGAAACAACATGCTTTGAGTGGATGTGCAGACTGGAGAGGTGACTTTGGGGATAGTGATGCTCTGAAGGCATAGAAGGATGAGGCAGAAAGGAAAATGCTCGAACCTAGAATGGGAGCAGGAAGAGTCTGGGAAGATGAGAGTGTTTGGGAGAAGAAGAAGGAAAAGTCGAGGCAGGAGGAGGAGAAGGGTATTCAACAGTGTCCTCCCCTTAAAGATGAGGGGAGCCTGGTGGTCTGGGGGAGTTGCAGAAAAGTCACCTTTAAAGGGGGATAGGGGGTCCCAGCTGGGTCTCTTCCTTTTAGACCTGGTTCAATGAAATTCAAGAAGAGCCAAGTGATAGAGAGGGGAGATCAGCGTTGTGAGACATAGGAAAAGGTACCTTTTGGAAGCGTTCCATGAGAATTGCTTGTTCTCCTTTTATAGTTTTCTTAATATCTTCCCCTCCCCCCTTTTTTTTTCTTTCTTGACATAAAGCTCAGGGGCTTTCCGGGTATCCCTGGGAGTGATGAGGGTCTCTATGATGATACATTACACCAATGCCAGACTGGAGGAGATTTCAAAGTAACAGAATCTTATTTCCCTGCCAACAGCCAGCGTTACCTAGAGTTGGAGGTCAGGTCTTGGGACAGTTGTCAATGGGAAAGAAAAAGCCTCAAACCCAGCAAGCCCCAATGCAAATGATCACAGTGTTCCAGCAGTGTTTTCTTTCCTTTCAGTCAGTCCTCAAGACTGGGGACACCACCAAAGCAGGTCAAAAGGCGAAGGTGGCAGAACCACCCGGCGCAGGCACCTAGGCCGGTCCATAGGACCCGCCACTCGGGGCCACTGGGGTGCAATGCAGGATGCCGTGGCCTTTGCTGTCCCCTGTCGCTGTGGGTCAGTCCGTGTCCCGAGGGAGGGTCACCCTCCCTGTGCCCTGCAGTGCAGTGCATGATCAGGCAGCGCTCCTGGGCTAATGGTCCCCAGGTTTGGATTTCAGGGGGTGGAAGCTTTCAGGCGAGGTGGCGTTGGCAGACAGCCCAGGTTTCTGGAATGTGTCGCTCTGCCCGGTGGGCTAGCAGTTTGGCGGATCAGGTTCCGGCTGGTGAACACAGGAGAACAATAGGCATGTGGTTCCTGGACTAATTAGCTGTGTGGCTCTTCTCCTGGCTGTGCCCTTGGCTGGGCCTCCAGTCCTGCTGTCACTGCCTCTGGGGTCGGGCTTGAACACTTGCTGGCTGGGGGAGCCCTGCAGGGAAAATGAGGCATTAGGGGACTGAAGTCTGCCAGCAGGGATTGGGCTTGTGATTACATCCCACGGGTGGCCCCCTGGTGACATTAGATCAGGAGCTGCCCTGTGTAGAGAGCTGGTGTTTCTTGGGACACAGCAGTGGCTTGCGAATGGCTGTGGCCACAGAGGCTGCAGTGAGCATGTTTCATTTTGCCACACAGGGAAATGCTCTTCCCACACCAGGTGGCTTCCGTGAGTCTAAATATTTCAGTGGGAGGCAGGTAAGCTGAATTGAGGGCCAGGGTGGGGAAGGCTTCAAGGCTCATGGAACATCAGCTGAATTCTTGGGAGAATGTCATGTCTGGATTCTGTGGAATCTTACCTTTGGGAGAGTCAAAAAAAAGTCTTAAATATTTGAAGGGATTTTTCATTCAGGATCATCTGATCCAGCTCAGGACAATTCAGATTTACATAAAGTTAAGTTACGAAAACAGTTACAAAATCTTTAAATGGCTTTCCCAGTGGCTGTGAAACATAAGGAGAGGTTGAACTGAGGTCTTTTGGGGTATTTTTCACATAGTCTGAAAAATGAGGGGCATCCTCATTCTCATCTTCAAAAACTTTTCTTTCTCAGATCGGGAGCACCGGGAAAACCTGAGAAGGTGGGAATGGAAGGGAGTGTTTCTTAGTTGCTCCTGAATCCAGAACCTGACCCCTTCCTGGGTGGCACTCTCCCACCTGTTCCCATGGCAGTTTTTTCACCGTCTCTCATAAAGGGGCTCCCTCAAGATTTGAGAGTTAGACCCTGCTTTAGACAAATCCAGTAAGGCCATCGTTGAGGAAAGAGATGTTTAAAATATTTCCCCCGAAGTTCTGCAAAAGAAGAAATGAAGTTGACTGTTATTTTTTAAGAGGAGGCATGAATCGGTGTTCTTAATGAACTGGGAAGGTTTTGCTTGTTCCAAGCGTCATCCTTCCCTCCACAGCACGGCGTCGCCTGGGAGGCTGCTAGAAATGCAGAGAGCCAGGTCCGACCTGGACCCGCTGAATCAAAATCGGCGTCTTATCAAGATCCCCAGGGGATTTGTGAAAACTAGAGCATGGGAAGAAACAGGGACCACTACATCCTGAATCTGAAATTCTGTTTTCTTTGTTCTCTTATGAACTGTGGTCTCTCTCACACACATTCTCTCTCTCTCTCTCTCTCTCTCTCTCTTTCTCTCCCAGCCTCAATCTCTTTGCTGGACAATTTTCTTTCTATTTAACCTGCTAATCCACAGAGATGCCGTGGATCACCCTTGGGACACCTAGATTTTCTCCACCTGAAGCCTGTTAGGTGATTTGACAGTTGGAGACCTTCCTGTTAACAGCCATTATAATAAAACATTCCCCCAAACCAAATTCAGCAATTATTAACAAGTTGAAACAGAAAACCGTGTTTACTAAGGCATTCTTCCTGAGGCTTAACATATCCTGTGAAGAGGGTGGGGTGGGTGTAGGAGATTTTAGCTCTACCTGGAGTTCAAGGTAATGTCAGAACTGGAGGCTGAAGTACAGGGAAAGCACCTCTTCCTTAGGGGGCGGCCATGGAGATCTTTTTACATGCACAGTTGGCCAGTGATGACTTGTCATTGAAGTGATTCAATTTCGGTGATTCGAGGGCGTGCTTAGTAGCTTAATTTCTTTCCATCGCTGGCTTCTGCATAGAGTGGATGTGTGTAGAGCAGCCTTCCGTGAAGACAGTGAGGTCACTTGGATGAAAGGGACCTGGGCTGCATTTGGGCACACATCTGTGTGTACTCCATGGGTGCCTGGCGAGGGCAGTGCCTGTAAGAATTTGCTTGTCACTATATCCTTAATGCCTGGTATGAAACGGATGCTCTATTACTATTTTCTCAATCAATTACAGCAGTAATTTCAACTTGTATCTGGGGTAAAAATTCCCAAATCTGTTAAAGACATGGATGTTCTTTTGCCGTGGATCAGGCGTGCTGTATTTTGCTATCAAACGTGTATGGCAGAGGTAAGCACAGGCCCTGCGAAGGGTGTGCTTTCTTTGCTTTCCTAAAGCAAATGTGCAAATACGATGTGCAAATATTTAGTGTGGACATGCAGAGATCTTGGACTCCTGGGCTTAGAGTCTCCTAGATTTCAGGGGCACCTAATCCAGTCTTGCACTCCAGCAGGAATTCCCTCTACAACGTGGACTCATTTAGTCAACAGAGTTCGGCTGATGGCTTACAAAATACAGCATCTGCCAGACTGTCTGAGGCTCTGTAGGGAGGTGAGAAATGACCAGTTCTGATCTCTAGGCGCTCACAGTTCACTGGAGGAGTCACACATGTAAACAGATAATGACATTGCTTCTTTGAAAGAAATACAAGTATATAAAAGGTACTACTTAGGAATGCAGAGCAAGGAGCACCCGGCGCTTCCCGAGATGAGGGTGGGAGAACAGGGATGGCTCCCAACATATGATCCCATCACAGACATTGCTTTGTAAGAATCAGGAGACGGCCGGGCGCAGTGGCTCACGTCTGTAATCCCAGTACTTTGGGAGGCCGAGGTGGGCAGATCACAAAGTCATGAGATTGAGACCATCCTGGCTAACACAGTGTGAAACCCCGTCTCTACTAAAAATACAAAAAATTAGCCAGGCGTGGTGGCGGTGCCTGTAGTCCTAGCTACTTGGGAGGCTGAGGCAGGAGAATGGGGTGAATCCAGGAGGTGGAGCTTGCAGTGAGCCGAGATGGCACCACTGCCCTCCAGCCTGGGCTTCAGAGCGAGACTCCATCTCAAAAAAAAAAAAAAAAAAAAGAATGAGACATTCTCAGATGACTGACAAATGACAACTTATTAGGCATTTAGTGAGTTCCAGGCACAATCTGAAGTGTTTTACATGTGCTAGTTCACTTAATCGCCACAGTAACTACGAGTTTATTACTTCCATTTTACAGATTAGGAAACTAAGAATTGCAAGGTCGGGTAATAACTTGTGCAACCAGTAAGTGGCCGAGCAGGGAGTGAAAACTAGGCAGTGCAATTCTGAGTCCTGGCTCTTCAGCACTAGATTAGACTGTCTCCTGCGCAGAAAGAAAGACACTTGGTGGACAGGCAAGTTCTATGAACAGCTATGAGGGAGTCAGGGAATCAGGAATTAAGGGTGGCTTGTGAACGGAGCTTGGAGAAGTAGGTCGGGCTGGATCCTGATTTTTAGATGTCATTTTAAGGAATTTAGTATTTATCTCTAGGTGATAGTTATGGGAGGGTTTTTCTTAATTGTGGTAAAACAATGTAACATAAAATTTATCATTTTAACAATTTTAAACATACAGGTCAGTGGCATTAAGCACATCATGTTGCTTTGCAACCAGCATCACCATCCAGCTCTGGCTTCCCAAATGAATCTCTTCGCCCCTTAGGCAATAACTTTCCATTCCCCCATCTCCAAAGTCCCTGGCAACCACCATTTTCCCAGCCCCTGGTAACCAGTACTTTTTGTCTCTACAAATTTGACTACTCTAGGCACCTCGTATGAGTCAAAGCCTACATTATTTACCCGTTTGTAACTGGCTTCTTTCACTTAGCGCAACTTCCTCAAGGTTCATTCATGCTGTAGCATCTGTCAGAATTTTAATCCTTTTTAAAGGCTGAATAATATTTCATTGTATAGATGGGCCACATTCTGTTTATCTATTCATCTGTCAATGAATATTTGGATTGCTTCTGCCTTTAAGTTATTGTGAATTGAGGGATTCTAATCTGGGAAATGTATAGTCAGATTTACATCTTAGAGATGCAGAGAAAACCAGAACACTAGTTGCCAGTGTGCAGGTTGGAGGGGAGAATAGAGACAAGTTTTAGCCTGTTAGAGTAACCTAGGTGAGCGATAATGAGGGTTTGCACTAAGGTAGTGTTGTAGATAGATTAGAGGAGAAACGGATTACAGACACGTAGGAGGAAAAGGCACAGGATTTGGTTTCCACTTGGAAGGGGCTGGGGTAAATGTGGAAGAGTTACCTAGGACTTTGCTGTTTGACCTTGTGACTAGGTAGATGGTGGTAAAAATGGTACCTACCAGGTGGAAGAGAGACTCTCAGGAGGTCCGTGCTGCAAGGGGCTTTCACTTACCTCCTGAAATTTCATACAACTGTATATGTTCCATGCCTTTTCCTGGTAAGAGGGTCTATAGCTTTCCTTAGATTGTTATAAAATCTATCTCCAGGCTGGGTGCGGTGGCTCATGCCTGTAATCCCAGCATTTTGGGAGGCTGAGGCGGGTGGGTCACTTGAGGTCAGGAGTTCGAGACCAGCCTGGCCAACATGGTGAAACCCTGTCTCTACTAAAATTACAAAAATTAGCCAGGTGTCGTGGCAGGCACCTGTAATCCCAGCTACTTGGGAGGCTGAGGCAAGAGAATCCTTTGAACGCGGGAGGCCTCAGAGACTGCAGTGAGCGGAGACCACGCCATTGCATTCCAGCCTGGGCAACAAGAATGAAACTCCATCTCAAAAAACAAACAAACAAACAAAGTAGTGATTCGGCAGCACTGACAGGATCAGATTCTGGAGGGGCAGGGGCAAGCACACAGAGCACAGGCGAAGCTGACCTTGGAAACGGGGAAGGAACGACCTTTCCCTACGCCCAAAAGATGTGTGAAAGATAGTCATGCTTTGCCTGTGCAGGGTGTTGCAGGTGCAGGTAAGTTGAGGAGGTTGTCATCTAATGTTCTTTCGCTTGTCTTTGTGAAGGAAGAGACCAAATGTGCTGTCCCTGTTGAGTGAGCAGGTGGCTTCAGAAGAGGTGGAAACAGAATGGGGTCTCTTCTCAAAATGTGGAGTTCATTGCTCAATGTGAGGTTCTAAATTTGGTCTGATTGCTGAGACTTGCTCCTTTCTCCAAGACTGAACCTTCATGAATCCGAGCTGTTTCTTGCTTGGCAGAGCTGAAGGCCGTGTCTCTCCTGCATTTCCAGCTCCAAGCACGGGACCTGTACTGTAATAATTGCTCATTGATTGAATTTGCAGAAATCTCTAACACAAGGTGGAAAGTAATCTTTACAACTTAGAATGGAAGTAAAGGAGATTAAATGAAGATGAAGTAAAGCACTGTACCTGAAAATACATATAAGCCATAAAGCACTATATACATGCAAGTTATTATCCTCATGATCTCCTTAATCTGTACGAATTATTTCTGAATTCAGAATCCAGCCTGTATACAGCCTCATCACAATGTTGTTGTCCTCTCTTTACAACTCACGCAATCCAGATTATTCAGCTATCTCAATTACTCAAGTGGGATCGTATTAACTCTCTAAGGTTCAATTTGCATAGATGATGCTTCTTTCTCCAGCTTAAAATACCTGGGTGTCTCAGATGGATCTGTGCCCTAGTTTACCTTAGTATTTGACTTTAGTGCAGAGATTAGAAAACTTGATTATGTATTTCATTATGAAAAATTTCTAATGCACAGAATTAGGGGAATAAAGAGTACAGTGGATACTTATTCATCACCCATATTTGATAGTTGTTGATATGTTGCTGCTGCCCTTAAGCTACCCATTTATACAATTTTTGTTGAAAGCGTTAAAACATGTCTTGTGGCCGGGCGCGGTGGCTCAAGCCTGTAATCCCAGCACTTTGGGAGGCCGAGGCGGGCGGATCACGAGGTCAGGAGATCGAGACCATCCTGGCTAACATGGTGAAACCTCGTCTCTACTAAAAAATACAAAAAACTAGCCGGGCGAGGTGGCGGGCGCCTGTAGGCCCAGCTACTTGGGAGGCTGAGGCAGGAGAATGGCGTGAACCCGGGAGGCAGAGCTTGCAGTGAGCTGAGATCCGGCCACTGCACTCCAGCCTGGGTGACACGGCGAGACTCCGTCTCAAAAAAAAAAAAAAAACATGTCTTGTACTACCATTTTATTTTATTCCTGTATCCTTCAGGAATACATAATTATTTTATTCCTACATATTCCTGCATCTTTAAAAACTATGAACATGGCCGGGCACAGTGGCTCATGCCTGTAATGCCAGTACTTTGGGAGGCTGAGGCGGGCGGATCACGAGGTCAGAAGATCAAGATTATCCTGGCTAACAGGGTGAAACCATCTCTACTAAAAATACAAAAAATTAGCCGGGTGTGGTGGTGGGTGCCTATAGTCCCAGCTACTCGGGAGGCTGAGGCAGGAGAATGGCGTGAACCTGGGAGGCGGAGCTTGCAGTGAGCCGAGATGGCGCCACTGCATTCCAGACTGGGCGACAGAGCAAGACTCCATCTAAAAAAAAAAAAAAAAAAAACTATAAACATTTTCTTTTATAACCACAATACCATTTGCACACCTAAAAATTAATATTACTTGCATAATAAAAATTTCTGTGTTGTTTAAAAATGTTTTCTGATACTTGGTGTGTTCAATTGAGATGCCATGTCTTGGCCACTTCACTGGGTGATGACAAAGTACCATAGACTGCGTGACTTACACAGCAAACATTGATTTCTCACAGCTCTGGAGCCTGGGATATCCAGGATCGAGGTGCTGGGAGATTCGGTGTCAGGCTACCTTACGCCTGTGTGGTCACTCGCAGAGCGAGAGCAAGCTCGGGTCTGTTCCTTTTCTCATAAGGGCACTGATCCCATCATGGAGACCCCACTCTCATGACTTCATCCAAACCTAACTACCTCTCAAGGTCCTACATCCAAATGCCGTCACACGGGGGATTAGGTTAGAGCTTCAACATAGGAATTTTGGGAGGACACAACAGTCACTCCTTAAACACACCACACATTGCACCGGTTTGCAATGTCTCTTGAGTGTCTTTCAATACAGAGCAGACCCGCCTTCCCCCTTCATGTCCTTGTTGCAGAAACTGGGTCAGTTGTCCTGGAGAATGCCCCACATTCTGGATCTGTCCATTGGCTCCCTTGTGCTATCATTTAACTTACTCCTCTACCCCACCCCGTGTTTCCTGGAAATGGAAGTTAGCTCCAGAGGACGGATCCGGTTTAGGCACGTTGTTTTGCAAGAATATTCCACAAATGGTTCTCTTTGCTTCCTTTTGTCTGAGCTGGGATGGCCACAACTCCTGGTCATCGCACCTTCAGGGATGCTAAGAGTCATCATGAATTTGGCACAGAGTAAACTTTAAAATTAAGTATGGAACATGATTTTTCTTTTGATTCTCAAGGTCACACATATTTATTGTAGAAAATTTACAACATATAGATAAGCAAAATAAATAAAATCACCTTAAATTTTATCCCTAGATAACTGCTATTAAAATTTTGGTGTAGATCCTTCTAGTATTTCTTCATAATTATTTTATAATGGCCTCTTTCTACTTGCAACGGACGAGAAATATTTTTTGATGCTTTAAATATTCTTTTCCAATGTCATTGGCTGTCTAGTAGTCCTTGTGTGGCTCTGTAAGAATTTATTTGATTGACAACTTTTCTATGAGTCATGAAAATTGCAAACCCATTGACTAAAATGCTTATTCGATTTGGCCCCAAACCACTCTGACAGCAAACGACAACTGCATATCCCTCTGCGTCTTGGGATGGCGGCTTTTCTCCTCCCAGAGAGGAAGGGGGAGGGGAGAGGCTGGTAGATTGATGACTTTTGAACGTTTTCCTGAAGGGTTGAAATACATTTTCTGTGTCTTACTGAATAATCTACCTTGCTCCCATGCTCGAGATCCCACTCCATAGTCTACTAACTGGTTTCATGAACTCCCCAAATCCTTGTGCCTCAAGGTGTATTCAGGGATCAGGAACATCAGTGCTGTCTGGGGAGCCTCTTGGAAATGCATAATCCCAGGCCCCTCCTGAGGCCCTCTGCATCCGAATCTGCATTTTAACCAGATCCCCAGGAGTGAAGTGTGAGACATTCGGTTCTAAAATACTTTTACTTAACGAATGCCTGGAAAGGCTGGCTTCTCTTGTGATGCATGTGGAACAAACATGCTAAATTCGGCCATGGAACAGATCTTCCTTGCAGACCCACTGGGCATGCTTGCTTTCTAAGGATGGAGGGAAAAGCCAGAAACGCAGCTCAGGCGCAAGCCTGGCAGTGGCTGGGATCCTGGGATGTGGGGTGCAGGCTGCATCTTCATGGCTGTGTGACCTCAGGTAAGTTATAAATGGTCTAGTCTGCCCTTTCTCCTCGGTATGATGGAGACCATATTCCTTATTTCTTGGGGATGATCTGAAGTTTAAATAAAATCATGTTTAGAAAGCACTGAGCAGTGCCTGGCATGTCATCGCTGCTCAGTGAATGTCAGCGATTGTTATTAACTATCAAAAAATGCTAAGTTTTATGAAGCAGCATTGGGAGCAAGGCTTAATTTGGGACAGCTAATATTTTTAATACTAATACTTAACATTTGAAAGTAATATTAAAAGTCATGTAGAACTTTTTCCTCCTAACTTCAGCTACAAAATCAGTAACCAATTTGAGCAGCTGGTTCCAAGTATAGAAAGTGAGAAGACATTTTAGGTTGACCACATCTATGTTATGCTTAGAGCAACCACGCACCATGCACCACACATTGCTATCTTATTCTTTTACCAAATGAGGAAAAAGAAGTAACCAAAACCCAACAACTTCCTACTGCTCTTTAAAAAAAAGTATTTCTCTTTAATACAGGCTGAGGCTTCAGTATGCTTTGTTTGCAAAGACACTCTAAAAACAAAGAGCTTTCACCTTTAAAATGATCTGTCCGGTTCAGTTTTACAGCGTTCTACAGACAGCAGCACAACAAAGAGTTATGTACTCTACTGTACTATTTGAAGGAAATGAAATAAAACCACTACCAAACATAGTGTGGACCTTTTTCAACTCCTTAAATAAATATTTGTAAAGCAAGCCTTGGTGGCATGAAGACCATGGGTGATACAGGATTAATCCATGATAACACGTTTCTTAAAGATGGATCTCCTGACAATTAGAGGTCAAATTCTTTTTCTGGGACCGAGCCAGAATGAGTAAAATACCTTTGGTCGTTAAATACTCTCTCATGGGAGGAAATACCTTCTCTTGGGGCATTATTTAACACCAGTGAAAGGAAAAAACTCCATTGCCATTCGTAAAAATATTATGTTTACCTTGTATGAATAACCTGTAGAATCTTTGACTTCTCAAAGCAGGTGAAGAATCATCCTAAATTATCTTAACGTCAGAAAACATGAGAATCCTCATCATGCTGGTGGCCACTCTCCCTCTTAGATATTTTCCTGCTTCAAGTGGTCATGAGAATCTGATGTTTTCATTGTGAAGGGAATCCCAGTTCACTACCGAGTAGACCTGCTAAGTATGGTAGGATGAACAGACTCTCCTGACGTTCGATGCTGTCCACTCTACAGCTTTCCTGGGGTCAGTGAGTGAATGAGGGCAGGTTTGTTATTGTGTAGATGTGATTCAGAAACTGTATTCCAGATTAATGAGCCTGCTCCCATAATTCACCTGCTTGGAACATGTGACTGGCAGAATTGATAAATGCACACATTTCTAGAAACAAGTATAGTTTATGTGCATAAGATCTGTTGCAGAATTTGTTACAGTTAGAAAGCTTATTATCAAGCTAATTAATAACATAACTAGTTATACTCAACTCCTAATTATTTGTACTTTTATTTGTAACTTTTAACTTGTTACTAGGCCTACACAAATTCGTGAATGGGCATTTTCCCATTATTTACTGTGCTCATTACTTCCTGATTATTTCCAATCTTTTTAGAGTTTCCTATGCTTCCAGGCTAATAATTCAAATCACCTGCATAGAGCAACATTCCAGTTCCTTCAAATCCTGTGAATCACTTGTACCTTCCACCCCCGAAAAGATGGCTTACATCCAATTTCTTCTAAACCCATAGCTCGATTTTCATTAGTGTTGTACAAATTTCTCCTGACTTGCAGACCCATGAGCCAATGTTTAATTCCTGAGGAAGGCATCTGCTATCCCTGCATCCCTCTTCTCTTTGAGTGACTATTTTCGAAATCAATTTGTGATCTTCATTGTCACAAGCTTAAAATATTTAGAAATAACTTTCTAAAACATTTGCTCAAGCTTCATGAAAACAAGTGAGGGAAGCCTGCAGCACGCAGGCTGTCTTTTCTCAGAGCCAAGCCCAACACTGAACGGTGCTGATGGCTCCTGCGTTTCTTCAGGGCGTTTGTCCTGCTGGAATGTCCTCATTGTTGTCTAACTGGCAACTTGGTCTGAAGAACCGGGAAGAATGGATGTTTTGTGAATATCACTCACCTGCAAAAATTTTGGCTTTGGGGATTTCTAATGAAGGCCATGACTTGTGGAAAGTGGCTATTTTATTTTTAGACTACCTAGTTACAAAACAGAACAACATCGGTTACTCCGACTGTTCAGCTGCCATCTCAGTAATAATGCTGTGCAAATACAATTCTCCCAGAGTTTCTCTGGCACGGCAGGCCTCTGGCTTTTTTTTCCATTGTGGTAAAAATATATAACATCAAATTTACCATTTTAACTATTTTAAGTATGCAGTTCAGTGGCATTAAGTGTATTTACATTTTTGTGCAACCATCACCACCATCTAGCCACAGAACTCTTTTTAACGTTACCAAACTGAAATCTGTTCCCATTAAACACTAATGCCCTTTCCTCCTCTTCTCCAGCCCCTGCTGACCACCATTTTACCTTCTGTTTCTACGATTTGTGACTACCCTGAGTACTTCATAGGAGTGGAATCATGCAGTATCTGTCTTTTTTGTGTCTGGCCGATTTGACTTAGTATGTTCTCAAGGTTCATGCATATCATCCCACGTGTCAGAATTTCCCTCCTTTTTAAGACTGAATAAATACTCCATTGCATGGATATTCCACATTTGGTTTATCCCCTCATCAACCAGTAGACACTTGAGTTACTTTTAGGTTTATGTGAATAATGCTGTTATGCACATACATGGCTATAGAAATATCTGTTCAAGTTCCTGCTTTCACTTGTTTTGGGTATATACCCAGAGGTGCAATTGTTGGATCATATGGTAATTCTGTGTTTAGTTTTCTGGGGAATCATTATACTTTTCCCACAGAGGCCTTGCCATTTTATATTCTCACCAGCAATGCACAAGGGTTCCAGTTTCTCCATGGCCTCACCAAAGCTTGTTATTTTCTGCCTTTTTTTTTTTTTAATAACTGTCCTAATGAGTGTGAAGTGGCATCTCACTGTGATTTTGACTTGCATCTCCCTAATGACCAGTGACACTGAACATCCTTTTACATGTTATCAGCCATTTGTGTATCTTCTTTGGAAAAATGTCCTTTGCCCATTTCGTAATTAAGATGTTAGATTTTTTTTGTTAGTTGTTAGGTCCTTTGCTTTTGTAAACGTGAGTGAAGCAATTCCATCAGTCAGTCAAGCAACACCTTCAGGCTTTTAGGTGTGAGGCATTGTGCTAAGCTTGTGCCAGATTCTGCTCAGATGGCAGTCTCTAGGTAACGGGACTTGATACTTTCTTGTAGAGTAACTCCCTGGGATTACCCAGGGTATTTTAAAGGGTCTGAAAACCAGACTGTGGGAAGCAAAAGAGTGAATGTGTCCCCAGGCAAATCAGTAGGGAAGACTGATCAGAAAACCCCCTCCGCCCCAGGAGTCACGGCCCACTAGGCCCTAATTTCTGTCTTTAGATAGAATCTCATTACTAGCAGGAAAGTAGCACCCCTGGAACAAAACATACTTTGGCACTTACGGCTTTCGCAGATGAAAGCTTACATTTTTTTAAAACGTTTCTTTGAAACTGGGAACTTAACATGATTTAAGCTCGTGAAAAGCCATCGTTAACATGCGCTCTTCTTCCACCACTACGTGGACCTTTACTCCACACGCTCTCTAAACACAGATAATTACCATGGTAACCGCAGTGTTTCCTGACTCTCATGCATACACTTGCACCTTTCTTAAAGAAACACAGAACACAAAGCGTAGAATTAAAACAGTAAATCATTGGAATGTTTTTTATTTGTTGTTGCATAGTTGTCAGAATTTAGAGAAGAGCTGGACCTTGTCATCCGCTATCAATTGTACTTGAAAAAAGTAGACGTTTGGCCAGGCCCTTTGACATCCTGCCAGAAAGTAGGGTCTTGTTTGTAACATCGTGTAAGGAATGACCGATGGGTTTCTAGATTGTTAGGGTCAGAAGATGCTCGAAGCAGAAAATGTCATTAAGAACACGAAGTACTGAATAGTATGGATTTTCACATGACACATTCACTGGGCCAACTATCTGCAGTGAGGTTGCAGTTATGATTACCCTAATGTTGGTAAAAGTTTGGGCAAACATGCTTTTTTGGGTGACATCTAATTTTATCTTTGGTTGTATTTGGAAACATGCACAACAATTTCGTTGGGCCTTCAGAAGTCTTTCATTTTTTGGCTATGCAAGCAAGCGTTTTATTGCCCTATGAATACTTGATGAGCGGTCAGCAGAATGAAACCCACGTGGTGCTTTCACCAAGAGTCATCTTCAGGCCGCTTTTGACTAACAGCAGCATCTGGGCCCTTTGGACACACAGCAGAGCCAAAGATCCACGGGCTGAAGATAAAGCATTTATAAATGCTCTTAGCAAGCCACCTCTCCTCACTTTTGAATATTTCACTGTGTTTTTGTCCACGTGTGAAAAGAAATATCTTTCTGTAATTCCACATGCAGCGAGGATGAGCCCTTTCTGCCTAATGGAATGTAGCTCTGATTTCTCTATCATTAGCTGCTCTGTCTCTGAGATACTAATGTTTTGATGAGAGAGAAGAAAGGACTCTCTTCTGCTTGATTGTTTTCTTTTAAATTAAATGTAGTAATAAATCTAACTCAACCAAAATAACCGCTGACCATTTCATATTAACATAGCAGTGAAGATGAACTTGGGCAGTGCATGATGAATGTCTCTCTGTGCTTAGATTGGAATGCCTCCAAACCCTTAAACTCCCACACCAATTTGGAAAAGCCTACCTGAGGTTTTTATATCCTTAGCCTGAAAATTCATTTTTCATGTATAAGATAGAGCCCTAAGTTTCAAGGACAGCTGTGCTATACTGCAGAAAGTACACAGAGATAATGTTGGAATGAGAAACTATTTTTTTTCACCCAGTGAATATATTTTTGCCTTCCACATCTACCATGTGTGTGCCTTTCTGTGTTTTCCATAATTTAATTAGACTTCTATAGACTCAAGTCCATGAAGTAAGAAATAAATCAATTGGCAGTCTACTTACTTACCACGGACCTCCTGTGTGGGAGATTAAGAACAGCTGTGACATCATTCTCACCCTTCTCCTGCTGTCTTGTCAACAAAGCTGGTGCATGACATGACAAAATAAGGCAGCCTTCTTCTGAGCCTGGACCGCCAACTGAATACTCTGCTTTCCTGTGCACAAGCTGGAGTAGTCCTGGAATGCTGGGGGGAGGAGGTGAGACCTGAACAGGTGCATGAGAAATGGATAGAATTTGGAAGAAGACCAAGTGATGACATGATGAGAATTAAATGCGTTGATCGGCCTCTGTTTGAAAGAATCATTACTTGTTTCATTTTCATGTTTGAAAAGCCCCAAATGGTGTATGATGTAGAGATCCTGTCCTCACAGAACATTTAATTTAGTCAGGAGTAAAGAGGGATGTCCAGGTCTTGACGAAGGCCTGACCCCATACCCCTTCAAACTTAGGGGGAGGGGTCAGGTCTTCTTGGTCTTACATTTGCCATGAACTCATCTGCCACAGGGAGCTTTCCTGTGCTCTGTCCCTAGCCTGGAGCACCTGTTCCTGTTTACTAGGCCATTCCTTCCCATCCTTTGGATCTCAGTACAAACACGGCTTCCTTAGGGACACCTTCCCTGATATCTCTGGAAAGGTAAAAATCAACTACCCTCTTATAGGCGATTATAATCCTTGGTACTGTCCTTTGTAGCCACAGCCACAACTTTATTTATGGAATTGTTTAATTATTTGTGCATCCCCTATTAGACTGTGAACTTTAAGAGGGCAGAAACTATTGTTTGGCTTTGTTTAACCCTGTATCTCTAGCCCTTCCCTAGCATCTGGTACATAGTACTTGGCATAGAGTAGGAGCTCAACAAATGCCTAATGAGTGATACTGCTGAAGCAATCAGCTGACCCCTGGTGGATGCTCTTCTTGGGGGTTTAATGATTCTTGTACACATTCCCTTCCCACACCTCCTTGGGATTACCTTTATTCAATCCTTGTCATCTTGTCTTAGACTTTTGCTATGGACTCCTAAATGATTTTGTTATTTGCAGTTTTGCCCTTTTTATGTTCCTCTAGGCTAGAATGCCTTTGCCCCTATATTTTATCTGAAAAAAATCATACTCATTCTTCAAGACCAACCCAAATAGTTCCCCCGATTAGGACTTCTCCAGTCAACTCCTTCTATACTATGGATAACGGAAGTGCTGGGTAAAGAAAGGCATGGTCCCTTTAAATGATATGGGAGCAGAGAAGGGAAGTGCTGGGTAGAGGAGGGTGTGGTCCCTGGCTAGGGCTCCACCTCCATGGACCTAAGTGAGGACAGGCATTTCCTGGCCAAATGTTGCATTTCCCAAGACCACCCTGGCCTGTCACACCCCTATCCTGTGCCTATAAAAATCACCGAGACTCTAGCAGGCAGACACACAGGCAGCTGGACATGGAGAGGAGCACATCATCAGAGGAACACATGGGTGGCTGGACGTTGCCACTGACAGGCACCTGCACGCCAGCAGACCACCAGCTGGCAGAGTGATGGTTTGGTTTTGGTCGGAGGAGAGCCCAAGGCTTCGAGCAGCCTGACTCCAGGGGAAAACCATCTCCCTTTTGGCTCCCTCATCTGCTGAGAGCTACTTCCTCTCAATAAAACCTTGAACTCATTCTCCAAGCCCACGTGTGATCCGATTCTTCTGGTATACGAAGGCAAGAACCCTACCATACAGAAAGCCCGCTGTTCTTGGGATAAGGCAGGGGCTAATTGAGCTGGTAAACACAAGCTGCCTATGGATGGCTAAACCTAAAGATCTCCCTGTAACACACACCCAGTGGGGGGTCAGGAGCTGTAAACATCCACCCCTAGACACTGCTGTGGGGTCAAAGCCCCACAGCCTGCTGGTCTCCCTTAGAGGTTTGAGCAGTGGGGCACTGAAGAAGCGAGCCACACCCCCATCACACGTCCTGTGAGGAGGACAAGGGATCTTGGCTGTTTCACCATCGACTGCCAGGTAGATAGCTCTAGTTTTTGCTGTTATAACAATGTACTGTAACTACATGATTATATGTCTGTTTCACTTACTGGACTGAATTCCTGGAAGGCATGGGTCATGCTATTTATGTAATTATTTCCATCTTGTCTATATCTGACCAGTGCAGAACGCAGTCCACGTACAGTGCTTCAATCCACCGGGTGGAGAGTGCATTCCCTTTTTAGCCTGCCATGTCATGTTGCTCTTTCAGTAAAACAAAAACATACGCAGGAGAAACCACACTATGTTGCCTTTACATGAGCTGCAGTTGCTGTTATGTGGGCTTCCTCCTCCTGGTACGGTTTGTTTTTCGAACCTGATGGAAGCACTTTACGATGATCCCTTTGTGTGTTCGATACTGTTTTTGGTTTGTTTGCTCCAGTTTATTGAGATCTTCTAAATCTTGATCTTGTTATAAAACATATTATATGGGATTATCCATTGACTTGAGAACTGTGTATTTTTGTTTTAAACAGAAATGTCAGGCCCATGAATTAAAACTCTAGCATATCATTGGAAACTCCAGTTGATCTTACTTTCGTAATTAAAACTCTTTGGCAGTTCAATCAGTAAGAAATCTACAAGCTGAATTATTAACTTTTTAATTTTTTAATTCACACCCACAAGTAAAATACTCGAGGAAACTTTGTTGAAAAGCTGATTGAAATTAAGGTGTCAGTATTTGTAGCATTCTGCTGCTCAACCCCTTACTCCTCTAACCAAAGGTCACAGTGGGTTAATTTCTCCAGCCTGCTGGTGGTGAATCCATGCTGGCTCCCTGGCCTTGCTTCCTTTTGAAGGTGTTTACCACCCTACATTTCATAATTTATTAGATAATTTTTTCTAGAGATTGACATAAACTCTTTAATATTACTCTTTTCCCTGTTTCCAATCCTTTGCCACCACTCCTGTTCTCTCCAAAATTGAAATACAATGATTGTGATCATATCTGCGAATCTTTTTAGGACTTTCAAGGTTGGTTCAGTGGTGCCTGGAGACTTGACTTTTTACGATCAGCAGTTAATATTTCTTACTTTGTTATTTATTTTGACTTTCAATCCATTGAAGCATTTTTATTTCATCTTTTCAATTATAAGACCCACCACAAATGTTCAGAAACGTATCTGTCTTACTCATCATTATTTCTATAGTACCCGACACATAATGAGCTCTTAACATTTTTCATGTAATTATTATTTCAATTAATCCAGTAAGTGAAATAGACACGTAAACAAGTAATTGCAGTACACTGTGATAGGAGCGAAAAGTAGAGCTATCTACCTGGCACAGTTGATGGTACAGGAGGAGTTGACTGGAGAAGTCTTAATGGAGGGAACTATTTGGGTTGGATTTTGAAGAGTGAGTATAATTTTTTCAAAATAAAATGCAGGTAGCAAAGGTGTTCCATTGCTGGATGCTGTAACCTTCAGTGTACAGTGACAAGACTGGATTTGCATTGTTGAGGCTTACTCTGTCTGGCTGCATGAGCAGTTGCTTTCACGAAAAAGGGCAGAACTGCACACAGCAATGAGATGAATGAAAGTTCAATCAAATGTGGACTCTGCCTACTACATTTGTAATCCAATGAAGACTGTTTCAGCTGTGGGTCACCCTCTGATTTTGTAGATATTCCCATTACCTTAAACATGCTGTATTTATTTTATTCTATATTTTTTCATTTGTACTTGTTTTCAAATAAATTGGTTTACATAAAAATCTTTTTTTCTTCAACTTTTTAGATTCAGGGGGTGCATGTGCAGGTATGTTACCTGGGTATGTTGCGTGATACTGAGGTTTGAGGTACGAATGATCCTGTCACCGAGGTACTGAGCACTGTAGCCAATAGTAAGTTTTTGAACTTTTCCACCTCTCCCTCCCTCTCCGCTCTAGTAGTCCCCAGTTTCTGTTGCTGCCATCCTTATGTCCATGAGTACCAATGTTTAGCTCTCACCTGCAAATGAGAGTATCGGGCATTTGGCTTCCATCTAGTTCCATCCATGTTGCTGCAAAGGACATTATTTCATTATTTTTATGGCTGTGTGGTGTTCCCTAGTGTTTGTTTATCACGTTTTCTTTTTCCAATCCACTGCTGATGGGCACCTAGTTGATTCATTGTTTTTGCTATTGTGTATAGTGCTGCAATGAACATGAGTGCATGTGTCTTTTCGGTAGAATAATTATTTTCTTTTGGAAATGTACCCAGTAATGAGATTGCTGAGTCAAATGGTAGTTCTGAGTTCTTTGAGAAATCTGCAAACTGCTTTCCACAGTGCCTGGCCTAATATACATTCCCAGTAACAGTGTGTAAGCGTTCCCTTTTCTCCACAGCCTCACCAACATCCACCTAAAAAAATTTCAAAAATACCTTAGAATGCACATTTACTCTACACCCAGTTTATTTTCATTAATAATGTCAAATGCTTATTTCAGGTAGCAATATCCTCATTAAATATACTTTCAAGGTTTAAATCATGTTTTCCCTTATGGAATCTTGACCTGTGATATGAAAAATTTACCAAATGGGTTATAATATGCTTCTCATGGTATGCTTCTAAGCCACTGGCAGTTGAGAGGAAAGTATTTCATATTATCATAAAACCAGATGCTCAATTTAACAGTCTCATTCTTCCCTTAAATGAATGGTAACAGGATTGATTTTCATAGATCAAGAATGTCACTTCACTTCAAATGAATTTATAATGACAATTAAAAAAAATGAGTACCTGCATTCCTAAACCACTGGCAAAATGGAAAACACAGGCATTCTAGGTTGACGTTCAGGAGAACCTATACTTAGACGACCTAAAGATTTGCATCTGGAAGAAACTGGAATAATCGGATGAAATGAAAGGGAACGATAAATGTTGTCATATTGAAGTTACACCTACTGATGATGCCTTTTGGTGGGGTGAGGGAAGGACTCACCCATGATGTGTCCTATAAAATATTGATACAGGAATATGTTTACTGTCTTTTATTCCCTCAGGACCTTAAAAATAATTGCTTTCAACATGAACGCTTTTCAAAAGAAGACACGCAAGCAGCCAACAAACATGAAAAAATGCTCATCACTAATCAGAGAAATGCAAATCAAAACCATCATGATACCCACTTAACACCAGTCAGAATGCCTATTAAAAACACAAACACAGCTATTGGTGAAGACACAGAGAAAAGGGAATTCTGATACACTGTGGGAATGTAAATTAGTACAACCTTCAGGAAAAACAGTATGGAGATTTTTCAAAGAACTAAAAATAGAACTGTGTCCGGAATTGGTTCCTTCCAGCAGGTTCTTGGCAAGAATGAAGCCGCGGACCCTCCCAGTGAGATTTTTTTTTTTTTTTTTTTTTTGGAGAAGGAATCTCACTCTTTCCCCCAGGCTGAGGTGCCGTGGGGCTATGTCCACTCACTGCAAGCTCCGCCTCCCACGTTCACGCCACTCTCCTGCCTCAGCTTCCCGAGTAGCTGGGACTTCAGGCGCCTGCCACCACGCCTGGCTATTTTTTGTATTTTTAGTAGAGTCAGGGTTTCACCCTGTTAGGCAGGATGGTCTCCATTTCTATCTCCCGACCTCCTGATCCACCCGCCTCAGCCTCCCAAAGTGTTGGGATTACAGGCGTGAGGAATCTTACGGTTCTTATAGATGATGTGTCCAGAGTCTGTTCCTTCAGATGTGTCCGCAGTTTCTTTCTTCTGGGGGGTTCCTGGTCTTGCTGACTTCAAAAGGTAAGCTGCAGACCTTCGCAGTGAAAGTTAGAACTCTTAAGGGTGGCACCTCCACAGCTGTTCCTTCCTCCCAGTGAGTTCCTGGTCTCCCTGGCTTCAGGAGCAAAGCTGTAGATCTTCACACGGTGAGTATTCCTGCTCATAAAGGTAGGCAGTGTGGACCCCAAATAAGAGCAGCAGCAAGATTTATTGGGAAGAAAGAACAAACTTTCCATATCACGGAATGGGACCCCACCGTGTTGCCTTTGCTGGCTGGGTGGCCAGCTTTTATTCCCTAATTTGGCCTGGCCCACATCCTGCTGATTGGTCCATTTTATAGAGTGCTGATTGGTGCATTTACAAACCTTTAGCTAGACAGAAAAGTTCTCCAAGTCCCCACCCAATCCAGAAGCCCAGGCTTCACCTCTCAGAACTACCATTCAATCCAGCAATCTCACAACTGGGTATCTACCCAAAGGAAGATAAATCATTATATCAAAAAGATACCTGTACATGTATGTTTATTGCACTAAAATTCACAATTGAAAAGATGTTGAATCAATGTAAGTGTCCATCAGTGGATGATTGGATAAAGAAAATGGGGTACTTATACCCATGGACTACTACTCAACTATAAGAATGAAATCATGTTGCCATTACAGAACTGGAGACATTATCCTAAGTGAGATAATCCAGAAACAAAAAGTCAAATACTGCATGTTCTCACTTATAAGTGAGAACTAAATGATGAGCACACATACACAGTGGAAAAATAGACATGGGAGACTCCAAAAGTGGGGAGGTTGAGAGGAGGGAAAGGGTTGAAAAATTATCTATTGGGTATGATGTTCACTATTCGGGTGATGGGTGTGCTAAAGGCCCAGACTTCACCACTATGTAATATATCCATATAAGTAAACTGCACCTGTACCCCAAAAATCTATATAAAAAAAGTGTTGCAAATAAACAAACACAAGAAAAAATAATCCCTTTGGTTACAAAGTACTGACTCTACTGCCCTGGCAAATGGGTGAAGAGCTGTGCAACAGACAAAGTGAGTGATGATGCTGGCGCCATGTTGAAACGGACTGGAGAGAGTCAGGTTGTGGAGATGGAAAGAATAAAGGGAGAATACATGGCAGATAGTCTGAATTTTACATCAGAATAAGAGAGTGATTGGGAGAGGAAGTCAGGAAGAAGAAAGAGAACAAATCAGAAGGAATGGCCCATGTTAAAGGCAGCTCTAGGCGCTAGTGGCTGGAATAAGTCAGTGGTTGACCATTTGCGTAGAAGACACATCACCTTGTTTGGCAGCCACTCCCAGGGATCAACTTTAATTTATGACACATCAGAAATGGGGAAGCCAGGGAGTAACTCAAAGGGTCAGGGAAAGCAGCCAATGTTCCTCGTTGATACAGAGGTTCAGCTGGGCAGAAGCTAAACCAAGGGGGTGTTGGGATGGCTTCCTTTAGCCCAAGCCAGACAGGACCTATAGATAAACTAGCTTCTAAATGGCAGGGGTAAAGGGCTTGGTTGGGATTGACATGACACAGCTGCACCGAATCCTCTGCTCCCCAGCATGTGTGGTTTCCGAGGTCTTGCTTTTCCCAGAGGGCCTGGCCTTGGCATTCTTTCTACTTTAGCACCTCAACCTTCTACAATGGCAGGAGGCTGTGGGCGTACCTCCCACTGCCTGGAACTGGTGTGGGCTGAGAATCTGAAACTGCCACTAGTGTGCTTCCAATTCAGTCCTTTTAGGTTCAAATCCATTTCTGAATCTTGAAGAATTGGCTCTTTTAGAAGCATTCCTTCAGGTGCAGGAAGGAAAAAAACATAAATGCAATTAAAAAGATATTAATCTACTATTTATTCCTTTTTTGTATTGTAATATTAATTTAATTTTTATTTATTATTACATTTTACTGCTTTGATCAGAAGACTGTGTCCACTGTCTACATATTATTTTGGGACAGTATTATTGTGTGTTTCCTGTTTTGGCACATGGAGGATAGAAATATTAAAAAATGACCTGCTCTGCCTGTTAAACACGCTTGGTTGACTCCTGGCTCTGGTGGAGATAACATCTTGAGCAAAGGTTTAGGGTGAGGAGTGTTCTGAGGGTCTGAGGGATTGATTTGTTAATCATTTCTTCCTTTTCTGAATTGTTAACAGTGTTAGTGCTGGAGACAGAATGGCACACAAGGTGAAAAATCTGGTTTTGGTCACAGTAAATTCCAGAAGCTGGGGGCAGAACATGCAGCAGAATTGTGGTTAGCCTACTGGTCTCCTCTCTGCTTTGGTGGAACTCAAACCACAGTAGTCCTAGAAGATTGACAATCCTGCCCAGGCGGTCCCTCCCCAGCCTTTATCTCTAACCATTTCCCAGCCTGCTTTTTGCTTTTCCCAGCTCCCCACAGGGCAGACTTTCAGGAGTAGTGTGAAACCCCTGAGAAAGAGCAATTGAATTGGAACAAATGAAACTAAAGTGGAAGAAGTTGTGGAAGCTGTGACAATCTGGAGAGGGCAAGGGAAGTTACAGATTGTCAAATTAATAAGCCCAAGAAAAGTTACACGTCCTAAAAACATATAAATTGCAATAACATAAGATGGAGTTTCCTTGCATGCAATTTCAGGTAATTCAGGAAAGCAAAGAGATTTCAATTACGGTATGAGCAATTCAGCTCGCTTATTTAACAGGAAAGAAGCTCTTAGATTATTTTCTCTTCTGCATACTCATCCACTTCTAAAAACAATCACATGCTGTTTGTTTTACTATTCAGCTCAAATGACCTGATTAATTAGAAATATATATCATGAAAAGGAAATCACTTTGGTATCATTCATACTATATACTGAGCCCAGTGAACTGATTCATCAAAATAGCATCTTTTGTGTATGAAACATAATTGTAGAAATCATCAGCTTAAATTTTTAAGATGACTGGCAATAGTACTAACATAGCAAATCTCTACTACAAGAAACAGCATTTTATGTTGTCACATTTTAGACAGCATAGAGATTTGTACTGTGATCAATAGCAGAACAAATGGGTTATTGGGACTTCAGCAGGCAAAAAACTGATTTTCATTCAGACACTACTCACGATATCCCGCCAGAACTTCCTTAATGCCCATGTCAGGAGATCCTAGAGAAATGTACCATTTGGTCTGAATAGTTTGAATGGACTCAGAGATATTTAAGTCCTATTATCCAACCTATGTGCATGTCAAAGGTAATTGACAAAATCTTTATATGCGCAGTAGTGGTAAAATATCAAGAAAACACCAAAATGCTCTCTAGTGTGAAGACTCAGCCCTGTGACAGGAAGATTTCTGGACCCAACCCTGGACCCGAAGTCAGAAGTGGATTTGAGACTCAGACCCAAAACACTTTGTCTTTTTAGGTCTTATTTTCCACATCTGGATGAGAGCCTTAAGATATCCTCAGGCTCTGAATTTCATGAGTCTATGAATTCTTTGCTTAATCAAAGTTTATGAGGTGTTGCTGCCCACAGACGTCTCTCTTCCAGATTAGCGGAGCTGTGGAGGGAAGAATGTCTGTCTGATGTTTTTCTCCTTCACTAAACTGTAAACCACTGGAGGGCAGGGACAACGACAAGCAAGGGTATCTCTAGCATCTCACAGACAGGGCCTCAATCAGCAACTGGCTTTTCTTCTTTTCTTTTTAGTTGACATGCAATAATTCTACATATTTATGGGATACAGAGCGGTGTTTCCATACGAGTATACAATGTGGAATGATCAAATCAGAGTAATTGGCACATCCATCGCCTCAAACACTTACTATTTCTTTGTGTTGTGAATATTCAAAGTCCTCTGTCCCAGCTTTTTGAAAATTTATGACAAAGTCAATCAGCAGTCGTTGAATGAATGAATGAATGGCTTGCTGGGAACTGAGGGCAGAAGCGTTGGTGGGAAGAGCCTCACATGACAATGAGGGTGTGCTGCTTTTTTTTTCTGCCTAGAAAATGTTCTTGCTTGTTCTTTTAAAGATGGACTTTTACTGGCCAAAGACTTAGATCCAAAGAGAATATTAATCTGAAAGTAACAAAGTGTGAGTTTTATAGGCTCTGGACAACTCAGGCCCAGCTGTTTCTTTTTAACGGGGATGGCCTTTCTCTCACTCGCCATTCTCTGCCGGGGGTGGGGTGGGGTTCATGCTCTCTGACATTCCCTTGCAAGAAGAAGGCCTTTCTCTATTGTTCTCTCCTCATTTTAGAATAAGTTGAGTTTTCTTTGAAAAACTAAGTCTCCCATAGGGTTTTAATGGTGGCCCGAATGGAGACCTTATCATTCTTTGTTGAAATCTCCAACCTCTTTAGAAGTCTGAGTAAAATGTTTCTCTGCTCCCTGGCCTCTCTGGTTCTCGCAAATCATAACACTATCCTCTTCCGAATTTCTGTCACACCTGTGGTTATAGTACCTCTCCTCTGTGACTAATCACAGACCCATCTGGGGTAGGCCCCATCCCTTCTGCCAAATAGCACTCCGCTCCAGGGCAGACACTGGCTGTATTAATTTCATACGCTTTCTGGCCCTTCCCCCTGCCCCCTGCTCTCACTGGCTGCTGGTAGGCATTTGTTGGAACGTGTGACTGAATGATTTCTAGGGAAGTTGAGAAATAGACTCAGTCATACTCTATTATGCCAGGTAAGTCATAGACTTTTAGGGATAGCAGAGATCTGAGGGATGATAGCATCCAAGTTAATCATTTTATATTCAGCTTCATTTCTTAACGCATCCCTTTGAGGTGGAATTCCAGGATTTCAACATGGCTGCAAAGACAAGAGATTTTCAACCACACCAAGAGCTGCAGTTGCAAACACCTTGTTCAGAAAGCGGTGTTGGAACCTGTCTGTTTCTACAGCACAGACATTAGCAAAAGAGACTGAGTCGATGTGGATCGTTTAAATTCGGAGAGATTTGTACATCAGTTTTATAGCTGATGTAGCCTCTTCCTCTCCCACAACTCCTACACTTAACATTTTGCTTTACTATTGTTTGGTCTCCTGTGTCAAATAAAGCACCTTTTATATTTAGTACAATAGGCCCAGTGTCGAGTTTGTCTGGTCCAAAGTGCTGTGCAAACATTAACCCATCCGACTCCCCTTGACCCCACGTTGCCCACCCTGTTTAAACACTACAGTTTTTCTAGATAACCACTTGGGGCAGTAGCTATAAAAATTATAGAAAGCGCAGGAGAGTTTAAATATCTGCTAGGGTGTGTTGCATACTGATGTTTCCCCTGATGTTAAAGGTCTGAAATCCTGATTGTTTACAGTTCAGAAGTCTTCCGGAGAGATGATTAAGGGCAAGATGCATGAAACAGGAAGTGGCCGGATGCCCTGTAGGAGACGAGGGCTTTTGATGATGGACTGTTCAAAATATTTCAAAATAGCGATATCCAAAGATTTTATGACCCAAGTAGAATTAAGCAACAAATTCTTGAGACTCTCCATAAATCAAAAATCACCTCCCCCCAAAAATAAAAATATCTGGCTGAGTTTTGGGGAGTGAAGACGTTAATTTATCTAGATGGCATGTTGACTATCTCTCGTTCTTGGGAGCCTGTGTTTTCCTCTTCCATCTGAGAGGCGGAGCTCATCCCTCCTTTCTGCCTTTGGAATTTGTAATACATTGTAAAAAGTCCATTCCAATTCTATGACAAGGAATGGAATTTGAGGAGTTCACAGTTACTTTAGCTCTCTAACTTAAAAAAGTTTCTTTCCAAAAGAACTGTATTCCATTATCAAAAGAATTTTTTTAAAATTCAAAAATAGTAATTATAATGAAAATTTAACAGTTCCCCCAAATTCTTGTTTCCAATTTATGTAAAACTTTAAGCTAGTCGTTCAGTTCTGTGGGCTTTTTCCTCATCTTGAGTACTCATGTTTCTTTATTTTGACCATTTGTTCAATATCTCAGTTACTGTAATATTGGCTTACAAATAATAACTGAAGGAAATAAAATTAGTAGTACTGGCCCGCAAACTTTGAAATTTTGTATATCATCAGTATTTTCATCTCTGATGCTTTGCGGAGAGCTTATGGCAGCATATTCAGACCTTTGTTGCTGTCTCTTTGCCCTGTGTGCATGTAAGTGTATGTATGTGTGTGATTGCTTGTATGAATCTTCCGTCTCGTGGAAACCAGACACCTTCAACACACCTAATGGCTTAAATGTCTCTTATTTACTGTTTAAATGACCGTTTAATAGGAAACATTTTTTAAGAAGTGTCTCAGAGTTAATGATATTTTCAAAATGAATGAATTGTATCATTTTAGTCCTATTTTTGTCCAACAAGTAAAATGTAAAGGTGTGACTATCAGACAAGATAAATGGGAATTACCCTCCACATCTTTTGAGCAGTCTCTTGTGGGTTCAATATACATTGTAGCTCCCTGTGTGAAGGCTGATGGAGTCTCCGTGTTGAGGGACAAGGATGACTTTAGCATCGTGAGCTCTTCCTCTAATGGTGAGAAATGGGCCTTGTGAGTTAAAGGTCCCAGGAAGTGAAGAGACCATACCCGTGTCCAGACTTCCACGCATTCTCCATTGGCAGAAATGTGTGAATCACAATAAAATGCTTCTAAATTCTAAAATGACAAAGTTATGATTTTTCTCCATTATTTCTCCAGTGCTTTTATTTTATTTTTTAAATTCCAATATTTCAAACTGATGTTTTGGTGCCACTGCCTTGCTTTTTCTTATGTGCTCAGAGTGCAATTGACATGAAGAGGAGAGTATAACAAAACCTACGGCACGGGCCAACATCAGATGAGATTTGCTGCATTAGGGACTACCCGTCAGATTACTTCTGTATGTATGCAGGTCTTGTAAACTCTCAGGAAGATGCAGAGCCCAGCATAGTTCCTGGCACATACTGAGTTTCACGTTTATATAACATTTTTCTACCTAAGAATGTTGATAAGTCAAGGAATAATGCCAATACTTATGAAATGTACATACAATAATATTTATATACAGAAATGTCCATGAATGTTAATAAATCTTCAAATAGGGATTACACAAATGTGGAAAAACAAGTCTTTTGCCTGAGAATCTCTTTTCACGGTGGAATAGCAGATGGTTTGTTCTGCTTTTCCCCTTGTGAGGCAAGTAGGTTTTTCCCAAGTTCTGTTTGTTAAAATTTTCATGCCTTTTCACTCTTTCTGAATAGGTTCTCTTATCATTTTTTGCATAAAATCATAAAGTTATAAAGTTGTAATTACCAAAATATGGTTATAGCTTGAAACATGTTGAAACACCTCGTCGTGGATGACTACACTGATGGAAAATCTGGAAAAACATTGTATTAAATTTCTAGTTTTAAAAATTATTGCTTAATGTTGTACAAGGGGCTATACTACACAAATCTAAATCTACTATAGGTCAAATCATGTTTTCCAAAAGGAGTTACATTGAAAGCCTGTTATAAAAATTATTATGAAGAGTGACCTTAAATGAATGCCTTGCTTGTTCATTGGACAATAATCTAATTTCAGAATGAAAGTTAGTATGAGTTCCACCATATATGGCAAGGTGTTTCCAAACTCTAAATTTAATATTATCTGAGGCTAATGGAAAAGTATCTTCCAAAACAACATGAAACATATTAGAACAGATTTTAGTGTGTTAAATCACAATAGAGCTTTTAAACATATTTATGGAATTACATGCTACATAGTAAAGTCAGCATCTTCAGAGACCCAATGTTTAAGTTTGTCTTGAATTTTAAAAAGAAATTTCATGTTATTCAAAAATAGGTTTCAGGGACTTAGTAAAGCTTGAGAAGAAAAAGTTAATTCAGTTACAAAGTTATACCAAGATGGAAAACATACTTTAATTCAATATGAAAAATTGCCAGAATTCTTTTTAATGTGTTTGCATAACAAAAATAGCCAGTGCTATGAATTTCATTTTTGCCAAAATTATGACATTCATCAAGGAAGAAAATGGCACATGAACCATTTATGTGTATGAATTTATGCTCCAAGTTGTGAGGTAGTTTGGTGAGGAAAACTACTTTGGAGATTTTTCTTTCTCCAGCTGAGATTTTTGAATTCCCCATGATACCGTGTTATATAAAATAACTTTTTGAGTTGATGTCTTAAATTTGGAGAAAGCAAAATCTTTTTGTTTCTAGTTACTTTCTTCTCTTTTTAGCTGTGTTGTATTTGTTTAGATGATGTATTTGTTGTGTTGATTTTAGAGTTTTTCCCTGCATCTTTTGTGGAGTAAAGGTACTCTCCTGCTCTTCTTTTCTAGTTGTTTATTCATGACTTCCGAGGAAGGTGAGATGACTGTTGCCATTGTGATGTAATGTTCAGTGTAGGAAATGACAGTAGCAAACCTTTCCAGGGATGCTTACCTGGGGTGCTGTGACTCTCTCTGCCCCTTTGGGCTCTTGGGTCTTGACAGCAATGTTTAATGTTGTCTTTCAGGGATCTGTCTTAACAAGGCCTGAACATACTCTTTAACTCAGGACTTTATAATGATGACAAAACCACACTCTGACCTAGAAGCATGTACTGTTTACAAACATTTATCTCCAGCCCACGGACAAGCATAACAACGACAGCAGCAAGTAGTGGCCACAATGGCCAACATTCAGTCTATTCCTTTAAGGAATTTGGGAACCATTAGTCAAGAAACTGTTCCTGTCCTGAGCTTTTCTGGAGGCCTTCTTTCCACATCTGTTAAACTCATCTCCGTCCCCTACCATTTCTAGCCTATGCTGTCTGCACTGGAATGGTCAGCTCCCTGTATGGGGCACTTCTGCTTTCATAAACATGTACGAAAGTGCCTGGTTGGTCTGGGTGCCACGTGAGGCTGGAAGTAGCAGACAAAACATGGTTCCTAGTCTCCAAAGCTCACAGCAGATGGGAGGAGATACCCAGGGGCCCCTCTGACTGCACAACAATGACATCCTGCAGGAACTGAGAGCACTAAGGAGGGCCAACTGAAAAAGCTGGGGTGTCAGAGGGATGATTGCAGCAGTCAAGCTGACATTCTAACCAGAGACAATATAATGCTAGCTGTCAACCTTGCATTGTATTGGAAGAAGTACATGGGGTATAGGAAAACAATTATCACCTGTTTAGGACATTTTGTCTTGAAGGCCGCATTCTGGCTTTGTAAAAATATCGCTTCTGTGGTACCTTAAGAAGGCTACTTCATGGCTGCTTGTCTCTAAAAGGAAGTTTTTTTGTTAAAGTATTTACACCCCAAGGATGAAATTAAAAATAAGGAAATTGGTTTCTGCTCAGGTCACTGAGCAATTGCTCAAAGAAAGCCTGAAGGAAGTGAAATCAGCATGTCAAAGACATACCTGCATTCCCAGGTTCCTTGCAGCACTGTTCACAATAGCCAAGACACGGAATCAACATAAGTGTCTGCCAGTCAGTGGATAAATGGATAAAGAAAATGTAGTATATGTACACAATGGAATAGTGTTCTGCCTTAAAAAAGCATGAAATCCTGTCATTTGCGGTCACGTGGAGGAGCCTGGAGGACATTCTGTTAGGTAGAATAAGCCAGGCACAGAAAGATAAATATCACATGTTCTCACAGGTATGTGGAAACTAAAAAAGTTGATCTCATAGGCAGAGAGAGTAAAATGATGCTTAGCAGAGACTGGGGTGGCTGGGGGAAGGGGGATGGGGAGATGTTAATCAAATAATATATAATTACAGTTAGGAAAATAAAAAATGTCCAGACTAGGCAAATATATAGAGACAGAAAATAGATAAGTGATTGCCTGGGGTGGGGGCTGGGGGAGAGAAGAGGATAAGTGGTTGGGGTACAGAAATGGGGACCGACTAGTCTTGGGTATGGAGTTTCTTTTTTGGGTAATGAAAATGTTCTAAAATTGATTGTGGTGATGGTTGCATAACTGTGAACACACTAAAAACCACTGGATCATACACTTTATATATTTATTTAATTTTATTTTTTGGAGATAGAGTCTTACTCTGTCACCCAGGCTGAATTGCAGTGGCGCAACCTTGGCTCACTGCAACTTCTGCCCCCGAGTTCAAGTGATTCTCCTGCCTCAACCTCGCTAGTAGCTGGGATTACAGGTGTCGGTTACCATACCTGGCTAATTTTTTTCTATTTTTAGTAGAGACGGGGTTTCACCATGTTGGCCAGGCTGGTCTCGACCTCCTGACCTCAGGTGATCCACCCACCTCAGCCTCCCAAAGTGCTGGGATTACAGGCGTGAGTGACTGCCCCCGGCCTGGATCATACACTTTAAATGGGTGAAGTGTGTAATATGTGAATTATATCTCAATAAAGCTGCTAAAAAAACCAACAAAAAAAAAACTTAAGCCAAATGATTTGTAAGTAGATCCTTTTTTAAAAAAAGGTATATAGGGAAAGTTTGAGTGTTTGTGAGCAAATGGAAGACGTGGCTACGTGAACAAAATACAGATAGACTGGAGATAATTATTGATTTATTTTAAGCTTTAATAAGAGATAAAAATTTTAGTGTTTCGGCCGGGCGCGGTGGCTCAAGCCTGTAATCCCAGCACTTTGGGAGGCCGAGACGGGCGGATCACGAGGTCAGGAGATCGAGACCATCCTGGCTAACACGGTGAAACCCCGTCTCTACTAAAAAAATACAAAAAATTAGCCGGGCGAGATGGCGGGCGCCTGTAGTCCCAGCTACTCGGGAGGCTGAGGCGAGAGAATGGCGTAAAACCCGGGAGGCGGAGCTTGCAGTGAGCTGAGATCCGGCCACTGCACTCCAGCCTGGGCGACACAGCGAGACTCCGTCTCAACAAAAAAAAAAAAAAAAAAAAAAAAAATTTTAGTGTTTCAAAGCACCTTTTCTGGTTTCTGAAACGATTGGGAAGTTACACTAGTTATTTAGTCCTTTATTTTGCAGGTATGAAAATATAAAAGCAAAACAAAGCAAAATTAAAAGAAATAAACCTCCTTAAATCCAACCTGACTTTGAGTGAAGAAAACACAACAAAAATCCTCTCCATAATGTTTCCCAAATACTTTGGTTTTTGCCTGAATATTGGTGTATGGAGCCAGATGAGCTTTATTTCTTTATTTCAGTATTTTGAAAACGTAAGCTTTAAACTTGCGGCCAAAAATAAATTTGATCATCGTGGCTTTGTGTTAAAATCTCAATTTCTCTTATCAATATTATCTCATAATCATGCAAATTCTTCTTTTGTTTTAGTCCATTCTTTACCAGAATGCTGTTGTATTTTGGCCATACCAATTGTGTCGTTCTTCACACGCTTTTGTTTAAACACTGCAATCTCTTGCGTTGCTTTTTAAGGACGGTTTCCAATTTTCATCTATGGAACTGCTTGTAGAACTCCTTGCCTTTCCATCTCACTAGGATACCTTTATACTTTCATTGCAGTCTCTAGAGCCATCTGTTTTACTTAGTGTTTTATTAATCTAAAAAATAAATAGCTGTAGACTGGGCAAGCTGGGTAACCCCTGTAATTCCAGTGTTTTGGGAGCTGAGGTGGGAGGATCACTGAAGGCCAGGAGTTTGAGATCAGCCTGGGTAACAGTGAAGCACTGTCTTTACAAAATAAATAAATAAATTAGCTAGGCGTGGTGGCAGATGCCTGTAGTTCTAGCTACTTGGGAGGCTGAGGCTGGAGGATTGCTTGAACCCAGGAATTCATGGATGCAGGGAGCTATGATGGCACCACTGTACTCCAGCCTGAGCAACAGAGCAAGGCCCTGTCTGAAAACAAAACCAAAAACAAAAACAAAGCAAAACCCACAAAACCTTCTAGTTTCTGCTGTCACTGGTTTAGCTATTTGAATTGAATCTTATTCTACCGTATTTATCTCCAGAATTAATTTTTTTCCCATGAAGGTTGCAATACATAAGCTTAAGAAAGCCAAAGTTATTTTTTACCTTTGCCCATCTTTAATAATTAATGGTGAAGCATATATGAGATAAGAAATTTTGAAAGCACTGACTTAATTAAAAGATAATGTTTATTTGGTCAGATTGTTGCTAACTCTGAGGGAGGCAAACCCAAAATTTGATCATTTAAAAAATTCTGAAAGGAAAACAGAAGCAAATGAAACTGACCGGATGTCTAGAAACAAACAGATTTTATTCGATTATCCGATTGGATACACAAGTTTGGAGTGATGTGAGATTCGGGGAATGAGCCTGACCTGGACCCTGCCACAGGGGTGATGGTGCAGCCAAGGAGCTGCTGGGGGGCGTCGGACTCAGCCCTCCCTGCCCACTGCCTCAGTGACCTGGCTACATCACCATCAGTGTCCTTAGCTATCAAATTAGAAAAACAGTCCCCTGTGTGAGAACTGGATGAGATGGCGTTCGTACAATGCTGAGCAGAAAGCCTAGCAAGTGGAATCTCCTCCACAAAAATCCTATGAGCGTAAATTGTTCCTGTATTTGGGTACTTACTGCTTCCTACCTTATGGTTTAACTATTTCATGTTCTATGTTAGCTTTTTTTTTTTTTTTTTTTTTTGAGATGGAGTCTGGCTCTGTCGCCCAGGCTGGAGTGCAGTCACATGGTCTTGGCTCACTGCAAGCTCCGACTTCTAGGTTCATGCCATTCTCCTGCCTCAGTCTCCCGAGTAGCTAGGACTACAGGCGCCCGCCACCACGCCCAGCTAATTTTTTTTGTATATTTTTAGTGGAGACGGGGTTTCACCGTGTTGGCCAGGATGGTCTTGATCTCCTGACCTAGTGATCTGCCCGCCTTGGCCTCCCAAGTGCTGGGATTATAGGCGTGAGCCACCGTGCCAGGCCACTATGTCAGCTTTTTAAAGACAGGGACTGTGTCAGATTCATTTTTGTGCCATCTACATCTCCTAGTAGATTAAATATTTTAAGAATATTTGTTGAATGAATATAGGAAGGGATGATTATCAGAGGTGAAGCCAGCTGGACTTCCTGGGTGGGGTGGGGACTTGGAGAACTTTTCTGTCTGGCTAAAGGTTTGTAAACACACCAATCAGCACACTGTAAAAACAGACCAATCAGCACTCTGTAAAATTGATCAATCAGCAGTCTGTAAAATGGACCAATCAGCAGGATGTGGGCGGGGCCAAACAAGGGAATAAAAGCTGGCCGCGTGCGCTAGCAGTGGCCACCCGGTTGGGTCTCTTTTGGTGGTGCGGGAGCTTTATTCTTTTGCTCTTGGCAAACAATCTTGTTGCTGCTTTTTCGTGTGAACTACTTGGAAGAGCTGTAACACTCACTGCGAAGGCTTGGGGCTTCACTCCTGAAGTCGAGGGAGACCAAGACCACAAACCAAGCAGAGGGAAGAAACTCGGCACACACCATCTTTAAGAACTGTGACACTGCGAGGGTCTGTTGCTTCAGCCAGACCAAGAACATACTGTGGAAGGAATCAGTTCTGGATACAATTACACGCAAGTGGTGTTAACATATTTTTACTGTGTTTGGTAGGGACTTCTTAGGATGTGGTGTCTGGTACTGGTTGACACAGATGTGTAAACTGAACCTAGAATCTGAACATCATGAATATAACTTGGAACAGCCTTGGGTGGGCGCAGAGGTAAGTTTTATATTGTCTGAAATTAGGATCTGGGCAGATGTTGAAATAACTAATGAGCGTTGTGTCCCAAATGATAAATTCCTAACTTCTGTAGAACGGATCCTTCAAGCTGTAGTCTTGGTGAAAACAGATTCAGGAAAGTACACGTTTATCCAGTGATGGATAAAGGAGGTCCGTGTCTTTTTCGTGAGAATAATTGTTATATATTGAACTGCTTTAACATTTACTACGTCTCATTGAAATTCCTAGGCTAGGCTCTTGGCAGGGTATGTGGCCTTGTCCAGAGGTTTAAAGAACTATATTTTGCTGGGCTTTTGCCTAAAAGGAGATCAATGTAGACATATGAATTTGTGGGCTACACTTAAGAAGAACATGTGCACCCATTTTGTTTGTCTTTTTGAGATGGCATCTTGTTCTGTCGTCCAGGCTGGAGTGCAGTGGAGCTATCAATAGGTCACTGCAGCCTTGAACTCCTAGGCTCTAGCAGTCTTCTCTTCTCAACCTCCGGAATACCTCGGACTACAGGCTCTGTACCACCAGACCTGCCTAATTAAAAAAAAATTGTAGAGACTGGGTCTCACTATGTTACCAAGGCTAGTCTTGAGCTCCTGGGCTCCAGTGATCCTCCCACCTTGGCCTCCCAAAGTGCTGGGATTACAAGCATGAGCCCCCAAGCCTGGCCACCTTTATTTTTTTTAAATAACAAATTTACTGAGATATAAGTCGCATACCCATACCATTTACCCATTTAAAATGTGCAATTCAATGGTTTTTAGTATTTTTAAAGACTTGCGCAGCCATTACACTCAATTCTAGAAAAAAATTTTTTTTCAGCGATTAAGTTATTTATTGGCAAACTCATTAAAAATACAGTAAATCAAGGGCTGTGGACATGTCAATCTTCAGGGCCATATTTTCCCTGAATGTGAGAGAGACCAGAGAGGTATATACAGGGTTTGGGAAGGTTATTTGATCTTGCTTGATAGCTTCCTAATATTTAATAGTTTTATTGAAGTATAATTGATGTACATAAAAACTTGTGCATATGTTTAATGTACATAATTTGATGAATTTTGGAATATGCATACACCTGTAACCCTATCTTTTATTATTATTTTGTATTATTATGCAATCAGGGTGATGAACATTATCAGCCACCTCCAAAAGTTTCCTCATGCCCCTCCCTTGCTTTTGATGGTAGAATGCATAACACGAAATCTACCGTATTAGCAAATTTTTAAGTGCACAGTGCAGTGTTGTTAACTATAGGCACTAGGATGTACAGCAGATCTCTAGAACTTACTCATCTTGCATAATTACAACTTTACAGCCATTAAACAACAACTTCCCATTTCCTCCTCCCTCTAGCCCCTGGCAACCACCATTCTATTCTCTGCTTCTGTCAGTTTGACTATTTTAGACACTTCATATAAGTGGAATCATGCAAGATTTGCCCTTCTGATACTGGCTTATTTCACTTAGCTTAATGTCCTTCAGGTTCATTCATGGTGCAAATGGTAGGATTACTTTTTTAAGGCTGGGTAATATTCCATTGTAAATACCTGTGACATAATAAGAAACAGACGTTTGGTCTCTGTCCTGGTTTCCTGGAGCACAGCTCCTAAAACCTTTGAAATGTCTGAGGTGGTGTCTTTCCTATGCTAATGAGATGATGGGTGGCTGGATAGCCTTGTGTTGGGGGAACTGGTAGGCAGGGGAACCAACCTGAGATTAGAGGGGTGGGACTTTTAGCCCAGTCCCTGCCTGCTGCTCAGGGGGAGGGGAGGGGCTGAAGTTTGGTCTGAGCACTAATGGCCAATGATGCAATCAGTTATTGTATAGAATGAAGCTTCTGCAAACACCCCAAAGGACAGGTCTGAGAGCTTCAGGGTTGCTGAACACACGGAGGCGCTGGGAGGGGCGCACCCAGTGTAGGGTGTGGAAACTCGCTGTCCCTTCCCCACACTCATGTGGCCTTTCCTGAGTTGTATCCTTTATAATTAATGGGTAAATGTAATCAAATGTTTTCCTGAGTTCTGTGAGTCACTCTAGCGATTGACGGAGTGTGAGAAGGGGGTCGGAGTGTGAGAAGGGGGTCCGAGTGTGAGAAGGGGGATGGAGTGTGAGAAGGGGGTCGCAGTGTGAGAAGGGGGTCGGAGTGTGAGAAGGGGGACGGAGTGTGAGAAGGGGGACGGAGTGTGAGAAGGGGGACGGAGTGTGAGAAGGGGGACGGAGTGTGAGAAGGGGGACGGAGTGTGAGAAGGGGGACGGAGTGTGAGAAGGGGGTCGCAGTGTGAGAAGGGGGTGGTGAGAACACTTGCTTTACAGCTGGTGGGTCAGAAGCTCGAGTGACCTGACTGGATTCTGAGGTGGGGATAGTGTTGTGGAACCCAGCTCTCAACCTGCGGGTGCTGCACTGTCTCCACGTAGAGTGTGTAGGTAGAGGGCGTCAGAAGCGAGTTAAATTATAGGAGCTGCTGGAGTCAGAGTTGTGTGGTGAGGCAAAACACCCCACACATCTGGTCACAGGTGTGATCTGTGTTGAGTGTGGTGTCAGAAGGGAAGTGTTCTGGAAGTATTGAGAGTGGTGTGAGGACAGTCGGAGGAAGCTGTTTCCTATTCGGTACGATGTTTTCTTCATCCATTCATCCGTCCATGGGCATTTGGGTGGTGTCTACCTCTTGGCTATGTGAATAGTTCTGCGGCACACGTGGGGGCGAGTGTAGTCATTTTGATGGCTCATCGTCCCTGGGACACATTACATATTTAAATATCTGTCAATTGACCACATCTTTATCTTAGTGTTTCTAACTACAGCTTTTCTTCCAGTACTGACATTTATATTTTATTGACTGAAATGCTAATTACATGTAGTTTCTTACAGTATTATCAACCCAAAGGAGAAACTCAGATTGAAGTAACTTTAAGCCTTACTTAAATGTCAACCAGATCGCATTTTCTTTAATGGAAGTAGCTGCTATGATACCATCCTAGATAGTTTTCTCCATGCAGCTCAAAGTTTTCTTGGAGGTATGTGATACAGTGCAGCATCGCAGCCTTCCCGTTCACAGTCACCTTGTGGATGGTTAGAATCATCAAGTCCATCTTCTCATTATTTCCCTGAGCTTATGTTAAGAGCTACTATGTAAAATAAAGGTAAGGGATTTTTTTTTATATTAGTAAGAGTGTAAATAACATGTCTCAAGTGATGCAGAGAAGGTATTTCTGAACTCAGAAAGAAATTCACTGCAACTCCTTTGAAGGAAGGAAAGATGAGCATATTACCCTTTTTGGTCAGATCCCACCTTTGCCAAACCGTGACGGCGAGCATCTGGCCTATGGAGACCAGGTCTGGGCCATCCTCGGATGCCGTCTCAGATGCCGATTTACTCTTTCTTTTTTTTTTTTTTTTTGCAATAGAATCTCACTCTGTCACCCAGGCTGGAGTGCAGTGGCATGATCTCTGCTCACTGTAAACTCTGTCTCCTGGGGTCAAGCGATTCTCGTGCCTCAGCCTCCCAAGTAGCTGAGATTACAGGCACCCACCTTCACACCAGGTTAATTTTTGTATTTTTAGTAGAAACGAGGTTTCACCATGTTGTTCAGGCTGGTCTTGAACTCCTGACCTCAAATGATCCACTGGTCTCGACCTCCCAAGGTGCTAGGATTACAGGTGTGAGTCACCACGCCTGGCCCCGATGATTTCAATACCGGGGTGATTTTGTATGTGACAAGCCCCCACAGTGCTGTAGCTGGCACGCCTACCTTTTGGGAGAAGACACTATTTTAATTACAGGTCCTTGAAACAGCTTCCTTGAAAACCTTTAGTCTGAATCCATCTGATTTCTGGGTAAGTTGCATGTTTGCTGCATGTGTGATGTGGAATAATAAAACATTCACAATTATATTGAGGCTTAACTGAATTTAAATGTATCCACTAAGAAAGTGAGAACAACTTCTAATAATAAATGAGAAGGAATCGGGGTGTGTGGGGGGAGGGGAAAGTCGTGTGTTTGGTGGGTACATTGTGTGTCTACTTGAACTCATGTTTCGTTTTCATTTTCAAACCAAGAAAAGAAACTAAGAGAGCTTGGTAGTGGGAACTAATCTGAAATCCCCAGAAATGAACCACATTTTGAGTATTGTTGCGTGCCCTCTCTCTTTTCCTCTCTCCCTTTCTCTCTCTCTCCAGGTCCCAAACCTGTTCTTTAATATGATACACAGAAATGAGTGGTGCAGTTCGTTAGCTCAGCCAGTAGAGGGAATGGCTCGTTGTCACGTGCAAGGCTTCCCCCAAATCTCCTCCTATGCTCCAGTGTCATTGTATACAACTTTGCAAATAGATGCTGTCAAGGGAGTTCAGTGCCAGTGATGTGTGATGAGTTGACCTTCATCTTTTGAACTGTGTTCCTACAACTTTTTTTTTTTTTTTTTTTAATAGCTGTCTCTGATTTCTGTCTCCATTTCTGTGTTTCTGTCACTGCCTCCTTGACCTCCTTTCTGGGCATCTCCTGGTACATTCTTGGAATGCTCTTTCTGTGCCCACCAAAGCTAGAAACGTCTTAGGCACCTCTTGTTGTTCTAGAACACTAATTTGTCATAAAGTTTCTGTTCACAGAGGGAAGATACTGCAACATTCTCATTTATTGGATCCCTTATTCACCCTAGATGTGTAAGCCAAAACTTGTATTCATGGCTGAGACAAGTCTGCAAATAATTTTCTGGACTTTGAAGACCAGGCTGCCTGAAGTTTGGAGGATGTATCTATTACCCATGTAGGCATCACTGTCTTAACTTTAAAGTTCAACATGTGTGGGAGAAGAGTCCCTAGTTCTTATTTTTCATGCTCTGACTTTGCCTCTACTTTTCATTACTGTGTGTGCTTGAATGAATGTGCTGATTTTAACTCTACCTACGGGAAACCTTCTTCTATTATTAGGCCATTGTAATGATCAAGAAGCACTCACTGGGCTGAACGTCTGCTCAAAGTCAGATTTTCCTCAAGTCAAATGTAGGAGAATTTGTGAAATATAGTCCCCAGTAAATGCTGGCACTGGATTCCATCTCTAATGAACAATCCTGCATGTGAATTTGGATTAATATTTGATAAAAATTCATTTGGCATGATCTACAGCCTCCCTCCATCACGCTAGTTTGTTGAGACAATAGGCATGCAGATTTCATTCCATTGGTAGATGACAGTATAAAGCCTTTCTATTTTTAAATGGGTCACCAAGAATCCTGCATTTCTGTAGATGATGTATCATATTATCTGGCCACTCTTGTGGAAGTGCATGGAGATTTGGTTCTATGGCAAACGTTGTTTAAAATGTCAGGACACCTTCTTGTACCACGTTTAGGGTCGTGGTATGGGAAGGCTGTCTGCAAAAGATGAGGAAGTTTGATCACACTGGGTTATTGTGGCCTAAACAACTTGAGGGTAATGGAAGCTGCTCTGTAGAGCTGCTTCTGGCTGTGCCAGCACCCTGCTAGAAGTGCCATGTATGTCCTAGCACACTCCATGTGCTGCGTGCTGACATGGGATTCTGACAAGAATGTTGGGGTAGGCACTGCTGCCACTGTTGTACGAATGAGAAAACTGAGGCTGGGAGAGGCTGGGTCACTTTGCTCTCCTTATGCTGCTAGTAAGTGACAGAGCCAAGATGCACACCCTCCTTGGCCTGAAACCTGAGCCATTCACTTTCTTCACCCCAGGCTGCCTCCCAAACTCCATCATCAGAGTCCTTGGGTAATGACTGTCATCTCTTCATGGCTGTTTGGATGGCATCACTGACCTTTTCTTACATTTCTCTCTAAGCAGCTTTCTTTTCTTTTCTTGTGTGTCTTAAATCCCTCTGTTCTCGTTTACAAACTCAGAGATGGAAAATATTGAGTATGAATTGCAAGTACAATTGGTTTGTTTCATTTTTGGCTTTGGAAAACAAGGTGGATTCTTTCCCCATGAGATCATATCCAGTGCATTCAGGGGTGAGACGGGGCCAGGGTTCTTCCAGGTACAGCAGGCTTTGGTCTGCACCAGGGATCGAAGCACGCAGGAGTTGCAGGGTGCTGCAGAGGAGCAAATGAAAGGGCTACCGGCAGACACCTTCGCTCCCCAAATCAGATAGAAGAGACCTCCTACGACTATTGGGGTGCCTCCAGCATTGAGGACTCCTGCTTGGCAAGGTAGAGTAAAAAATGTGTTTATTAAAGAACTAGCGGTGGAACATAAATGGATGTTGAAATAGACCAGAACCAGGCGAAACAGCCCACCAGCAGATAGCCATAAAAATTAAGGTTACAAAACAGAACACATACTTTGCCTGGCTCCTCCATCTCTGAACTCAGGGTCAGGCCCTCGGCCTGAACTGTGCTTCCCAGCTGGTGTTTGCTTCACTCCAAACAGTCTTTCTAGGTTTCTCAGCCTAGGCTAAACCAAGGTGTCATTTCTCACCATCTCTTTTCTAAGATTTATTTCATATTATTTGTGTTTGGGATGGCTGCCTTTGAGTTTTTCTAGACAAGATACAGGCTCCTTTTTGACATGCTAGACTTCCTGGGAGGAGGACCCAGGAGAGGAGTTGGGAGGTCAGGACAGAGTGGAGAAAGTGATTGCCTGCATTTTCTGTGGAATTCTTAGCCAAGAGACCTCAGAAGAGTTTGCCCCCTGTTTTATACACCATGCCTCTTTCTTTTCCCATCATTAATTAACGTCTTTGAAGAGTGTCTTGGGCCCAAGACTGTGGCTCCATCTGAACCTTCTTCCAAGAAGAATATAAATTTCCTTGTTCTCTGCATGGAGAGACTTCACTAAGTACAGACATAAGAAGAAAGGGCTGGGAATGTGATGATATAGGGTACTGAGATTTCACATTCTAGATGCAATGCAAATGTTGCTGGCAAAACAGGGGTCATTTTGCAGAAGCAGTTCATGATTGGCTTTGCCTGGATTAGTCATGGCTCCTACAAGTTTCCAGTTTCTGCAGGATCTTTGTGTGGGGATGCCAAGAGGGTAGATAGAATTTTAAGAATTTTGCTTTCATGTCAAGATGATTCAAGTACGTTTTCTATTTCCTTTCATTTTTTTTGTAGCATGTAGAATTTCTTGGGATTTTTAATGCACTTCTCCTTAATACCTAGAGAATCTTCAATGTAAAAATAGTAGGAAGTCCTTAGATTTCATAAGATAGAGATAATTGTGAAGAAAATAACTGCTAATGAAATAAGTAAGTTCATCAGGCTTGTCTCGTAATAATAGAAAGCATTTAAGATCTTGAATATACTATAAAGATACCTGTTCACACAGTCTTTTAAAATCAGCAATATTAATTTATGAGCATGAAATGAAGCACAGAGCCTCCCCGAATACAACAATTCATTATTATTATTGGTCCTTTGAAAGACTCTCCATAAATTCAAAGTCAGAGTCAGCCTTGGAGAAACATATTAGAATTGCAGCAGAAATATAGGAAAAAAAATACAACGTTGTTTTTTCGTACATCTGGGAAGATCTGGGCAAGGTAAATACACCAGGGTGTGCGATTCAGAGGCAATATATTGTTCTACCTCTTTAGCAGAAAAAGTGAGAAGGGGAGGAAGAATAATCATTTTCCTATATTTTTATGGTGGCTATAAATATCTTCATAAATAGGGCACCTGTTCAAAGGAATTCTTTTTTTCTTGTATGCAGTGCCAGAGTGATTAAGCCAATGGAAAAACCAAGGAAGAAGAAAATTCCAAGATTTGATACTTTCTGGGGAGGAGGTTGGAAAGTCAGTGGCCTTTCAAATTTTAATCCCTTGTGATTTTGCCACTCACTGAAAATCCTTTTCTAATGAAGAGCACATTAGGAAAAAGCCGTGATGTTCAGTGGTTTAGTCTTCTTGCTGGTATTTGGTACCAAGCTCTGCAGCCCTCACAGCACCTCTAATAAAATCCCTGCCATGGCTGAACATGTGTATGTGTCTCAGTGAGCATACAACATTGATCTCCCTGCCATGGCTGAACATGTGTATGTGCCTCAGTGAGCATGCAACATTGATCTGGGCCTTGGTTTTCTTTGTAGTGAAGTTCAGTGGGATAGCAAGTTGGAGTTTCTGATTACATTGTGCCAGATATCTATTTTATTGATTCAGGTCCACTATTTGGAGAACCAAGTTAAAACTGTTTCAGAATTCAAAACTTGGAAAAATATGTAGCTACCTTCAAACTAGTAAGGAATTTCTTTCCCTCTCTCATTTTCTCCTTCCCATCTCTCTCCCTCCTGTCCATCCCTCCGTTTGTTCATCTGTGCATCCTAAGTAGTGGGATCTATGTAACTGCTTGAGTCACCTTTTTGCTTAGTCTAGCTTGTAGAAAGCTTAGAGTTAAGGTTTATGCTCAACTTCTTTAATAAAAATAATTATAACAGCTAACATTTATTGAGTAATTGCTAGGCCTCTTTCAATGTGCTAAGTAAGCACTTTACATACTCTCATTATTTAATCCTTAAAACTGCCCCACTAAGTAGCTGCCAATGTGATCCTTGTTTTCCAGAAGAGAAAGTTGGGGTTTATGGAGGCACTTGGCTTGTGCAGGTGGCAGCTGGTTAGCAGTGGAGCCTGGGTTCAAATCCAGGTAGTCTGTTTTAGATCCTGTGCTTTTAATATGACTCGGAGCTGTCACCCTGTGCCTCTTCCAGCCTGGATCTTCTGTTACAGATGTCTTAACTCTAGTGCTGATCTTTTATTCTTATTTAATAGGTCAATTGTAAAAGGGCCATCTGTTTTAAAGTGCTTCCAACTTGTTTTAAAAAGAGATGTAACGTAAAAAAGATAAATGGAAGAACTCTTGTTTCTATATAAATTCAGTGAGTGTTTCACCTGACTGGTATTCCTCCCTCCTTTGTAATCTTTCCAGGACTACCTCCTCTCCTTGGTATGAATTTTACATGGAGCACCTCCTTTCCTACTTTTCTATATTATTTAGTTTTTACAAAATTATTATTATTATTATATCTTAGGAGACAGGGTTCACTCTTGTTGCCTAGGCTGGAGTGCAGTGGCATGATCTTTGCTCACTGCAACCTCTGCCTGCCAGGTTCAGTTTCAAACTCTCCTGCCTCAGTCTCCTGAGTAGCTGGGATTACAGGCACCTGCCACCACTCCTGGCTAATTTTTTGTATTTTTTAGTAGAGACGGGGTTTCACCATGTTGGCCAGGCTGGTCTTGAACTCCTGACCTCAAGTGATCCACCCGCCTCAGCCTCCCAAAGTGCTCAGATTACAGGCATGAGCCACCATGCCCAGCCTAAACAATTATTTTGAACAATCTCATTAAAAATAAGCTTTAAAGTATATTTAAAGCTTCCTTTTTCCTTCTCTTCCTCCTTCCTTCAACCTTTTGTAGAGGAAATCGCCATCCTGAGGTGGGAGTGCATCCCGCCGATGCATTTTTGTGTGTGTTTTCTCCACATAAGGATATATCTGCAAGCAGTATATACTATTTGTATGTTTAAAAATGTACATAAATGATACCATATTATTCTGCAACAACTTTTTTTTTGCTTAGTGTATTTTTGGGATCTATGTAAATCTAATTCACTTATTTAAACTGCTATATAATATTTCATCATACAAATAAGTAATATTTTTTAAAGGTTATTTTAGAAAATTTCAGTAGGTTTTTGGGGGGCAGGTAGTGTTTGGTTGCATGCATAAAGTTCTTTCATGGTGATTTCTGATATTTTGGTGCACCCATCACCCCAGCAGTGTCCACTGTTCCCAATGTGTAGCCTTTTATCCCTCATCCCTGCTCCCACACTTCTCCCTGAGTCCCCAAAGTCCATTGTAACATTCCTTTGCCTTTGCATCCGCATAGCATAGTTCTCACTTACAAGTGAAAATATATGATATTTGGTTTTCCATTCTTGAGTTACTTCACTTAGAATAATGGTCTCCAACTCCATCCGGGTTGCTGTGATGCCATTATTTTATTCCTTTCTTTGGCTGAGTAGTATTCCATGGTGTGTGTATATCACAATTTATCGTGTGTGTATGTGTGTATATATCACAATTTATCCCTCGATTGATGGACATTTGGGCTGGTTCGGTATTTTTGCATTGTTAATTGTGCTGCTATAAACGTGTGTGCAAGTATCTTTCATATAATGACTTCTTTTCCTCTGAATAGATACCCAGTAGTGGGATTGCTGGATTAAATGGTAGATCTACTTTTAGTTCTTTTAGGAGCTCCATACTGTTTTCCACAGTGATTGTACTAGTTTATACCAGCAGTTTTGTTCTTTTTTCACCACATCCACACCAAGATCTATTATTTTTTTATTTGTTTAGTTATGACCATTTTGCAGGAGTAAGAGGGTATTGCATTGTGGTTTTGATTTGCATTTCCCCAATAATCAGTGATGTTGAGCATTTTTTCATGTTTGTTGGCCATTTGTGTACCTTCTCTTGAGAATTGTCTATTCATGTCCTTAGCTCACTTTTTGACGGGATTATTTGTTTCTTTCTTGCTGATTTGTTTCAGTTCCTTGTAGATTTTGGATATTAGTCCTTTGTCAGAAGCATAGTTTGTGAAGATTTTCTCCAAGTCTGTAGGTTGTCTGTTTGCTAATTATTTGTTTTGCTGTGCAGAAGCTTTGTAGTATAAGTCCCATCTACTTATCTTTGTTTTTATTGCATTTGCTTTTGGGTTCTTGGTCATGAAGTCTTTGCCTAAGCCAATGTCTAGAAGGGTGTTTCCAGTTTTATCTTTTAGAATTTTTATGGTTTCAGGTCTTAGATTTAAGTCTTTGATCCATCTTGAGTTGACTTTTGTGTTAGGTGAGAGATGAGGATCCAGTTTCATTCTTCTACATGTGGCTTGCCAGTTATCCCAGCACTATTTGTTAATTAGGGTGTCCTTTCCCCACTTTATGTTTTGGTTTGCTTTGTCAAAGATCAGTTGGCTGCAAGTATTTGGTTTTATTTCTGGGTTCTCTATTCTGTTCCATTGGTCTGTGTGCCTGTTTTTATGCCAGTACCATGCTGCTTTGGTGACTATAGCCTTATAGTATAGTTTGAAGTCAGGTAATGTGATGCCTCCAGATTTGTTCTTTTGCTTAGTCTTGCTTTGGCTGTGTGGGCTCTTTTTGGTTCCATATGAACTTTAGGATTATTTTTCCTAGTTCTGAGAAGAATGATGACAGTATTTTGATGTGAATTGCCTTGTGTTTGTTGATTGCTTTTGGCAGTATGGTCATTTTCACAATACTGATTCTACCCATCATGAGCATGGGATGTGTTCCCATTTGCGTAGTCTATGATTTCTTTCAACGTTTTGTAGTTTTCCTTGTAGAGGTCTTTCACCTTCTTGGTTAGGTATATAAAGAGGTTGAGTTCTTGATTTGATTCTCAGCTTGGTGGCTGTTGGCTACTGATTTGTGTACATTTTGTGTCCTGAAACTGTACTGAATTCGTTTATCAGATTTGGGAACTTTTTGGATGAGTCTTTAGGATTTTCTAGGCATACAGTCACATCATTGGCAAACAGCGACAGTTTGACTTCCTCTTTACCGATTTGGATGCCCTTTATTTCTTCCTCTTGTCTGATTGCTCTGGCTAGGACTTCCAGTACTATGTTGAATAGAAGTCATGAAAGTGGGCATCCTTGTCTTGTTCCAGTTCTCGGGGAATGCTTTCAACTTTTCCCCATTCAGTATAATGTTGGCTATGGGTTTGTCATGGATGGCTTTTATTGGCTTAGATATGTCCCTTGTATGCTGTTTTACTTACGGTTTTAATCGTAAAGGGATTTTGGATTCTGTCAAATACTTTTTCTGCATCTGTTGAGATCATGTGATTTTTGTTTTTAATTCTGCATATGTGGTGTATCACATTTATTGACTTGCATATGTTAAATCATCCCTGCATCCCTGGTATGAAACCCACTTGATCATGGTGGATTATCTTTTTGATACGCTGTTGGATTTGGTTAGCTAGTATTTTGTGGAGGATTTTTGCATCTATGTTCATCAGGGATATTGGGCTATAGTTTTCTTTTTTTGCTGTGTCCTTTCTTGGTTTTGGTATTAGAGTGATTCTGGCTTCATAGAGTGATTTAGGGAGGATTCCCTCTTTCTTTGTTTTTTGGAATAGTTTCAATAGGATTGGTACCAATTCTTTGAATGTCTGATAGAATTCAGTTGTGAATTTATGTGGTCCTGAACTTTTTTTGTTGTTGGCAATTTTAAAATTAGTATTTCACTCTTGTTGCTTGTTCCTGGTCTGTTAAGAGTTTCTATTTCTTTGTTGTTTAACCTAGGAGGATTGTATATTTCCAGGAATTTCGGATAAATTTATCTAACCTAGATAAATCTCCTCCAGGTTTTCTAGTTCGTGCACATACACGTGTTCATAGTAGCCTTGAATGATCTTTCATATTTCTGTGGCATCGATTATAATATCTCCCGTTTCATTTCCAGTTGAACCTATTTGGATCTTCTCTCTTCTTTTCTTGGTTAATCTTGCTAATGGTCTATCAATTTTGTTTATCTTTTCAAAGAACCAACTTTTTTGGTTCATTTATCTTTTGTGTATATATATATTTTTTGGTTTCAATTTCTTGTAGTTCTGCTCTGATGTTTGTTATGTCTTTTCTTCGACTGGGGTTGGGTTTTTTTTTGTTCTTACTTCTCCAGTTCCTTGAGGTGTGACTTTAGATTGTCTATTTGTGTTATTTCAGACTTCTTGATGTAGGCTTATGATGCAATGAGCTTTCCTCTTAGCACTGCTTTTGCTGTATCCCAGAAGTTTTGATAGGTCGTGTCACTATTATTACTCAGTTCAAAGAATTTTTTAATTTCTGTCTTGGTTTCATTGTTGACCCAATGATCATTCAGGAATGGGTTATTTAATTTCCATATATTTGCATGGTTTTAAGGGTTCCTTTGGGAGTCAATTTCCAATTTTATTCCACTGTGGTCTGAGAGAGTACTTGATATAATTTTGATTTTCTTACATTTACCAAGACTTGTTTTGTGGCCTATCACATGGTCTGTCTTGGAGAATGTTCCATGTGCTGATGAATAGAATTATATTCTGCAGTTGTTGGATAGAATGTTCTGTAAGTATCTGTTAGGTCCGTTTGTTCTAGGGTATGGTTTAAGTCCATTGTTTCTTTGTTGACTTTCTGTCTTGATGACCTGTCTAGGGCTGTCAGTGGAGTATTAAAGTCCTCCACTATTTTTGTGTTGCTGTCTGTCTCATTTCTTAGGTCTAGTAGTAATTGTTTTATAAACTTGGGAGCTCCAGAGTTAGGTGCATATATATTTAGAATTGTGATATTTTCCTGTTGGACTAGTCCTTTTATCATTATATCGTGTCTTTCTTTGTCTTTTTCAACTGCTGTTGCTTTAAAGTTTGTTTTGTCTGATGTAAGAATAGCTACTCCTGCTTGCTTTTGGTGTCCATTTACATAGAATAGCTTTTTCCTCCACTTTACCTTAAGTTTATGTGAGTCCTTATGTGTTAGGTGAGTCTCTCAAAGACAGAAGATAACTTGGTTGATGAATTCTTATCCAGGCTGCCATTCTGTATCTTTTAAGTGGAGCATTTAGGCCATTTACATTCGTTACAATGTTAGTATTGAGATATGAGGTACTATTCTATTCATTGGTGCTATATGTTGCGTGAATACCTTGTCTTTTTTTTTTTTTTTCATTATGTTACTGTTACATAGATCCTGTGAGATTTGTGCTTTAAGGAGGTTCTATTTTGGTTTATTTTGAGGATTTGTTTCAAGACGTAGAGCTCCTTTTTTAGCAGTTCTTGTAGTGCTGGCTTGAGTGGCAAATTCTCTCAGCATCTGTTTGTCTGGAAAAGACTGTATCTTTCTTTCATTTATGAAGCTTAGTTTCACTGGGTACAGAATTCTTAGCGGATAATTGCTTTGTTTAAGGAGACTAAAAATAGGACCCCAATCCCTTCTAGATTGTAGGGTTTCTGCTGAGAAATCTGCTGTTACTCTGATAGGTTTTTCATTATAGATTACCTGATGCTTTTGCCCCACAGCTCTTAATATTCTTTCCTTCATCTTGAATTTAGATAACCTGATGACTATGTGCCTAGGCAATGACCTTGGTGCAATAATTCCCAGGTGTTATTTGAGCTTCTTGCATTTGGATCTCTAGCAAGGCTGGGGAAGTTTTCTTCGATTATTCCCTCGAATATGTTTTCCAGACTTATAGATTTCTCTTCTTCCACAGGAACACCAACTATTTTTAGGTTTGGACACTTAACATAGTCCCAAACTTCTTGGAGGCTTTGTTCATTTTTCAAAATTCTCTTTTTCTATGTCTTTGACAGATTGGATTAATTCAAAACCCCTGTCTTCAAGCTCTGAAGTTCTTTCTTCTGCTTGTTTGATTCTATTGCTGAGATTTTCCAGCACATTTTGCATTTCTCTAAGTGTGTCCTTGATTTCCAGAAGTTGTGGTTGTTTGCTATTTATGCTGTTTCACTGAAGAATTTTCCTGTCATATCCCGTGTCATGTTTTTATTTCTTTGGAGTTTACCTTTCTCTGGTGCCTCCTTGAGTAGCTTAATAATTGACCTTCTGAATTCTTTTACTGGCAAATCAGAGATTCTGTTTTGTATCTATTGCTGGTGAGCTAGTGTGGTCTTTTGGGGGGTGTTAACCTTAGTTTGTCATATGACCACAATTGTTTTTCTAGTTTCTTATCTGGATAGACTATGTCAGAGGAAAGATCTGGGACTCTGAGACTCGAGGGCTGCTGTTCAGATATTTTGTCCTGTGTGGTGCTCTCCTCCTTCCCCTAGGAATGGGGCTTCCTAAGACCTGGACTGCAGCGATTGTTATTGCCTCTCTGGGCCTAGCCACCCATCGGAGCTAACGGGCTCTGGGCTGTTACTGGGCAGTATCTGCAGAGAGTCCTGTGATGGGATCTGTCTTGGATACCAGCACCTGCTCTAGTGGAGGTAGCAGGGGAGTGAGGTGAACTCTGTGATAGTCCTTGATTGTCGTTTTGTTTAGTGCATTGGTTTTCTTGAATGCTGATTGTGCTAGCAGGGAAGCTGTAATGTGCACAGACTCAGAACTTCTGGTTACCATGTTATAAGTGGTGGAATTAGCTGTTTTCTCCTCTCTTGGCGTGGGGCTGCTCTTTTATGAGTTGCTGTAATGGTTTGAGTTTGTTGGCCTCCAGCCAGGAGGCGGTACTTTCAAGAGAGCATTGGCTGTGGTGACAAATAAATAACTTTTTTAAAAAATTGTTATTTTTTAGAGACAGGGTCTCACTCTGTCACCCAAGCTGGAGTGCAGTGGTGCAGTCATAACTCACTATAACCTTGAACTCCTGGGCTCAAGCAATCTTCCACCCTCAGCCTTCTGAGTAGCTAGGACTACAGGCAGGCACCATCAGGCCTGGCTAATAATTTTTTAATTTTTTTAATAAAGATAAAAAAATAAATTTTTTTAATTTTTGAGATTACAAGCATGAGTCACTGCCCAGCTTAAATAGCATTTTATTTAACCATTTCTATTCTGAGCGACAGTTAGATTGTTTCAGTATTACTAATAGCACTGCAGCAAACATTCTTGTACCTTCCTGATAAGATGCATGTATGAGGGCATTTAGGGTACATAACTAAAGTGAAATTGCATCTTGCAATATATGGCTATTTTAAATTTTTTTTTTTTTTTTTTTTTTTGAGATGGAGTCTCGCTCAGTTGCCCAGGCTGGAGTGCAGTGGTGCGATCTCAGCTCACTGCACGCTCCGCCTTCCGGGTTCACGCCATTCTCCTGCCTCAGCCTCCCCAGTAGCTGGGACTACAGGCACCCGCCACTATGCCTGGCAATTTTTTTGTTTGTTTGTTTGTATTTTTAGTAGAGACGGGGTTTCACCGTGTTAGCCAGGATGGTCTCGATCTCCTGACCTCGTGATCCGCCCATCTGGGCCTCCCAAAGTGCTGGGATTACAGGCGTGAGCCACCGCCCCCAGATATATGGTGGCTATCTTTAACCTGGCCGAACTGCTGTCTAAGAAATGGAAACAATTTATACTCTGAGTGACAAATAATTCCTGTTTTCCTCCACACTCCATGTTATCAGACTTCCGAATATTTATCAATCAGATGCATGCGAGATGGTTCTTATTTTAATGCACATTTCCTTTATTGCTAGAGGGAGTTTGACAATAATTTTTAAAAATTAAATAATTAAATAATTAAACAAAATTAAATGATTAAAAAAATGTTTTTGGGCATTTGGGATTCCCCTCTCTGAAAAGCAGTTGGTCTGTGACCGCTTTTGTGTGATGTCCGGGGCTGGCCTGAGGACGAATTATTTATATCATTTGCTTATCATTGAGTTATCTTCATATTGATTAGTCACTTTTTTACCGATTCTGGATAAAAATATTTTGTTGGTTACATGGTTGGGTTGTAAATATCTCTTCTTTATTGTGGCTGGCTTTTCACTTTGATGGTAGTATCTTGTGCCATATTGAAGTTTTAATCTTAATGCTATCAAATGTATACATCTTTTCCTTTTTTGTGTGTTTCGTTAAATATATTCTTCCATGCCGCAGTAACATAAAGAGTATCTGCTAGGCATTTTTATAAGTTTGCTTTTCACATTTAGAACTTTAATCCATTTCAGGTTCTTCCCGGGACTTAAGATTTTTGCTCAAAGAACAGATACAAGAAGTACTTTGGAATGAAGGATAGTGAATCCAGAGAAAAGGAGGGAAATATAAAAAGTTACTTTGAACAAAAAACTGGCAAAAGTGAATAAATCTAAATGAGTGTTCACTAGAAGATTGTTAATCATTGTGACTAACTTGGGGGAATAAAAGCAAAGTGAAATTGACATGCCAGCAATCATAAAACGGGGGAAATGATTGATATGAAAGGGTTTGAAGCCTCTAATGGAAATTGGATGTATTCATTTTATTCTGTGTTGATTAAGCCTTCTTTCACGTTTTCCATCTTTTATATCTATGTATATAAATCACATCGGTAATTTCCTCAGATCTTCCAATTTAATAATTTTTTAATTAACCTGTGCATAATCTGTAGTTGGACCTATTGAATTATATATGTATATATAATTGCAGATTATGTATTTGTATATAACAAATAAATATTATTAAATATATATTTATATTTACATATTAAATTTATATTATTTATTATTTTTGTTTTTTTAGAAACAGGGTCTGACCCTCTCGCCCAGGCTGGAATGCAGTCATGTGATCATAGCTTACTGTGGCCTTGAACTCCCAGCTTCAAGCCATCCTTCCACCTTGGCCTCGTAAAGTGCTTCTGGAAGGCCTAAGTTGGTTTCTGTAAGTATTGCCCATTCCTTTGTAATGGTTGTAAGACATTCTTCTATGTTTTGAATCTATTTAAAATGCCTGTATGATGAATTTTTATTGCCCATTTTATTATCAATAGAAATTGTTGTATTCTCTGTAGTTCTTGAGAGTCTATGCTTCGATTTGCTGATTGTGCTGTCTCTTGCTATTTGTTGGATTATTTCTTCTTGGGTTTCATAGTTTGGGCTTGTGAACTCATCATGAGCAGAGCTTTGGCCTTTGGAATCCTGTTGGGAGTGAGGTTGAAGGTTCATCCCTGCAACATCATTCTGTGACTGCTTTTGTGTGGTGTCCTGGGGCTGGCTGGGACTAATCTGTATGCTATTTATCAGCTTGTGGGACTCTTAGCCCATGTTGGTAGATTAATTCCAATTCCAAGCACAAGTTCTTAGTAGTCTGGGGTTTTGTCATCTTGGGTTTTGTTTTATTTTTCCTCCTAGAGCCCCGGCCTAGGCAGGTGAGAACTCCAGTCTCAGTGAGAGAATCCTGAAGCTGCTGTTCTTCGAGGGATCTGGCTCTCTGGAGCCGCTTTGGTTTGGACTCCCCACCGAGAATAGGCCCACGGCCTTATTGCCTGTTGCTACGTGTGAGTATGAAAACCCCCACCGAGGGTCACCGACCTGACATCCGCTTCTGGCAACCTCTCGGGCACACATGAATCAGCACATGCAATTTCATTTGTCTCTTAGGTTGGTTCTTTTGAGGTTTCTTTCTTTCTTTCTTGCAAGCTCAGCTGTCATAGAACGGATTTTTTGGTTACTTTGAAACTTACCATCTGTAGGTACTTATAGTGAAATAATTTTCAGTTTACAGGTTATCTGGTCGCTGTTTTCAGGTGGCAGAGCCTCCTGCAGACTCTGGCTCACCTGTGGTTTTCAGATGGCCATCGCAGGAGTGTCTGGACCCTGGCTCTGCTGGGGAAGCCACTCCAGGATGCTTACTGAGAGCTTGTCTCATCTTGTTCATTGAATGTTTTGGGGCGCCATTTATCCTTTTGAACTGTAACAACTAAAATCCTGCCCTCTCTTCCAGCATCATCTTTTCCAACAGGGAACCCCAAGTATGTCTTTTTTTCTGTCTGTGATCTGCCATTAAGATGTAATTTCCACTTCATATTTCTTTAGACTCTAATCAGCTTCTAAAATCTCTCATCCCTTTTAAAGGTACCTCTCTTGTCTTCCTTTAGTTTGGTTTCATTATAAAAAGAAACACTCCCAATCTGATAATAAGATTGAAGTCTGCTTTTCAAGCCAGTCTGGTTTCTCTTTGATTGTCCAAGCAAATTGAATTCCTAGACACAGAGTGTTCTAGGCACAGACCTTTAAAAATGCATTCTTGGCTGGGCGCGGTGGCTCACGCCTATCATCCCAAGCACTTTGAGAGGCCAAGGCGGGCGGATCACCTGAGGTCGGGAGTTCGAGACTAGCTTGACTAACATGGAGAAACCCTGTCTCTAATTAAAATAATAATAATAATAATAATCCAAAAATAACCGGGTGTGGTGGTGCATGCCTGTAATCCCAGGTACTCAGGAGGCTGAGGCAGAAGAATCACTTGAACCCGGGAGGAGGAGGTTGTGGTGACCCGAGATCGCACCATTGTACTCCACCCTGAGCAATAGGAGCGAAACTCTATCTTAAAAAAAAAAAAAAAAAAAAAATTGCATTCTTAGCTTTTTGGGCTTGCAGTCATTTTAGTGAGTTGTTTAACTCAAGATTGTGGCCTCTTTATTTTATGTTTTCAAATAAACGCCCTGACCAGGCATTTATTAAATGAGAGTGCCTACTGAAGATAGGACACTTTTCTGCACACTTGCAATATACTACTGAACAAAGCAATCCTTTTTGTCGTTATTAATAAAATATACTAATCCTGTGAAGTCACAGTTCGCATCTCTGAAGCCTGAAGTCAGAATATAATAGAACTCATCAAAGCTGTGCAATTGATACCTCACGGTTTGTGGAGGTGACTTAGTATTCACTTGTTGAGCAGCACAATAATAGCTGCTCAGAGTCCTCGTTTATTCCTGAATTCAGGTAATGGGATTTGGGAAGCACATTTATTGAAAGTAAGTTAGGGCGAAACATCACCTAGAGCTCTGTAGCACATGAGGGCTCAAATGTGTAAAGTCCCTGTGTCCCAGCCTCTCACCCTTTCAGTGTGGTTGAGAAACAGCACAGGCAGCGAACCATACCCTGACTTCAGCTGACCTGTCTTGCTAAGGCCTGTGCCAACGCTCCCAAGCAGCCGGCCTGCTTTCTAAGATCCGACTTGTCCTCCTGCTTGTTAATGCCCCAAATGGCCAGCGTCTGCTGAACTCCAGCCTGTTATGAAATACCAGGAGCTGCAAATACCTGCAGAAGCCAGAATCCCACATGACCGACGGTCACCATGGCTTAAGCCAGAGAGCTGCCTGCCTTCGAGGTTGCTGTCTCCCTCCTTTGCCTGTTACTTCATTCTCCAAGTGCCAGTCCCGTCTATTTCTTAAGGTTTCCAGTCTGTGCACCAGATACTGAAAATTCACTCCCTGAATTTTATTATATTTCAATAAATATACTCTTCCTTGCCTGAGTTTGGATGAAGTGAGAGAAAAAGGAAAACAGAAACCAAAAATGTGAGAGTAGAAGATGTAATATACTTCTGTGGATAAGGAGGTTTGTGAATATTTTACCCCAAATTACACATGCCCCGCTCCTTCCCAGTGCAGCCAAAACCAGAGCAGAGCCGTGTTCCAGCTTGGGGACCAGGCAGGGCGTGAGCTCTGTGCAAGTGGTAAGTCCAGGCGGGAGAAGGCAGGAACAGGCCGGGTGCTTGCTCCCACGACAGGTGTCACTCCTTCTCCCCAGGGCAGGAAGAGGGGTGGAGAAAAGCAGGGAGAGGAGTGTTAGTCTAATGGAAGTTCCTCCCCATGGAGACTCCAGAAAGGCATGTGTGTGTGTTGCAGCAGATGTTTCTCCTAGCAGTTGATACTCCTCGTACTGCTCTTCGAATTTTGAGTTTCAGCATTTGTCTGTCTCTTCTACTCTCTGAATGAGGCCCTGTGCAATTCCTGACTTCCTCAGGGTCTTGCATGTAGTAGAATGACAAAAATACATGGATGGACTAAAGTAAAGCCAGTCTGCACTAGTGAACGGAGAGGACACATACACATCTGCCCCTGGTAAAATGATCATGAAGACCACTATTACAACATGGGAACAGTCTACCTGCTGTCTGCTTCCAGGGTTTTCCTATCCTCTCGTTGTTGAAGGAATCTGAAAATAAATTTTTATAAAGTCAGTATACATTTCTGCCCAGTGTTCTTACCTCTTCCATAGATGAGTAAGATTGTAGCTTTAGAAAATGCACAGAGGCCCGTTTTATAATAAAATGTTCTATTCAATTCAGAACAAATATTCAGTGCCTTAAATGTATTTTTAAGGCTTGTTTTTCCTTCCTATTTCATCTTGTCATAGTGTGTGCAGCCATAATCGAAGGCTTTTTTGTATTCGTTTAGTACACCTAAATGTGTTGCAAGAATAATCACTTTTATTTTGAGATTTTGAAACACAGGCACTGGTGCAGGATTGGGCAAGGCAGGTAGCACAGATCTTACTCCAGACCTCCCAGCGTGGTGACTCCCATCGACAGCCTCCGGAGGATGCAGCGGCTGCCCACGTGATAGCAGGGCCAGGATTTACCCGGTTGTAGCCTCATCCAAAGCTGGACGGTGCTGCAAGCAAAATGTGTCCCTGCCTCAGAACCTGAGTGTGGGCGCTGAGTCACTTCACCTGAGGTTTCAGAGTCAGCCGACTTCATCTTGACTTCAGTTCCAACAAAACACTTGCTCTCAGTCTTGTGGAATTTTCAAACTTGGGAAGCCTCAGTGACTGCTCACTCATTTTTCAGGGTGACGTCGTGATGGGTTGAAACAGTTTTTAGGTTCTATTGTAGAACTGAAACCAGGGGTAAGAAGGAGTTGAGGGCATCTCTCCAGAGAAAATACAGAGAAAATAATTAAACTTTGCAGTGATGTCATAGTGATTATTAAAATTTTTCCTAGTTGATACGTCTTTTGTATATTTTGTTTGTAAGTACTCTGTGTTCTAGTTTAGATTTACCAAAGTTAGAGCCTCCTCTCTTGAAAAGTCTCTGCTTGGAGAAACTTGCACTTTAGGAGAATTTTTAAAAAATGTTCATTTTGTACTTTTCCAAGTGTTTCTGGAATTCTCCAGGCTTTGACACATGCCGCTGACAACAGAGATTTGCATGTGTTCTTCCAAGCGTGTTAATTTATTTTAAAAGTCAATATTGTCCAGGTCCATCTTCCTCAGTTGTGTAATATACACAGTGTTATTTTTATAATTTTAATATTATTGAATTCAAGATAACTCTTAATTTTGCTTGTTTCATATTCGTTTGGATCTTCATGTCTCCTGATTATGAATTAAAGAGCAAGTTTTTCCTTTTCTATTTATTTTGTTAACTAGATAACTTATTGAAGTAGAATTTTAGCATGAGCTAAGACAAGCAGCTAAAACACTCCTAGATAAAGCTCTATTCCCATCAAACACCACTCTCTGCCTGGGCCTGTGTTATAACATTAGCAGTACAAAGTCATAATTGGTGAAAATTGTAGCAAATTATTAGTGATGGGAAAATTGAAGAAAGTAAATACCTCTGAAAACTCAGCTGATAAGACTTCAGAAGTATTGGAAGCCTTTTCTGCCTCACTTAAGAATAATAAAAGTGATGACTCCAGAAAGTTTGTAAGTTTGCAATAACCTGCTGAGAAATGAGAGTTGACTGGCTGTGTTATCATTACTGTTTCCTGAGAGACAGTTTATGGAAGGTGGTTTTATGATACATTCCTGAAAAACCTCCAGATTTCAAGTATGCAATATAAACCTCCTTATGAAAACTGCAAGACTTACCCATTTTACAAATCGTACCATAGCTACTTCAGATTAGAGAGGATCTCCAAATTTTCGTGTGGTCAGTGAACAATAAAAGGTGGGTACTGAAAAACTGCTAACAAATCAATTAGGGTCTGATCCAGTTGATTTAAATGGACACTTCTTACATTTTCTGGTCTCAGGATTTCTTTATGCTTTTAAATATTACTAAGGAAAAAGATCAGTGATCCAAATGAGTCTTGTTTATGTAAGTTATATCTGTCAACACTGACCGTTTTAGAAATTGAAGTTGCGAAAAATGTAAACCACAAGAATATCTACAAGCACACATGTCATGATCATTGGAAGGAGGATGGCAGCACATGCCGCATGGCCTCTGGGAAATGCCGCTGTACGGTAAGAGTGGGAGAGGCATGCGAGGAGAGTTTTGACTGCCTAGATGCCCTGACAGGGTTTCAAGGACTTGAGGGCCCCCAGATCACACTTTGAGAACTGCTAGTTTAAATTATTTGATGTCATTATTGAACATTTACCAATACCTTGCAAAAACTCAAGTAATTGGTGATGAGTTGTCTGCAACCATAGTTAAGTGTGGGCTGTAGGATCAGCCAAACTCGATTTGATCCCCCATTTTCCTGGTTGCTAGCTGTAAGGTTTTGGGCAAGCCTCTCGGGCACTCACTGCTTGGTTTTCCAAGTCAAATTGAAGGCTGTGCACACAACTAGCTTTGCACCTGGCATGTGATAGGTATTCAGCAAATGATAGCTAGACTACAAGAAGAAACAGAACAGAGACCACTTTTATGCAGCCAGCCTCCCCCACTCCTCCCTCCTCAGAAGGAGTTTTACTGATTACTGTGGTATGAAACACAAGAATTCTCCCCAGGAAGGACGGCTGGAAGAAACAAATAGAAGAAACAAAGTTTCAGCCTCTCCCTCTTCCGGTGACCGAATGTTTCCCTGTAGTGTGTTTATCTTTTAACAGCTTTGATCTAAAATGAGTGATTCCTTGCACTTCCAAAGTCCAGGCTTATTTGGTTGTCATATTTGTGCTCACTTTGTTATGCTAGATGAAATTTTGCTACTAATGTAGTACAATGTCTCCGTTTTCTTCTCCTGACACCTACAGATATTGAGTTCCTGTTTTCAGCACTGTTTTAGCAACGTTCCTTGCTCAAACTCCCCCTTGAACACACTGCCAGGATTTAAGACGATTCTTCTCTACAAGTTGCAACTCATCCTTGGTTATTTCCCGTCAGCTAGGTTTCGTGTTCTGCAATCTGAACTGGACAATGACTTCTTAAACTGGCAGTCGCTTCCCTTCAGGGCTGCAGATGAGGGTGCAAGTTGAGCCCAGGTTGAAGCCCTGCTGTGGAGACAGTGGGCGAGGGTTGGCCACATCCTTCTGCTGAGGAAGAGCACAGGCCCGTTGGACAAGAGCCCTCCGAGGCTGCTGGGTTTTCCTAGGCGATGATTTCACAATGATTCTTCTGCTGTGGTATCCCCTGACCCTTGCTGGGCTCTTCTGAAACTCAGGAGATCCCATTTCTTCTAGTCCCTTAGATGATGAATTCTTGCCTATCTACTGATTTGTGTTTTGGGTCACTCATCCGTTGAGCACGTGCTTCGTGGTCAGCACTGCGCTGACTCTGGGGTGAGTGAGAAAGGGATGTGTCTGATGACTATGATTTGACTCTGGTGAAGGAGAGTTGGCTCTGCCAACTCCAGACTCTGGGGATAGAGGAAAATGAGCCAGAAATAGAAATATTTCTCCTCTGAATTTTTTTTGAAATAGTGGCATAATAATTCAATGAAAAATGTGATGTAACCTTCCTAGAAAGTGGTCATTGAGCTCACAGATGCCTCACAGCACAGTTCTCCAGTCAACTTTACTTTTTTTTTTTTTTTGAGAGAGAGTCTCACTTTGTCACCTAGGCTGGAGTACAATGGTGCGATCTCAGCTCACTGCAACCTCTGCCTCTCAGGTTCAAGTGATTCTCCTGCCTCAGCCTCCCGAGTATCTGGGATTACAGGTGTCCACCCCTACACGTCACTAATTTTTTTATTTTTTTTAGTAGAGATGGGGTTCACGATGTTAGGCTAGTCCCGAACTTCTGACCTCAGGTGAACCTCCCGCCTGAGTATCCTAAAATGCTGGTGTCTCTGGAGTTAGTTCCCACCGGTGATCTCGCTCACTTCATCAGTGAAGCTGCGGGCCTTTACTGTGAGTGTTACAGCTTTTAAAGATGTCACAGACCCAACCAGTGAGTAGCAGCAAAGTTTATTGTGAAGAGCAAAAGGACAAAGACTCCACAGCTGGGAAGAAGACCCCAGCACATTGCCACTGCTTGTTGGGGTGGCCAGCTTTTATTCCCTTTTTTGTCCCCGCCCATGTTCTGTTTCTGTCCTATCAGAATGCCCTTTTTCCAGTCCTCTCTGTGATTGGCTACTTTTAGGATCCTGCTGATTGGTGCATTTTACAGAGCACTGATTAGTGCATCTTACAGAGCACTCACTGATTGGTGTATCTTACAGAGCGCTGATTGGTGCATTTTACAATCCTGTTGCTAGCTACAGAGTACTGACTGGTGCGTTTTTACAGTGTTGATTGGTGCATTTAACAATTTGCTTGCTAACTACAGAGTGCTGATTGGTGCGTTTTGCAATCCTCTTGTAAGGCAGAAAAGTTCTCCAAGTCCCCACTTGACCCAGAAAGTCCCGCTGGCTTCACCTCTCACTGGGATTACAGGCATGAACCACTGAGCCTGGCCTACTATTATTTTTTGAGACAGAGTGTCACTCTGTTGCCCAGGCTGGAGTGCAGTGGCACAGTCATAGCTCACTGCAGCCTGGAACTTCTGCGCAAGTGATCCTCCCATTTCAGCCTCTTGAGTAGCTGGGAGTACAAGCTTGCACCACTATGCTCAGCTAATTTTTTTTTTTTTTTTAACGTTTGGTAGAGATGAGGTCTTGCTATGTTGCCCAAGCTGGTCTCGAACTCCTGGCCTCAAGGGATCCTCACACCTTGTCCTCCCAAAGTGTTGGGATTACAGGCATGAGCCACTGTGCCCAGCAAAGTCAACTTTTGAGTCCCAGACTTGGGTTTCATTCCATGTCCACCATTTACAAGCTGAGCGGCACTGGGTACAATTCTTAACATATTCATGTCTCAATGCCCTCAATAAAATCAGGGATCTTAACTGATCAATCAAAATGGTAGCTCTGATTTGTGATAGCATTCACTAGTGATGCTGTGAGAGCACAGATTAGAACCTTGCTTGTTGGTTCAATATTTCAATTGGAGGAGCAGTGATAAACATTCTCCGCACACACAAATGCTTTAACTGGACAAGCAGGGGCACCTTGTAGTGAGAGCAAATGTGGGTCTTAGTTGGAATTAAGTAACAATGTGATACAGAAAAAGGGAAGTGGTTTGCTTAAAGACACAGAGCACCCAGGGCAGAGTGGAGGATGGAATTCAGGTTCTGTGACCCCAGGTTAATGTTTTGAATTCAGACAGGCTGGGGTCTGAATCCTCACCTTCCGCCCTTACTGCTTGTGTGAGCTTGACCAAGTTACTGAAATTCTCTGTGCCTCAATTTTATCATCCATAAAACTGAGGATAATAATATTATCTGCCTTGTGTGTTGATGTGGGAACTAAATGAGATAATAAATGTTAAGTACGTAGCCGACTGTCTGGCAAATATTAAGTGCTCAATAAATGACAACTATTATTATCCCTTAGACCTCATTGCCTCTCCAATGCTTAAAAGCCCAGCAAGTTCCTTTAAAATGAAATTCTCAAAGAAGTCATTTCCCAGTCCAGAAAGAGAACATACCATGTGCAGGGAGTGTGTGCACTTCATGAGGCTGTTCCTTAGGATGAAAAAGATTTCTTCCTGACACACAGAATCCTCACTGGGCTTAGAGAGAAAAACTACTATGTATAGAAAAGAATGGGATGCTTTTAAAATTGTGCAAACCACCTCAGATCTAGTCATCATGGACTTGGCTCTCACCTCTCCACCCTGAGGGAGCTCCCTGGCGGCACTGACGCAGAGCAGCGAGCTCCTGTGCGGTACACTTGCAAGCCCCTCCTGCTGTCAAAGGCAACAGACATGGCCTCATCACAGTGTTTTAGGTGCTTGGATTCTCTTAGAATGGACTTTTTTGTGGGGAGGGTAAGGTTTCCAAGAAGCTAACCCCAGGGTGTTCGCATTGTGTCTTACCCTTTGAGCCGCTAGTAGTGCAGTGGGTGTCTTCCTGAGCTGTCTGGTATGGCAGCTGGTGCGTATGACAATGTCTGAGTCCCAATGCATTTGTTACCTGCACAGGTGGCCGCACCCTCCCCTCCCTATGGCTCTCAGTCACACTCCAGAACCCTTTACTCCTCCACTCCTTTACTCCTGAACCCACCTGGCTCACAAGGGGTAAAGCAGGACACTGATGGGGAGAAAAAAATTAATTTGGAATTTGACACATAATCTCTTACATAAACAAAAAATGATGCAATTAGGGGCAAAAGTTCCAGGAAGTTGAGTGCTCCTTCCCTCCTAGAAAAGCATATGGACAAGGTCAGGTGGCCATCTGCAGCCCTGTGCCGGGATCAGCGTCCAGCTGCAGGTCCTCTGACACTGGCCTGCTGCTGGGAGGTGCCTGCTTTTGTGCCCCAGCTTCAGATGCGCTTTCGTGAATACTGTGGCTCAGCACAGAGCGATCCCTGTGTTCACGTGCTCATGTTGTGCCTGCCTGTCGCATCTGCACAGGGGCCGGGCCCTGGAACATCTGCTGTTGGTTCTGAACATTTGTGATGTTTGCCCCAGTGCTGAGAGCTGAGCTCCTTCTGGTGGCCATGGCATTAGAAACAGGTCAAGGCATCTTGTTTCTTTTCCTTGCAGTCACCACAGTGACCCTACTGTCTGTCATGGCCTCCAAAACACTTTCCTTTATTTGTGTGTGAATGATAAAGCATATTATCACACATGTATAATGACTGGCATCATACAAACTTCATACACAGAAGATTGGTATCAGAAAACAGCCCACACAGAATCCAGCTTGTTGAGTTAGGGAATTTGCCTCCTGCTTGGAACCTGCAAATCCTGGATGGGGCTGCCAGCCACATTCACGTTCCTGGTTCTGGCTCCTGGAAGGCAAAATGCTCCGCACTTGAACTCCCTTCTCCCCCAGAGTCTGGGGTTCCTGGAGATTCGTCTCTCTTTGGAAGGAGCTGCAGCAGTGTCCTCTGGTTTTCAAGACAGCAGCTGAGCTGCAGTGATTGGCCGGTGTGACTTCAGGGAGGCTGTGCTTGTCATCGTGTGCCTCCTCCTCCAAGCTTGGGAGGTTCAGCCAACCACGTGAACGGGAGTGACTTCTGATGCTGAGGTTGTGCAAGTGTGTGGGGATCCTTAGGGTTGGCTCTGGTAACCTAGATCCTTTGAGCAGCCTTGATCTTTACTGCTTTACAAATTCTCACGATTTGTTTATAATGCTCTGTGTTTCAAAGGAAACCGATATGGCTCCTCTGCTTGTTGCATACTGCTCCTCCTCCCTGTAAGTATATTGAGTACCACACCAGTACCAGGCAAGAAGTGACCAAACACCCAGAGAGGACTGGAGATCAGAGATCAAAGCATCCACCTACCTGAGTCTATCCACCACCCTCTTGTTTATTTCATCTTATTCCTGCTCCCAGGGTGTCTGAAATGAACTCTGCCCATCGGATAAAGGCCGGTATCATCATGTGGTCTAAAAGGGAATTTCGTTTCTCAGGTGTGCTCTCTACATAGCCCTTCATAAATATGTTCTGTTTATATTCGCTGAGCAGTTTTCCCTATCCCAGGCCCCCAGCTATGTCTCAGTTAATTACAGTGCACCATGATTGAGCCGACTTAATCTGAATATTGCTTATTGCCATGGATTCAAATGAATTTTAGGCACCAACTCCCAAGTCTTATCAACTTACAAGAAACCTATTGAGGGAAAATCCTCATTTGAAAATGCCTTATCGCTGATGCATAGGCAGCCTTGGAAACATACCCTAATTATGGAAATCTTAGGTTTCTGAAGATAACTTTCCCTATTTTGGTGCACATGTTGGTATCTCTTTAACTAAACTTTGTTAGGCTACATGACTTGAAACCCTATGAATGTCGTACCCCATGTGACTCATGAGAGGCTGAGCATGTGAAGGATCTGCAGAGGTATTCTAGGTAGTTCTAGGGCCTGCTAGATTTTCTAGCCAGTCTTTTTCTTTTCCATCAAAACCCTTGTGTGAAGGAAACAAAAGCAAGTCTGAGCAGCAGCTCTGTGCTGGGCTGGCTCCAGGGGATGCTCAGTCCTTTGCAAGGGAATTCAATATCCAATCTTTCTCTCTCATGAAAATGAAGTGATGTGAAGTGATACGTCTTAACAAAAGGATGCTGATGATACCACACTCACCACCTATTGATGAACAAAGCTGAATTTTAGATCGTACAGTTAAGTGATTAGGCCTGAAAGGATGGATTGTAGTTCTGGAGGGGACACACCCTGTCTGGATCTGAGCCACTTCAGGGCACATGCCTGGGGAGTGTGAGAGTGCCCTTGTCTCAGGAGCACCGTGAAAGGGCAGCCAGGTTTGTGCCTGTGCAAAAAAAGGTCGCTGGATATACCAGGACTGCAAACCCAGGTCAGTTTCTGTGCTGTACTGTACATGGTTGCGTGCCGCGTGATAGGGAGCTCTCTGTTTTATGAGGTGTTCGTTTTACCTTGAGGTGTAGTTTGTGGACCACTTTTGCCAAAGTTGTGGTGGTCACGTTGTAGTTGTAAAATGAAGATTTCTGAAGAAGCTGGCAGAAGGATTTAAACAACTTCTCTAGATGTGGTAGGACTTTTATCTCTATTGGGGAAAATGGAATGCCAGGGAGACAGATAAAGCAAATGGAATAGACGTAAAGGCTGCTAAGACGTTGGTCAGGAGAAGCATATGGAAGGAGTAAGTACACTTCTGCATACATGAATCATGTGAACTTGCGAAGTGCTAACCAGGGCATTTTTAGAAGGAATTTGGGAAACATTTCCTGATCTACGGTTTAGTTGATGTGGTGCTGCTCTGTCTTCTCCTGGACTTTAAACACTGGACTAAACTTCCTACACAGACAGACTCGAGGTTGAGTCCTGGCTTACTAAGGTTTAATTGTGGATCAGTTTTCAAGTGAGTTTCCCCATCTATAAAATGAGGGTGATAATAGCACCCACCTGTAGGGTCGGCATTAGGGGTAAATGAGATAACCCAGGTGGAGTGCTCAACATTTATTAGCCATCCTTCCATAAAAGTAACTGATGTCTCAGTTCCCAGTAGTGTCGGGTGATTCTATGTAGGGGGAGAATGAGAGGAAGCAAAGGTACATTGCAGGTCACCTTAGGGATTAGAGGGTGGTGGCTCCCGCACTGGGGAACACCATGGAGTTGTGGCTTTGGAAGGAGTAATGGGTTCAATTCTGTTCACATTGAATTTGGGACATCCAGGTAGATTGTTCTTGGGGAATAGAAATCAAAGGTTAAGACAAAGAACAAAGTCTTGGAAATGGGACTTTTAGTTTCTGTAAATAGACTCCCATGTATGCCAGTGTAATGCTGCCTGAGAGCCACAGCTCACACACACCTGCCTCCTCTCCCTCAGTCATGCTGCAGCCTTGCTCACATGATTTCAAGGCTGCAGTCCCGACCCTCATTTTGCATGACTCTGTCCAGGTGTGATACAGATGGAGAGTATGAAAGATGTGTTAACTAATGAATTCTGCTGTTATAAATGTGTTGACTTCAAGCAACATAAAACACAAGTGAGAAAAATAATCGAGGTTCTATTCCACACGACTGATCTGTGCTTCTTTGGGTGCCTCACTGAACGTCTGTGGACTTGGGCCCGTTCCTTTACAAGATGAAGCCTTTGGCTCTCTTTATTTCTTAAAATCCTCTCAGGATTTACCATTTCATTCTCTATTTAACAGTAATTCATTTGAGCGTGTGTTCTTTCTTCAATCCATTCATTCACTCAAGACACATTTTTGAGTACTTACTATGTGCACTATATGGGCTACTCTGTATACAGAGATGGGTAAGCCCATTTTTACTTAACTGGGATATTAGCAAGTGAACAAACAACTTTCCTGCCATGTACTAGTCTATATTAAAAGTCTAGGCAAATTGTTAGAGGAACACAAAAGAAGGGCACTCAACTCTGCCCTTGTCTTCTCGCCTTTCATTGGGCTCTACCAGGAACAGAGCAGACCTACTTAGGAGGTGTTTACTACATTGACCTGTGAATATCAGATACCGTCACCTGCAGCTGTGCTCATCTTACACCTGTGAGCCACATCTACTGACATCTAGAATCAATCATCAGGATGACGCAGGCACTGCTGAGGTCACTCAGGGAGGTCTTCTCACATTAACCACTTGTTCATAGCTCAGTCTAACACACAGAACAATGCGTCTGTCAGAGCTGCTTCATTTTCCTGGACAACGGAAGGGCCATATGCACGTCTTGCTTTGATGGAAATACGGTGTTGCATTTACCTGTCCCTACGGTGTAGTATGACTGTGTTTATGCAACGTTAATACAAAAGCACTAAGCGGGAAGTAGGCTTAGTTCTGGGATCCCTTTCAGTCAGTGAATAGAGCACAGCATTTGGTTCAGACACTTTTAATATGGTACCATTGCAGGGTTGGAACATTATTTCTCCTATTCTAATTTGTTCATAGTAATATTCAAAAGCAATAGAAATGCTTCAGATTTTCAGGTTTATGAATAAAAGAGAGCAGATATTCCACCTGAGAACATGCCCAGTATTCTTTTATGGGATGGAAGGGGGTCCCTATGCCCACATATATTAAAGAGTGCACCTGCCTTCAATAAGCCTAAATCAGCATGTGTAAGTGAACTGCATGCCAAATTTGCCTTGTAAATCAGGAATAAAAAGAGCAGACGTGTTTCTGGGCAAGGGAAAAAGTGAAGAGGTGCAGTTGATATTTGTGAGCTGAAAACGATCAGTCGAGCCAATGAAATCCTTGAAACATTCTGTACAATCGCAGCTACTTTCAGATTTTAATATTTCAGAAAAATAATCATTGCTGTTGTATAAAGTAAAATATGCTAAATGCTCACAGCCTGTATAGAGCTATAATGCCTTATGTATGGTACTATTAAGAAATAAAACCTGCCTCTTCTATCCTCATGGAAAACAGAGGACATATGTAACTAATCAACACATCCCAGTGAGATAATCCATTTAAAGCTTGGTAAGAAAACCGATCATATTTTGTGGACAACTCTCTGTCACCCATTTCCTGTAGCCTGACTCAAAGTCCTGTTGGAGATCGTGATTACACTTTTCTGATTACTCAGTGAAGAGTCCGTTTCTGAAGCTGTATCTGCCATTGTGTGTGTGTGTGTGTGTGTGTGTGTGTGTGGTGTGTTTACTTATTTATTTTGCTCTGTTAGGCTCAGAATCAGAACGGCACAGATTTATAGGACAATTTGTCATTTTCTGGGACTGGGAAAAGAGGAAGAATTAGTCCCTAGGGCTCCTTTTGGTGGCTCGGAATCAGAAGAGTTTACCTAGCCCGGTCTGTGCAGATGGAACTTCTAGAAGTCTTTTGGAGAGACCAGAAAGCGAATGAAAAAATGGTGCGTTTTTGATAGGAACAGAAGAAAATGATGTGTGAATTCACCTAGTTATGTGGGACTTGATGAATCCAGATGGACTCGAAATCATTCTTTTATTCGCGGATTAGTGCCAGGGGTTTTGAGTCTTGTAGAGGTGCACAGCACTGAAGCTCTGACATCAAACAAACTGGTTTCAGCCCTTGGTTCTCAGTCAGGGCGGCTGTAAAATCAGATGTGAGGACCTGAGACTGAGGAGCAGATGTTGTGTTTGCACTGGGCCTTTATGGTAAACAAACTGCTCCTGGACACAGCCCTTCACTCCTGCCCCTCCCAGCCCGAGTTCATGTTCCTTACTGATGTTATTGAAAGAAGCTTCCTGGGGAACCCAAAATGCATTCTTCATTGGGCTATGTTAATTATTGTTTATAATCACCGAATACAGTTTATATCCAGATCTGACTTGGAAAGTAAGCTCAGGCAAGGGAGTGGATCTGAGAGTGGATTGCATACTTGGAATTCTAAATCATCGTTCCTTGTTTTAATTTTCCCATCAGGAGGATGTTCTTAGCCCTTCCTGGGCTGGGTCACCTCCAGTTTGCGCATTATTTCACAATGGAATTTCTACAGGACAAACAGGACGGGGGAAGTTTAGGACACTATTGAAAATTATCTAATTCTCTTTGGTCTCAAACTGGAGTCGACAGGCATTAAATGCACATGGGCAAACATAATGATACATGATTGGCTGTTTCAGTAAGCAGGGCCTTTACAACAATTCCAAGCCATTGACAGTTTAAGAGAGCATTCCTTCCTTCCAAGTTACACTGGAGGATGCCTTGAATCTGTCTACACACTCAGTGGCTGCTCCTGAGTCTCTGTGTGGTGACCAGTGTCCACTGGGGTTAGCAGAAGCTGTTGAGAATAGAAGGAGGGAAGCCTCAGGGAGCTGACAGCCTGGGCGGCCAGCACACCTCACCTGAAAGATGGGGCATGGGCCAAAGCTTGGACACCAGAGTAAGCCCTGGCTTTATTCTGTGACCTTGGTCAAGGAGGTTAACCTTTAGCAGCTTTGGTTTCTTCATCTGTAAAATAGTAATCAGAGTGGTAGGGACGCTGGAAGACCCTTACAAGAGGAAGTCAGCAGCTCTAGAGTCCTTCCAGCTTTTGTTCTGATTTTGCTTGGTAACTGGCTTTCTAGAAGAGCTCATTGCTAGATAGTTTGACTCCATGGCACGCGAGGAGTTTCAGCACCTGCTACCATCCTCATTATTCATTCACATGCTGGTAGTCCGTGGAGTGGACAGGCAGCAAGAAGGATAGCAGCATGGAAGTAAATTGTGGATTTGTCAGCACCAGTGCTTTACTCAGACAGTTTTGCTTGAACTTAGCTCCTTGTGACTGCACGATTCATGAGTGAATTCACTCAACAAATACTCACTGGGCACCTGGCAGGTACCAGGCGTTGTCCCATGAGCCAAGCAAAGTCCTTGCCATTGTGGATTTACCTTCTAGCATGGAGAGAGAGAGAGAATAAACAGATAAATATGCAAAATGGCAGAGGGCAGTTCTCACTGGAGGGAGAGATTAAGAAGGGTAGAGGGATAAAGAGTATTGGAAAAGGGGTGTGCAGTGCTTTTGTGGGTGGGGTAGTCGGGGCAGGCATTTTTGGTTAGGAAGGGAGGCAGGCAGCTGGGCTGGGCTCTGAGGGGGACATTCCAAGCAGGAATGTGGCAAGTCCGAGGCCCCCGAGGTGGGAGCTGACTTGGTCCTTCTGAAAAGCTTCAAGGACTGTGATACCTGGGAAGCAGGGAGAGCTGGTGGAAGGTGATTTCAGAGGCGGCAGGAGGTGGCAGACCACCGTGAGCATCCTGGCTTATTTCTCTGGGTGGGAGAGGAAGCCGTTGGAGGGTCTGAAGAAGGTAAGGCTGAGATCTCTGCCGCGGTTATCCAGGGAGAGAATGGTGGCCGGGTTGGGGGGCAGAAGTGGAGATGGTGAGAAGTGATCCAATTCAGGACGTATTTAGGATGTGAGGCGAAGACAAGAAACTCTGGCGGGGGGGTTGGTCCTGATCGTGAGGAAAAGAGAATGGATACGGGTGACTCCAAGGCTTCCGGCCTGGGCCCTGAAATACGTGTGTGGACATTTCTGAGGTAGAGACAGTGACAGGAAGTGAGGGATTGTGTGTGTGTTCAGTTTGGGACACACTAGGATTGAGACGCTTATTATCGAAGTGGCCCGTCCAGGTGGCAGTTAGCTGCCTGAGTGTTGAGAGACACTGGCAAGTATGCTTACATCTTATTGGGAATTTGAGGAAGGAATTGGGGCTTAGAGTAGAAATAAGGAGCTGAATAAATTTTACCAACGTTCCTTAATTGTCTTAGCCCTTGTCACCGGATGTCTCTCTACATTCTAGAAAGTTTCCTTCATGGGCGCCCACCATTGGGGCCACTCAGAGGTAACCTGGAGGGTCAGGTGAAGTGAGTGTAGAGAAGACCGCGGGTGCCCTGGTAACTGTTTGCAATGCGTTTGGTTGCGCAGGTTGTCAGGAGGGGAGTTCACTGTTAAAACGCTGAGGAGGAGAAAGAGCACTGGTCTCTGTCATTCTCAGCAGCTTCAAGCCTTAGGAAGAAGAGAAGAAAGGAGCCAGTCGTTTTAGTGCCATAAAATGAGAGCTAGGATGTCTTCTCATAACGTTTATTTCAAGGATGGTGTGTTATTCTGGAATTGGGGATGTTTCTAAACTTTTCTCCTGATTGGTTTTTACCTGGCCATTAGTAAATAAAAATGATGAACAAAGTGATAACAGGCGGAAGGTTGATTCACCAAAGCAGGCTTGTTTCCTCAGAGGAGGTTGAACACAGTACTGGAAAGAGCTCAACTCGGAAAGGTCATGTTGCAAACAGCATGTAGTTTTCAAGATGGCATTTCCAGTCTTAATCCAAGGGATCGTGCGAGCTGGCAGGACATGTGGGCAGGAGTCTTTGCTTGTTGGTCTTCTCAGTTGCATCTTCCTATGAAGCTATCAGTAACACCATTTTTTGGAGATGAATGCTGAAATCTTAACAGTCATTATTGCAGTGGCTTAACCGAAGTATTTTGAAAATGAATACATTTATGTACACAAAAGCTTAGAATCTTCTTCTGGTGATGGTGGTGGTGGTTTAGTCTGCAAAAGAGGAAGACCTAGGAACATGACATTACACCTGTGGGTGATGGAGAGTAAGATTAAATTGGAGAGTAAAATTAAAATGGAGTAATTAAAATTACTCAATTGGAGAGTAGGATTAAAAAGTGAGAGACATTAGCAGAAGTGTACAAAGTCTGCCTGTAGTGCTGGCTTCCTGAATCAAGGCTGTACAAAGCACATTGGGAAACCAACTTTTCAAAACAGGAATCCGGGTAATTTTCTCTATGGTTAAAACCCTGACTGTGATTCTACTACAGTGATGGTAGATTGCTTTTTGCACTGAAAGTTGGAAAAGCCTTAATGTAATATGAAAGAATAAAGTCACTAAGAGTTAGCTTGGACTCAGTACACATTTTTTTTTTGTTATCTAAAGAAAGACTTCATTGTACAAAGTTGAGACTTGGGAGGACAGTTACAAATATATGGGAGAATTTCCTTTGTCTCACACACACACACACACACACACACACACACACCCTGACATCTGCTCATGGATGGCAGTCAAAGCCCTACAGACTTGTCACCTCTCTGGGAAGCACTTTCTTCAACAGAGCCAGTGTTTCCGGCGTGTTACTGGTGGTTTATGGGCGAATGGTGTGGCTTGATAGAGGGTCCCATGGGGCTGCCATCCAGTTTCTTGATGCTCTTTGCCGTCTGAGTGTGTGTGTGTGTATGTGTGTGTGTGCATATCTGTTTTGATGAGGTTTCATGGTGAAGAAAAGAAGAGCTTCATATTTCATAGGCAATCCAAGGCACAATTATTTTTATTTGCAAAAACATTACACTCCTGATGTATCTCTGAGTCTGAATAGTATGGAAACAGTGAGTAACAAGGGCAAAAGAATTCTCCAGTGAAGTGGAGAGTACTGGATTTGGAGGAAAGAGACCTCATAAGATTTTCCTATTTGCCTTTAAAGGAAGAATCTGTCTATAAATGCAGAAAGGTATAGCTCTCCAGATGTTTTGAAACAATTGGTCATGTATTAAAAAATGTAAGCTACTGTTTTGGTCTTTGAAATGGAAATAAAATGACTTCTGATTGTTTCTGAAGCCTCAACAGGATCGACATATGTTTTCAATGACCATGGTCTAGCAGGCATTAAGTTCTAACTATAAATTATTTGTTGCAAATGGAAAATGAGTTGTCTGAAAGAGGCAAAAAGAAATCTATTGCTGTGTATTGCTGTGCTCGTGAAATTTCAGGCTTGGGTTTGCGCACCGATGGCCTTCGGTTTTCTTGCTAAAATTTCTAGTTTTGTCCTAAAGGCTGAAAAAAGTCTCAGGAGCTAGGAGCATGCTGTAGAAAGAGTTGGATCAAGGAAAATCGTGGACCACCTAGAGCGTGACACAGCTTTGGATGAAAGGGGCGTTAAATTGTGGGAATGTCGACCACAGCCTCCGGCTTTAAACCAGGCGTCCTGCCTCACGTTAAAAACGAAGAAACAATGAGTGCGATTTAGTTCTGCTTCAGTAAATTTGGAACCTATATCATTTATTTTATTTGATTCAGCTTTTGTGCTCAAATATTATTCATGAGTGTATAACCACACTTTGTGGCTCAAAAATGGCTGGAAGATCCCACCACGGTAGTGATGTCTTCAAGTCAGGTTTACTTTCTTTTATGTTTTAGCAAGGATTAAAGACTTACTTCATTCTTTTCTTTCCTGTGTTAAAGACCCTTCTTTTGCTCATATATGTGAATCCGTAGCAGTTGCCGTCATGTTAAGTGGGTTTGCCTTCAGAAAAGCATTTTCCTTCTTCTTAATTTTTGGCTCTTACAGCTCTCAAAATGGACCCAAAAAATCCCTCATGTTTTAGACAAATGAAAGCAAAAAATTGTAATTTTTTAAATCACTACATAAATTTCCAGATCATTTTCCAGTATGTTTTAGACAGCCAAATAGCTTCTATTTCTTCTCCTTCCTGTTTGATAAAAAGTACATAAATTTAAGTAGCAGCAATCCCTGAAAATACTAATATCTATCAATCATCTTTATTCACAAATAATGGAGAGAGAGAGAGAGAGATATATATATAGCCCAGATTTAAGGGAAGAATGAAATAAGCGCTATCTTGGTCGATTGGCTCCAAAATCCATAAAAGGTGAGGGCAAATTAGAATCAAATTTTAAAGAATTTATTTCATTTTTCCAATTACATAAAAATTCAAAACAGACCCATCTACTTTGTGGATTTGATTTTCCTATGGTTGCGATGCAGTTGGTATTTTGGAGTGAAGGCTGAGGAAATCTTGAAGCAATCTGATGAGATTTCCTGACTGGGACACACCCCAGGCCGCCCAGCGCAAAGCACTGTTGGCATTTCTATTAAAGACACAGGCTGTCTGGAGCAGATGACTTGACCATAAATACTTGTCTCTGAGCCGTATGGCTTGGCTAGTGGCTTGGCAAGTGCTGCGTCCTTTGCAGGTGTCTGTGGGCTTTGGTAAGGACCATACTGGATCATGTAAATGTGTGTGTGTGTCTGTGTGTAGAAAGGAAAATTTACTCTTTGTATACACGAGGCACACATACACACCCACATCTACACATGCACACACCAACATACACATACACACTGCATACAGAGCACACATGCATAATGCACACCTACACAGCTACACACACTTATACACAATCCTCCCACTCATACATACACACATTTGCACCCACACACATACATGTATGCATACACAGCAAACATGCAAACACAGGCACACATCCACATATGCATACAGAACACACATCCATGCACAGCCACATACACACTGCACACAGAACACACATGCACACACACACATGCACACACATGCACACAGAACGGGCATACAGAACACAATGCATACATACACATACACACATGCACACAGAACATACATATGCAAACCCACATACACACATGCACATACAGATATACATACAGAACATAAATGCATGCATAACACATGGACATCTACACCCGCACATACAACCCCCAACACATACACACATGCACTCTACACATATAGACACCTCAACACACGCACACACACACACCTGCACATCACACACGCACTCTACACATAGACACCTCAACACACGCACACAGACCTGCACATACAGAGCACACACATATACACATACCCACACCTGCCCACACACACACGCACGCATATGTACAAAACTCACGTGCACACAGCTGCACACACACACGTGCAAATAGTACACATATACATATACATGGACACCTACACACATGCATACACATACACACATCAACACATGCACATGTATGCACACATATACACATACACACATCAACACATGCACATGTATGCACACATACACACATAGCACACTCACAATACACAGATATACCCCACCTTATTGCCATATAACCCACCACCTGTGGCACTAGCCTCTTTTTAGCGATACTGTTTGCAAACTGTCCTGGAACATCCTGGTTCTTGTTCATGATAACAACTTCAGGACTATCCCAGCCCAGGGCAGGATGGGGAGCCTGTAGGGTGCTATGGACTGTCTTGTGATTTTTGATGGATAGAGAAACTTCTGGTGGTGGGAAAGCCCAATGTTTGCCACCATGGAAGGTGCAGGAAGGGGGGTAACCCATGAACAAACTCCTGTGTCTAATTAAGAGCATGACCTCCTAAAATCAGGCCACGTCCTCAGCTAGCAGCTGCTGCCTTCTCCCCTTTTCTGTTCCATTCGCTCTTTAAGCTCGGAATGATACTAGCTTTGGGTAGTATCATTTATCATTGTTTCTTTCTTCTTGTTGCCCTGTCTTCTCTTTTCTAGGTTTGGATGATATTATTTCCCCATTGTTAGAGTTCCTAGAAAACGGCTTGTCATGGAAACCTTTTCCTGACTTTCGGTTTCCCCTTAGGCTCACAATGGGCCCCTCCGTCGCCCTTCCATCCTCGAGGCCTGCTGGTAGGATGGGGAGCAGGCGCTGACTTGACCTGCCTCTTGCCGCAGGCTCCGCGAGCTGGAGAGTCCTGATCCTCTACAGGTGACTGGCTCCAGAGGAGATCCAGAGGAGATCGGGAACCACAGGGCACCTGCTCTTGCACAGGCCTGAAGGGAAGAGGGAGCTGGGTTAGACAGAGGGTGGGAGAGCAAGGGAAGGATGAGCAGAAGGAGGGACTGCAGGCAGGACAGCCCAGACAAAGCTCATGTTTCTGTCTTTTAGCCACTGGCTACATTCCTGCCTTTGGGCTGACGGTGACAACATTTCATCCTCACTAAGATTTCTCCCTTGCTGTGTGATTCAGCCCAAGCGTGTTTTGGATATTTGCATCCATGCGAAGCCTCACTTGCTGACTGGTGGTGGTGTGCAGGCTGTCTGCCTTCTTGTGGTCTAACCTCCTGGAGCTTTAGGTCCAGGACCATCTAAAAACAGGCAAATCGGAAAATCAGCGGAAGCGGCCACCTTCAGGCTTCTGGAAGCAGCAGGGCTCTGGTGTGGCTGGGCTGGAGCCAGAGGTGCCCTGCTCCCCCTCACTCCTTCTTCATCAGCCTCCCTGGTGCTGAGTGTCCTGTCTCCCTCCACAGCCATTGGCTATGTGATTGGGCAAAGCACAGGTAACGTGGAACAAGCAAGGGAGCAGAATGTTACATGAGGGGAGGAGGTGGCTGCCTGTCACAGAAGTCCGGGAAAAAACTCCTCCCTCCAGAGGATTCACTGATTGCAGAACATCTTAAAAGAGTGGATTTTAAAATGCAAAAGGCCAGGAATTCCCAAATGTTTTGTGATGAGGGGATGGGGAGCATCTGGACTTGTGCAGGCAGAAGGCTAAGAGAGAGGTCTTGGTTGGGCCAGGGGGGGCCTTGCGGGGGGTGGCAGGTGACAGGAGAGGTGGGGGCTTCTGGGGAAACGCCCATTGGAAGGAAGCGATTGAGATGCAGATTCCCTGACAGGGATGCCGTTAGGGCTCAGGAGTTGTGGAGTTGGGACTGTTTTGCTGCTAAGAGGACTGGAGACTGGAGAGTGACCTGTGACTCACCTGTGACAGGCCTGGAACCCAGCACTGCTGCTGCCACATCTGTGTGGGGCCCTCAGTTCCACTGCACTGTGTTGCATCAGGAATTGGGGGCCGGGCGCGGTGGCTCACACCTGTCATCCCAGAACTTTGGGAGGCCGAGGTGGGCGGATCACGAGGTCAGGAGATGGAGACCATCCTGGCTAACACGGTGAAACCCCGTGTCTACTAAAAAATAGAAAAAAATTAACCAGGCATGATGGTGGGCGCCTGTAGTCCCAGCTACTCGGGAGGCTGAGGCAGGAGAATAGAGTGAACCCGAGAGGCGGAGCTTGCAGTGAGCCAAGATCAGGCCACTGCACTCCAGCCTGGGTGACAGAGCGAGACTCCGTCTCAAAAAAAAAAAAAAAAAAAAAGAATTGGACAATGACCTTGACAAAAGGGAAAACCAAGTGATGGTGGGCATTCAGCTTCTTTTTTTTGAGATGGAGTCTCGCTCTGTCACTCAGGCTGGAGTGCAGTGGCGCAATCTTGGCTCACTGCAACCTCTGCCTCCCGGGTTCAAGCCATTCTCCTACCTCAACCTCTCAAGTAGCTGGGATTACAGGTGTACGCCACCACTCCTGGCTGATTTTGTATTTTGAGTAGAGACGGGGTTTTCGCCCTGTTGACCAGGCTGGTCTTGAATTTCTGACCTCAGGTGATCCTGGGATTACAGGCGTGAACCACCACGGCCCGGATTCTTTCCTCATGCCCTGGTCTCTCCCCTTGGACTTAACAGGGTGGGCTGTGGGGATGCAGGGGATTTAGGGCCTGACATACACCCAGCAGCGAACTCAGTGGATGGGGAGCCCTAGGGGTTAAGTACAAACCAGAAAGTGCTCCTTATCCATGGCTGGAGCTCAAATCCCCAAACCTTCCTCATTCCAAAACTGTTTCTGCTGTCGTCCTCTGCTGTTCTCATACCCCCAGAGCATTCTTTCTTCTTTCTCTTCTTTTTTTTCTTTTTCTTTTTTTTCTTTTTTTAAATTTTTTTATTTTTCTTTTTTTTTTCCTTTTTTTTATTATACTTTAAGTTCTAGGGTACATGTGCATAATGTGCAGGTTTGTTACATACTCTTCTTTTTTTTCTAAATTTTATGGTTTCTTTGTAATCATCAAACCCTCCAGGGTCACTGCACTGTGACCCAACATATTCCACCAAGTCAAAACAAGAGACAAATCCTGTATTGTTGGTGGCAGTGCTTGGCGGTCCTTTGTCCTGAGGGGACTATTTCTCCCCCAGCATTGCGGTCGATATTCATTCTGGAATTCTGGGGATGTTTCTGGAGGGCTCCAGAAATGGAGGCAGTTTGCTCAGTTTCATCTAGCTTGAGAGAAACATTGGTTTAAGCTGAGGGGACCTGAACAGCTGCTTGTATTTTCCTATGCACGCGGGTTTCCATGAGGTCCAAACAACATTAACAAAGAAGGGAGAGGCCCCATATAATAAGCATCTCGTTGACGCACTTGACTTTCATTAGGTCTATGACACCTAGCCAGGTGCTGGTTTATGGGGCTGTTTGAGACTAATTGCTGAGGCTTTGTGCCAGTGCATGCGATTGTGAGGAAGTTTCAGAACTACGTGCAGCGTGGAGGTGACGGACTGTGGCGTTCCAGGAGGGGGATGCATGGAGCTGCACTCTGAGCAGACATAATGGAGTCCCTGTAAGGTAAAATGGTGTCTATAATTGGATACTTTGCTGTTAAAAGCAGCTTGGAATCATGGTCACAGATGCCACTTGCCTGTTTTCACGGGACAGAGAGTGCAGACGGAATGAAAGTAAGCTGGGATCGGCAAGGGGGCCATTAGGAATTTCTCTCCGGTATTTACTGTGTGTCCTTTGGGTAGTCACAGGGTGGCTGGGCTGGGGGCCACACTGAAGCCCCAGGTGATGCTGGCCAGAAAGTCCAGGGGCTTTCTAAGAAGTTGAAACTTGAAGGAGAATCAAAACCCCAAATTGGGTTTTCTCATGAAATGATCTGGTCATTTCTGGGGCTGCAGATTAGCGGGGCCAGATGTTGAACAAATGATAATTTCTTTCAGGGAGCAAGTGTCTATCCTTCGAAGTTTCTAGAATGAAAATCTGAAGATTGTTTGGAGCCCATTGAAGCTTGGGTTTACGTGCTCAGATTGGAATCTGGCAATATGTAAGGATAAGCAGTTCTGTCTCAAAGAGACCTGATAATTAGAGGGAGTGGCAAACCTTGGAAGGACAGGCAGAATGCTGCCGCTAACCCTCTACAACTGAAGATGCGGGAAAACACAGCTAGTCCCCACGACTTACTGGGCCAAGAGAGGAGTCAGTAATTTGTTGGGTGCCCCGAATGAAGTCTGTTTTGTGTTTTCCTGTTAACAAATTCTTCCCAGGTGGAAGGGAAGATTGAATAAACATCTGTCCCAGTAGAGCTGTAAAGTGAAGGAGGGAAACGGGGAGAAAGAGAAAGCAACGGCTTCATTATCACGTTTGCTGATGAGCAGAAGGCGGGTAGGAATGCCAGTCAGAGTTTGTGATTGTGCAAGTTTTTCGAGAAGCTTGCGTCACAAAGCAATAAGAAGAAATGAGTTCCAGGAAGCAATGGGGGGGGGGGGCACGGGGGGTGAGTAGGGGAGTGGAGAAAGTCTTTTGAAGATCTGGTGGGAAGGCAGACCTGACAAGGATCCGTGCCTGTGTGCCGAGGGCAGCCACCAGGCGAGCTCCAAAGGAACCCCAGGATTATTTTTAGCTGTCATGGTAGAATTGAGGTGCTATTTTAAGCACTGATTGCACGTGTACCTATAGCATTATGTACAGGTGAGGCCCTATAGATAAAAATAACTTTAGAGAAGAATGGGCACTTGAAAGCCTCGGTCTGAATAGGGACATCTTGTCAGTGCACAGTAGAACAGTGTTCCCGAAGCCAGGGCCTCCCCTGCCACCAATCCACAGCCATGTCGGCCCTTCTGGTCCAATCTGTGGGAGGGAAAAGACATTCCTGTCTTGCTGCTGCCTTCTCTGGATTACATTCTCCCTAGCACACCCTGTTCACAAGCTTTTCTTTAAGTTGCAGCATATTGTTTCAAAGAGGGGACTAGCCCTTCCTTTACTTTCACTGGCATTTCATTTTTTTGATTCTGAAAGTCTCCACCCCCATTCATGTTATTTTTAAAAACATTAAAAATGTTATTTTTAAAAACCACCATGCCACTTTTCTCCCCACATCTTTATCCAAAGCCTGGCGTGGCGGGCCTGGTGAGTCCAGAGTCTGTGTGCACTTTGATGAGGGGTGGGGCCATGAGTCAAGAACATTTGTGAAGACAGCAGGCACGGCCAAAGGTCCAGGACACCAAGAAGAAAAATCAAGGATTTTGCTATATCTACGATTAATAATTATTGCCACGCAGATGTGCCGGAATGATAGTGGCATATGTGATAGCTTTCATCATATCAAGGCTGCTGAGGAAAAGTGGAAAGAGAAACATGTGCTTACTTTTCTACCCAAAGCACTCTTGCACTGTCCAAAAAACCACCTGCACATTTCTTTATTTTTTTTTGAGATAGAGTCTTGCTCTGTCACCCAGGCTGGAGTGCAGTGGCATGATCTCAGCTCACTGCAAGCTCCATCTCCTCGGTTCACACCATTCTCCTGCCTCACTCTCCCGAGTGGCTGGGACTACAGGCACCCGCCACCATGCCCGGCTAATTTTTGTTTGTATTTTTAGTAGCGATGGGGTTTTACCGTGTTAGCCAGGATGGTCCCGATCTCGTGACCTTGTGATCTGCCTGCCTCGGCATCTCAAAGTGCTGGGATTACAGGTGTGAGCCACCGCGCTCGGGCAACACCTGCACACTTCAGCGTAGCTAACTTGAAACTTTAAAATTGTTACTAAACAACTAACTTCTTGCCTTCTGAGTTTTAAGAAACTTTAAGAAATTCAATCAGTTCTTTTTTTAAAAAAAAAAAAACAATTTTCTTTTTGTCTTTGATAGTCTTAAATTTTATAATGATGTGAAAATGTGTAAGTCTGTTCTTATTCAATGCGGCACACACACAATCTGGGGATGGGGAACCTCCTTGTGAGGCTGAGACAGCTCGGATGTGAGGATGAGGAGGGCTTCGGATTAATTTTGCAACCTCAGCCACCGCATGAAGTCAGGCATTGTGGTGTCACAGGGGGTTGTCTAGATGTTTGGATCAGTAGTTCCCAAAGTCTGGGCCCTGGAAACTTGTGAGGCGTTGCAAGCTCTTGGACCTTATTCCACACCCCCCAAAGCAGAAACGCTGGAGTGGGACCCCCCACACCCTGGTTTTAACCATCCCTCCCTCTGATGCACACTCCTGTTTGAGAACCACGATTCTAGACCATTGTTTCTCCAATTCCATGGACATAAGGATCACCTGGGGATCTTGTTAAAATGCAGTTTTCATTCTGTGGATCTGAGCTGGGGCTTGAATTTCTGCTTTGCTAACAAGTTTCCAGGTGCTGCCAACACTGTGGATTCGTGGACCACCCTTAGAGTAGCCAGGTTCTGAAATATTATGATCTCTGCAAATATATATTTTCTATTGTAAATGGATAACGTGGCATTCTGATTTAAATGTCATTCTCCTGTGGGGCAGCTGGAGTGAGAGTCAAGATCTAAAATAAATCATCTCCTTGAGTGAACCTGATAACATTGTGAGTTCCTGAACAGAAATGCCTGAGGCTCTTCACTGTGGCTGTGGTTTGATTTCTCTCTGACATCTAGTAGGCACTTCATAAACGCTTATGGAAAGAATTAACGAGGACCCCAAGGTACTTCAAGGGGCCTTTGCCTGAGCAATGGGCAGCATCGTTTTGTTGACTTTTTTTTTTTTATCTGCCAGGATAAGGGACTGGGAAGCAGGAGAGAGGCACACGCACAGCCAGATGACCACAGGCCTCCAAGGGAAGAGCCAGAGAGGCCTCAGCACTTGAGCCTCTGAGGATGCTTTTCGGCTGTCAACACTTGGCTCGGTTTTTTCCCCTGGCTCAGATTCACCCTTTTAATCAAATTTCATTTATTCAGTGCCTCTGTGCACTCAGCACTAGTCATTTTTGCTAAATCCCATCTCTTCCTCCAGCACTTTATTTCTTTAACTGCAACTGAGGCAGAAACACTTGGATGAGGGCTTAGCAGGAACCCACAGGGGGCAGCTGCTGGCAGCCTTTGTTTGCAGGGAGGAGTCCGAGGACGTGTCTTCGTCATCCCCGCCCGCTGACGGTGTCCTTCCGCCATCCCACCTTCCATCCTGGCCTCTGCATTTCTAGCGTTTCCTCCTTTATTTTAGACAAACTGATTGTTTTCTCTGCAAAACATCTCCCCTCCAACCCACTTGCACCTTCATTCTTCTGCACCTTCAACATGCCGTTGTTGGTAAGTAGTGGATGTGAATCCTTGCCCGTGGAAGGCTTACAGCCTAGTGGTTCTTTCTGGTGGGACTCTCTTTTGGTTGAGAAGATCCAGGCTGTTTGTTCTCCACATTTTGCAAATCTCAGGAAAGAAAGAAATGTGTGTGCTAGCCTAGTTGCTGGAATGTCTGGGACCCTCTGTGGTCTGGGGGGGCGTCCACCATACAGGAGGTTTACAAGTGCCACCATTCCCATTATAAGGATTCCGAGAGACTTGCAAAAATCAGCTGTGATTCAAATTAAGTCCTAGTTCTTTGGCTCATCTGGATTCCCCAGGGAGCATCTAGAACCCTCCCCTGGTCAGGCCTAGCCTTTGCGGAGATGATTACCAGAAGGGGCTGCTGGAGCTCCTGTCCATCTTCCTTGTAATGACCTCCTGTCTTTGTGCTGATTCAGGCTGTACCAAGAGCCTAATGAAATGGCATTACAAGCTTCCAGAACTTTAGTCAACTCTGTTTTCCCACATATATAGCCCTGTACTGTAAGCATCTACTAATACCTTACAAAAAATATAAAAGGAGCTTGAAAAGGTTCATCCTTCTATTTTTTAGGGCAGCAAAACATTTGATTCCACAAAGGGGCCAGTAAATAATATCTATAGGAAGACATTAAGACGACAGATTTTGTTCCTTCCCCTGCTACAAAAAAGTGAAGTTGGCATTGCTCAGCCACTCATGACTAGTGCTGAGTGCACAGAGGCACTGAATAAATGACATTTATTTGAGCTCAGCAGACTAGAATCAGGTCTTCTAAAGTGAATCCTGAGTATTCTGCCTTGAGTGCATTTTAGTCTGGTGTGGAGTTGCAGGCCTCCTTCCACCGTGTAATATTAGTAGTGCTCTCCACTGTGACAGGATGCAGCAGGCGTGATTCGTCAGCCCATTCAACTCACAGAAAATGTGACCTCTTCCAAGACAATGGCATCAGGTCCCTCCCACGCTTCCTCAGCTGCTCCACATATTGTCTATAATGCATGCATAAAATGCCTCCACATCAGTGCTCCAGCGAGGATGAGAATTGGATTTCACAAGTAGCAAAACATTCAGAGGAATGTCCAGCAGTCAAATCAACCTACTTTCAGATTTGTGGGATTATTTTTGAAAACATGATACGTAGACTTTCATTACTTTGTAAATACATGCTATTAAATTTACAGCTTAATTCTGGCATGTAATGTGGTTAAATTATGGTTGCTTTGTGGATCATAACTTCCCTGCATGGATTCTAAAACTTTATCTTGCATGAATATACATGTTTTTCTCTCCTTTTGCCCTGAGTCATTCTAATTTTTACAAAGTGAGATTCAGACTCAGAAAAGTGCTGGCACCTCCAGGCACACCCCCAGCTCCAGAGCTCTTTGCAGAGAGTACAGAATTGATCCTCCGGCTGAAGCATCCTCTGCAGTGCAGACTGACAGTGCAGAACACAGCCCCGGGAAAGCAGCATTTCAATCTGCTTGTAGGAGGGAGCTTCAAGGACAGGCCTGTGACATGCCCGGTGACTGAGCGTGGTGGTTGCTGCGGAAGCTGCTCTGGTACCCAGTCTCAAAGCGCCTTTGGCCAGGGGTCTGTTGGGAATGCAGGGAGCTCACCCAAGAAGCACCCAAGGCTCAGGTAGGGCTCAGTGCTTTCTCTTGGATGGTCCCATCCACTGCCGTCCTTCCTACCAATGCTGGACCTTCCTCCAAGGCCTGCTTCTGTTTTTCTGCTCTGAGCTGTATCCCACCCACTAGCCTGGAGTTTGGGGAAGAAAAAAAAAAAAAAGCAAACAGGCCGGACAAATTTTACACCCTCTCAGAATGTTTGATGGAGTTGAGATCAGCCTCTTTCCCCACTTCCCCAGGAACTCCCATCGTCCCTCTCCTGCCAAACTCAGGGACCTTAGCTCAAACAGAGGAAGCTCGAGTGACTTCATCAATTAAATATAGGATGTCCAGAAAGGAAAGTGACCACGGTCTCTGTATGGGATTCTCCATCCTAGCCGAACAAGGATAATCATAACTCGTGACTGGCTCTATTTTAGCTGGCTTCAGCATGCCAAGGTCTTGACACAAGATGCACCCCGAAGCTGTGGCAAGTGCCCCAACTGGCCTCTGTGTCCACCCAAAGGACCTTTGAGGTTATCTGTCCCCTTTGCCCTGTGCCCAAACCATTCCCTGTGGACCTGTTCTTGGTCCACCTGTCATTTCTGAAATGTGTGTACCAGCCTAGTGGCTGGGATGTCTGGGACCACCCTGCCATCTGTTTAATGCAGCAGAACTTTGAGACAGGAAGCTGGCTGCTCCTTCAGGTTTAGAGCAGTTTGCACAGGGTCACATAAAGTTAGTGCCTTTCATATTTTCTGAAGATGCCTTCGTTTGCAGTGATCACCTGGTTTTATTTTTTCTATAAAGAATCTTGGCCGGGCACGGTGGCTCATGCCTGTAATCCCAGCACTTTGGGAGGCCACGGTGGACGGATCACGAGGTCAGGAGATCGAGACCATCCTGGCTAACGCAGTGAAACCCCATCTCTACTAAAAAATAAAAAAAATTAGCCGGGCGTGGTGGCAGCACCTGTAGTCCCAGCTACTCGGGAGGCTGAGGCAGGAGAATGGCGGGAACCTGGGAGGCGGAGCTTGCAGTGAGCTGAGATCGCACCACTGCACTCCAGCCTGGGCGACAGAGTGAGACTCCGTCTCAAAAAAAAAAAAAAAAAAAAAAGAATCTTAAGGGACATGGCATTTCTACATTTGCTCATGCATGATGACAATTCTTTGGTCACGTTTTGGCTTAACCTGAGCTTAAGTAAGTGGCTATGAAACATCTATCACAACTGAAAAATCTTTCATGCCACTCTTGCCACAGTGGTTCCCTTTCCTCCAGTTAACAAACAGTGCTTGGGGAGGCATTCCCTGGAAATAGTCGCCCAGAATTCATCTGCTGCCTCTGCCCAGAGCTCCCTCCCTCGGCTCCTCTGGGGGTGCGGTGTGTGGTGTTCATGGGCGAGAGGACTGCCTGGCTCCAAACAGAGATTAGGTGACAGGCCACCGCAGCAGAAGCACTGGCCTGGCTTTCTCTTCAGGAAGCAGGGGCTTGTGAATGTCAGAATGCTCTGCTGGTAAGAAAGCAGCAGGGAAGCAAATCTGCCCGCTGTGGCCTGCGTTGGAGAGAGTGCTGGAGTGTTGGTTGGAAGCCACGTGCTGATTTTAGGCTCTTTCCACGTGTTTGCTGGAGGAGGTCCCACCTGCTGCCAGCCTCTCTTCATCCCTGCTCTGAGGTCATCTGTCTTATTGGAGATTTGTTCCCCAGCCCCTGCTCCTCATGAGTAGATTGGGGCGTGGCTGGAAAAGACTCCTCTTTATCCTGGAGCACTTATCACTTTCAAAACACAAGGTTAACATTTCTTAAACCCGGCCATTGTGGCACAAGGAAGTTGGCTGGCATCGGATGGCAAGGCAGAGTTGGCACAGCTCCGTGGGATTGGCACCCCTAGTTGTACCTGCCCTGTCCTCTCCTCTCTCGGCTGTGCATTTCAGAGGGCACTCCTGGCCACACAGGCGGGGCGCGTCCCAGCTGCCAGGCTCCGATACCAGATGCTGGAATGTGTTTTTCCAGCAGCAGCCGTGGCAGCGGTGGCAGGAGCAGCGTGGGGCATGTGGAGCTCACTCCCTTCCTGGCTCCTTCTCAAGCTTCTCCGCTGGCTCTCCTGCAGAACTTTTGCTTAAGAGGACAGGCTGACAGTCTGCTGGCTGCTTTGCTGGATGCCATTGTGTTTTGACTTGCTTTCGATGGCACGGACTTTATTGGCTCTGGGTGTAAAGTTTCTGTGCAAACCTTTGCTACGGTGCGTGCCGAGTCAGTGAGTTCAATGTCCATCAGAAGGCCTTGCCATGTCTCTTAATCCTCTGGGTCTTTCAGGGAGAGGGATGAGCCAGCCAGAAATAATTTGGAGCTGGCAGGAGAAGACGAGCCGAATTCTCCTCCTGGGCATGGAGAGAGGGCCAATGTAAAGTCATAAAGGGGAACCTTGTATATCCTTGGATGTCCTCGTGCACGGGGTGGGGTGGGGAAGGGATGGATTTCTCTCCTGCTCACATTACCCATGCAAGCAGTATCATGTGATTCCCGGGTCCCAGAGTTCTCCAAAGTGGGTGGGGTGAGAGGCAGAAATTCCATTCACTGCTCAGCAATTCAGAGGCATCGACTGCCAAGTTGAGAGTTTCCTCTCAGACATCTTTTGGAAGCTTTGCAGCCTGAGAATTTGGGTTCCATAAAGCCGATGGCAGATGGGAGGAGGGGAGATAAGAATGTCTCTGGAGCAGGAGAACACTATGATGCCGCTGGACCCAGCCCCTGCTCCGTGTAAGCTAGCTTTGAGGCAAGTTACTGAACGATTAGACACAGATGTTGGGAGAGCGAACAGATCTTTTTGTCTTCTGCGCCCAGCAGGACTTCATTTCAAATTACTCCTTGTGGACAAAGAGAAGAAATGGAGCTTGAGAAGTTTCACTTGCTGTGATAGGAAGACATCTAGGCGTGCTTTGGGTGTGGCTTGATTTGCTTTTACGGCTGCAGCCCCGTTTCTCATCACCTGCCCCTCACATTCTCTTTTCTGGCCTGTTCCGCAGTGGGCAGGTCTATGCAAACCTACTCCCAAAGTCCGAGGAAGGCAAGAGGCTGAAGAAAGGAGCTGATGTATCCAGTTTCTCAGAAAGAAACATGTAATAGGGACTTAGCAACAGGAGCCCTGTCAGCGTCTCAGGTAAGACAAGATGGTGGGTCCTTGCTCCATGACCCCCAGACCCAGGGCTTAGAGATCACAGGGAGGATTGGTTCAGAAGGGAGGTACAGGACAATTGAAGTATGATAACATCAAGGTTGGCTGACCTAAGGGCAGGATTTACAGTAAGTACTTGCTCTTATACAAGGTACAGTAGATAGACTGGAAATCTTAGAGGTGTGCCTGGAACAGAGGTTAATCAGAAGCCAGCATGACGAATCAGCCTCTAGATGGAGTCACTGTAGCCTCCAAATGGCCACTGCAGTTCTCTGCGTGCACCACCCCTCCCTCCCCCCGCCTCTGCACATACTGTTCTTCCTGTTTGAGCTCGTCTTCCCCTCTTCATACCAGACTGTCCTGACTCATCTCACGGATCTCAGCTGCCACATCACCTCCTCCAGGGAGCCTTCACATAACAACTGGACTCACATAACAACCTGGACTTCTCTCGACTAGAGGCCACCTCCACTACGCTGTGCTTTATGCTTCTGACTCCTCTTCTAGCCTGTTCAGCTTTGCTTAGGAAAGGACTCGTAGATAGTGATTGGTAGACTTTCAAATCAATACTTGCTGATGTTGAATGCAGGTCTAGGGCTATCGTCCTTTCCTATCTAGACTCATATTATGCCCCAGACATCTTGTAACTAAAAATTAATGTAATAACTGCTACCCTTTCGTCAGCATTCACTATGTTCAGGAGACCACAGAAGAGTCCGTAGGAACCAACATACCTTATTCTGACAACAGCATTGAATCTAAGTAGCCAAGTTTCTGATGTGCACACTGCACCATGCTGATGATGGAGCCTCTCTCCCAGGAAGGAGAGAAGGGAACGGCTTGGTGGCATTGGGACTTAGCCTTCCTTTGGCCCTAAGCCCTTCTTTTGCTCTGCTAGCAACCTAGCATATCAGGCAGGGTCAGCTGGATGATGCTGCAGTAACAACCACCAAAGAGCCCCCAGTCTCAGCAGCTTTACAAAATGTCTGTATTTCTCATCCACACTGTGTACTTGTCTCACGTATGTGTGATGCTCTGCTCACAGTGGTTTCTCAGGAACCCTGGATGATAACACAGCTGCCAAGTCAAATGTTGAGGTCCCGTGAAAAGGAAACTGAGCAATGGAGCATCTTCCATTATCAACGAAGCATTTCAGTCACTATTCATCACAACTCGTTGGCTATATGGAGTCTCTCAGTCCTACCTACAAAAGAAGGGCTAAACAATTTAATCTTCCCTGTCTTCAGAATGAGAAGACAACTAGTCTTCTAGGTATGAGCCAGCTGCCATTCATTATTGTTCCATTGGGTACTATAGACTCACAGATACGGATACGAAGGATGGTTCTGGGTGGTGCAGGCCTCCAGCTGTCCTTCCCTTCGGGACTCTGTTTCTCCATCGTCACTGAAGGTTTACAAACGAATAGCTTCATGTACAATAAGTCCTCACTGGAGGTCACCAATAGATTCTCGGACACCACAACTTTAAGCAAAGTAACATACAATAAATCCAACCTTACCACAGGCCAATTGATATAAACAAGAATTAAATTCCTGGGACATATTTCTGGTCACAAAAACATCACCAAACTTCTAAATAAAGACCCAAAACACTGCAAATATTAAACGTTGAAATAAATGTGAGCTATATATTTAAGAAAAATTAATAAAGACAATATACCCAAGTTTTGCTGCAACAGTGAGTGATGGTGGTCATAGTGGTAGTTGGTTAAACTAAGGAAGAAATATTTGCAAAGTGAAAATTGTAAGGAAAACCTCCTTGCAGTGCAAAAACAAGCCATCATGAATACGAGGGACTTGCTGAGCTTTTTCAGACCGCATTGTTTCTTGTTGTGCATCTGTGTGGTTATGGTAGACTTGATGCATTTTTATCTTACAAGAATTTGTGGAATTTGTATCATTCATTCATTCATTTATTTTCTAACACACTTATTCCAGCTCAGGGTCAACGTGCAAGGGGGGAACAAGCCCTGGTCAGGATGCCATCCCATTGCAGGGCACACACACTCACACCCACACTCACGCAGACCTAATGTTCACGCCAGTGAACCTAATGTGCACCGCTTTGGGATGTGGGAGGAAACGGGAGCACTCGGAGAAAACCCACACAGACGTGGGGAGAACCGGACACACCACACTGACAGTGGCCCCAGCTGGAATCAGTTTTTTTTCTTATCAATATTATAATGAAACGACATTGAATGACACGATGTTATTTGAGGACCTGCAGTATGTTACTGTTTACCTTGGATCAGTGTATCTGAAAGGGGTCTCAGCCCAGGGCGTAGTTATGCATATAGATTAAAGGTAAAGAAAACCCGTAACATCTGTCAATTCATTTCCATTCCTTTCAGCCACATTGAAGTGAACTTCTAATAGCAAATCTCTTGGCTGTAAAAATTAGCAGCCTAAAAAACACATCGGCAGTGCAGTCATTCACATTTCCACCTGGCCTGCAGTTCTCCTTGCAGCCCTCGCCTGGGGCTGGCATGTGAGTGCCAGTATGTAGGGTTTGTGTTGTCATCATTCACGTTACTTATTTCAAACATTCAGACTGTTCATGCAGTGACGGGATTCCTACAATTCCTGCGTTTCAGTGCCGGGATGCGCGCTTTTCCCAGTGCTGGAAGCTCTTCTTTCCCATGGCGCGTCTCTCTCGGGTGAGGCTGGGGATGGGGAAGGCTGATTTCTTTCTTTGGAGCATCCTACCTCATATTCTGATATTTTGAATGCTGAACATTGTTAGGAGCTCGTGTCCTGGTATCTCATGAAAATGTCGATATTGGTTTATTTAGTAAGTCGGTCAGGTTGGCAGCAGCGAGTGCCTGCCAGGGGCCAGGAGCTGGCAATGCAGAAGCCACTGGGCCTGAGTTTCTGCCCTCAAGGGTTTCACACTCCAGTGAAGAGTTAAAAAACAAATGGACAAGAAAGGAAGGATTTAGAGGCCATTATTATTATTATTATTTTCTGCGCAAACAGTATAAACGTAGGGGGTTATGTTCAAAGTAAAAAATACTTGGACTTTTCTACTGATCTTGAACCCTTCTTTAATATCCACAATCCCTTATGGATTCATTTGTAAGATCAAAATACTCAGTTTGGTAGATGAACTATTCCTTGAGAAGACTGTCTTGGTGTCCATATGCTTTGTAGATTGTCTGGAACACAATAGGTGCCCAGTAGATATGTTGGAATGAAAATATTCAGAAATCAAGGATAATATAACTGGAGCCAAATATGCTGATGATTTTTAACTGAATACTCACTTCTAGGAATTTAAAGATGAGAAAAACAACCTCCTTGGCCTGTAGGGGGGAATAGTTTTGCAACATATATACTGCATGTAGGGCATAGTTTAAATATAACTTGTATAAGTAAATATAATAATCATTTTGTGTATGTGTGTTCGTGTGTTGTGTGTATGTGTTTGTGTGTATGTGTGTTTGTGTTTGTGTGTTTGTGTTTTTGTGTGTATTTGTGTGTGTTTGTGTTTTTTTGTGTGTATGTTTTTGTGTTTGTGAGTGTTTGTGTGTGTTTGTATGTTTTGTGTGTGTGTGTTTTTGTGTTTGTGGGTGTGTTTGTGTGTTTTTGTGTGCGTGTTTGTGTGTGTGTGTTTGTTTTTGTGTGTGTGTTTTCGTGTGTGACTGTGAGTGTGTGTGTTTGTATGTTTTTGTGTGTGTGTTCGTGTGTTTGTGTGTGTGTGTGTTTTGTGTGTTTGTGTGTGTGTGTGTTTGTGTGTATGTTTTGTGTGTGAGTGTGTGTTTTTGTGTTTGTGGGTGTGTTTGTGTGTGTCTTTGTGTGCGTGTTTGTGTGTTTGTGTGTGCGTGTTTGTGTGTGTGTGTTTGTGTGTTTGTGTGTGTTTTCGTGTGTGACTGTGAGTGTGAGTGTGTGTGTTTGTATGTTTTTGTGTGTGAGTGTGTTCGTGTGTTTGTGTGTGTGTGTGTGTCATGGACGCCTATGCCTAGGCTGCTATTAAACTGCAGTTCGACACCTTTCACTTAATGAGAACGTCTTCCTAAAGAACCCAGCACCCCTTAATGACCTCAGAGTACTCAGGCGGGGAAACGAGTGCGCGCACAGCCACACCAAATTGCTGGTTTGCCTTGGTATTTGGTCTCCGGTGGACCTGTTGGGCAGGCGGCAGAACGCAAATCCTTGTCGATCTACGGACAGTGTATGTAGACGGCCAGCTTTAATTTTAGCTTGAACAAACAAACAAATAATCTGTGGTTATATCTAAAAATTGTGCTTAAAATTCAATTTAAGAGCAACTTAAATGTTCTGTTCATGAAGTATGCAAAACCCACCTGGATATTATGCCCTTACAAAAGAAATAGCTTCTTCAAGAAATAAACTGGGAATGTCTGTGTGTTTTTTCTTCAGAACGTCTCACCCAAGCTGAGCCAAGTGAAGGGAAGGACGGCCGCCTTCCCTCTGCTCTTAGGGTTATACTGGGAGCATAATTAAAGTGGGAAGTTGGTTGTAACCCACATGCATTTAGAAGCCTGGGCTCTAAATGTTTTTATGTTTATGTAAATGTTTTTCAGATTTCCCTTCCCCAGAGGCAAATGCAATCCTGACAATTAGTTATTGACAGAGGACAAATGCATCCTGCAGGCAAAGGCGACGTGGAGTTATCGTTATTTTGGACGGGGCCAAACTGATAAGGGGGTTCTCTCCTCCGAAGAATGTGTCTGTGTTTGGAAGTTCACAATCCACTCTATGGGATTAAACAGAAGGAGAATAAATTATCCTTGCTTTATCCTTTGAGTATCTGTTGAAAAGATCAGCGTTGAGTGGATATTGGATCCTCTTTATTTAGTTTAGACAGGTGAGGAAAAGCAACCCTGTGTCAGGGAACATGTCACCCAAGACAGGAGCTTAGAGATGATTTCTTTCCGCTCAGGGCAGGGCTTAATGGAAGAAAACGACTGCCTGCGTCTTGCTGCAGTCTCAGGAGCCCAGGGCGTGTGCTTGTACTTGGAGGACCTTTCTGCTGTTTCTAGCAGAGGAGTACGGAGAATGTCTGGGAGACACAGAAAAAAACAAAGATTCAGGAAAACAGATGTCGAAGGCTCCCCGGAACGGCAGCCGTTATATCCCGGATGTCCGCAAAGCTGCGGCCAGCAAATCGCCCCCTCTCCCATGGCTGATCACCCTGGTGAAACTGAGGCCACAGAACCTCGGCCCCACCACTGTGAGACCCCAGGCCAAGCCCTCGCCTCGAAACCAGCTGTCTTCCCCCAGGACATAAAGACACGTCCTTTATGTTAGATGCTGTCCGTCCTACATCACAACGTGGTTGTGGTGACACCCACATGGAGTGGTGCAAGCGAAATCACGCTGTAAGCATGTTCAGCCTTGCGCTGGCACAAACACGTGTCTTTCTCTTACTGCCTTGACCCTGGGGCCAGTGTCCCTGTTTGCATCCTCCACACTCAAGACACCTTCCTCCTCTATTCCCTAACCCTTTCCACAGAAGGCAAGAGAGAGTCTAATATTTCAGTTGGGGAGAAATTATTAAAAACACTTGACTGGGCAAGGTGGCTCATGCCTGTAATCCCAGCACTTTGGGAGGCTGAGGCCAGAAGATCACTTGCGGCCAGGAGTTTGAGACCAGCCTTGACAATATAAGGAGACCCTGTCTCTATAAAATAAGCAAAACATAAATTAGCTGGGCGCTGTGGCTCATGCCTGTAGTCCCAGCTACTTGGGAGGCTCAGGTGGGAGGATTTCTTAAGCCTGAGCGGATGAAGCTTTAGTGAGCCGAGATTGTGCCACTGGACTCCAGCCTGTGCGACAGACCAAGACCCTGTCTCTAAAAACAAGCAAAACAAAACAAAACAGTAGGTGTTTGATCCCCAAAGCAAGAATTTCTACAGCAAATAGAGTGGAGCTGGGCAAAGCTACATTGATGGGCTGAAAAGTATGAAAAGGCAGATCCTGGCAGAACAGCCTGTACACGTCTGACACTGTGCCTTTGTCTACTTTTTGGAATCTAATTGGTGGTCTTACGGTCTCTGAATGCGAAGGCTTCTCATTACAGTGCCTTCAGTGAGCACCAGGTGTGTCCTGAGCGTGTTCATGTTAAAATGCTACAACAGATCATTCTATATGCCTCTGACCCAATTCATGATGCCCTTTCACAAAACGTAGCTCGGGTCTCTTGAAATGGCACACGCAGGTAGTCGGCTGGGTCCTGCCTTAAGCTGTCTCCTCCAAGGGACCCCACGTGTTGTAGTAAAGGAGAAAGGAGTCCAGGGCCTGTGGGCTGTGCCTGAGCACGGTGGCGCTCTGATCTGCGGCCGGCCAGTGCAGTTCAAAGCTCCTGAACACTTTCCACTTCAAACCATGTGGGCAGAAATACAAATGGGTAAGCCCACATTATACGTTAGGGAGATACATCCATGATACCAAACTTTAGTGTGTGCTAAAACATAGGACTCATTAAATATGGAGATTCCTGGGCCTGGTGCCTAGTGATGCTGGGTCAAAAAGGCTGAAGGCAACCCAGCAAATCTATATCGCTGCAAGCCCTCACGTGATTCCAGTGAAGCCAGACCCAGGATTACGCTTTGAGGATTGATGGTTGATATTTTGGGGGTAAAAAGGAACAAGTTATTTATTACAGTACAAGGCAAATTTTCTTGGAACAAACGCTCGGTGGAGTCACTCTTTGTTTGGCAAACTTGTTTCTGATTAAGGAATGGAAGAACCACCCAGGGTGGTCGAGGTGATCGGTACCTGTCATTGAGTGGTTTCTCCTCCCGGCAAACCTAACGGGAGGGCTCAGCCTGTGAGAGACGGCAGCTGTCTTCATGAACAGGATTGGTGAAAGACTCACACCTGCAGAGCATCTGAACCAAATGTACCGCCTCGTGCAGTGCACACTTGACAAGCCACAGTGAAGCATCGACTTTCCAGGGCAGGCAGTGCAGTGTTCCCAGAGAGCTGTGGAGGGAGGAGAGACCAGGCAGATTTGCCCTGTGGCGGGACCACGCTGGCTGCAGTGTGGATGGCAGGATTTTGAGAGATGTTGGAGACCAGAGCCAGGGAGAGGGTGGGAAGTGCCTGTGGGATTCTAGGGGACAGAGTGGGAGTCTGAAGCAGGGCGGTGGTAGGAAGAGTGCGGCGGAGGGTTGCGGGATATGGAAAAGGGAAGTTCAGACGTGCCTGCCTGATGTGGGTGAAGAAAAGCAGGAGCCCAGGAGCTCCCTGGTGGCTGGTGGGCCAGAGAGCAACGAGTGCAGGAAGGTAAGGACACAGGGGAGATTGTCTTGGGTCTGGAGCGCATTGGGCTGTGGGGCAGCATGGAGAGCCAGCCCTGCCCTTCCCACTACCCCTGGAGGCTTCCATCGCCAGCACGTGGACCCCCAAGCTTCCTCACCTGAGCTTTTAGGAGGGAGGTCGCCGTGTCACCTGCTTTGCTGTGGCTGCCCCAGGTCATGTTCCTGTGGCGCATGAGCTGTGGTGGGTTTCCGCCTCGCTCCAGGGCTGCTCTGGGGCCTGTGGCATCATGGGGTGCCTCCTCCTGAGAGAGAGCAAAGGCCCCCACTTCTCGTCTTCCCTGTCCTCGGAGAATACAGTGTTTTCGACTCCTCAGCAGAATTCCCCTCCGTGCGCCACGTTCCTGCTCTCATAAGTCCCTGGAGGTGTCCGTCTCATCCACTCGAGTCAGTTTCTCGTCACTAAGTTGCTGTGGGCACAGGCATGGCCAGTCCATGAGACCTAGTGGTCAGCCCAAGGCATGTCCCTCCAAATCATTGGGCCACGGTCAGTCTTGGCTCTGGCCTTTTGAAGATCACTTGACAAAACCTTGTCAAGATTTATAGTAACAAAGACCTAAAAGCAGAGATGTTATTGATTCTGAGGAAATATCAGATTGTACATTAGCATCAGTGTGTTTGCTTCTAAGGGAGACATTTGATGGGCACGTTTTATTTTGATTCACAATATGATAATGCCGTGCACATTCCCTGCGCTCTCATGCTGGCACCTCTGCATGAATTGCTACCAACAGAACTTTGCAAAGCAGTGCCCGCCCTGGCTCTGGGACTCCTCTGCCTGCCCTGGCAGACTCAGGAGGATCCCACTTGGCGACTGTTGCGTGCTGACACGTCTCGATAGAAGGTGTGACTGACTGCTGACTGGGATTTGCTCTCAGTAGTTTAGTTATGAGGTTCTTGTGTGTGAGTCTGTGTGGTGGTTTTAGCTAACAAATACATACAGCAGAGCCAGGTGCAGTGGCTCACACCTATAATCCCAGCACTTTGGGAGGCCGAGGCGGGCAGATCTCTTGAGGTCAGGAGTTTGAGACCACCTTGGCCAACACAGCGAAACCCCTCTCTACTAAAAATACAAAAAATTAGCCAGATGTGGTGGCGCACACCTGTAATCCCAGCTACTCAGGAGGCTGACGCAGGAGAATTGCTTGAACCAGGGAAGTGGAGGTTGCAGTGAGCCGAAATCATGCCTCTGTACTCCAATCTGGGCAACAGAGCGAGACTCCACCTCAATAAACAAACAAGACAAAACAAAAGCCGTATAGCAAACCAAGAGATGTTTTTCTGTTCTTGACTCTCAGGGTCACTTTTAGCTAAAGGTGGTTATTTTCACTGACTAAAAATATCAATATATGAGTAGGATTTAAGGGTTATTTTTCCCAAGGGTACAAGGAAAGCTTGGTTGCTTAAGACACTTAAAATGCATGACTCACTAAGGTATCTGCTCTCTTGGACTCTTATGCCCCTGGTTTGGGGGCTTTTAAGGTAGGTCCAGACTTCAGCTGCAAGCCTGTAGCAAGCCCAGATGCAGTTCACCCTCCAGTCTGCCTCCACCTGTGTAAATTGTGCCCTCTTTTAGACTCAGCTCAGATTCATCTCTCCCTTAGACCTTCCTGGAGAGCGCTAGCTGGAAGTGGCCTCTCCCCTCCCCCCGCCAGTTCTTCCACAGGCCTTTCCTCCTCCTCCTCCTGTTCTTTCTCTTATTCCTTATTTTTGTAGCACATTTACTCATTTTGTTAGTTAACTTTTATTCTTCCACTTGGGTGAAAGCCCCTTGAAATCGGGAACCATGATTATTCTTTACATATTTCCTAAGCACTAAGCTTAATGCTGGCCTTATGGTAAGTGACAAATGGAAATTGTTGGGTGACTCATTGGCGAGTTCTCACTGATCTATGAACTCGGCTGTTACTTACTGAGAGGGTCAGGACTCAGGGACCCAGTTGCCCAATTAGCCATTGGGTGTCCCTCTGGGGCCCAGTCCACTCACCCCCCGCCCCACCCCTGCCGCCTGCTTGCATGTGGAAAAGGTGCTGGCTGTGTGAATGCTTCTGGCTCAGCCTCATTTTCTTTCTATTCGCATTGTAAAGCACTGGTTCTGGATAACTCTGAGGTTTCCCAGCCTTCAGTGGCCCGAATAAGCATAATTCATAGTGGGCATGTGGAGCTATTCCCAAGGTAGCGTAGATACCTGCCTTGTAGGAACTATAGGTGGTCATTCAGGGTGATGGGGGTTACTGACAAGCACCATCATGCACACTGCTAGACATGCTCAGAAGCCATGGAAACTACCGCTGAAACCTCAAAGCCTATGCTTGATATTGGGCCCAGGGCAGGTGAGGTCGTGTAGGGCTGGCCAGTGTCAGTCATTTGTGTAACTTCTTGATGTTTTTCTTAAACATAAAACAATTTAAATAAAGGTTTCTTTTTAAAGGAAAACTTATACTGCAAATGGAAAAGTAATCTCATTTGCCATAAAGAGTTTAAGCATAAACATACAATAAATGTTTACTCATATGACACTCCAGGTTGTACGGGTCCACGTGTGCCCGGCGCTGCTGTGATCCATGGTGCATGTCCATCTGGGAGCCCTGGGGAGAAAGAGGCCCTTGTGTGCGTCCACACCCTGCTATTGACAAGGTGTGTTGTTTGGGAAAAGTTACTTAGTGCTTTTGAATTTCCATTTCCTCATCAAAAGAAAGGGAATAATGTTGTACCAGAACCACATATGTGGAGTAATATTGAGTCCAATGCCTGGCAGACAAAGGGGTAGGAAAATAAATAATTTGGAGCCTTCTTTGTTTTTCATCCACGAGCAAATATCATGACAGTTTTTGTCAGAGCAGGCAAACAGCAAACGCTGAAAGTGTTGTTATACATCAGCTATCACTGAACTTGGAAGACACTTCATTATACTTGAACCATTTCACATGCGAGTGTGTTTGGTGGAAAAGGCTTAGGAATGTTCGTGTGTTCCCCGCTAGAGCCCAGATCGTGGTAGCAGAGGTGTGAGAATAAAGTCTTCACACTCATGTGATCTCACTTCTTTACCGTCCCTTTCTCTGTGACCTGTTTATCCCTGGAGTGGCTTCCTCTGTCCTCAGCCTCCAACAAAGTCCTTTTATTTCATTTCCTCTGGGAGGTGCTGTTGTTTCCTTCCCTGGATTAGGGTGAGAGAGAGCAGAATGAGGCGAGGTAACTGGGAAGAAGAGCTCAGGACAGCCCTGCCCAGCCAGGCCCCAGCCGGGAGAGAGAGGCTCTGCTGTCTCCTGCTGTGTGCCTGGGACCTCCCAGGACCAGGCACCTCTGAGCCCTTCCACCAGCCCCACCCCACAGTCCCGTCTTGCGGGGAGCCATTCCTCCTGCCCCAGAATAACTTGGAGCCATCTGGGTCGCAGGTCTCAGGGCCCCTGCTCTGAGCCCCCCCTCTCGCCAGCCCTTCGGTGGACTGTGATGTGCTAGCACCCAGGAACGTGGAGGCCTCACTCTTGTCAGGGGACAGTAAGATCCGCAGGAGTCAGATAGCTTCATGATGAAGAGTTATAAAAATGGAAGCAGGCTGGGCGCGGTGGCTTATATGTCTGTAATCCCAGTGCTTTGGGAGGCTGTGGTGAACAGATTACTTAAGTCCAGGAGTCTGAGACCACCTCGGGCAACATGCAAAATCCCGTGTCTACAAAACATACAAAAATTAGCTGGGCGTGGCGATGTGTGCCTGTGGTTCTAGCTACTCAGGAGGCTGAGGTGGGAAGATCACTTGAGCCTAGGAGGTGGAATAAGCTGTAATCATGGCTCTACACTCCAGCCTGGGCAACAGAGTGAAACCTTGTCTCAATAAATAAATAAATAAATAAAATGAAATAAAATAAAAATAAAAAATGGAAGCAGAAACATCCAGTGAGCAAATCAGCTTCCCAAAGCCCTTCCGATGGTGAGTCTTCACTCCTTTTGCTCTGTGGATGAGTGAGTCAAGTCACAGGAAATGGAGGGACTTCTCCAGGGCCAGCAACCGTGCTGCTCCTAATTCACCTGCTTGGAGTAAATTTGTAAGTCTGCTAATGGGAACTCAGGACTCATTTGTTTTATAATTCTTTGTAATTATTATATATTTATGATTTTTACAATGATTTAGTAATTGTTACCACGAAGGTCGGATGCCTAGATGAGGCTGCAAAAACCGTTTAACTCATATCTTGACTCATATTGCAATGGAAAATAATGATACAATTTTACAGTGTTTGCAATTACATTCTAAACAGCAATACATGAAAAATAGTTTAAAAATTTTTAAGTTGGCGTCTAGTGATTGAGGACATTATGTTTGCCATTAGAGGGGATGGGGGCCAGGTGAGGCCTCTGCCTGGATTCAGGAGAGGACTACCGTTCTCTCTGCTAAGTCATTTTCTCTTTCCTTCCCCCATTTCCATCCTCTGTCCCTGCCGTCTTCCTCAAATATGTATTGAAAACATAGCATGTTACACACTTTAGACACAAGCAGGAAAAATAGTAGTTCCTGTCCAAGTGCAAAAACTCAGCATGACAAAAACTCAGTGCGATGAGTTTATCAAGAGAAGTGGACTCAGAGGCATGTCCATATGTGCACAGATGCACGTGTGTGTGCATGTGCCTGTGTGTGTCTGTGAGGGCTGGGCTTGTCAGTGAGATCTTTTCATAGAAAGCCACATTTTAGTTTCTCGAGCTGAAATTTAAATGAGAAGAGGGCACTGACATGAAAAGCAGGTGGTGACATTTGGGGCTAAGGGAACATGTGCGGAGACACGGAGAACTAAGAAAGCCAGGCATGTCGGGTCCAGCCAGGAGAGTGCAGTGTGCTTGGCAGTGGCAGCAGGAAATGGAGCGGCCCAGGGGAATCAGAGGTCCCATGGGCCTCGGTGCTATGCTAAGGCCTCAGACTTTCTATGAAGGTGATGATGACCTTCAGGAGAATTTTAAACAAGGCCTAACTGTGGTAGGATGAACTGGCAATCAATGCACTGGAGGTGGGAGCCACTGGCAGCCAGTAGCATGTGTTGGAGAGGACAGACAGGTGGGGAGATTCAGGGCCTCTGTTCTGTATTCTAATGATCTCTGTCTGTGCTTTCCTCCTCCATGGCTGCCCATGCAAGCAGCCTTGCCTCCTTTTGGGCTCACCTCAGTGCTCTTCTGACAGCCTTCCTAAGTCCACTTTGGCATCCCTTCCTTTTGTTCTCAGTTATTTTTATCTCATTCAAGTATCATATCACTCAACTCAATCTCAAAACTCCCACTGGACTAGAAAGACTGCAAGGACTACCTGCCTGTCTGACGCTCCCCTTCCTGGCCATCCCTCGCCTGCTGGATTTCAGTGCTGGCTCTGACACTGACTGGTCATGGGACTTGGAGCAGAACCCTCCAGACGCTGGTTTTCCTTACATGAGAAAATAGGATTTATAGGCTGATTTTCAGGGTCATCATGAAGATTAAATGAGATGGCTCAAGAATAAATGCCTGACAGAAGTGGAATTTCATAAAGATTAAGTTCCTTCTGGTTGTCAGTTTTCTTTGCTATTTGATAAATTTGGAAGTAATACAAATGTTTTACTACACAGACAGAAACCCAGGAAGAATTTGTGTTAAGTTGGCTGATAAAAATTCTGATGACAAAGGTGGTAGTTACTAATCTGTCTACCTGTCTATCCAACATCCATCCATCCATCCATCCATCCCCCCCTCACATAGACACAATACATATAAATACAAATAATTAAACTTGGGAGAGCAACCTCTCTTCCAGCTGAAAGGGTCTGTTTTAAATTTAAAGAGTTTCCATGTAAGTAATTAAAAACCAATGACAATGTGGACCCCCGACCCCCAGATTTGTCTCTCTACTTGCTTCCTGTCCATCTCCATGTTGATGTCTCAAAATCCTGTTCTAAAGTTGACCTTGATATTTGCTCCTCTTCTGAACATTTCTCATCTCGGTTAATAGAATCATTTTTTGTCCACACAGTCAGCTAAGCCAGAAACCAAAGCCATCCCGTGTTTAGTTTTCTTCTTCCTCATGTAGTGTCCCCTGATCCGTGCTTCCTAAACATTCTAGGCCCTGTCCCCTTCTTGCCCTCTCCCCTCTCAAAGCCACATGGCTGTGGCTGGGGTCTGTAGAAGTGGAAGGGAAGATGATCATCACTTGGAAGACAAAGTGGATTCTCCATTTCTTGAGACAATTTTTTATAACAATTTCCAAAGTCAAGTTGATCATTAAAGGTTTGGAAGGGAGCTCTGAACACAGGAGTGGGGTCTTCCTGTGGAGAGTGTAAATCCTGGTTACATGTCCTTCCTGCTTCCTGCCCTCAGACCCTGGACCTCAACTGTCCCTTTGAAGCTGTGAAACTGTGGCTTAAAATAGATTGCTATCACATATTTTGGGTTCCTTTCATTTATTATACCTTTTACTTCCAGTTCCCATCTTTTTCTAAATCCCTGTCTTTTAAAATATTCAATGTTTTAAGGTCTTGCCTTTTTGTTTCTTTCATGTAGTCCTTAAAAATCTCATAATTTTAATTGTAATTTTTTTTATGGATCACAATATAATATTCCTAGACAATTTTAATTTTCTTCTCTTATGTTTGGCTAAAGTACTCTATGTATTTAAATACACTCTTTTTTCTAGATGAAAGAGGTTCTTAATGTTTCTACTGTGTCCTTAGTTTCTTGAGCCCCCAACTACTACTAACTTCCAATCTACTATTGTTGTATAAGAAAGGATTTGACTGGTCATTTTCCCCGGTTTCTGGGAGGAAGCCTCTAAACCTTTGTAATTTCCTCAGTGATGGGAGTCCTTGTTATTCGCGGTGGGACCCTTAGACCATGCTTGCGTTTATACCAATGAGGTGACTCATGGAGCATCACTGGACAATTTCGGGATGGGGACTGGCATGCTCTAAAGACCAACAATGTGATTAGAGGGCCCGGGTTTTGAGCCATGTGATATCAGTGACCCCTGGGGAGGGAGACCTCTGGGGAGGGAGAGAGGCTGGAGATTGAGTTCAATCACATGGCCAGTGCTTCAATCAATCCTTCATTCAGTGAGGCCCCAGTAAAAACTCTGGACACCTGAAGCTCAAGCGAGCTTTCCTGGTTGGTGATTCACATTGGCATGCCAGGAGAGCACTGCATCCTGATTTGTAACACTTGCAAACCTCTCTGTGTGTCTCTTCATTGGGCTGCTGCTGAGTTGCATCCTTTCTAATGACTGTGGTCATAAGAACAGCACTTTCTTGAATTATTTGAGTCATTTTAGTCAATTACGAAACCTGAGAGGGTCCAGGGAAGCCCTGAATTTGTAGCTAGTTGGTCAGACGTGCAGGTGGGCCGGGCACCCCGGAGCCTGCAGCTGGCATCTGAAGTGAGGGCAGTCTTGTGCAGGGCTGTGAAGTTTGACCTAAGTGCAGGCAGTTAGCAGGAGAATTGCATTGCAACTGCAAATTGCCTTCGATACAGTCCCTCCTTCCCGCAGAGCTTCTGTTTCACGGGGCTGACTTGCTTTCTGCTCAGCTTGAGGGCTGTGCTCCTTCAGCCCCTGATGGGGATGCTCTCCCTTCCTCTTCCACAGTTCCTTTCACCCATCACGGTTTGACTTCTGTGCCATTTCCTTTGGGGAATTTTTCCTATTACTCCCTTTCCAGCTGCCCTCTCCCTTTATTGAACTCCCACAACACTGGAAATTACTGTTTTTTTTGTTTTGTTTTGTTTTTAAGAATACATTATTTTCCCGACAAGATAGTAAGAGATGCTGAGGCTCTTACCTTAAAAAAAAAAAACACTCCTGCTCGACTTAGCACAGTAGTCAGTGCTCACAGCTCACTAGGTACTAAAGAACTGAACAACAATTGATTAAAGTGATACTTGTGTGGCATTCGTATAGACTCTAGACTATACTAACTCGCAGAAGAGGTTCACAGACCTTTAGGTTTGGAAGAGACTTTGAGGGTCATCTGGTAAGATCTCTTTGTTTTGTTTACTAGGCACTCCATAAATATTTGTCGAATGTATAAAATAAGGAAAAATGAGCCCCTGAAGTACTTCACTTGTCCCAAGTCCCAAAGCTATTATACGCATTGAACAGATGAATCTAGGCCAACCCAAGATGGTAATAGGATCCCAGTCTCTCCTTTCTGTGTGATCTCACTCAGCGGACGCATTCTCTGCACTCACTCGGTTGTTGGAAACAGAGTAAAAGTCCCCTTTCTAGAACTAATACAATTCAAATGATCTTAAGTATCTTAGAGGGTGTTTTTTGAATTCCTCCTTTCTGAAACAGAAAGGCGTGGCCTCAGATCAAGCAGGTGAACAGTAGGAAAGCACAGAAAGGCATTTAAACCCTCAATGAACATTTCCTCTTGGAAGGCTTATTTTATGTATAATAAATTAAATCTATAATCCTACTATCTACAATGAAAAGGAAGTAGGAAAAAAGCAATACCCAAATGTGAGGTCTAGTTACTACCTATGTGTAAATCTTAATTATTTCTATCAAATTGCCTGTTTATTTACTTCTCAATGACGGCACAGACACTTATTTTCTAAGTAGTGATATTTTATTGCTTAGAAAGATGTTTTGAGTATTTTAAAGCACATTTACAGCAATTTTGCTGAGTTTCCAGAAGAGCGGTGCCGCTGGTGATGAACTTGATAACTCGCTAAGAGAAGACTATGAGAATCCCCTCTTCCTTTAGGACTTTAAGTAACATTATTCACTTGGTATCCTGTCACTCCCCTTCACCAAGGGTCACTTGGAAGAGCTCTGGAAGTCAGACTTTAATGAGTACCCTTGGGTTATACAATCTTATTTTCCTCTAAAACACGACAAAAAGTGGGTGTGCTGAGCATATGGGAGGCAGGGGAAGAAGAAGATATACTGTGATAGGGCTTTTGCCCGTGTTTGCCGGGAGTGAGGTAGAAACCTGGAGCTGCTCCACGTGCCTGTGGCCCAGGCACCATGTGCAGCACGCGTCATCCGGGTCCTCTGGTCCTCTGGGGGCAGCTATCCTCTCATGCAGGTGAAAACGAGCCTCAGCCTCCATTGAGCCAGCACCATGCGGATGCTTTTCACATGATAAGGATCTCAGAAAGATGTCCAATCAGCTTCTTCCCGAGGGAGGGCAGGACTGGCCACGAAGGTAGATGGGGGTTCTTAAGAGAGAAGGAGAGCATTGCTTTCCAAGCAGGGACTCCCTGTAATGAAACCGGGATGGGAGCAGCACTGGACTGAATTGTGTGACTTTAGCAGGTTCTTTATCCTCCACAAGTTTTTGTTTTTCATGTGTAAAATAGCAACAACCATCCCCACCCAGTCAGACATTCTGTAAGGACCGAAGGTGATAATGTGGGCAGAGACTCAGAGCAGTGCCTGACATGGGGAATATGTGCAATAGCTGTTGTGGGTGAACTTATGCAAAATAACAACTACTGACCATCTTGTCTATCCAGATGTGACTCATGAAGGAAGGAGACTGAACGCAGCCTGAGGTTGGGGGCTATGGTCCAGTACTCAAGGGGAGTCCTCTCTAGGGGTTACCTTGGTTCTCCAGCTGGGACTGACTCAGGTAAGTTGTCCTTGCCTCATCTCAGCAGCCCTAGAGAGGAAGCCTCAGGCAGTAAAAATGAAGGAGGAAGAGGAAAACCAGAATTTCTTTCTCTCTGTTTGAAAGGCCTGTTTCTGGAGCCTCCTCTGGGTGAAGGGGAGATCTGAGCTTTTCCTGTTGGGTGGAGATTCCCAGGCCCTGGTCTTGACTCCAATGCTGGGTTGTTTATTTAGGTTAAAATGTATTCATTGTTCCTTTTAATGCATTCCTTACCTTAAGTGCTTATTAACTTTCTAGAGAAATCTTATGGATTTGTTTAAAGATGATTTCAAAGTATTTTGAGTTCTTTTAAAGTATGCTTTTTGTTGTGTTTTAGAGGACAATAAGACTGTGTAACCCAAGGCTACTTGTTAGAGTTTAGTGAATATTAATGGGATCATACAAAAGTGAAGATCAAAGCCATCCAGTTTATAGTTTAGTTAGTGACTAGTCCATCTATGTGGACATTCTGTAGTTATCTGAGAAGAGGGAAAAGTCACTGCTCAGAACCCCAGGAACTGCAAAGGAAGCTGACTTCATCAGTCCTCTGCAGCCTAGGTCATAAGGACACGGACCCCAGTCTGGGGCTGTCTAGCCACCACTGCCTGTTAGGTGGCTGATCAGCGTTGTCTTCCAGCTCTATCTCTGCAACTATTCTGGGAAATTTTACATATTATGTTTAAAATCAAAGCGTACGATGTCTCCCCAGCTCCACTGTAGGGCCTTTCCGTTGGCCTGGAATAGATAATATCCATTTGCATAGTCTGTGATGAAAGGGTTTGTTAAGCAAAATACCAATGTAAACAAGACTTCAGAGAGGATGTTTGCAGTGCAAACACTTGGAAGCACTCATGAGTCAAGTGCAAATGGCTTACAAACTACAGATGTCTTAGCTGGGGAGTGTGTGCTTGCGGATGTCTACATGCTTGCATTTCTTTTTTCTTTTTGAGACGGAGTCTCGCTCTGTCGCCCAGGCTGGAGTGCAGTGGCTGGATCTCAGCTCACTGCAAGCTCCGCCTCCCGGGTTTACGCCATTCTCCTGCCTCAGCCTCCCGAGTAGCTGGGACTACAGGCGCCCGCCACCTCGCCCGGCTAGTTTTTTGTATTTTTTAGTAGAGACGGGATTTCACTGTGTTAGCCAGGATGGTCTCGATCTCCTGACCTCGTGATCCGCCCGTCTCGGCCTCCCAAAGTGCTGGGATTACAGGCTTGAGCCACCGCACCCGGCCCATGCTTGCATTTCTATTTTTGCAATCCTTCCAGGTAATCCTATTATGATCCTCATTTAACAGAAGAAGAAACTAGGGATCAGAGTGATTCAGTAGATCTTCTAAGGTCACATAGCCAGAAAACAGCAAAGCCGTGCCATGTGTTTAGCAGCAAAGACAGAGTCTTAAGAAACAAGCATCTGACGTGTAAACAGTGAGAACATGTCTGAGGCTGCAGGTAAGAGCGTGTCCAACTGAAGTGACTGACACCTTAAGGAGAAGTCCGCAGGGGAGCATTTTCCAGGGTTTGTTCTGTTGTTCGACAGTGTCTAGGTGGCTGTCCTTATGATCCTACGGGTAGTTTCTAACATTCCCTCACAGGACAATGTTGAAAGGCAGGAAGGAAGGCTGGCAAGGAGCACCCTCCTTGTGTGTCTCTCACTGTTTATTCAGATAGAAAAATCTCTCCCAGAAGTTTTCCTTGGAAGGTGTTTTTTTCCCAAACCAGGCTGGTCACAGGCCCTTGCCCAGCTGCAGTGGAGATGGACAAGTGTCGGGGACTTACGGGCCCAGCAATGGAAGGAGATGCTGCTATCAGAGCAAGTGTGGAAGGATGGTTTTCCTAATCCAGCAGCCTTAACTGCCTGAGAACAGGGAGCTGTGAGGTCTCCTTCTGGGAAGGTGTCTAAACCCTCAGCTTTGAGAACCCCTAAAGACTACAGGTCTAGAATAAGCTGTAAAACTGGGCAGGATGCCTTTGTACTCTTTTGGTGACTGTGACTATTTGATTATTATAACTCATTTTTAAACAAATAAATGATGAACTGTTGGAACACTGAACCAAATGGTGAAAAAAATTTAAAAACACCTTCCATCTGGTAAGACGGTAAGCGTAAATAATAGCTTGTGGTAACAATGGCTAGCGTGGACCACAGGTTTTACTAAGAGCTTTGCCAACGTCACTCTCATTCATCTTCATCACAATGAGCAGAATCCCCATTTTATTTTATTTTCTTGAGACAAGGGTCTCACTGTCTCACCCAGACTGGAGTGCAGTGGCACAATCTCGGCTCACCACAACCTCCACCTCCCAGGCTCAAGCAAGAATCCCCATGTTATAGCTGAGAAGGCTGAGGCTTCAAGAGGGCATTTTGCCAATGACCCTGCGGCTAATACATCACACAGCCAACCCTGAAGCACAGCACCTTGCAACTCCCCTCCTGCGCTGCCTCTGGGTTGGTGGGTTAGGTTCCCTTCCCTGTTTGCTCTGATGAGAGAGGCCCTTTATCTGAGTATGACAAAGCAATCACTACTTCCCAGTCCCCTCAATAGTCCCTGGCGCTCTGTCCTTCTGGTCTCTTTCCTAACCAGCTCCTGGGTCCTGGGCATTCCATCCTCTTTTGAGCTCTGCTTTGTTCCCTGCTGGTCAGCTCTCTACTTCCTTGTCCCCTGAAGGGCCACCTGCAGTACCACCCTGCACAGCATGTTCTGAAGGTCTGAGGTAGTGGAGGACCATGGTTCCTACTGAATCTCTGTTTGAGCCTCCTTTAGACCGTCATGTTGGTTTTCCACTCCTTTGCAAGATAAAGTAGACGTGGAAGTTTTGGAATCGCAATTCCTCCTGATGGAATCATATTCTCAGATATTTTCTTCCCTAACCAGCCTTTATAACCAGAAATGCAACAGTGGGAAGATTCTTCTGTTGGCCAAAGCCAGTCTCTAGGGTTGCGGGCTGGTCTTCTTGTTCCTGTTACCTCTTGCACCTCATGGAGAAAATGGACAGCCCAGGAACCTGGGCACAAAGATACCATTCAATCTTGAAATTCATCTCCACTCTGTACTGCCTGGGACTTCTTCTCCACTGGCGTGAAGACCTAGTATTTATTGTTTATCTCATTATGTAACATTTCATATGCAGTGGAGGCTCCAGATTGAGCAGACGCTGGGGTTACAGATGTGTCTGAGCACCTAATGAACTCACTGAGGCAAGCTCAGAGTCAGTGTAGATTTGCATATTTTTTATTTAGGAAAAGAGGACTGCAGAAGCATGAAGTGGTGAGCTCAGCGATGACGCTTGTCCTGGAGACAGGTCCCCTGGCCCTGCCCCAGGAGTGTGAGTCTGAGCCTCTCCCTGGAGAGCGAGACTTCAGGCACAACTGAAGGAGCAAGAGTCTGAGAGTCTTGAAGACACGAGAAGCCCTCTGGGGTAGCCCAACGTGACCCAAGGTGAGGGAAAGGACCATTCTCATTTCCACCTGGGGCACAGTACAGTTTTAGTGAATGCAATGTGCACAGTAGGTACTCAATGATTATGCACTCATTGGGAAGGAGAGAGGTAGAAAAGGAAAGAAGGAAGGACACTTGAGGAATATAGAGGTCTGAGCATCACCTCAAGGAAATGCAGCTTTCAGAGTCCCAGGACACTCTACCCAAGTGACACCCTTCTCAACTGTCATGCTGATTCAGGCCATAAGGCCCTCGAGAAGTCCTGGGACAGCATTCATGAGCAAAGTGCGTCTAAGAAGAATGTGGAGAATACCAGGTAGTGAAGACTGTCATTTCACGGAAACACCCCCCAACCTCACAGGAAGAACCAGGTGGGGCTTCGTGGGTCCAGGGTGGGTGGAAGCAGGCTGTGGGACATGACTGTTTCGCTGTGAAGAGCACAAGGTGTCTGGCTGGACAAAATCACCCTGCTATCTGCTTGTAAAGCTTCAGCTGAGCACCGCTGCAGTCACTGAAGGGTTGGCTTGTTCTAGATGCCCATGGGCGCCGCATGGACTAGCGGTGGTTTCCACAGGAGCAGTGATTTTAATTCTGTTTGTACCTAGAGGCTGAGAAGCCCCCGAGGAGACTTCGACTACATGCTATGCAGGGAGAATTGTCGTCCTTGTGGCAACTTTTCAGTGATCATTTACTGATCAATTCATCACTATTGCTTACTTTGGTCTTACGAAACTGATAGAGATACAGTTGTATTTCTACCTGTATAGTTGGTTGTAAACTTTCAACCTTGATTGTAAACTGAAGGCATAGAGATGTGGGGCTAAGAGGCAAGAACACGTGGCCTCGGTTGGAATCACAGCTCTGTCTTTGGAAAACTGATTGAACCTCTGTGTGCCTCTGCTTCTTACTTTGCAGGATTCTCATGAGGATTAAATGGGCTGGCATTCATAAGGCTCCTAGGACCTGCTTGGTGCTTGAACAGAAGTCAAATGTGCTAATTCGTGGTTTACATGGAATACCTCCATTCCTGCCTGTACTCCTGTCTCCACCTGCTGCCACTGGAAGGGTTGCTTGGAGCTTTGCGATAATCTTTACCTTCAGCCAGGGAGAAAGGAGAAGGCTGCCCAAGGCAGGGAGTGCTTGGGGGAGCATCCTGCAGGAATGCGCTCTGTGGACTTTGCTCAGTTCAGACCAACAGGTGTTCATCGCATTCCAGGCTTGTTTGATTCCAGGAATGCACAGGTGAGTATTTCGTGGTCTCTTCTTCATTTCTTCCTGTGTAGATTCATGTGCATTTTCGGATATCCTTGACAATGGAAATACTTCTGAGTACTTTGCAGGCATATCACGAGGTGGGCTCACTTCAGTCAGACTCCTTTCCCTATAACAGGACTGCATGGAAGCATGGGGACTGTAACAGGACTGCATGGAGACGTGGGGACTGTAACAGGGCGGCGTGGCGGCGTGGCGGATTCTGGGAGGACAGCAGACAGGGCGGCGTGGTGGCGTGGGGGATTCTGGGAGGACAGTAGACAGCTGCCTGCCCGCATGGGGGATTATGGGAGGACAGCAGACAGGCCGGCGTGGCGGATTCTGAGGGGCGTGGCGGCGTGGGGGATTCTGGGAGGACAGCAGACAGCGGCCGGGCCGCATGGGGGATTCTGGGAGGACAGCAGACAGGGCCGCATGGCGGATTCTGGGAGGACAGCAGACAGGGCCGCATGGCGGATTCTGGGAGGACAGCAGACAGGGCGGCATGGGGAATTCTGGGAGGACAGCAGACAGGGCGGCATGGGGAATTCTGGGAGGACAGCAGATAGGGCGGCGTGGTGGCGTGGGGTGTTCTGGTAGGACAGCAGACATACTCATTTTGGAAGTGGGGACATTTGAGGGTCTCAACAAAAATGAGCAACACCAGGAGAGAGGGTTTTAGTAAAGGGCACAGAAGACTGGCGAAATCAAATCACCTCCTTTCCAAAGCTCACACAGGGTCCACCCTGAGCAGTGCATGGAAGGAGGAGACACTCTTTCTCTTCTTGCTCTCACTTTCTAATGGTGATTCCATGTTCTTGGGACCCAGAACTCTTCATAAAACAATCTACCTACTTTATGGATTCAATACTCTTTTGGTGTGTAGCCTAAGAAAATGACTCTCAGTTATTCACTGCAGCCTCTTGAGGGAGCTCCAGCCCCCAGTGTCCTTCCCCTACCTGGTACCCCTCTACCCTATCCCTCTCTAAACTGTCCTGTGTCAAGACCAAGGAGTCTCCTGGCTGAGGTGCTGGTGGGGAGAGGCAAGTGGTTAGGGCTCTTGGGTCCTCACGGCTCTGCTCCTTGACATCACCCTCTTTCAGGGAGTCGGAGGTGGGAGGAGGGTTTGTGCTTTTTTAGCTCTTGGCCCTTTTATCGTGCATTAGTCCATTCTGCATTGCTATAAAGGAAATAGCGGAGGCTGGGTAATTTATAAAGGAAAGAGGTTTATTTGTCTCACGGTCTGCAGGCTGAGCAAGCCTGGCACCAGCATCTGCTTCTGGGGAGGCCTCAGGAAGCTTTCACTCATGGTAGAAGGTAAAGGAGGAGTAGGTGTGTTGTGTCACGCGGTGAGAGGGAGCAAGAGAGCTCTCAGGCTCTTTTAAACAATCAATGCTTGTGGGAGTGAATAGAGCGAGAACTCACTCATTCCTGTGGGGAGGGCACCAAGGCACTCATGAGGTATCCGCCCTTGTGACCCAAGCACCTTCCAGCAGGGCCCACCTCCAACGCTGGGATCACGTTACAACATGAGATTTGGAGGGGACAAACATCCAAAGTATATCATGTAGATATATTCTTTCCCACATAGTGTGAAAGGATGGGTCAGTGTGAGTGCGTGGGCCTGGGCTGCCTTTGATGTGAGGTGCTCCCTCCAGCTCTGCTCTAGATCTGAGGGACAAATCGATGTGTATCTTCCCTTTGCTCCTCTTTTCTGAAGAGAAATGAGCTCTGTTAGGGGCTGAATTGCATCCCTCACGTCTCCCATCCGAATTCGTATGCTACGGTCTCAACCCCCAGGACCTCAAAATGTGGCCTTATTTGGAGATAGGACCTTTCATGAGGCAATTAGGTTAAAATTGGGGCAGTATGTTGGGTCCTATTCCAGTCTGACTGGAGTCTTCGTAAGAAAAGGACATTTGGACACAGAGATACCAGGCATGCTCACACAGAGGAAAGGCCGTGTGGAGACCCAGCAAGAAGGATGAGGGAGGCCCCAGGAGAACCCACATCTCCTGACACCTTGATCCTAGACTTCTTGACTACAGAACTGTGGGACTATACATGTCTGTTTAAGCACCCCAGGCCATGGGACATTGTCACGATGGCCTGAGCAGACAACTACAAGCACCATCCACACTCCCTGCTCTACCAAAGACCAGGACCAGTGCGTGGGGTGAGAGGAAACAGACAGAAGTAAATCAGTTCCCAGTCCAGGCTCCAGCTCATTAGGTAGAGCCCCTGTGGCGCACATATTGTCCCCATCTAAATCAGCCAGCTCAGGGGCTGGACATGTGTGTAACAGGGTGCATCTGTCCTTGCTATCTTCCTTGCCTTCCACCCCAGAGAGGGAGAACCTGTGGCTGATCCGGATGAGTGTCTGGTCAAGGACTAGGATTTGGACAAAAATCTTTCCATATCATCACACAGTTAACACTAATTGTCACTTATAACTTCACTGTCATGGGAAAATATGTTCTAAACTACCAACAAGAATTTACACGTTATTTTTGGATTGCAACTGCACTAGCAATATTTGTAGATGTCTTATCAACATTGAAATTGTATACACTTTTTCTTTTTTTTTTTGAGACGGAGTCTCACTCTGTTGCCCAGGCTGGAGTGCAGTGGCGTGATCTCGGCTCACTGCAACCTCTGCCTCCCAGGTTCATGCCATTCTCCTGCCTCAGCCTCCCTAGTAGCTGGGACTACAGGCGCCTGCCACTATGCCCGGCTAATTTTTTGTATTTTTTAGTAGAAACAGGGTTTCACTGTGTTAGCCAGATGGTCTTGATCTTCTGACCTCATGATCCGTCCTCCTCGGCCTCCCAGAATGCTGGGGTTACAGGCATGAGACACTGTGCCCGGCCTGTATACACTTTTTTTTAACCGACATATTGTATAGTTCAATCTTTGCCCTAATGTAGGCCAGTCTTTCTGTAATTAGTTCTAATTGCTGTACTTGTCAGGTTGAGTGAATGGTTTCAGAGGATTTTTCATAGATGAGATACGGGCTGAAGAGGTCCTTTTTATGGTACTTTGATTGTCTAACAAAACTGATGGAAAATTTTAGCATTTGGTATTTGAGATGCTGTCTTCTATTTGTAGAAAATACTCACTTTGAGACACTGAAATACTAGGTGTGGACAATGTTCTGCTTAATGAATTGCCATGAAATATTTTTTTCGTTTGCAGCAGTGCTGAGTACCTTATAAAAGGGAATGATGCACTAACCATGCATTCTTTAAAAGTGCGTTAAACAAGTTCCACAAACATTATTTAAAGGTACTGTCTCAAACGACGTAGGTGAATACTTCCAACCAGCTCATAGCTAGGAAATCCTTCATGAGGTTTTATAAAAATGATTTTAAAAACATTCTTTGAAAGCTCACTGTGCTCCTAGCACTGAGCTAGGATGAATGAAGCTTGGTGCTTGCCCTTAAGGAAACTACAATTTAGTAGATCTGATTCATAGTCACTAAAGAAATTCTCCTTAATGCTCATTATTTCTAGAAATGAAAGGAGATAATCATATAATAAAATACTAGGCCAAATGCTAGGCCTATAATCTAGTGTTCCATAAAAGTTAGCTATTATTGTCATTGTTATAAAAAAAAGAGTCAAAGAAATACAATGGTATACTTTTTTGTCTTGTCTTGTTTTATCCATTAGTCACCTTCAGTTCAATGCCTGTAAAAGTAATGTTAATGATGACAGAAGTCAATAATGCTTTCCCAAGTGTTTAGTGACTCCAGTATCACCTTTTCTACTGAGGGATAAAAATAAAAGTTGCTTCCCGTGGGTAACAACATGCTGATCTTCAAGCATTTTGCAATTCAGATGTTCTGTTTCACTCTCTTTAACAGCTCGGAGAAGATTTTCATCTTTTCTGGTTGTAGGACCCAGATTTGAAGGTATTCCGTGCCCCTTTCCCCCCATCTTCTTGCCAGCATTAGCTAAGTTATCCATTGATACAGAAGCGAGGCCTCAGGATTCAAGACTTTTGAATGTTGTTTCCCTTATATTTTTTCACTTGAGGGTAATGCATTTACCGGGAAATAGAAACAATTGTAGCTCAAGGCTGAGGCCCAGATGAAGTGTGGGGTGCCTGGCAAGGGTGTGGCCGCATGTGCATGTGCCCTCTCTGTGCTGTTTTGGTGGGGAGGGCAGCTCACAGGGCTCACGGGAAAGGAAGCAAGCCTGTTAGAGGTGGCTGCATTGTAAGAATAAATTCCATCTGACTTACAAAGTCCTCGAAGCAGCTCCCTGGGACTCTGGCAGCTAACTGATCCAGCTAATGGACAGGGCGTGGCCTTGTGCCTGGCTTCTGATGTGCCCTCGCTGTCATCCTACCCCCACCATGGTGTTGCCACACTGGGCGGCCTCTCCCTGCTGGCTCCTCTGCTTTCCTCTGCTGGGACTTCTCTCACGGCTGCACCATGTTAGGGCCTGCTGGGTGGCCGCATGGGATGCATTTTCCACATAGATGGCCGTGACTGAGGGCGGATGGGCCTCCTGAAGGCAGGTCCATCCTGACTGCAGTGGACACAGGGTTCCTGAGAAACTCAGTTGCTGAAAAGTGTCGTTTTCCAAACAGCTTGCCTAGGTAAGCCCTGTCATGGAGTCAAAGATGCTGCTTGCCTTTTTCTTTAGCATGGACACTCCTTAATTAAATATGTAAATATGGCTTTCAAAAAATCCTATGGGAGGGAGGATGTTTTTTATCCTTTTTTTCTTTTTTGAGATGGAGTCTTGCTCTGTCACCCAGGCTAGAGTGCAGTGGCTGAATGTCAGCTCACTGCAGCTTCTGCCTCTCAGGTTCAAGCAATTCTCCTGCCTCAGCCTCCTCAGTAGCGAGTAGCTGGGATTACAGGCGCCCACCACCACGACCGGCTAATTTTTGTATTTTTAGTGGAGACTGGGTTTCACCATGTTGGCCAGGCTGGTCTTGAACACCCGACCTCAGGTGATCCACCCACCTCGGCTTCCTAAAGTGTTGGGATTACAGGTGTGAGCCACCATGCCCAGCCTTTTATCTTTTATACAGGGGAAGGATCCATTTATTTAACAAGGGACACAGACCACATCTCACCATGTGGCTCACAGGGAGGTGAAGACAGACACGTGGAAGGACAGAATTTCACAGGAAGGATCTTTCAGAAAACCTTAACCAGATAGAAAGACAAATCTGGAGGTGTTCAGGCCTCATCCATACATGGGCAGGCGGAGCTGGCTGTGGGTACAGTGGGGAGCAGAAAAATGGACTTGCAGTAAGAAACCCCCTTGGGCTGGGGGCAGGAGGCCTGGTCCTGGTCTAAGGACTGCAGAGTTAGGAGTAGCCTGGGTAAAATAGAGAGGGTGGGCGGACCTCCAGGGTCTCCAGGTTGTCGTTTCCTCAGGAAGCCCCCGCTGCTGGTCACTGTCTGGGCTGTCTCCTCTTGAGGCTCCGCACACGTGTCCTTCTTGAAGTCATTGCGGGTGGTCACCGTGACAGTCTACTGGGGCTTCCCCTATGCCTCCGGGGGCTCATTACCAAAAGGTAGCACAGCTCTGGCACAGAGTGGACACTCAGCAAATATTCATGAGGGTGATGTAGGGGAGCACAGGAAAAGGGGGGAAAGATGGAAAAAGGAGGAGGGGAGAGAAAGGAGTGAAAAGCAATAGAAGGAAGGAGAGATGTAAGAGAGGACGTGAGGAGAAGATGGAGGGATGGGGGAAGAAGGAAGCGGGAAGGGACAGAGTAGGAGGGAGGGAAGTAAGGGAGCTCACTATTGCACCCTGCAAAAGTCTTCTCTATTGTAAAACAAATGTCAGAATTGGAGAAAGTCGATCATTTGTAAAATAATATATTTGTAAATGGTAAGAAAATGATGCAGTCTGAAAGTATGGTTTCGGATCAAGTAATCCCACAGTGAGTATTCTCACTTCATTACCTACATATTATTTCATACTTAGATAAAAATTACATGTGTGTTCTAATGTCACCTTTATCCTATTTATACTTGTAAATCTACAGAAAGTTGGCTGTTGAGGGTTATACTACTAGAATGGATTAGGGCAAATCTTAATTTAAGCAGTCCCAATTTTGAGTTGGCGTACAAGATAGAAAACAAGCTCTCTGAATAGTCCTGTCTTTGGAGTGTTACAGTTAAGCACTGACTCCAGTGGCACGGTTTACCTCCCATCAGCCCACTCCCAGTGCTGGCCCCAGAGCCCTGTGGCCGCCCGTCTGTTGTTCTTTGTTGTTAGCGGTACGGTGCGGGGAGTATTTGAGAAGCTTGGAGTCTTAAGAGGGTCTCCGATGTTTCCACTCCGATTTTTATCAGGGCCAATATTTGTCTCTGTACTATGTAGAACTTTAGGAAGAGAAACATGATATTTTACAAGTTCTCTAGGTTGTTTTTTAAGAGCTCTTCAAATGCCTACCGAATGTTTAAAAATAAATGGTCGTTGTCACAGATGTTGCAAAATGATCATTGTAATGGGTCAAATGTATTACAAGGTCTGCGGAAAAGGTCAGTTTTTGGGGGCGTAAAGCTGCTGTTTGTATGTGGACTGATTTAAGCCATAGGAAGTCTATTTTCAGAAGCAGTTTTCTATGAGGGGCTTTGAGAAGGAAAGGGTTTGAGGTCTGGACAGTGCAAATGAGGAATTACTGAAGGGTAAATCGCTTTCCTGGGAAGCCCTTTTTACCCAGTCCAAGGAAACCAACATCTTTGCTGAGGATATGTGTTTTGTTCCCCGTTATTCCAATTCCCGGCCCTCCGGGGATCTCTTTGGCAGAATCCCCGGGGACCCAGTGGTGGGGGCGGGGTGAGAACTGGGGGGTGTCTGGTTCCATTTTATCCCCTGAATTCAGGCCCTTGGGCTATTAGAGAATATTACTAACAATACTTTGTGTTTATATAACAGTCAACAGCTTACAAGGTACTTTAATATATGTTAGAATCAGAATTTTAGACCTGAAAGGAGTATCAGGAATCCTCTAATCTTAGGGATATAAGAATATCAAGGATCCTCATTGCCTTCATTTTGGTCCTTCCAATGACCCCCTCAAGGTAGGAAGGGCTGGCTATTTAGGTAGTTCAGGGTATGTTTAAATTACTGATGAAGAAACAGAGACTTGGACAACAGGAGCATCTTGTCTGAGCCACATGACTGGTAAGCAACAAAGCCAGGCCTTGAAGGCAGTTGCTCTGGCCCTGAAATCTTGCTGCCCACAGGCCGCCTCCCTGCCCAGAAATATTGCCACAGCCTCCTGCCCACCCTTAGGGCAGCTGCAGAACTTTCCCGCAAATTAAGGAAAATTTAACCACAGACAACTGGATGGAGGATTTTAACAAGAATTAATTACTGGGACCTATTATTCGTAACACAAAAGGGCAATTTTCCCCGCATGGTTGAGGCAAGGATAGTGGATTTTGCAATAGGCTTTGGAGAAGGAAATTGCAGGTTTCGTCACTTGTCACCTTTGGCCCACTCTCTTGCCACCTGCTGACTTCAAGAAAAATTTGTCTGAAGATGAGGATTAATGTAATGGCCGATTCCATTACTTCTGTACTCTTTGGATGAAATTTGATCATTCTGCTTCACATTCCTTCTCCTCACCTGCTCGGGAAAGCAAATTGAATTCTTTGAAAGAAAATTCAGTCCAGACCAGAACACACACAGAACCAGCCCCTCTTAAAACGTAAGGGGCTTGTCTTAGTCACAAATACTTCTCTTCTGGTTTGTTTACATTGCACGGTTTATTCCATTAAGGTCCAATTTCAGGTACTCAGTGAAACCCAGATGGCTCGAGGTTGGCTGCCCTGAAGCATCTAACCACCCATAAGTAAACAATTTCTTAGACTAACTTCCTTAAGGATTCGCTTGGAGTTCCCTGGGAACTCTGCTGGCAAAGGCTTACTAACCTCCAGAGCTGCAGGCTGTTCTTTCCTGAGTCAGCCCATCTGAGCCGGGCATCCATTTGCTAACGCAGCTTCCCAGCCTACGACCGGCTCTGTGCAGCCCGGAAAGGAGGCTCATCCTTCCTTTAGGGCCTCCTTGAACCACTTCTTCCTGCTCCTGAGCTCCTGGTGCAGGCCGCAGCTGCTCGGTAGCCAGCAAATAAAATATCATCCAAATCACGGTATCCCTTACCCCCACATTTTAAAAATAGCGATTTGTCCCAGTTTTTTTCCCCTTAGGACTTTTAATATGTGTACAGTGCATAATTGACACTCTGCTGTGTCAGGATTTGTAGCTAGAAGGGACTAATGTATTTCATCTTGTAATTGTGCAAACTGAGGTGCAGAGAGGTTAAGTCACCTGTCTGAGGCCCCCAAACCGGTGAATGCTGAAGCTGAGAGGGCAATCCCGATGTGACCTAGAGTTCAGGACCACCTATGCCCTCCAGACATGGCCTCAGGCCCTCCTTCCTTTGAGGTCAAATTCCAGTTTCTCTCCTCCATGACTCCAGCCTACTGGAATCATTCCCCTTTTGAACTGTTTTGCACTTAAAGTTCAGGCCATACAAACGAACACTGAGGAGTTCTTGTGTTGTTTGAGGACACTGGTTTTCTCCTCCCAATGAATCTGTAAGGTCTGTAGGGATTACGTCGTTCACTTCTGTGTTCAGGGAAAAGCAGACGAAAGCTATATACACATCTAGTAAATGTGGATTGATTGTTGATGTATGACCACGCGTGTCTTGGCTGCCACTCCCAGTTGAACTCCAGTGGGATAATGGTGTGTTCTGCTGAACCTGGTGGATGTGGTGTATTCTGTGATCTGCTTGTTGGCAATCCCAATCTGTCCCCTCTGGATTGCTCTCTGTGCTCGGCTGCCATCCCTTTCTCCACCACTTTCCATCATTAAGTGCTCCAGGGCCTCTTGACTGGCTTCTTGCTTCCTTGCTCCATTCATTCTGTCTGAAGAGCTCTTCTCTTCATACTTGTCCTTTACAGGATGACTTGATGTCACCACCTATGTAGGAAAATAGCATAATTTGCTCTTTGCCCCACAGTGCTGTGCATCTCTGGGTCTAGAGCTTGCCTGCTTGTGTTTGGGTTGTTTGTATATCTCCCTCTCCACCAAGCCTGGGTGCCCCTAGAGAGCCAGGACCTGTCTGCTGTATCTTTGCACCTGCCTTGCCTCAGGGCCTGGCATGGAGCTCTGAACTGAAGTGCTTCAAAATATTTGTTGAAGGACTGACTTGGCATGCATTGTCAGATGAGGTAGCAGAAAGACAATGCACAGAGGCGTTGGCTAAGAATTCCTAACTGCGCCATGGCGTGCTCTAAGCACTCACTGTCTGCAGACCGTAGAACCTTGAGGAGCATGAGAAGTTTCCTTTTTCTTTTTTTATTTTTGAGACAGAGTCTCACTCTGTCGCCCAGGCTGGAGTGCCGTGGTGCATTCTCAGCTCACTGCAACCTCTGCCTCCCGAGTTCAAGCAATTCTCCTGCCTCAGCCTCCTCCTCAGCACTCCTTACAGGCGTATGCCACCACGCCCAGCTAATTTTTGTATTTTTAGTAGAGACGGGATTTCACCATGTTCGTCATGCTGGTCTTCAACTCCTGACCTCATGATCCTCCCACCTCGGCCTCCCAAAGTGCTGGGATTACAGGTGTGAGCCGGCCAAGAAGTTTTCTAAACTTCTGGAAGGTCCAGGCCCTGTCCTTAGTAAAACTTTTCATCTATTGGGAAAACCTGAGTATAGAGGCGACTTTATCGTGACGCTAATGGAACTTACACTTTAGGAACTCACTTGCTCAGACCCCTTCTAACATCTGATACTAAATCTTGGACTTGCAATTTTGTTTTCTTTTCCTTAAAAGAAAGCTTATAGAATGTAGACCTTCAGACCTGCACACTGGCATCCGCACCTGGCCTCGGGATGCCTTTTGGATCTGCCTCGGCAGAGGTACAGGCACACACGAGTCACTCTTGAGAGCTGAAGGCATGGGCTGGACAGTTCCAGAGCAGTTAATTCAGAGGTCTTACTGAGGACCCCAGGATTCTTTAGTGGATGAGATCCATTGTCCTTCTAGCCCATTATTCTCTCTTTCACAGCTATACCAAGGAATGCTTTAGGAGAAAGAAGAGCACTTACCCTCAAAATATCTGCCTTAAAGACAGAATTATATATGAGAGGTGTCTTTAATTAAATAAATACACCATGCCCCGTGCTGCGGTTTGAATGTGTTCCCCAAAGTTCATGTGTTTGAAACTTAATTCCCAATGCAACAGTGTTGGGAGGTGGAACCTAATGGGAGATGTTTAGGTCAGGAGGGCTCTGCCCTCATGAATAGATTAATGTTGTGACTGAGGGAGTGGGTTCATTATTGCAGGAGTGGGTTTGTTGTAAAAGTGAGTTTGAGCCCCCTTTGTACTCTCTTGCTCTTGCCTTCTCTTGCCCAACTACCTCCCACCATAGGATGACATAGTATAAAGCTCCTCGCCAGCAGATGCTGGTGCCATGCTCTTGGACTTCTCAGTCTCCAGGACTGTGAGCCAATAAATTCCTGTTCTGTATATATTGCCCAGCCTCAGGTATTCTGTTACAGCAGCACCCATGAACTAAGATGCATAGTGTGTTTAAGTCGTGTTATATGCTTTTCAAAAATTGTTTATGTTTGTTACACCATTCAGTCTTTCCATGTGCCCTAGCAGGAGGATTGAGATAAGGGTCACCATCTGTATTAGTGGATGAAGAAACTGAGTCTAATGTCAGTCACTCTTGGAAGGCCACAGAGCAACCCAAGTCAGAGTTGAGGTAGAACTTGAATCTTGTCTAACTTACAGTTTGTCTTCTTCATGAGCTTCAGAGAGAAAAAACATTATAAACCATGTATTGAGAAAAACGCAGACTTTCTTTTTCCCCAAAAAGTGTTCCATTGTCAGAAGCATGGGGGAGGGAGTGATCAGAGTAGAAGGGGTCAAGACAGGAAAGAGTGTGTGTGTGTGTAGCAAAGTGTAGGTGGTGTGTGTATGTGGGAAAGTGTAGGTGGTATGTGTGTATGTGGGGAAGACTGGGTGGTGTGTGCGTATGTGTAGGGAAGAGTGTGTGTGTGTGTATGTAGGAAAGAGTGTTTGTGTGTGTTTAGGGAAGTGTGTATGTGTGGGAAGGGTGTGTTTGTGTAGGGAAGAGTGTGTCTGTAGGGAAGAGTGTGTGTGTGTGTGTATGTAGGAAAGAGTGTTTGTGTGTGTTTAGGGAAGTGTGTATGTGTGGGAAGGGTGTGTTTGTGTAGGGAAGAGTGTGTGTGTACAGGGAAGAATGTGTGTGTGTGTCGGGAAGAGTGTGTGTGTAGGGAAGAGTGTGTATGTGTGGGGAAGGGTGTGTGTGTAGGTGGTGGGTGTGTATGTAGGGAAGAATGGGTGGTGTGTGATAGGGAAGTGTGTGTGTGTGGGAAGGGTGTGTGTGTGTGGGAAGGGTGTGTGTGTGGGGAAGAGTGTGTATGTAGGGGTGTAGGTGGTGGGTGTGTATGTAGGGAAGAATGGGTGGTGTGTATAGGGAAGAGAGTAAGTGTGTAGGGAAGAGTGGGGGTGTGTGTAAGGAAGAGAGTGTGTGTGTTTAGAGAAGAGTGGGCACGTGTGTAGGGAAGGTGGGTGGTGTGTGTGGGTGTGTATGCAGGTATGGGAGAGTGTGTGCTGCCTAAGAAATGTTCAAGTCAGAAGTCTGTGGAACAGCCTATATCAAGCCTACAAATGAAACGATGCGGGAAGGATGGATCCACAGCCATCCGAGGGCAATGGTGATTGGATTCATGGACACATTTGGTGCATTATTATGAATGCAGTCAATAGCCTGGATGGAAAGAGGCAGCTGTGGCTTAGATATTTTTAGAATGTAACACCTATTTAATACTTTGTTTCCTAATTTAGTGCCCCCTCTCCAAAGAAACTAAAACACTCCCCCTAACTTCATGCCGAGGTTGCTATGTGAAACAACAGCAGTGCAAAGCTGCGCTTCCCTCGTCCCCCACGTGACTGTATCTGAGGCTATTCAAAAGTCCACGCCTGCATTTTCCTAGTGAATTCCAAGCATGTCAGAAACATTTCCTAATTAATCTTCACAATCTACTCATGAAATAAATGGCAGTGCTCGGTAGGAGTGAGTGTCACCCGTAGGACCAAGCAATGACAATACTGGACATTTTCATTTTCCACTGCACATCCGTACCCTGCCAAGGCATGAGACAGAACCAGGTCTCCTGTCTGCAGACAGACGAGTATCAGCAACTTCTTCCCTATGGTCACTTTACATTTTGAACATCATGCAACAGTCGCTTGTGGTAATGATTTCTTCAGTCTAGGTCTATTTAAGTTAACATTGCTTGGGAAAAAATGATAATAAAATCCCAAAAGATACTGATAAGTTCTGCATCCTGATAAGTCTTGATGACGACGTCGGGTGACAAATTAGGCAAGTTAACGTCATTGGCTAGAACCACAGTCAGAACCCCAGCCACAGAGCTTTCTGAGCACTTTGCTTGGTTTATAGTCATTGGTCTACATCCATTCTTTAATGGTCAAGTGTCTGGTTTCATACATAGCTATGTGATCCTCACATTTTCATAAATAGATGCACATCTTTGCATTCCAACACGGGACAGAACTAGCGCTGTGAACCCTCTGTGGGAGCTGTGGCCGACACAGCCTGAGAGTCTAAGATGGGGAGGCACAGAGAGAATGTGGCCCTGCCATTCTGGGTGAACGCGGTGGTGCCATTTTTAGGTACAAGGGGGTCTGAGGGTGGAACAAAAAGCCTGGAGCCACAGAAGGTAAGCATGGAGATAGCAAATGAACCAGATGGATTAGGGAGATGAAAAAAGGCAGAAAGATGAGAGGTAGAGGATTAGCAGGAAAGAAGTGTCAACTCCAGAAGAGAAGCCTTGGGTTTTGTGGAATGTGCTCCATGCAAAAAATAACTGCATTTTGATGTCTCTCCCAGGCTTTTCATAGTTAAGACAGCTGCAGAGGAAGAGAAAAATCCAGGGCCCTAAACAGGAGAAGTGCTTTCAGAAGATGTGTGACTCACATGAAAAGTCCCTGGAGGGTGATCTGCACACTGTCATTTTTATGATATCACACACAACTCCACTAACCTGTCCGGGCCACCAACCTGATTCTGTCTCTCTTGTGGCACTTTCTGGGAAGCATTAAACTGCTTGTAGAGGCACTGTTATGAGCCAGCGTACAGCACACACACGGGTTGGCACTCTAAGGTGTCACGTTCCTCTTCTGCACAAGTAGTTAGTCCAGGTTATGCCTCTTGATACTGGAGCACAGCTAAGTGTGTGGATGCACATGTGAGCACACTATACACACACACACACACGCACACTCCCGAGATAGGTTAGAAAATGTGAAAGTTTAGCTTTGTCCCTGGGTGTTGTTAAAGTGTTTAATCTGAGGCGATGCACATTTACAAACAAAAGGACTGTCACTTTGATGCCTGAATACAGAAAGCTGTGCTTGTCGGCCACCAAATAGCTCCATTTCCGTACAGTTAATCTTCAGAGCGTCTGTTCACGTTAACTCCGGTTTGTACTTTGTAGAGACTTGCTTTTGCTGTTTGGACAGGTGAAAGCATCCACTGCATAATTCTGTTAAAATAATAACTTGTCTGTGTGAGGAGAGAAGCATTGAAGGCTGTATCAGTTATCTTTAATGTCTATTTTGATGGCTTTTTATTTATGGAATATCGGTGCGTTTTGATCTGCAAGGTCCCTCAGTTGTTTTTGGAGGAGAGGGCTTTAGACACAAATGAGTGATGGGCACAGCCATGGACAGCCCATCCTAAATTAAATATTCTCTGCTTGATCTTGCCATTTTATTTTTAAAAAAGCGAAATTAGCATGAGTTCATTTAATATCTTGCACTCTCCAAGCCAGAAATAATACCATAATCCTAAGGGATCGCCCTTATTTAATGCTCCTATTTAAGCCTTCAAACAGCTCTTTAAATACTTGTGTCTTTATCTTTGCCTTTTACTTTCTTTCATGTTTCTCTAGGCATTAGACTTTGGAGTCTGTCGAAGTCACACTCCTGGTTTTCTAAATTCTCCTTAAAGCTGACCTCTTTTGGGAAGTCCTTGCAGGTCTAATGGTCAAACAGCAATTCCTGTGTTTATCCTGGGCACTGAGAGAATTCGTCTTCCTTTTGTTATTCTGGGCAAGGGGGACCAGATGAAAGTGGGCATCTGGTCTTTTATCTAAAATGTAAAATATGCTTTTAAAAACACCGTATTGAAACCATCCACACAATGTTGAGGGGACAGCTGGGGTCCAGATCATTTGCCTGCCGTTGTTCTGTTTATTAGGAAGCACTGTAGCTCCTGGAGCAGCCCTACCTCACTTGGGGCCTCAGCAGTTCAAGCTGAGTTTTGATATATGTTACATAATGAAGCCCATGGAAGGTGCTCTAAGCGCAAAATCTCATGAAAACAATTTCTCTAAGATCTTTTCCCTATTTCTCATTTCTAGGGATGTAGTTAGATGTATTTACAACTTCAGAGCCTGCTGCAATTTTGGTGTTGGTTACACCTAAGGTAGGCTCCAGTCACAATTATAACATTGGCAAAGAGTCTCTTTGGAGACTTTTCTCCAGGTGCTTAGATCTTGTTTAGGTGTACCTGGGACCCCACCACCCTCCCCGCTGGGCCAGATACTGTCCTAGACCCTGTAGTTCCCACCCGCTTCCTATCCCTCAGTAGGGATCTTGTCTGTTCATTCATTCATCTTTTCATTGAACAAATGTTGAGAGGCTGCTGAGAACCAGGCCTTCCAGTCAGCACTGGGGATACAGAGGGGGCATGCAGTGGCGGCTCTCAGGGATCTTACAATGTGTGTGCAAGTTACAGAAGCAATGAATTAATGATAGTGCATTAGTTCAGGTGAGGGAGGTAGGAGGAGGGGGAGGGAACCACCTAATGGGGAAGTGTCTCTGGGAAGTGAGGAGCTTGCCTGCAAGAATCCAGAAGGAAACCAGTGTGGCTGGGGAAGAGGATGGACTCCATGGCTCTTGGCCACCTTCTGAAGATATCTCAGCAGTTGCACTTGACTCTTTTTGTTACATCTTCAGGGTACCATTTTAAGGAATATTTAATTTATTGATTGCTAAGAGTCATAAGGTAACTTAGACTTCTTGTGAATATATTCAATGTTCAGAAAAGTCGATTTTTATTATCAGCAACCACAATTTCAACATTTCATCTGACCTTTTTCAGAATATGACAATTTCCTTTGACTTTATGTTGATGTCATTTCTTAGCTTGCCAAAGTTTTGGAATTTTTAGGATTTTTTTCAGTTTCTCAAGTAGCACATCAAGTTTCCTTTATTTCCAAGATTTGACAGCAAAATTCATTGGATGTGGTATTTGTTGTTGCTGTTATTGTTTCTTTCTAGGTCATTCCTTACTTTACTCATCTTCGGCATTCCATAAGTTGGTCATTTCAATGAATTTCAGTGAATTGGCCTGATCCCACATCTCTCTTCTAAACTTACTTTCATTATATTTTTATTTTAAATTGTTCTATTTACATATGTTTAGTTCTTATGGAACTTCCATTGTACTTTGGAGTTTGGGTGAATATAAATTCCAAATAAATGTATTGATTTCTCCTCTTCCCTTATTGATCTCCAGCATCCTTCCCTAATTAAATATTTATTGAAGGTCTGTTCTGTGCCTTGCATAATGATAGGCTCTGGGAATAGAAAGAAGAAACAAAATCTTTGTCCTATAAATATGTGGACACTAAGTAATGGAGTTTATCTGCAGTCTGTTATTCTGTCAGGCAATATTTTACTTCAGTGAACTTAGTTTCTTACGCTATAGAAATGCATGATGTACCTACCATTTATTAGGATCAGTCTAGCTGTAGGAAGTGATATTAGCTTTTTATTTTCTCACAAAGACATACAAGGCTTCACCAAGGTTTTGGCTTAACTTTCTTTTCTTTTTTTTTACTAACTTGCTTTTAAGTCTGACTTTTAAATGTGGTATTGATAGCACTTGACTGTGTTATTCTGATTTTTGAAAACCTAAAACTGATCTTCTCAAAATTTACTAGCTTATTCCATACTTCTTTTTCCTTCTTCTAAAAAAAAAGGAAAAAGAAAAAAAGAGTCCTCACAACATGGCTACTACCTGGTGTGCATTTTCCAAGATGGTTCCTGGGACTTCGGTATTTGGCAAACCATGGCATGGTCACTAAAAACTTGCCTATTTAAACAGTCTACAGTTGTTCCACAGTGAGAAGGTCTATGCAAACCTACCTCCAAAGTCCAAGGAAGCCAAGAGGCTGAAGGAAGAGGCTGACACATCCGTTTTCTCAGAAACAAACACTTAATGAGGACTTAGGAACAGAAGCCAGGGTCTTGGACAGTGGCCAGACAGGATGATGGGTCCCTGTGCCATCACCCCCCAGAGTCAGGGCTTATATGCCAGAGCGACCCCTCAGGGAAAGGCGAGAGTGCTGTAGGAATCTGCCTAACAGCAGGATTTGTGGTCAAGGTTTTTTGTTTGTTTGTTTGTTTGTTTTTGGTTTTGGTTTTGTTTTTTCACACGGAGTCTCGCTCTTGTCACCCAGGCTGGAGTGCAGTGGTGTGATCTCGGCTCACTGCAACCTCCGCCTCCTGGGTTCAAGTGATTCTCCTACCTTAGCCCCCGAGTAGCTGAGCCATCATGCACCCACCATCACGCCTGGCTAATTTCATGTTTTTAGTAGAGATGGGGTTTCACCATGTTGGCCAGGCTGGTCTTGAACCCCTGACCTCAGGTGATCTGCTTGCCTTGACCTCCCAAAGTGCTGGGATTACAGGCATGAGCCACCGTGCCTGTCCAGTCAACGTTCTTTTTTTGACCTAAGGGCAGGATTGATGGTGACAGTAGATAAAGCAGAAGTCTTAGAGGCGTTCCTGGAACAGGGATTAATCAGAAGCCAGCATCGTGGATCAGATCCAAGGAGGGGGGCTTTAGGCTCCACAGTGATGCTTTGCGTATTCAAGCTTGGTGCTGCACAAACTGACCAACAAGACAGCCAATAAAACATTACAGATGTGGAATTTGTTCTATTTCCTGTGCCAGTCAAGTTTCAGGGTAGAACACAGAATCTACTTGAGGTATCTTAAGCAGAAATGACTGTATTTTAATGAATTGAGTGCTCACACAATTGTTGGAAAGGCTGGAGAAGCAAGTTCCAGTCCAGAACTCTGAAAATAATGCCCAGGTGCCAGAGAGTCTGGCGCTGACCTCTGGGCCTGTAAGATTCAGGAACACACCGTTAAGGCTGAGATCCGTAGATAGATTGGGAAGCCCCTATTGCTGGGGCTACAGTGGCCTCCCTACACCCACAAAGCTGGAGATGGACTTTCAGAAGCAGAATGAGGTCCCTGTCTCACCTGTAACCGCCTCTAATTACCCTGGAAGCTGGAGATGGGGCACTGGAGCACAGCCACAGGAAGAAACCTCATATTCCTAAGACCTTGTTATCAGCAGATAAGAAGCCAAAGGGCACCAATCTCTCCTCTACATGGCTTCCCCCATTACAATCTCAGTGACTTTTAATATTCTCAGGATCTTTAGCTGAAAAGAAGTCTAGGAAATGTAGTTTTTAGCCTCTCAGGGTCTACAGTGCTGAAAGGCACCCTAGAAAAGGTTGAGAATGAATGCTGAGTGCCAATTAATTACATGCAACACAATTACAGGAGGGCAAATAGTGGGATGTGCTGCTGAATACCACACAATGTGCAGCTAGGTGAAGTATCTCCTTTAAGGAGAAGGCCTCCTGGAGTTTATTTTACTGGAATCTCCTGCCATTAAGGCAACCAACCCTCCCTGCCTGTGTCATACTTGAAATAAGAACTTTCAGGGAAATTCCAGTTAAGGCTAGTCCTGTGTAGAGAAGAGAGGGAAAGTAAGGTATGCAGGAAGTCCCAGAAGACTTAAGAGAGCTAAGGTTTGCCCTAATTCTCCCCATGTCAAAGTGAGTTGAGTCCATACTGGTGGTACAAGCAGTAGGTATGAATCTGGACTCAAATTTTTACTCACATATAATTCACATGGCCGTATGTGAGTTGGGAAGCACGAGTAAACTAGATACTTGAGAACACTGTGATGTTAGATGTCATATATCATGAATGAAGTCAGCACAAATTCCTTAGGCCACACCGCCTGTGTGAAGGCCTTTGGCGCGAGGCTGCCATCAGGTGACTTTGTTCTAGGTTCAGTGGGAAGGAGTGTATCAGTTTGTTCTCATGCCCCGATGAAGAAATACCCAAGACTGGGTAATTTATAAAGAAAAAGGTTTAATTGACTCATGGTTCTGCATGGATGGGGAGGCCTCAGCAAACTTACAATCATGGTGCAGGCACGTCTCTTCACAGGGCAGCAGAAGAGAGAATGGGTGCAAGACGGGGAAATGCTAGATGCGTATAAAACCATTAGATCTTGTGAGACTCACTCACTATCATGAGAACAGCATGGGGGAACTGCCCCCATGACCCCATTGCCTCCACCTGGTCCCATCCTTGACATGTTGGGATTATGTGGATTATAGTTCAAGGTGAGATTTGGGTGGGGACACAGAGCCAAATCATATCATTATGCCTCTGGTCCATCCCAAATCTCATGTACTCACATTTCAAAACACAATCATGCCTTTCCAACAGTCCTCAAAGTGTTAGTCTTAACTCATTCCAGCATTAACCAAAAAGTCCAAGTCCAAAGTCTCATCTGAGACAAGGTAAGTCTCTTCTGTCTAGGAGCCTGTAAAATCAAAAGCAAGTTAGTTACTTCCTAGATACAATGTGGGTACGGCATTGGGTAAATACAGCCATTCCAAATGGGAGAAATTGGCCAAAATGAAGGCCCCAGGCAAGTTTGAAATCCAGTAGGGCAGTCATTAAATCTTAAAGTTCCAAAATGATCTCCTTTGACTCCATGTCTCACATCCAGATCATGCTGATGCAAGAAGTGGGCTTCCACGGCCTTGGACAATTTCACCTCTGTGACTTTGCAGGGTACGACTCCCCTCCCAAGCTGCTTTCATGGGCTGGCTTTGAGAGTATTGCTTTTCCAGGTACACAGTGCAAACTGTCAGTGAGTCTACCATTCTTGGGTCTGGAAAATGGTGGCCTTCTTCTCACAGTTCTACTAGGCAGTTCCCCCATGGGTACTCTGTGTGGGGGCTCCAACCCCACATTTCCCTTCAGCACTGCTCTAGCAGAGGTTCTCCATGAGGGAGACAACTTCTACCTGGACATCCAGGCATTTCCATACATCATCTGAAATCTAGGTGGAGGCTCCCCAACCTCAGTTTTTGACTTCTGTGCACCCACAGGCTCAACACCACATGGAAGTCACCAAGGTTTGGGGCTTGCACTCTCAGAAGCAATGGCCTGAGCTATACCTTGGCCCCTTTTATCCACAGCTGGAGCTGAAGCAGCTGGGATGCAGGGCACCATGTCCTGAAGCTGCATAGATCAGGAGGGCGCTGGGCCCCACCCTCAAAACCACTTTTTCCTCCTAGGCCTCCAGGCCTATGATGGTAGGGGCTGCCTTGGAAGTGTCTGACATAACCCTGGAGACATTTTTCTTATTGTATTGACGATTAACATTCAGCTCCTCGTTACTTATACAAATTTCTGTAGCGGGCTTGAGTTTTTCCCTAGAAAATGGGTTTTTCTTTTTCATTGCATTGTCAAGCTGCAAATTTTCCAAACTTTTAAGCTCTGCTTCCAGTTCAACACTTTGCCACTTAGAAATTTCTTCTGCCAGATACCCTAAATCATCTCTTTCAAGTTCAAAGTTCCACAGATCTCTAGGGCAGGGGCAAAATGTCACCAGTCTCTTTGCTAAAACATAGCAAGAGTGACCTTTACTCTAGTTACCAACAAGTTCCTCATCTTCATCTGAGACCACCTCAGCCTGAACTTCATTGTCTGGATCACTATCAGCATTTTGGTCAAAGCTTTTCAAGTCTCTAGGAAGTTCCAAACTTTCCCACGTTTTCCTATTTTCTTCTGAGCCCTCCAAAATGTTCCCACCTCTGCGTGTTACCCAGTTCAAAAGTCATTTCCACATTTTCAGGTATCTTTACAACAGAATCCCACTCTTGGTACCAATTTACTGTATTACTCTGTTCTCACACTTCTATGAATACCCAAGACTGAGTATTTCAGTTCCAATTTATGAAGAAAAAGGTTTAATTGACTCACAATTCCACATGTTGGGGAGGCCTCAGGAAACTTACAATCATGGCAGAAGGCACCTCTTCACAGGGTGGCAGGAGAGAGAATGGAGTGCAAGCAGGGGAAATGCCAGATGCTTATAAAACCATCAGGTATCATGAGACTTAGTATAATGAGAACAGCACGGGGGAACCACCTCCATGATCCGATTACCTCCACCTGGTCCTGCCCTTGACATGTGGGGATTATGGGGATTACAATTCAAGATGAGATTTGGGTGAGGACACAGAGTTGAACCATATCAAGGAGGTACCAACTGTGTGAGGGACCACAGTGAGCCAGGGTTTGAAAAGACCCAGGACCTCATCAGGATCAAGTGTTCACTGCAGGTTGGGAGACCAGGATAGGCCTTGTTGATTCAGAAGACTAGACAAGTAATGCATTTTCTTCTTGCTGTTTTGGTATTGGAGAGAGACTGGCTGCAATTTATCATTCATCAGAACAATTTTTGGATAGAGATTTGTAAGAGAACCCTCGCTTTGGTTTCGATGAGGCCTTCTGGCCTCAAGAATCTGAAAAGGTTTTGTGGTTTGGTTTTATTTTCATAGACAAAAAAAAAAAAAACCCTCTGGAATACAAACTAATTCTGTATTTTAGGTTTGTCATATAGCTTCTGACAACCACGAAGTGCTCAAACATTCAAACTTATGTTAACTAAATGAGCAAGGATTTCTTCCAATTCAAAGAAACCTGTGAGTGTGGCAAGGATTCTGTGCAGCGCTGCTTGCCTACTGTTGGCCACGTGCTTCTTCTTAGCTATAAGAATTGAGAGTATGAGTCACCTATAATTTTATGGTTCTTGAAAGCTTTCCTGAGGAGTCATCTTCAGAAATCTTCTCGAATTCTGTATCAGACTTTTATTGCATTTATATTTTTAGGTTAAAAGTGCCTTGTACATGGCTGCGCCAACTGGGATGGAGTCTTTTTCCAAAAGAGCTTAAATATCTGACTAAAATTGTATTTTCTTGGGAAACAAAGCAAAAAATGAGTGCTTGGTACTTCCTCAGAACTTTGTTTGGGTGTGAATTTTTGTTTTTAACTCCCCATTCTATCATTCCCATTCCCAACGGGCATGACCTTTTTTTTTTTTTTTTTTTAGGATTTTTTTTTTTTTGAGACAGAGTCTCTCTCTGTTGCCCAGGCTGGAGTGCAGTGGTGTGATCTCAGCTCACTGCAAGCTCTGCCTCCCGGGTTCACGCCATTCTCCTGCCTCAGCCTCCTGAGTAGCTGGGACTAGAGGCGCCTGCCACCTCGCCCAGCTAGTTTTTTGTATTTTTTGGTAGAGACGGGGTTTCACTGTGTTAGCCGGATGGTCTTGATCTCCTGACCTCGTGATCTGCCCATCTCGGCCTCCCAAAGTGCTGGGAAGAGGATTTTTTTTGAAGGTTTTAGTTGCTCTTTTCTCACATGACTCTTTGCTCCCTACCTCATATAATTATACTATTTGTTGGAACCTAAAGACATTGAAACATTACAGGGGATGTAAACCCACTTTGCTGGTCTGTAGCTTTGGAGTGCTTCCTCCTGCTATTCAGAAACCTGTCGAGCTCCTGGTGGCTGTACTGGAGTCAGCCTCCTGTCTTGGTTGTCAACATCTATGGCTGTCAGCCCACAGTGACCTTTGAGGAGTGCCTTGGTGGCCACTCAGGCACTTCCTGATCAGGTTCAGAGTGACCCAGAACCAGGATTATTCCAACCCACACTGGTGCAGTCATGCAAATTCTGAGTGGAATCCTTAGGGCGTTGACCCAGTGGCTGTGGTCAGAATCTGTACAAGACTTTCTGCAAAGGCATATTTCTTGGCTTCAGTTCTATAGACTCCAGTCAGCCAGGGGAGAGGGGACTCATGAGCTCTGCAGTGATGACAGCGTGAGGAATGTATATTTCAATCTGCAGCTTGCAGCTCACTTCAGATGTATGCGCTATAGGATGTACGGCCACATCCTACTCTGCCTGTGTACTCATTTACTCCTAGCTGAATGCCAGCCACAGGAGACGGTAGCATTTTCTCAGATGGGCCACTTCACATTCAGTGGGGCCAGTGGGGCCAGTGGGGCCTGGCGCTGATATGTATTATATTTAAGCTCCTTGGATGACTCTGGGCAGCTGGGTTTGGAACATCTGACCTACAGGTTTTTAAAATTGGGACATTCCAAGTAAACTCGGGTATCCCCCTACCCCTCAGACTGGGCCAGTGATGACCAGGGTCCTCCAGAGGACTCACAGGCCTGAAACGCCTTCCAGTGCTTGATGGTCTTCCCGAGGCATGCCGGAGGCATCCAGCCAGCATCACGCAAATGCTGCGCTCTGAGAAGTGACATCGAATGCGGTGTGGGCAGGGGAAAGCCTGCCCAGTGGAGATGAACCCCTGTTACTGATGTTACCGACGCCTACAGACTGCTGTCCTCCAGCCCCAGGGGTGCTGCTGGGCATTGGATGGATTTGGCATCGCAGAGATCTCAGAATGAATGGAAAACAGAGGGAGGAGAGAAAGACTTGTGTGCATTGTAATTTCCTTCTTGAAAGCAAAATTCTGCACCTTAAATGATTTGCACACACACCGTGAGTGTACATACCTGTGTGTAGCAGCAGTTTCGGAGGGACATTCTAACCCAACTTGGCTCTGCCTGGTGGAGCAGAAGAGAAAGGGAGTGTAGGGATCCTTGGCTGCCCACCCTCCTCTGCTAGCAAGCACTGCAGCTAGCGGTCTCTCCTTCGATGACAAGGAAGGTGACTACTGATGGGGACAGCCACGGTCTTAGACTTGCAAGTTGATACTGCTAGTGGAAAAGGAATCCTGGGCCCGCCGAGCCCGGGGAATGTACTCTGCTATTCCAGAACATGGTTTTGAACTGAAAGCAGCTTTATGGGTTGCAATCAATGAATAGGACAGAAACTTCCTATTACTCAGAGGAATATGATCACATAAGTGGTCCCAAGTCAGCAGATGGAGGGGCAGATGGGTACTCAGAGGACAGGGAGGACAGAGGTTGGCTGAAAAGTCAAGTCCTTTGGAGCCCTTTCTATATTGTAAAAAACAACCACCTTTCCCTGACCACATCATAAATGTTCACAGGAAAAACAGAAGAGTTTTTTTTTTAACAGAATGTTTGAAAAGTATGCTACTTTAAGATAAAAAGGTCAGCTCTAGGCAGAACAGTAAATTATGGTTTTTCTGATTTTATTCAGTAAATGGATTACTGTGAAAATATCATTGATGTGCCAAAAAAGATGTTTAAAAAATATGCAGTTGATTTTTTTTTTTTTTTTTTTTTGAGACAGGGTCTTGCTCTGTTGCCCAGGCTGGAGTGCAGTGGTGCGCTCTGGGCTCACTGCAAACTCCGCCTCCCGGGTTCCCGCCATTCTCCTGCCTCAGCCTCCCGAGTAGCTGGGACTACAGGTGCCGCCACCATGCCCGGCTAGTTTTTTGTATTTTTAGTAGAGACGGGGTTTCACCGTGTTAGCCAGGATGGTCTAGATCTCCTGACCTGATACGCCTGCCTTAGCTTCCCAAAGTGCTGGAGTTACAGGCATGAGCCACCAAGCCCGGCCAAAAATATGCAGCTAATTTTACAAACCTCTCTCATAGATTCTTTCCCTTTCCCTGCTGCGGCCCACCTTCCCCCCGTGAGGCTGCATGCCTGCCCCGGGCGTGAGACGACAGCCTTGGCCTCCACCAACCCCATCTGACTGTCTCTGGCACATCCTCCAGGCTGACTCTCACGGCATTTGCTCGGGGACACCTTCACCTTCTCCCTCTGTTAAAATCAGGAGCGCAGATCTCAATAGTCTCCCCTGAAGCATGGTTCTCATGCCTCTGGTAAGGGCGGATTGCATTGCATGGTAATTTATTTTGTTGTTTACTGCGCTGGCGAATCTAGCAACCAGACATTTGTCTCATGGGTCTTTGTGCTCCCAGGGCCCTGTAAAGCTCTAAAGCACTCAGGCACTTTGCAAAGGCTTCCTGCTGAATGGAAGGAGGAGCCCCCCCGCGAGTCACACTGCACACAGCCAGTGGGGAGCAGCATCACCTTCCTCCTCGGGTATGTGGAGAGTTTCAGGTGTGAGAGGACGGGACCTGGAAGGGAGCATGTTTCATGGCTTCCCCATTGAGAACACGTGGCCCTGCTGTCACTCAGCTCCCAGTGTATAGTACGTGCTCACGGATGTTTTTTGAGCACGAAAACCTTAAAATATGCATTGTAGGAACTACTGACTATTTTTGGAGGAGGAGACCAGGTCCCAAAGCGAGATGAGACTTACCAGGTATCACCCAGCGGTTCTGGGACTGCATGAGGCTCCTGTTCTGGTTCCCAGCCATGAGCTCACCTTTTACCTCTCCTGGGAGGTTCTGTGGTTGAGGACAGATTGTGGAAAATCTGAAGGCAGTTGGTACATAGTCGCAGGCTTCTCTGTTTCTGGGTTTACTTCTTAAGGAAAGTCAATCTTGATGCCCATTGCAAACGAACTGAGTGCTGCAGTCCTGTGGGTGGGAGCTGGAGGGAAGCTGCTGCCTGGGCATACGGCCTTCCAAGTCACCTGTCTCGCAAATAGCACACAAAATCCCAAGGACCTCAAGTCCTGCGAAGCCGCGAACGCATCTGCATAAGGGCTTCCATCTGTCACTGTCAACTCCAGAATTCACATCGATTTTGCTGTTTCTAACATAAACTGTGACTATTGCTGTGGTTTGAGGGTTTGTAACAAGCAATAAAATACAAGTGGACGTTCCATTTACTTAAAGCTTATACATGTCAGCACCTAACCAAATAAAAAAGAGGAGGAAAAATAAACTGACAATGATTAATATCACTAATGATTTGTTTTGCTTATTTTCTAAAGTAGAAACTTGATCCCTTCTGTTTAAAATAGGCAGAGACATGATACCAGGAAGCATGGAAGCAGTTTAGCTTCTGTCCTTACTTGTTCCTCTGCCATAGTTGGGAAATTTTTTATTTTCTGTGGAATTAAATGTGCAAATACTAATTTTCACTAAATAAGAAAAATGTAAATGAGGTTGTGAATATGTTAGTAAGAGATGAACATGTCTAATCTAATAATGATTTTTTTTTTTTTTTTGAGACAGAGTCTCTCTCACTCTGTTGCCCAGGCTGGAGTGCAGTGGTATGATCTCAGCTCACTGCAGCCTCTGCCTCCTATGTTCAAGGGATTCTCCTGCCTCAGCTTCCTGAATAGCAGGGATTACAGGTGTGTGCCACCACACCCGGCTACTTTTTGTATTTTTATTAGAGATGGGAATTCACCCTGTTGGCCAGGGTGTTGAACTCCTGACCTCAAGTGATCTACCCGCCTCAGCCTCCCAAAGTGCTGTGATTACAGGTGCGAGCCACCCCACCTGGCTTAATGATGATTCTTTATCTAAACTAACACGCTAACAATGTAGTGGGTGGTGAAATCTGGATTTTCTAGCATCCAGAGACATAAGCTGGAAAGTCCTTCATTAGCTCACTCTGTTCCCTGTGAAAGAAGTCATTAAAACATGTTTAATGTTGGCAAATTTTGCTTCCTCTTGTTTGGGCAAATCAAGAATGATAACAGATTTGGAGACCAACAGGGCCTTTGAGAGTTGGGTGTGAGACAATCCCTTGCTTTTGGATGGGTGCTTTTTTGGTTAATGTTCAGCACTGGCAGGTTCTTCTAAGATCTCGGCATGCTATCCTCCATGTGATTTCTTTTCCTCACATTGTGTTTGAGACCAAAGTGATTTCAGGCACCACTTGCCCTTTTTGGAGCTTCCCTGGATGGATGACTTGGACAGTTGTGGGACATGTTGTCATTTGCCCCAGGAACTCCAGCATGCCCCACAAAAGCAGGTTAGATACTGCCGATTAAATGGTGCCACAGTGTTACAGATGCAACTTTGAGTGGTAGATTTGGGCTACAAAGGAATTCGCAGTCAAGATGTAAAGAGAGACAGAATGGATTGTCTCAAAATGGTACTAGCTCGTGAACCACACCAGCAGGCACTGGCTGGAAAGGGGAACTCGGTGTCTGCACCTTTATTTAGTCTCTTCTTGCTGCAGGGGAAGCCGTTAGGGTAAAGAGTGCCTGTGTTCTGTTGTGGTAGGGGACAGTGGTCAGTTAATTGCCTCCACGGCAGGCTTGGAATGAACAAGGTGAGAAGGCAAACCAGGTTCCTCCATGACACATAAGGCTGAGGGGCCTTCATCTCTGCCTGTGAGGCCCTGGTTTTTGACTTCTTCCTTATCCAAAGGAAACAGTAAGATCTCATTCTCTATTATTACTGGCTCATGAAAACTGCTGAGTAAACACAGGTTGTTGAAAAATAACATGTTCATTTTAAAATGCTTGCTATGTTCTCAAGTGGAGTATTAGCAAATTGTGGACCATGGCTGAATGCAGCCTGACACCTGCTTTTCACATAAAGCTGTATTGGAGTACAACCCTGCTCGTTTGTTTGCATGTTGTGTGGCTTCTTTTACTGTAACAGTGGAGTATATTGTGGGGATGGTATAGCTTCTGAAGACTAAACTATTTCCTATCTGGCCCTGTTCTGGAAAAGTTGCTTATATTGGCTCTAGAGTAGCCTTGTCCAGTAGAAATACAATGTGGGTGACCTGGTGGGTCTTGACTGATTTGTTTTGATGGAGGAGGTAGACATCCGTTGTTTGTTGTATGGGAGTAGAGACTCTGGGCTCACCCTGAATCTCGCAGAGGTCACACAGTAGCTAATGTCTGCGTCTTAGGTCCCTCACTTGTAAGACTGGAATCCTACTATATATTCTACCTACATCAGAGATAGTTGTGGGAATCAATAAAATTAATATGATAATACATTGTAAGCCAGAGCCCCAGGGAAATAAAGGTATCACAGTAACTATAGAGAACGAGTGTCCATCCGGTGCACAAAAGATTGATGGGCTTTTGTCTTCTGTCCACATTTGGGTCCAAAGTGTTCCATAAAAAATATCTCCTAAAGGTGATGCCAGTGATATGAAAGTGAGGGGTTTCCCCTGCAAAACCAAACCAAAATATAAAGACCAATGATACTATAAAGAAACTACATCAACTAATGTGCAAAATAACCAGTTAGCATCATGATGACAGAATCAAATTCACACATAACGATATTAACCTTAAATGTAAATAAGCTAAATGCCTCAATTAAAAGACACACACTGTCAAATTGGATAACGAGTCAAGACCCATCAGTGTGCTGTATTCAGGAGACCCATCTCATGTGCAGAGACACACAGAGGCTCAAAATAAAGGGATGGAGGATATACCCAAAGGATGATAAATTCTACTACTATAAAGACACATGCACATGTATGTTTATTGCAGCACCATGTACAGTAGCAAAGACTTGGAACTAACCCAAATGCCCATCAGTGATAGACTGGATAAAGAAAATGCGGCACATATACACCATGGAATACTATGCAGCCATAAAAAAGAATGAGTTCATGTTGTTTGCAGGGACATAGATGAAGCTGGAAGCAATATTCTCAGCAAACTAACACAGGAACAGAAAACCAAACACCACATGTTCTCACTCATAAGTGGGAGTTGAACAATGAGGACACGTGGACAGAGAGAGCGGAACATCACACACCTGGGCCGGCTAGGGGTTGGGGGCAAGGGGAGAGAGAGCATTAGAACAAATACCTAATGCATGTGGGGCTTCAAACCTAGATGATGGGTGGATAGTTGTAGCAAACCACCACGGCACATGTATACCTATGTAACAAACCTGCATGTTCTGCATATGTATCCGAGAACTTAAAGTAAAATAAATTAAAAAAGTGAAAGGGAGTGGCTTTCTCAGTGGGTTACAATATAATATTTAGGAATTTCTCTTAACAGTAAAGAGAAAAAAGTATAACGAGATAAACAATTTTAATAAAGAAGGGCTAAGAAGGCATAGCTTAAGAAAATGATTTTATTCTGAATTTTTTAAACTTTGAGCTGCTTGATGGTCTGTCCCAGAAAAACAAGCCTCTGCATTACAGAATGATGGGTTTGGAGAGTGTGCCGTGCCTCTAGTGTCAGAATGTTGCAACCTGGGCTCCTGTGAAAAGCCTGTGTGTTTTGTCATGAAGGCAGGAGGCCTTATACCTATCCTATCACCTTTCCTATCAGTACTCTTGTTAGCTTTGGGAGATGCAGGTAATCTGTATTTAGTGTGAAGTCTGATTATCTATTGAACAAATAAGAAAAGAAAAGTTGGTAACAATTGGTTTGGAAAGCACAGAAAATACCTATTTTCTTACCAGAGTTTTTATCTGAAAGTGGAAAAACAGGGTTTAGAATGTCTATTTTGGAATCTAGGATGGTTTTAGCTCTGATATCTTCCATTTAACAGGAGATTCTGATTTTTAAACATTTGTTCTGCTGGGTCTCAGAGATCTGCTGGTGTTGGAAGGACCTTAACCATAAAAACATTTTAACAGGTCCTGTTATTTAGTAATGAAATAGTAGAGGTCGTACACAGCATTCACTTAGAAATATTTTTTTAAATAGATCATGGGGAGACAACTTGATGATTCATTTTAAGTCTGGAAGTTTGAAATTTAGGAAACTCCTTGAGGAAGGTGGTTGACACCACTAGTTTTGTGGCCATAAAGATATATAACGAGGTTCTTATTTGTCAGAGACCATGGAAATGTGGATTTACCCGAAGGAGGGATAGGAACTAGATGATTTCTCAAATCATCTATACTTAAATTTTAGAATGTTCAAGAAAATAGAAGAAACTCCATTTGTTGCATTTATTGGAATGATGGTTTATCTCTTTTCCTCCTTCCTGCTCCTCTTTTCAGGCTGTGGTGGGGATCTTTTCATTTTAAATATACCTGTTGTATTAGTCCGTTTTCATGCTGCTGATAAAGACATACTTGAGACTGGGCAATTTACAAAAGAAAGAGATTTAATTGGACTCACAGTTTTATGTGGTTGGGGAGGTCTCACAATCATGGTGGAGGCAAGGAGGAGCAAGTGACATCTTATGTGGATGGTGGCAGGCAAAGAGAGCTTGTGCATGGAAACTCCAGTTTTTAAAAACCATCAGATCCCGGTAAGACACATTCACTGTCACAAGAACAGCAAGGGAAAGACCCATCCATAATTCAGTCATCTCCCTCCAGGTCCCTCCCACAACACATGAGAATTATGGGAGCTACAAGGTGAGATTGGGGTGGGGACACAGAGCCAAACCCTATCTTTCCATCCCTGGCCCCTCCCAAATCTCATATATTTGCATTTCAAAACCAATCATGCCTTCCCAACAGTCCCCTAAAGTCTCAACTCATTCAGCATTAACTCAAAAGTTCACAGTCCAAAGTCTCATCAGAGACAAGGCAATTCCCTTCCAACTATGAACCTGTAAAACCAAAAGCAATGTTAGTTACCTCCTGGGTACAATGGGGGTACAGACATTGGGTAAATACAGGCATTCCAAATGGGAGAAATTGGCCAAAACAAAGGGGCTAGAGGCCCCATGCAAGTCCAAAATCCAGCGGGGCAGTCAAATCTTAAAGCTCCAAAATGATCTCCTTTGACTCCATGTCACATATCCAGGTCACACTGATGCAAGAGGTGGGTTCCCATAGTCTTGGGCAGCTCCGCCCTTGTGGCCTTGCTGGGCACGGCCTCTCTCCTGGCTGCTTTCACAGGCTGGCATTGAGTGTCTGCAGCTTTGCCAGGTGCACAGTGCAAGCTGTCAGTGTATCTACCATTCTGGGGTCTGGAGGATGGTGGCCCTCTTCTCACAGCTCCACTAGGTGGTACCCCCATAGGAACTCTGTGTGGGGGTTCCCATCTCACATTTCCTTTCTTTACTGCCTTAGCAGAGGTTCTCCATGAGGACCTGGCCCCTATAGCAAACTTTTACTGGGCATCCAGGCGTTTCCATACATCTTCTGAAATCTAGGTGGAGGTTCCCAAAACAATACTTGACTTCTGTTCACCAGCAGGCTCAATAACATGTGGAAGCTGTGAAGGCTTGAGGCTCACACTCTCTAAAGCTATGGCCTGAGCTCTACATTGGCCCCTTTTAGTCATGACTGAAGTGGCTAGGACACAGGGCATCAAGTCACTAAACTGCACACAGCAGAGGGACCCTGGGCCCGGCCCATGAAACCATTTTTTCCTCCTAAACCTCCAGGCCTGTGATGGGAGGGGCTGCTGCAAAGGTCTCTGACATGCCCTGGAGACATTTTCCCCATTGTCTTGGTGATTCACATTCAGCTCCTTGTTACTTATGGAAATTTATGCAGCCAGCTTGAATTTCTCCTCAGAAGAAGGGATTTTCTTTTGTATCACATTGTCAGGCTGTAAATTTTTCAAACTTTTATGGTCTGTTTCCCTTTTAAAATCGAATGTCTTTAACAGCACCCAAGTCACCTCTTGAATGCTTAGCTGCTTAGAAATTTCTTCTGCCAGATACCCTAAATCATTAGTTTAAAGTTCCACAAATATCTAGGGTAGGGACAAAATGCTGCCAGTCTCTTTGCTAAAACATTACAAGAGTTGCCTTTGCTCCAGTTCCCGACAAATACCTCATCTCCATTTGAGACCACTGCAGCCTGGACTTCATTGTCCATACCATTATCAGCATTTTGTCAAAGCCATTCAATAAGTATCTAGGGACTTTCCTAACTTTTCCACATGTTTCTGTCTTCTTCTGAGCCCTCCAAATTGTTCCAGCCTCTGCCTGTTACCCAGTTCCAAAGTCACTTCCACATTTTTGGGCATCTTTTCAGCAGTGCCCCATTCTACTGGTACCAATTTACTGTATTCATCTGTTTTCATGCTGCTGATAAAGACATACTCAAGACTGAGAAATTTACAAAAGAAAGAGGTTTAATTGGACTCACAGTTTTACGTGACTGGGGAGGCCTCACAATCATGGTGACTTGCAAGAAGAAGCAAGTCATATCTTACGTGGATGGCAGCAGGCAAAGAGAGCTTGTATGGAAATTTCCCTTTTAAAAAACCATCAGATCTTGTGAGACCCATTCACTATCACAAGAACAGCATGAGAAAGACGCATCCCATGATTTAATCATCTCCCACTGGGTGCCTCTCACAACAGGTGAGAATTATGGGAGCTACAAGATGAGATTTGGTGGGGACACAGAGCCAAACCATATCACCTATATATATCCCTCATAACATTCTCCTTATGAGTATCCATTTTTGTCTATTAATAGCATCTTTTAGCATTGGGACACACTTTACCCCTCAGAGACAGTTTGGGTTTTTTTTTTGGTTTGTTTTTGGCAAGATCTTGCTCTGTTGCCCAGGCTGGAGTGCAGTGGTGTGCTCCCAGCTCATTGCAGCCTTGACCTCTCCGGGTTCAGGTGATCCTCCCATCTCAGCCTCCTGAGTAGCTGGGACTACAGGCACATGGCACCACGCCCAGCTAATTTTTCTATTTTTAATAGAGATGGAGTTTCACCATGTTTCCCAGGCTGGTCTCCAACTCCTGGGCTCAAGCTGTTTGCCCATCTCGGACTCCCAAAGTGCTGGGATTACAGGTGTGTGCCACCATGCCAGGCCATTTTGGATTCTTAATTCTTTGTAATCACTTCCCTGAGTATTCACCTTTCAGTCCCTTTCAGGACTAGCTCCCTTTGCCCTTTGCTACTTTTTCCTTTTTATCTTTTATTTTCTTGAAGGTAGGTTGTATGGTAGAGGCAGTATGTAAATTACCTGTTACTTATTAGCTGTGTAATTTAGAAAATGTTGCCTAACTGAACCTCAATTTTATTCTTTGCAAAATGTGAATAATCACATTCCCTTTACAGGGATTTAAGAAATAAAATGATTTAAAAGTAGTAGGCACTTGGTACATTTATTGAAAACATTTTTAAATGGCTGTATGGGTGACATGGTAAGCGTTTGACAACTTTCTTTAGATGATTGGTTGGATTGCTAAGTCACAGTTTTTTGTTTGTTTTTGACAGAGTCTCACTCTGTCACCCAGGCTGGCATGTAGTGGCATGATCTTGGCTCAATGCAGCCCCTCCCTCCCAGGTTCACACGATTCTCCTGCCTCAGCCTCCCCAGTAGCTGGGATTACAGGTGCCCACCACCACACCCAGATAATTTTTGTAGTTTAGGTAGAAAGGAGGTTTCTCCATGTTGGCCAGGCTGGTCTTGAACTCCTGACTTCAAGTTGATCCACCCGCCTTGGCCTCCCAAAGTGCTGGGATTACAGATGTGAACCACCGCACCCAGCTGGTACTTCCTATTTTTTTAAAAGGCCACTTTGTGGTGTCTCACGGACAGGGAATCAATCAAACTCTCAGTTAGTGTTCTGCTCTATTTTCCTCTGTAATTTCACATTTTACCACCACATGGGTCAGCAGGTAAAGGAGTCTCTTAGTCTTTTTTTTTTATTGAGACGGAGTCTTTGCTCTGTCGCCCAGGCTGGAGTGCAGTGGGGCGATCTCGGCTCACTGCAAGCTCCGCCTCCCGGGTTTACGCCATTCTCCTGCCTCAGCCTCCCGAGTAGCTGGGACTACAGACGCCCGCCACATCGCCCGGCTAATTTTTTGTATATTTAGTAGAGACGGGGTTTCACCGTGTTGGCCAGGATGGTCTCGATCTCTTGACCTCGTGATCCGCCCATCTCGGCCTCCCAAAGTGCTGGGATTACAGGCTTGAGCCACCGCGCCCGGCCTAGTCTCTTAGTCTTAACCTTGATTCCAAAACAGGAGAAATAGACATAATTTAAACAATTTAAATCCTGAATTGCCAATATAAAATGCTAAGTGTTAGACAGCACCATGTTAGCTTTGACAGACTATAAAAATAGATAAAATTTCTAAGAAAAGGAACTTTCATCCTGACCATCGCCTGCCAGGTATGATTTTTCTGGGTCGGTATGAATTGTGCTTGAGAGGTGATATGCTCAGAAGGTTTTCCAGCAGAAGAAGTTGTAGATTGCAACCAAAATGATGACCCTCCACAACGAATGTGTTCTAAGTGGCTGATGGCTTCAGACATTGTGCTTGGTCATGTTGACTGGGATAGGAGTGCTGATGGATTAGGGCAGAGGGCGAGGGTTGCAAAATTCTCTGGTTTAGCTTTTAACATAACTGGAACTGCTTAGTGAATTATTCCATTTGCGTTCTATTTGCTGACTTAAGAATGACCACAGAGGCTATAGGCAAAAGAAAGGATCTGGCACCAAACTCCTCACTTGGCAAATTATCTTGACACCATCTTTAGCCCCAGTGCATGCTACACTGAACATCTTAGACTTTACAGTAGAGAGAAAAATCTACAAATGTATTATACGTATATGTGGGAAAACCTTCACTTAACAATCTTATCTTTATTTTTTTTTGTTTTTCTTAAATAATTTCAACTTTCATTTTACATTCGGGGCCACATATGCAGATTTGTTACAAAGGTGTATTACATGACACTGAGGTTTGGGGTATGAATGTTCCTGTCACCCAGGCAGTGAGCGTGGAACTCGATAGGTAGTTTTTTTGCCCTTTCCCTCCTCCCCCTCTTTCCACTCTGGGAGTCCCCAGTGTCTGTTATTTCCATCTTTATGTCCATATGTACCCAATGTTTAGCTCTCATTTATAAGTGAGAACATGTGGTATTTGGTTTTCTGTTCCTGCCTTAATTCGCTTGGGATAATGACCTCCAGTTCCATAATGTTGCTGCAGAGGTCATGATTTCATTCTTTTTTCTGGCTGTGTAGTATCCCATGGTGTATATGGACCACATTTTCTTTATTCAGCCCACTGTTGATGGACACCTAGGCTGATCCCATGTCTTTGCTATTGTGAATAGTGCTGCAATAAACATACTGGTGCAGGTGTCTTTTTTGTAGAGTGATTTATTTTCCTTTGGGTATATACCCAATAGTGAAATTGCTCAGTCAAATGGTAGTTCTTTTTTAGTTCTTTGATAAATCTCCAAATTGCTTTCCAAAGTGACTGAACTAATTTACATTCCCACTAGCAGTGTATAAGCATTCCTTTTTCTCTGCAGGCTCACCAGCATTTGTTATTTTTTCTCTTAAAAAAATCTTATCTTTAAAATCAGAAAAAATAGTGGAGAAAGCCTTTATTTATTAATTTAACAAACATTTGTTGAGCTTCTGTTATGTAGAAAATACTTGCAAGTGCTAGCTGGGTGCGGTGGCTCACGCCTGTAATCCCAGCACTTTGGGAGGCCGAGGTGGATGGATCACCCGAGGTCAGGAGTTTGAGACCAGCCTTGCCAATATGGTGAAACCCCGTCTCTACTAAATATACAAAAATCAGCCGGGTGTGATGGCAGGCGCCTGTAATCCCAGCTACTTGGGAGGCTGAGGCAGGAGAATGGCGTGAACCCGGGAGGCGGAGCTTGCAGTGAGCCGAGATCGCATCACTGCACTCCAGCCTGGGTGACAGAGCAAGACTCCATCTCAAAAAAAAAAAAAAAACAAAAAAAGAAAGAAAGAAAAGAGAAAAGAAAATACCTGCAAGTGCTAAAGATAAAAAGAAAACATAGGAAGTGGAGTCTCTGCCCTTGAGTAGTCAGCAGTCATCTGCAGAGACACAATTATGTCAATTTGATAAAGACTCCAGTAGAGAAATACATAAGGTATAATGGAAATACGTAGGAGAGACTCAAGGCGAGAAGGACTGAGGTCTGGGAAGTCTTTCTTGTGCGTTATTCAACATCACATATTGATACTGCGAGCACATGCAGGAAGTCTAATGTCAATGAGAAAGCCTTCAGGCATACATTAGCTCTTGTTTTCCATCATAACATTCGTAATGGAAAGATGCGCCATATAAAAGCAGTGCCTAAAAGCTTTATGCTGTGGCACAGTCCTTCCTGAACATTAAAGGAATCAAGCAGGAGAGAAATAATGAATGCAAAGAATGTTTTAGTCCAGACTTCTGTATTCAATCATTAAATAAATAACGAGTGCATCCATATGCCAGGCACTCCTCTAAGACTAGGGATACAGGCGTGAACAAGACGACGTCCCTGCCTTAAGAGAACATGCATTTTCAACGGGGCAGGAGCAGACATTCCACTTATACAAAAATATATAATGCAGTGTCATTTCATACACTGAGAAGTGCCACGGACAACCTAATATAGGTCCATGAGCTGGGGAGGGACTTAAGAGATGAATGGTGTCTGCTGTCACTAGGGTGGTCAATGGTGGTGACATTGAATGATGCATCATGTCTAGAGTTCCTGAGAAGGGAATGGGCCTGGGATGTCTGAGTAATAGAAAGGATTCCGGTGTTTGCTAGAGCTGGGTGATCCAGGCGGGAGGGGAGACAGTGAGGCTAGGGAGGTAGATGGGGCGGCACCCAAAGACATGCCAGCCATCTCATAGCAGGGATGCCCATGCCAAAAATGGCTATGGGGAAACTGCCAATGGAGGCACATCTCGCACTGAATATAAGAAGATTCATTATTAAAAAAACAAACTCTATATTTAAGGAATGTGAAAAAGCCTCAGACGTAACTCATGCTTCTGTAATCATAAGAGAATTCAAACTAGTGAGAAATTCTCTACAGGAAAATTACATGGAAGACCTTCCCCCACAGATCATCTTCTCCTCTCTATCAGAGGCTTTGTGATTGCACCCTGTGATTGCAATCCATGTGAAGCACCTTCAGGCGTAGTTTAACACTTCCCAATCCTCAGGGACTTCACACAGGAGAGTAATCCTAGGAATGTAATGGGGATGCAGCAAGATGTTAAACGCTGTATTCTGTGGTTTTAATCTAAGCCTGAGTGGTTTTTATAGATTCCTTTTATAGTTACCAGTTAATAGAGAAGAAGGCAGACACAGTCATCTAGGGGTAAGAAGGACCTGGGGCCAATTAACAAATGTCCCATGAATCTTTCTGGAATGTTCTTCCTGAACAGCATTTTCTTTCTAAGAAAGCAGAACTTTGGAAGATGAGGTTATCAGTGCCAATGAACTGGGTCCACAAGAAGTGGTCCACTGAGACTCAGTGGTGGTTTGTCTGCCTGCCTACATCCCTTACCACATACACCAAACACTGACTAGAACCACAGCTACGTACCCACGCACAGTGGAAAATCTGCAATAACAGGACTTTACCATTGCATTGTCTTCATTAACATGACGTTGCTGCTACTGGAAGCCTCACCTAGGTGAATAGCTTTATTGTTTATTGCAGGAACTTCCAGAACAACCATCAGCTCTTCCCTAGTAACCTTTGTCTTGCTGCTTCCACCAAACATAAATTATTTGCTTATAATCTTTATCCATTCCTAATCAACCACTTGCACTGAAAGAGCAACCTTAAACCACCTTCAAAATGCCAATGAAATCTAACCTTGCTTTTCTCTTTCTGAGGCAGTTCTGAAGCCCTAGTGGAGTGGTGTTCTCCCCTGCAGTGGTAAGCAAAGAACTAGGCCCTGTTATATCACTAGGTTGTACTGATGCTATGTGAGGATGCTACTGGCATGTCAGAATTTTGGGGAGGGGGAATATACCAAGTCAAATGGGACAGAGCCTGGGAGCCTTCATCCTGGTGCTTGAGACAGACTAAAAACATAACAAAATCAAGAGGATGAAAAGACAAGCCACACACTGGGAGAAAATATTTGCAAAATTCATACCTGATAAAAGATTGGTATCACAATATACAAGCAATTCTCAAAACTCAACAAGTAGAAAGCAAACAACTCAATTAAAAAGTGGGCAAAAGATCTGAACAAATAACCTCACCAAAGAAGACACACAGATGGCAAATAAGCATAGGAAAAGGTGCTCCACACCAGATCATTAGGGAACTGCAAATTAAAATAAAGAGATGCCACTACACACCTATTAGAATGACCAACATCTAAAACACTGAGAGCACCAAATGCTGGCAACAACAGAAACTCTCATTCTTTGTTGGGTGGAATGCAAAACTTGTATAGCCACTTTGAAAGACATTTTGGCAGTTTTTTAAAAAACTAAACACACTCTTACTGCTATAGATTGAATGTGTCCCCCCAGAATTGACATATAGAACCCTAACTCCCCAAGGTGATGGTGTTGGGATGTGATTAGGTCATGAAGGTGAGACTCATTGATGAAGGCTTCATTATAAAAGGGGGTCTAAATCCTAAGCAAAAAGAACAAAGCTGGAGGCATCATGCTACCCAACTTCAAACTATACTACAAGGCTACAGTAACCCAAACAGCATGATACTGGTACCCAAATAGACACACAGACCAATGGAACAGAATAGAGATCTCAGAAATAAGATTGCACATCTACAAACATTTGATCTTTGACAAACCTGACAAAAACAAGGAATGCAGAAAGGATATCTTATTTAATAAACAGTGCTGGGAATACTGGCTAGCCATGTGCAAAAAATTGAAACTGAATCCTGGCTGGGTGCGGTGGCTCATGCCTGTAATCCCAGCACTTTGGGAGGCCAAGGTGGGCAGATCATGAGGTCAGGAGATCAAGACCAACCTGGCTAACACAGTGAAACCCCGTCTGTAGTAAAAATACAAACAAACAAAAAAACCAGCCAGGCGTGGTGGCATGCGCCTGTGGTCCCATCTACTCAGAGGCTGAGGCAGGAGAATGGCATGAACCCTGGAGGTGGAGCTTACAGTGAGCCAAGATCATGCCACTGCACTCCAGCCTGGCTGACAGAGCAAGACTCCATCTCAAAACAAAACAAAACAAAAAATTGAAACTGAATCCCTTCCTTATACCTTATGCAAAAATTAACTCAAGATGGATTAAAGACTTAAATGTAAAACTAAAAACTATAAAAACCCTAGAAGAAAATCTGGGCAATGCAGTTCAAGACATTGGCATGGGAAAATATTTCATGATAAAAACATCAAAGGCAATGGCAATACAAGCAAAAATTGACAAATGGGACCTAATTAAATTAAAGAGCTTATGGTCAGCAAAAGAAACTGTTATCAGAGTGAACAGATAACCTGTGGAATGGGAGAAAACTTTTGCAATCTATCCATCTGGCAAAGGTCTAACATCCAGAATCTACAAGGAACTTAAAAAAATTTGCAAGAAAAAACAACCCCATCAAAAAGTGGGCAAAGGACACGAACAGACACTTCTCAAAAGAAGACATTTATGTGGCCAACAAACATCTGATAAAAAGCTCAACATCACTGATCATTAGAGAAATGCAAATCAAAACCACAATGATAGACCATCTCACACCCATCAGAATGGTGATTATTAAAGTCAAGAAGCAACAGATGCTGGTGAGGTTGGGGAGAAATAGGAACACTTTTGCACTGTTGGTGGGAATGTAAATTAGTTCAACCATTGTGGAAGACAGTGTGGTGATTCCTCAAACACCTAGAGGCAGAAATACCATCTGACCCAGCGATCCTGTTACTGGGTATATACCCAAAGGAATATAAATCATTCTGTTATAAAGATACATGCATGCATATGTTCACTGCAGCAGTGTTCACAATAGCAAAGACATGGAATCAACCCAAATACCCATCAATGATAGACTGGATAAAGAAAATGTGGTACATATACACCATGGAATACTATACAGCCATAAAAAGGAACGAGATCATGTCCTTTGTAGGTACATGGATGAAGCTGGAAGCCTTTATCCTCAGCAAACTAACAAGGAATAGAAAACCAAACACTGCATGTTCTCACTCATAAGTGGAAGCTGAACAATGAGAACACATGGACACAGGGAGGGGAACATCACAAACCAGGGCCTGTTTGGGGGCGGGCGGAGGGACAGCATCAGGATAAATAGCTAATGCATGTGGAGCTTAAAACCTAAGTGATGGGTTGATAGGTGCAGCAAACCACCATGGCACACAGTTACCTATCAAACCTGCACATCCTGTACATGTATCCTGGAACTTAAAATAAAATTAAATATATTTTTTAAAAAGCTGATAAAATAGATGATCTCAAAAATAAACAATTTTTTATATTAAAATGATTTCAATGTAAAATAATAAACATTTCAAAATAAACATTTAAAAAGGGAGTCTAGAGATCTCTCTTGCCCCTTCTGCCGTGTGAGGATGCGGTGAGAGGACTGCCATCTGTTAGGCTGGTGCAAAAGTATTTGCGGTTGAAAGTACTTCCCTGGCTTATCCTTTTGATGTGAGCCAGGAAGCAGGCCCTCACCAAACACTGAATCTATCACGCCTTGGACTTCTAGCTTCCAGAACTGTAAGAAATACATTTGTGTTGTTTAGAAGGCACCCGGTCTATGGTATTCTTTTTACAGCAGCCCAAACTGACTCAGGTGGGCTAGCCTACTCCTTGGTGTTTATCCAAATCAGTTGAAAACTTACATCCACCCAGAAACCTGCAGGTAGACATTGAAGGCAGCTGTATTGACAATTGCTAAAGCTTGGAGGCAACCCAAGGTGTCCTGCAGTGTAGATGAATAGATAAATAAACTGTGGTATAGCAGGTAGTGGAGTTCTACTCGGTGATAAACACAGCTGAGCTACATGAAGGAGATGTAAATGCATATTACTAAGTGAAAGAAGCCAATCTTAAAAGGCCAGAGATAAATACTCTATGATTCTAAGTATGTAACATTCTGGAAAAGCTAAAACTATGAAGCTAGTAAAAAGATCAATGGTGTCCAGGGTTTGGGAGAGAGAGAGATGAGTAGGTGGAGCACAAAGGATCTTCAGGGCAGTGAAACTATTCTACATGACACTATCATGAAAGACACATTACATCCTTGCACTGGGTGAAACCCATAGAAGGTACTACACCAAGGATGAACTCTAATGTCAACTATGGACTTTAGTTAATAATAATGTTATCAATATTGGCTCCTCTATTACAGCGAATGTAGCACACTAATGCAAGATATTAATTATGGGAAGAATTAATTGGTGCTGCTGGTGGTTGGAAGTGATGAGGTATATGGGAACTCTTTCTACTTTCTGCACAATTGTTTGGTAAAGTATAAACCTTTCAAAAATAAAATTTGTAATTAGCCCTCCCCAAATCCCAGATGATTAGAATATGGTGAGATGAATCATTTGGTAGAGGTAGGCATCCAGTATAATGAGTCACATCTTAGCAGCCTGCTGACCTGGACGCTGGGGAGCGGAGGGATAAACTGCATAGGAGAGTCTCTGAGGAGGTTAGTAGAGCCCTGAAGAGTGAGTAGATTTGGCAGGTGGCAACGGGCACAAAGGCATTGCAGGCGAGTGAAATCACATTTATGAATGCCCAGGGTGTCCAAGTGGCGGTCTCTGGGGGTTCCAGTTCTGCTGCAGTGCAGGGTGCAAGGGAGGAAGATGGGTGGGGCCAAGTCATAAAGGGGATCTCTGTCTGCTCAGGAGGGAAGAGACCGCCTTTAGGAGGAGGGGCGAGACATAGTCAGTGTGCATTTAGAATCATCACTCCTACTGTGGTGGAGAGGTGGTCATAAGGCCAAAGTGAGTGGTAGTAGGGCCGATGAGGATGCCGCTGGAGCAAACCAAGGATGGAGATTGTGCCGGATCCCCCTTGGTACCCGTGGTGCCTGGCGCAGCACTAGAGGCTCTGTGCAAACCTGGGTAGTTTTCTCTGAATGCCGAGGGTGAGCAGTAGGACTGGCGTTTTCTATACAGGGACTTGAAACATCTTCTCTCCCGACCCCCTCAACCTTCTCCTCTACTACATCTAAAATGATACAGCAAACATCTTTTCTGAACCCTAAATAGGAATGTGTGATCTGATAACTGTAAAATATTGGACATGGTGGATTGTCTCTGAAAATCTGGGCAGTGTGGTGTCTCTGCCTGAAAGAGTCAGAGGGACAACATTTCTCTTTACTACCTTTCAGAGATGGAGAGATTTCATTCTGAGCTCTTGCCTGAAAAAGTAGGAAAAATAATTTATAAAAAACAGAAAAGAAAAGGTCTAGAATGTGTTTCATTTATATAGTAAAAGACTTCTGGGCTGTATAACAGCATGACTTTTCAAAGTGCATAATGACCCTCTTTATTAGTTTTAGCAACTTATTAGAGTATTTTGGAGGCAGAATTTTCTGTGAATAGGGAGAAGACACCTATAGAAAAGAGTGCTCCTAAGGCATTCTTGCTGACAGCATAATAATAGCTCTGCCCCTGCATTACAGAACAGACGGCCGCATAGCACCCTTGACTTCAAAGTCACTTTGTCTTCAGAGAAATTTACTGTAATTCCTCACAAAAAAGGACCTTTGAAAATGACATTTAACATATTGTATCCCTATAATCCTTCATGTTTTTGCCTTCCTATAATTTGTGCTGTAGACGTTATCCGTTAAAAGCAAAATTTAAAATATAAGATCAACGTTTATTCAAGGTATGAAAGAAGACAGTTTAGATGAGCTCACACATCTGGCACTCTCTCCCTCTCTCTTGCTTTTACTCATCAGTCGCTCTTTACAGGATGCCTCCTTCCTCTGAGGCTTTAGCGCAGGGCTAATAATATCATTATTGTTTCCTTAGTTCTGGTGTCAGTGCAGAGCCTTGCATTTGCGCAGGCAAAGATGGCATGTGGCTTCTAAACTTTGTCCCATGGAGCCCCAAAGATTTCACAAAGGGCTTCCAGGAGAAGCGCTGGTATCCAAAAGACCTATTGAGCTGGAGCCACTTCGCCTTGATCTCTTTCATCTTTGGGAGCCTCTCTGTATGATTTAATTTGGAGATCAGTCTCCCTGCTTAAACAGACAGACAAAAAAGGGTGAAAACACATGGTATTGGTGAAACTTACGCACAGACAGCAGGCCATGCATGTATGCGTTCTTTACTACGTCTCTTTCACCAGCCTAGTTCTTATTGTCCTCACTCAGAGGACATATAGATTTTGATACCATTTTGGATCAATTCTCTGCTGTCCAAAACTCTCACTACATGCTGTCTGAAACTCTGGAATCAGATACTTTAGATGACATTGATCTCTGGCTATCCAAACCTGGGCACTGAATGAATTTGCATTAATGCATCAAGCAATAATCCTACACAGTCTTGCACACTCGTGTGAATACAACTTCAGGACTGAGAAAAAGACAAAACAGAATGAACTTTTTGCTTTCCCTTACAATTTTTCACGGCACCAGAGCAGGTGAATGTGTGTGTGTGTGTGTAGAGGGTGTCTTCTTAGATTCCGTTGTCAAACATTGGAAAGTTAAAGAATTAGAAAGTATTATGTGTTCATATTTCAGATTTGACAGTTAAGAAATTTTAATTTCCTGGCTGGGTGCAGTGGCTCATGCCTGTCATCCCGACAGTTTTGGAGGCTTAGGTGGGCCATCACTTGAGCTCAGGAGTTCAAGACTAGCCTGGGTGACATGGTGAAATCCCATCTTTACCAGAAATACAAAAAATTAGCCAGGCATGGTACACCTGCGGTCCCAGCTACTTGGGAGGCTGAGGTGGAAGGATCACTTGAGCCTGGGAAGCAGAGGTTGCAGTGATCCGAGATCATGCCATTGCACTCCAGCCTGGGCGACAGAGTAAGACCTTGTCTTGAAAAAAAAAAAAGAAATGTCAATTTCCCATAGAATTTAATTTCAATTTCCCATAGAATTTTCCCCAAATTTTAATTTTTAAAAAAGTTCAGCGTGGAATTTCAGCACATGGGTGGAGTTAGGAGTAGAGTGAAACTCGGGAGAGCTGGTGTTTGGGAAGGGGCTTTGTGTCCTGACACATGAAGTTTAAATTACCATTCTGATACTTTCTAGTTGGTGACCATCTCTCTATACCTCAGTTCTGCATATATAAACTCTCAAATTTCGTGACTTTTTTGGGTGTTCACATTTTTTTCCTATGATGACCCTGTGCAAATAATACTAAAAACTAACAAGTTTATGTGACTCTCTCCTCTTAATCTACCTGTTGTCAGTCTATTTCATACACCTAGGAGGGTAGAAGGACTGTCTTTTCTCCTCTGCAAATGCTAATAACAGTAACAAAATATGTGAGATGAGATCCAATTGATTTTCCCATTTGCACGCCATTCCAGCATATTCTATGTGTATGGAAAATTATATGTAAATCTCAGTGTTACTGTTGATAACAGTCTCCATACTCGACAAAGCAGAGGTGTTGTATGTTAGAACCTATTTTAATTGATCTACATTTCAGTCCTGTGAAATTCTTCCAGAAAAGAAAAAGAGCTACTAGTAGCATCATTACAAAGTGCTGGTTTAAGTGATGCCACGTGTTTACAAAGCATGCCATTTGACTCAAGGGGAGGTTGAAAGCATGGAGTGTGTCTTCTTACAGTTTGTAGTGAGTCATCTTCCCTAGACAAAGGGGGAGCATATGGCTCGACAAGCAAGGCAGCAGACTGATCTGCCCTTTGACAAGGAGACCCAGTGGGGTGAGCCGGCATCCCAGCTTTGGGCAGGTGACCCAGTGGGGTGAGCTGGCATCCCAGCTTTGGGCCGGTAACTTGGTGACATCAGGTAAGTGCCAAAAACATCAAAGGCTGATACTTAATTCTGAATCCTTCTGAAATCCTTCCGTTGGTTTTTATTACCTCTAACGGCTACTTCGATAATTGTGGGAGGTTTCCTGATTCAAAGAAAGTGAAGTGAGATCACCATAAGAAGGAGTGGTATTCTCAACCAGCGGACACTTTTAGGGGCAATGTCCTAAGCCACAGTCAACCAGGGACCTCAGAAAGGCCTTTTGGATTTAGGCGGAGGAGCCTCTTGGGGGACTGCCATTTGGAAAAGCTTAATCATACTTTTATTCCCTGGATACTTCTTCGACTATTGGCCACTGACGTGTACAGATAGATTTCTGTCATTACAGACTGCACCAGTGGATTTTAACGCTTTCCTTGTTGTCAGAGCCTAGGCAGAGTTTCCTACGAAATTGCTGCCCTGTGGAAATGAAGCTTCTAGAGGGAGCTCGAACCTCTGAGCCTCGCTTCATCTCTTTTGATGTGTCTTTGTCAAACTCTGAATACTCTCGATTCAGATGTCAATGAAGTCAAGAAGATGATCATAAAAATAAAAAAGCTGATGAATCTTTTGGAAAATCAACAATTCTCTTTAGGAGTTTTTCTCTTCCTTGTGTAAAATGATCCCCCAGTTTGCGTCTTCACCATCCATTCAGATCTGTGTCGAGAGGGAGATAAAGAAGTAGAAGGACCCACATGAATTTCTCCCTGCCGTTTCCATGCCCTCCCTCCCATTCAGAGATGACCCCCTTTCAAACATTGCAAGCAGGAAGCAGCCTACTGGTTATGGGTATTCTGAAAATACTGTAGAAATACATAGTCCCAGAGGACACTCAGTGAGAAGCCGGAGCGCTGAGAGACCAGATTCTAGTTCTGATCTAAGTAGCTGTGCAACCTGTGGTTAAAAACAAAATAAGAAAGGAACTTGACTGTATTGACAAATTACCATGTGTCAGGCACTTTACAAACATTTTCTTATTTAATCCTCAAAACGTACTCCTAAGAAATGTAGTTTTCTACTTATTTTGCAGATAAACAAACTACGATTCAGAAAGAGTGTGTGAACTATTCCGAGTTAACATCGGTAGTATGCAAATCAAACAGAAAACTCGGAGATCCATTTGGATTTCAGGATGAAAACAGACTGAATTCGAACATGCCCCAGGCCAGGGTTCAGAGGCCACGCCCCTCCGTAGGGCCCTGTGGCTCCAGATCTTGGTCACCCGGGGAGGTCTCTGTGGGCCAATGGCTTGGAATCTGGATAGGGCATGAGGCCCCGTGGCGGGTTGTGCCCCGGGGGATATTTGACAGTGTATGGAGACATATTTGAATGTCACCAGTGGGACAGAACCTAATGGTATCTAGGGCCTGGAGGCCAGGAGTGCTGGGACACCCCCACAATGCCCAGACTGCTCCCACATCAAAGAATCCTGTGGTCTAAAATGTCCATCGTGCGGAGGCTGGGGAACCCTGCCTAATGCACTTCTGAATTATGGAATTCAGTTGGTGGAGGATTCAAGGAATCCAAGAAAGTGTGGCTTGACCTGGTGGTTTGGGTCTCTGGAGACGCCGGCTGTTCTCCCCTGGGGACAAGGCCCTTCACAAGCTCAGCTCCCAGGCTCCCCCCGCCGGCTGCTGCTGCAGCAAGGTGCACTGGGCTTGGGGAGGGGTGGGGTTTGGGGGGTTGGGGGCAGCAGGCTTTGGTGCCGGAGATTACTTAGAACCGGGCCGCTGAAGTGAGGCTGGAGAGAATGGCTGGCCGACTGATGGAGAGCATCAGATTCCTACTGGCAGCCAGGCGCCGTGGTTCACGCCTGTAATCCCAGCACTTTGGGAGGCTGAGGTGGGTGGATCACGAGGTCGGGAGTTCAAGACCAGCCTAACCAAGATGGTGAAACCCCATCTCTATTAAAAATATGAAAAATTAAGCTGGTGTGGCAGCGGGCGCCTGTAATCCCAGCTACTCAGGAAGTTGAGGCAGAGAGCTGCTTGAACCCCGGAGGCGAAGTTGCAGTGAGCTGAGTTTGCACCCACTACACTCCAGCCTGACAACAGAATGAGACTCTGTCTCAAAAAAGAAAACAAAAAAATTCCAACTGGCCACCCTCCATTTTGGAAGCCTCAGCCTTGAGGTCCTGAGGGTTGGACTGCAGTGGCCTGAGGTCCTCAGGGACCAGGCGGAGCTGCATTCGGTTGGACTGCAGTGGTCTGAGGTCCTCAGGGGCCAGGCGGAGCTGCATTCGGTTGGACTGCAGTGGGGCTGAGGTCCTCAGGGGCCAGGCGGAGCTGCATTCGGTTGGACTGCAGTGGGGCTGAGGTCCTCAGGGGCCAGGCAGGAGCTGCATTCCACACTGTCTCTTGTTTTCCTGGTCTGCAGAAACCATGTACCAACCTGAGGAGGGATCTGCTGCTCAGATAGTGGACGAGGCTGGCTACCACCACAGGCTTAGCATGTCCCCTGCCTGAAATCCCGTTTCCTCCAGGGGTTTGTTCGCTTGTTCCCTCACAATGTACAAGTTTCTGCCTGAAATCACCTTTTCAGGAAAACCATCCCGCTCTTAAGGAGTCTCCACCCACCTCTCTCACCGGAATTTCAGTTTCATGAGAGGAGCGACATTGCTGGTCTTGGTCACTGCGTCACTCTGTGTTGTTATCAGTATTGGATCATTTTCAATTTCACGTGAAAAAAGTGTGTGTGGTGTGTATGTGTATGGTGAGTGTGTGTGTGTGTTGTGTGTGATGTTTGCGGTATGTGTGGATGTTTGTGGTATGTGTGGATGTTTGTGGTATGTGTGCAGTGTATGTATGTGTGTGGTGTATTTGTATAGTGTGTGTGGTGTGTGTAAGGGATGTGTATGTGGGGTGTGTGATGTGTGTATGGTGTGTGGGGTGTGTGGGGTGTCTGGAATGCATATGAGGTGTGTGTGGTATCTGTAAGGGATGTGTATGTGGGGTGTGTGGGGTGTGTGGGGTGTGTGGGGTGTCTGGAATGCATATGAGGTGTGTGTGGTATCTGTAAGGGATGTGTATGTGGGGTGTGTGATGTGTGTATGGTGTGTGATGTGTGTATGGTGTGTGATGTGTGTATGGTGTGTGGGGTGTGCGGGGTTTGTGGGGTGTGTGGGGTGTCTGGAATGCATATGAGGTGTGTGTGGTATCTGTAAGGGATGTGTATGTGGGGTGTGTGGGGTGTGTGGGGTGTCTGGAATGCATATGAGGTGTGTGTGGTATCTGTAAGGGATGTGTGTGTGGGGTGTGTGGGGTGTGTGTGTCTGTGAGGGCTGTGTGTATGTTGTGTGGTGTGTGTGTGCTGTGTGGTGTGTGTGGGATGCATATGAGGTGTGTATGTGGTGTGTGTGGTGTGTGTGTGGTGGTGTGGTGTGTGTGGGTGTGTGGTGTGTGTGGTGTGTGTGGGTGTGTGTGGGATGCATATGAGGTGTGGTGTGTGGTGTGTGTGGTGTGTGTGGGATGCATATGAGGTGTGGTGTGTGTGGTGTGTGGTGTGTGTGGGATGCATATGAGGTGTGTTGTGTGTGCTGTGTGGTGTGTGTGGGATGCATATGAGGTGTGGGTGTGTGGTGTGTGTGGTGTGTGTGGGATGCATATGAGGTGTGTTGTGTGTGCTGTGTGGTGTGTGTGGGATGCATATGAGGTGTGTTGTGTGTGCTGTGTGGTGTGTGTGGGATGCATATGAGGTGTGGGTGTGTGGTGTGTGTGGTGTGTGTGGTGTGTTGTGTGTATGTGGTGTGTGGTGTGTGTGGGATGCATATGAGGTGTGGTGTGTGTGGTGTGTGTCTGTAAGGGATGTGTATGTGTGTGTGGTGTGTGTGGGGTGCATATGAGGTGTGTGGGTGTGTGGTGTGTGTCTGTAAGGGATGTGGATGTGGGGTGTGTGATGTCTGTGTGTCTGTGAGGGCTGTGTGTATGTTGTGTGGTGTGTTGTGTGTGGGGGATTGTGTGGGGTGCATATGAGGTGTGGTGTGTGTGGTGTGTGTCTGTAAGGGATGTGTGTGTGGGTGTGTGGGGTGTGTGTGTCTGTGAGGGCTGTGTGTATGTTGTGTGGTGTGTGTGTGCTGTGTGGTGTGTGTGGGATGCATATGAGGTGTGTATGTGGTGTGTGTGGTGTGTGTGGTGTGTGGTGTGTGTGGTGTGTGTGGTGTGTGGTGTGTGTGGTGTGTGTGGTGTGTGTGGGATGCATATGAGGTGTGGGTGTGTGGTGTGTGTGGTGTGTGTGGGATGCATATGAGGTGTGGTGTGTGGTGTGTGGTGTGTGTGGGATGCATATGAGGTGTGTTGTGTGTGCTGTGTGTGTGTGTGGGATGCATATGAGGTGTGGTGTGTGGTGTGTGTGGTGTGTGTGTGTGGGATGCATATGAGGTGTGTTGTGTGTGCTGTGTGGGTGTGTGTGGGATGCATATGAGGTGTGTTGTGTGTGCTGTGTGGTGTGTGGGATGCATATGAGGTGTGGGTGTGGTGGTGTGTGTGGTGTGTTGTGTGTATGTGGTGTGTGGTGTGTGTGGGATGCATATGAGGTGTGGTGTGTGTGGTGTGTGTCTGTAAGGGATGTGTGTGTGTGTGGTGTGTGTGGGGTGCATATGAGGTGTGTGGTGTGTGGTGTGTGTCTGTAAGGGATGTGGATGTGGGGTGTGTGATGTCTGTGTGTCTGTGAGGGCTGTGTGTATGTTGTGTGGTGTGTTGTGTGTGGGGGATTGTGTGGGGTGCATATGAGGTGTGGTGTGTGTGGTGTGTGTCTGTAAGGGATGTGTGTGTGGGGTGTGATGTCTGTGTGTCTGAAAGGGCTGTGGGTATGTTGTGTGTGTGTGTTGTGTGTGGGGGATTGTGTGGGGTGCATATGAGGTGTGGTGTGTGTGGTGTGTGTCTGTAAGGGATGTGTGTGTGGGGTGTGATGTCTGTGTGTCTGAAAGGGCTGTGGGTATGTTGTGTGGTGTGTGGTGTGTGTGGGGTGTGTGGTGCGTGGGGGGTGCACATGAGGTGTGGTGTGTGTGGTGTGTGTCTGTAAGGGATGTGGATGTGGGGTGTGTGATGTGTGTCTCTGTGAGGGCAGTGTGTGAGAGTGTCGTATGGGATGTGTGTGTGTGTGTTGTGTTGTTTGCTTGTTGGGGGTGTCTTTGACCAAGCACTCTCTTGTAGGACCACTGAGTTGCACAATTCCAGGCGCAGCAGATCTGAGTAAGGTGAGCAAAATCTTGAAAGATTATTTATCACTCAAACTCATGGGCCTCTTGTAGACAGCACCTGACAAGGCCACCGAGGCAACCCAGTGCAGGACTCCTTAGGGCCTGGCCAGCTGGTCTTTCATAGACGTTGAACACTGGGCTGGGCAGCATTTATTTGGAGTTTAACAAAAACTCCACTCAGACCATCTGTTTCAGTCACTAAATAAACAGAAAATACAAATTTAAAAATAATTAGGAAAACAGCAGACTGGGCAGTCACCCATTTAGGAAAGAGAGTGATAGTAGTGTTAGGCTCAAAGCATCTCAGCTATTCCTAATTGATCAAAATATCCTGATGTTTATAGCAAATGAGAGAGTGACTCAGAATGAAATGAAGTCAGCGAAATGCCAGAAGTTTTTACATCCAAAACAGAGACATGGCCCATATGTTCAGAAATACTTTTGTCCTTAGGAAATGTTTATGAAAAAAAAAAAACCAAATAGGCAGTTCCTCCAAAAAGAAACTCAAATAATAGTAATATGATTCAGATTACAGAAGCATTTTTTCCATTAAGATGACTTTCTTTTTTTTTTTTTTTTTTTTTTTAATTGCTCCACCCTTGTGTTTGAGAGACCAGAGACCATACAGGGAGCAAATGCAAAAGGTTCCATTCATGGCATGTTCATTTTTACATGCAAAAATTTGAGAAGGTTGAAAAGTTTTTAGAAAGCTTTTCATGGTACCATCCATATACTGATTATGGTAAATAAACATGATAAAAGATAAATAATGCTATTGTCTCATAATATACAAAATATCTACACAAATATTTATAAGCAACTATATATCTAGTATTTGCCCTCTGTATAATCCCATCCATTTACACTGGGACGTAGAAAACTGTGGTGCTAATCATATGAGGTGTTTTTATTGTTGTTGTTGTTTTGTTTTGTTTTGTTTTTGAGACAGAGTCTCTCTCTGTCATCTAGGCTGGAGTGCAGTGCTGTGATCTCGGTTCACTGCAAGCTCCGCCTCCCGGGTTTACGCCATTCTCCTGCCTCAGGCTCCCGAGTAGCTGAAACTACAGGCACCTGCCACCACGTCTGGCTAATTTTTCATATTTTTAGTAGAGATGGGGGTTTCACCATGTTAGCCAGGATGGTCTCGATCTACTGACCTTGTGATCCGCCTGCCTCAGCCTCCTGAAGTGCTGGTATTACAGGCGTGAGCCACTGCGCCAGGCCAAGACCCCGTATTTTTAAAGGGAGGTGTGAGGCCATCTAAGCCTGGGATAATAAACTCATATATCTATAGATACCAGACAGACACCAAGAAGTAATAAAGCGAGCCACTCATAAGGTCATACGCCGCCACTGATGCTTGGCCTGGCAGTGGGGAGGCAGTGCGGGTACAGGAAGGCACCCTGCAGACTACGAGTTCATTCAGAGGAAGAAAGCAAGAGCCCCTTGGGCTCACCCTCTGCAGACATGTCCTTTGCCCACACAGTGTTGGCTTGTGCAGTGGTTTGAATGTGGGACCTATATCAACATTCAGACCTTGGGAGGGGCCATGTTCAAACCCGGAGTTCCATCTCCACCCGTGTTATTGGAAGAGGAGGTATAGGTGCCACCTGCCATTTCTGTCCACCTTGTCCCGCAGGGGGCTGTGCCCACACCAGGGTCTCCCTCTGGCACTGGGCGCGACAGTGTCCACGACTTTCTTTTCCCCCACCTCCCCACCCGTTTGTCCTCCATGTCAGCGACAGGCACTGGTTCCATGGTTTTTTCCAGGAAGCCAGCCGGGGCTGGATCTGTGAATGGAGCCGTCTCAGGGTACCGGTGTGGGTTGGCATTGGGGGTCAGCTGAACCGTCTTTCCTGTTGGTAGCTGCAGTGGAGATCAGGCACATGCAGATCCTGCCGACAGATTGAGGCCAGGAGTCCTGAGTGATTTCGAGAATGCATGGGCCTTGGTTTGTTTATATTCCCATTTCATTGAAGGAAAATGGAAACGGATTTTTTTTTTTTTTGGTTTTCTGTTATCTGACCATTGTCCCCTTGAATTTAATTGGATGTAAACTTTAGAAAATGTAGGAACAAAGGAAAATAAAGCAAATTGCCTTGAGCATCCCATCCTGAGCAATGTGTGGCTTCCAGGTGCCCTTGAGCATCCCATCCTGAGCAATGTGTGGCCTTCCAGGTGCTCAGAAATAAATGTTCTGTTTTTCCCTGATTGTTCTATAAGACACCTGAACTTGGCCCAGTATTTATGGTAAAATGTCCTCAGAATTATTTGAAGTTAACACAGCAGGATAATGACTGAGGAAGAAAACGCATATGTGCGTTTTCTCTTTTCTTTGTCTTTCTTTTTCCCCCTCCCCGCTTCCCTTTCTTTTTCTTTCTCTCCTTCCTACTCTCCTCACTCTTGAACCAGTGGAACCGTGGGAGTTTTGTTTTGTTTTCCCCATGAGGTGGTCTTCAGAGGGTTTTCGATGGACGCATCAGGGTTCTATTATTAATGTAAGTGGCTGGTTTTCCACCATGTGGAAAGATTGAAGCGGAATTTATTTTTGTATGCTTTATGCCTGATGTGTTTAAGGTGTGTAAGTTGCCCAGGGCCTCGAGGTGAACGCATGAAATGACAACAATTAAATGAGATCCAACTGAAAAAGTAGAAGCTGAAAGAATCCAAACCAGTGCTTGGGAAGGAGGCCAACTTGACCCATCTGTCAGCACGGAGGGCTGGAGACCGGCTCCTGGTGTCCGTGCGCGGAGAGGAGTCACGGTTCCTCGCTTGTACAATCACGGCCGTGCCAGACGCTGCACATGCTTCACTCCGTGCCCTCCTCGTGCAGGCAAGAACACAGCGTTAGGGAGGTCACGTCAGACTAGAACTCAGAACTGCGTCACCTCACACTCTTTATCCGCCCTCTCTTGCAGTCCCTTGACCAGCCTCAGGCAAAGGGAGGCAGGGGTGAGGAAAAATGATGACAGTGGTTGACTTTTCTTTGGTGCTTTCCCAGTTTCAAAGGCCATCTGTGTGCAGGATTGCACTGATTCTCCATGAAACCCCGATGATAAGTATTACTATAAGCTCTCTCATCTGAGATGGAAAGGCTAACGCACGCAGCTTGGTATTAAGCTAACAAGCCGTCAAAACGAATCCGCTGAGCACTAACATGTACCAGGCACTGTTGTAGAAGCGGGTGGCAGAGGTTCAAGTCCCTGCACTGCCAGCGATTCACTGTGTGACCCTGGGGAAGGCAGGGCCCTTCACTAAGCCGCTGCTCCTGTGCAGGTGGAAGTGAAGGTGATGTTTGTACTTACCGCGTAGAGGGTTATCAAGACGAATGCGCTGGGCTGCGGTGAATCCTCTGCAATGCCCATGATTCTGACTGCTCGGCAATTTACCCAGGGGTTTAGCTGAAGACTGACGGAAGTGACACTTGAAACGAGCTTTTCTAACTTTGCGTCCAGTGCTGTTTCAACACTAGCAGGTAAACTGGAAGGATAAAAGTCTGTGATTACAGAATGTGAAAGAACACAGTCCCTGCCTTAGGAAGGGAGCTATAACCAGGACGCAAACCACAGAGAATGTGCAAGGGTTGAGGGGTTGCAGGGGAGAAAAAGTCGTGCTTTTCATTCTCATCTCAGGCTCATGGCTGAAGCCCCTGTAACAAAAGACAGATGAACAGGAGAAAAGCGGTTTTATGTGGCATGAGAACCTTCATAAAGAAGTAAAGACCTAAAGACACAGGGAAACCTGTGTATTTTTATGCTTAGGTTTGATGGTGAGTAGAGCTGTTCAGAGGTATGAGTGCGCAAAGCAGGTATGATCCAGTAGTAATTAAATGGGGGGAAACTCGGCAAAGCCTGTTTGTTCTGATTCTTCCCTGTGTCCCTGTGTCTTCGGAGGTACGGACATTCCTGCGAGGCTGAGGTGGGAGGATTGCCTGAGGCCAGGAGTTTGAGATCAGCCTGGGCAATATAGTGACACCTGTCTCCAAAGAAATTAAATGAATGAATGAACAAATACATCAATAAATTAGCCAGCTGTGGTGGGACACACCTGTGGTCATAGCTACTTGGGAGGCTGAGGCAGGAGGATCAATGGCTTGAGTCCAGGATTTGAGGCTGCAGTGGGCCACCATCACACCACTACACTCCAGCCTAGGCAACAGAGCAAGACCTTGTCTCAAAAAAATACATATATAAATAAGCATGTTCCTTTCCTCTGAGTATAGGGGGGTGCACCTGTCACGTGAGGGTCTCCCTGCATCAGGGGAGAAGGTCAGAGGATTCTTTCATGGCTTGTTTCAGGGGAAAGGGATGAGAAGGTCAGAGAGACCTTCCTGCTTCAGCTGTTTTCTCAAATGCTGCGGTGCCATATGTTGGGGTAACATGTCCCATAATAGAATCTCTCCCCTAACAGATACTATTTTAGTGACGGTCGGCAACTCACTAGAGGGGCTTTGGTTTGGGCTCCGTGGCCTCCTAATGTTCTCAGGACTGTGTGACTTAATTTTAGGTGAGTCTTGACAGTTCAATACTGTGGAGGGATCTGGAGAACGCCAAGTGACTGTGGTGATGGGAAGGTCATGAAAACCAGAAGCAGAACTGAGGCCATGACTCCTGGCCTCGGGCAATCCTCCCACCTCAGCCTGGCAGGAATGTCCGTACCGCCGAAGACACAGGGACACAGGGAAGAATCAGAACAAACAGGCCTTGCCGAGTTTCCCCCCATTTAATTACTAGTAGATCATACCCCTTTTCCACTTTCCGTAGGACACCGTGGTCCGGGATAGGTGGGGCTCTGTGTCGGGGTCAGCCAGCACTGCTCCCGGGGGCGGTGAACTCCCCAGAATTGATACACTCTCAGTGTCAGCCTTAGCAATGCTTGAAGGGACAGTTGCTGGCATGCCCTTTAGAGCTGGCCATACCTGGGCTCCGCCGCCAGGCTCTGGGGACTTGGACTGTCTATTTAGCCTGGCTGAGCCTTGCTTTCCTCCTGGGAGGCTGGGGAAGCGTGGCGAGGCCTAGCCGGAGGGGTGTGGTGAGGATGGGGGTAGTAAGCCTCACAAAGCACGGCATGGAAAGCACAGTGCCTGGTGCCCGGTGAGAGCCGATAAGTGACAACTGGATGAGCGTTTTCGCTTCTCTGTGTAGCTCATCGCACGTGAGGTTAGGGCAGGGCAAGGCAGGCAAGGTCTCCTCACATTTGGATCAGAAAAGTCTTCCTGTTGTCCACTCTGAGGCTAGTGGGTAGGCCCCATCCCAGGGGCCTGAGCCTGGCCTGCGCGGTGATGCTGGTCGTCCCCACAGCCCCGTGACCCCATTCCTGAGCTAGGTTTTCCCAGCCTTATGACTTTGGCTAGCATAAAGGGCTGAGAGTTAGCAGAAACTTCTGGTTTCCTTTTTATCACATTCTGCAAGGGGTGTAGGGAGTGGGTGGTGGCACTGGTAGCAGACGGTGAGACAAAGAGGGAGAGAGTGGCCAGAGTCCAGTAACATGCATGACCCCTCTGTGCCTGACATGCAGTGGGTTTTGGACAGATGTGAAGACAGGTATCTGCCTCTATGTTCAGCAGCATGAATATCAGCCTGCACAGGACACCTGGCAAATCTATATCGAGATTTACACTCATGTTGAGAAGTCAAATGTAAATGAGTTACAAGATATCTGAAGTTTTAAGTGCCCTACTCACACCAGGACAAACGTGAGTCCCGCGCAGGCCACTTTCTGCTTCTCCCAAGCTGATTCCCTAACAGCTTAGTAAAGTTTGGTGGCTGCACTTGACCTACACAAATAGAGTCATCATTTAAGTCTCCGTTAGAATGTATCTCCCGCTGCCTCCACACTTGGTTGCTTTTTACTTCTTTAAAACTCATGACTGGGTGATGTCTGCAGCGCTGGAGCTTGGTTTCCTCCTATAAGTGCTTGTCTTTGTCCACACCATGGCCAGGCTTTCCCACTCACCTGCACTTCCTGCAGCCTGAGCACGCTGGGCCAGCATTGCTGTTAGGACTCAATTAATGGGAATAAATGTGTATTTAAAAAATTAATGTCGTTACTCTTTGCATCTGAACCATCTGCTTAACATTCAGTTGTTCAGTTGACTCTTGAATAACACGGGTGTTAGGGGTGCTGACCTCTGTGCAGTCAAAAATCTACATATAAGTTTTGACTCCTCCCCGCAAACTTAACTACTAACGGCCACCGTTGTCTGGAAGCCTCGCAGATAACATACACAGTCCACTCACGCGTGTTGTCTATGTTGTATGTATCATATGCTGTATTCTTACAATACAGCAGCTAGAGAAAAGAAAGTGTTAGGAAGATCATAAGGAAGAGAAAATACATTTCTAGTGCTGTGCTGCAGTGATCTAAACTGAACGTTTGTGGTGTCTGTTTACAAGATGAGTCGCCTGACATAGCAGCACCCGGAGCTGCAGCCCTTGGTCTACTACAGTACACGTCAAGCAATTCAGCTTTTTCTTGGACTGTCACAACTTTCCTCTGCTTCTTGGAAGCACGTCCAGCATCACTCGTGGCACTTTGCGTGGGTCCCGTGGTGTGATTCAGGGTTTACAGTATTGCACTCAGCATGATGAAAAATACATGAGAACCTCAAGAGATCGCTTTTTACTGGGAAATGCAATTTGCTGGTGAGACGAGCGGCTCACATGGAGGTGATGAGCATCACGCGGCATTTTCAGCCGATACCCACAACACTTGAGCTCCCTGCAATAGCAACAGGAGGTGGCTGTGAGGAGATTCCGGCGCGATGGCAAGTCCTACAGTGAATTGCATGCAGTTAGGATTTGCTGCTGCGCCTTACATTTGTTTACATTTCTCTTGACTGCCAATGACACCCTGGACATACGGTCTGTGTGTAGGTAAGTTTTGATAAATTTTAACATTTCATAATAGATTTGTGCCTATTTTATGGTAGCAAATGATAAAATAGGCTAGTATCTACATATATATTATGCATTCATAGCATACCTTTTCTGATTGTCTTTTTTTTTTTTTTTTTTTTGCTATTTCTAGGCTATATGGTTTATCTGCGATTTTTTTCAAATTGTTGCAAATCTCCAAAAAAATTTTTGATATATTTATTGAAAAACAAATCTGTGTAGGTGGACTTGTACACTTCAAACCCTTCTTGTTCAAGAGTTGATTGTATTGTCTTGTATTACACTACACGATTCCTTCTGCTTGGCTGTCTCATCCGGCTAGATTATCAATGTCTGATGCTGCTTTCATGGCTGGTACTCAGTTGTACTGATCAGTATTTGACTGACTACCTCTTGCCTGGGTTTGTAATGCAATAACTGACATCTGTTTATTGACATAGCTTCTTTCAGGTGCGGGACTGCACCTGAACCTCTAGGTAGGAGCAGCGTTTTATATATTTTGTGGGTGTGGAAAACTGAGATGCAGAGAAGAGAGGACTTGAATTAGAGCTTGTATTTGGATAGAGAAAACAAAATAGAACTGTTCTCAACTAACTCTTCAATTCACCTCTGCTGCTTATTCGGAAAGCTGTGACTGGCAGGAAAGCAGTCCTCTATTGAGTGGCTTGGCTGGGGAGTTGTAAGACTCCCTGGGACTGGGGCTGGAGCAGCCACACAGGGCACCCTGAGGTCATCACACTTCCTGGTGGGTAATTAGTTAGAGCTGTTGTTAACCCTTTAATAGATGCAGTTCCTGACTACAGCAGCAAGCCCCCTTTCATCTCCCTGCTCCTTCCTCATCTGTTACAAATGTCTCCAGGGAAGACCTTGGAGTAGAAGGCACAGTGATTTTAATGGCTAATTGAAAAGTCATGGACTTTTAAATCTCAGAAAGGCTTTCAGAAAGATTGATGATGGCCCATGGATGTGGAGTGTACCTTCTGCAGCTGTGTGGGACTCTCGTTTCTTTCCTGAGGATCTAAGTGGACCTGTCATCCCAGCTGGCCATCTCCATGTCTCTCTCTCTCTCTCTCTCTCTCAATCTCTCAGTCTCTCTGTCTTGTTCTCTTTCTCTCTCTCATTCACTCTTAAATGGCTGAAAGTCATGGCCTGTTGGTATGTGAGCATGTGTTTGGTAATTCTCCCTTCTCTTTTCACTTGTAAACTTTGGAGATAAGAAGGCCTGGGACATTTTGAGCTTTCCTCCCTCCCCTAGGTGGAACTGTGGCTGTAATGTATCCCACATCTTGGGAAATATGCCTTACTTCCCTGAAGTGGTAAAAGAAGCCCTTTTAAACAATAACGTGTCATGGCGTACACATAGTTGGGGATATTATCAACACCTTATAAGTAACAATTATATTTTACATGTTGCAGTGTCTCCGCTTCCCCAGATCCTTGCAGCTGTAGCCAAAGATAGAGCATCTGAAGGAGAAACCGTTTGGATGTGGGTGTACATCCGTTAATGAGCGGGAATTCAGAGCTTTCTTCCTAATGGTCACACTGGTATGGAAAGCTCTCCAGGGTAGACTCAATCTCCATGTAGTGAGGTTAGTGGTTCTCACACCTTGGAATTTCATGTAGCAGTAAAATTTCTAAGAATATTAGAGGTACTGGTAGGTTTGTCAATTTTTAATTTTGCTAACAAAAAGGAACATCAGAAACACTAAAACAAACACACAAGAAAAAAACTAAACCTAAACCAAAATCAGATTAAAAAACTGCCCTGTAACCTATAATCATTGCATCTTTCACAAAACAAATGACATTTCAACACTAAAATATGTTAAAAGCTTAGGTCCCTAAATTGTGAACAAATAGGTCTTTCAAATATACTAAAGTTTGCATTACAAACCACTTACATTTTTGATTATATCATAAGCTCATCTTATTTTTGAAACCTCTGGCAAAGGAGGGACTAAAATACAAGAGAGATTCAATACACCTACGTAAGTACAGAGACAATTTCTGCCAAAATGATGCCATTTCTCTCTTTGGCTACTGGGACCAAAGGGATCATTAAATGTGTTTTCCTTTTTGCTTATGTGTGTATTCTGAAATTTATAAAAAATATTTAATATTGGGAATAATAACGGAGTTACATAAACTATGTTAGATCTTCAAGTCAGACTTTCATAGTTACAAAGGGCATGTTTTGGAATATTAATACAACTTGAGTGTCTTTTTGTGCTTACAGCAGGTGGGGGTGGCTCCCCTGCCACCCCTTGACTGTATCTGCCTCTGTTGTCCTTCTCCTGCCTCCACCAGCCCCCACCCCACTGCCTCCTCCAGTCTTGCCCTCTGCTACCGGAGGGCTTCCTCCTGAACCTCCTGGCGCTGTCATCTCATGGCCTTTGTCTGTGTGGATTTCAGCTTCTGTGCCTCCTGCTCACTGGCCTGCATTCTCCACTTCCATTTTCCATTCTCACTCCTGATGAAGGAAGGCTTTGCTTGGGCCTGCAGTGGTGAGGCCCTATGTGAACAGGGTCCCCTGGAGGATAATTGGTGGTCAGCTGCCATTGGGGCTGGAGCCGACCCTGGGCCAGCAAGGGGCGACTTGGGGCATACTCTCAGTACTGGGCATTTGTCTTGAGTTAAAAAGACCTGAGTAAGTTAAAGAGATTCATTGCACAGCAAGGTGACTACAGTTAATAACAATGTATTGTATTCTTGAAAATCACTACGAGAATAGATTCTAGGTCTTCTCACCACACACACACACACACACAAAATATGTGAGGTAATGCCTAGAAGGTTTATTGGCTTGATTTAGCCATTCTACAATGTATACATATTTCAAAACATCATTTTGTGTACTGTAATTATATACGATGTTAATCTGTCAATTAAAAAATAAAAAGGCCTGGAGGAAGGTGACCATGTGAACTAGCCTGAGACCTGAGCTCTGGGAAGATCTGCCATGAGAAGTTCCCCACCCCATGTGTTCCCAGCAATGGCTGATCACAAAGGACCACCCTCGTGTCCTCAGAATAAGACCCGCCTCCACCCACATAAGTGACTCCCGTAAGACTTGAAGTGGGTCTTTTATTGACTCCCTTTGTGAACCCCACGTTTTTTATCAGTGGAAATTCTTCCTCTTCTAAAACCTGAATCAAATCATCCCTTAATTATCTGGGGCATGTGGTCTTTCGTAAGAAATTTTCTCCATTAATGTTCAGGGGTAAACTAAAACCTGTCCTAAACCACACAGACAAAATGTCTCATGTTTGCTTTCAAAAGGAACCCTGGGCATTCTCCCCACAGACTCTGTGGTCCTGTGGGCGTCGCTGGAACCCCTGGCGGGCTCTCCAGGGAGCAGCTTGGAATAGCACAATTTGAGTGAGCGAGGTCTCCAAGCCTCATGACCCGCAGCCTTTTGCATTTATCCCACGTTCTTTTCCTCTGCATCTCTAGAGGCTTTCAGAAGCAAGCACTTGGGTTCTTCAGAAGCATCGACGCTCTTCAGTGTTCTTGGCATGAGCTTTGGAGTCTTGGCAGGCGGCTGGCAATAGTCAGGTGTGAAAACAGGCAGTGGGCTTGTTACTGAGAATCAGCACTGCGTGTTTGACACTGTCTGGAGGGCTTACCACTGTGATGCCCGAATGCTCTGGTCACAGTGATGGGATCCAATAGAAGAAGCGTCTGCTTTTTATTCTTTTTTTGTTTTTTTGTTTTTTTGCTGGTTTCTCATGACACGGCCCCGGATTATCATGCTCAGATTTCTTGTGCAGGACACAGTGCCCTAGAACTTGTGTGTACTGGGTGGAACAAAGCGTGCACAGCACATCTCTGGGTGTGTCACAAAGGCCGCCAACCCTGCTGGGAGGTGAGAGCTGGCACTGTGTCCACCTCGGCCATGACTTCTGGCAGCACTAAAAATGGGGCCTTTTTCTGCTTCCAGGGACAAGTCAGGGAAGATGCTTTGATGTGACAAGAGTCTTATCAGAAAAGGTGTTTTGGGATTCTGAGTAGAATGTAAATAAATTTGTGAGAGAGAGATATATATATATGGTACATAATGAAATCCCCTAAATTTGTTTTCTTAAATGATTTTTGGTTTATTTTATTTATTTATTTATTTATTTTTGAGACAGAGTCTTGTTGTGTTGCCCAGGCTGGAGTGCAGTGGCGCGACCTTGGCTCGCTGCAACCTCCACCTCCCAGGTTCAAGTGATTCTCTTGCCTCAGCTTCCCGAGTAGCTGGGATTACAGGCGCCGGCTACTTTTTGCATTTTTAGTAGAGATGGGGTTTCACCATGTTGGCTAGGCTGGTCTCGAACCCCTGACCTCAAGCGATCTACTCACCTCGGCCTCCCAAATGACAAAGAATCCCTATGTCTATTAAGAACTACTTAAGACCTTCATGAATTAAGTTTTGCTGACCTCAGTGTGCAGCCTGAGGCTTGCCCACCCTCCGTGGAGACTCAAGTTGCTCTTACCTCTGGAGAGGGAAGGAAGGAGGCCAGTGCCTGTCCCGGCACTCGGGGCCAGCACTGCTGCACGGAACCCTGAGCATTAGACTGTACTCACTCCCTGTTTAGAAACATGCATGCACTTATCTTGGAATAGATGATAATTCTGGAAAATGCTTAGCTCTTTTCTGTCTGTGATGTGTTTCGAATTATTATTGCCATCTAAGGCCAATAGGCGTCTTATTTTTATAGAGCATAATGCTTTTATTTAATGTGCAAGTATAGTGCACTATTTTAAGTCTGCTTGAACCTTACACACAAGTAGAAATAAAAGATGTTTCCAGAGTCTGAGTGTATTAAAAACAAAATTGATTCTCAACTCCTTTGTTATTTTTCCAAGGCCTGCGGCTTTACCTTCAAAACTACCTCCTTTCATCAACTGCATTTAGGAAAAACAAAAATCATAAGCCGCATCCTTTATTTCAAACACCCTGAGACTTTAAAAAAATGTATTTACAGCAATAAATTCTTATTACATGAGAAAATGGTTACCAATGATACTGAAATGGCTTATTAAAGGGTACGGTGACAAAAAGGCCACATAGCCATCTGTCCCGCAGCTATCTATTCCTTCTGCTTGGTCACATTTTTTACAAAATACCAAGCCTCTGGAACTCAGCTGCCTGGAATCCAATCCCCGTACTGGCATGTATAAAACGTGTGGTGCGGGTTTTGTTACCAGCCAACGCGAACTGGCTCCTTTGCTTAAACTGGGGATATCTACCACGTAGACTTTTCTTGTTGGGGGAATAGGCATGCGAATGAAATTTTAATGAGAAAGTGTGTGCACATTGCTCAGGGCAGCCTTGGATTTACTAAGGTTTGTGCTACTTAGAGTAGAAATGAACAATCCCTACTCACAGTGACCAAGTCCATTTGGTTTATTCTTCTTTTCTTTTTTCTCCTCTTTTCTTTTTTCTCTTCTCTTCTCTTTTCTTCTCTTCGACAGTGTCTTACTCTGTCGCCCAGGCTGGAGTGCAGTGGCACAATCTGGGCTCACCGAAACCTCTGCCTCCCGGGTCCAAGTGATTCTCCTGCCTCAGTCTCCTGACTAGCTGGGATTACAGGCGTGTGCCACCATACCCAGCTAACTTTTGTATTTTTTAGTAGTGAAGGGGTTTTGCCATGTTGGCCAGGCTGGTCTCGAACTCCTAGCCTCAAGAAATAAACCCACCTCAGCCTCCCAAAGTGCTGGGATTACATGTATAAGCCACCTTGCCTGGCCTGGTCTGTACAATTTTTTTTTTTTTTTTTTGAGATGGAGTCTTGCTCTGTCACCCAGGTTGGAGTGCAATGGTACAATCTCGGGTCACCACAACCTCCGCCTCCTGGGTTCAAGTGATTCTCCTGCCTCAGCCTCCCGAGTAGCTGGGATTACAGGTGTGTGCCACCACACCCGGCTCATTTTTGCATTTTTAGTAGAGACGGGGTTTCACCATGTTGACCAGGCTGGTCTTGAACTCCTGATCTCGGGTGATCCACCCACCTCGGCCTCCCAAAGTGCTGGGATTACAGGTGTGAGTCACCACCTCCCGCCACCACCTCCCGCCACCACTTCCCTTGCTTATGATGAGCACAGATGGTGGCCAGCCTCTCTTTCCTTTCGTGGTTGTGGCTGTGGGTACCCACAATGGCCATCCTGCCCCAGCGCTTCCCACTCCAGACTGTCCGGCACATGCACTGTGATGCTGTTTTTGCTTCCTGGATATCAGCAGTATCCCGCCTTTCTATGCCCAGCCTGGGGAGCAGGGAGGGAGGAGTCTACATTTCAGAGTAGTCCTGGGCCTCACTTTCATTTCTAATTCTGGTTCTGGGTAGTCAAGGTCCTGTGGTCAAGTGTCATGAGAATAACCCTCTCTCCCAACGATGGCATCTCTTCAATAAATAAGAAAACACTGGAAGATTAAAAGTAAAATTCAACTTTCTGGTAGCATTATCTTTTGTGTTTGGTTTCCTGAGTTTGTGATAAGCTCCTTGAGGCCAGGGCTGCCTTAGGCAGGTGAATGCCCCCGGGGCTGAGAGTGGCAGGTCTTTACATGAAGAATGCTTAGGGGCTGAGTCCAAGGAAGACAACACTGAGCTCCAGCATCCTCTGCCAGAGACGTCTGGGCCCACACAGAGGCGGCCAAGGCGAGGAGAGGAAAAGCTGTTCTCTGAGAGTGTGAACAAGAGCCTCCAACTTAACTTCAACCATAAGAAAGCTGTTTATCGAGGCTCAAATATCTGACAGGCATCAGAGAACACCCAGAAAAGCTCCCTGGAGGCATGGTTTGAAGGCAGCTACAGCTGCATGCTGTCAGAGAGAAACCACATTTTGCACGTGGATCAGATCCCAGGGCCTCAGCGCTAGCATCCAGCCACGGTGCTGGCCGGTCTTAGAAGGACACAGTGAATGTCTGAGGCGTTTCCAGCAGCCCCGTGATGGATAGGAGATGAGCAATTGCTCCGCAAAGGAAGGCAGGCTGAACATTTTGTGCCTAACTTGAGCACCTCCCTGATGGGAGAGAGAGCTTTGGAGTGCCTGGGATGCTTCAGTATCTGATTTAATTGGGAAACGCACAGGCAACAGTTAGACCTTGACCACCAAGCCGTTGGGGGTAGGTGTAAGGATACCTGAGATCCTTGTAGCTCATCTACATGTTCTTTTACATCCCGTAACTTTCTTAACACTTTTGTCAGACACACCAATTACACTTCGTTACTATTTTCAGTGAAAACATGTACAGTCTGATGAAGGTCGTCAAGATGGTCCCAGCGTGGGTCTTCATGGAGCTGGCGGAGCTACCTTTCGGCAGGGTAGGTATCTGCATTTCACAGGAGGGTTAACTAAGACCTAAAGAGATCAAATCGCTTCAGTTCTGTGTCATAAATAGGTACTGATCAGCTGTTGCATGACCCCCAAAATCTAAAGCCATCACCTTTTAAGTAATGGGATATGCTGACTTCTTGCTGTATTTGCACAAGGACAATAGATCAAAGTAAAATAGAAATACATAGATCCTGCTTTATCCTACACTCGTACAGACCCATGCCCACACGCCATGACACACACACTCAATACACACACGAGAAAGTCCTACAGAGAAGCTGTTGAAAGATTTTAGGGAGTAGGTTGTTTGAAATTTAAAAATTGCTGTCGGAATTTTTACGTCATATGATGTAGCTACTTCTATGGCGTAGGCCTCAAAAATTTCTAGACTGCACTGCTGGTAACATGACCTTTTGCAGATAAAGTTAGGCGTATTAAAAAAAAGTTTCTAAAACTAACTTTTGTTAGAGTATTGGCCCAAACCTTTTTTTCCAGGCATTGTCCTCTGGCAGCTAATCCTGTTGTGAGGTCTTTATTGCCGTCTTGTGACTCACCTAGAAGCAAGTTTCTCTGAGGAAGGACAAATCCTTGTAGCTTTTCAAAGCACATCTATTAAACTCTCTTGGTAGATATCATGTCAGGATGCATGTGGTCAGGGGAAATTTTATCTATGATTGTCAGACACACTGAGAATTTCCTTTTTGTGATGGGTGCCTGCAGTCAATCCCAGATCCCAGAAAGGCTTTAAATTCAGTCTAATCTCTGTCATGCTGCTTGGCAATTGATTTGAGTCACTTTGACATTTCTGAGACTGCAGATTTCCCAGAAGGAGAGCAAGAAAGTTTTAAATACTGCGACCTTGAAGTAAAAAAGAGACTTCTCTTTCCTGCTCCAGATCTTACCATATACTCTCCTGAAATTCAAGTAAGAAAAGGTAATGAAGTTAGAAAACGCGAATTTATCCTTGTAAACCCTCATTGGGCAAGTCAGACTTACCAATGATATTTTGCTTCACCATAGGGTAATTCGCTAGATGTTTGGACTCAGTTGTTAATGAGGGCCTGAGGGGTTATAATGTATGGGAATTTTTTTTTGTTTTGTTTTTGGTGGATTTCAAGCAAAAACATGGACCTCAGGGTGACATGTGAGACTTAAGCATAGGTAACTTGAAGGCGCTTGGGTGAGTGCCTCTGCATAGTGGGAGACAGGGAAGGTGGGAGCATCTTGCAGCTAAGGTAGAAAGCTAATTACAGGTAGAAATTAAGGTAGAAAGCTAATTACAATTCTCTCTGTTGCCCAGGCTGGAATGCAGTGGTGCGATCTTGGCTCACTCACATAGTTTTACATAGTTTTATGGGGGGAAAAAAAAACCGTGAAAAAAAACCCCACAGGCTACACAAGATGGTAAAGAGGTTCCGTAATCAGATAGCAAGAAAACCCAGTGCTGATTTGGACATTGTGATGAGCTGGGTGTTGGACTAGGGGGCCCGGGACAGGAGCCAACACAGAAGACCAGAAGACTGTGTGCACTGAGAGTGCCAGGAGGGTCTGCATGTACTTCCAGGGGCCCTGCCTTGTGGGCAGACGACATAATCCTGGATAAGTAGCCAGAACCAAGTGGTCCATAGCAGGATCTCTTCCATTCATCAGTACTCAAAACATCACATCAAATCAGGATCGGCACCCAGGGGTGTGTGCCATTCTTGGCTCTTCTCAGTTTCTAGATGGCTCTGTAGTCCTGGGACTTAGGAGGAGTGTATAGGAGGCCCGGGGGTGAGCGTTGTGGTGGTGGTAGTGGTGGTGGGAGTGGTGGTGGTGGGAGTGGTGGTGGTGGTGGGAGTGGTGGTGGTGGGAGTGGTGGTGGTGGTGGGAGTGGTGGTGGTGGGAGTGGTGGGAGTGGTGGTGGTGGGGATGGTGGTGGTGGGGGGGTGGTGGTGGGAGTGGTGGTGGGAGTGGTGGTAGGAGTGGTGGTGGTTGGAGAGGTGGTGGGAGTGGTGGTGGTGGGAGTGGTGGTGGGAGTGGTGGTGGGAGTGGTGGTGGTGGGAGTGGTGGTGGTGGTGTGGGAGTGTGTGGTGGTGGGGAGTGGTGGTGGTGGGAGTGGGGGGGTGGGAGTGGGGTGGTGGTGGGAGGTGGTGGTGGGAGTGGTGGTGATGGGAGTGGTGGTGGGGGTGGTGAGTGGTGGTGGGAGTGGTGGTGGTGGGAGTGGTGGTGGTGGTGGTGGGAGAGTGGTGGTGGTGGGAGTGGTGGTGGTGGTGGTGGGAGTGGTGGTGGTGGGGGAGGGGTGGTGGTGGGGGAGGTGGTGGTGGGAATGGTGGTGGTGGGAGTGGTGGTGGTGGTGGGAGTGGTGGTGGTGGGAGTGGTGGTGGTGGAGTGGTGGTGGGGGGGTGGTGTGGTGGGAGTGGTGGTGGTGGGAGTGGTGGTGGGAGTGGTGGTGGTGGGAGTGGTGGTGGGAGTGGTGGTGGTGGGAGTGGTGGTAGTGGTGGTGGTGGTGGTGGTGGTGGGAGTGGTGGTGGTGGGAATGGTGGTGGGGGTGGTGGGAGTGGTGGTGGTGGTGGTGGGTGGGAGTGGTAGTGGTGGTGGTGGTGGTGGGAGTGGTGGTGGTGGGAGTGGTGGTGGGAGTGGTGGTGGTGGTGGTGGTGTGGTGGGGAGTGATGGTGGTGGTGGTGGTGGGAGTGGTGGTGGTGGGGGTGGTGGTGGTGGAGTGTGGTGGTGGGGGGGTGGTGGGAGTGGTGGTGGTGGGAGTGGTGGTGGGAGTGGTGGTGGTGGTGGGAGTGGTGGTGGTGGGAGTGGGGGGTGGGGGTGGTGGTGGGAGTGGTGGTGGGAGTGGTGGTGGTGGGAGTGGTGGTGGGAGTGGTGGTGGTGGGAGTGGTGGTAGTGGTGGTGGTAGTGGGAGTGGTGGTGGGAATGGTGGTGGGGGTGGTGGGAGTGGTGGTGGTGGTGGTGGGAGGGGTAGTGGTGGTGGTGGTGGTGGGAGTGGTGGTGGTGGGAGTGGTGGTGGGAGTGGTGGGTGGTGGTGGGAGTGATGGTGGTGGTGGGGTGGGAGTGGTGGTGGTGGGGGTGGTGGTGGTGGGAGTGGTGGTGGTGGGGTGGGGGGGGAGTGGTGGTGGTGGGAGTAGTGGTGGTGGGAGTGGTGGTGGTGGTGGGAGTGGTGGTGGTGGTGGTGGTGGGAGTGGTGGTGTGGGAGTGGGGTGGTGGGAGTGGTGGGAGGGTGGTGGTGGGTGGTGGTGGTGGGGGGGTGGGAGTGGGAGTGGTGGTGGTGGTGGGAGTGGTGGTGGTGGGAGTGGTTGTGGTGGTGGTGGGAGTGGTGGTGGGGGTGGTGGGAGTGGTGGGAGTGGTGGTGGTGGGGGTGGTGGTGGTGGTGGGGGAGTGGTGGTGATGGTGGGAGTGGTGGTGGGAGTGGTGATGGTGGGAGTGGTGGTGGGAGTGGTGGTGGTGGGAGTGGTGGGGGAGTGATGATGGTGGGAGTGGTGGGGAGTGGTGGTGGTGGGAGTGGTGGTGGTGGGGGTGGTGGGAGTGGTGGTGGGTGGGAGTGGTGGGAGTGGTGGTGGTGGTGGTGGGAGTGGTGGGAGTGGTGGGTGGTGTGGTGGTGGGAGTGGTGGTGGGAGTGGTGGTGGTGGGAGTGGTGGTGGGAGTGGTGGTGGTGGGAGTGGTGGTGGTGGGAGTGGTGGTGGTGGTGGTGGTGGTGGAGTGGTGGGTGGTGGTGGTGGGAGTGGTGGTGGTGGTGGTGGTGGGAGTGGTGGGTGGTGGTGGTGGGAGTGGTGGTGGTGGGGAGTGGTGGGGGTGGGGATGGTGGGAGTGGTGGTGGGGTGTGGTGGTGGGAGTGGTGTTGGTGGTGGTGGTGGTGGTGGGTGGTGGAGTGGTGGTGGTGGGAGTGATGGTGGTGGGAGTGGTGGTGGTGGTGGGGGTGGTGGGAGTGGTGGTGGGAGTGGTGGTGGGTGGGAGGGTGGTGGTGGTGGTGTGGTGGTGGTGGGGGGGTGGGGGGGTGGGAGTGATGGTGTGGTGGGGAGTGGTGGTGGTGGGAGTGGTGGTGGTGGGAGTGATGGTGGTGGGAATGGTGGGAGTGGTGGTGGTGGTGGTGTGGAGTGGTGGGGGGAGTGGTGGTGGGAGTGGTGGTGGTGGGAGTGGTGTGGTGGTGGTGGTGGTGGGGGAGTGGTGGTGGTGGTGGTGGGAGTGGTGGTGGTGGAGGGGGTGGTGGTGGGAGTGGTGGTGGTGGAGTGGTGGTGGGAGTGGTGGTGGTGGGGAGTGGTGGTGGTGGTGGTGGTGGGGGTGGTGGTGGTGGTGGGAGTGATGGTGGTGGTGGGAGTGGTGGTGGTGGGAGTGGTGGTGGTGGGAGTGTGGTGGTGGGAGTGGTGGGAGTGGTGGGGGTGGTGGTGGTGGTGGTGGTGGTGGGAGTGGTGGGAGTGGGAGTGGTGGTGGTGGTGGGAGTGGTGGTGGTGGGAGTGGTGGTGGTGGTGGGAGTGGTGGTGGTGGGAGTGGTGGTGGTGGGAGTGGTGGGGGTGGTGGTGGGAGTGGTGGGGGTGGGAGTGGTGGTGGTGGTGGGAGTGGTGGTGGTGGGAGTGGTGGTGGTGGTGGGAGTGGTGGTGGGAGTGGGAGTGGTGGTGTGGTGGGAGTGGTGGTGGTGTTGGGAGTGGTGGGAGTGGTGGTGGTGGGAGTGGTGGGAGTGGTGGTGGTGGGAGTGGGAGTGGTGGTGGTGGTGGGAGTGGGGTGGGAGTGGTGGGGAGTGGTGGTGGTGGTGGTGGTGGTGGGAGTGGTGGGAGTGGGAGTGGTGGTGGTGTGGGAGTGGTGGTGGTGGTGGTGGTGGGAGTGGTGGTGGCGGGAGTGGTGGGAGTGGGAGTGGTGGTGGTGGGAGTGGTGGTGGTGGTGGGAGTGGTGGTGGTGGGAGTGGTGGTTGTGGTGGCGGTGGGAGTGGTGGTGGGAGTGGGAGTGGTGGTGGTGGTGGGAGTGGTGGTGGTGGTGGCGGTGGGAGTGGTGGTGGGAGTGGGAGTGGTGGTGGTGGTGGGAGTGGTGGTGGTGGTGGGAGTGGTGGTGGTGGGAGTGGTGGTTGTGGTGGCGGTGGGAGTGGTGGTGGGAGTGGGAGTGGTGGTGGTGGGAGTGGGAGTGGTGGTGGTGGTGGTGGTGGGAGTGGTGGTGGTGGTGGTGGGAGTGGTGGTGGTGGCGGTGGTTACGAATCTAAATGAAAATGAAAAATTTTAAAGAGGTAAGTGGTAACTTGACACGGTTTTGTTATAAGCGCTATCACCTTTAAAATTACGTTTTGAAAATAATTTTCCCTTTTAGTATAATAGTGACATGATTCATTGACAATCTTGCATCAAGAAATAAAATTAAAATGATGTGGAATTGCATTAACCAGAAATACATAACATTTTGGTACAGATTTTCTTGCCTTTTCTCTGTTTGTACACACACAGAGAAACAAACTTTTTTCCAAGTGGGCATCTGGTATACATCCTATTTAATAAGCTAAATCTTCACTTAACATTAGGGTGGATTTTTTTAGTGTGATCAAATATTTTCATAACATCTTTTGTAGTAGGTGTGTATTTTTTTAATGGGTGCTACATTTGGTTTAAATGATCCCTTATTCTTGGGCGGTCTGGTTGCTTTCTTGAATATGATTTATAGATGGATATTTCTATGGAAAGTTGACTTGAGGGAAACGTATGCTTTTTCTTCTTTTAAACACAAATTTCTTCTAAAATTGTTCGATATAATTTTAATGAGTTCTTTAATTGAGGTATACTTTACAAAGAGTGAAGCACACATGTCTTAAATGTGCCATTTGATGAGTTTGACAAACGTGTTTTCTCCGATCAAGTCAGAGATCATTTCTATTGCCACGGGAAGTTCTCACGTGCCTTTCCAAGTCAAACTTCAAACTCTCTACACTTGCGACTACAGGTCTGATTCTGTCAACATAGCTTAGTCTTGCCTTTTCTAGAGCTTCTTGTAAATTGAACCATACAATATACATTTTTTGTATCTTGTTTTTTTTTTTTCAACATCATGTTTTTGAGATTCATCCATATCACTTCAGGTCTCAGTAGTTTATTCTTTTCTGTTTTATTGTGGAATAGTTTTCTATTATATATGTAAATACACCATAATTTGTTCATTCATTTTCTTGTTGATGGACATTTCAGTTGCTTCCAGTTTTTGGATATAAAGACACTATAAATGTCCTTATATAGGCTTGTGTTTGATCGCTTGCTTATTTTTGTTTTATTTTTTCACACATATGTTTTACTGGGTAAATACCTAGGATTAGAAATGCTGGGTCATAGGGTGAACGTATGTTTAGCTTCATAAGAAACTTCCAAACAGTTTTCCAAAATGGTTGTACCATTTTACTTTGTTCTCCCACCATCAATGTAGGAGAGTGCTGTTTTTTCCCAATTTGTAAAAACATTGGTACTGTCAGCTTTTAAAATTGTAGCCATTTTAGAAGACAAAGTAACATTTCATTGTGTTCTCTCTGCATGTTTCTGATAACCATGCTGAACACTTTTTCACATGCATATTGGCTATTCATATATCATCTTTTGTGAGATGGCTGTTCAAGTTTTTAGATGAAAACTAAACAGAGATGGCTGCTCCATTTTAAATTGGGGCAGTTGTCTTTTTTCAAAAAAATTAAATGGTTTATATTTGAGGTATATAGTAGGATGTTTTGATATGCATATATATATATCTTAAAATGATTACTACAGACAAATTTACATATTTATCACCTTCCATAGATACCTTTTTCATGTGTTAAGGTAACCTAGAATCTACTCTTTTAGCAAGCTTTCAATATACAATATTGACTGTAGTCCTCATGCTGTATGCTACATCTCTAGGCTTATTCATCCCGCATAACTGCAACTTCGTACCCTTTGAACTACATCTCCTCATTTGCCCTCCAGGGACTGGTAACAGCCTTCTGTTTATTCAACTTTTTTTTTTTTTAAACAGAATCTCCATCTGTTGCCCAGGCTGGAGTTGCAGTGATGCGATCTCTGCTCACTGCAACCTCCGCCTCCTGGTTCATACGATTCTCCTGCCTCAGCCTTCCAAGTAGCTGGGAATACAGGCATGTACCACCACGCCCAGCTAATTTTTGTATTTTTAGTAGAGACAAGGTTTCACCATGTTGGCCAGGCTGGTCTTGAACTCCTGGCCTCAAGTGATCCACCTACCTCGACCTCCCAAAGTGCTGGGATTACAGGTGTGAGCCACCGCACCTGGCCCATCTATTTATTCACCTTTTGTTTTTAAGATTCTTCATAGAAGTAAGACCATACAATTTGTCAGCCTTATTTCTGGCTTATCTATGTCTGGCTTATTTCACTTAGCATGATATTCTCCAGGCCCATCCATATTGTCACAAACAGCAGGGTTTCTCTCTTTTTAAAGGCTGAATTGTATTCCATTGTGTGTATCTACTACAATTGCTTTATTCATTCGCTCGTTGATGGATACTTGAGGTTGTTTGCATAGCGTGGCTGGAAGGATACCATGCACGTGGCAGCCCAGGTGTCTTGACTGCTGTTATTTCCTTTGGGTACCTACTCAGCAAAGGGATTGCTGGACCATCTAGTATTGTATTTTTTTCTTTTGAGATGGAGTTTCACTCTCGTTGCCGAGGCTGAAGTGCAGTGGTGCGATCTCGGCTCACTGCAACCTCCACCTCCCAGGTTCAAGTGATTCTCCTGCCTCAGCCTCCCAAGTAGCTAGGATTACAGGTATGAGCCACCACGCCCAGCTAATTTTTTTTTTTTTTTAGTAGAGATGGAGTTTCACCATGTTGGTCAGGCTGGTCTTGAACTCCTGGCCTCAAGTGATCCACCCACTTCGGCCTCTCAAAGTGTTGGGATTACAGGCATGAACCACCGTGCCCGGCCAGGACCATATAGTATTCTATTTTCAATAGTTTGAGCAACCTTCATACTGTTTCCCAAAATGGCTGTATCAATTTACATTTCCACCAGCATCGTACATGGTTTCCCTTCATTCCACATCCTCACCAACACTTGTCATTTTTTAGTAGCCCCGCAACTGGTGTGAGGTGATATCTCATTGGGGTTTTGATCTGCATTTCCCTAATGATTAGCACTTTTCACATGTCTGGTGTCTATTTTTTTCCTTTTATTTATAGTTGGCATGTAATATTTGTACATGTTAATGGGATACAGAGTGATATTTCAATACATGCCTACAATATATAAAGATCCAATTGGGGCAATTAGCATATCCATCCCCTCAAACGGTTACCATTTTTTGGTATTGTGAACACTCGAAGTCCTCTCTTCCAGCTTTTTGAAAACACGCAATGTTATTATTAACCGTATTTTATAGTACCAGACCCATTGCTCCCATCTAACTGTAATTTTGTATCCTTCTATTAATTTTTCCCTATCCTCCCCTCCCCACGACCCTCCTCAGCCTCTAACAACCACAATTCTACTCACTTTCTTTTTTTCTTTCTTTGTTTTTGTGAGACAGGGTCTTGCTCTGTCACCCAGGCTAGAGTGCAGTGGTACCATCTTGGCTCACTGCAACCTCCGCCTGCTGGGTTCAAGTGATTCTCGTGCCTCAGCCTCCCCAGTAGCTGGGATTACAGGCACCTGACACTATGCCTGGCTTATTTTTTTATTGTTAGTGGAGGCAGTATTTCACCACGTTGGCCAGGCTGGTCTCAAACTCCTGACCTCAGGTGATCTGCCCACCTCTTCCTCTCTAAGTGCTGGGATTACAGGTGTGAGCCTTGGCACCCGTCCAATTCTACTCTGTTTCTATGAACTCATGTCTTTTAAGCTCCTAAATATGAATGAGAACGTGTGGCGTTTATCTTTCTGTACCTGACTTATTTCATTTAACATGGTGTCCTCCAGACTCATCCATATTTTGTTGGCTATTTTTATATCTTCCTTGGAAAAAGGATTATTCAGGTCTTTTGCCCATTTGAAAACTATCTTTTTTTTTTTTTTGCTGCTGAGTTATGTGAGTTTCTCTTATATATTTTGGATATTAACATCTTATGAGATATATGGTTTGCTAATATATTCTCCCACTCCATTGGTGCCTGTTCATTTTGTTGATTGTGCCTTTTTCTGTGCAGAAGCTTTTTAGTTTGATGTAGGCCCACGTACTCACTTTTGCTTTTGTTGTCTGAACTCTTTGATGGCATCCAAAAAGTTATCGGTAAGTTATGAAGAGGCTTTCCTCTTATGTTTTCTCTTAGGAATTTTATGGTTTCAGGTTTACGTTTAGATCTTTAATCCCTTTTGAGTTTATTTTTGTGTATGGTGCAAGGTAAAGATCCAGTTTTTTCCTTAGGGCCGAATTGACTTGTTACCAATGCTTTATAATAAATCTTATAATCAAAAAATGTAATTCTTCCAACTTGTTTCTTTCCCCATGTATGTTCTAGTTATTCTAATTGTTTTTTGGCAATATATATGTATTTTAAAGAACCTGTCAATAATTTCTGCAAGAAAAAAAAAGCTTGCTGGGGTTTTAAAGGAGATTGTATCAAATCTGCAGATAAAGAGAATTGGCACCTTAGCAATTTTGGGTGGGTGTGCAACCTAGAAATATGGTCTATGTCTCTATTTAAATCACTGAGGTCTTTCTTTTTATATTTCTCTAAGATGCATTTTACAGTTTTCCGTGTGCAGGTCTTATGCTTATTTTGTTAAATTTATCCCTGGAATTTTTGGTTATGAATGTGATTTTAACTGCTATTGTATTTTAACCATATATTCAAATTTTCATTGTTAATATATACAATTACCATTACTATTTTTTATAGTGACCTTGTATCTTTTGATATTACACTTATTCACTCTAGTAGTTTTTTTAAAATAAGGTTTTATGAATTTTCTACATAGATATTCATGTTGTTTTTGAATAAAGGCATTTCTATTATTATTATTTAATCTTTATGTGTTTTACTCCTGTCTTCCTGTATTCAGTGACTAAGCCTCCAGCACAATCATGAACAGAAGAGATGAGAGAGGATATTCTTGCCTTGTTCTTAGTCTTACAGACACAGAGTTCAGTGTTTTACTGTGAACTATGATATTAGCAGTTGGTTTTTGGTAGATGCTGTTTATCAGGTTGAGGGGAATTCCTTCTATTCCTAGTTTGTTGAGAGTTGTTTGTTTTTTGTGTTGAAAATGTGTTGAATTTTGTCAAATGCTTCTCCTGCACACTCAGATCATCTGATGGCTTTTTGTTTTCAGTGGGTTGAGTGTCAAACAAATGCCATGTTCCTGACCTGAGTTTAACTGATATATTCAGATTAAGTCATGATGTATTATCATTTATATATACATACTTCTTGGTTTGATTTGTTTTACTAATGGTTTGTTAGGGATTTTTGAACCTATGCTTTTTAACTGTACTGTGTCTTTGGTCATCTTTTTGTTTGACTTCGATATCAGGATGATGTCGGTTTCATAAACCAAACCAGGACGTGTTCCCTTCTCCCCAGTTTTCTGAAAGAGTTTGTGAATTATTGACATGATCTATTCTTTAATTATTTGGTAGAATTTACCAACAATTAAATCAGTGAATCCTGTTTTATCTTCTGTTTTCTCCCTTCTTGAACCAGAATGTATATGACCCTTATCCTATGCCCTTTTCATCATCATACTTTGGAAGAAGATAACTGGCTTATTCAATTTTATAGTTCACGCATGGAGAAAAATCATGCCTCAGATGGATTATACATAATGCCTTACACATACCTTATTTAGATCATGAGATTTAGGACTTTTGGACAGATGAGGTTTGAATGAGATTTTGCATTTTCATTTGATGCTGTAATTGGTTGAGTCTTTGGGGGAACTCTAAGTGGGATAGATACATTTTACATTGGGACAGACACGTATCATTGGGAACCAGAGGAAGATGGACTGGGTAGGCAGAATAATGAACTCCTTGGAGATGTCCATGTCGTAATTCCTGGAGTCTGATTATGTTGGTTTACTTGGCAAAGGGGAATTAAGATTGTCATTGGAATTTAGATTCCTAATCAGCTGATCTTAAGATAGGGATATTATCCTGCATTATCTGAGTGGTTCGATTTAATCACAAAAGTCCTTAAAAGTGGAAAAGGGAGGCAGAAGAATGAGTGAGAAGGATGTGATGTGAGAAGAAGTTCACCTACCCTGCAACCTTTCCACATATTCTTCCTTCAACCTGGAAGACTCCTCCTATTCTTTACCTGGATAATTCTTACTTAGCCTTCCATTCTCAAATCAGATGGCATTACTTCAAAGATGCCTTTGCTCATTACCAAATGTACATTAGGCCCCTCTCTTACTTATTCATGCTTCCTTTGTAAGCAGGGATGTGGCTCTTTTGCTCACCCTGGTAAGCCTAGTGCCCAGTATATCATCTGACACATAACTGGTGGTCAACTGTTGATTCATGAGTGAATTTTATTGGTTACTGTTGATCACCAGTGAAATAAGTGCTTAGAAACACTTATAGGCTGAATAGGAATAATTAAACAAATGAATGACTAGATAATAGGGAGTCGCAGGGATTGACATCTTGTTTTATTCAGTTTTGCCTACATTGGCTCCTTTCTTACAAATGTCCTGATGCCTATTGGGTATATATCCATAAAGTTTCTTTGAGTTTTCTGGAAGAAACGGCCGTTGCTGTTGTTGTTGTTTTTTTCAGCAGCTCTTTTGACTCGACCATCCTCACACCAGCATTAGGTAATTTAGACAGATTAGAACATCAGCTTCTTCTCAGGAACCCACAGAAGCCTTGGAATGGAGACAGTCCAGAAATATACCCATGTCCACATTACTCAATCCCTAGAAATGGCTATTTTTAAGCAGAATGAGCTTGTTTTTTCTAAGTGCAATTTCCACCTTGTTAGTAGAGAGTTGGATGTATATAGTTTGCCATCTCCTATACCAAGATACCCTCAGGGAAAGGAAAGTACAGGAGGTGTTTTAAGTGCAATAGGAATTGTGAGATAGGAAACATGCCTAACATGTATGGGTTTCAAACAAAATTTGATTATTAATTTGATCCACATCTTACTTTTCAGAAAGGAGAAATATTTTTAAAGACAGGTTAAGGAGATTCCTCCAAAATGTCCAAAGTAGACTTAAGCGAATACAAAATTTATCACATCTACATACCAAATTTTATAATTAATTCACCGGTTCAACAAAATTGCTAATCATCTCCTATGAACCATCCATTGTGCTAAAAGATGTGAGGCCGGCAAGACCGATATCATCAGAAGGCAGCTTGCACCTACTAGGAGAAGGCATGCATCCCCATAGCTGCCTATGTCAAAGTGGGAAGGGTTCCCCGGCTGGTGGACCAGAGCCCCTTGGGACCCAAAAGAGGGAGGATGCAGGCCTGACTGGGAGGAAATCTGGTAGCAACGGTTTTCTGTTTCTCCTTGGATAAATCAAGAAGACTTTTCCTTCAAGGACATAGTAAGTTCAGTTTTACAAAAAATTTTATTTTTTCTTGATACATAATAGATACATACATTTGTGTTCAGTTTTGACATGGGAAAGCACACAATTTCCTTTTTCTTTTTTTCTTTTTTTTTTTTTTTTGAGACGGAGTCTCACTCTGTCGCCCAGGCTGGAGTGCAGTGGCGCGATCTCGGCTCACTGCAAGCTGCACCTTCCAGATTTACGCCATTCTCCTGCCTCAGCCTCCTGAGTAGCTGGGACTACAGGCGCCGCCACCACACCCAGATAATTTTTTGTATTTTCAGTAGAGACGGGGTTTCACCATGTTAGCCAGGATGGTCTCGATCTTCTGACCTCGTGATCTGCCCACCTCGGCTTCCCAAAGTGCTGGGATTACAGGCGTGAGCCACCGCGCCCAGCCAACAACTTCCTTTTTCTTTTTCACTCTTGTGATTCTGCAGTTAGGGAAAAAAAGGAGAAAGTTCAGTTAGAGAAGGATGTGGCTCGAGGTTGCCTCATGGTTGTGATGTTGAGTGGTGGGCAGTTCCTCCTACCTTCCTTTCTCCCCGTAGCCTGAATACAGTGAGCCATAGTGCCGAGGCCTCAGGCTCCTTAATCCTCAGCTCTGTAGAGGAGGCATGGCCCATTGTTTCCATGGCAGTGCCCTGTGGGACAATGACCTGCTGATGTCTTGCCTACCAGGGACGACTTCCTGTGAACTGATTTTTGTTGTCATTTCCTGGGAATAAAATTGGGATCCACAGAAATGATGAGAGTCCTGGGATCCTGGCTTGTAGTGTGTGTATGTGTGGGGGGAGGTGAGAGTGGGGGGAGGTGGGGACTGGGGAGGTGGAGGTTGTGGGAGACAGAGGTATGGGAAGATGGAGAGGGGCCTTTGATATGGCAGTGGTGGAGCTTGTTAGGGAGGGCCTAACAAGTGGAAGGAAGCAAAGTCCGGGAGCACCAAAAATCTGCGGCTGAATATCTTAGTGTGGTCTTGCCCATAGGATATTACAGAATCATTATTCTATAAGTTCTTACGCAGGACTCTCCCATCTGCCCCCCACCCCAAACTCATACATAGTTTGCTTAGTTAAGGGTTACATAAATGTTCATTTAGATGAAGGTTGTTTAAAATTATTCATTTATTTATTTATTGTTTGAGACGGAGTCTCACTCTTGTCACTCAGGCTGGAGTGCACTGGCGTGATCTCGGCTCACTGCAACCTCCACCTCCTGGGTTCAAGGGATTCTTCTGCCTCAGCCTCCTCCGTAGCTGGGATTACAGGTGCCTGCCACCATGTCTGGCTAATTTTTTTATAATTTTAGTAGAGACAGGGTTTCACCATGTTGACCAGGCTGGTCTCGAACTCCCAACCTCAGGTGATCCATTTGCCTCAGCCTCCCAAAGTGCTGGGATTACAGGAGTGAGTCACTGTGCCTGGCCTTTTTTTAATTTTTAATTTTTTTTTGAGTTTTGTAACATAGTAGGTGTATATATTTGTGGAGTACATGAAATATTTTGATACAGGCATGCAATGTGTAAGTGAGGTATCAATCACCTGAAGCATTCATCATTCATTTGTGTTACCAACATTCCACTTGTACTCCCTCAGTTATTCTAGACTGGACAATAAATTATTGCTGACTGTGGTCCCCCTGTCATGCTATCGGATACTAAATCTTATTCACTGTATCTAACCATATATTTGTACCATTATCCATCCCCATTTCCCCACTCTCCTTCTCAGCCTTTGGTAACCATCATTCGACTCTGTCTTCATGAGTTCAATTGTTTTAATTTTTACCTCTCACAAATAAGTGGGAACATGCAAAGCTTTTCTTTCTGTACCTGTCTTATTTCATGTAATATAATGTCCTCCAATTCCATCCATGTTGTTGCACATGGCAGGATCTCATTCTTTTCCACAGCTGGATAGTGCTCCATGGTGTGTATGTACCACATTTTCCTTATTCATTCATCCACCTGTTGATGGACACTTGGATTGCTTCCAAATCTTGACTGCCATGAATAGTGCTGCAATAAACATGGGAGTGTCGAAATCTCTTAGGCAACCTGATTTCCTTTTGGATGAAGTTTCAAAGTTCAGTGCAGTTTTGAGATGTTGGAAATAAATGTCCCAACCCACACTAACAGCCCTGGTTGATAGGGAGGTGGGCAGTCGGCCGCTCTTCTCAGTGCCTCTGTGTTTTCTGTAATGAGCATGCACTATGAGTAAAACCTCAGCAGACTTGGTGGGACCTCAGAAGTCGTCTTATGCAGCATTTTCATTTTTCAAAAAGAAAAATGAAGGTGAGTTTCCCCTGGTGTCTTTCCCAAGGGCCCCTGACTGGCGTGTTCTCTGCCCATTCAACCCTTCCCGGAGCACCTCCGCAGGCCTGAGCTAGGCCGCAGGAGCCCTGAGAAGTGAGGGGCGGCATCTGGGCCTACTGGGAGCTGTCCAGTAGGGGTCCAGACACCCAGTCCATGAAGTGCAACTTGATGTGGAGCCTTCTGGAGCAGAGACTTGTGTGAACGGCCTGCAGGGAGCTGGAAGGAATGGGTATTCAGCCCCAGGCGGGAGGGACCCTCCCTTTGCTCGCTTCTGCCTAATTTGCTGTCTTTATGCCCAGCCTTCGATGGCTTCAGACCTCCTTCCTCCTGCCCTTTTCCTGCCAACCCCATTCCTCTTCAGAAGCAGGTAGTGAGAGATGAAAAGGACTGTAAACAACATTCTACAGTAACGGGTGGGCAGGGAGCTCAGAGGGTGGAGGGGCGGGATGGGCAGGGGCTGTTTCGTTTGATCCGCTTTTTATAGCTTCCCCCAGGATCCCACAAAGTCACTAACTTTGAAATAGTTAATGAGGGGAAAAAGGCATGTTATTAAGGCAGTTCCGTAAGCCTGAGTATTGAGAGGGCTGTGTTTCTAGCACTAGGAGGGCCACATTATCTTGGATTTTGTGTTCACTGCTCTGAGAGCTAAGCGTCATTCCTGAAATGAATGCTTTTGAACGGGAAAAAGTGCGCAAGGGAAAACACACCGTTGGGTTGCAGTGTTCTCCTGTTTCATGTGAACTGTGCTCTCCCTCTGCAGTGCCAGTCCCTTGCAGCAGACAAGCCCTTCTCACGCCACTCTCGGAGACAATGCCAGGGCATATCAGAAACTTAATGCCCCTCTCATCTGCCTGACAGTCGGTTCGAGTGCTCGGCTAAGCCTCAAGCACACTTCTGTGCTCGCCAGCACACAGGAGGGGCTGGCGGCTGGGAGGATATGCTCTGTGCTGTGTCTGGAGCCTGGACAGCAAGACATGTCAAGAGAGAGCCCAACATGTGCCCTGAGGCCTCAGGGGTTTCTGATCAACAGAACCATTTGCTATTTGGGAGCAGGCAGCTTGGACCACCATTCTCCTGCCTCTCCTGCCTCCCATGTGATCTGAGACACCTGCGTTCACCTGACCAGTAGGTCCCAAAGCCTGAGCAACAGTCCAGCTCCTCCCTGGGAGTCCAAAGCGTTCTTGGCTACATAGTGTCTTTTTTTATTTTTTATTTTTATTTTTTGAGACGGAGTCTCGCTCTGTCACCCAGGCTGGAGTGCAGTGGCGCGATCTCGGCTCACTGCAAGCTCCGCCTCCCGGGTTCCCGCCATTCTCCTGCCTCAGCCTCCGGAATAGCTGGGACTACAGGCGCCCGCCGCCTCGCCCGGCTAGTTTTTTTTGTATTCCTTAGTAGAGACGGGGTTTCACCATGTTAGCCAGGATGGTCTCGATCTCCTGACCTTGTGATCCGCCCGTCTTGGCCTCCTAAAGTGCTGGGATTACAGGCGTGAGCCACCGCGCCCGGCCACGGTGTCTTTTATGATTGCCTGTTCCTTGAATTTTCTGTGGAAAGGATTCGTGCATTTTCTTGTTGTTAGTCGTTGAAAAAAACATCTCTTTAAAATGGTCATAATGCTTGAGCCCTTCAGTCAGGGCCAGCTGATGGGAAGCTGGAAGAGTGTGTCTTGTTCTGAAGTGGTTTGTGCAGGAGAGATTTCAGAGAGAGAAGAGCGGTGGAGGAGGGAGCATCCAAGGGCGGGCTGGAGACAGAAGCCGTGGCTGGAACGGGGGCCCCTCTAGAATCTGGGTGCAGGAAGGCAAGAGGGCTTCTTCAACCCTCAGCTCGCTGAGGCCCAGCCAACTCTGGCCCTCACACGCACCCTTCATGCCCAGCTGCGATTTCAGGCCTGCTCCCAGCCCGGCTCGCCTTTCTTCTCTGCTCCAGGAGAAGGCGGAGTGATGTCTCTGTGCTTCCGGGCTGGCCCCGGTTCCGGTTCCGGGTACCGCCGCACTGAATGCGCACTGCGGTCTCACACGTCTTCTCCAGACTGCAGAGTACCTTCTCCGCGGTTATGCTGACTTGGGCTGCTTCTTGCACCCCCTTTTCTACTAATCACATGGAAGGGAAGTGCTGGGAAGGGAAGGGCGTGGTCCCTTTAAATAATACAGAGGGGGAGCGTGCTGGGTAGAGGAGGGCGTGGTCCCTGGCTAGGGCTCCACCCCCACGGACCTGGGTGAGGACAGGCATTTCCTGCCCAAATGTGGCATTTCCCAAGACCACCCTGGCCTGCCATGTCCCCATCCTGTGCGCATAAAAACCCCAGAGAGCAGGGAGACACACAGGTGGTTGGACGTGGAGAGGAGCCATCAGCAGAGGAACCCACGGGCGGCTGGATGGAACCGGCATGCTGGCAGGCCTCTGACCGGCAGAGGGACGTGGAGTTTGACCGGGGCAGTCGGAGGTGAACTCGGACCACCGAGCAGCCTGACTCCGAGGGAAAATCCTCCCACTGCATCCCCTATGGCTTCCCCCATCTGCTGAGAGCTACATCCGCTCAATAAAACCTGGCACTCATTCTCCGAGCACAGGTATGATCCAATTCTTCCCGTACACCAAGGCAGGGATACAGAAAGCCCTCTGTCCTTGCCACAAGGTAGAGGGTCTAATCGAGCTGGTTAACACAAGCCGCCGATAGACAGCAAAACTAAAAGAGCACCCTGTAACACACGCCCACTGGGGCTTCAGCTGCAAACATCCACCCCAGACACTGCCTGCCGGTCTGTATGCTCCCCTAGAGGTTTGAGCAGTGGGGCGCTGAGTAGCGAGCCACGTCCCCATCGCATGCCCTGCAAGGGGGACAAGGGAACCTTTCCTGTTCCAGTCATTGTGGCGATGGTGGTAGTAATGGTAATAAGAACGGAACAGGCATAGGTTACATGCGCTGGCAGCTTCTAGGCACCAGTGTGGAGTGCTGGGATGCTTATGGACTCGCTTAATCCTTACAAACACTGCTGTGAGATGGCGGTGGAGCCGGCTCAGGATCGCACACCTAACCAGGGCCACACCAGGCTGCCTCACTTCAAAGCTCTTGTGTTGATTCAGGAGGAAATGAATGGAACCAAACGCTGAAAGTGCGGGACCTGGGACAGAAAATGGATTTTGTGAATGAGAAAGCCAGTGATGGTCTCATTCTGGCTTCATCACTCTGATCGTGATAGGTTGTGGGCATTTTTAAAGACCTGACACCCCAGGACCTGCCATTCTGCCCAGATGAGTTGGAGGGACTGATCTGTTGGAGGACCGAGTCCCCGCATGGCTGGCAGAAGTCTCCTGCCCTTTGTCCTGACGAGGCCAAGCCTCACAGCTGCAGTGGGTGACATTGGGAGCTAAGGAACTAAAAGAAAATAACACAAAACATGCCAGCAATCGAATTCTAGCCTCAACCACTGCCAGCTGTTTAAGGGCAAGATAGATGAGCTAAGAATGCTCCGAGTCACTGCCTGGCAGTGGGAGCCTGCCTGCTGCGGCCCACGACACCTCAAAGCTCTGGTAGAATAACTGCCACAGGGATGCGTTCCTCTCTCTCTTGCACTAACACCTCCCCAGGTCCTTTCTTTTCACACCATGCTAGCGCACAGCCACAGCTATTTGGAGGCACAGAGACTGAGTGCCCACTGTGTATGTTTCTCACAGGCGTAGCATCCAGAGATGTCATTCACAGACCCTGACTGGGGTTGCCTCTCTGTGGAGGAGACACCCCGATGGGCTGCCTCAGGTGGTCCCACCGTGCAGTGTCTGGTCACTGTGGAGTGGCCAGTGCTGGGTGGCCTTCCTGTCGACATAATGAATTACAGGTTTTGTGTTCAGAGACCTGGTCTGAAATAACTATATCTGGCTCATTTCAAGTCACATGGCTTCCTTCTTGAAGCAGGAAATATAACATTGACTATGTGGGTGGTAGTTTCACTAAATTAATACGGGATTAGTTTAATAGTTACGTAGCAACACTACCAGGTCTCATCTGCGATGTGCCAGCCTGTGGGATCTCATCATGTAGTTTGAGAGTGAAAAGCATTTTTCTATGATAATCACATACATAATATTCAAAAGCAACAGTAATATTCAAGATGTCCTACCTGCTCATCTCACCAGGTCTACAGAAAGTTACTCCTACCTGCAGGGAGGTGCCTTTGATGGTATTGATCAGCTGTACCTCTGCTATTGATCTGCCTTGCTTCCTGCCTTTAGCCCACACAATTTGTGACTATGTCCACTTTGCTCCCCATCACTAGGGGAGGGCCATGGTTTATTTCGTGAGCAATTCTAGCACAGAGTAGGTGCAGGTTAGAAGGTATCCCTGCATCCCTGCATTCTGTTAGACACTATCGGTTTCAGAATCGCCATCATTATTACATAATCTGAGAGCTGGAAGAGACCCTGGGAACCACGGTGAGACTGGTTCTATCCCAACAAATTCGACATTATTCCCACTGTGAGACTGGTTCTATCCCAACAAATTTGACATTATTCTTTTTAGTCATTGCGGTGCAGTGCAGGGACATCGAAGCTGGTATTAAGGGTGGGGCACGGACAGCCAGGAGTCACACTAGAGTCAGCAGCGTGGCCAGGGCCTGCTCCCTGGCCAGAAGTTCGCACATCTGCTGTGATCCCCACCACAAAGCCTGCCTTCGGGAGGCCGCTGAGCCTGCTGAAGGTGGAGCTGAGGTTGGGTCTAATCTGCCCAACAGGGCAGCCACCAAGCCCACGTGCACTAAAATGCGGCTGGTCCCAATCAGGATGGGCCATAAAATGACAAATACACACGGATATCAAAGCATTGGCTTGAGAAAAGAGTGTAGAATATCCCATCAATGTCATATGTTGCTTACACCTTGAAATAATGATATTTGGCATATTTGGAATTAGATAAAATATATTACTAACATTCATTTTATCTGTTTCTTTTTACTTTTTAAAATGTGGTTCCTCAAAAATTTAAAATTACGTTTGTCCCACTTTACTTCTAACCTGCAGTCCTGACCCACAGTCCAGGAAGATGGCCTTGAGTCACATCCAGAAGCCCAGGGTGTGTCGGGGTCAGAGGCAGCCCAGAGACAGCCAGGCTGGGCAGCAGGGTTCTCTGTCTAATCAGGCTTGCCCTCTGAAGAGCATGCCTTTTTTATCAGCTGCCTTGACATCAGCTTCTGCCTCTGTCCCATGAGAGATTTAGTCTAGAACTGGTTTCTGTGCATCGTCCAGATCTAAAGGAATAGTGACAAGTCATTTCAGCACCAGGGGCCAAGCTCTGTGCTGGGAATTTGTTGCCTTCAGTTCTGGTTTCTCTCCAACCAGTGACCTGTTGTGTGGCTTGGAGCAAGTGACTGTATCAGTGACATCTGCTCGCCTCCAGTTCTATCATCTTGTTTTTCTAGAAGGGTAAGGGAATATGAGTAGCATAAATGTCACTGTGGGAACTGGGGATGGAATGGGAGACAGGTTCCACATGACCAGAGTCTTGGATGATTCACGTTAGCTCTGCTTTGAGTGGACTTTCTGTATTTGGTGGAAAAAGATAGCTGATGTGAGCAGCTGTGCAAAGATAAGTGGGACTCTACACTATGAGAGCTTCTAGAACCACAAATGCTCAGTGGAGACAGTCCTCCATTCTACACTCAGTCTCTCCGACTGTTTGTTGGACCCCACAACTGTGATTGAGAGTTCAAAGCCCCGTCTGGTCATGGTTGGTGAGAGCCTGGAGGCAGTGGAAAGAGAGGGCATGGAGGTCCCTGGCATGGCAGCGAGAGAAGCACACAGCTTTCTCTTGTTGGCAGCACCCACCGACCCATTGTGATTGTGCATCAGGGCTGTTTGTGGTGGCACAGCTCAGTGCAGTGTTGGCCATAAACGGGAAACTAGACCAGAAAAACAAAGCAAAGCAAAACAAAACAAAACAGAACAGAGAGATAAAGGTATTGGGAAACTAGAGGAAGAACAACTCTCTAAAATATGATCAGGGAAGGAAAATCCAGTGCAATGTGGCATTTGAAGATGGAATGAATGACCTGCTAATTGAAAGCTGCATACTAGGAACATTTGATATCAATACAATTTACTTAACCAAATTACTGTTATTAGTGAGTAACAATGACAAAGAATTATCCAACATCCACACATTTAATTTTGGTGATTATTATTTACACATGATTTATTACCCCTAGGGCAAAGCACAGCTGGAAGGATCACAGAGATGACTCAGAAGTTCCTAAGGCCAAATTTTTATTTTGTTTTGTTTTGCCAAAATGATGGTTTGATCGAATCCCCAGGATGACAGCCTGCACCTGATAGATCTGTCCCTACCACCAAATGCATTGGAGGAAGTGCAGGAGCGTTGAATTATAACTTTGTTTCTAATGAGATGTTCAACCTTCCCTTTGTTCTTAAATAAGAAGCCCTAACCAGAGATCTTGAGAAGGATACAAGCCTAATACTTTCTTTAAGACAGTAGTTGCAGACTACAAAGAGGGTACGGTAACACCATGTTACATTCAAATCACTTGAAATGATATAATTGCAGTATTTCTACCATTTTTAGAAAGGCTGCCTTTCCAAGCCCACCAAAAACACTCACAGTGCATTCTTAAGCCTGCACAAAAATAATTTGCATAATTGTTATATTTAGGGAACAATGGGACAGAGGGGAATCCCATTCTTGTCCCTGCATCTAATTCTGTATCAGGTAACACCGTTCCCACTGCCAGAACCCATCCCTTTCCTATTTCACTTGGAGCTGGATAGCAGCAGGCAGTGTACATTGCAACATATGCATTTAAATAAAATTATCTTTTATTAGAAAACTTTCGGCCAGGCGCAATGGCTCACACCTGTAATCCCAGCACTTTGGGAGGCTGAGGCTGGCGGATCACTTGAGACCAGGAGTTCGAGACCAGCCTGGGCAACATGGTGAAACCCTGTCTCTACTAAAAATACAAAAATTAGCTGGGAGTAATGGCACATGCCTGTAATCCCAGCTACTTGGGAGGCTGAGGCATGAGAATCACTTGAACCTGGGAGGCGAATGTTGCAATGAGTCCTGATCACACTGCTGCACTCCAGCCTGGGTGATAGAGGAAGACTCTGTCTCAAAAAACAAACAAGCAAACAAACAAACAAACTTTCAGAAAGGTTAATCCTACAGCATATCAGTCAATAAACCACCACAGCAACAACTAGCAATCAAGATGGAATAGTTCAGTTAAAGTGAATTAAAGGCAGTAGCTAGTCCTCCAAAGGCTCATGTTCTCAGATTTTCTAACATTTTCATTGACTGTGAGTGACTGCCTCACCTGTGTACTCTGGTGTCAGGAGGGGAGGCAGGGCTCTGGGTGGAGATAGCTTTGCACATCTCTCTGTTGGACAGGCCTCTGGCCAAACCACTGTGTCTGGTGATTGGGTTTTGAACAGAAAACCTATGAAGCTTCATAACTGGAGTGAAAGCCACCGGCCATGGAGAGCCTTCTCAATCTACAGCAGGCCTGGGTACTAATCCACGGCCAATGTTTTCATTTGGGAACCTATAAATTCATGAGAATTCCCTCTCTCCTCTATCGACTGTGTTTTTGTTGTTGTTTGTTTGTTTTTGTTTTATAACTGATTTCTGTTCCCGGGCTGTCTCTGACATTCATCATGAATGCTACGTTTGCCTAATTTTTTTGGGGGGGGATGGAGTCTTGCTGTGTCGTCCAGGCTGGAGTGCAGTGGCGCGATCTCGGTTCACTGCAAGCTCCGCCTCCCGGGCTCACGCCATTCTCCTGCCTCAGTCTCCAGAGTAGCTGGGACTACAGGCGCCGCCACCACGCCCGGCTAATTTTTTGTATTTTTAGTAGAGCCGGGGTTTCCCTGTGTTCACCAGGATGGTCTCGATCTCCTGACCTTGTGATTGGCCTGCCTCGGCCTCCCAAAGTGCTGGAATTACAGGCGTGAGCCACGGCGCCCGGCCTAATTCTTAAACAGATAGATTTTGCCACCAGTCAAATGATGAGGGTGAAGACTCCTATCACACCGTGCTGGCCGTGGGATGGATGGAGGCGTTTTAGTGCTTCCTCCCCACAATCCCCATCTATTTTACCTTCAAATCACCCCCAAGAAACACTAATTCTAAGTAAACGCTGTGTACTTGCACACATGATTTAAAATAATTCCTGCCATGTTCTTGTCACCCTAATCCAATTGCCACCAGCTTCTTTCTTTAGCAAGCCCCTCCCTGCGGGAAGTCCCAGGAGCTGGCTGTGCTTCAACAGCGGCCCCTTCCTACCTGCAACCTGCTCTGGACTCTCATTTGGTTTCGGGGGAAGCGTGACACTATGGCTGTCCTTAGACTTCCTGCCCCTTCATAACCTGGGAGATTCTCATTTGTTCTAATTCCTGAATTTTCCCAATGGGTCTTTAAAAAAGTAAATTACGAATATTTGAAAAGTGAAGTATTTTGTATCCGAAAGTTGGACAGCCTTGCCCTTTACAGGATTCCGTGTGGCATTTCAAATCCTTAACTTAGTTGGTTTGTCTCTGCTCCAGCTAACTGGAACACGAATTCTCCTGGTTTTTATCACTAGTTTCTACTGAAAGTAGCCATTTCCTTGCTGAGATGTTATCACAGGAACCAGCAGGCTTGGGGCCTAATCTGAGTTCCATGATAGAGTGTCTGTTGTACATGATGGGATATTTCTGAATGTATCTAGGCTTCCATTTCTCCACGGACAACGTGAGAAGACATTGTCTCCACCCTCAACATAAGTGGGGTGTAGAGATACATTATGTTTTTAGAAGAATTTTGAGCTCTTAGGATGAATGTGATTTTAAAATCTACCGAAACCCTTATCGCTGCCATTCTATTGACCCTAAATATTTAGTGTCCTGGATCTTTGCTTTTTGCTAATACGCCAGCATTGGTTGTTTATGATGATATCTTTGAAATGCTGCAAGATTCCAAAATGTCTTCTGAATCCCCAAAGAGACCTTCAGAATGCATCCAGTCGATTTTTACTATTTAGTAGATAGTAGAGGGCATTCTAGATATTTGGACAAACAAGGGTGATATTAACTCTGTTGATCACATATTCAATGATTGAAAACATGGTAAGAGAGTCTATTCTCTTTAACGGTGTCTTTCTACCCCTCTCTCACATAGACACACATACATAAACAAAGAAACCCAACACAGCATGGGCTAGAACGGTAGATAACCCTTGCTTCCTTCTTCTTTACTCTTATCCTAAGAGACAGATCTTCCTTGTTCATTTTAGGATGGAACTCATTTAACAAAATCTTTAGTATATGAACATCAAAGACCTAATTAACACAGATTGTGTTATATATGTGTGTGTATATATATACAATGTGTGTGTGTATATATATGGAATGTGTGTGTGTCTCTCTATATATGAAAATATAATTCGTACAGTTTGTAGAATAGGACTTCCTGGTCTTGACCTGGTCTATAGTAGCACTCAGAGGCCTTTGCTGAGCGTGTGAGGGGTGTGTGTGTGTGTGTGAGGTGAGTGTGTGAGGGGTGTGTGAGGTGTGTGTGTGAGGTACCACACGCCAGCAAGCTGATTGTAGATTATGACTCTTGAATAGGTCATGGCTCTTAGTTTATACATTTCTCTTACAGGAATGCAATTTTTCTTCACTAAGAAAGTAAGTTTTGAAAATAAGTAACTTTAAGGTAGTTCATAAGTTTTACACCTACATTTTAGGTAGACTATGCATATATTCTGTAAATAAAGAAACCGAAAATAGTGGGACATGAGAATGGGAAATATTGCTGGTACTGGCAGAATCTACCAGAGCACTAGACAGATACTATGCAATGGTCATGTCCCACGGCCCTCCTAGCTTCACAGTACTTGGTAGTCCAAGGGACATCAGCACTGTGTCGGTGGAAGAAGAGGCAGCTGGAAGAGGATAATTCAGGCCTCCTAACCAGTCCGTGAATTGTTTCATATCCATTGTTTATGTGGTGAGGTCTCACAGGACCCACAGATTAGCACTGGGTGAAGGACTGTGTATGGGTATGATACGGTTTGGATGTTTGTCCCTCCAAATCTTTTGTTGAACTGTGAACTCCAATATTGGAGGTGGGTCCTGGCGGGAGATGTTTGGATCACGGGGGTGGGTGCCTGGTGAATGGCTTGGTGTCCTCCTCACAGTAATAAATGAGTTCTCACTTGATGAGTCCTCTCAGAGAGCTGGTTGTTAAAAAGAGCCTGGCACCTTCCCTCTCTTGTCATGTGGCACATCTGGTCCCCCTTCAGCTTGTATTATGATTAGAAGCTCCCTGAGGCCTCACCAGAAGCAGATGCTGGCGCCATGCTTCTTGTACAGTCTGCAGAACCATGAGCCAAATAAACCTCTTTTCTTTATAAATTACCCAGAACCGAGTGATTCTTCACAGCAACACAAAACAAACACAGGGTACCATTGGGCACTCTGACTAGAGACTTCCACACTCCTTCCTCTCCCTGACCTTGTATTTCCTCATCATCCACCCTGTTGCTTTGTCAAGCCCCACTCCACACAGAAACAGTCATGTTCCAGGCCCAGTTCACAACCATTACAGTGTTGTCACACACAGGGTCTGCCCTTCCCTCCTCACCTCAGGGTCCTCAGTGAGCTCAGGCCCTTGAAGTTTTGTGTACATATGTGTGTCTCTCTGCTCAGGAGGCTCCTTTGACACACAGCATTTCTCATGATAATGATTATCTTCACATCTCTGCCATCACACTGAAGGCACCACTTTGTACACAGTAGGTACTTAATGAAGTTTAATTGTTTTAAAATAATCACAAGTATTTGTAAGGCCATGATTAGTTGTCTTACGACTTTAAGGGTGAGAGTAATTATTATAAGGGTGAGCGTCATTATTAAATCTTAAGACTTTAAGGGTGAGAATAATTATAATAATATTAATTTTTGCTTTCCAGCATCCTTGATTTCTCTTTGAATGTCGGCAGTCCCCACTCTTCTGGCCTAGACCTCAGTGTGTTCTTGTTTTCTCTTCACATCTGTCTTTTGTGGTGGGAGGTACTATTGCACATGTGACCACTATCTATTTTCTAGTGATCCCCAAGTCTGAGCTTTCGTGCTCACCTCTGTCCCAAGCACTTGTCCTGTATGATCCCTTCACCAGACACCACCACCCACATCAGAACAGGTCCCTCATCATCCGCTCATCAGCCCCTACCCACTGAACTCCAGATTTCATTCAGAGATGTTACCAAGTGCCCAATAACCTGAGCTGGAAACCCTGTCTCTTTCGAATCTGCCTCTTCTTATTCACAGTGATTCTTTGCATGCAGAATGAGTTGTCTGATTTTCGGTGTGAGACTTCTTTGCGTCTTGAGGCTGCTGTTCATGTCTCTTCAGCAGGATGTTTGAGGCCCCTTGTGACTGACTCACCTGGGTCTCTGCAGGAGCCCTCGGGCCCAGCACAGTCATCTTTCTTTTCTCTTTGAGAACATCTCCCTCTCTCCTGTCTCCCTGTCTTTCACTGTGTGCAATGCCCTTTCTGCAAACATCTATCCAGCACCGGTCTACTCACACTTAAGACATCTGGCCCAAGGACTGTTGTACCTGTTCCCCATTCGATTTTCTCTGGGTCTCAAAGCTCTTACTTTACACACCAGCAGTAGCCAGGGGCTTCTTGTAGCGTAATCACATGCTTATGCTTCATCCCTTTGCTAGACTTAGTTCTCCTACAGGAAGGACTGTGCTGAATCATCCTTATGTCTATAGCATAGTTATCAGTTAGAAATAGAAACTTTATTCATTGAATATATTTGGTAATCAGGTCTCTGCACCTAAAGACGTTGGTAGCACGTCACTCCCCTCGTCGCACCGGGGACAGAGAAGGAAATGTGTGTAGCTCAGCCTGCCGTGACAAATTACCGTAGATTGAGTGGCTTGAACATTTATTTCTCGCGGTTCTGGAGGCTGCAGGTCTGAGGTCGGAGAGCCCGCACATCGGGTCCTGCTGACAGCGTGCTTCCGGGTGATGTCCTCAGATGACCTTTCCTTGGTGCCTACGTGCAGGGAGGGGGTTCTCCTGTCTCTTCCTCTTTTTGTAAGGACACCAATCTCATCAGGGAGACTCCACCCTCATGACCTCATCTAACCCCCATTACCTCCCAAGGGCCCCACCTCCAAATGCCATCACACCGGAGATTAGGCTGTCAGCACAGGCATGTTTGGGGGGCACACATGCTCAGTCTACAGCAAACTGGAAGCGCTGGGCGTGTGCCCTCAGAGCTCCATGCTCTGGTTCAGATAAGACTTTTCTCTACTCGACTCTCCTTCCACCTTGGGCCACTGAGTTCTGCATTATGCTTGTGAGCAAGAGATGTCCTGCTACCCGCCTTTCAGCTTCCCACACCAGGTGACTTGTGCCTCAGGTATTTCCCTGCTTGGTCCTGTCAGAAAGGAAGCAAGGTGACATAGGTTAGACAAGTGGCATTTGAGATGGTAATCGAACGAGGATATCCTTGTTTTTAGAGACAGAGTTCTCTCTCTGTCGCCCAGGCTGAAGTGCAATGGTGCGATCACAGCTCACGACAGCCTTGACCTCCTGGCACAAACTCTCCTCCCCCCTCTGCCTCCCAAGCAGCTGGGACTACAGGTACGTGCCACCATGCGCATTGTTTTTGACCGGTAGAATGTGGCTGAAGGACCTTTAGCCATGGAGAAAATCGTGTGTGAAAACATGAGGTCCAGGAGCGAGGACAGCAGATTAAACCAGTAGCAGATGACTAGCAGGAGAGAATGAAAGATGAGGCTGGCAGGACAGTGTGGCTTTCCACAGAAAGCCACCCTGGCCGGCTCACAGATGGCTCGACTCTGAGGAAAGCGGAGGCCTGGGAAGGATGAATCCACTGCTGATACTGAGGTGCGGTTTTCCCGAGCTTTGTCAGATGGTGCACGCCACGAGCCCCGTTCAGCTGCAGCTGGAGAAGCCCCTGCTTTGCTCTCTGGAATGAAAATGCTTAATCATGGTTTCGGCTACAGAGTTGTGATCAACAGTGCAGTCCCCTTTGTGTATTTGTGGGTTATCAGATACCTGAAGTAAATGATGACTTCTGGGCTGCATTTTATTTAGTGCCTAATTACAATGTCGAATGTCCTGAGTGGGCTCTGGCGAGGGCTGCGAGAGGCACTGACTGCCCAAGCCCAGGTGGTTGATCTGTCGGCTCTCTGCCCGTTTCAGCTGCTTACGCTCACGCCCTGTGCCCGACTTCATACAGAACTCAGTGTAGTGTTTAGCATGAAGAGAGAGATGACATTTTGTAATGCTGCTCTGTGGCCTGCGGTTAGTGGTGGAAAGGAATGATGAGCTCTCTGAACAATGAGACATGATGTCAGATGTTCTCTGTCAATTTCAAATCTCCACAGTGCTGATGGTGTGTGCTGTGTGTTTGTACATGTGCCTATGTGCACGTGTGTTGCTGTGTGCACATTCCGTCCTGTATACACACTTTGAGGCTTTGCAGGGCAGGCTATTCATGAAGCATACAACTCATAACGTCAATGTTAAGCCCTCAATCCCAAGTCCATGCCAACCTAGATCTTGGCCTGCTACAGAAATGGAGAAATGAGCACCTCTTGGTGGGCTTACACCATGAAAGACCACGTAATATGCTATGCATGTGTGGTTCTTCCCCTGGGGCGTGGTCTGGGGCATAGCAGTTACCGGCTCTGTAGAAAAGAGTTTCACTTGGACAAGATAGTATCAAATAAGTTTTACCTGAATGAGCAGAGTTCTCTCCTTGGGCTAAACCCAAAGTGCCGAGACATTCCCTCTTGTAAGCCTGGCTACCCCTGCCATGTCTTGTTTTTCTTGTGGTGGCCTTCATTTCTGTGTGCAGGGTGACCTCTTGCATGAACCTGTTTCATGACGGAATGTGTCCTTGCAGCTTCAGCGTGATGCAGTCACAGTGCACTGGAGCAGGGAACACTGGGACGGAAGAAATGAACCTTGCTCTCTCCCATTCTCTGCCAGACTCTGGTCCAGAAGTGCACAGCGTTTGCAGCCATAGCCAGTGCCAGAGCCAGGTGTGACCCTTCATCCCCACTTCCCCGGTGAGAAAACTGAGGCCCAAAGTGGACCAACGCCTAGTTATTATGCATCGTGGAGGTGTCAGGAAAGGAGTGTGTGTGTGTGTGTGTGTGTGTCTCTCTGTGTGGGTGTCCATGTCCGTGTATGTCTGTGTATGTCTCTGTGTTTGTCTTTGTGTGTGTCTGTGTGTAATTCCCTGTTGTCTTTCATGTATCTGTGTATGTCTCTGTGTGTGTGTGTCTGTGTGTATGTGCACAGACACACGTGTGCTCAGGGGTAGTGCAGGAATAAAGACCTGCAGGAAAACGTTCTTCTTTTTACCCGAAGCCTGTGGCAAATATCCTTCCTTGGCTTCAAGGGCAGTCGACTGTCGGCTGTCATGCGGTGGGGACAGCCTCGGACGGAGCACGCCATGTGCAGCTCAGCGCGACGATGAGTGCTCGCTCAGTCTTTGGACATCTCATGTCTAATGTATTTGGACCTGCTTGTCTCTGTAATGAAAAAAACATGCTGCTTCTCATGGATAATAACTTTGGACTCCCTGGACAGCTCTTTTGTTTTGTTTACGTTAGCAGAAAGTATTCCACCCTTTAAAAATATTACTCTCTCTTTTATCTGTTTTACAGTATTAAAAATACACCAATGTGTTTATATTTAAAAATGGGAAAAGTCAAAAACATTTTTATAGCATCTTTCTTTTAATCTTTGTTTAAAGGACAGTGGGAGTGGGGAATAGCTTCTAGGTTATGTTCAATTTTGTTAGTTTCTGAAAGGACTTATTTATCTGTTAAGGATTCCACACCTTTTGTGTTGGACAGATGTTCAGGAGTTTTAAAAAGGCATCACATTTCTTTGATGCTAGTAGTTTGAAGTATATGTTAATATAATATTAGACTCATTAGGATTAAAATTTGTTTGCTCACGATATTTAAATTTGTAAAAAGCATTAAACTGTTTGGATGACGCCACATTCTACTGCATGTTTTACTTTTGTTTTTAGTTGTTTGGAACATAACTTGCCAGGCTCCCATTATAGCACCCTGGGACAATTATGCATCCTTGTCCCTGGCTGAGTCAGAGGCACCCAGAGCGTGCTCCAGAGGTGCTGAAAAGAGCCTGAGTCACTAAACCCCCAACTTCCGTGCCAAATGGTGAGCATGCTCCAGGGTGTCCTACTTCTTGGTGACATGGAAGAGAAATGGCCTTTGCTGTTGGTAATTTCAGGCTGCTGCTAACAGGAGCGGTGACCCCGTAAAAGGTTTTCAGCTGTTGACAATGTAAACAGACAGAATTACTGGAAAGAAAAAAAATTCTACCTTTGAAACACTCAAGAGCTTTTTCTCTTTCATTTGGAAGTGATGATTCGAGCACTGCGAGGAGCCACAAATGTACACAAATCAGGGATACTTTGTAGTTTGTGTGTGTGTGTGTGTGTGTGGGAAAGCACTGATGAGATTTTTTCTGTCTTTTCATCTTATAGTTTTATTCTCTCACAAAAGTATATTAAGTAAGATAAAGACCTGTGATACTATGCAATGAACACGAAAGTGACTAAAATGAAATGAAAAGATATCATTAATTTGTAAAAGTTCTACATTCAATCAAACAGAATCGCTGAGACATAGCTGCAAAATAGTCACGTTAACATAGTGGAAAGATCTAATTATCTGCAGCTAAAGTTACCTCATCAATGTTTACTGCCAATCATAAACTTGTGCTTTTAGTAGAAATGAAAGGAAGAAATGGAAAGAACCATGGGGCTTTGGCCATTGTGCTGACTGTTGCTCGAGACTGAGAAACTGTTCAAGGGTGGAGGTTATTTCTTCTTTATTCTGACCTCCGCATCTCCTTCCAGACTGTCAGGGCCATGGGAGAGACAGTAAGTGTTCTTTGAATGGATGCATTGGAATTCAATGGGTTTTCTTGTTCAAATCATTTTCTGCCACACAGGAAAAGTCCTCCAAGGGTCAAAAGGATGCTCAACTATAGTCACCCCGTGTGATTTCCACTTGCAAACCCATTTCTCCTGTGGGGCTTCCCAGGGCAGTTTCTCTCACCTGCGACGTTTGTTATACTGAGGATGATGGAGAAAGGGCTCCTGGAACCACCCATCAAATATGTCTCCTTTCACATTTGGACTTTCTATCTTTAAATCTGGGTTGCCTTTATAGCTGAGAGGTTGCGGTACCTCTGGTTTTCTTGAACCAGACAAATAATTCCAAAGGCATTATTTGCATTTACTAATTAATTGTTCCCTGAGACCAGTTGCACATAATACAATGCGTTGCCCATCTCTGTAAACGACTCCCAAAGTAAATTAGAAGTCAAAGTTGGGTCCAGAAATAGCGGACGTTACTCTAGCACTCACTGTTCTCACCCCGGATGGTCTTGTTCATCCTCAGAACCTTCTGCCATTACTACCATGGAGCTGGGCGGGTGTCCACCTAGACCTCTCTTGCTGTGGGCAATCTTTATGATGTCTGTGGTTTTGACATTGTGGGCTATTACTGATGTGTCGGGTAAGACAGGATCCCCTTTAAGCCTTCCCTCGCCCCAGGTAGGTCATGCCGACGGGATATTTTATATCCCATCCATTTGCACTGCAGTTGATTAATGTATCTTCAGCCTGCAGAATCCTACCCAAATTCACACTGTTAAGCAAGTTCTCATGGCCGCTCTTATGAGATGATTATTTGCTAATTTGAGAACTGAAAAGTAAGTAAAAAGAATTTCCCTTAGGATTCAAACCAAATGCTTTCATACCAGCCAGATATCTGCACTGACATTCTCTTAAGATGTCAAAAATTGTAGAATGTTTTAAAACTATTTCAAAAGGTCTACCTTTTAAGTCTATGGCTTGCAGTGTTGAATAACCTCACAAATGCACAACAGTGGAACATCAAAGCAAATGCTGCCCATTTATCACTATGGTTTAGGCGGTCAGCACACAAACCATGCTCCTCCTTGGTGCCCGGGGTACATGATGGATGAATCACTGGAAAGGATGTCAGAACAGCCACCACTTAGCCAGAGGCAAGAACTTCGTAGACTAAGAATCAGATCTGGCAAACCTAGATTCTGAAACGGCCTGTTCAATTCCCATTCCCCATAACTTAGACTCAGACTTGTGACAGGAAAATTTAGCACCAGCAGGCCTACAGAGTGCTTTAATGCTGGAGGTGTATTTAATGTTTATGAGTCCTATATAATCCAGAGACCTTGTTTGTTCCTTTGCAAGGTGGTACTGCTCATCTACTTCAAAGGCTGACTAAATTTAAAACAATGACTAGAATTGCTAGCCACCCTTCATTACCACACACTTTACGGAGGCATGCGGAGTAATTTCGTTTGCTTTTCTTTCAGGGACTGTTACATGTCTATGTCCTGTTTCATCTTCATTCTTTCAGGTTGATGCCCAGATCTCCAGAATAGCTCTTATAAGAGTGATACAGGTTTCTTTCTTCTTAGTCCATGCCCTAACTTTGGGCATGGAGCTGTAATTCCAATTACTATGCACACATACATGAATATCTCTCTCACATACATACACACACAGACACACGCAAATCATACGCACGTCAAAAAGATTGAAGGGAAATTGATCAAAATGTTAAGGATAGCATATTGTGTGATAAGGATATGGTAATTTTCTTTTTCTTTCTTTCTTTTTCTTTTTCTTTTTTTTTTTTTGAGGTGGAGTCTTGCTCTGTCACCCAGGCTGGAGTGCAGTGGCCGAATCTCAGCTCACTGCAAGCTCCGCCTCCCGGGTTTAGGCCATTCTCCTGCCTCAGCCTCCCAAGTAGCTGGGACTACAGGTGCCGCCACCTCACCCGGCTAGTTTTTTGTATTTTTTTAGTAGAGACAGGGTTTCACTGTGTTAGCCAGAATGGTCTCAATCTCCTGACCTCGTGATCTGCCCATCTCGGCCTCCCAAAGTGCTGGGATGACAGGCTTGAGCCACCGCGCCCGGCCCATTTTTTGTATTCTTAGTAGAGACGGGGTTTCACTGTGTTAGCCAGGATGGTCTCAGTCTGCTAAACCAATTTATTATCAGAAAGATACTATTAAAATGTTTCTGAGGAAGTTCAAATTTATAAATTACTAAACAAGACCTGTATGTATGTATGCACACACATCCCCTCAGGTACATGTGTACATCTTATTTTTTGGCCGTCTACTGCCAAACTTGAAGGATAAAAATATCTGCTAAGAGGAGTTTTACTTCAATGGATAGATGTCCTAATTTAATACTATATTTTCCTGCCATTAAGGTACCATTAGTTTTTATGGCATAACAGCATTTGGGGTATGACTAAGAAAAATGCTTTATGACACTCTATGGTCATAAGAATCATTCTAATTGCAGAGATGTCAAAATGTACCTTTTAGAACTTGCAAAATATGAACTAATCCCTGTCTTGTGCAAAATCAGAGAGCAAATTATTAGGGAGCACCAGCCAGGTTATTTAGTAAGGTTAGGACAACCCCAATATCAAACCCTGATAGATACTGCAAGAGAAAGAAATGGTAGGTCGATATTTGTCATGAATGTAGGCAGATCATTCACTAAGTATTACCAAACTGAAGATAGTACTATTTTAGCAAGAGAATGATACGTAACGAGCGAGTGGCGTTTATCTCAGCCCTGTGAGGCTCGTGTCACTTCTGGAAATTAATCAATATAATTTGCCACAGAAAAATATTATCGGCTCAACAGATAAAGAAAAAGTACATGACACGATTTTTTATGAGTAAAAAACACACATTTTAGCAAACTAGGGAAAAGACAACTTTCTTAATTGGATAACGAGTATCTACAAAAATCCCACGGCAAACATGTACTTGATGGTGAAATGTGGAGTGCTTTTTCCCTAGGATTTGGAACAAGACAAGGATGATTGATTTTATCACCCCTGCTTAACATCGTACTAGAAGTTCTAGCCAGCACAAAAAAGTGATAAAAACAGATAAAAAGTATAAAGTTTGTTATTTGCAGATGACATGATTATGGGTTAGAAAACTCTGAGGAATTTACCACAAACAAATCTACTGAACGTAATAAATTTTAAATTATCGCATTATGCAAGGTCAACATACAAAAATCAATTACAGTTCTATATACCAGCAATGAACAATTAGATCATGAAACTTAAATATGCCTTTTATGATAGCATCAACATAATTAAATTATTTGGAATCCAAGTAGTAAAAAGTTAAGACCTCTACACTCAAAACTATAAAATACAGGCTGAGGATCCCTAATCTGAAAATTTAAAACCCAAAATGCTGCAAAATCCAAGACTTTTTGAATGCTGGCGTGACAAGTGGAAAATTCCACATTTGACCTTATGGGTCACAATCGAAAAGCAGATGCAGTTTATTCAGCATCTCCAAGAAAAACAAAGACACCCCCAGGCCTGTTTAGCTGCAACATATCTCTTCTGCACATGCTCATATTCCCCCAGACAAGCGTGCCCACGAAGGGTGACAAGACTGGGCATGTGCGGGCTGGATGCGCAAACGGCAGGTTCCTCACAAGGCCCTCTATGGGCCCAAGACCTTTGTGCATCTCTCACTGTTTTTTTGTTTGTTTGTTTGTGTGTTTGTTTTTTTGCTTTTTGTCTGCTCTGTGGTATAAAGATATTGTTGAAAATGTCAAAAAGGACTGCAGATACCCTGCTGGTAACAGTGCTAAGAAAAACAGGAAGCATTTTTATTTCTCTGTAATGCAGAAAGTCAGGCTGTCAGAGAAACGGGATGGCAGTGTCACTGTGAAACATCTTACAGAAGAGTGAGGTGTTGGAGTGACCACCACACAAGACCTGAACTGTCAAAGTTCTGTATTGAAAAGGATGAACAGAAGTTAATGAAAAATAGAAAAACGCTACACAAAACAAAAAGATAAGAACTTGATTATGTATTAGAAGAGTGGATGTGCCAGTATTTGCAGTGAACACATGCTGTTTAATGGTGTGCTGATCATAAAACAAATAAAAATCTATTGCGATGAACTGGAAATTGAAGAGAATGGAGACTGTTCAATAGGCTGGTGGCAGAAATTTGAGAAAAAACACAGCATTAAATTTTTAAAGGTTTTTGGTGGTCAAACATCTGCTGATCAGAAAGCAGTGGAGAAATTCATTGAGGAGTTTGCCAAAGTAGTTGCTGATGAAAATCTGACCGCAGAACACATTTATGATGCTGATGAAAAATCCCTGCTTTGGTGTTATTGCCCCAGAAAGACACTGACTACAACAGATGAGATAGAACCTAAAGAAATTAAGGATCTCAAGGACAGAATAACTGTGCTGAGGAGTGCTAATGCAGCAGGCACACGGAAGTGTAAACTCGTTAAGACAGACAAAATCTTGTGTTCACTCTATGTTCAAGGAGTGACTTTCTAACCAATCTCTTATTATGCTAATAAAAAGGCATGGATCACGAGGGGTATCTTTTCTGGCTGGTTTCACAAACACCTTCTACCCGTGGCTCCTGCTCACTGCAAGGAAACCGGGTTGGGTGATGACAGCAAGCTCTGTTATTCCTTGACCGCTGTTCTGCTGATCCTCCAGCTGAAACTGTCATCAAAAAACGTTTATAGCATGTGCCTTTCCCCACATGTGACTTAACTAATTCAGTCGTATGACCAGGATATCCTTAGATCAATGAAGAGTAAATACAAACACACTTTCTGGAACGGCATCCTAGCAGCAGTGAACAGAGTGTGGGTGTGGAAGGAGTTTGGCATGAGGATTCTGTATATGCCATCGCCAGTGCTTGGAACACAGTGACTAAAGACACAGCCGTGCACGCCTAGCACAACCGCCAGCCTGTGACTAGGCTCAGTGTTGATGAGTAACAAAACAGTGACTTTGGATTCCGTATGTCAAGTGAGAAAAAATGATGTCTGACCTTACCACATATGTGAAAAAATATGCCTTCCGAGTCCATCAGCAAACTGGAAGCAGTGGATGTCAAAGAACATTGATAACAGGCTCTAGTTGTTCACTCCTTGACTGATGGCAAAATAGCTGACATGATTCTGAATCAAGGTGATTATAATAACAGTGATGATGAAGATGACATTGTCAAAAGTGCAGAAGACGTGCTTACAGATGACAGGGTGAAAATGTGTGATGAGCTCATCAAAGGCCTAGCGCAGTGTGTGTCCATAGCAGAACAAAAACATCCAGTCAGGGCCGGGCACGGTGGCTCAAGCCTGTAATCCCAGCACTTTGGGAAGCTGAGGTGGGTGGATCACGAGGTCAGGAGATCGAGACCATCCTGGCTAACATGGTGAAACCCTGTCTCTACTAAAAATACAAAAAAAATTAGCTGGACTTGGTGGTGGGCGCCTGTAGTCCCAGCTACTCGGGAGGCTGAGGCAGGAGAATGGCATGAACCCAGGAGGCAGAGGTTGCAGTGAGTTGAGATTGTACCACTGCACTCCAGCCTGGGCAAGAGCGAGACTTCGTCTCAAAAAAAAAAAAAAAAAATCCAGTCAGTTTATAAAAATCAAAGAGAGATTTCTAAGACAAAAAATGTTGTTAATGAGACAGATGACTCTGGAGAAAACATTTTTTAAAAGGCACCCAGCAGGGCGCCTACTCATCCCTAGAGGACCCCCTTCTTGGTCCCTGAACTGCTTCTCATGTTTCTTCTCAACTACAAAAATAAAACACAGTGCATAAAAACTGCTTAATCAAAACACAGCACTGCAGGTGGACACTTGGGGCCTGCCGTTGTTTGCGGTTGCTGTTATTTGACAGCTGATACAGGCATTCTGACGATGCCACTGTGCTACTTCATTGTCCTGAACATAGTATTTTTCCACTGTATTAATGACTTGTCATATATTTTACTGTTAAGTACTTATGTGTGAAGAAGTGTAAGAAACTGATGGCTTTTGGTAGCATCTAAATTCAGAGCCAGGAGTGATGGTGATGACAAACAACCACCAGTCATTCACATGGATGGTGGAGGGAGTGGCATCTTTGCTTTCTGATGGTTCACTGTGCACAGACTTTGTTTCATGCACAATGTTATTAAAATATTATGTAAAATTATCTTCAGCTATGTGTATAAGGTACATATATGTAAATAATTTTTGTGTTTAGATTCAGGTCCCATGCCAAAGATATTTATATATATATAAAATATAATATATAGTATAATATATAATATATAAAATATAATTATATAATATATAACATATTATAATTGTATATTACTTATATATATTATATATAAATATATGATATGTAAGCATATAATATATTTTGTATATATATATATATTCCAAAATCCAAAAGAATCTGAAATCCAAACACTTCTGGTCCCAAGCATTTTGGATAAGGGAGACTCAATCTGTATTGCTGAAAGAAGTTCAGAAAGACACAAGTAAATGAAAATACTATGTTTATGAATTGGAAGACTTAATATCATTAAGATGTACATATTCTTCAAATTATTTGTAGATTCAGTGCAATATTTTAAAATTCCCATAATTCTATTAAAAATTTCCATAAAATAAAAAATTATATGCTGTAGAAAATTTTAATTTTTTCTATAAATATTTCTATTAAATGTTTTATAAAATTCCTATAATTAGAATTCCTACAGGCTTTAAATTTTTTGGTAAAAATTGATAAGTGTGATTCTAAAATTTAAATGGCAATACAAATGGCTATTTAAATGGAAATACAAAGGATTTAGACTAACCAGAACACTCTTGAAAAGGAAGAGCTAAGTTGGAAGAATTATACTTCCTGGTTTGAAGACGTACTATAAAGCCACAATTAGAAATTTAATATTGCATTAATATGTAAATAGATAAATACATGTATGAAACAGAATAGAAAGACCAGAATTAAAATCAAATAGATATGGTAAATTAATTTTTGACAAAAATTTCAAAGCATTTTAATGGAGAAAGGAAAGTCTTCAGCAAATGGTGCTGAAAGAAGTGAATAGTTGTATGGGAAAAACATTAACCTCTACTTCATACACAAAACTTCAGTCAAAATGGGTCATAGAACTAATCATAAAAGCTAGAATCATCCATCTTCTAAATGAAAACATAGTTGGGACTCCAGGGTGGGCAGATTGCTTGAGCCCAGGAGTTTGACACCAGCCTGGGTGGTAAGGTGAAACCCCATCTCTACTATAAATACAAAAATTAGCTGGGCATGGTGGCATGCGTGGTGGTGTGCACCTGTAGTGCCACCTACTAGGGAGGCTGAGGGTAAGATTGCTTGAGCCTAGGAGGCGAAGGTTTCAGTGAGCTGAGATCATGCCACTGCACTCCAGCCTGGGGTACAGAGCGAAATCCTCTCTCAAAAACCAACAATAAAACAAAACACAAATAAATGAAAACATAGGAGACTATCTTCACGACTTTGTGGTAGACAAAAATGTCTTATATAGGACACAGAAAGCACTGACTAGAAAAATAAACCCACTGGGCTTCATCAAAATTATACATGTTTGCTCATAAAGGCCCTGTTAAGAGTCACAGGCTAGGAGAAAATGTTTGCAATACGTACGTCTAAAAGGGCATGTATCCAGAAGATGTAATGAATTCTTACAAATCAATGGTAAAAAAGAAAAGCCAATAAAAACAAGCAAGTGATTTGAAGACAGTACATAAAAAAAAATGTCTGAATAATCATTAGGTACATGAAAAGGTGCTCAATAATCATAGTCATCAAGAAAATGTAAAGTAAATTGCAGTGAGATACCACTTCACGCACAACAGGAAGGGCTGAAATCAAGAGACTGTTAACACCAAAGCTGACAAAAATATGGGTCAGCCAGGACTGTCAGACATTGCCTGAGGGATTGTGAAATGGTACAAACACACTAGAAAACGAACACATTCTTACCAAGCTAAACATCCATCCCATGATCCAGCAGTCCCACTCTTAGATACGGACCCAAGAAAAATAGAAACACGCCCATAAAAAGTCCTTATGAAAATGTTTACAAAAGCCTTATTCATAATGCCCTCAAACTGGACACTGCCCAAACGTCCATCCTAATAGGAATGGATAATCAAATTGTGGTGTACCCACACCATGAGATGCGACTCTGCGAGAAACTGGAAGACTACTGATAACGTTCAACAAAGCGAATGAGTTTCAAAAATGTCACGTTCAGTAAAAGGTGTTGGAAACAAAGGAGAACATACTGTGTGATTCCATTTCTATGTCACGCAAGAACAGGTAAAACAGCTGTGGTGACAAATGGCAAAAAATTGTTCCTGGGGTCAGAGGGGCTGACAGAAGGGGCACAAGGGGCCTTCCTGGGGTGATGGAAGCATTCCACGTCTTGGTTTGGCTTGTAGTTACATGGGCGTTATGCAACTCTTAAGGTTCATTGAAGTGGATGCTGAGGATATGTGCATTTTATTTCATGTAAATTTTACCTCACTATGCACATGATAAATATCTCTTTTTCCATCTATCATTACGTAACCCATTCATCTATATGTTGTATGTATGTAAACCAGTTCTGATTTAAAAAAAAAAAAAAAGGAATAAATACCCCCAGTGTATTTTGAGAGATGTTTGAGTACTGCTGGTTTGTTCTCCATAGTACCACATGGTGAACAGTGGTGAGCATTTTGGCAGGAAGCAGACTTTCGCATACATTTCACTCTAACTCCTTGTTAGCTGTTGCCTTCTGCAGATTACATGCACCCTCTCAATACAGCTTTCTCACCTGCAAATGAGAGTCTTTGTTTCTACCTTCCAGAGTTGCTATGAGGAGAAAGCAAGAAAATGCATGTGAGAACAGTGAGAGGCACACAGCAGAGGTTCGACCAATGTGGTTGCGGTAGAGGTGGTGCTGACAGTGGGGTTTTCGGACTTGCCCTTGCACATGTATTTTCACTGCCTGGAATATCCCTATCCTCATCCCTTCTTAATTTCCTAGTGAATTTTTATTCATTGAGTTGTAACTCAAATATTCTTTTCTCTACTCTGCCTTCTTCTTACTCCTAGGTAAAGGCTGGCCTGGGTTCACCTGCATTCTCAGATTTTGCAATTTTTTTTTTTTTTTCTTTTGAGATGGAGTCTCACTCTGTCACCCAGGCTGGAGTCCAGTGGTGTGAGCCCAACTCACTGCAAACTCCGCCTCCTGGGTTCACACCATTCTCCTGCCTCAGCCTCCTGAGTAGCTGGGACTACCGGTGCCCGCCACCACGCCCAGCTAATTTTTTTTTTGTATTTTTAGTAGAGATGGTGTTTCACCATGTTAACCAGGATTGTCTTGATCTCCTGACCTCGTGATCTGCCCTCCTTGGCCTCCCAAAGTGCTGGGATTACAGGCGTGAGCCACCGCGCCCGGCCACATTTTGCAATTTTTTTTAAAGAACCTGGATCACTTTGTCCATGATTATCTGTTTCAGCTGTGTTTTTCCACTAGATATGCACATCTGCAGTTCAGATATTGTGACATCTCGCTGCACCAGTGCCCTGCTCATTTTGGTAGAAACACAACACACATTCGTGCAATTACATTGAATGAAGAATGCTTACACATGCTTCCTGGGATCAGCTGAGCCATGGATGGAAGTCTGGGGTTGTCTAATGTTGTCTGAGCTGCCTAATATTCTAAGTTCTGATCCCTCTGTAACTATAACTCATCACATGTGTGGGAATGAAGGCCCTGCTTAGTTAACAGAGGCAACTGTCTTCTCCAAGCATTTGTATTGTTATGTTATTTAACATTACATTATTTCCTTAGTCATACTCTAATTTTTTTTCTCAGTGAGAAGTAGACAAATGCATATCAAGAATATCTTTTAATATATGTGGCGGGTGAGGGAAAGATTCAGGTAATTTTTGACACCTCCTACATTTATACTATAAAACCACAAGATCTACAAGAGCTAATGTTTCCTTCAAGAGACTGTGGGCGCCTATAATCCTAGCTACTCGGGAGGCTGAGACAAGAGAATCGCTTGAACCCAGGAGGTGGAGATTTCAGTGAGCCGGGATTGTGCCACTGCAGCCCAGCCTGGGTGACAGAGGGAGACTCCATTTGAAAAAACAAACAAACAAACAAAAACAAACCAACCGCAAAGTGTCATCGTTAACCTCCATGTAAAGCCCGTATCGTCTCTCTCCAGAGTCACACTCATAACTTGCCCAACGTGCTCCAAATAAGAAAGTCAATCAAGATGGGGAATGATGTGGTTGACACGAACGTGACGAACATCCTGAGGTGGCTCCTCCATTTCGGGAGCACTGCTTCAAACAGGGACTCCTACAATTCTTCTGACCCCTCACTTTTTCTCTGAGGAGATGGAATTTCCCTTTTGCTGGGAATGGCATAGATCGAGATGACATGGTCTTCACAGTGCCCGGTTCCGCTGCTCTGGGAATTCCTTTCTATTGACCTCAGATGACTGGCATTTTCTTATTTTATTGGTTACCATGTGGGTTGGGTTATGTGAAGACTGGCGTGTCGGGATCACCGTGAGAGGCAGCTGAGAGTCTTTAGAAATAGTGACTGTGACCTAATGTGAGAATTTAACAGAAGAGGATGAAAATTTAACTGTTATTTTATAGGCACAGAGGACCCAGGGGATCAAGCTGCAGAGAACTTCCCATTCTGTGCCAAAGTCGCTATGCCATATGGATTTCCTTTACACAGGGCATTTATTCCACACCTTCACTTGGTTTCCAGAAGAAGAAAAATGTTACTCCTCTGAACATGGAGAAAGCACATAGCTAAAGGGAGAGAATGATGAGTTCTTAGGAAAAAAAAAAGAGGAAGTCAGAGTAAGTAGCCTTTAATACAAAGCTTATATTTTCTGATTAATTCCATTAGCCTCCTTGGTTCGAGCTTACCAAGAAGGCATTGTTTCCAAAATGAAGGAGCCACTTTCCTCCTGCAGGAAAGTGTGCCTGCCTGCACCCAGCCTGGGGAACCAGGTGTTGCCCACCTTGATTGCTCTGCTGTTCCAATTACATGCCAAGAGAGTTTTTATTCCCAGTCCAAAGCTGGGAGAGAGCTTTCCTCCTCAGCTGTGAGGCGGCCATCTTTCACATTAGGACGATTGCCCTGGAACCTCTCGCTGCACGCACAATTGCTGATCTTAACTGGTGAAACATCTTATGTAGTTACGTTGTTTAGGATGCTTGAGGGTGATTAAAGAAATGGTGGCAGCTCTGTTGCCCCCAAATCCTTATTAGTCGCCTCTTAAGTGATGGCAGACCAGTCCCGGGTGGAGCAATGACCATGAGCTCTTCGTGTTTGCCAAGCACATAAGTCCCCTCTCCCCATTCCGTCTTTCCTCATCCCTTGGCCTGTTTTCTGTCTCATCCTTATTTCTATTGGTTTAACAGCCATGAAAGAGTTGGAATGAAAGTCTTTGGGAGTCAAGAAAACTTCAGAAGATCTGGAAAGGAGTGATGAGAACTCCTAGCTAGAAGAGAATTCTGTTCTGACTTTCTTCTGTGTTAATTAGTTTTCATTTTGAACGCTTGGGAGGAATGTGAGCAGACAGGCTCTGGGACAGCAGGACCATTGCTCTGCAGGAGGGAGGGTGTGATGTGGGAGCCCCTGAGACTCCTGTGCTGCAGCTGAGAAAGGATGCTCAATACTAAAGAGAACCTGATATACCTGTTTTCCAGGGGGAACCATCTGAGTTCTCCACCCAGGTGGGTTTCCTGGGAGGAATGGGCTTCAGAGGAGTCCTGTCAATGTGATGAGGGAACACCATCAGGGAGTGGAGGTTTGGATCAGGCTGAAGCCAACGCTTGGGTATGGGAGCAGATTGGTCAGATAAAAGGGCAAGTGAGTCAAATTTTCTGCAAGGCGCGGAGGAGGCAAGGACACCGATGTACTTGGGACTGGGTGGCAAAGGAGCTACAAGGAGGAGATGAAAATCTGGACGTAGGTCTACGATGTAATGGAAAGGCAACTACAATACGCCAGGGAAGGGGTGGCCTTTTCAGAATGACGAAAGTCACTTGATTTTATAGTGATTTTGAAACAGGGAAAGTTTTAAATTAAAGAATATGTCAATCTGCAGAGCCATTTGATTTTCTTTTTGGCAGCTTATTCAGAGTTGGTCTGACCAAATATTATAGCAGCTTCTCTGTTTTGTGCCAAGGCATGATTAAACGACTTCTTAAGATGGGTTTTAGCTGTGTAAGTTGCCAGCCTATCTCAGATGAGTTCATTAAATCCTTGCTGCACTGGACTTTCCTCCCTTCATTCCCAGCAGGGCACATGTGGGCACCTGTGGTCACAGGATAGCCGCATTCGGCCAGGGGACTGCGGCTGTCTGCTATAAAAATGGCATAGGTTCTTGTGTCTCTGATAAGAACCCACAGAAGAAATAAGAACTTGGCACTGGAGTAGTTCACAATTTGATATTTTTGGCTTAAGGAAATTTTTGGCAGACCTTTTGAGATCTGTGTGCCTGAGTAGTTCACCTTCCTAAGACAATTTGAACATTTCTGCTTGGATGCTGCCACCCAAGATACGCTCAGCTTTTTCATCAGAACCAGCCAGGGAAGCCTGCTTCCCAGCTCCTTCTGGAAATTCACATTCGCAGGGTCTCCCCAGCAGATCTCTGTTGCTGCAGGCCAGCTGGTGTCTGAGCAGGTAGGGGAGGTCACACTGAAAACTGGAGTCTGCTTGATACCCTGTGGCTGCAGTCACATGCAATCATTAAGTCAATTCCTGCTAGGTGTAGGTCAGTGTGTAGGATGCAAAGAGGTATACAACATGGTCCCTGTACTTGATTTCCTTACAACCTCATTGGAAAGGCAGGCCACTGATACTGAGAAGGGCCGCCAGACCAAGCAGTTATGCTGTGTACCCCATGAGTGGTACCAACCAAAGCAGCTATTTAGTGTTTCAGAGGAGAGAGCAGGCATTGTGGCTGAAACGCTTAGAGAAAGACACATGGAAGAGACAGGACGGGACCTGGTTTTAAAGAACAGGCTCTACTGGAACAAGTAGAGAAGGGAGGGGGAGATGCTCCCTGTCAGGGCTGGGATGGAAATGTCATGGCCCACTGTGTGGGTCTTGGAGAAGAAGTCAAGTGCCATGAGAAAGGAGGGAATGGCTCTTGAAGCCCTGGGAATTCATGACTCCTTCTAAGACCAAACCATGCTGGGGAATCCACAGGGCTGCAGTTGCGAGCTGGACTGTTTGTCCTGGAGTTTGTGAGCCCTGGGGAGACCGTGAAGGATCTTGGGCAAGTGAATGATTTGAGTACGGTGCCAATTGGGACAATTTGGAGTCAGGATGCCAGGAGGTTGCTGTCTAGGAGATCTGCTAAAAGACCTGTAGGGCTATAATTTCAATATCAGCCACAGTGTCACAGCCTGACTGGTCACTGTGAACTTGATAATCACAGAGTCTCTCAAGCCGTTTCTGGTAAACATTTGGTATTTTCAGGTCTGAGCTCCTTCCTCCCAGTTTCTGCTCTTTCCCCTACAACTCCCTTCTAATCTCTTCCTGTCCCGGATATTAACTTCCCTGTGGGCTCCTCAGCAGCCCGCTGGGGTCTCAGTTTTCTCTTTTCAGGCCTGGGAGGTCTAGAGGCTGTGCCAGTCAGTAATTTCTGGGGCTCTAACATCTTTTTCTTCTTTTGAACCCACTATAAATCAGAAGTTAAAAAGACATTTAAAAGTTTACCAAGGTGAATAATGTGATAGAAATGTGAGTACTAGTGGCAACTGGGAAAAGCAACAAGCTTGCTGATTATAAATGATTTTATCCTTCACATTGAGCAATTTATTTATGCTATGTATTCTTACAAAATGACCAGATTTATTATTATGTGTACTCATTTTTAAATTTTAATTTTTAAATAAAATATTTTTTGACTTCCGTTGTATTTATTTTTATAATGAGGCTCCATTTATGGCAGAAGGTTCTGTTTTCCATTTTTTGTAATGATAAAAAGTTTCCTTTCGAAGTATTTAAACCAAAATTTTGTCAATTTAGAATAAATTGTTAAGTAATAGTACACGATACATGGCATATGGGTGTGCCAAAATTGTGACACACTTAAAGTACCAAAGTTTGTAACACGGTGCTCTAGAGAAAGTAGACTGTGCTGTCCCTGACGTCTGCTACTGAAGGGGATGGAAACTGACGCGGCTTCCATTCCACCAATAAGACTATACCAAGATCCAAGAAGACGATGGATAAGGATCTGATGCCTCTCGTTGGAACCGTGTGTCTCATCATCTGTACACTCGGTAAAAAAACTTCAGGATGGGGACCAGATCTTATTGAGTTTGTGTCTAACATACAACCCTCTAACATGAGGCCTGCGTATACTAAGGGCTAAATATGTTTTTGCTAGAGGAATGAATGTGTAGATTTGCATTGCAGTAAGAGCACCTCTAGACAGTTTAATTTTGTGTTTGTTTATTCTAGAACGATCAGGCTATCATTAAATAAACGTTGCCAATGAGTCTAGCTTGTCACAAGTTTCAAAAGAATAAGACAACACAGGTGCATTCAGGTGATTGGTGGGATTTGGGTCCCCACAGGCTGGCTGGCTGCAGCAGGTGTGAGGAACTGTGAATAAAGGGCACACTTAGAGCCACCTCGAGGATTGAGCCTGGCCAATTCCTACGTATCTAACATTTTCTTTCTTCTTGTAGAAGAAAAAGATTCTTGAAGAGAGACATAGCTGGTTCTTAGTAACTACTGGGAAAAACATCACACAGAGCCCTGGACGAAAGCCATTATTTCCAGTGGAAATATTGACTCGTAGCACCATGGCCTATTGTAAAATCTAGTGAAACGTGCATAAAAATCTTGCATCTGGTTTGAGATTTATCTTTGCTACCAACTCAGTCTGTCTGCATTTTTGACTGTATTCTGGGATGGCTGTTCATGCAGGAGTGAGGGGCTACCTTAAGGGAGACTCAAAGGAAACAACATGTGGAAGAAACGTAGAGAATGAGTTTCTTTTGCTATCACAATGGCGTATGAAAAAAATTCTTTACTAAACAATTGGCAAAGGATGAGGTAAATATGAGCTCATTGCAGTGACGTTCAGGGACGTTTTATTGGACAACAGTGCCTTGCCCTTCTCACAGTGAAATTCATTGAAATTGGGCTTTGGTATCATATGTGTGACTTGTAAATAAACAATGCTTTAAGAAACAGCTTTGCAAAGCCCATGGTGTTTGGGTGGCAACACTATTTAAGGCATGGTTTACTATTTCTCAGTATCTCCTATGTGAAGGCCTATTTACTTTAAAGTAAATCCTGGGAACTGCTTTGTTCTTTTTGAGATACTGATTCAGTTTTGCTCTATTGAAAAATTCTTTCACAATGATGTTCTCTACATTTGCTCCTAGCCCCAGTCACCCAAGTCACCCATCTACATTTGCTCGTAGCCCAATCAGTATAGGAGATTATGGTCTGCATATAAGCAATTCACTGTCCCACCTGGTATTGTCACTCTATTTGAATTGAATTCCCTAGTTCTGATTTTTTATTTTCAATTGTTATTTTACCATGTTATGGCGTATATTTCCAGTTCACTGCTATTTACAATCTGTGGAATGAGGAAAGACATCTGAGGTGCTTGGGTGCAGCATCCAAATGCAAGAGCATCTCCTCATTCTTAAAATGAATGTGGGAGTCAGTTATGAAAATGGATGTAGTTCTCTGATTCAAATAATGGTTGAGGATGTGTATTAATGGCTTGGCTCAGTTGCGACGCTGATAAAGAGTGTGTTTGGAATAACCAGTCTCAATGCCAAGAAAAATGCCACATAATCTTAGCTTCATGTAGCCAGTGAACTTGGTGTTGGTGTGGGGTGATCTAGCATTGGCTGAGAATGTCAGGTTTGGAAGTACTTCCTGGTGATATCAGCTATAGAAAGAGACACTTGATGAGGCTATGCAGCTTGTTAGCTCTTCCCTGCAAGCAGAAAATCCAGGGGTTCAGAATTCAGGGCCTCCTGGGAGAGAACACAGTGTGAATATTCAGGAATACTCTCCCCATTGTCAAAAAGCCTTGCATCTTTTCTTCCCTTCTCCCTTTCTCTCTTTGTACTCATCCTTCTTCTCTCTTTCTTCCTCCTCTTTCTTCTAATATATGTTGAATTTCTTTTTTTTTTTTTTTTTTTTTTGAGGCGGAGTCTCGCTCTGTCGCCCGGACTGGAGTGCAGTGGCGCAATCTCGGCTCACTGCAAGCTCCGCCTCCCGGGTTCACGCCATTCTCCTGCCTCAGCCTCCCGAGTAGCTGGGACTACAGGCGCCCGCCACCTCGCCCAGCTAGTTTTTTGTATTTTTTAGTAGAGACGGGGTTTCACGGTGTTCGCCAGGATGGTCTCGATCTCCTGACCTCGTGATCCGCCCGTCTCGGCCTCCCAAAGTGCTGGGATTACAGGCTTGAGCCACCGCGCCCGGCGAATTTCTTTATTTTATACCTCAAATATTCATTTCCTGCCTCCCTTTTCTATGGCTGCTGTAGCGGTTCCCATAAACTCAAGAGCTCAACACAACCTTTATTTCATTGCACCTGCCGTGGTTGACGTTTAAACATCAGCTCTACAATTTACATACACCATAATGTACCCACTGTATTGTACAATTAGATGAGTTTTCACCCGTGTGTACACCCAAGTAAGGACCATCATGATCGAGATTCAGAGCTTTTCCTTCATTTTCCTTATGCCCCTTTGCCTTCATGTCCCTCCTACCCTGCCACCCCTGCTTCTGGAAAGTGACTGACCTTCTTTCTGTGACTGTAGATCCATTTCGATGGTTAAAGAATTCCATGTCAATGGAATTGCATCGTGCCTACTCCTTTGTTTCTGGCTTATTTTGCTCAGCACTGTGTTTCTGGGGCTTGTCCATCTTGCAGTGTGCATCAGAAATTCATTTCTTGATGCCGCCAAGTAGTGCATTGTGTGGATATGCTAGAGTTGGTCCATTCACCTGTTTTGGACACATGGATTGTTTCCTGTTTGGGGCTAATGTGAATAAAGCTGTTAGGAACATCTGTGCACAAGTCTTTGTATAGGAAAATGTACTTTTTTGGACAAAATACTCAGGAGTAGAATTATTTCACTTTAACAGATTGGAAAGCTATTTTGCGAAGTTGCTATACCACTTACCTTCCCACCAGCAAAGTATGGTATTTCCAGTTGGTTCATATCCTCACCAATACTTGGAATCAGTATTTTTTAAAGTTTGGCCGTTCTAGTGGATGTGTTGCAGTATCTCATGATTTAGTTTACATATCTCTGATGATTAATGAAGTTGAAAAGTTTTTGATAAGCTTATTGCTTAGTGTGTATGTCTTCTTTTGTGAGCATGTGGTAGGACCTTTGCTCATTCTGAAAACTGAATTGTCTTTGTCTTATGAAGTTAAAAATTCTTTTTTTTTTTTGAGATGGAGTCTGGCTCTGTCGCCCAGGCTGGAGTGCAGTGGCCATATCTCAGCTCACTGCAAGCTCCGCCTCCTGGGTTCCCGCCATTCTCCTGACTCCGCCTCCCGAGGAGCTGGGACTACAGGCGCCGCCACCTCGCCCGGCTAGTTTTTTGTATTTTTAGTAGAGACGGGGTTTCACCGGGTGAGCCAGGATGGTCTCAATCTCCTGACCTCGTGATCCGCCTGTCTCGGCCTCCCAAAGTGCTGGGATTACAGGCGTGAGCCACCGCACCCGGCTAAGTTAAAAATTCTTTTCCTTATATTTTGGAAACAAGCTTTAAGTTTGCATCATTTGTTGAACAGACTCTCCTTTATCCACTGAATTTCACTGGCACCAAAAATCAAATTCCTATATATATGTGGGTTGTTTCTTGACTCTCTATCTTGCTCATTGTTGAATGTGTCTATTTCTAGACCACTGCCACTCTTTCCATGTATACAAAATCCATATATATGTGTGATGTATGTATGTGCGTAATTCCTCTTTGTTCTTCTCCACAGTTGTTTTGGCTCATCTTGGATTTTTGTATTTCCAAGATCCTGCTAGGAGCCTGTCTGTGATGACTTGATTTTATGTGTTATTTTGGGGTGAATGGACATCTTGACTCTAGTATGCACCTGAGTTGAGGTGTCAGTCGCAGTGGGGAGTGGGATACAGGTGAGTGGAGGTGCCAGGGGTGACAACTGGAGCCAGCTGATGGGCCATTGTGCATCTCCTGGGTACTTAGAAGACTCTGAGTAAGAGCAGAGGTGCACACTAGAGTAAAATGGCAGGAAAAATGGCTGCTTTTTAAAATTAGCATTTAAAAATTCATAGTGTGATGTTATTAGTAGTCATCAAACTACTAAACTGATTTTCTAATTATATATACATTTAAAATGTAGATTATTGTTGGATTTTTAAGTGACATAAATGTATGCCTTAGATGTGTTGTTGAAAGACTCTAGGTCTGAGCCCTCACATTCTTGGTGTCTATCACTGCCAACAAGCCATTAATTCCAGGCTTTAGGATCCTTGTGCTGGGCCCTATGAGTGGGAGGAAATCAGAAGTGTAGCGGTGGGTCCCTGCCACCTGGCCAAATAGGACCAGACACTCGGCTGGTCACTTGGCAGAAATATGATTGAATGTGATCATTTTTGATGAGCTAAAATGCTAAACCTGTACTTGAGGAGGACTATTGTATAATTTATGAGTAGCACTGTGTCTTTTCTCTGTCCTACTTTTCTGAAGCAATGCATTTTCTTTGATTCATTTACTATTTAGGTCTCAGTTGATGAGCCACAATATAAGCTCTTTATTCTTAATGGTTTTTCACCCTTCCTTTCTTGCATCCACATGCCACTCCACCTGCTTGCTTTATTTCCACATCAGAAAATGACCAGGATCCACTAGTCTTCTTCACTCTGACTTCCCAGCATTGGTGGAGGATTTTTATAATTCCTCAGTGTGTGGAATGTGTAAGCTTCAGTTTGTATTTGACTTCTACCAGCTTCCTTCCCACCCAGTATTTTTCAGTGATTCATCAATTATTTATTAAATATCCACTATATTAGATATTTGTTTTCTTTTGTAGTGCCCTATGCTTGCCTCTTTTACTGCATCTATCACATTAAATTATGTCTTTCCCATTACTTGAAGCCCTGAGGGCAAGAGCACTGCTGGGTGTACCTTTGTATTATGGTACTTTGCAAATTCATGACACATACTAGGTACTCAATACATTTTTTTTTTCCTCTCTCTGAACTTAGTAATCACACTAAACCATTTTTGTAAATTTACGTTCTTCTGATATTGTTAATTTAGTTGGTTACTTTTTTCCACTATAAAAAATTTTAACCATGCAGAAAAGTACAGATAAATAATACAACACTTCAGTATTAATAAACACAAGGCATCTTCCAACAAACTTTGTTTAGTCTGAATACTCTTAGTTATTGTAAAAATAACTAAAAATTAGTCTGAAGTGTATTGCTATTTTTCCTATAGAGTTTTTCTTGTATTTTATAATTCCTACCATTTCAGTAAGAGAAAATCTTATAGATATAGTTGAAGGCCCTGTGTATTCTTCCCTAATCCCATGTCTCCTTCTCACTCTCCCAAAGAAATAACCATCTGAACTTGTTCCTAGTATTTTCAAGTGGGTTTTTAGGCTTCTTGTCCCTGTGTTTTTAAATGATACCTAGTATTGTTTTATCCTTTTGTAAATGATATGTTATTCTGTATACTTCTGCCACTTGATTTTCCCAACTGATGTGATGTTTACTGAAATCAGTCCATGTCGATAGATGTTGGTCTAGCTAGGTCATTTATTTTAATTGCTGAATGGCATTCCGTTGTGTGAATAAACCCGCCATGTATTAATCAGGGCTTCTGGTGATCAGCATTTAGATGGTCTCCACTACGTCTGTGCTTACAAACAATGTGGCAATTGACATTCTTGTACATGGCCCACGTGCACATATATAAGTGCAATTACTCGGTCAAAAGAGTATATGCAAAAGACTATTATTTATTGCAAAAGTGTTGTTTTTTAAAAAATCAAATTTGATAATATTTGTCTTTTAAGTGCCAAGTCCATTTGTCTTTATTAAATTCCTCCTGTATTTAGTTTCATCTCTGCCATCTTATATTGCACTTTCTATTTAGCCTGGTTTTTGTATGTTTCCCCATCCTTTTTTTTCTGCTTCTGTCATTTTTATCATCACCTCTGCCTTCTTTCTATTGGTTTGGAGATTATATAAACACTATATTCTATTCTTGTAGTAGTTAAATTTATAAATTTAAGAAGCACCCTTGAAATAATAAAGTTTAAGCTTAGTCAATTGCTTTGGTATCTTACTAAATAATGAAGGATGGTACCACACATTAACTCTTAGGAACCATTTCTGGCTTTCACATCATTTTTCCCTTCAATATTTTAATTCTCTACTTGATTTTTTTTGACTCTATACCAAATGTTGATAAATTAGATTTAATCACAAGTTTGACAATTTTTTTCTCACCATTTCTTCCTAAATATTAGTGCTTCCTGGCCGGGTGTGGTGGCTCACGCCTGTAATACCAGCACTTTGGGAGGCTGAGGTGGGTGGATCACAGGGCCAGGAGTTTGAGAACAGCCTGTCCAATATGGTAAAACCCTGTCTCTACTAAAGATACACACACACACACACACAAAAAATTAGCTGGGGATGGTGGCACACACCTGTAATCCCAGCTACTCAGGAGGCTGAGGCAGGAGAATTGCTTGAACCTAGGAGGTGGAGGTTGCAGTGAGCCGAGATCAGGACATGGTACCCCAGCCTGGGCAACAGAGTGAGATTCCATCTCAAAAAAAAAAAAAAAAAAAAAAAATTGGTGCATCCTTCTGGTTTCACCTTTTTCATAAATACCTTCTCAAGTAGGTATTTCTGTGGAGGTCAGCTAATGATCTGGTTTTGGTTTTTGTCAAAGACTGTCTCATTTAGCCCTTATTCTTGAATACTTGCTTAACTGGATATGGAATTCTATGTTTTGGTTACTTTTCTGAGACATCAAAAACACTTTTTCTGTCTTTTTCTTCTTTTGTTTTAAGGCTGGCTGTCAGCGTGCTTGTATTTATTGGTGAATAGTCTGCTTTCTCTTTTATTACTTTTAAGATCATTGTCTTTGATGCCCTATATGTGCATTGTGACAGGTCTAGGAGTGCCTTTATTTATCTTACTTTGGATCTTCTATGATTCCTCAAACCGAGGATTCATGATTTTCTTCAATTCCGGAAACACTTTGGTCATACATATCCTCTTTGAATTTTGCCATTCTTGTTCTGTTCTCTACTTTGGGAAGTCTTATAAGCAAACGTTAGACTCTATGCTTCCAACCAACCTTGTGTCTCTTTCAGGCTGTTCTTACTAAATATTGACAGATGCAAAAAGATAAACACAGTAAGATATCAAGAGTAGATGCAATGCGCACCCAGGCACGAGCAGTGTCCTTGCAAGGCTTCCTGAGCCTGTCTGCATCCTACCCCTCTGCCAGGTAACTGCTGCCCTGCAATGTGTGCAAATCATCCTCATACTTTTCTTTTTAGTATTACCACAAATGTTTGTAACCCTAAACAGAGTATTGCTTAGTTTTTCAAGGTTTGGAATGTCTTGTCGATGGAATCATACTCTAGGTATTTTATGGCTTGCTTGTAATGCTTGACATTAACTGTTACTCATAATGTTAATTATTTAATTGTACATTTCTTTGGTATATTTTCTAAATGGTAATCATTTCATAGATAAATTTGTGTTGTTTCTTTGTCTCCAATCTTCTTACTTTTTGTTTCTTTTTCTCTTTCCACTGACTGGGAAATCCAGTACAATAGAAGTAGCAATAACCAATTTTTCTGCCTTGTCCCTCATTGTAAATGGTACATGTGCAATGTTTTTCCATTATCTATGATGTGTTCTGTAGGTTTATAAAAAGCATGTAGACTTTGTCAGTGTATCCTTTCTACTCCTAGTTTGCTGTGTGGCTTTAAAAATTGTGTATAACGATGTTGTATTTTATCAAATGCTATTAAAAAAATCTATCAGTTGATTCTATGAAATTTCTTTAATCTGTTAATAATTGGTAAATTGTCTGAATTGATTTTCTGATGTTAAAAAATACCTTTGCCTCCTGGAATAACTAGATTTAGCCATGAATTATTTTGACATAAATTATTTTAAGGCATGTTTCTTAATTTCCAAACACATGCACTATACCTAGTTATCTTTTGTGTTATTGATTTTTACCCTAATTTCGTTGTGGTCAGAGAAAATGGTCTGGATAATACCAACCCTCTGAAAGTTGTTGAGATTTGCTTTTTGGCCCAGTGTGCAATCAGAATTGGAAAGAACCCATGAGTGCTTGAGAAGAGAAGGCATTCCCTTCTTGTTGGATCATGCTTGTTAATTGTGATGCTCAAGTCTATATACACTAACTGGTGGTTTTGTTTTTGTGTTTTGATTGCTTGATCTATTACTTTCTTGAGAGAAATGTGTTAAAATTTCTGTATATGATGGTAGATTTGTTTTATTCTTTTTATATCTGTTAATTTTATGCTTAGCATATTTTGATGTTAAGTTTTAAGATTAATGCAAGGTTGATGCTATTATATATTTCTGATGACTTGTTTTTCATTGTATGTGACTCTTTATCTCTAGTAATGCTTTCACCTTAAAGTCTGATAGAGCTGAAGTTTGAAAAAACATTCCATCTGGTAATCTTTATCTTTTAACTGAGTCATTTTTCTATTTGTATTTTGTAACTACTGATATGTTGGGGTATAAATTACCATCTTATGTTATGTTTTTTATTAGTCTTGACTTTTGCACTTAATTTTCCTTTTATCATTGTCTTCTTTGGATGGATTGAGCTTTTGTTCCATTTCATTTCCCCCTTTACTCAACAAGAAACAATATTTCAATTTGTATTGCATAATATCTTAAAAAGTTAATGTTACTCAATAGTTTTATCCTCCTCGTGAATAGTAAAAGAACCACAGAAAATAACCTCAAACACCCTCTGAGAATATATGCTTTGAGGCTAAGAAGGGCCAAAGGAAAGAAAGGAAGAAAGGAAGGAAGGAAGGAAGGAAGGAAAGAAGAAAGAAAGAATGAAAGAAGAAAGAAAGAAAAATAATTTTTTTTTTAAAGCACAAAGCTTTAAAACTTTATTTACCACTTTCTTTGCTCAACACTTTTTTCCCCCCCATCTGGGATTACTTTCATTCTGCCCTTAAAATTTCCTTCAGTGAGTACTCATTGATAGCAAACTCTCAGGTTTTGTTTTCTGAAAATACTTCACCCCATTCTTAAAAGACATTTTTACTGAGTATGCAATTCTAAGTTGACAATCATATTCTTTTTTTTTTTTCCCCAGAGATGAAGTTTCACTCTTACACCCAGGCTGGAGTGAGTGGTGCGATCTCGGCTCACTGCAACCTCTGCCCCCCAGGTTCAAGGGATTCTCCTGCCTCAGCCTCCCAAGTAGCTGGGACTACAGGCACCAACCACCACGCCCAGCTAGTTTTTAAAATTTTTATTAGAGACAGAGTTTTGCCATGTTGGCCAGGCTGGTGTTGAACTCCTGACCTGAGGTGATCCACCCGCCTTGGCCTCCCAAAGTGCTAGGATTACAGGCGTGAGCCACTATGCCCAGCCGACAAATTCTTTAAACACTTTTGATATGTAAGGGAAGTGCTGTGAGGAAAAAGAGCGTGGTCCCTTTAAATAATACGGAAGCAGGGAAGGGAAGTGCTGGTTAGAGTAGGGCGTGGTCCCCGCTAAGGCTCCAACCCCGCGGACCTAGGGGAGGACAGGCATGTCCTGCATTTCCCAGCACCACCCTGGCCTGCCACGCCCCCATCATGTGCCTATAAAAGCCCAAGCTCGTAGCCAGGCGGAGACAGAAGTGGCTGGATGTGGAGAGGAGTGTATCCGGGAAGGAACACAGAAGTGGCCTGCCCTCCAGAGGAACGCGAGCGAGGCACTAGCCACGCCGGCAGGTCAGCAGAACGCTGACCCCAGAGCAACGCCGAGGAGTTCGGCTGGGGCAGTCGGAGGAGCTTCTGGGCCGCCAAGCGGCCAGACTTCAGGGGAAAGCCGTCTGTCTTCTGGCCCCTTTATCGACTGAGAGCTACTTGCACTCGAAACTTCGCACTGATTCTCCACGCCCAGGTGGATAAGAGTCACCCACACTGCGGGGGCGTGGGAGCTCCCCAGCCTGCCCCTCTGTGTGCTCCCCTAGAGGTCGAGCAGCGGGCCACTGAAGAAGCAAATCACACCCTCCTTGCACGCCACGCGAGAAGGACAAGGTAACTTCCTGTTTCACTTTGACAATGCGATTCCCAGCCGTTTTTCTTCCTAACTCTATAGTTACTGCTGAAAAGTCAAGTTAGGATTGTTCTATTGTAAATGATCTCTCTTTTCTGTGCCTACTTTTAGGAATGTTCATTTAATCATTGATATTTGGTGGTTTTCTTAGGTGTTTAGCCATTTATTTTCTAGGATTCTTGGGCTCCTTGATCATAAGAATTAGGGTTTTTCATTGTATGTGACTCTTTATCTCTAGTAATGCTTTCACCTTAAAGTCTGATAGAGCTGAAGTTTGAAAAAAAATAGTTTTGGTTGGAAAATTCTCAGCTGTTGTCTTTTCATATTTGCTTTCCCTTATTTTCTCCTCATGAATTCCAAGTAGATAGATGTTGGAAACTCTCATACTGTACTGCATGTGTCTTAAACTCTCTGCCATATTTATCTTTAGGAATCTGTGCTTATGTTAAAATGTACCCACAGGATTTTAATGTGTAGAGGTGACAGAGAGGACATGGATCTGTCAGTGGCACTGGGAAGAAAAGTTTATTACTCACAGTTCCCTAGCAGTGAGAGGCATTGCTTGCCATGAATAAACACATGGGGCAGCGCGAGAGCTGGTCAGGATGCAGGGTAGGAGTGAAACAGAAGCACAGGCCATAGCCTTTATTGAAGTTACTGCGGGAAAGTCAAGGCAGGGCAGAGTAAACTTGGCTAGTTTGAATAATTCTGGCAGGATTTAAGGCATAGCAGCTGTCTGTAATTGGTCATTGGCCAGGTTGATTTGGAGCACGGAAATTACTGGCTTGGATTGTGAGAGTTAAAGGAGAAAGGTGGGGGTATGAACCTGGGATTGGTTGGTTTGTAGAGAAAAGATATGTTCACGGGTGACTTGTTTTATTACCTCTAGTAATTAGCCCTGAAAGTTGCAGTCTTTCCCAAGCTGGCAGGCTCCCACTCTAAGATGTCAAAACATCATAAAATAAAATTAAAAAACATTAACACTGTGCTGTATTCTAGAAATTTTTCTTCATCTCTATTTTCTAGTTCACTGATTTTGTCTTTAATGGAATTGAAGCCTCTATTAAATCCATTTATTATTTCTAATTTTAATTAGATTATTATTTCTACAAGTTCTTTTTGTCTAATAAAACTTTTTTGCTTTTTGCTTATTTTTCCATTTCTTATTTTATTTATTTGAGAGTATTAAATATGACTCTCTTATATTAGTTTGTGTGTGGTGATTCTAATGATTCAGGCCACTGTGGATCTGATTCTGCTCTCTGTTTTTTCTGTTGGCACTCCCTTAAGTATTTTGTGATGCTTCACTGTGAGTTCACACTACTTGAAATTTAACTGGAAATTATTTGAAACTGGGATGACTGTATAGTTTTCCAAAGAAAATGTGCATTTACCTTTGCTAGGTTTGTGGACACTGCTGACCTGGAATTGCCATCTACATTTTAAAATTTAAGGTCTTTTGACTCATTCAGTTAGGGCAACAGATTTGCATTATACTTAGCTTGTGATTACAAATTATCAGGGGAAATACTTTTTTCTCTCCATTCGGTGCCATTTTGCTACAGGTAATTTTTAATATTTCTTAAGAGGGGGTGGTGTGGGGGTGTGCAACATTTATGGTTGATGTATAATCTGAGAATTTAACTGTTTAGAGTTCTGTTTTTATATAGGTGGTCTTTGATTAGATTCCACCTCTGTGGTGCCACTGTAATTTTCCTTCTGGCCCCTAAACCCATAATGAAATTGTATTTTGTAGTTGCATTAGGTTTAACTCAGCCTCCAGGACTCATTATTTTTCTGTATCTCTACTCTCGCTTCAAATTTTTTGGCTTTCTTAAGCACGCTTACATTTTTCCATCTCCAAATTAATTAAATGTTATGTACTTTAAAATTATTTTATGCAGCATTTTCCTTTATGTTCAGTGGGAGATCCTATCAAAAACTGAAATCTCTCAGTTTTCTATGTTTACTTCTCAATATGTGTTTTGGAATGTCATTTAATCGATTTTTTCAGTTAAGTTTCATTTCTACTGTGTCTAATCTACTGTATCAGACTTTCTTTGAATTTTTAATTTTAATGATTATATATTTAATTTTTAGAAGTTACTTTTGTTTCATTTTCAAACTTCTCTGAGATTTATTATTGTATTTTAATCTTTGTTTAAATTCTTTCTTTAATATTTAAAAATACGCTGTGCTTCCAGCCTCTATCTGAATCTTCTGTTATCTGAAGTTTTGGGAGTCTCATCACACTCTTACATGTCTGTTGATTATGGCAAATTATTTTTATCCACCTTTGCTATTTCTGATTTTGAACTTACATACAGAGGGAATATGCTTGGATGCCTTCTGAAAGTTTTTTTTTTTTTCCATTTGTTTCTGCCAAATCATTCAAGAATATCACTGAATCACAATATATGTTAATTTCTTGGTCTGGAATTTCTTACTATGCAACTGTTACAAATTCCAACCTGAAAGTCAAGTGAAGTGTGAGCCCATCATACAAATTCTCAAAGAACACATTTTTTTCCTGTACTAAGAGATGAGCATTCTTGTTTTCTTCTTATGATTGTGCATGCATTTTTCTAGTCTTTTTGTTCCCTTCCTGAGAATTCTCCTTTATGAACCTTTTTCAGTTTCAATATCTTGTCTCCCTTAGGTTCAAGAACTCTTCTGTACCCATGTGGGCATTAAATCACATTAAATGTGAATGTTTTTTCTTTTTTGTTTTTTTTTTTTTTTTTTTTTTTTTTTTTTTGGAGGACGGGACGGGGATTGCCTGTGTAGTGACTTCTTGTCTCATCTCACTGACTCTCCTGATTGACCCTATCCTGAAGCTTTGCCTTCTCACCAAATCCTTGGCATGACAATGGGCATGTGACCTTTGGTGTGGGCAATACGATAAAGCATCAAGATTCTCTTGACACTTTGGAGAATATCATGCTACATTGTACAGGTAAGGTATGAGAAGGAAACACAGAAAAAGAAACGACAGCCTTACTGGGAACAAGGGGAAAGAAGAGAGTCTGTAATCTGGTGTGTTTCTAAATAGACGTGTGTCTCTCATATCTATATATGTGTTATATATATATTATCAGCTTAACTTCAAGTACTAGACTTACTTGATTATTGAATGGCTGACTGTTGGAGGAATCAGTGAAGATCAAGGATGATCATTCCATCAAAGGCAGGAGCTTGAGTGAAATGACTTCTCTAGAGACTTTGGAGGGAGGGCACAGACCAGTAGGACTCCAGCGGAAGATTAGAATATGTAGAATAAGATGAGATCATGGAGCCCTTGAATACCAGGCAGGTGAATGTAAACTTTATTCAGGAACCAATGGGGACCAATGAGTGGAGAAAGATGGGCTGAAATGAGAGGTTTACATGACATAGATAAGAGATCCTGATTCTGGGAAGCTTGATAGGGAGGTAAGTGTGTGGGATGATTTTGAATGAATGAGGGGACATCAGTAAAAAGGAGAATAAGACAGATATTTGCATTTTTAAGGGAGAATAAAAATACTAACAGTATGGTTAAGAAAAAGAATGAGCACAATTACTCACAATTTGGAATTGGATGTGAGGCGATTAACCCTTGGGCAAAAAAAAAAAAAAAAAGCAGGCCTTAGATGTTCAAAAACAAATTCTCAAATAAGCTTGCTTTTGTTCAAGGCATGATGATACCTGGGGAGTCACCCTGGTTGTTGATTTGTGGAGGTCAGTCAAGAGCTAAGCAGAAAGCCCTCCTGATTATTTAAACAAATCAGTAGGCAGAGACAGAGAGAAGCCAGGGAGGCCAGGATGTGGCAGAGGAGCCCCAAGGCAGGGGTCCTGCTGGGGAGCTCGGAAGCAGCCAGGGGTCCTGGTAGGAGCTGGCAGAGGTTTGTATCCTAGTAATTTTGTTACAAAAAGGTGAAATCCAGCTTTGGTAACCAGCTTGTGACGAAGAAATTGCGTTTCATGTTACTGTAAGTCTTTTAATAGTAGAAATGACCCTTGAGCAATGTGGGTTTAAACTTTGTGGGTCACTTATACAAGGATTTTCTTCCACCTCTGCCACCCTGATACAGCAAGGCCAACCCCTCCTCCTCCCCGTCAGCCCACTTAACACAAAGATCACAAGATGAAGATCTTTACGATGATCCACTTCCCCTCAATGAATAGAAAATGTATTTTCTCTCCCTCATGATTTTCTTAACGTTTTCTTTGCTCTAGCTTACTTTATTGTAAGAATACAACATGTAATACCTAAAACATGGAAAATATGTCTTCATCCACTGTTTATGTTACCAGTAAGGCTTCCGGTCAACAGTAGGCTATGAGTAGTTACATTTTTGGAATCAAAAGTTAAACGTGGATATTTAACTGCATTGTGGGGTTGGTGCCTCTGTCTCCTAGCATGTTCAAGGATTGACGGTATACTAAAACATTAAGATAAAACAGCTCTCCCTTCTCTCTTCACTCACATCTGCGCTGGTGTTGCTGCCTCTTCTACATGTGCTTTCTTTGGTAGTCTCTCTGACCTCCAAGCCAAGCCCCAGTCATCTGACCAGCTTCTCCCAGCCCCAGGCCTACTCAGCCTCAGTCTCCTTCTGCATCCTCCTCCCTCCCGCAGCATCCATTGTTTCTGATTCCCCTGCATAGCTCTCCTGTCTATCTTTTCTTCTCCCACACCCAAAATAAAGGGCTGCCAAAGGCCTGCCTCATATACCTCATGCCCATCCCTGAACTTTCTTCTTTAGGGTCTTCCTTCTCCCCTTGGCTTCAGATGTCATGACCATGAAGGCCAATCTCAAATTTGGGTGTGTATCTATTCTTGACCTCGTAGTGAAGTTCCAGTGCCGCCTCATTATAATTAGAAGGGGCTCCAATTCGGCCATCTTAGCTGTTTTAGATTCATACTAGGCACATCGTATTTTCAGTCTACACCTTCCAGAGAAACAGATCAATACTATCAATGTATCTTATCTGTGACACGCAGAGAGAGGGACAGAGAGAAGGGGAGAGGGATATTTATTTTAAAGAATTGGCTCATGTGATCACGGGGGCCTGTAAGTCCGAAATCCATAGGAGCAGTTCAGCAGACTGGAAGCTCCAATAAGAGCTGATGTTGCAGTCTTGAATATGAAATCTGTGGGGTCACAGGCAGGCTATCCACTCAGGCATGGTTTCTAGGTTGTAGTTTTGAGGAAGAACTTTTTCTTGTTCTGGAAACCTCAGTCTTACTCTTGAGATCTTCAATTGATTAGATGAAGCCCACTCACTTGATGAAGGGTCATCTGCTTTTCTCAAAGTTGACTTTCAGTACATTTATGGTATTTTTGTTTGTTTTTAAGAGACAGGGTCTTGCTCTGTCACCCAGGCTGGAGTTCAGTGGCCTGATCACAGCTCACTGCAGCCTTGACCTCCTGAGCTCGAGTGATCCTCCCACCTCTTTCTCCTCAGTAGCTGGGATTACAGGAGTGAGTCACTGCTCCTGGCAATAGTATTTTGTAAATGTTAATCACATCTAAGAAATACCTTCACAGTAATATCTAAACTGGTGCTTGACCAAACAGTTGGGCAGTGTAGCCTAGCCAGGTTGACACACAAAATTAGCTATCACATTCTGTGTTTAGGCTTGCTTTTAATGGTATCAACCGCAAATTCCAGAGATACTGTTGAGTTCTTCTACTCCTTGTCTTTGAAGTCAGCCAAGCTCAGTTCCGCCATCACTATCTATTTGATCTTAGGTGACTTGTCTGATCTTGTCAAGATTTAGTTTTCTGTCACACATGGTGGTTCATGCCGGTAATCCCAGTACTTTGGGAGGCCAAGGTGGGTGGATCACTTGAGCCCAGGAGTTCAAGACCAGCCCGGACAACACACAAAACCCTGTCTCTACAAAAAATACAAAAATTAGCTGGGTATGGTGGTGTCTGCATGTCGTTACAGCTACTCAGGAAGCTGAGGTGAGAGGATTACTTAAACCCGGGAGTTCAAGGCTACAGTGAGTTGTGACTGTGCCACTGCACTCCAGCCTGGGTGACAGAGTGAGATCCTGTCTCAAAAAAAAGGATTGAGTTTTCTTATACATAGATGGGACAAAGAGCAGTACCTGTGCCTCTCACAGACCTGAAATGGGGGGAGGCACACACATTCCCGAACCCCGTAAGTTTGGCCCTCAAAGTTTTGACTCCCTAAGTCTGACCCTGCCCTGGGAATGGCGGCTGGGTCGCCTGATTTAGCCACTGCACCCACACTGCAGCGTGGCCTCACCATGTCCATTGGCAGATCAGAAATGGCAAGGTGAGAGTTTGCCAGTAGTAATAGTGATTGCAAATGCCAGAGCTGGAATTTGGGGTGAGAGTGTTCTGAAACCAAAGCCAGACATCCTTTTCACTGCACCAAACTGGGGGTGGTTCCCAAGTGCTGGCGAAGCTGAATAGGGTGGACCTGAGGTGTGGACACACCTGTCTCCTCTCATCCACGCACCATCCCCATGGAGCCTGGAGCACACGATATATGTGTCCCTGGGTTGGGGGCCACTTAAAATCTAGCTCACCAAGCTTCTCACCTCACTCAAATTGCCCCTCCCTTAATGCTTAGAAGAAACAGACAAATCACACAAAACATGATGGATAACATAAGTTTCTTTATTAACAGTCAAGATAGACAGTCTTCCCAAACTTCTGCCTTTGTTTTGCTATAAAATACAGTTTTCTTTGTACTGTACGAGTCTCAAGCAGCCCATTAAGACTCACTTGCATTCTGTTTGTTTTACTTTAGGGAAAATTAAGTCAGGAGAGAAATCCAGTACGTAGTTTTAAAACTCGAATCCAATAAAGATGGAAAGAATGCCTTTCCTGGAAAACCGAGCTTTGCTCTCATGTCCCCTACGCTGTAAACTTCTCATATCCAGAGAGTGGAGTCCCACGTTATCTGTCTGTCTTTAGTGCTGTACTTCTCTGTGGTTTTGTGATTTTTCTCTGGAAATGTCTGTTTTCCTCACTGCAGTGTGACCTTGAAGGCAAAGCCTGGGACCCTTTCACCTTTGAAACTTCCGTACTTAGGCAGGTGGTAGACACTCAAAAAATATTGAAAGAATATAGGGAAAAAGCAAGGCCAAGAAGGAGGGTATAAGGAAAAAAGACTGCCACAGGGGGCAGAAAATGGAAATAAACCAAGCCACTTACTGGTTCCTAGGCATTAACGCTGATTGAGTTTCACTACATTTTCTTCAACGCGATTGTTCCCGTCAAACAGAGACACTGCATCACTAGGTCATATTCTTCCTGAAGGGCCACTTCTCTTGCCAGTAAGACATGAGCATCACATGTTAAGGAGAGAGAGTACCTCGACTTGCTTATAGTTACAGCTTCTCTGCAGCTCACAGAGCTGGTTTGTGGCCTATCAGGCATGAGGAAATGGAGCTTGAAAGTTTGCCAGCAGACAACTTAGCTTTCTAAATAAAAGCTGAGGCCCCGAGAGCACGGAGGTCCAGGAGTCTATTCACAGTGTAGAGAGGGGAGCTCTGTGCTGTTTCCATTCGCATAATATGAAAACAAGCTATATGACATTATCCACCTTTGCTTGCTTAGTAGTGAAAAGTACCTTGAGTAGAAGGATCCACCCTCTTCATCTGTTGATCTAATCTACAGGCATCGGCTATAGTGATAGCTATATCCATGGGTGGGTATTATGTTAATTGTTTAACTTCATTGACTCATTGGGAGAGTCTTACAATATGGGTGATGTTGTCATCTCCTTTTTAGTCATGAGGAGTCTTGGGACCGAGAGCGGTTTCCTGACTTACCCAAGACCTTACCTCATGGGGGAAGATCCAGAACTGGGCTCCTTGGTGGTCTGGCTCCAAAGAGCACCGAGCCGCATACCCTTGTTTTTTGTAAGGAGGAAGTATTTCAAACAAGAACACTTGGATTTCCCTAGAGACGGGGAAAAAAGTCATGAAAATGAGCTTTGGAGCTAGAGGCCGTTATCCTTAGCAAACTAATGCAGGAACAGAAAACCGAATAGCGCATGTACTCACTTGTAAGTGGGGGTAAAATGATGAGAACACGTAGACGTGTAGAGGGGAACAGCAGACCCTGGGGTCTACCTGGGGGTGGAGGCTGGGAGGAGGGAGAGGAGCAGAAAAAATAACTATTGGGTAGTAGGCTTAGTACCTGGGTGACAAAATAATCTGTACAACAAACCCCGTGGCACAAGTTTACCTATATAACAAATGTGCACATGTACCCTTGAACCTAAAATGAAAGCTTAAAAATCAAATGATCTTTGTATGTTTAGAGTACAATGCGCATTTATTTGAGGAGAGCTTTTATATATATTTTTGTTAGCTTGTAAAAACTGAGCATGAACTTGATATCACCATCAGCCCCTGAGATGGAGACCGAGGCTTACTTACAGCGGGGGCATGTGTCTGACGCGGTTGCCCTCTGAACTGTGGCTCTCCTGCTGGTGTTTCTGATGAGAGCCCTTCTGGGTTCTCTTGAGGGAGGTTCCTCGTGTAGGTCATCCCATGTGGTGGCCGTTCCTAGAGCCTAGCACTTGTTCTTCTACTTGTTGGACCAGGTTTTAACTAACCGCTTTCACCTCTTTGTCAAAAGCTTCTGTCGCACACCTCAGAATCACAGATCTCGGATGATGTGTCTGGTGCTTTCCTTCCCTGAAATTCAATAAAGAAATAAAGATTTCAAGAAACAATGTTTTTAGGTATCTCAGCCATTTCTCAGTGGGTGTGACTAATTCAGTTCAACTAGCTTTTGTTGAGTGTCCATTATTGTGTCCAACAATCACAGTGCCTGCATTTTTGTTCAGGCTTTCCTCATTTTAAAGCACTTTTGTAAACAGTCTAGGCGAGGCTGTATTGGAGGGGGCAAGGCTGTGTGTTGTAAAGATCAGGGATGAGAGGATGCGGCATGAGCCCACTAAAGCAAAGGGCTGGTTACCTCTTCTGGCTTGGAGGCTTTGTCAGGGGTGTCCTCAGAGCCTTCAGGTCATTTGATGGGCTGATTCAGGAGGAAGATGTACTCTGCATTGGCTCAAAGGAGTAGAAGCACCAGATTTTGCACCATGGAGAAGATCTTTCTTACAACTCTTGTGTCCAACAACAGAATGGGCTGCATATGACGTTGGCAGCTCCCCAGCTAAGAAGCTGGTCAGGCTGAGTAACCAGTGTGACTGGGGAGAGGATACCAGCAGGATTTGCTGTCCCCTCATTTAGCTAGGATCATGTGATCTGGGGCCAGATGACCTGGATTCTCATCTTGGCTACACCACTGGCTCGTGGTGTGAACTTGAGAACTCACAGTCTCTCCGTCATTTGGCTACTGAGAGGACTAAGTGGGTTAAGGTGAAGTGCTTAGAACAGTTTTTAGTAAGTCAACAATAAATATTAGTGGTTATTTTTGTTTTTTTGTTTTGTTTTGTTTTTGAGATGTAGTCTCACTCTGCAGCCAGGCTGGAGTACAGTGGCGCGATCTCGGCTCGCTGCAACCTCCACCTCCTGGGTTCAAGCAGTACTCCTGCCTCAGCCTCCCGAGTAGTTGGGACTACAGGCACTTGTCACCATGCCCAGCTAGTTTTTGTATTTTTAGTAGAGGTGGGATTTCACCATGTTGGCCAGGATGGTCTGGATCTCTTGACCTAGTGATCCGCCTGCCCCACCTCGGCCTCCCAAAGTGCTGGGATTACAGGTGTGAGCCACCGCACCCAGCCCAAATGTTAGTAATTATAAAGGACATCTTCCAACTCCATTTGTGTGTGATTATAGTGTAATATGCTGCAGTGGCTAGTCATGAATAATCATTACAGAACACTGAAGAAATACTATTATGAGTTATTAATGACAACTTTTAAATTACCATATATTAGAGGTAATAAAATAAGGTGGCAAGAGTAGGAGATGCAAACAAGCAGAGGACACACTTCCTGGGTTCGGGGGTTCCCAGTCCGGTTGGGAAGACATGATGCCTAAGATGATAACTTATAATGGCAAACAGTGCAGGATAGAATGCTTCATGAGTGGTCTGGAAGTCGGTTAAGACAGGACATCACCAAAGCAGGACTTGAGTTCAACACCCAGGTTTCTGTCAAATAATGGTATGTAACATAGAACCCGATGTCTCATTGGCTGAAAACAACAAGCAGTGATTGCTCACGGTTGGGCCTGTGGGTCAGTGACAACTCAGCTGGGCAAGGCTGCAGGCTCCGGCTGTTGGTTCAGGGCTTCTCTGCGTGGGTTTTGTCTTGAAACTCGGGGTGAGGAAACAGCCCTCAGACGAGGTGAATTCTCATGGTGGGGGTGGATGTGGGGTAGGATTATTGGCAACAGGGGATCCTCCCATGGCTCTGGCTTGGAAGTGGCCCAGCCACCCCTTTCCATTGTCCAAAAATGGCCACATGGCCAAGTTCAACATCAGCAGAGCAGGGGTACCTATTCTGCTGAAGCATGGCAGGGTGAGAGGGAAGGGAAGATTGTGAGGAAATAGTGTACAGCCTACCACAGATGGCTTTCAAAAGTGCACGTTAACGTTTAGTAGTTGCCTTGAAGAAAAGAGTCAGCGTTATCCTGCACACGATGGGCATGCAGAAGTCAGGCATGGTGGCTCACACTTGTAATCTCAGTTCTTTAGGAGGCTGAGGTTCGGAGGCTCACTTGAGGCCAGGAATTTGAGACCACCAACCTGGGCAACATAGCAAGACCCCATTTCTACAAAATTTGAAAAATTATCTGAGTATGGTGGCACGTGTCTGTAGTCCTACCTACTTGGAAGACTGAGGCAGGAGGATCGCTTGAACCCAGCAGTTCAAGGCTGCAGTGAGCTATGATTGCGTCACTGCACTCCAGCTTAGGTGGCAGAATGAGATATCTCTAAAGATAGATAGATAGACAGAAAGATAGATAGATAGATAGATAGATAGATAGATAGATTTGGGTGATTTTCGTATGATATTTTAAGTGAAAACCCACATCAAAGGCAATTCATCAGCCACAGCAAAATACCCAACAGGTTTGTAACCACAGGCCACCTGGCCCACCTGGAGATAGGATAAGATGCTGAGGAGGACAGCCCCTCCTCCCAGGGTGCTCATGCTTTGATGAGGAGACAAACAGGAGGGCAGTAATTAGGTCAGAGCTGAGGTCTCTACCTCTCACCACTCAGTACTTTGAAAATAGGCTGTTACCAAATGTGGCTCTGAAGTCCTGTGGTAAATTGGGCAGTCCTGAATGCACTGTAATTTCCAGGGGCTCACTGTGTTGACTTTATGATAAGGCCCCCAGGAGAGGTCAGATAATACTTTGCCTTGTGGCAAATGGATTTTCCTAGTGAAGTTTCTCTCCACAGTTTGGTCGCTGGAGGATATTGTTCTCATACCCATACCTCTGAAATGAAAGGTGCTGGCATTTCATCTCCTTGTCTTCCAATCGATGGGTCTAGGACACATCCACACGCAACAGGCCGCAGAAGCTGGTGCCAGAGCCGTGGTTGGGAGAATTGCCTCGCTGGCTTCATCTCCAGTCTGGAAAGAGGAGGATGGGCACCTTTGGGGGTGGACTAAAGTGTATAAACATCACAGTATCTAGTGCCTGTCATTTGACAAGCGTTTTGTTGGTGCCTCTGCATGCATCATATATTGATGCCCACCATGTCCTCTGGGTGAGGAACTACTCCCCTGTGTGAGGTCTAGAGAGACTGGATATCTAGATCAGTCTACCACCAGAGGTTGGGCTTCTACTTTTTTTTCCTTTTATTTAAATCAGACCTTTTTAAGAGTCTGAGAGAGTAGAATGACAGATCCCGATCCCAGAAACTGGGAAGGGTAGTGGGAGGGTGGGAGGGGGAGGGGGGATGGTTAATGGGGACAAAAATACAGTTAGGTAGAATAAAGACGGTCTAGTGTTTGACAGTGCAGCAGGGTGCTGGCAGTCAGCAGTAATTTATCATATGTTTATAAGTAACTAAAAGAGTATAATTGGATTGTTTGTAACACAAAGAAAGGATAAATGCTTGAGGTGATGATACCTCATTTACCCTGATCTGGTTATTATGCATCGCATGTCTTTGTGGAAATATTCCATGTACCCCGTAAATACCCTGCTATGTACCCATAAAATTTTTAAAAAGGAAACTGATGTAAACCTTTGACCCTCTCTCCTGAACAATGTGTAAATGGACAAACACACACAATTTGCAGACAATGTCAAAGGGTTCACTGATCTTTTAAAAACCATTCATGGAAGATGTAGATAGAGACCAGTTGTGGTCCGACTAACAGCTAAAGGGTGGAATTAAAACCCCTCCAACAGCTTTTTGGAAGAAAAAGTGAGGTGCTGTGAGAACAGAGTCACCTCTTTGTTGAAAACAGATGTGTGACTGACATAATTCACACACGCATACATATACACATATGCATACACACGTACACGTGTGCACACAGGCATAAACACACATACACAAACATACACATGCACATGTATGAGCACTGTGCACACTCCAAACCCACATTTATTGGACTGACTGATTCTTTTTTTTTTTTTGAGGCGGAGTCTCGCTCTGTCGCCCAGGCTGGAGTGCAGTGGCCGGATCTCAGCTCACTGCAAGCTCCGCCTCCCGGGTTTACGCCATTCTCCTGCCTCAGCCTCCCGAGTAGCTGGGACTACAGGCGCCCGCCACCTCGCCCGGCTAGTTTTTGTATTTTTAGTAGAGACGGGGTTTCACCGTGTTAGCCAGGAGGGTCTCGATCTCCTGACCTCATGATCCGCCCGTCTCGGCCTCCCAAAGTGCTGGGATTACAGGCTTGAGCCACCGCGCCCGGCCCTGACTGATTCTTAGAGTCGTTCTCACTCATCATGAGATGCCCGGTCCAGCATCATCTTCTCGTTTTATTGGAAGCAACAGACCACAAAGGCAGGGTTGTAGAAATTCTTATGAGGACATCTGATTTGAGAAAGTCCCAGTTCTTTCTCACTGATGCTAAGTCAGACACGAGAAGAAAACCCTCTTCAGGCATTTTGGCCAAATTCAAATAGGTCAGAGACCCAGAAAGAGTAATTAACTTGCAGGAACTTTTTTCCGACTGAGGGGACCACATAACCTATTATCCCTTAACAAGGCAGTTTCCTCAGTGAATCGTGGGAGCTTGGACAAGCTGAAGAAAAACCAAAAGTGCATTTTCACTAACGCATCGTGTGATCTTTCCTACTGTCTCAACTACCCCAGAAACTGTGACATCCTCTGAAAAGGGACCAAGTGAAGGCTTGATGTGCCTTTTATATGCAGTGAATATCGTGTGGCTTCAATCTTGACGAACTGGCTGTGCCAAATATATTTCATTGCCTTGTTTTGAGTCATGCTTACTGTGGTTGCCTATCATTATAATTTGTATGACGATGAACAAATTGCTGTGGTAAAGATGGACAATACTCCCACCTGGTAAAAACTCAATAGTGACAAATGAGGTGAATCAGACATCCTCAAAGACTCCCCCAAGTGCTCTGGAAAGAGACTTGACATTTGTGCTATTGGTCGTTTATTGGAAAGGAGGAACAGAAGCATTATGAAAGAGGAGAACCAGGAACAATGTCAGGAATGTTGCACTGTGCTTGGAAGGGAGACAGCGGGATCAATCAGTGGATCGAGCCCTTCATCCAACAGTCTGCTCATATTCACAGAGTCCTTGCTCGAGCCAGTTACTAGGCTGGTCCTAGGGACAGACGGGCAGATAACAGTGACGTGGAGCTTTCTGTCCTGCATGGAGTCACGTTAAACATATGGCGAGTGGGTCTTCCTTTGCTTTGCCAAAGTGCGTTCACAGGATGCTCCTGCACATGGACCAAGATGGGTTGAATACATGTTACTTCCTCAGGAAATAGCTCCCTGAGGAGGTTATCTGTATTCATGATCTGGAGAAAGAGTTGAAATTACTCAGGCAAAAACAGGGAGGTGGACAAGAGGGAGGAGGGATTTCTAGGCAGAGGAAACAGTATCTATGCGTCTACAATGGCCGTGAGATTGGACAAAAAAAAAATAAACGTGGCAGAGGTGGCAGGAGGCCAATAGGTTGGATCACGGTGATTGAAGAGAAGCTGAGGGGTAGGGCTGGGGCCAGAGAGGCACAGACCCTTGTGGCCCTGGAAAGGATTTTGAAGCTGGATTTGACACAGAAGGGTTTTAGCATGGCAATTCCATAATAAGATGGTCGTATTAAAAAGATCATGCAAAAATTATTGTGGACAGGATGAGAGTGTTTGCAAGAAGACAAACCAGAGCCCCAAATGACCATGTTTTAGCCAGAGATGCCTTTGCTTTAGATGACTGTGTTGACCATGGGGGTGGAGAGAAGTGGACGCATGCAAGGGATATTTAAGAAGCAGAATTGATAGGACTTGGCCATTGGTTGGATGCGGGGATGAGAGCTTTGCTGGATGGCCGAAGTATGTGTCTTTGGGGAGACAAAGGGGAGGTGAGAGGCCAACTGTGCCGTAGTAGTAGCCATGGTGGACATCTATTGTTTTCTGTGTCTTCAGTATAGTGTTTAGTTGTTTATGTGCAATAATGTATGCAGCCATTGCATAGTTCATTACTTCTAAGAAAACTTCCTCCTAATCTAGGTCCTTGTCATTTATGTCTGTTCTACTTCTAAGGAAGAGGAAGAAGTGACTTTCTCAAGGCCGATGTGTAAGTGTCCACTGCATAGGAGCCCTGGACTGTTGCCATGGATACAAAGCCAGGACAGATAGAGCTGCACCATTGCTTTTACGAAGTCTGTCCTTCAGTAGGAGAGATAGAACCCACAGACCTGCACACAGTGAGGGGCCATTTAAATGCAACACAGTGCCAGTGAGAATAAGCTTTGCAGACTTAGTGCCCACGTGCAAGGAGGAGGCGCATAGGCTTACCTGAGAAGTGAGGAGTGAGAAAGACTTTCTGGAGGGGTGGAATGTAAGCTTGTCCCCTATCAAATAAATACATTTCACAATAGTTTTAGGTTTACAGAAAGTTTGTCAAGATAATACGGAGAGTTCCCATATGCCACAGAACTCCCCTACAGTTAACCATTTGCATTACTAGGGTACACTTGTCAGTAAGTCATTTTTATCAACTCAAGTCCATTCTTTATTGGACTGCATTAGTTTGGCCATAATGTCCTTTTTTCATCCCAGAATCCCATCCAGGAGACCATGTTACATTTAGTCATCACGTCGCTTTAGGTTCCTCTGGGCTGTGATAGTTTCTCAAAGTCCCCCTGACCTAGTCTCGCTGTGTCGCCCAGGCTGGAGTGCAGTGGTGCGATCTTGGCTCACTGCAAGCTCTGCCTCCTGGGTTCACACCATTCTCCTGCCTCAGCCTCCTGAGTAGCTGGGACCACAAGTGCCCTCCATCACGCCCGGCTAATTTTTGTATTTTTAGTAGAGATGGGGTTTCCTCGTGTTAGCCAGGATGGTCTCGATCTCCTGACCTTGTGATCTGCCCGCCTCGGACTCCCAAAGTGCTGGGATTACAGGCACTCTCCCTGCTTTTGATGGCCTTGACAGTTTCGAAGAGTACTGGTTATGTGCATTGCAGAATGTCTCTCAGTTTGGATTTGTCTGAGGTTTCTCTCATGATGGAAACTGGTATGATGGGGTTTTGGAACACCACAGAGGTGAAATGCCCCTCTCAGCACATCATCCCAAGGGTCCATACTATCAACATGTTTTATTCTTGTTGATATTGACCTTGATCACCTGGCTGAGGTAGTTTGTCAGGTTTCTCCACTGTTAAGTAACTAATTTCCCCCTTTCCTCTTCTGTATTCTTTAGAAGGAAGTCACTCTGCACAGCTCTTACTTGAGGGCTTGGGTGTGATGCTCCACCTCCCTGAGAACAGACTATTTACATAAATTATTTGGAATTTTTCTGCATGGAAGATTCCTCTTTTCTCCCATTTAATTTATTTGTTAATTAAATCATTTATTTATATCAGTATGGGCTCATGGATATATATTCTATACTTTTAGTTAAATTTCTTTTTTTTTTTTTTTTGAGACGGAGTCTCGCTCTGTCGCCCAGGCTGGAGTATAGTGGCCAGATCTCAGCTCACTGCAAGCTCCGCCTCCCGGGTTTACGCCATTCTCCTGCCTCAGCCTCCCGAGTAGCTGGGACTACAGGCGCCAGCCACCTCGCCCGGCTAGTTTTTTGTATTTTTTAGTAGAGATGGGGTTTCACCGTGTTAGCCAGGATGGTCTCGATCTCCTGACCTCGTGATCCGCCCGTCTCGGCCTCCCAAAGTGCTGGGATTACAGGCTTGAGCCACTGCGCCCGGCTACTTTTAGTTAAATTTCAATCCTACATTATTTATTTGGTTGCTCAAATTTTTCCCGCTTTGGACCTGGGGGTCCACTCAGTGGGCTCCTGCTCCCTGTGACATACGCGCTCATCACTGTGTGTGTTTCTGGGCACTTCCTTCCTTTCAGGTACTACGAGATGCTCCAGGCCCTTCTTACGTATTTCCTGTTCCAGCCTTAGAATCAGCCACATTTCCAAGGAGCTGCAGTCTCTTTTATTAGAGAATGGTATGAGGACTCAAGATCTGGGCATTGAATGTGTAAGCTGGGTTTAAAGGACAGTGGACAATAGAAAGGAACAGGAATGGCATTTGGAGTAGAATGCTTGGCATAAGCAAATATCCTGACAGTGAAGAAAATGAATTCTATGTGGGGAAGAGCATATGACTAGGTGGAGGCATTTACACTGGTGAAGTAGGATCTTTCAGGCTTTAGGTCCAGACTGAAGTATAGTATTATCCCATCCCCCAACCTACTTAGTCATCAGCCTTCTTCGCAATAGCTTCAACTTTCACCCATTAGCTAATGCAGACATCCTGGGGCCTAATCTTTACTTCACTCTCCCTTTCCACCCATATGCAATCAGTAAAAACTTTTTCTTGATTCTGCCTCCCACTAGTTTTTAAACCTGTCTTCCACAGTCCAGAGCCACATCTCCTGGCCAGGTACCTTCAATGGTGGTTAAACCATTTCCAACGCCCTTGCCAACCTCTCTTTCCTGCAGCAACCCTGCCACATCTGGTGGTGTTGCTACCATGATCAAGGCCATTGGGCTTCCCATTGAGTTCAAGGTCAAGCCCACTGAGGCGGATGGGCTGGGTGTGATCTTTTCGTCACCAGCCTCTCTACCTGACTCTCTGTCTTTGTACCCTGAGATCCCACAGCAAGATCTTCTGTCAGCTCCTCAATCAAGTATTGCAGTGGGGCCTTAGAAGGGTGTGGCCTTTGTCCAGATGCTTTTGCCTTATCTGGCTGCCTGGTGTGACTGACTTCTTTCCATTTTTGTTTTGCTGTCACTGCCTTGGGAAGACTTGTTTGCTCCATGGTCAAGTATGATCCTCAATACAGATTCTCACACTGTACTAGGAGAAAATGGGCCCATATTTTCAATTTGTTCATTCTATTTAAAACTTATTCAAGTAAATACTTACTCAGCATTTAACTGTATACTAAGAGGGTGTTCAAGGCACTAGGCATATAGCAGTGAAATGACGGAGTAAGAATCTCCTTCTCTTGGAGCTTATAGCCTGATGAGGAAGGCAGAAAACGTGTTGAGCATTGATCTGAAAATCCAAAATCTCAAAGACTCCAAAATCAAGCTTTTTGAGTGCCACTGTCGCAGGTGGAAAACTCCACACGGAATTACTGAACGCAAACTTTGTCTTATGCGTAAATTATTAAACATATTTTAATGTGAAGGTATATATGAAGCAAATGAACTTTGTTGTGTTTTGACTTAAGTTCCATCCCCAAGATGTCTCATTTATGTGTATGCAAATATTCCCAAATCTGAAATTGCAAACACTTCTGGTCCAAAGCAATTTGGATAAGAGATACACACCATGTGACAAATACATAAAGATGATATTTAGTATGTTTGGAGCTGATAAAGACTATGGAGGAAAAAGGCAGAGGAGGCCAACAGGGTGTGCACGGAGTTGGGGGAGTCTTAACATTTACGTGGGTTGATCAGAGAAAGCTTCATTCAGAAGTCAATGCATAAGCAAAGACTTGAAGGAGGGGAAGGAAGAAGCCATGCAGGTGTGGGGGAAGAGCATTCCAGACAGAGGTCTGAGAGAGAGGTTATGCCTGCTGAGCTGCAGAACAGCCAGGAAGTGTGAGTTTGATATGCCTGTGAAACGCAGAGGTCCAGATACCCAGTAGACAATTTATGCATGACCTTGAGTTTAGGGTTGGAAATTTCAGGCTGGAAGTTGGGAGCTGTCACCTACAGATGGCATCTGAAGACAGGAGACTCCAGAAAGTCTCAGGAGGCTAAATGTTCAGTGGCTGAGCTCTGGGACACCTGAGTTCTTTCGACTCGGGAGATGATTGTGGGCCAGCAAAGGGACTGAGGAATAGCTCGGAGGAAAACCAGGTAGGTCTGGTGTCCTGGAAACCACAGGAAGAGTGAGGAAGTGGCCACTACTGTTAATTAGTACCATTACGTGCATGGTATTTACAATGTGTCCCTCACTGTTCTGAGTCTTGTACATACATTAACTTGTTACATCCTCATAATCCCTATGAGGTATTTTGTTTTATTATCTCTACTTTGCAAATGGGAAGTCAGGCCCAGAGGTAAATGAACTTGCCCAGTCACATAGCTCACAAGCACGAGCTGGGTTTTGAATCTGGACCATCTGGTCTCAGGGTTCTTGGTCTTCAGCACCACATCATGGGTGCCCAAACACTGCAGGTGGAAAAGCTCGGCACTGAGACTAAGCACTGTGGATATCTTTGGTGAGCTTGAAAGAGCAGTTTGGAGTGAGTCCTGGAGGAGATAGAATGATTAGGGGTGGCCGATGAGGCATGGGAGGAGAGACGGTGAAGATAGCAGCCAGAGACAACTCTCATGAATAGCTCAGCTGTGAAGGGGAGTGAGAAACGTTAGGAAGACTACAGGGAGATGTGTGATCAAAGAGGAATTTTAGGAAGAATGTTAGAAATTTTGGTATGTTTGTAGATGGGTGGGACTGAAAGGGTAACAAGGAAAAGAATGATGTCGTCACTAGGAGGAGAGAAGGTGTACCTTGCCTTTATCACTGTGATCTAGAGAGGAGAGAACGTGAACCCTGCATTTGTAACTGAAAAATTATTTGCTGAGCTGCTTAATGTCAGTGATCTCTGCCAAAGTATAAACTGCTAGGGTTGGGGGATTTTAGATTTCCAGGCGCCACTGTGGCCCCATGTGCCCCACCTCCTTGCCTGGTGAATGGGGGAAGGAACAATGCCACTCATGAAGGTGAAAGCAGGGCTCCTGGTGCCTTGAACCTCCATACCTTCCTGCCCCACTGCTGCCTGCAGACCCAGCTTTCTGCTGTCAGCCTGGGCATGCCTTCTGCCTGTATCCTCGCGTGAAGACCAACTCCAAACTCACCAGGCACTGCTGAGGAGGAAGCGGGAAGGAGAAGTGACATGCTCAGAGCCCTTGGAAGTCTCCAGGGACAGCCACTTCATGCCTTTCCCTGGCCCCCAGACCTCAGTCCTGACAGCTGCCTGGGCTCCACCTCTATGCCACTGCTCCACGGAGTCCTTGGCTGTATTCTCACTGCCCTTTGTTTCCAAGCCTTGGGTCAGGGATGGACCTCCATCCATTCCATGGGAAAACTCGCTGAGGCCCAGAACTTCTCCAACTCAGAGGGATGTATGGTCGTCAGCAGAGATGCTTTCACGAGTTAGGGATCGGAGGCTCTGGGAAATGCCTCACCATTCCTTCTGCCAACCCCCCGGGGCATTTATAAAATTCCAGAGTGAGACTGAGAAGCTGAACTAACTCACCTGCAGGACTGGGTCTCCCCCACCAGGCAGCCACAGTCGCCTGCAAGGCATCTGCTACGTGTGGGAGACTGCCGCTTTTCAACCTAGGTGTGAGGGCAGAACTCAGGCGTGTTTGTCAAAAAGGCCTCCCACAGTTTTCGAGGCATCACACATACACCTACTCACACTCCCGCATGGAGGCATGCTCCCCTCTCTCTCACACACACGCAAGCACGTGCACGCAGGGACTCACACATACCACGCATCGTGCCTCTTCCCTTCCCTCCCCACACCGAGCTACCCTGCCGGCAGCACAGAGTGGCAGCGCCGCACACCCATCTGGGCCTGACCTGCCTACACTGTTTGCCTAAAATACTTGGGAGTATATATACAGCATGGTAAGGAACTAATTTTTGAAGCCAGTGTGGGGGCTCCAGGGCACTCCGCCATTTCCTCTTGTCCCTAAAGCTGTTAAACTAAATTATAGGGCTGGGAGAATGAGAGGCCAGCTGTGCTTCAGCTGCAGGCCCCAGTTGTTGTGACAAAGTGAAAAGTGTGGGTACCAACAGATCATTAACTGCGCAGCCAAAAATAGGCTGATGACTGGATCTTATGCTCTGCTCTGAGGAGAGTGTGGGCCCAACTCTAGCAGGTGCTGGTTGCACCAGGATGGCACCGACTCTTACAGCCAAAGGGCACTGACAGTTGCACCTAACACACCACCTCACCTTCTTGCCTCATTACATGAGGGCAAGTTTTATTTTTTCATAAACTGTTCTTAAAATTGACAGGGGTTTTGTCTCTGTTTTGGTTTTGTTTTTAAAATTTCCCCACAATTTCCTGTTGCCCTGCCTCTTTGGCTGAGTTCGACTTTCCTGTTGACTATAATTACCGCGAGCCTGGTGAAGAGTTGAAAAATCTAAGTTGACATTAAAGGTGCATTACACTTGAATAAACCCAGAGACAGAATATCACACGTTGGTTTGGAGTCGCCCCTGTGTTTTGTCTAGATTAACAAATTTAGACGGCTTTTGATTTGCATAGCATTAATAACCGCTGGGACAATCTCTGGAACTTGTAAACACTGCTCATAAATAGTCGCTGAAGTGTGAGGTTGAATAAACATTACCTCAATGGTTTCTGAAGAACTGGCCAGCATGGAACCAAATTGTGCTTTGAAATAAGACCTTTCTCCTTGGGAAGGAGTGGAGAGAGAACAGGATTGGGACACTACAAAGTAGCTACTTCAATTTCTTGACTGCTTAGTGATCCACAAGTGACCACAAATGGTTGGCATCACCTGTGGTGCCTCAGTTTCTCTCTCATTATTTCTAAAGTGGCAATTATAGTCTAGAAGACTGATGTTTTATGCCGTCACTTATTTATTCCATGTTGGAAGAAGAACTGGGAATATTTTCTTTTTTTTCTGCTGGAGCCTTGTCACATGAATGTACAAATTTTGACCTTGAAGAATCCATAGACATCTTCCAGTTCTGTGTCGTTTCACACATGGGGCATTCCAGGCCCAGGGAGCTACATGGAGCTGGTTAGGCTCTCTGTAGCAGACCAAGCAGGGGCATCCTTTCTCAAGGCTTCTGTCATCTGTGGTTAGCAGCTTTGCTGTCATGACTCACATTTGCAACCTGGCCTATTTTCTGGGCAAATGTGGACTGGCCTGGACTTGGCAGAGGCTCCTAGAGGAGATGTTTGCAAATGAAGATGCATAAAAAGTTTAAAGCTGAATGGAAACTCAAAATTTAAACTTACTTAGGAGAAAGGGTTTTAATCATACAACTTAACTTTTTCCTTAGAATATTCTTCTTTCCACACTTTCTGAGATGTTGTTAAGTAAAAAAAAAGCTAATAGCCAGAAAAGATGCAGGGAAGTGTTCCTGAGCAGGCACTGGAGGCCCAGTCTTGTTCCTAACTAACTGTGCTGGTCATGATCATGTTTGCTGAGCATTTACTATGTGCCAGGATTTTATGTAGTGTGGTTGACCATACAGGTATCTCATTTAGACCTCACAAGGAATCTTTGAGGTAAGATCTGTTATTGTCACTATTTTATATTTAAAAAAAGTTCAAAGGAGGCTAACATTCGCCCAAGGCCACATGACTGGTAGTGCAACCAGGATTTTAACCCTGAGATTCTGGCGACCCATGCTGCCTGTGCTTATCTCTGTTATGGTTCTGTAACTGAGATGCCGGGACTTTCAAGGTACGGTGCAGATGCGTGGGCTGCCCAGCGCTGCTGATTTCTTGTTGGGGAACACTCCAATGAGTAACTCAATGTCTTCACTTCTTGTCTGTGTGAAGCACACGTGTGTTTGGGCACCACGTGTGGAGGCCGTGGAAGGCTCCCAGATGAGGGTCCGTGGCATTCAGGGTTTGCCCACTTATCATTTGAGCCATTGACAGGCACGAAGATGGGAAGTTGGGCCTAAGTGAAACGCCCTGACTGGAAACGCCTGGTCTGCTAAGAGGGGAACACTCTGGGTTGAAGCACGTGTTTTGATGACGTGTTTCACGGGTGGCATCATCATTGAAAAAATGACCAGCCTCGGGGCTTTTCTTCTCTCGACAGAATTCTAGTTTTCGGTTCTGTAACGATGGGCAGATTTTCCATGACACGACTAAAGTCCAGCGCCAGTGCCACTTCTCCCGTGATGCTTCCCGTTCTCTCTCGTGCCCTCCGAGGCCCCATGGCTTTTCCTGGCAGCTTCCCCATGGCCCTCATCACGTGCTCATGTTGTGTCACGGTTATCTGTGCAGCAGAGCGAAAGGAGCACAGACTTCACAGACAGACAGATTGGGCTCAGCGTGCACCTGGGTCTTGAGGAGGTTAGTGTATCTCCCGGAGCTAACTTAGTGTTTTATTATTTTCATTTCATAGGTAATGGAAGTGAAATATTCCCTGGAGAGTCGGTATAAAGAATAACTGTAAAGTAGATTAGGCCATAGTGTGACGTCCAGCACGGAGGAGGATTCCACAAGTGGTAGCTAGTATTATTGTGCTTATTAATTAGATTTACTTGACAGGTTGCATACTTGAGAGTAGAGACCACTTTGTCTAACATTATGTTATCTTTATCAGTCCTTCTACATATTTCAGGCACTTGAAAAATGTCTCTAAAATTAAAAAATGAATACATCTATATGTGTATACATATGTGTGTATACATATTTTTAAAAGTTCGTATATGTGTATATACATATAAATATGCATATGTGTAAATTTAAAAATGTGTGTCTATGTCTGTGTATATATATGTGTGTCTATATATATAAAATACGCACTAGTGCTGGAACCAAATACATATGTGTGTGTATATATTTGATACATTGCTCTGTGGAATTTAAATTTCATCTAATCTTTTTATCATTTCCTAGTCTCCCACCAGTTAGTTATTTGAGGACTAATATTACTTTAGGTTTTGTGGTTTTGTTGGTGGTAGCAGATGATCTTAATGTAAATTAAGAGGAAACCAGGGCTCTGGTTGAAGTCCGGTGGACTCCCATGGCCCCAGCCTTGCAGCCTGAGTGCAAGCATGCCTCCACTCACACCAATGTACCTCGACATCGGTTATTTATGACTCACTCCCCAGCCACTTATTTGTTCCTGTGTCACAAAATCTGCCTGTGCAGGGAGGCTCGCGGTCAGAGGGAACAATTCTCATTTGTTCATGGAGAAACAAGGTGGGCGATTGACCCGACCACGTCCCCCCTGGGGAAAGAGCCAGGGTGAGGGTGGGGGTGGCAGGCCTGGACCAGGAAATGTCTGACACCTTCCCACTTCACGACACTTGGGCATGCACCTAATTTTTTTGTTGTGCCTTTTGTTCTGGCGAGGCTTTAGCTGTAGGGGAGATTATATAGACAGCGCTAGCACCAAACATTTATTTAAAGTGAAATAGCACCAGCTGCCATTTCTATGTCAGTGAAATAGATTCTTTGGAGGCCTTTCCCCTCCTGAGTCTGACAAGGCAGACAAAGATAACAGCCTGCCAGGACTCCATCCCCTGTGCAAGGCGTCACTATTAAATCCCAGGAATGCGCTTCCAACTCCTCCTCTCTCTGCTGCTTGCCTTTGTTTTTTCAAATGAGCAGGATCTTGGGTGGGCAAGGGATCTTACTGGGGGATCGCTTAGCACTCCCTTCCTCAAAGCCCTGGGATATTTTAATTCTTAGCCTTGGTGCCCAGCACTTAGAGCACATGAAAAGTAAAGCTTTAGATTGAAGTTGAAAGAAAATACCAGAAATGGCATTTGGAAGCCATGAAATATGGTACTCGACAGATGAGACAGGCAGTACTGCCGTATTAGCCGTAGATTTCACGAGCACATTGCAGGGTTGCATGGGCCATTAAAAGCAAAACAAAAACCATAATTACTCCTAATCTCTATTCATTCTGCATGTGCAAATCCTGTTCAAAGGGAGAATTTGAGGAGGAAGATCAAGAGAAAATAAGCATGAATCTTTGGACAGTGTCAGATGTGATCCTTCTCCTTTGAAGACATGTGAAGAATCGGGCTGGGTCCTGAGGTGTGAGTGCTCCTGAGTGGCTCATGCGAGGTGACAGTGCTTTAAAAGACCTGGCTTCATCGCATTGCCCTTGTCAGCCTCATCTGCGTCCACAGTCCCCTTTTGTGTACGTGAAGTACTTCTGCTGGGTTTTGGCTCAGAAGCTGAGCAAGATGATCTTGCCTACAGATGTGCTTTCACTTAACTGGCCTTAAAAAAACAACCAACTCCGCTTAAATTGCAGCAAAATTAGTTGTGCACCTAAGGGGTTACAGGTTGGGAGTGGAAACAAGAGGGAAGAGAATGGCCAATTTAATCTGGTTGTAGACCCAGGAGAAGTATTCTCCTAATAATTTATCATTCTTGTCCTCTCCTCCCCTGAGAATAAAGGTTCTTACCAGTTCTCAGTTGCCCTACTCAAGCTAATACTATTTTTAAGATAGGAGACAATTGTATGCAATGATCTTGATCTTTAATCAAACTAGATAATAAAAAGCAATAGTTAAGTGGTAATATATTGAGGCTTAAAAGAAAAGAAGCAGCAGTAGCTGTAGTCTGTGTAGACTAGAATGTGAAATATTCCTACTATGATATACTCAGACTTTGTGATTCCATTTAAGAATATTTTGAATAATCTATGGCGATTGAACTTTTTTTTTTTAGTATTACATATGCCTTGAACAGGGTCTGATATATTATAATTCGCATCAGCATTAGTTTAGGCAAACACTGTGCAACAAAATGATAATCATCCATCAAAAGCGTATTTCTTTCCACATTCACAGAAAATTAACTAGAGTTACTGTATTGATGGGGTAAGTGGGATGCTCGAGAAAGTCTTCCTCACTTCCATTTCTTCTTTCTCCTTCTCTGCCTCCATGTGCCGTATATTTTTTTTTCCAAACAAAGCTCATTCATTTTCAGTGACTTAATTTTTTAAAATTTATATCACTATAAGAGGAACGGGTGCACAGTTTCGTTACATGGATATATTGCTTAGTTGTGAGGTCTGGGTTTTTAGTGTAGCCATCACCCTAATAATGTACATTGTACCCATTAGGTAATTTTTCATCCCTCACACCCTCCCACTCTTCCAAGTCTCCAGTGTCTATCATTCCACTCTCTACTTTCATGGGTACACATTGTTTAGCTCCCACTTACAAGTGTGAACATGTGGTATTTGACTTTCTGTTTCTGAGTTGTTTCACTGAAGATAATGGCGTCTAGTTCGATCCATGTTGCAGTAAAAGACATTATTTCATTCCTTTTCATGACCAAATAGTATTCGGTTGTGTATATGTGTAACATTTTCTTTATTCAGTCTTCCATTGATGGACACTTAGGTTGATTCCATATCTTTGCTATTGTGAATAGTGCTGTGATAAACATATGAGAGCGAGTATTTTCTTCTTCTCTCTCTTTTTTTTTTTTTTCCAGAGACAGAGTCTAACTCTGTTGCCCAGGCTGGAGTGCAGTGTCACAATCACAGCTCACTCATAGAAACCTCAAACTACTGGACTCAAGTGATGTTCCTGCCTCAGCTTCCTGAGTAGCTAGAATTACAGGAGTGTGCCACCAAGCCCAACTCATTTTTATTTTTATTTTTGTAGACAGGAGGTCTTGCTTGAGTTCTTTTCTCTCAGTAGGTTTAAATCAATTGTTTTGATTTGAAACAACAGATTGGACCTTAATGTTTGGTCTCAAAGTAAATGAAAGGTTTGAATGAAGAATATTTCCATGTGTCTTTCTCTTCTTAAAATCAAAAGTCGTGAACAGGCTGGGTGAGGTGGCTCATGCTTGTGCTACCTCTTTGGAAGGTCAAGGCAGGCAGATCACTTGAGCCCAGGAATTCGAGACCAGCCTGGGCAACAAGACAAAACTGCATCTCTACAACAACAACAAAAATTAACCAGGCATAGTGGCATGTGCCTGTAGTCCCAACTACTTGTGAGGCTGAGACTGGAGGATCGCTTGAGCCCAAGAGGCAGAGGTTGCAGTGAACTGTGATTGTGCAACTGTACTCCAGCCTAGGCAACAGAGTGAGACCCTGTCTTAAAAAAAAAAAAAAAAAAAAAAAAAAAACAGACAAAAACAGAAACAAAAACAAAAAAAACAAATAAATAAAAATAAAAAGTTATAAACAAAGAGGAGGAACCTTTTCTGGTCTGATTGCTGTTGAAAGGAACCAGCTTTCTTTTCATTTGACTAAGGATCAGGTAGGCCCGAGCCTGTTTGCATGGGTGCTCAGATTCAGTGTGAAGCCTTGGTGAGCATCTTTCTCTTTCTGATGGGTAAGTGTGAGGCAGACACTTCACCTCTGTCCTCTATACTGACTTCCAGCTCAAAGCCCTTAGCATCTTACCCTCTGGAATGGATAGGCCTGCCAGAGATTCTGACTTCTGTACATTATGCCACTTTGGTCAGTTAAACTTTAAAGGGTGATTTCTTGAAAAGATGTTAAAAGCTGCCTTGAGTGACCTCATAGCAAAGACTAAGCTGTTTCTCACCAAATTTCCTTTTGAAGGAGCATATGCAGCTCTTCAAAACTTTTCCTTATTCAAATTGTCACAGCAAACCAGAAGATCACCCCGTTACCAAAAGAGCCCATCACAATTACCATCTCCTTTATAAAATGAAAAATTAGGCTCAGACTATTGCTCCCTGAGAAATTACAATTCTCGTGCAACAGCTTGTGACTTACACCATTACATTGGTTCTTTATGAAGTCTAGGCAGAAAGGAATTGGAACCCCCTAGGAACGCCAGCAAGAGTAGCTCAGGCTTCCATATCCTGTTTTAGCTCTGGAATAACCTGGCTTTTTCTTGGTTAGTTTGTGATAAATAATGGGAATATTTGCAAAATGTGTTGTGATAAAGAACAAAAGCTTGGCTTTGCTATAAATAATTGTTTAAAGAAATGAGTTTAGGTAGAACTAATTTAAGATAAATAATAAGAAAACATAGGCAAATATTTACATAATCCCTCTATGGGAAAAGACTTTCTAAAATAATAAGCAAAGAAAGGAGCCACAGAGGAAAAAACTAGTAGATTTGCTTACATAAGACTTTAAAAATCTTTATATGTCTTGATGCATTCAACACTTCATAGATAAAGTTAAAACAATAAAAAAGGGAAAAGTATTTTCACCAAACCTAATGGTGTGAGGTTACTCTCATTGAAAGATGAAGAATTCATGTGAATCAGTAATTGAGTGCACGGTCAATAAGATAGATAAAGTTAAAACAATAAAAAAAGGAAAAGTATTTTCACCAAACCTAATGGTGTGAGGTTACTCTCATTGAAAGATGAAGAATTCATGTGAATCAGTAATTGAGTGCACGGTCAATAAGGCTATCCAAATAATGAGAGAAAATTGAAGTGTCTGATAAACAACAACAAAAATTCAGCTGTGTTGTTAGTAATCCCAAAAGTTCAAAAATTTAAAAAACTAACCTAATATCAAAGAATTGTATGAAATGCTAATTACTGGCAAGAATTTAGTAATTGGGCATTTCTATATATTGCTAGTAGAATTGTAAACTGATAGGCCCTATTAGAAAAATAATTTAGCAGGCCAGGTGCGGTGGCTTATGCCTGTAATCCCAGCACTTTGGGAGGCCAAGGTGGGTGGATCATGAGGTCAGGAGATAGAGACCATCCTGGCCAACATGGTGAAACCCCATCTCTACTAAAAATACGAAAATTAGCTGGGCGTGGTGGCACGTGCCTGTAGTCCCAGCTACTCAGGAGGCTGAGGCAGGAGAATCACTTGAACACAGGAGGTGGAGATTGTAGTGAGCCCAGATCACCACTGCACTCTATCCTGGAGACAGAGCGAGACCCCGTCTTGAAAAAAAGAAAAGGGTAATAATAATTTAGCATTGTGCATTAGAACCTTCTCAGTTTCATGCATGAAGTCATTCTTTGCAATGTGTTTTTTTCTAGTAGAAAATTAGAAATAATAAATTGATCAAGAAAATTATTGCATGCTATGGAATATATAGTTACGTAGTCATCAAAGGATACTCACTGACAATTTTAGCAATAAAAGAAAATACTCATGTTAATTTTAAAAAGAATACAAAATTATATATCCAATATGCCTAGATATGTAAAATTCTGTTTTATTACAAAATTGCATAGAGATATACCAAAATATGGTGATTGTTTCTGGATTTTATTCTTTATACTTCTTATAGTTCCACTATTGTGAAGTACTTAAAGTACTATTTCTAGTGGTTTCCATTAGTGTTCCCAAGCTATTTTTACATGTTGGTCTCAATTGTCTCATTTTCACCATGGGAATTAGTGTGTGGTATATAAAATTAGTCTATATATTATTAGTACATACAGTCTATAAACTATAATGTACCTATACTATGTAATATAAACAATTTATTTTAATGTGTTAATATATTTGTACTTGTTAACTTGCATTTTCTTAAAATATGCAGAAGTTGATACAAGCTGCATAGTATCAACAAATACATACTACGTAATGTCAGCATATATCAATATTTATGTATTTCGGTTATGTAAAACAATTTATTTCTGCCTACAAAAAAGGATTATAGTTTAACTTAATTCAGGGTGGTCTCAATGGCTGCTGCATTCTCCTCCATTCATCGTGACACACCACAGCAAGTACAATTCCTTAAACTAATGTCAAACTCACGGATTTCCGAGCCCCACTTGAGGGCTCTCAGACTTCAAACAGCATGTGCCACCACAAATCTCCACTGCAGTGGGGCCTTTGGACAGGGCGGGCCCTGGCGTCCTGTGTAATGGAGTATGACTTTTATAAGGTGTTAAGAGTTGCTGTGTGAATGGACATTGTCACCCATAACTTCAGTGCTCAGATTAGCAAAATATGTTGCCTTTGAAAAAAATAATTAAGTTGATCTCCAAGAAAGGACAAACACATGGGAGAATCAAAGGGCTCTTTCAGATTTGTAAACCTAATATCAAAGAATGCAGAAGTCTAACCCAGCCTTACAGGTGTCCTTTGCTTTGATCATTCATTAAAATGTGACTTCTATCCAGTGTCACTGGGGGCGGACTTGACAAAACAACGTATGTCAGGTACCTGACAATTTCTCATAATGCCCTGAAAGACAGGTGTTCATTCCTGCAAAAGCTTTGAAGCTAAAAATAAAATAAAACAAAATTTAAATTAAAGGATATTCCCAAGCACATAGTAATCATCTTAATACGTACATTTCAGGGTCTCTTTTTCTCCCTGATGATGGCAGTGGTGGTGGTGGGGGCAGGGGTGTTAAAGACAGGCAAAACCTCTGGCTGGAAAGGAATGCAGAAAATGGGGTAAAGTAAAGCCTTGTAAGTCATTTGAGATCAATCGTCAGAGAATGTGTCTCAACGGTGTCATTATCAGATTAATATTTGAGTTCCAATTTAAGCTAGAATTATTTGGATAACAAAAATCAAAAGAAAAGTTTTTACAATTTTGCCTCAGAGCAAAAGAAACGTATCGGAGGTGGGATTTGTGTGATTTTTTTACCACACCTCTCAAATTCCTGTAAGCTTGTGTTGCTCTGTACAGTCATGGATGTTGTTACCTTCACAGCCCTGTTTTGTTTTATCTTGAGTCAAAACTGGGAAAACAAATTCTCCTAATTTATTTTGAGTTTTAGTGGTACTGAAGACGAATCATTGCAAAACATGATTTATTTGATAAGTCACTCTACTTTGGAAAAAAGAAGAGGTGCCTCCTTGGGGTTGAAAACAAACTTTTGGTTAATCAATTGTTTCTTTTTATTTTCTCATCAGCATTTACTGGGGCCAGGGCTCTACTGTGAGTGTACTAATACAATGTTTCTGAACTTTGAAGGAACTTACAGGCTAGAATAATTGACAGTCTAAACTAAGAGTAGTCAGCAAATAAAAACATTCAGCAAAATACATAGACTAGAAAAGTGTACAGGGGTTACAAGAAAAGTGGGGCACATTCATTACATGTAGAGTTAAGTAAGTTAAGTCAGTGGCACAGAGCTCCAGGAAAGCATTGGGGCAGGGTTCAGGCAGGGATCACATGTGTCTTCTAGTTAAGAAGGGGTTCCAGGGCTGTGGGGCTCCAGAGACAAGTTTCGCGTAGCAGAGTAGGCGGATGTTGCAGGTGCGGGAGGCTGTCTGTAGCAAGGTGGATTGCTACCCGTGGGACTCACCTGGAACCACACCGTGGAGGGAAAAGCCATGTAGGGGCCCTGGAGGGGCTGGGGAGCACTAGGAACACTGAAGCAGAAGGTAAGGGCTTAGCTGAAGGGGTGCTATCATGAGATTAATGTGGTCAATAATTTTGGTGAGAAAAATTACTTTAGTCCCAGCACAGGACACCTTGGTGAAAGAACTTCTGTCAAAAGTAGAAAGTCAGAGATTCAAGGGTTTGTTGAGACTTCAGCTCGGTCATTAAAATCAGGTGGAAGACGAATATTGGCAAGGAAAAATGTTCCCAGTAAGCTTATACACTATTCCCATTTTTATTAAAAAAATACGTTTGTGAGGAAAAAAGAGGCCATAACAGAAAGCATACTGACCAGGAAGGATGTTCACAGTATGCAGATGTAGTATTCCCATTTGTTAAAACCTGCATTTGCAAAGGGAAAAAAAAAACAAAAACACTCAAGCTGAAGATTGCAGCAGTGACCAGTCCTTTCTTGATTCTCTGAGCATTGTAGTTCCTTTCTCAGCTTCTGTTTCATGATTGCTTACAGAAATTGGTTCTTTTGAACGTTACTTTCGAGTTAAAGCGGTGAAGTTTCCCGTTTATGTGGAGGCATTTTTAAAGAAACGTCGTCTCCTCGGCACCCTCCTGGGACTTCCTGCACCATCACTTCCCCTTTGGTTCTGCTTCCTTCTGTGGCTTGGTTATCGTAGGGGACTCGGGCTTGACAGAAGCTCTAGGGCCCACAAAACACCGGGCCCCCAGGCCTCCTTCCACTGGCTCACACTGACATGTTGCTGCCTCTTGACCCCAAGAGTCCACAGTCCTCACCGTGTCATAAAGCTTTGAATCAGATACTGCTGCTGGGCAGCTGTTGGTCTTATCTGCACTGTCTGTCAAGCCCACCAGTGTGCAGCAAGGGCAGCCCTGGGGACAGTGGCTAGAGAGGACAGGTCTGCAGTTTGCTTATCTCACTCTCAGCATGAAGGTTTCCAGTGGGGTTTTCCATCGTTTTTCATCTCTTTCTTTGGAAAATACTAAGTCTACTTGATCGAAGAGCGAGCAACTGTCTTCTTCATGGAAACACAGAAGTTCTCAGAGTGTTTCTGTTGGCCGACAATATCTTGACTTCAGATGCAGGGTCACAGCTCCATTCTTTGTCTGGAACCAAATGCAACCTAGCTGCTCTTCTGTTGATCTTACATTATAAAAACAACTATTCTGGATAACATTGATTATGGCAATGATGATAGTACTTCTCAATATTGTTTATTTAACACTTAATATGCATCTGTATGCACACTAAAGTATGCATACTTAATATGCATACTATACCAGGAATCATACCAGTATTCCCCACTTATCTCTGGGGATACAGTCTTAAGACCCTCCAGTGAGGCTTAAAACCTCAGATAGTAACAAACCATATATATACTATGTGTTTTCATATACATACGTATCTATAAAATTTATTTTATAAATTAAGCTCAGTAAGAGATTAATAATAACTAATAATAGAACAATCATAACAATATGTCAGCATCACTACTCTTGCACTTTGGAATCATGAGTAAGTCAAATAAAGCTTAAACCTCAGCCCTGTGATACTGCAAAAGTAGATCTGATGACCAACTGGTCACAAGTGACTGATGGGTGGGTGGTGCATGCAGTGTGGATCCCTGGGACAAAGGCATTATTCATGCCCTGGATGGGGAGCAGCGGGACAGGGCAAGATTTCCTCCTGCTACTCAGAATGGGGCACAAGTTAAAACGTGTGACTTGTTTATTTACAGAATTTTCCATTTAATATTTTCAGACCCCAGGTGACTCTGGGTAACTGAGACCTCAGGAAGCGAACCTCAGATAAAGGGGCGGCGGGGCGGGGGGACTGCTGAATCATTGATGTCTCTCTGATTTTCTAGCAATCCTATGAAATAGGTATTCAGTGGCCATTTTACTCATCAGAAAACTAAGCCTCAATATTAAAGTTTACACAACTAGAAAGTGATAGATGCGAGGTCACATTGCTCTGTCTTCTACTTGGTTTATAGAAAAGTGCACGTTTTATGAAATACACTTTCCTTATTCTTTCAATAATTTTAAGAGGTACAAGACACATGACACATAATAAGCTTACAGTAGTATATATTGGGTGGATAATAGAAGTTTCAGAAATTTCTGCCATAATTTTACAGCAAAGTCCAAAGACTGGTCTTGCCCATCCCATGGGGGCTGGCATGTTCTCTAGAGGTGGGTGTGGAAGCTTTCTATCCTTCTAACGTTGAGATTTGTGAAAATGAGGTAGGGAAGATGGGATGGCCCATTCACTTTCCATTTCTCCTCATATTTTGACTTTTTCTTCTAAATATTGAGTTGGTTTTACTAAGTGGATACCCATTTGAGCACCATATTAGCCAATATCCTGGGATGATTAAAAAGATACTGTAATTGAGAAAAAAGAAATTTTTTGTATTCATTTTCTCTCATTCCTATCCTTACTATAGTTCAAATGTGGTCATCAAAGATACACCAAAGTAAAGTTCAAAATGTACAGGGAGGCAGTGGTGTAAAATTAGTTGGAAAATAACTGTCGCTAAAATGTCAGAAGTGAGTCTTAAAGTACCACTCATCCCACTGAGTCCACCAGTGGGTCAAATTGAAAGAGAAACCCATCTGAGGGCGGTGGCTTTAAGAGCCCATCTTCTGGGAACAAGGCTGTGTCTCAACAGTTCAGAATTATGCGGTGGTGATAATGAATTACGAAGACTTGCCTTTGCAGCATTCTGCAGGTGTTAAGAAACTGAGTCCCACAGAGGTGGGGCAACCGGGGCAAAGGTGCACGATCACATTAGTCTGCCTCTCCATGCACATTATTGTGCACTAGTATTTCCTCTTTTTTCTTCTTTTTATATTTTTTTCTCCACTTTTTTGTTTTGTTTCCTGAAGAAAAATCAACTCAGTCCAAAGGGAAAGTTTTACCTGGCAGATCCCAGACCAGGCTGAGATTCCCCACGTAGTGGGGATGCATTGCCGGCCCCACACACACTGAGAATTCTGCATTTTTATTGGCTCGTGAGGTGGCAGTGATAGCATGTCATGAATTGCTAACATGTTTGAATGGCCTTGTTTTCTTACAGCTGATGAACTCTGGGCAGGTACGTAGTTTAAACATAGAGAAGGATTTTACATCCTGACTTGCAGAGCTTTTACTGAATACAGAAAAATATTAGCGTTCTTAGTTGTGTCACTGTTTTCTCCAGGTATTGTAAAATTTCCACATGTAGGCAGAAACTACTGGCTTGCTTGTCTTCCTCATAGACCAGCTACAGTGTGTATTCAACAAGTTAAAACCTGGTGGGCTTCTGAACCAGGGAAAGTACGTACATTTATCCAAGGCAAACTAAAGTTGCCATTAATTTGCTGATTTACAGGGTGATTAAATGCAAAAAAATGGATAGAAACAATTGCAAACAGATTGGGAAAATGTGCTTTATCCTTTCCAGAATATTTCTGATTTTTATTATCATTAACATCTGAGCATTTCAATATAGGTCGTATGTTTTAACAAACAGCTTAAATTAAATACATTTTTTAAAGCTCTCACTCGTATTGACTAAGTACATTTTACTCATTGTGGTAATGGTGAGAAAGCAACCTGGTTATGATCAAGTTGTCAGCATTTCATTCAGTTAAAAACTCCAATACGACCAGGAGACATTTCCCTCCTCCCCACTCCCCACTGCCCGTCCTCACTGGATTGGATTATTCTCCCTGTAGAGGGAGACCCCTCCGGCATAAGCCCACGTTCAGATGCTGAAAGACAATATTCTATCTAGACTACTTCTCATCTTTACATGCAGATTTATTTTCTTCGTCCTTCCGTATTAGTTTGAATGCCTCTGAATATATCAGCAGAACACAATCCTATAATAAATTTTGTGTTGGGAATAAAAATACCCAACAATGCCCTTATCTTTTAAAGCTTCACAGACTCAAATTTGATTTTTTCTTTTACGTTTGGGTTTAGTTAAAACAAAACAACAATACAAAACACACAGGCTTTAAAGAATCCCAGATAACTTTGGCTGATAGAACTTGTCATGCTAGAGCTGATTGTTTTGTTTTCGGCAGGTACTCTTCAAGAAAAAAGCAGAGGATAGGGGCACAGTGTGTGTTGACTCCTGGATGGAGTTATTTATTATTGGGGCATTTTGTTTTAAAACACAACTATTTTTTAAGGGACAAAGATATAGCTCCTTACATAATTATCTATTTTTATATCATGTTATTAATTGGAAGTATGTACCTGTTTTATTGATTTCAAGAAATGTGTATGAAATACTACCTGATGGAAATTGTGTGATGTTCGAGAAAAGTGGGGATGGCTGGGACATAGTCAGTACCCTGAAATAAGAGACTGAAAGATAAGCAAGTTGGTAATCAGTAAGCCAATACTCACTGAGCATGGTCTGTGCTGCCCACTTGACTAAGTTCCGGGAACATAGCAGCAAGCCAGCTAGGCATCGTCTCTGCTGTCACGAAACTTGAGACAGAGAAGCCACCAATAAACACAGGAACAGGCGTGCTGAGTCCCAAGCAGGACAGAAACATGGCCCTGTAGTTTGGATATAGGGACATTTGTTGGGGGAGTCAGAGAAGGGATTACTATGGAAGAATTGTTGACTCTGATTTCTGAAGTAAGAGTTATAGTCAGGCTGAGAAGATCAGGAGTTAGGGAGTGGTGAGTATTCCAGGCAGAGGGAACGGCTTGCACCAGGGAAGTGAGGTGGGAAAGAGGGGGTTTATCTAGGAAGCAGAGAAAGTTGGGTGTGTCCAGTGGAGTAAGAGTGAGAGAGAGAGAGATGAGGGGCATCTGTAGAGCTGAGTTCCCTCCTGGAGGGACCTGCGTCTGCAGATCACAAAGGAGCATTGCAGTCAGCTGCTGCATTCGCTACCTAAGCAAACAAACCAACAGACCACAACATCAAGGCTCGGGATAACTAAGTCTCAGTTCATCACCTCAAGGGATTTGGTATTATACCTCAAAGCTTTTTAGTTCATTTTACAAGCATGTACCAAAATAAAGCCAGTGCTCATGAAATACCAGCCTCTGATAACTGGCTCAGGGTTCCGCTGTTTTCAGATTTTTTTAGGTGGTCTACATTTCAGTCACATTTTGGCCCCTCTTTAGTTCTTTGAGCAAGCCAGGTGTTTTGAGATTGCTCAAGCTTTTATAGACAGGGGTTGGAAAAAGTCCAGAAATGACGCACATCTCCTTCCAGGAGGTGGAAAAAGTGATAAACAAAAGTGATTATCAGTGTGTATGAGTGAATTTGTGTGTGTGGGGCGGGAAACCTCAAAAACCAAACCCTCAGAGACGTGTAGGTCATTTTGGAAGTCTTTCCCAGGTTGAGCAATCGAATCTGTATCAGAGCTGCGTGTAGTCATTAGGTTTGGGTTTATTTACAGAGGGAGATAAAAATTTTGGGAAGAATCATTGTGACTTAAGATTTTTCAGATGAAAACAGCACACCCAGATATCCACATCATCTGCAGCTATCATCTTATTTTACTCTCCTCCCATTCCCCCAAAGAAAAAGTAAATAAAGCACATTCTCTGGATCTTTTGGATTACACGCTAGGTATAATTAATATGTCTGTTGAGTTTCCTATGTGGGTGGCACTGTGTAACAGTTCGGGAAAAAATGTTTCTTTCAACACTTTGAACATCATCAGTCATTTGATTCAACTTTTTTTGCATGTCATTTTTTTTTTTTTTGAGTTTTAACGAAACTGTTTTAAGCACTACTGAATGTATTTGGGAGGTGACATTGTTCACAGGTATCTGTCTTAATTTTTCTAAACCACACATATTAGTGAGATTTGTAATGCTTAAATGTCTGTAGAGTGTAATGCTGTGTCTCCTAAGCTGCAGCTCTCCAAAGTAGATACATACGCATTCTCTTGTGAAGTTTGTGCTTTCATTTGTTTGACTCATTTCATTCTTTGACTCAACCCAGAGTAAGTACCCTTTACACTTTAGTTTGGGAATTGATAGTTTCATTCATTATATTTACCTTTGCTGAGTATTCACTGGTCAGAAGTCATTGATTCTCAGGCAGTCTAGGCTATAAGATAATGCTGTTGTCAGGAATTGGAAAAAACGGTGATGACAAACCAAACGGGCTAAAAATACAGTTCACTTGGACAGGTAGAACGAACAACCTGGAGGGTTAGTGGAAAGCACGCATGCTGTGGGGCTCCAGATCCTGGCTGACTCCTTGTTCTCTCTGCTCTTAAGTGAGTCATTAACCTGTGCTGAGTGTTGTTTTGTTTTCAAGTATAAAAGGATATAATACATGCTATAAAGATTGCTGTGAGGACTGGCAATATGCATGTACATGACAAAGCACCTAATAAATGGCAGTTATTCTTGTCCTTAATAGTAATGAGAACATACATCATGCATGGCCAAATCTCCTCCTCCTCAGAGCTCTCACCTTCAGAGAGTGGATTAATAAGAGCATGGTAGCAAAGTATTTCCCTGAGGCCTAGCTGGACTTCAAATTAAGCAAGAATTGGAGGTAGAAAGCTACTAAAATAAAAGCAAGCAAAATCTGGGAGCAGTAGGTGACATGCACAGGAAGATACATTTAGTTGCATGTATGGATGGCTTTTCTAATGAATGGAAACATTCTAGAAAGAATGTGGCTGCCTCATGAGGCCTGTGCTCCTGGTCTAAATGGTTCCCAGCAGAAGTTGATTGACAGTCGGCTCACACTGATGCCAGGGAGACTTTCCCTTTGGGTGGAAATGTGGATGAATAATTTAAAATGGTTTCTCTGACTCTAAGATTCTGTGAGTCTGTGGCGGGATGAATTTGTGGTGGTGGTATGGGAGGACAGGAAGACCTTTGAATCCAACATCAGGAGGAATTACTCCCAATGACATTTATTCTGTTCTGAAACACTCTGTTCTCATGGATTTGGAAGAAAGTAGTAGTCGAGGTTCACTTACTCTGTAGTTTAGAGTCACATATTCTGTAGAGTTGGCAAGGTCCACAAAAGTCATCAGATCCAACCTTGTACTCACTTTCAGAATCTCCTGATCTATCATGAAAGGTAGCATTGAGTAGGCTCAATCACTTCCAGGGACAGAAAACTTAGCCAGCCTGGCCTCAGAGCTCCTGAAACCAGTGCCCTGCAGATGCCAAGCACAACCGTACTCGATATTCCAGTCTTGTGTGTGTCATTTTGCATTTTTTGAAAATTTATATTTTCTAAAGCCTTTCTGGTCTTCATGTGTGGCTCTCACCTGCACACTTTGACCATGTCCCTTGAACTTTCAGGAAATGGCTGGCCTCATCAGGTGAGTGGACTAAACCTGTGAAGGGGCCTCTTGTCATTTCTTCACAAACTTCCTTACCCTTTCTCTCTCTTCTGATGGTTTTAGAATCAACAGTCCTAGCTTGGCCCCATGGACGTCCACAAAAGCATGTCTTCATCTTGAGACTTTCATGTATCTCTTTTAAGAACTTTAGAGGAGAGAATGGAAATTCCTCTCTTCCTTCCTGTCTGTCTTCCCTCTGACTTTCAATAGTTGTTTTGCATTATATGGAAGTATATGAATTACATAGTTTTGACTGTGATGAATGAACGCATGGAGGAATAAGTATTTTTTTCAGTGAGTGATACCATTTTTATTCCTCCAGGCAAATTATGAAGAGGAGAAAAACCCCTCAATGTACATGTGTAAAAAGACTTTGAGATTATTTCTCAAAAGTTGTTGAAACCTTTTTTAGGTTTGGATTTGCTAAACAACAGGGTGTGAATTCAAACACAGGCAGGAACAGCATTTCCCTGACTTCTTTAAAAAAAATGCTTTGAGATGTTATGTGATATACACCAGCACTTCAGAAAAATCTTGCCAAGGAAGTCCTGATTGACTGCAGTGGTGTTAGGCCACTGTGTGCTTGTCAGGTTGCCTGATTGAGAACTGGCCCTCGTAGGCTGCTATGCACCAAAATCGTCTGTTCTAACGGAAGATCTCTGGTTGCCACTGGCACATAAACAGGAAAGAGGGTGAGATTCCAGCTTCGATTGTCAAATGTGTGGTGCCTGTGTAAAGAATTAACTTCCTTGGAGTTCATGTTTTGCAAGATTGAGCCATCCAGCATACGAGGGAAACAAGAACCAGGTGGGAGTGCAAAGGCTCCGATTGCCAGCCACGTCGCTTCTAAATGTGCGCGCTCTGGTTGAGTAGGACAGCGTGGCAAGTTGAGTGAGTCTGAACATTTAGGAGAGACAGCCTGATGTGGAGGGAGAAACGGAGCACCAAGGCCAAGCCAACTACCCACCCAGGCTGAGGGAAGATGACTCGAGATCCCTGCCTGCCTTTTGGGGGGTGTTATGAGGATCAGATGAGATTGTGACTACAGAATCATTTTGGGATCTTTCTTTGAATTTTAAACAAATGAAATCATATTGGTTCTTTCCTTTAGAGAGGGGATAAAACCAACAAATGAATAGTTTTCGTTTTCCTAGAATGGTTCAAAATTCACTTTGAGATTCCACCATGTTCTTTCAGTTCTCACACCTTAACTGATCTCTCACATCACTGCCCATCAAATGTGTCATGCTGATCCATCCATCCTATGCCTGGATTAAGGTCAATCAAACCCTTGAATTTGAATTCCCATTAACTTTATAAAGATAAATTCTATAAATGTTCTTAATATCTAAAAATTTCAAGGTACTTACTTAGGTTACTAGAGATCACTTTGGAAAATCGTATTTCCCCATCTCCTCCCACAATACCCAAAAGATTATCTTTCAGCTGCTGATACATGTGGTCACTGGCAGTGCATTTTGAGGATGCTAGAGCATCACATGGACGTTTCAATGATGTTAAGATCATAGGTACTGTTTTCAAATAGGATAGCTGGTTTTCTCTACTCCCTGATTAGGGGCCATACCTTTAAACCCCCAACGAGGCAGCTGCCTAGTTTGTAAGTGAATGCCTCTGCAAAGATCAGGCCATGAGAAAGAACATGAGAACACAGTCATTCATGGAGCAGATATGTACTGAGCCACTCTTAGGTGCCAGGCAGTCTATTAGGTCCCTGCCCTCGCTTGGCTTAGAGACTAGAGGTAGAGACAGGCATTCCGTAAGTAACTACTAAGTGTGACGAATGTCATAAGGAGAAAATGCATGGCTCAGCATATGTCCATCAACTGTGTTTGAAAAAGAAGCCATCAGTATCTGCGTTGTTTTCATGTGTATTTATTATGTATGTTATATTTACATATTAATCCATGCATATGCATTATTATTATATTTGTTATTCATAATGCATGATTTTACTTCTATCTTCTTATGGCCCTGAGACTATTACTGTAAAGAGCAAGAATTTTGTGCTGCTCAGGGAAAGAGAGTAATCAGACACCATTTAACTCATTGGTAATTGTTGCTCATCAGTCCTCCTTTTTAAGAAAAAAGAAAAAAAAAAAGACCCTGCTGTAGCTGGGGGTGCTATTTTATTTTAGTCATCTTCATCCATGGTTGACTGTGTTGAAACAATGCCAGACTGAACATTGATACCAGGTGCCTGTCCTAGCAGAATCCAATATCACACCTGCAGATAGAGTGTAAGATTACGTCATGTGTCGTGCCCGAGCACCACAAATGACTCTATACTTCATCTCAAATAACATTATAATTTACACTTGGAGACTTCAGACTATGTAGCCTTGGCCAAATGAAAGTTTTTGCAGCCAAACACATCAAACTCAATATAGTTCACTACGCCAGTGGGATTGTTTTTTTGAGAAAGTTGAACATAATTAAATCTATCAATGGCGTTTCAAATAAAAAGTACCTGTCTTGGATAGGTAGGCTTATAAACATTTGGCTGTCAGTTAGGAAGATGTCACAGAGTTTTGTGCTGGAAACCAAAGAAAAATGAAAGAACTCTAGTGTGCTATGTGAATTGAACAAGAGTTCACCAATGAAAGGAGGAACAATGAGATCTTTTGTTTTACAGAAATGTCATAGTTATAAAGGTATACATTTAAACTTGGAGAATCACTTCAGGCAAAAATGAAAACCCTCCCAACTCAAACATTTTCCCAGCTCCAGTACATAATCTACAGTAATCTCTGAACTTTTGGAAATGCCGTGTGGATGTTTCAACACCCACTCACCCCATCCATTCTAATTGTCACCTTTGTACTTTGGTGCCTGACAGGCTTCTCTTAGAGAGCGGGCATCGTCACCTGCTCACACTTTGATCCACTGGCTGGAAAGCAGCTGCTCTTCTTTGTTCAGAAAACCATTGCGAACGTTTGTATGAATAGAGGAAGGGAAGAATGTCCTCATTCCCCTTCTTCCCCCACCACCTTCTTCAAAGGACTGGAGGAGCTTTCCACCTGGCTATTGGGTGCCTCTCTCTTTTGGGTTCATTTTTGTCATTCGCATATCTCTATGGAATTGCCCCAGCATTTTGAATCTTTCAGACAGGCTTATTTGTGTTTAAGACAGGCCAATGATCTCCGTGGTCTTGAGTCTGATTGTAGGGAAGCCAGAGATACTTGCCGCTCCAATAAAAGTAACTCCCTCTTAACTCTGCCTTTATTTTCTAGTATTGCCACGGTAGTTGAGGACTGTCTTAGAATCTTGAATTTCCTGTGCCTTGTCGCATGGGGGCAGGATGTAGAACACAGGAAGTGAGGATGTTGAGTGTGGTCTATATAGGATTGTATAATAAGGGTTCCCGGACACTTTGAAGGGCCTGGATTCTTTGGAGGAAGGTTTTCCTGGGAGGAGGTTTGAAAACAACTATAGGAGAAATGGGGAAGCACAGAATAGAAACTTGATTTTTATCACTCTTCTGTGTGCTATGACCGTAAGCTACTGGGGAAATGGTTTTATCGTACAGCAATGAATCCATCAGATAATATGGAGACTTGTATGCAGAGGAAGCAGCGTGCATCTTCTCACCAGGTCTTTGTCATCCATTTTTAATTGAACAATGCTTTTCTATGAAATTATTTTCATTGGTGTCATATTAGGGAACAGTATGTACTAGGCAGCTTCTCCGTGGTAACAAACAATCCCCAAGTCTCTGGTTTCCAAGAGTGTTCATTTCTTGCCATTTCATGTTGGTGACTACAGTTGGTGGTAGGAGCCACCGTTCTGCTTGGGTCTGTTGGCTCTGCACTAAGCATCTTCTCATCCTTGCCTAGGCTAAAGGCACAGTATTTACTGGGGAAAAGCTATGCTGGTAGAAAAAGACAAACGTAAGAAATCTGGGAGAAACATGCAGTACCTCGGCATACGAGCTCCCTTTACTCCCACTTCCTCAGTCCGATAAAGCCACACGGCCAGGCTGTGCAATGGCATGGGGAGTTGTATTCTGCCGACAGGGAGGCACTGCCAGCTACACACCAGCAGGCAGGATGTGTGACATGTTATGGGAAGGAAATGAATGGGGGAACAGTAATTCAGGTTGTCACAGCGTGTCTGTTCTCATGTGGCTTCTTGCTCAACTTTAAAGAAATCCCAAGTAAATTCAGGTTTAGAGATGTTCATCAGAGTATTAATGCATGGAAAGCCACACAGCCTCTTAAAGTTCTTGAATGTGTATCCATACCTCTTTCTAGTCTACACACTGAGTGCCGATTAACATTTCCCAGTGTGCTATTTGTCATTGGTACTTTTATTTTATTTATTTATTTTGAGACGGAGTCTCGCTCTGTCACCCAGGCTGGAGTGCGGTGGCACGATCTCAGCTCACTGCAAGTTCCGCTTCCCGGGTTCACGCCATTCTCCTGCCTCAGCCTCCCGAGTAGCTGGGACTACAGGTTCCTGCCACCACGCCCGGCTAGTTTTTTGTATTTTTAGTAGAGACAGAGTTTTACTGTGTTAGTCAGGATGGTCTCAATCTCCTGGCTTCGGGATCCACCCACCTTGGCCTCCCAAAGTGCTGGGATTACAGGCGTGAGCTACTGCGCTCGGCCACTTTTATTTTTATTTTTTAACTGTCAGGTGAAATTCAACTAAGAGCTAAACTGAACTGAAGGAAATGTGTTTTCCTACATTTATTTTCTTTTGAGTTTAAATTTTACTTAACTATTAAATTTATGATGATGAAGTGTTCATATTTTCTTCAAAGTGGACTCCATATAAACAGTTAAGAGATTAACTATCAAATTATTCACACAGTTATTCATAAGTAGTGACAGTAATTTATGTGTAGCTTTTATCCCAAAGGATGTTCTAGGGTTGCTTAGCTCCTCTATTAATCAGTTCCCTAACACCCTAAGCCATTAGGTCATTAAAGAGCTCTTGGCACTTGACCTAAAGGCTTCAGGGTGTTAATCCTGGTTTCCTGGTCAGATGCCAAGTCGGGTAATGACTTTCTGACTTTTTAAATTACTGCTGCAATTTTGGTCAGACAGGATGTTCTTCTTGCTCTCTGTCCCATGTGGTTTCACTAAGTGGCTCGCTTGTTAGAGAGATGTGCCTCTTCCATTGCAAGTGAAATGAGGATGATTTAAAAGCATTTATAACAGCTTCTGAGCTGCAGTGATGTGCTGAATTCTGTCATGAACGTAGATGTGGTTTCTCTCCTAATGGAGACCTTAAATGCCACCAAACACAGGTGTTCACCTTCTTTCCTATGATTCACTTGGATACATTGTCCCTGGGTGAGCTCAGCCCACAGAAGATGACCCGGGAGAAGGCGTTTCCGATCCTGCCTCTGAATAAGGAGCACGGAGGCTCTGAGCAGCCTCCCCGGGGGTCTCCTCTCCAGCTAATCAGAGAGATTTCCTGCAATCTCTCCTGGAAAGGTTGGTGAAACTAAAGCTTATGGAGAAATAATGTTGGATGCTCACCAAATAGTCAACATTTTCTTGTTTTTTGAATATTTAAGGGCACATTTTATTATTTGTAAGTTAAAATTTATCTCACTAATAATAGAGCCTATATAGAAAAATGTGTATTTATCTGCACACACTTTTAACACCACAGATAACTTGAATTCTATTTTTCTTATTAGTAGGCTATTAATTTTGACTTGTATAGAAATTTAAATAAATAATAACTGAATGGGTGCTTAATTAGTATGTATGTATTTGATTTCATAAGAATCACATGAGTTTCTAGCGTTTTCACCAATAAAGTTCGCTTTTGTTAGTTTTTGCTCTATTTATTCTAGATCAGAAAGATTTTTGCCTCCCAGATGGAATGTATTAAGTAACAGTTAATTTGCTTGTTTAGTTTTTCCTTGTTAACATCAAAAGGCATAAACAGCTAGTGATCAGTTATGGAGCATTTCGGCTCACTGTTAGACTGCCGGTTCCTTGAGGGCAGAGATGATGTCTTCTTTTTATCCTCAGTGCTGAGCACAGCAGCTAATGCGTTATATAGATGCTCTTTGAGCATCATGGAGGGAAGGGGTGAAGGACAGAGGAAGGAAAAACAGACAGAAGGAAAGGAAGGGGGGAAGGAAGGCAAAAAAGAAAAGGAAGAAAAGAAGGAAGGACAGAAAGAAAAGAAGGACAAAGAAGGACAGCAAGGAAGGAGAGAAAGAGCAAACAGTGAGTTGCTGCCTTGAGTAGATGCAATCCCAGCCCCAAACAGCAACGAGGCGTCTGACTTACGGAGACCTCTGACCTCTGGGGGTGTGCGTGCGAGTGCGTTTCACCTGTTATATAGATTGGCAGTGTCCTTAGCTGTGTTGACTGAAAGCATTTACTAGTTTTATTCATTTACTGCTGCAGTCAGAATACTGCCTTTGCTCTGTGTCCTTGTGCTTCTCCCTTCCAGCCAGATCAACCTGTTTGTGTCCATGTGAATGTCAGGAAATGGCTTTGAAAGGCTCTGGAGAGTAGCTGAAGTGCATTGTTATTAAATGTTAATAACCATAATGGACAAGAATACTGTTAACTAATTAATTACTAACTCTCAAAAAGGGCTACAAATCAACTGTTAAACAAGTAAAGTCATTATTTTTGTCAGAAGTCCTCAACATTCAACTGAGTTAGGGTCAATGACTCCATATAGCAAATCAAGTCAGTTTCATAGGCAATCAGTTTATTCATTATCATTTTATTTATTATCAGTTTCTTTTGAAGTAGAGAACAGCATTAAATATGCTGTTGTCACTTGACTGAAATTTTCTTTCTAAGCTAAGGAGAACACCTTATTTAGTTTTTCAGACTAAAATTATTGCAACCACCTTCTGTGGAGGAGAGCCTGGGTAGGTGGGTGGGCAGGGGAGGTTGAGTGCTGCTTTTTCCAGGCACTGGGATGTGCTCTAACTGCACATGGAGAAGAATTGTGGCCCCACTTCCTGAACCCCCTACTGGAGATTCCACTCCACAGCAGAAGAGGCTGGCATTCAGCTCAGGTGGGCGTCCTTGCCAGGCTCCTCATGGACGGAAAGGGGGCATCACAGCTGCCACCTTGAGACGGTGCTTTCACTTGGGAGCAGTTTCCATCCCATTATGTCCAGCAACATGAGATCCATGTGATCCAGAGGCATATCAGGGAACAAAATCCAAATGTCCTGATCAGGACATACATATTTAGAGTTTGGTTGAGACAAATGATGAGCCTGGAGGAGGGCACAGAGTATCCTTTCATTCTCCTGAGGATGTTTGCACTAGGCCAGATCCTCTAAACCACTTTTTCCCAGATTGCATTATGGGATATTTATAAAAAGTGGAGCCCACTATTTTCCAAATATTTGACCAAAGAACTCTTTTTTTTTCCGAGGGGATGGTGTTGGTAGGAGAGCTGCATTAATTCCCCTGCCAAGTTGATTGTATGGAATTCTGCTTTGGAGTGGAGCCCTTGGCGCACACCCATAGCAGCTTAGAAGAAAGACTGATGAAACTTCTTGGTGTTTGTTGCACAAATACTAAGAATCTGGTTCATTTCTCAATTCATGTTTTTTTTTTAATGGGGTTGATAGGAGGATTTCCCCCTTCCTCAGTGCTGGAAATAGTTGTTTTTCCTTAGAAACTGTCGTTTTAATGTTATGCTCTCTCACAACTGTGCAGTCGATTGTCTCCCTTTGTGAATGGGCCGATGTGAGGCTCTAGACGGAAAGTTCTTTCCTCTTGAAAGGTATGAGTCTGAGTGAAACTGAGGCAGTCAGTAAAATTGCAAAGGTATAGAAAATGCCAGAGTCTAGAATGCTGTTTGGATTGTCCGTGTGGATTCGGAGAAGGAGGTCATGACCCAAGTGGAATATCTTCAATGGAACAACTGCAGGGGATGGAGATGGGGCAGCAGGAAGCAGGCCGAGAAGGAGGAACAGCTGGACAAAGTGTCTCAAAGGAAGGGATTTTATGTGAGGCTAAAAAAGGTTGAGGAATAATTTTCTGAAACTGGTTACAAGGACTAGAGGCATCCTTCACTTTCCCGTGAATCCTGTGAACTTGGAGCAGGGTGGGAGCCCCTGCTGCCGCCAACGGAAGAACGTAGCGGGATCCACCTCTCCTCTTCCGCTGACAGCCTCCCTCCCTGCTCAGTGCCTCAAGCTGGTGAACTCCCCTCCGTCCTGTGCACCTCCCGCCTTTGCTCCTCACACATCCCACTGGTCCTGTATCTGTGGGGTTTCCAGCCTCCTCCTCCTGTGTCATTAGCACCTCCACCTTAGTCCAAGGCTTTATCCATCATCTCTTCGCTGGATTATTGCAACAACTGCAAGAACCTCTAACCTCATGTCACCGTAGCTTCTCCCTGAATCCAGCAGTCTCACGTTGCTGTCATACTGATCCTCCCGAAACATGGACTTTGCTTTGCTGATGCCCCACGCTGAGCCTGTACTGCCCAGAAGAAAATGTTTCAGCTCCTGAGTGGGTGTGGAAGGCCTCCTTGGGTCCATGCCTAGTGGCTGGGATCTCACTCCCCTCTCTCGCCACTCCTCCCGCAGTCTCTACGTCAGGCACACCTCATCTCACTGTTCCTCCACTCCTGGCCTTCCTGACCCAGTCCCACTCTTTCTTCCACTAATAGGAAAGCTCCCCTGTCCTTCTTCTTCGTGGAGCCTGCTCTTCCCTCCCTCTCACCTCACTCCATTCATGCTGTGAGTTTAGCCCTTGCTGTCTTCTTCCTGGGGCTGTCCCTTTCACTAAAGCAAACTCCCCAAGGGCAGGGAATGAATATGATTCGTGTTCTTACTTCCCAGTCTAATCTGATATATAGCACTTTTGGTGATAAACATACAAACACTTGAAAGGAGGCGTGTCCTTAGTTAATCAAGTTACTTACATTTAAAGAAGAAATCAGTGATTGAGGTAGGACCTTTGAGGCTCACTCTTAAACTCACTCTAAGAACTCAGTCACTTCTGAATGGGACACCCATTGTATACCTGGTTCCACAGTAGACAGCACAGAGGCCCTGGAAAGGAGAATGGAAGATATTTTATGCATCAGCTTCTATGTGGTGGTGTAGCAAAAATAGTTAATTGACTTCCAGTATCTGGCTTCCTTTTCGACTCTAGTACTAGAAGTTCTAGTTCTCAGTTAAAAAGGATGTTTTCTAGCCTTTCTTATACCGAGTTGTGGCCACTGTTCTGGCCTGTGGAGTGTGAGGAGATGTGACCATGGGCAAATTCCCAATAAAAGGAGCATGGCTTCTCCTCCTCATCTTCCTCTTTCTGTGGGCTTCAGTGGGGTAGGTAGAGCCCATGTTTGGCCAGAAGAGAAACTTGGGAATATGCAGAGAGATAAGAATGAAGTAGGCTGAGTGTTCCTGTGTGGCCTACTACAATAATCCATTGACAGATGGTGGGTAAAGACCTGGATTCAGGCAAGAGTGATGATGTTAAGGACCTAGACTCTTCCTACTGTTTCCTGACAACTTGGGCACTCTCTGCCTTGCAGTGCTGACATCTGGGTTTTTACTGTCTTGTTTAAACCATTCTGTAATATTTTGGGATATCTTTGTTATAGCAGCTCACCATGGGCTCAGGTATTATTAAGGTTAGTCAGTAGGCATTTTTAACAAATATAGATCGCTGTATAAAAAGATGCCAACTTTAGTGGCATAAGAAAAAGACTCACTGTGTAGTCTAAAACTCATAATTTCAATCATTTTCTCCCATGACCTACCTTCCCTGCAGGGGGCCACTAACATTAGCCATTATTCTGGCCTCCCCTTTACTATGTTAATCTAGGCACAGACAGTTTTCTAATATACAGCTCAAACTAGGTTTTAACAGTTGATAGGGTTTTGCTAAATATTCAGGATAATGGAAAGAGTAATTTGTATAATGAATAATATACAGCTTGCCATCAGGTATGATTCTTCTCAAACCCTCAAGCAAAAATCCATCTCATAGGGTTCCCTACAAGGAATCTTATGGTGAGCTCTGAGCTCCTTGTGGCAGAGGCCATCTCATCCCTCCTACCCCCTACCCAGAAGCACTCCAGAACACATCTAGATTGGGAGACGTCGAGGCCCAAGAGGGAGTTTGAGATCGATTTTCAGCCTAAAACCACCCTGGAAGAGTCAGCTTCTGCTTTCATCTTTTTCTCTTCCCAGGAGATGACTGGCCCTCGCTGTCACAGAGGAACAACCCTGTGTTTACAGGTGCAGAAGACAGAGCAACAGTGTGTATGGTCATCAGAGCAGGGTCTTCTCACTGCCAGTGGATTTAATTCTCCCAGTTTCACAGATGAGTAAATGAGGATCAGAAAGTTAAAACAACTTCGGCTACATTACATGGCTTCTAAGCTTCAGGGTCAGGATTCGAACCCAGTGTCTATGGGAGGGCTTTTCAAATGCCCACCCAATGGCTTGCACTAAGCTGGCTGCCCAGACCGTTGAAGGAACTTGTTAAAATAGTGATTGGTTCCTGATCCTACCTTTGAACATATCTTGTAAGTGGTTTTGGGATGAGTTTTAAGGCTTTTTATTAATAAACTACTCTGGTGATTCTAATACACTGTAATATTTGGAGACAGTTCCTTTTTACCAAACAGGGCATATTAGCCTCGGACATTTTTTCGGTCTTTTTCCCTTTGCCAGCTCACCCTGTGTCCCTCATGTAAAACAAATGATTCAAGATGAGAGCGATATGTCTCAAAACGGAACAATTCAGTATTAGTTGAGGCAATGCTTTGGCGGTTACTTGTATGAATATATTACTACTTCAGCTATAATCTCCCCCAAAGTTTAATGGGTGTATTTCCAGCCATCCATTACTACTTATTGAGTGAAGCTTTGCAGCCAAGCCTGATGGGGAATGTCATAGATGAATAAACGTCTCTTCAGATTGCCTGAGCTGTCTACAAGGGAGACCGAAGTACACCCATGAAACAATTCAAAAGTAATAAAACATGTGAGTGGGGTGCCATGGTTTATGCCTACGATCCCAGCATTCTGGGAAGCTGAGGCAGGAAGATTGCTTGAGCCCAGGAGTTTGAGACCAGCCTGTGCAATGTGGTGAAACTCCATCTCGACAAGAACCAGCTGGGCATGGTGGACCACACCTGTAGTCCCAGCTATTTGAGAGGCTGAGGTGGGAAGATTGCTTGAGCCTGGGAGACAGAGGTTGCAGTGAGCCATGACCTCACCACTGCACTCCAGCCTGGGGGACAATGAGACCCTGTCTCAAAAAAAAAAAAAAAAAAAAAAAAAAACAAAAACAAAAATCCAAGTAGAAAATACATATTGAGTTGTGGCAACAGATACTAGGTGGAGTAGAAACAGAGAGAAGTGAAGAATTACACCAAGTGAGCAGGAGAAGAACAGGTGGCTTCATAAGAAAGAAAATGCTTAAATTACATCTGGAAGCATGAGTTAGGTAAGGAAAGTCAGACGCAGGATGGAAATTCATGTAGTAGGCATGGGCTACGCAAAGGTACCCTCTGTCGTAAGCGACCCAAGGCACTAAGGATACTGTTCTCTACAATAGGTGCAATATTTCTGAGCTGTTAAAAATATAAATGGGGAGATAAACAGAAATTCCAAGAATATCTTATCTGCATCCATCCACAAGTGTGTGCCTGTGACGGAGGCCTGAATTGTATGCCGCCATGTGGGAGGCCAGAGGGAAGGTGAGCCTAGGGTGGAGAGCGGTCTTGCGGCGGGATGACGGGGAGGGTGGCAGCAGCGCTGGAGACCTGGGAGAACTGGGATGCCTGTTTGGAGAGAGGATGTGGTGCTGGGCGGGTAGAGGGAAGGTCTCTGTTTAGCAGCATAGCACAGCGCAGGGGACACGGCCCAGAACAAGGGCCATGTGCTATGACGTGATGGGCAGCTCTCGTCACTTCTAAACTTTGGGCCCAGTGACATTTTCTTTCCTGCCCCAAGGTCAGGTTGGTTTTAGAAGTGAGACATTTATTTTATTCTCCTTCAAAAACAAACTTTACATCACTGATCTGCCGCTAAAAAATGTTTGTGTAAAATTCCTGCCTCGAAGCCAGTGCCTGTGACTCAGATGGTGTGCATTTCAAAAGTCTCTCAACATAATTTCACATAAAAAAGAAACATCTTACGTTGGGCCAACTCTGCTGAAACCAACTGCCCTTGTATCACTAATATGTAGCTGGATTGATTCATGATGTACATCTTCAAAGACCTGGATAATCATCTTTGTTTGCAAATTCCTTATTAACGTGGAGATAAATGCTATCATAAATTTGAACTTTTGTATTATGAGCTGAATTTTTTGGTCTTTAAAATTTATTTCCAGAATATTCGATAGCATGACTCTAGGGCTGGATGGCTCTTTCCCAACTGGACACGGTGTGAGATTTTTTTGTCTCCTTTTTCTTTATGCGAGATGATAAACACTTAATAAGAAGATGGAACTTATGGAAAGTAGCCAGAAGAAAATAGCATTCTACCGATGGAATTCCACTTCAGATGCTGTGCTGGAAAGAAATCCTCATTCTAGGCTCCTTTTGCCTTTTGATGATGGCTTTAAAAACTGTGAAAACAGCGAAAGCCAAGTGTGTGGTCTTCAGCAATTTCGTAATAGTCTGTGCAGGAGACAGAGGGGGCGGTGGTTTGCTGGAAAAAATGATTAACTTTTTCTTTACGATGACAGAAAACAGTTGCAATTCAAAAATGCTGAGGTTTCTGCAGCCCTCCCTTTTGGCAAATTGTTAGGTAATCACTTCTTCCAGGTGGCGCCTTCAGTAAAGACCTTGGAAAGTCACGCCACTTCCAGAGATGTCCTCGGGGCACAGCCATTGTCAGCTGGGAGAAACTTGTAGAATGAGTGAGGGCAGGGTTAGAGGAAAGGCTCTAAATTTTTCTTGTTGGGGGTAGGTGGGGAGATTTGCTGTTGATTTCCCAGAGTGGGTTCCCATGCCTCAGTCTTGGTCTAATGCACATTACAGTCTGCCTCTCAGCTGCTCAAGCAGAATCAAGGGAACCGTCCTCACATCCTATGATTATATTTGTTATTATTTAAGTTATTCCAGAAAGCAGCAGGCCTACCGTAATTGAGAGGTCTGTCCGCATACAAGTCAGCTTAGTAAAACAGCTTCTAATTAACTAATTACCTTGATTGAAATATAGCAACCATTTTTACTTTTTAATAAACATTTCCCAAGACTGGATTTTATCCTGTTATTTTGGTAGAAATTTGTTCAGCCTGGTGTGGAACTGGAACCCAGGGCTAACACTGTCCACCTGTGGATATGTGTGGTTTCCCTTATTTACAACACGGAGTGAAAACATAGCAGATGCTTTGCAAGGTGCAGGAAAAGCCAGGTGCATCTATCAGGTCGATTCAAAGTTCCTTTTTGAGTACAACGCTGGACTTAGGTCATGCAGAGGCATAAAAGCCAATTCATATCCGTAACTGTGCACAGTCCAGTAAGGGACAGACATTGCAAAAGAATATGAATACATGATGCAAACGTTAAGCTAGAGTTATGCACAGGTGCTCTAGATAATTGTGACATTTTGAAGGCATGTATTTTGACTACACTGGTCATTCCTGTGGTAAACTGACAAGCATTGAGCTCTGCTGAGGCACATGGCCCTTGCAGGCACCTGAGTCCTGGATAGTATGCAAGTAGACAAAAGAGAATCCTCTTGACTCTACCCCAAGTCATCAAGATGTCGGCATCACCCGACTCCATCCGGTCAGCCTCCTAGCAGAGGAGGCCCTTTTCTGTTGCTGAATTTACAACTGCTTCGTGCCCATTGGCTCCTTGGAAATAGACCACTTCTAAACTTGTGGGTTCAATCCTAATTCATCTAACGCTCCTCAGGGTCAAAATAGTTGCTGAAAATGAATTTTGCTGAAGCTTGCTTTTTGGTGCCTGTGACTTCAAATCCTTATCCTCTGTATCTTCAAGATTCTGGTCAGGTTACTTAGGCAGATTTCTCAGTAGCTCTGGAAAATTTGCAACAATTTAAACCGTTTTTTTTTTTTCTTTCTTTAGCCTCTCCGGGACCTGTGACTCTTTGCATGTTGAGGTTTTGAATTCTCTTGCATGACAGGTTCTCTGGTTACAACAGACAAGAAAGAAGAGAGGTGATCAGGGGCTCATGAGAAAAACCATACCTAGGTAGTTTGCTCAAAGAGAGTGCTGTTAATTCAAAGAGGCTGGGCTTCCTGAGAGATTCCTTAACCCAAGGCAATTCAAAAGTTGGTGTTTGAATGTATGAGAGAGGCCCCATGTTATGAAGGGATGTCAGAAAAATGATTGTGGCTGGGTAATAACTCAAGACGTAGGCTGTGAAAGAACAGTGGATTTGTTTTTTCTCTTCGAGATGGAGTCTTGCTCTGTTGCCTAGATGTGATCTGGGCTCACGGCAACCTCCGCCTCCCAGGTTCAAGCAGTTGTTCTTGCCTCAGCCTCCCGAGTAGCTGGGATTACAGGCACCCACCATAACGCCTGGCTAATTTTTGTATTTTTTAGTAGAGATGGGGTTTCGCCATATTGGCCAGGCTGACCTTGAACTCCTGACCTCAGGTGATCTGCCCTCCTTGGCCTCCTAAAGTGTTGAGATTACAGGCCTGGCCAAGAACGGTAGATTTGTTACTTGCCTTTCATACATGGGAGGTTGACTAAGGGAAGGAGGCGTGGGAGTGGAGAGAGGATGGTGCTGGAAGGAAGGTGGGCAGGTGGATAGAGTCATTTAAGACATGCAAGGAGCCCCTTGGCACATAAGAGAAAAGGTGGCACATAAGAGAAAAGGTGCCACACATCCCGAAAGCCTGGAGGAGGGGCTAGCTGTCTTTGGGAAATACTATTTTCATTGACTAGATTAATCTGCCTTCAATTAGAGTATTTACAGACTACTTCCCCCACAAAGGCTCCATGATTGATCCCAGCAACAGTATGATACTTTCTGGCCTTTGAAACTTCGTTGGAGTGTTCTTGCTATTCCTCCCATACCGGAGCTAGTTTTATAGTAATGCACATACTCTTTGAGCTGCAGCCTCAGCTTGTTGGTGGGGCCCATGTCAGTTTTCTCCTAGGGTCTCCCGTAATTCCACAATACAGTTCTTGTAAGAAGTGCCCCACACATGGTTTTTGACTTGAGTCCTTGCTTATTCCTGGGAGTCCAGGATCCAGGCCAGACAAGAGGGATTAAAGGACTGAAACAAATCACACTACCTTCTCCTGCAGGCTATTTTCATGGAATAAAAATACCTTCAAGATGAACATCAAAGGCAACTCTAAAAGTGAAAAGTAATAACAAAGCTAAAATGCACCCTCAATTGCTTGTTTGGAATAAAGAAGGGGTACCCATTCTGCATGTGCTGGTGAGAGTGCTGGTTTATAGGTCAACTTTTAGGCACAGACTTATCAGCACTTCATTTGTTTTAGTGGCTCTTCATCATGTTTACATTTGTCTTATTCTTGGGCTATTCCTATAACCAAGTGACTATTTGATTAAGATTCATCCATTCCATAAATATGCCCATGTCATTCAACATGCTACCAACAGGCTTTTGGTGAGTCCTACTATGTGGCCAGTGGTCACGCAGATTAAAGTCAAATTCGTGCAGAATCCTGGTTCGCAGACAGAGTCTTTATCTTTTCTCTGCAATGACTCCTCCTCGCTTTCCAGAGGTACCTGGTGCAGCCATGGGTCTGCTCTCCCCATCTCCCATCCATATTTTCTCCTAGGGCAATCTCAGTCATACACTTTTGAAATTAGATGTTGCTCAAACTGTTTGTTTAAAAACATTTAAAACATTCAGTTAAGAGGCAAGTCTAAAACAGTGTCTCTGAGCATTTATTGCATTAGAATAGTGGAGGTGATTTGAAACAGTAGAGGTGGGGGTCACGAGTATGTCTGGCCCCTTCAGTGTGTGGATTTCTGTCTTTGCAACCAGGACTGTCCAGTGTTGTGGCTTCTTTCATGAGCAAGGTTCTAGTGTCATCAGGAGGTGGAAGACAGTTATATTGATATAAACCCTTACACAAAAGGTAGTATTTTGGATGCCAAATATAAGATATTGCAGCAAATTCTGTGTCCTCTGTCTCTGGAGCCACCTACTATTTTACCGCTCACGACCAAAGGCATTTTTCCCTTTTTATTCTTGTGGTAATTTTTAGTCTCAGTCACCCTAGCCAGGATGAGCACGTCTACCCAATAGCATTTTTTATTGTAGACAGTTCTTCATATATTATTGCGCTTAACAGGTTTACAAAGAGCACCTTTTCTGTTTTCAAGACTGAAATTATCATTGAATCTTTTATACTTGATGTAGACTTATACTTTATTGTAAAATTTGAAGGAGAGTAAATGCATAATCAGTTTTAATGACCTCCATCGTATAAGTTACAATCTGATTGGCAGTGAAGATAAGTTTAAATGCAAACAAATGGCAGATGTTAATCTCTGCCTCCTTCGCTTTCAGGTAGTAGGTGTAGGACACTTCTGGCTTGTTCCCCGGTGATGCCTGCTTGACTTTGTTGTCAGCACCTGCATTCGTCCGTGCTTGCATTGCTATAAAGAAATACCTGAGTCTGGGTAATTTTTAAGGAAAAGTGGTTAATTGGCTCACAGTTCTGCAGGCTGTACAGGAGGCATAATGCTGGAATCTACCTGGCTTCTGGAGAGGCCGTAGGAAACTTACAATGGTGGCAGAAAGTGAAGGGGAAGCAGGTACATCTTACAAGATGGGAGCAGCTGCAAGGGGCGGTGGGAGGTGCTATACACTTTTAAACAAGCAGGTCTCACAAGAACTCACTATCACGAGAACAGCACTAAGAGGATGGTGTGAAACTACTTATGAAGGATCCACCCCCATGATCCAGTCGCCTCCCAGCAGGCCCCATCTCCAACAATGGAGATTAGAATTGAACATGAGATGTGGTTGGGGACACAGATCCAAAGCATATCAGCACCCCTCAGTGTGTGTGGTGGAATCTGGTTCTACAGTGGCCCACGCTGGCAAACCAACTGGAGGTGTTACAGATGGAACTTACTCTGATTTCCTGCCCTAAACCCAGCTCTTCATATTTTCTCTATGGGTCACTTAGACATTGTTTTCCCAACATATATTTAATTGTAGTGTGACTCCTGGGCAGCAAAAACTTCAGATATCCATAGACAACTTGTTCCATCAAATCCCGTAGCTATGGGTTCTTGAGGCTTCTCCCCATATCAAATCATGAGGCAATGTGGGCCATCCACACAGCACTCAGAGCCCACTCCTGGGCGAGTCTGTGGAGTGTATTGCCTGGTGGTGGAAAGTGCTTTGGACAGGAAAAGGGGAGCTTTCTCCATGCCTTCTCTTCTGATTGGTGGCTCAACCCCAGTGCGCTTTCCCATCCTGCCATGTTTTTTTACAGCATGCCCCACCTGGTCTCAGTTGTCATCTCTGGCTTCAGGCTTCATGAAGGCCCTTTATGCTCAAGATTAATGTGAACTGCTGCTCTGGACACAATAACTGGGAACTAACCTACAGAGACTAGGAGGGGAACAACCTGAGTTTAGCTACTAGACACATTTAAGACACATTTAAAAATTACATGTGCAAAATTATGTATTCCAGTTTACTTAAAAACTAAGGAAAAGCAATGCCTTTGGGCTATGAGTTTAAAACATGACAGCCATTTTAATTTTCCTTCTGCATAGAATGAGGAAATGTGGGACTATCACTCGTGATTTGGGAAGTGGGACAATGTAAAGACTGCAAACAGCGGAGTTTCTACATTGGTGGCTCATATGCAGTTTGTGTCTACTTGCTTTTCATCATCATTCTCGCATCATATAGGAGACCAGCTCTCTATTCTCGGCCAAATTGTGCTTTTAGTGTAGGAAAAGTAAATGTTCTTTATTTGCATATTTAAATGTGTAATGCAGATAACATCTTTTCATCTTTGACTAAACAACTCCGCTTCTGAATTTGGGCACATCACCTAACACATTCATGCTTTGTGAAAGAAACTCTAAAGCAGCAGTTTTCAAACATGCTTGATTTTGATTAAAAGTTCGAATTACATTTAACATCATAATCCAATACCCATGCCTATGTGACACGTGCACTATTGAGTATTACTCTATTTTCTGTTTCATTCTATTCTACTTCATTGAAGAAATGTTGTCTGTGAGGCACTAACTTGATTTCATAACCTGTTAATATGCCACAGTGTACAGTTCCAATCCTCTGGAAGCTGTTCTCTCTGTGCCTATATACTGCTTATTGATGGTGTAGGGGAAACTGGGTTGAAGCAGTCAGCTCCAGAAACTCTAGGGGGTGTGACCGGCAGGGATGCATGCACTCCGGCTGTTTTGACTGCTGCTCTGTGGGTTCCCAGTTGTGCACCGTGATGGGAAGAAAAAGCCAGGAAGGATTTGATGCCCCTTTACAGTTGCGAAAGTGTCTCTGTGCAACCTTTGAAAATGGACAAGGGATAGCCGCCCTCTGGTTAAGGCAATGCATGCCATGTGCATCTGAGATACGCTTGCCTTGATTTTGCTGCATCCCTGAATGGGAAATGTTCTCTGCCTGCCTTCCACAGTCATGACCACTTACCTCCATGGTCGCAGACCCGTTCCTGCCCCAGACACTATCTTTACGCTAATGTGTAGCCTCAGACAAACACTGTGCTGCCACCTTCCTCTGAAAAGCCAAATTTTGGTTCATTTACCTGCAGTTTCCTTTGCTCTCTACCCCTTACCCTATGCCTTAGCTAGCTGGATTGACCCCTGAAACAGTGGCCCTCTGGTTCTTGCTCTGGTTACCAGCACCTGACCACAGGGACTGTCATGCTCCTTCCTGTGCATGCTCATCCCAAAGGACGAGCAGGCATTGCTTTCTGCGATGACCTGGGAGGCACTGAGTGTGAATATGGGCCACAGAGGAAACCAGGTAGACAGACCCTGTGGACAGCAAGCCTGGGAGCATCCATAGGAGCTTTTGCGTTGAAGATGGCAGGAACGTTATTCATGGCAGCATGTCTGTGGAGACTGCAGGGACAAGCCGCACTTTGAGCTGCACTTGGAACTGGGAGCACCTCCAGCTCCAAGAGTTACCCTCTAGATTACAAGGGAAATCCAGACGTGTTTCAGAGGCCAATCCAGCTGCCTAAGGCACAGGGTAAGGGGTAGAGAGCAAAGGAAACTGCTGGAAATCGAACCACTCTGGGTTTTCAGATGAAGGTTGCCGCACAGGGTGGAGAGCAGGGCCTGTCTGAGGTTCCACACTAGTGTTAGGGTAGTCTCCGGGGCAGACCCTGTCTGCCAACATCATAGAACTTTTGTCATTGTGCCAACATTGATTTCTGACACCTTTTTGTCCCGTATTGGGATGAAATATTTTCACCGGATAGTAGCACATGACATTATACGGGGAGCACTTCCAGCTCCAAGAGTTCTCCTCTAGATTACAAGGAAGTTGATGCAAATAACTAGGTTTGCTACAGCATGGTCTCCTGCCCATGGGAGGGAGGAGAGTAGAGTGGGGAAGCATCCTGGCCTGCCCTCTGGCACGCGCTGCAGTCCGCCAGTTCCTTGGGGGTGAAAACACAGGCTAATCTCCTTCTCTGCACTCTGCACAGACATGCTGCCATAAATAATGTGCTTGCCAGCTTCAATGCAAAAGCTCTTGTGGATGGTCCCCAGCTTGCTGTCCACAGGATTGGTCTCCCTGGTTTCCTCTGTGGCCTGTATTCACATTCAGTGCCTCTCAGATTATAGCAGCCACTGGCCGCGAGTGCCAGTACTTCACAGAATGCATGAGGAGGTCATCAGAAGCCTATTTGAGTTTGAAACCAATAAGACAAATCCTGTTTGCTTGAAACACTCAGTGTGAGGCCTCACTGGACCCTACCGAGCTTGACAGTAATGAAGATGTGCTTACTGTTGGCCATGGTCCCACTAACTGCTTTGGCATTACCTTTGACTGCCACTACCAGCACTGAAAATGCCCCTGGCCCCACATGCTTTCAGGCAGTGGCCGTCTAGCATCCCTGGTGATCCCCACTCATAGCTCCCAAAGAACGAGCGGGCATTGCCACCAACGTTGGGAAGTCATACAGTCAATACTCATTTCTCCTATGTTTCTGCCAAAGAGACAACCATGAGCAATCAGTAATACTGTAGAGGCTTATCTTAGCATTTCTGTAAGAGCTGTTTTCTAGCTTCATTTACAAAAGTGTTTTCTCATAGCCAAGTATGTTTTTATATCTTTCTAATGAAGTGTGAGCTGCTCTGATAGCTGTCAACAATGGCAAGTCAGTGTACTTGTTCCTAGGGAACATTTTTTAAGTTGCTGCAGAGAGAAATGTATAATTTTGAATGCAATTAGGAGGCAATGGAATAATAAAGGAGAAAATATTGGGTTAACACACTTAATTAGAACAAAGGCCATCATCATCATTGTCATCATCACAAGTATCATCTGCTATGGTTTGAATGTCCCCTCCAAAACTCATGTTGAAATTTAATTGCCCACGTTATAGTATTGGGAGGTGAGGCTTTCAAGAGGCGATTAGAGCCCTCATGAGTGGGTTAATAACGTTATTGTGGGAGTGGGTTATTGGGAAAGTGGGGCCCTACAAAAAGGATGAGTTTGGTCCAATTTTTCTCTCTCTGTCTTGTGCCTGTGCTTCCCCTTTTGCTTTCCACCGTAGGATGACTCTTGCCAGATGCTGGCACCATGCTCTTGGACTTCCCAGCCTCCAGAACCATGGTCCAAATAAAGTTTTATTTTCTATAAATTATCCAGTCTGTGGTATTCTCTTATAGCAGCAGAACATGAACTAAGACAGAATATTAGTGCTCAGAGGTAGGGTTATTGCTGTAACAAATATCTAAAAATGTGAAAGTGGCCTTGGCAATGGGTAATGAATAGAGGCTGGAAGAATTTGGAAGTATAGTCTGGACAGGCCTACATTGCTGTAAGTGGAGCATTAAGGGTAATTCTGGTGAGGGCTCAGGAGAAGAGGAGAGCTGAAGGGAAAGTATGAATCTTAGAGATTACTTAAGTGGTTGTGACTAGAATGTTGGTAGAAATGTAAACAGTGAAGGCCATTCTGATGAGGTCTCATGGAAATGAGGAACAAAGTATTAGAAACTAGAATAAAGGCCATCCTTGTTATAAGGTGGTAGATAACTTGGATGAATTCTGTCCATGCCTGTGGGTTTGGAAGGCAGAATGTAGGAGCAATAAAGTAGGCTATCTGGTGGAAGACATTTCTAAGCAAAATATTGAAGAAGCTGAGTGGCTACATTCGACCTGTACAGTAAGATGTGAAAGGCAAGAAATGACTTAAAGAAGCAATTTATAACTTAAAAAGAAGCAGAACAGGAATATTTTGAAATTGTTCATCCTGTCATGTAAAGAATGAAAAAGCATGTTCAGAAGAGCAAACCAAGGACATGGCCAAGTGACTCTTTGCTAAGGAGATTAGTATACATAGAAGGGAACTCAAGGCAATGGAAGAGTGTTCCCAGACACAGTCCAGAGAACTTTGGGACTGCACCCCCTTCACAGGCCCAGAGCTCTAGGCAGGGCAGAATGATTTTGGGGAACAAACTGGTTTTGGCATGAGCTTGTTTCCCAGAGCCCCCTAGGCTCTCTGCTCCCTGCATTCTGTCACAGTTCTCCTTGATCATCCCAGTTGTGGCTCACATGGCCCCAGGTGCTGCTTGACCCACCAGTCTATAAGGTGTAAGCCATAAACCTTGGCAGTATCTGTGTTGCTGACTCTGCAGAAGGGCAGAATGTCAGAGCTATGGGACCAAGGCAACCTCCAGCTAAATTTCAGAAGATGTGGTCAATAGCCTGGAGAACCAGTCAGAGACACCACAGGGTTGGAGCCGCAGCAGCGAGCCCCTGCCCCTACTTTGGCAATCCTGAGTAGAAATTGGGGTTGGAGCTACCACAGTTACCATTAGGGCAGTGCCTAGTGGGGCCATGGGAGTGGGGCTGCCCTCGAACCCCCAGAACTATAGAGGTACCAGCATGCAGCATCAGCCTGGAAGAGCTGCCTGGCATGAGACTCTTAACTGTGAGAGCTACTGGGTGGACTGAGCCCAGTAAAAACCGTAGGAGAGGGACTGCCTAAGGTCTTGGGGCCCAACTCCCTCCCCAGCATGCCAAGGATGTGGGAAATAAGGTCCCAAGAGCTTATTCTGGAGCTTTAAGTCTTGGGGTTGTTTTCACCGTTGGGTTTCACACTTTTCTTTTTGCCCAGTTCTCCCATTTGGAATGAGAGTGTCTATTCTATGCCCATCCCACCTTTATATTTTGGAAACAGATAACTCGTTTTGATTTTACAGGCTCATACCTAGAGAGGAGTTTGCCTCAGGATGAGCCATGCCTTGAGTCTCATCCGTTCCTGATTTAGATGAGGCTCTAGACTTTAGACTTGTAAAATAATACTGGAAAAAGTTAACAACTTTGAGGTTATTGGGATGGAATGAAGGTATTTTGTATGTGAGAAGGACATAAGTTTTGGAGGAGCTGGGGTGGAATCCTCTGGTTTGAATGTCTTCTCAAAAACCGATGTGAGGACATAATTGCCAATGCAACAGTGTTGGGAGGTGGGGCCTTTAAGAGGTGGTTAGGTCATGAGGGCTTTGTTCTCATGAATGGATTAATGCCAGATTTTTGAGAGTGGGCATCTAATGAAAGGATGAGTTTGGCTATCTTTTTCTCTCTGTCTTGAGGATGCTTCCCTCTTCTATCTTCCACTATGGAGTGACCCTCGCCAGATGTCAGCAACATGCTGTAGAATTTTTCAGCTTCCAGAAATGTGAGCCAAGCAAACTTCAGTTCTTTATAAATTAGTCAGTCTGTGCTACTTTTTTTTATAGCAGCAGAAAAAGGACTAAGACATCATCATTTTCTTCAAGAATTTATATTGATCATCTCTCTGTTATGGAAATTTGGCCCACTCTTAAGATGATGATTTTGAATGCCTGTGATTGTTGCCAAGAAGTTTATCCATAAATAAAACTCACAAATTTACACTGGCTCATTTTACGTTTTCAACATATCCAACTCATCACCAGTTCCTCCCTCCCTCCCTCCCTCCCTCCCTCCCTTCCTTCCTTCCTTCCTTCCTGACCTCCCTCCTTTCCTCCCTCCTCTTCCCTTTTCTTCCTTTCTCTCTCCTCTCCTCTTCTTTCCTTCTTTTCTTTCTCTTTCTTGTTTCTTTCTCTCTTTCCTTTCTTCCTTTCCTTTCCTGCAAATGCCAAACTCAAGCACAATTTTTTTTTTTATTAATTGAAAAAAATATTTCACATGTTGATTTCGTGTCAAACTTGTGGCATTTTCTTCCTGATGTATATTCATAGTTCACCAGGATCCCCTTACAGTCAGTGGGGTGATGAGCAAGGTGCCCAGGAACACTGCTTCATTCTGCTTCTGCTCCCTTTGAGCAGCCTTCTCTTCTGGAAAACTTTGCTAACATGACCTTTGCCAGGAGCATAGCTGCTGATGCTGCCTACACATGTAGCAAAGATGGTAACTCAGATCTAGCCCAGGGTAAAAGGTGAAATATTTGTCAACCAGGACAGCATCAATCTCCAACCAGTAGTTAAAGACGCAAGTCAAAGTGCTGGGGCAAGCCTCATGAAGGCCCCCTGCTGTGGCCCTGGGATTCCTGGAAGAGTGTCTTGGCAGCAAGGGTGATAGGTGGGTGCTTTGTAATTTAGGGTCAGTGGCTACTTCCCAGCCAGCAATATCTTAACTTCCAGCAGTATCTGGAAGTACTGCAGTATCTTAACACCTGGTATAGACATCCCAGTGCCTACTGGCTGAATGGATGATCGCATTGCAATCACTGCTTCACTTCTGACATCAATCCAGGCAGGGTTATTGTTCATCCCTAGGAATACTAAATGCTAAACACCACTGCTGTGAGGTGTTCTGATTTGGGGATTAGTTTTTAGGTTTCCTCCCAAATGACATGGACTGATACGGCTGTTATTTTTCTGAGGTTCACTCAGGCTTAAGTAGGAAGAATGGACAACCAAGGAAAACATCTGAATCTCTGAAATACCATCTGACAATTGTCTCACTAACATAGTGATTCTAGGTAACAACAAATACAAGTTATCTTCTATTTTTTAAAGTCTTGGTTATCTCATTATTGCAATGAGGTTATGACGGATCCTTCTGTCCAGAATGTTTTTGGTGAACTGCTGTCTTGTTTTACCAAAATGACTAATTCCTTTTGAGGGAGACATACCAAAAGATGGAGATGATTCTTTTTTTTTTTTTTTTGAGACGGAGTCTGGCTCTGTCACCCAGGCTGGAGTGCAGTGGCGGGATCTCGGCTCACTGCAAGCTCCGCCTCCCGGGTTCACGCCATTCTCCTGCCTCAGCCTCCTGAGTAGCGGGGACTACAGGCGCCACCACCTCACCCGGCTAGTTTTTTGTATTTTTAGTAGAGACGGGGTTTCACCGTGTTAGCCAGGATGGTCTCGATCTCCTGACCTTGTGATCCGCCCGCCTCGGCCTCCCAAAGTGCTGGGATTACAGGCATGAGCCACCGCGCCCGGCCAGATTCTCTTTTGAGTGGGTCCTGCATATGACTCGGTGCTTAGACATGGAGGCTGTAGGGAGTGGCCTGGTAGTGCAGGCCTGGTGCAAGCTCAACCATGGGTGAGAATAGCCCCGCTAGCTCTGCTAACTTTTCCTCGTTCGCCTACCTGCAGCTACAGCACCAACAGGGCTCTCCGGCAGCAACTGTGGAGACTTTCTGGCCTGACTTCTGTCTCCTGGCTGCTTGGCTGGGAGAGTAGCCATCATGGATTCTGCATTTACTTACAACAAGCACTACAAGTTTGTGCAGCTAAACGTCTGAAGAAAATCCCCATATAGACTAGCAACTGAATCAGATCTCGAATATCAAGCTAGGAGCATTTAGAGTTTAATGTGAGAGATACTTAGAGGATGTCTATGCCTTTGGTTGTTTTGTTGTTGTTCTGTTTTTCTCCTCTTTTTTTTTTTTTTTTTTTTTTTAGACTGAGTTTTGCTCTGTTGCCCAGGCTGAAGTGCAGTGGCGCGATCTTGGATGTCTGTGCCTTTGTTATTTTGTTTGTTTGTTTGAGATGGAGTCTTGCGCTCTGTCACCCAGGCCGGAGTGCAGTGGTGTGATCTTGGCTCACTGCAACCTCTGCCTCCCAGGTTCAAGCAATTCTCCTGCCTCAGCCTCCCAAGTAGCTGGGATTACAGGTGCCTGCCACCATGCCTGGCTATTTTTTATTTTTGTATTTTTGTATTTTTAGTAGAGATGGTGTTTCACCATATTGGTCAGGTTGGTCTTGAACTCCTGACCTCAAGTGATCTGTCTGCCTCGGCCTCCAAAGTGTGAGGATTACAGGCATGAGCCACCGCGGCCAGCCACCTTTGGTTTTTTAAAACAGGTTCTTATCTATTTGCTGAATAATTTCACTTTTAACTTCTCATGATGAAGAATTTCCAAGTGTTACAAAATGAGAGAGAATAGACTAATGGACTCCTGTGTACCGACACCCAGCTTGATCAATAATATAACACATGGCCCATCTCCTTCTACATAATCCCTACTCAGACAAATACCTCTAATGCTGACTTTTTTTTCAAAAGAGCTGAGTGTGTTTAGCAGTGATTTGGTAGAGTGAATTCATGGTAGTGCTAATATCAAGGTGCTTCTGCCATTGAGCATAGTTGTTGTGCAAGGGAGGCCCAGAAGGTGTGTGTCAGAGAAGCACAGAAAGGATGAATGACAGATGCATCTTGATGGGAGCTGTTTTATAACAAGAACTTCCAAATAGTATCATTGAGTTGAGTAAGAACTTGAGGGAAAAAAGATGGAGGAATGTAGCTGGCTCTGGGGAAAATAAAATACGCCAGAAAAAGAGAAAACGTGGGGAACAGCATGAACCAGAAGAGGACAGAATTACAAAGGCACACACAGTCCCAAAAGCGTGCACATGTCTCAGTGTAAATCCGGACAGTCCGCTGCCAACCGGCAGGTAGAAATATGTTTTCGGAGGGCGATGAATGTAAGTCCCGGAAGCGAAAATCTGTAAACGCCAAGCATGCGTTTGTGTTTCCTGGAGTTCGTTGATCACCAGCCGCGTGAACAGGGATTACTGTTTCCCCCAGCTAGTGGTCTCTTTTCTATGTAACATCCTATCAGATATTCCACTTGAATCTTCTATTTCAGATTTTGTTGGCATGTAATTGTCTTTCAATTTAGTTTGAGTGATACGAATATTCTCAGATAATCATCTGTCTATATCTATATATCTTAACATAGCCTGCTGCATTCTCTCGCACAATTTTACTGTATCTTCAGGTTGTTTTTTTTCCCCCCAAGACAGCACATCCGTAATTAATTAAATGAACACTAAAGTCTCATTCTTGTCTGTATTCATTCAATAAATGGCCACTCAGTGTCTATTAAGTGCAAGATACTGGTGGAGGGAAAGATGCCTGTGAGCCGTGGTCATCTAAAGAGCGTGGAGACTGCTCAGGGCATAAGTGGCTGCAGGCAGGGCCATGTGGGAATGGGGGAATCTCTGTCAGTGCTCAGCATGTGCACCTGGCAGCAGGTGGGTGTGTTCAGGGGATCGAGGATGCACACCAAGGGTGCATCAGAGAAGCAGTGGGCAGCATGATCCCACCTTCCGGGGTGCACTGAATTCACATTCCAGCTCTGTGGCTTCATTGCTCCTGGAAATCTGGGATGAGTTAACTTCTTTCTGCCTTACCTCCTTCATCTAGGATGCTCATAGTTGTATGTACCTCCTACAAGTTGTGAGTTGTGAGTCAAAAAGTGAAGTGCTCAAGGAAATGAGTGTCATGATCATTACTCTGCTTTGGCAAAGTGGGACCAGCTTCCGATATGGCCAGGAGGAGGACTGGGGATAGGCCCTGGTAGAGGAGCACAGGGTGCCTGGGGGGTCAGGGAAAGGAAAGGTGGACCCCCATTATGACACCCTGTTCAGGGACACTGCCCACAGGGGCTGGGGAGTGGCTGGACCGCCTTTTGTATAGAGCACCCTTGACATCAGGAACTCCATTTTAAGAAAAGACTCCTTATGGCTCAAAAGGCATTCATGCCGACAGGATTGATATTCACCTAATCAGTAGAGGCGACATCCAACGAAAGGAGGGTGTAACCAGAAACTCTCTTTCCTGTCAGCTCTCATCAGAGATCTCCAGGGCTATCAGAAGAGCAGGACATCATGAGTTTGACGCGGCCATCCCGGTAATTCTGTTTTGCAGTCACTCATGGTCAGCACCTGCATCTGCCCCTGAAGGCTCTGCCCAAATAAAAACTCTTCCTTGCAAAATGTTGGTGACCATCTGGATCAGCCTAGGACACTCTCCTGTTCACATCGCCCTCCTTGGACTGGTTCATTAACTCCTTTCCCTACCCTGTTTTCCTCTTAATGTTTTTGATGTGAAAGCTTTAACCTATAACATTTCTATATTAAGTATACTACTACACATGGCTTGCAGTATTAACTGACTTGTGGAGTGGCTTGAGCCTGTGTGCCCACAGGTCTGACTGCCTTGCGAATGGTGCTAACGAGAATCGTCTCCTTGGGAATGTCATGTATCTCCTGGCTTTTATGGTTGAAATAGCATCCATAAAATCTGACCTTGTGGAAAGACACAAACGTGTGTGGACCTGGTTATGTTTGACCTTGCACCGCTTATGACACATCCGGAAAAGAGAGCTAAGTCAGCTGAGTGGGGAAGGACAATTCAAGAAGGAGAACACAGGTTGGAATGCGTCTGGCAAGAGATAATGAGTGGGTCAGCCAGTGGATGGAGCCCCAAAGGAGGCAGTGGGAAGTGGCCCTGGCCTGCCAGGGGTCAGGCCTCTGCTGCTTTGGGAACAATGATGCTTTGATCTACTGCCTTTGAATCCTGGAGTTTTAGGAGACGTCCTTGAAAGTCACCGGCTTTCCCTTTAACAGCTTGAAAGTTGGAAAGGTGAGGTGCTGAGCCCAGGTCCACACAGCTGGTTCTGAGGAGCGGGCCAGCACTTGAGCTCAGTTTCATGCAGTGCTAGTCCCCTTGCCTTTCTTGCTTTCCCTGCCTGCCTTGTCAGGAGAATGAAACAATCAATATGCATGGAGTGCCCACCCTGTGCAAAGCAACAGGCTGCTCCCTTTTAGACGAACAAGGCAAGAATCCAGGCCAAGGGGTAAGCTGCTTCAGTGCTGTCATTCTACACGGTGACCAAGGTTGTTATTTTATATTCAACCTTCTTGTAAGGTCAGGGAATGACAACACATTATTCATCCTTTGATGTTTGCTAAGCAAATACAAAGTTTGTAAGTTGGCGTGAACCCAGTGTTGGTTTGAGAACTCTCGAATTGCAGCTTGCAGAGTTGTGGATGAGGGTGAGAGATACAGAGATGTGATAAGGAAGGAGCATAGCAGATCTATGCAAAACTAACCATTTGTAAATTGCATGGAAAATTGTGTTTCTGCACTGCTGTGTTTTCCTTGATGCCTTTCATTGCATTTGTAAATGGGGTGCAAACTTAAGCCCCCAGTATTACAGCAGTCGTTAAAAATAGTCTATTCTTGGTTTTGAAGAACTTCAGAACTGTGCTTCTTAACTTTATTAGGAAGACTATGCACATTTATGCTTTGAAGAAAATGAACGTGGATTAAGGAATTCATGAAAATTGGAAATGAGGGAATTTGCTCCGTTAGGACTGAGGGAGAGGCTGAGTGACTTTAACATCAAAAGGAATGTTTCCATGTGATGCTGTTTCCTATCTGTTTCTGGGAGAGCATTTCAGTCACATTTTATCAAAGGCTTAATCTGCTGATTTTTGGTGAGTTTGTATGTTTTTTTCTTTCTTTTTCATAATAATTGTCATAATAAAATTTGGAATTGACCTAAATCTGAGAATTTATTCCAAATAAAGCTAAGGAGCTATTTTGCCTGAGGACACAGAACTTGAAGGGGACGAGTGAACAGAGTGAGGAGAAAGGGCTTCTTTTCTTAGACTTACTATGACTCAGCCGAGATGCTGAGTTGAATGACTCGATTTCTCTTTAGTTTCTCCATTTGTAAAACAGTTTTAATAATACTTGGGATTGCTGCCTGTGAAATAATTTTATCCCCTCAGAAGAAATGAGCTATCAAAATACAATATGCGATTAGGCAATCTGTAGCTTTTGATTATGTGCTAAGGGGCCAAGTTTAGCAGTATTTTTTTGGCCAGTGTTCTGAAGGAAATAATTTGATTTTCACAATCAGTGGGGCTTACCAGCAAATAATGATCACAAAAGCTATGTGTCCAAAAAAAAAAAAGTTATTTTCTAGTATGTTGGCTTCCACTGTTCCGGGCAGCTAAATATGTAGATGGTTGTTCAACTTCACTGTTATTTTTTTGGTCTTGTCTCATCAGATGCGCATTCCAAGAAATTACCTTAAGATTTATTTCACCGTTAAACTGACATTCTCAACTGCACTCCAATCAACTGGATAAAAGAGAACCCATCAGAAGCTGTTTCTGGTTGACTATCACCTTTCAAAGAATATGTATTGGGAGAGAGCCTTCATCCTTCTCAATTAGTGATTGTTAGAAATCACTAATGATGTATTGTAAGATGCTTTTTATGCCAAAGTGTTCCAAAAGCCTTTGCAAGCCCACATATAAACAGGCATTACTTCACCGCCATTGAAATGCAGCCACCTCTTGGACAAAATGTGGCCGCTGTTTAATAATGCATAGCAACATTCCAAAACAATGGAGGCCTGGAAGTAAGGGGCAAACTTGCATCCAACTCAAATCACCTGGGAAGTTTTCTGGGCTGAGCTGTGCTGTAAGGGAGCTTTTGTAACTGCAGGAGGCCGGGACATTAGTTTGACGTCTGTTCAGGAAAGTCAGCTCCATTCTGTTCAGCACCCTGGGATCATGCTCACCTGTTAAATCATCCATGTCCCCGACTATATGTAAGTTGATGGACGGTCCTCTGAAATGGGGCCGGTTTTCGATACAGCTGACAGAGGGGTTGGGCAGTAGGGAGAGGTGGCCTTTCACGAGAGACGGGGTGGGTAGACCCCTGCAACAAGATTTGGAACTGGGAATGGCCCTGGGTGATAGAAAGCAGAGATTCATCTGATTCTTTCTGGTTACTATAAAGTGTGTTCTTCGACTTTGGAAATCTTTCCCACAAATTTGTTAACCTCTGGTCTGTGCCATACTTCGTACTGCTCTACTCTGATGAGCCACAGATCTTGAAAAAGAGCCAGAAAAAAATGTCTCTTTTTGGACCAAAATTTGATTAGCAAAAATAGCTTATCCTTTAGGCAAAAGAATAACTCAGTTTACAAGTAGATTAACCTGTTTTGAATAGGAAAATCAAGCTCAGTGACCACTTGTATTGCTTTACACCTTCTGTGGTCCCCAGAGTCGTGTGATTATTTTTATGGATCAAGAGGGAAGTCAACACAGCATACCAAAACTTCCAGGATGCATTAGAAGAAGTACTCATAGGGAAATTGAGCGCTGAACATGCATACATTAAAGAAAAATAAAAACCTCAATTTAATAACCTAGTCATACACCTTAAGGAACTAGGAAAAGAGGAGCAAATTAAATCTAAAATCAGCACAGGGAAGAAAATAAAGATTAGAGTGTAGAGAAGTAAAATACAGAATAAAAAACCATAGAGAAAATCAACAAAACCACAAGTTGGTTTTTTTGGAAAGATCAAAGGGTTGACAAGCCTTTCGCTAGACGAAGGGGAGGAGAGTCCGTTGTGGCAGGGTCTTTTTCTTTCATTCTGGGGGCTTGATGGGCTGGGCTGGTCTCTCTTCTCACTCACAGAAAGATCTGGGAGTCTTTTCAGTGTTGTCTTGGATGATGGAGTATAGTGGAGAGTCCCAGACCCTTCCTGGGAGGCTGTGTGTCACAGGTCAAAGAAAACTGTGTGTCCTCCACACCCTAAATATATGAACAAAAAAGGAAACACAAACATCCAAGGCCATCCTACAGCGGAAAAGAGCAGCCTGGAGCTGGGGCAGGGACTGGCAGGCAGAGCCCGGGCTGAGTCAGATTAGGAGGAACATGCGGTGGTGGGGATGATGTTTGCAGAGTGATTGTCTAGCCAAGGTCTTGGCTAGAGCCATTGGCTGGTAGGGCCACTGCAGTCCCTACCCTGAATCACCCTGGAGCCCAGCAGCTCTGTGTTCTCAACATGCAGGAACCAGGGCTGTGGTTCCAAATCACCATATCCTGGTGACAGTTCTGATTCTCCATGGAAAATTCCGTATTTCCCAGCTAGGTCCAAATTAAATATTGACTTTACTAATTTTAAATTGTTTCACCCAGAGACACATGTACTTTTTTAAGGACATTTTGAAGAAATATTTTGAGAGATTGCTAAGGTACTTCTTCTGCTAGACAAGGCTTCACGGAGGTACGGTTGTGGGGGAGCAGCAGAGGTGTGCCTGCAGCAACCCGACCTGGGAGGGGCAGCAAGGGCCTAGAACCCTGAAACACTGCCCCTGACCAGGCACTGGGCACAGCTCCTGGGCTCCTTTGTGATGTTCACCATGCATGTCTTGCGGAAGCTGTCCCCTCTTCCCTGCAGGACATCTCAGCGTCCTCCGAGTCCTGGTGATTTGTAGGCTCTTTGTCAGCTGGCTGTGGACACACAGTCAGTGTTTCCCGCCTGGGCCAGCCTTAGGGACTACCAAGGGCCCCCTTCTCTGGATTTCTTTCTTACCTAATCCGCGTTTCACTTCATCTCTACTGTGTGTCCAAAAGCAAAGTTTCAACAAATGGAGTTGAAAGATTGAATTGGCTGTTATTAGCCATAGCCCATCTAAAGATTTAGACAGATGCTCCACTGGGCATGCCAGAACAGTTGGTTTCTATAAGGCTGCTTGAGCAGGAGCAAGGAAATGGCATAATTATAAAAAGCAGGTAGGCTCACATCTGGTGATTTCAGGTTGCTTTTCTCCAAAGGGTTAAAGCGGAGGGGATTTCCTTATCATGCTGGCTGAAAGTGGCCTCCTTAGAAATTTGGCTGTTACCTCTCCTGATTTCTCAGAAGGCCAGGTAAACACTTTCATTTCTGTTTGGTGGCATGAAACTTCAGCCGGAGTGACTCCATTTTGGTGTGGTCTGTTGAGGCCTAGTTTCAGAGCTCACTCCAAATCAATGGCCTCCCATAAATCATATTTAGCAAGTACCAGCAACTTACGTCTCCAGCTACAACTGGTGGAACCACGTTAGTTCCATTTGATGATTGTTAGGATGTTCTCCAGTCACCTTCCCTGTCACCTCACTTGATGTCAGGTCAATGTGTTATCTCACCCAGGAGAGCATTGTTCTTGTAAGCCATCCTGTAATCATAAAAAGCAGTGATTCTCCAGGGTATGTGAGGGAATTTGGTGTTTTTTCTGAATAGAAGGGAAAGACATTGGCTGATGGATTGGAGTGGATTGGAACTTGGAGGCGATGAGACTGGAGTTTGGGATCCATCCAGGAGCCTAATAAGATGGTCCTATGGAGAGACATTGCGGTCTTATCAAAAGCATTGGCCAGAGGAAACTGTTACCCGGAGCTACCACTCTTCCTTTCAGAAATGAAACTGACATTGACAGGATGAGGGCATTTCTCCATGACGAATTCCAGGATCGTTTGTGGAATGCATGCGGTGGTGTAGGCACTGGGCTACGAGTGGTGTGCACAAGAACGAGTGTGTCCTTGTTCTGCCCTCAGGGACCGCTCAGAAACTTGATGAAGACTTTCATGCTAACGCTGGTATAGCTAGCTCACCTGCATCGTAATTATGCATTTCACACAGGCTTAATGAAATAATAGACACGAAATGCAGGATAATTACTTAAAATGGAGGCAAGACATTTTCTTATATCCTGTAAGTATTAATGTTTAGTGACCTAGACAAGCATCTTTTAAAAGTTTTTTCTTTGAGCCATTTATAATATACCAAACTTCGTCTAGGAGGAAAAAAGTCACTCTCGTTGGTCCTCGCACTATCTTCTATTCAGTCTACTTTGTCTCTTCTAGGAATTACTATTTTCACACTCAGTGCAAGCGCAGTAAGCACTTATTTAGTATTTTTATTCTTTAACCTTTTTAAAAAATTCTGTGAATACAGAATAGTCGTATTGTATTTTAAATATTAAAAATTATACTTAGTAAGCAAAGCAAAAGAAAACAAAATCCAGCAAAATGTTAGGCATCTTATTCTCCAGGATTTATTCATGTTGTAAAAAAATGGCTTGGCTTGTTGCTTAGATAGGAGCACTTGACCTGTGTTTGTGAATTTTGTAGGATTTCCTGCATCATCATCTGCGGGCAGTACTGACAATCGCCATGCGTGCACCTTAGCGTCTCTCTGTAGTGGGTCAGCCAGGAATTGCTGGCAAGGACCCGGCACGGATAAGGATGTATGTGTGGCCACAAGGAAATCTTTCCTGGCTGAGGCTGAGTTGGAGACCCTCTGTGTGCGTCGCTGTCATCTGGGCTCACCTGTCCTGACACTCCTGATTTGACCCGCTGCCTGAATGAGCTGCAGCTGATGGAGTGAGTAACACACGGAAAGCTTCCTTCCCTGTGCCCTCTCACAGGAGGGGATAAAAGCTGTTGGTTTGCCAAGGACAGGCATTCTTAGGCGTGACTGGGATGACAACAGTAACAGTTAATTATTGACAGAGAGGAAACTGGAAGAACTCAATGTCCCGACTTAAAGGAATGCGGGCAGAGGATAGTGGATCAAACCCGCGTTCATAAGGGTTAGACTTTTCTATGTAAGTATTGAGTTGTGGAAGTCAGAATGTAATAATTACTAGTAATAGAGCTAGTAGGGTGTTGACTTAGCTCACGGATTACATAAAACCCCTGGTCTTCGGCACCTTCCTAACGTTGGACGTAGGTCACCCCTGCACAAGCAGCAAAGGAGCACTAAGATCTAACTTCCAAGTGCACGCCCAAGGTTAGCTTCTGTGACTTTTCACCCAAAGCCGGACTCATCTACTCCCAGTCCCCGACGCATGTTACCTTTTAAACGCGCTATGTAGGAGTTTGCCCCCTCTCTGCCTGGCAGTGAATGTTGGCAGTGAAGTGATTCCGTCAACAGGAATTCATACAGAACAGTGGGTTTTTGAAATACAAAGCTCATTCTGATTCCTCTTTACTCAGAATTACTTCTGTTGTTCTAAGTTGGTCATGTGTAGAGACTACTGACAATGCTAAAATCATCCACTGGGCAGATTGAAATGCATTTTGTGGATGTTTTCTCTCTCCTTGGAAAAATAATTTTTATCATTTGAATTTTTTTCTGGGTCAGAAATATTTTTCTCCTTGTGTTCCTGTGTGATTGGTTTGGTACACATCTTCATTTAACTCTCCGTGATTCAGGTTCTGATGATATGAGATACTGACTCCCAATACCTCTGTGTCCCCAGGAGATTGTAATTGAAATGCGGGCTCTTAACATTTTCTCTGCTTTGAGCTTAAAGCTGAAGAACTAAAAAAAAAGGAATTACTAGAGATATCATTTTAAACATTCTTTCTTAATGGGTTTTCATTGATAGAGATGCCTTACTAAATGTTGAATTATTTTGGTAGGTGATTATACATCTTTACATTTAGGACAGGAGCCTTTCAATTTGTGTTTTTGTGTTGCTGAGGTCACTGTTTTTTTGTATGTTTGTTTTTGCTTGTTTGTTTTTCCATTTGTGGGTGGGTATTTGGAGGTAAGAAAGGTGGTGAACTCAAGGGCAGAAGTCACAGAACTTACATAACACTTTTTCTTAAGTTAGAGAGAGGACTGAATGAGCCACGTTTAACAAAGTCAGGCATGTTACAGGAAAAGAAACAGAAAACATTTAGAAAATGGCATATGGCTCATGCCTGTAATCCCAGCACTTTGGGTGGTTGAGGCAGGCAGACTGCTTGAGGTCAGGAGTTCAAAACCAACCTGGGCAACGTATTGAGATCCTGTGTCTACAAAAAACAAAACAAAACAAAAAAAACATTAGCCGGGCATGGTGGCAACCACTTATAGTCCCAGCCACCTGAGGGGCTGAGGTGGGATTGTTTGAACCTGGGTAGTTGAGGCTGCAGTGAGCCATGATCATGCTACTGTACTCCAGACTGGGTGACAGAGGCCCTGTCTCAAAAAAAAAAAAAAAAAAAAAAAAGAAAATTGCAGAGTACAAAAACTAAGAGATACATTCTAGAAAAATAAGAAAACATGCTGCCAGTCCTAACACCTCTATGTTTTGTGTTTTTCCCTCTCCTTGGTTAAGTGAAGGGGAAGTGAAGACCAAAGTGATTCGTTTCCTTTAGAAACACTGCTTATTGGCCTGACATCACGGAAAGAAATTTCCCCAGCTATTTTGGTAGTGGTGGTAATTCAACCCTGAATGTAAGAACTGAAACCTTCTCCCACATCTGAGGTCACCATAAACCATTGTCCAAGTCACTAACTCTTTGGCCATTTCAAGTCATTGTTTGTCTTTCTAACAACAGGCTCCATAAATCAGTCACTCGGGTGTTCTCAGGCATGGGAATGAAGTGTGAGTTTTCCCATCCTTAGGAATTAATGGAAATCAACCAGGAGGATCAGATGGCAAGGTGATGAAGTCAGAGTCAAAGGAGGGATGGGCTAAGAAGCAGAGCCTGGGCCTGCAGGCTCCTCCAGACCTCCGGTTCCCCTTTGCTGATGTGCTCTCCCGAATGCAATCGGGTTTGTTTTCACTTCCTGTTATTCCAATAGGTCATCACTCTTGGTGTGTGAGTGTTTGACCTCTCCCTGTTTCATTACCCCAGCCACCGCCCCATCAACCACCAGCAACAACTGCAGCTTTAGGAGAAGGATGCCAAGTTTGATTTGTTTTTTAGGTAAAGAGTCATCTGATTTTAGCAAGAGGGTAACGTGGTGAATGTAGAAGTGAAAAGTTCAGCTCAACAAGGGCTATGTTTTCTTGTAGACGTAAGAGGGTATTTTTCAGATGTTTGAAAAGTGGTTTCTTTTCCTCAGGTGAATAGTAATATTTGGGGCCATTTTCTCTGGGGTTATGGAGATAACCTGAAACTGCTCTTCCTTTAGCTGAGTATGGCTTCCATGGTTATACATATGAAAAATGTGCTGTCATTACCAAAACACATAGAGGAAAATTCTTATTTTTCGCTTTTATGCATTGCATGTGATTTTTTGACTCTAGTTCATGAAATTTGACCTGTCAGTGAAAAACGTATTTCACTGGAGAAACGTGTAAGAAAGTGTTATTATGACTAACATCCTATTCCTTCTGTTTCTCCATCATGGAAAGGTATGATGTTTTCGGTCTGTGGTAAACATTTTCCCGGAGGTGTTTTGTACTAAGGCGTTTCTTCATTTGGAAAATGTTAGCGTAAAGTCCAAGGGCTTTAGAATCAGATCCGTTCCTCTCTGTATTCACTGGGCAGATTGGCTAATCTTTCTGATCATCAGATTCCAACATTCATAAAGTAGGAAGAAGAATGTCTACTGTTCAAGATCCTTACTGGGTTTAAAGGCCATGTGACTAAGGACACTGCCTGGCATGTTTTGGACATTCATTCAGTCAGTGGAGGTTTTCTAGCCATGTTCTGACTCTGTTTATTTTTTCGGGGACCGAGTCTCACTCTGTCGACCCAGTCTGGAGTAAAGTGATGCAATCTCAGCTTACCGCAACCTCCACCTCCCAGGTTCAAGCAGTTCTCCTGCCTCAGCCTCCCAAGTAGCTGGGATTATAGGTGTACGCCACCGCGCCCAACTAATTTTTGTATTTTAGTAGAGGTGGGGTTTCACCATGTTAGCCAGGCTGGTTTCGAACTCCTGACCTCTGGTGATCCACCTGCCTCAGCCTCCCAAAATACTGGGGTTACAGGGGTGAGCCACCGCGCTGGCCATTCTGACTCTACACAGGGTTGCACTGAGTTTCTTACCACAGTTGTAATGCTGCTGGTGGTATGGTTACTACTTTCCTTGTCCTTTGCCAAAATTCATTTGGCTATTTTTATCAAGGAACAAAAGGGAGATACGGAGCCCCTCTGCTTTCGATATGTAAACTCAGAGCCCTGTGATTTTTAATGTCGTGGAGGTGTTTCATATATAGAGTACTTAATGTGAAGATTCTTTTATAATTTGGGTCATGATCTATTGCTTGACTGTAAGACTGGGTGTTGAAATTATCCTTATTCCAATGAATTTAAAAGCCACTTCTCCTGTGATAGAGGTAAGTCATTTGAAACTGCAATTATGTTGTCTCCAAAGGAATATTGCTTTATTCCTGAAAAAAAAAAATCGGGTTATATTTCTTAGGATTTGATAAACAATGAAGGTTACCATAGAATTTTAATGAGGACAACCTTGCAACACCCTCATCCTTTTTGTGTCTGACATTTTCTTTCTGGTGGCTTGCCCTGGCGATCTAAGTAGTATCTGATATCTCTGCCCTGTAGAATAAGCTTTCTGGGGTAGATGTTAATATTGAGCTCAGTACAAATTGATCCCATCAAAAAACTTTCAAAGTCATTTTCTCTGTTTTGATTTTCATAGTGTAGTAATAAAAATGGCTTAGATCAGGGGATCTAAGGCTGGGCTTGAGCAGATAAATTAACACACTTGTGGGAATTGGCTCTTGTCTTTAGGAGCCTCAGCTGGGAGTCATTTGTTTGGAATAGTCGACATTTGGCCTCTATCTAATAGTGGGAAATGGACGAGGATTTGAGTGGGCACAGGACCCAATGGGAGCAGACGCAGATGCCCACCAGGCTTGGAGGGCTCCAGAAAGGCAGGAATAGGTGGGAGAGCAAAGACTGTAATGAGCTCACTCCAAAAGAAACGGGGCAGGCAGTTCCTGAAAGTGAATCACCAACTGATTGGAGGGCAGTGCAGCTTATTTTAGAAATTGAACACCACTGGGCTCTTCGGTGACAGAAAAGGGTGGCTGGGGTGGGGCTGGGCTGTGGAATTAAAAACTCGATCTTAACATTGCCCAGTAGGATGGGGAAGACTTAGGGGCAGACATTAGAGAGAAGAATATTGATTCAGCATTCACTGGTATCATAGGGATCAATATGTCCCTTCTCTGTGGAAAATAAGCCATGAAGCAGCATTGAGAAGGGAGCATGCGGGTCAGACAGAGCTTCAAAGAGTACTGTATGAAAGACCAGAGAGCCAAGCAAACAGATGCCTCTCTGGATAGCTTTTCAAAGGCGTCGGGGTCCCAGGTATAAAGGTCTCCACGGCCAGTGAGCTGTGGGGAATAAAGGCTTTGGATGCCACCCTGAAAATCTTATCCCTGCTGAACCATGGGACCTCAGTGTTGCCAGGTGGATGGCTTCTCTGTGGCAGGTCTGAAATGCATTTGAGGGTGTGGGGTGGGAGTGTGCTCCTGAGTTGGGCTCTTAATGGACAGATGAACATCTCACCGAAATTTCCCTCTGTATTTGGAAGTAATTGGTGACTTGTTTCCATCCTAATTGACAGCCTCAAAACCAAGATCATGTGCATATAGTGATTGAATAACCCCCTCCCTCCCCCTGCCCCGCCCCCAGCATCGCAGATATTTGCTGTAGTGCGGGCGGACTCCAGGCCATTAATCGATGGAATACGATAGAAACTCTCGTGTGCCTGATATGCTGTGAACAGCTATGCTTTGTATATATGTAACTATAACGTTCTTAAAGGATTTATTTTCCTTATACAAGAATGAGAGGAAAAAGAAAGCCGCTCTCTGATCCCTACTCCTAAATATCAGGATAGTGAACTGGAAAAGGATCTGAGACAGCCCTCGATCTGAGCCTTAGTTTTGGGAAGCAGTGGCAGACCTCTGGGACTCAAAGCAAATCACTTGGCCCTCCTAGACTTTGGGATGGCCCCGGCGCTGTGCCAGCCCTTTCAAAAACATTACCTCATTCAGCGCTGAAGCCACCCATGTCTTACTTTCTTTCGCATAAAACTTGTTGGATGAAAAAGCACCTGGTTAAGGTTTAAAATACAGATTTGTAATAATAATAGAATAATAGGCTCTGTGTTTTAAGCACCTTCCACGTGCCAGGGCTGTAATACTTACAGTGTATGTTTCCAAACGCCATCTCATTTAATCTTTAGAGTAACCCGATGAGGCAGGTACTGATCGAGGCCGGTAAATCTCAGGTGGTAAAGATAGTATGCCATGTTGTAAAGATAGGAGTGGAAATTTAAATCCAAAAATATTTTATTTAAAATCCAGAGCATCTTTTGGCAAATCTGTATTTCAGCTTCCTAGAACTATACTGAATTTTTTTTTGGAATAGTGAAGTAGTAATGAGTAATGAAAACATTAGCAATGCTAATCATCCTTCACCACCATAGATTTCAAGATTTCTTCTTACGTGGATCTCAGAAATCTGATCACATGCCTGGAGTGTTCTTCTGGAGGGAATATTTGCACTTTACCTTTAGGAGATCACACAAATCTCTTGTCCGTTTCCAGCCAGGTCCCACAGAAGCCCCGCGGGTCACTGAGCACTGACCCCAGAATTTCTCATTTTCTTTGTTCTTGTCATGAAAGGGACAAGCAGATGAAAATCTTAGATCCACGCCTATGTGTGCTGTAGGGCTGTGGCTTTCCTAAATGAAGGCATCTTCAAACTTTGAGAAAACGCTTTGCTTAGGTAGCTGAAATCACATCAAATGTTTGCTCTCCTTTTCTTGTTGTTGCTGCTAATGCCATTTTTCAGGCAAACACTGAGCTTGAGACAGAGAAATCTTCAAGAGTATGTTTCATGGAAGTGTTTCAGCTTCTCTGGTAGAAAAGAACCCACAAGTTCAAAAATGAACATGGACCTCTTGAAACAGACCGTATTCTAGCCCCGATCTCAGGCAGGTTCCTGACCCACAGAAAGAACATATTCTCCAGTATATCTGTTGTCACAGAAGGAGAAAAAAGATGGAATCTGACATGGCTACAGCTTTAGGCAGACAATATTACGTATGAGCTTTTTTTTTTTTTTTATAATTGACAAAGGTAGTAAAACTAACGAAAGTGATACGCTTCGTTTTCTTACTCATAAAAATGGGCTTTTCTTTGGTTACTCTCACTGATTGCTTAAGTAACTTTCCAAACTCCAAATCCTGTTGAGAACTGACACAGAATTGTCTAAGTTCTTTCTTCCCTCTCCCTCTGGCATATCAAGGGTCAGCCTGGATGTTCCATCTCAGCATTTTCCACATCCCTTTGCAGATGGTGGAGGAATAGGGCGGCAGGATCTTCAGTGGTAAAAGGAGGTGTGAGTAGAGGAGAGCCAAGGAGAGCACACCCTCATCTGTGCTTGAAGGTGAGCGAGAAGTCCAGGTGGTCAGTGGGTCAGCTCTGGTCCTGCTGAGGGTGGCCCCGGTCTCCAGGCAGTGAGGGCTGAAGAAAAGGCAGTCAAAGAGAATGGACTGAAGGCCCTCAGAGTAGAGCTGGAACCCATGACTCGCCACAAGTTTACTGGGCATGTAGGGCCCATTTGGGACAAGGGACAGAACCTTGGAAACCAGCAGATGTCACCAGCGCATACCCAGTGACCTGTGCAAGGTCAGAGGGTCCCCATTCCCAATGGGAGGATATGTGGGTTGTCTTCTACCCTTTGCACCTGGATGCCGTCTTAGGGAGCTGAGTAGGAGGGAGCCACTGGTAGAGAGACAAGGCGTTTCTGTCTGGGAGAGAATGAGGACTGCGTAAAAGAGAAGGTTCCTATGATCTGATGGAAAGGCCAGGCTATAACAATGCATATCACTTTTCAGCACATTTGAATGAAATGCTTTAAGTGGGGAAATGTTGCAACTTCGTTGTAGCTGTTAAACCCAAACAGTGAATCTCCAGCTGATGGATCCGCAGAGAGGAGACAGTCTGAGTCCCTTTTAGATCTGTCTAAATCACACAGCAGGACCGGCTTTTTTGCCCACTGTACTTATGTAACCTATGACCCTGTGACCTGTTTACTCTTTGATTGACATTAAAGCATCCTATGCTAAATGAATCAGCATCTCTAGTATATGTTGGATAAACCAGAGGTCTAACATGGAGACCTTTCTGAGTAAACAGTAAATACCTTTTGGTACACTAAATGTTTTTCTGCGCATCTTCCAGTCCTCTGCCACGGCTGTATTTAGCTCCTTCCTTTGTTTCGCTCTCACTTGGTCCCCACTAGTAATCATCTCAGACTTTATATGGAATGCCCCTGCTTTTCCAGTGTGAAATTCTTTTTGGAGGATCTGAAACAAGGAGAATGAGTCACTGACACGAACACATCTCAAACGCTAGTATTACGGCTCTAACCACCTTCCTACAAGCTGCCAGCCCTGTGCCTCCAGAAAGCTGTGCGGCTGTTCCCCTGACCTCACACACAGGTCAGCTGCTGGGAGGTCGAGGTCAGGCCAGGATGCGCAGATGAAATTGTGAGATTCGTCTTGCCCTCACGCAGCCCCGAGTAGTTGAGGGAAGATCTGCAGGTTTGGCGTTGAACTTGGGAAGCTCTGAGTGATCAGCGGGAAGCATGACCTGGGCACAGCCCTCCGCCTAGCTGTATTAGTTAAGGTCCCCTGTGAGCTCTCGGCGTCACCAAGTGTAGCAATAAACCATCACCATACGTGCCATGGTAGCTCTTAACGCACATTCTGGGAAATGTCTTTCAAGGAACGCTGTTGTACAATGGAATTAATTTTCACAGGTAACTGGTAGGACGAAAGTTTTATTTTAAAAAAATGCCCTAAAATTTCCATGACTTCAGCACCTGGAAAAGCTGTAGAGCCTAACGGGGCATCCCATTAGACAGGCCTGAAAAAGAGCAGATGGAAATTCTGAGGGTGAAGTAAAAACAGATGGGAGCTCTGCAGGTGAAACATGAACTTGAGTATTTCAAAGTTCATATTGCTGAACGTAAAATCCCATTAAGTGCGTTCCGATAAAGAGTTAAACTGACAAGCTGCCTGGTGATCTCCCTCCTTGTGAATTTCCAACGCACTTTGACACGTGCAGTTTCTGTGGCTGGGGTTAAAAAGCACTTCCTCCGAGGCTGCCCGCTCATTTGCAAATGGCAGGTCTTCAAGCTGCACTTTCTCCTGCCTGGGACTCTAAGGTGGCGGCCTTGTAAACAGGGAGACATGGTTTAGCCTCTTTCTTTTTCTTTTTCTTTTTTAGCCAGTTGCTTGTCTGTCCCCTGTAATTTCCCCGTCTCCATTTAGACAGCTGTGCACCCACGGAAAGCCGTGCTGGCCAGGCAGGCCGGCTGGTGCTCTGGCCAGTCTGAAGCCTTCTGGTGTTTTGAAAAGATGTCACTTCATCCCACAAATGTCCCCTTCTGTGAAAGAGGCCAAACTGTGTGACACAGCTATCCTCCGGGCAAGACGGGCCTGGCACACAGCGTGGTGTTTACTAGCAGTGGGTAGCTCCACCACCTGCTGTGTCTTCAGTGGCATAGAACTCAGCACATTACAGGAGACAAGTAGGTTCTAAATTTACTTGAGTCTGTGTAAGTGACCTGAGCGGCCCAAAGGGAAGGGGTTGGCTCTTCACTTTGGGGTGTGTGTGTGTGTGTGTGTGTGTTTTAAGAGACAGGGTCTCATGCTGTTGCCCAGGCCAAGTGCAGTGGTACCATCATCGCTTACTGCAGCCTCAACCTCTTGTGCTCAAGCAGTCCTCCTGCCTTGCCCTCCCTAGTAGCTGGGACTACAGGTGAGCACTACCACACCTAGCTAATGTTTATTTTTTATAGAGACAGAATTTCACTATGTTGCCCAGGCTGGTCTCAAACTCCTGGCCACAAGTGATCTTCCCATCTTGGCCTCCTAAGTAGCTAGGAATACAGAAGCCCCTGTGTCTGGCTTGTTGCTTGCTTCATGATGTCAGACTGCAAGGGAGAACTGGATGGGGAGTTGGGGGGTTGTGTCGATCTTTTCTGTCCATTGTCCCAGCTGCTAGCTGTGTGGAATCCCAACACCCGGCTTTCCCAGCAGGAGGAGCATGATATGCGTTTATCTAACATCATCTCTCTGGGTTGACTTTCCTGTATTTATAGAGGAAAAGTTTATAGGTACAGGGAGTTCTTAGTCCAGTGGTCAGGGGTGGGGAGGTTTGGAGGTGTAACCTTTCTGGTATTTTCCCCAAGAGTCCAAATTACCCTTTAAAACAAAGAACACATATGAATCCCCAAGGAGCTCAAATTGTAGTTGTGGGTGTAGTTTGTTTAGTTCACAGGGACTGAAATGTAGGGCCTCCGAAAGAGTCTCATAAAGGAGTAAAACTCAAGCATTTGTCTGAGGTTTTAAATATGTGAGAAATACACATCTAGATGCTTCCAGAAGCTGTGACAATAAACATATTTAACAATCATGACTGCAAACAAATGATGCTGGTTTTGCACAACTGGTCCAGTGACACCAGGGAAACCTGTGGAGTATCAACCTTGCTTCAATATGCCCACAAGGCTGCAGACTGCCTAAATACTGCATTTGAAGCTCAGTGGTTTTGATGGTATCTTTGGAGCCAAAATTGATTGAATACTCACTCTTAATAAAATAGGGATAAAAATTTTGCCTTGTAAATTTGTTGTAAAAATAATGCCTGATGCGAAGTGCTTATTAAGTAGCACTTGATATTATCATTCAGCATTCTTCAGACTAGAACATAGTACAATTTTTATTTTTTATTAGTTTTTATATGTTGATGTTGACAAGATCTCTGAGATGCACCTAGCTTTGTTTGTTTTAAACCACTTTATTGAAGTATTAATATACTAAAAGCTGGACATATTAAATGTGTACAACTCGATGAGTTCAGGGATAAGTGTGCACCTGTGGAACTATCATGACCATCAAGGCCATAAACATACTCATCAAGTCCATCACTGAAACTTTGTACCCTGTAATAACCAACACCCTGCCCTTGCACCAGGCTTGTTTTGAGTATTGAATGTATCATAAACAATCTTAACATGTCGAACCATTTGATGGCATTTTCATTTGCTAAAACTGGCAACCCTAATCAGATTAGAAGAAGCAATGGCTAGTTGTGGGGTGACCATCATATCTTCGGAAGGCACATCACTCAATATGCAGAAGATTTGGCACCCAAAGCTTGGGTAAACCAGTGAAGGGGCATGTGTGACTATTGACCTGCAAGCTGAATCCCAGTGGTTTAGCATTCTCTCTGCTCCAGAGACACTCTGCGCTATTTTGCTTCAAGCAATCTTGTTTAATTTGTACCTGAACAATCTAGAACCTTGCAGGAGTTGTGGAGGCCATAAATGACTGGCCTCCATGAAGTCGAAAGGAAACAAACAGCCTCTTTAATGAAACTAGGTCAAGTGGCAGAGTTAGAGATTCGGGCCATTTTAATTCTAGAATTCTTTTTTTTTTTTTTTTTTTTTTTTTGAGACGGAGTCTTGCTCTGTCGCCCGGGCTGGAGTGCAGTGGCTGGATCTCAGCTCACTGCAAGCTCCGTCTCCCGGGTTCACGCCATTCTCCTGCCTCAGCCTCCCGAGTATCTGGGACTACAGGCGCCCGCCACCTCACCTGGCTAGTTTTTTGTATTTTTAGTAGAGACGGGGTTTCACCGTGTTAGCCAGGATAGTCTCGATCTCCTGACCTCGTGATCCGCCCATCTCGGCCTCCCAAAGTGCTGGGATTACAGGCTTGAGCCACCGCGCCTGGCCTTATTCCAGAATTCTTGCTTAAAATATCCAGGGGTAGACATCTCAGAAACCTAAATTTCAGCAAACCTAAAATTCAGCAACCATGTGAGATGTGGAACATGAGGCCAGTTCATGAGATGCTACTTGATAAATGGAGAACTTACAAGTCTAGTGATGTATCTGATGATGTGGCTGTGTAAAAATTGCTTGTGACTTTAAAAAGACCTCTTTTATACTTCTAGGTAACACTGGGAAGCCAGGGAGACATGGTTGTAATACCAAAAATGTGCAAGAAATGTTTACTACAAGTTTTTGTTGAAAGACATTTGTAACAATGAAATTTTTCCCAAGGGGGTGATTATTGAAGTAGTGGTTGTTGTTTATGTGCGGGTACAAAAATCGCTGTCCCTTAGCTAAAAGTTTAACACATTAGTTCAAATAACAAATAGGTCTTTGATTAAAAAAAAAAAGTCTGGTTTCTTAAATGGGCTTATTTGGGTAGCTGCTATAGTCTGGTAAGACATTAATGGTGACGTTAGTCACCTGGACTGTTGCAGCAAATTACCGTAGGCTGGGTGGCTTGAACAACACCCTTGTTTGTCAGAGTTCTGGGGGTTGAGTGATCCAAGATCACCTTGCCAGCAGATCCAGTGTCAGCTGAGGGCCTGCACGTTGGGCTGCTTCATGGTGGTCATCTCACTGCACCCTCATGTGGCAGAGAGCAGTCATGTCTCTTATGTCTCTTCTGTTTTTACTTTTTATTTTTTGAGACAGGGTCTCACTCTGTTGCCCAGGCTGCTGTGCATTGTCATCATCCTAGCTCACTGCACCCTCAAACTCCTGGGCTCAAGCAATCCTTCCACTTAAGCCTCCTAAGGTGCTGGAATTACAGGGGTGTGAGCCACTACATTCAGCCATGTCTCTTCTTATAAGGCTGCTAATCCCATTCATTAGGGTTCCATCCTCATGAACTGATTTGCTCCCAAAAGCTCCATCTCCCAATACCATCACATTGGGATTTAGACTTCAGCATATGAACATTGGGAGGATATAAACATTCAGTCCATTGCTGGAGAATCTGGCCAGTTTTATGTGGCCAGAGGACAATATGGTATCCAAACATAGGAGGCAGAGACATGGAAAACAGAAGAAAACAGGACCTACTCAAATGGAATCTGGAACTCCATCACTTGGGTCCTACAAATGGCCTCATAGGCAGGTCAAGGGAAAAATCTAGAATAAAAAATCTTTTGCCAAAATTGAGGGAAGAAGGCTGACTTAAAACAGTGATTTTACCTCCATGTTTTAAATATTCCATATGATAGCACTAATATAATTGGCGTTTTCACTTTATGGTTGTTGGTGAAAGGAACACACTTCCCTTGATACGTCTAGAAATCCTTGGCGTAATGGGCCAACTGCTCTGTTTTTGAGGCAGAAGATGTCACATCTCCTGCAGGTCACTTCACTGCTCTTCCCTGTGGGGTGGGTTCTCATCAGCCGTGCCTGGAAAAATGCAAAGGGGCTGGGACTTCTGTCCCACTCCCTGAAGCCAACCTGGTGCTGATAACTGCCCAGGTCAGAGCGGTTCTTCAAGGTGTGGCAAAGAACGAGACCCTTCACAAATCTTCCCTTGGACACCAGTGATTAGACTCACCGTTCAAACATAACGAATGTATCCCACACAGAGTCAGTACCTGCTGTGTAGTATGCCCCGTGATACACCGCGGGCACGTAACCTGCCTTCGTGGAGTTTAATGTTTATAGAGGGAGACAGAGAATCATTGGTAAATAACAATGAAAGAGGTAAAACGCTCAAGTCTGAGGTATTACAGATATACGGCAATGAAGGAAAACAACAGGGCATGCTTTTGAGGATAGGGGAAGGGGAATGTAAGGTGGTCGGGGAAGATTTTCTGATCAACTCAAATGATTTCAGATATTTCTGGACTGCCTTGTTTCCGCTTCATTAAATATGCTCCTGGAATTTTTTGCCTTTTTAGTCAGATCTAACACTTTAACTCATAATGAAAAGCAGGTAAAATGTGTATTTCTGATGAGGTTGAAAGTTCACACAAATGGAAATTGTCAATTTCAAGTATATAGCTTACCGTACCTTCATTTATATATATTGAAACTGATTGCGGTGATCATTATTAAAATCTCACAAAGCAGTTTTCATCTTCAGTGCAGTTTTAGCATTCCAATGAGGTGTGTAATATTGTCTACAATTTCTAGGAAGGAGAGGAGGAATTTCAAGTCAGAGACAGATTCTAAGTTAACACCCACTTCTGTGATACGGCTAGCCTGATAGACCACCTCTTTTCTCTCTCAGCTTCCCCTTATCACTCTAATTCTGGTAAGCACTCCCCGGACTTCACCGTCTTCTTTCCTCTGAATAATTTGTCAGTATTTTTAATGATCACAGCTGCTCCAGGTCCAGGACCCTAAAATTTTGGGAGCCAGGATGGGCTCAATTGCAGGAAAACCATGAGTCTTCCCAGATGGGAGACATGGAGGCCCTCATTGCTCAAGTCAGTAACTCCTGAGGCGGGCAGCAGAAGCTGGCTTTCAGGAAGGGTCAGCACATTTCCTTCTCAATTCCAGAAAGCCTTGGAGGAATCCGCTCGGAAGTGGCGGTATGCAGGGGTCCCTTCAATCCCTGAGGATTTGTGAATCTTGTGAGTAGTGCTTCCTACGGTGCCTACAGTCACTTAAGGTTTTATTCTTCTGGAAGCCAAATCAAAGAATATTTCCCATGTCTTAGGCATTTTTCTAATGAGAGGAGGTAATGAGAGCTTGAGAATTCTGGTGATGGTCCACATACCTAAACAATGTGGACAGTCTTCAGCTGCTGCTGCTTCTGCAAGCCAAGAAAATAAAATCCCTTACCAGCACCACACACACATATACCACACACACACATGCACCACATACCACACATGCACTACACACCTGGGCATGCATGCATGCACACACACACAGCATACACATCCCATACACACCATACATGCCACACACATTACTCATATGCATACCACACCCCTAACACCTCACACATGCCACACACAAGTGCTTATACAACATGTGTGCACACAGACTACACATATACACCAAACACATATACATCATACCCACCACACACATACTGCACATGGTACACACGCCACTCACACCACACTCCCCACATATGCCACACACACCACACACACTAAACACGCACATGCATTACACATCACACACATACACACGTGCACACACACACCACACAAATAACCTGATATATCAAAAATCCCAGGGCTTACAAGCAAAGAGAGATTGCAGGTCACGGGCTTATTTTAAAACACAAATGACCACAATTCATGGTTTGTTGCACACAGTGGACAAAAGTTTGTTTTCTTTTTTAATCTTAAAAATATCTGTCTTGCAACAAACTCTGAATGATTCATTTTTTCTCACATCACTGTAAGGTCAGCAGAGCAAATGTTATTTTTGTTTCGCAGTTGGGGAAGCTTGCCCAGATAGGTGGTGGCTTCTCCTCATTTTGTGTCTGGCCACGAACTCAAGACCTGTGTTTCTATTCTGGTGGAATAGAATCCATGAGCATCTGCTACTCTCTTAGAGTTAACTTATACCCAGGATTTGGGGAGACTTTCAAGCGCCCAATTCTACGTATTTTTTGAAATCTAGGCCAGAAACCTTATCAGGCAATTTGTTGTATTGAAAATTTATAAAACAATAATGACCTATAAAAACCAAACAAACAAGTGGCCTATCCAATTGTAAGCCTTTCTCATGACATTTAACTGTTTCAAAGTTAGTACATAATCAGTTCGAGGCTCGAGTGTAATTCCTTAGAGTCTCATCATTGAGATCTCTCAAAAATTATGAGAAGAAATATTTGAAAGGGAAAGGAATTAGAAGTGATTTGTGGATTTCTATATTGGAAGATTTTTATGCCTTTCCATCCTGTGAGGTTTTTGCCTCAGCATAAAATGGATTCAATGGAACGACTGTGTTTTGCCGATGAACAGCTGGTTTTCTCTTTTTTACCCTCTGAATTAGTGATTCATGATTTATTTTGGTCTTGTGAAGACACATTCTCAGATTGTGATGACATACACAAACCATTTGACTGAATTCAGTAAAAATACAGGAAAGTAAACCCAAAAGAATAAACAGGACAGTTGCATTCCAGCAACATTTGTTTTTACTGAGATGATCACAGATAGCCAGTTTGATTGTGTCTCCCTCTTTTAGACGATCATCCCAAGTCCTGAAGAACAATGATTACATGACAGAAGTGGGTCCCTCTGTGTTCCAATCTCCTCTCCTGACAAAATGTGTTTGTCATGAAAGGGAGCTTAATTTTTAACATGGTTGAATTACTAAACACTTGAATTAAACATTCTCATGAGGGCTTATCTCCTACAGAAAGCATTCTGTTTCCTTAACACTGGAATGGGCGTTTCATGAAGTATCATAAACAGTTTACGATTTAAGAAGAAAATGTAGTAACCTCCCCTGGCTTCAGAAGGGTTCTGTGGCTGTAGCTTGTTACTGGCTGGAGACTGCTGAGATCGAAGGCAGTCAACCTTACAGATGCTGGCAGGGAAGCTCCATCTCCTTTCTTGGTCTATGGTGAGATAAGGTAGGACTGCAGGAAGGGCTGGGAGGTGGCCTGCAGTTAACAAGACATCTCTGCCCACTGAGCTGCTTCCCTCACATTTCCCTGATGATTTCACAAGTGTGCGTTTTATTTTAACGCGAGGATAATATTTACTCTTGGTGCACATGAGGCAGGCATAGCTAGTGTGACAGACATTTGGAGATGTTGAAAGGCTGTGAGTGCATTGAATATCTGAAAAGGAGGGAGAGAGGACCCGTGAAGCCTGTTCCATGTATTATGTCTGTATAAAAAATTACTCCAAAATGAAGTGGCTTAAAACAATGGCAACATTTTATTTTGCTCATGAATTTACAGTTTGGGCGGGGCTCAGGAGCAACAGCCCATTTCTGCCCTGCTTGGCCTCAGCTTGGGAGGTTCAAAGGCTGGAGCTGAAATCCTCTGAAGCCTCTTCACTCATGTAACTGTTGATTGATGCTGACTGATGTCGGCCAGAACACTTACACATGGCGCTTCGTATACCTTGGGCTTCCTTACAACATGGCAGCTGGGTTGGGAGGGCAAGAACCCTGTGAGAGAGAAAGATGACTAGGGGAAGCCTATCACCTTTCTGACCCAGCTTTGGAAGCCAGGAAGCATTGCAGTACTTCCTGTGGGTTCTATTCTGGAGTGCTTGCAAAATCTGGCCTGGGTTTAAAGGGAGCAGAAATTGATTGCACATCTTGATGGGGACTGGTAAGTTTCTGGAGGAAGAGATGGAACTGGAAATATTGCCACACCCCAGTTTTGGGAAAATCCTCCAGAGGGTCCATGAAAGGAGCATCCAGTAGTGCTGCAGGAAGATGGAAACATACACTGCTCTTACTTTGCCCGTACCCTGGTGCCACTGGAGCAAAAGCCATGATGTGGTGATGTCATTTTTCTATGCCTTCAAATAGAAATGAAATTCGAAGACACATTTTGAATTACTGTGAATCTGATAATAAACTTTCATAGCATTGTCTAACCTAAGTGCCCCAACACCTTCTTTGTGAAGTGGGAAAGGCAGGCATATGCCTCTCCATTTTGAGGAGGAGGAAGCTGAGAACTGAAAAAGTTTAAATGACTTTTCGAATGCCATAGATTGCGTAAATGTCAATACTGGGACTCAAATTCACATCTTTAGATTTCAAATCTGATGTGTCTTTTGTTCTAACCATGTTGAACCTGAAGAAGAAAAGACCAAAGCAAATACATAATCAAATGGGTTATATTCTGAGATTACAGTAAGAAGGGATAAGAGATTAAAGTGAGATTGATGAAGCTGAAAATATTCATAGGGTATTTTTTGCTGCCTAATGATTTTTTTGCTGAGTAATGATATATTTAAAACCTTGATGCTCACTTATTTAAAAAAACCAAACTTATTAGGAGCCTACTGCATGCCCACAATGATGGTGGTATAAGTATAAATGGCAAGATTACTGCTTTCAAGGCTCTATTAAGTTCACTGGGAGAAACAGACATATAAAAGTCAATGGTATATGTCCTTTTTAAAATGATAGCAACCAAATGCAAGGTGTTGTATTAAACTCCCACTCCACGTCCGAATTTCCATGAACAGTAGAAAAAAACCTTTGAAATGATATAATTGGAGCACTGGAGAACTTAATAGGTGCCATGATTATGAGTAATCTAGAAATTGTGAGGAATTTCAGAAAGTGACAACAGCTGGAAATGGATAGAAAAAGTAAAAACAGGTAAGATATACCCCCAAATATAACTAGAAGCAATGTTTTCTGTGTGTGTGGTAAGATCAGTTGCAGAGGTAATTTAAGCCCATAGTGAGTAAGTCATGAACCCCAAAGGATTTTTATGGGGTGACTGTCAGACAATGGATTAATTTTCTGTGTCTGTAGCAGATGTGCCAGACGAGCTCTCCTTGGCTTTCCTTCCTGTGCTGAGCATCCAGCAGCAGCAGTGTTCACACCCAGGGTAAAGCCTAGAAATTGAATATCCCCACGAATGGAAAAGAGAACGAGATCCCAGGTTGTGGGAACTTTGGGCTCACCAATACCCACATGAAACAATGCAAACAAGGAAAAAGAAAATGTAATCGCTGACTCAAATATTTGTCCACAGCTAAAATTGAGAATGTTCTCCAAAATGAGAATTGAGATACGAGAAGTTACTGCAGTGGGCCAGGCCCAGAGAAGCAGAGAAGACGCTGGAGGAACAGGACAGCTGTTTAGGTCTGTTCTCTCCATCACCCAGGGCATCTGTCAATATGTGGATGGAGATTCTTACTTGGGCTAGAGTGAGCTGAAACCCTCAGCTATATGTAAAAGCAGACACCCAAACCACCAGTATTTGATTGGTAGCAAAATAATAACACAACACCGCCACATGTATACACATAAAAAGAGAATCACCATGGGGACAGAATTGGTAGTGTCAATAGACGAAAACTTGAAATACAACCTTAGAGAGATTTGAGGAGCTTTGATGAACAGACTGTATCAAAAATATGTTTTTGAAATTCAAAATATGTCTATCAAAATAAAAAAATATGTATTAGATATGTTGAACGCAGAATAAATACAGCTAAAGATTGAATTATCCAACTGGTCAGTTGAGTCTAAGGGTTATGCAATACAAAAGGTAAGAAGACAGGCCAAGTATGAGGGGAAGAAAAGCTAACGGATATGGAAGATGGATCTAGACATTAAATATCCAGCTATGGGTCCCAGAAGGAGAGAACAAACAGAAAGAAGAGTCAGGAATTCCCAAAAGCTGAAGAAGCTCGTGACTCCTGAGACTGAGGGAGACCTAGAACTGATAAGGTTCGCCAAGCAATATACACGCCTGCACACGGGCTAGTGAGGTTATAAGCACCAAACAAAAAAGGAATCATAAGACTACACAAAGAAAAATCAGCTAAGTACAAATAAAGAGGATCAGCTCAACATCAGACTTTTCATCATTGATAGAAAACAATATAGATAACAGTCAAGAGTGTCTTTAAAGTCACTTGATAAAACATCTTGGAATATAGATTTGTTTCATATTGAGTTAATTTTTCATTCAAGTGTGAAGGTGAAATAAAAATACTTGTAAGTAATGAAAGCCTTATAAAAATGACCCACAATAGGCATTTTATAAAATAATCACTCAAGGAGGTATCCAAATATGATTAAGGAAATAATATAAAAAAGATGATATGAGCTATTAGAAAGGGTGGCACATGAGGAAATCAGTGTAGTGCCTGGCTGAATTTCCCTAATTGTTTATGTATGATTTGAAAGAACACAAAACCCTCTGCCCTTGGTAAAAATTCAGAAATGTAAACTCCATATAATTTCAACATGGGAAACATTGGAAAATAAGAAAAGGAAGCTTGTGAAACATTGCCAAGGTCCGTAGTCTGTTTGCAGCAGGGTGATGTATAGAGTAATTCTAGATAGCAACAAAAAAATCCACATTTAAATGTATGCTACCATTTTAATGACAACCCTTCCAAAATGATTAAAATGCATATCCTAAGTGAATAAGAAAATTTGGGTGGGAAATTGATCGGTTTAACAAAAAAGACTCTGAAAAATCATGATCAGAAACCAGATGATGGAAAACAGAAAAGAAGAGCTACCTCTTTCACTCCTCCTAACTCTGGCAGGAAAATATGGATAGCCTGATAGTGATTATCTAAATGTGGACATGTTTGTCAAAAGCAACAGGGTCTCCTGTACCGTGTATCCTTTTCAGCTTGTTTCTGCCATTTAATGTCATGTTTTTTGTGTATATCTTTGTTTTTTGATATAATACAATTCAGGTTAGCAATATTAATTCCTCTGAGGTATACCTTGTAGGAATAAATCACGTTTCATTCACTTATTATCCCCATTCAAAGCCAGTTATGTTTTTTTCTATGTTTTTCACTATTACAAACAATAATTCAGTATTTTCATATGCACAGGAAAGCTGTTCTGGGTGAGTGTTTGGTGATAGAATTGTAGGATTTCAGATGCTTGGCATCTCCAATTTTAGGAGATATGGCCTAATTGCTGTCCAACGTGATAAATAATTGTTTAATTCATTTAAGTGGGTTTATGCAAATGAAAAAGTACAGAGGATGCATGAAGTCCGGCTGATACACACTTGAGAACAGTCATATCTATGAGGAAGGCAGGAGGGAGAAGGTGGGGAAACTTTGGAATGGACCCATAATATTTTGTTTCTTTAAAGGGGTTGAAAACTAAGCTAACACGGAAAGCTGTTCTTTGCTAAATCTGGATAGGGAATACGAGAGCATATGTTACGCTATTTCCTCCTCTTTGTTTGAAACATTTCATAATGACATATATTAGAGATGAAAATTCCATATGTATTGGTGTAAAGAAGGAAGGGTACAAAAGGAAACTTTCACAGTTTAACTGGCTGTTGGGGGACAAATAATTCATTATCTGGTGACAAATGATCAACAGCAAGGAGTTAGAAAAGAGCAGGACACTTTTGGGAGAAGGCTGCACTGGTGAGAGACGGACAGGAATTTAGACTTGAGGACCAGGTTTGGGCCAGATTATTAGAGGTCCTGAGATTCTGGGCAGAGTTTCTGAATTTCCCAGAAGCCATCCGAAGGATGAGTTGAGGTGGAGAAATATTCGAAGCAGGAAGGCACATTGGAACGTGCGATAATGTGGTTAGGAAGGATGAAGAAGTTAAATAAACCGTGGCAGGATGGACAGGCATGACAACAAACTGAATATGAAGAATGATGACCATGGGAAAATCACAAAGCAATCTTCCTAAATTTGGGGGTGGAGAATGGTGCCGTTAAGACAATAAATACAGAAGATAGATGAAGCTGGGAAGAAAGATACTTAGTTGGATTTGGGACACTGTGGATGTGAAATGCACATGCAATTTGCAGATGTTCAGTAAGTAACAGGAAAGACTTTTTGTTCTCAAATACTCATGACGCATGCTCTATATGCATTATTTATTTATCTTTACAATAACCCAGATCATGTCTGACGTAACTGATGCTGAGCTACACATGTTAGCTGAACTCAAAACCAAGATTGTCCCACTTCACAAGGGAACACAGCGAGCAGTACTGAGTGCCTTCTAGGACATAACCGTTCATTTCATTCTCCAGAGGACTTAGCGTCTACTATCAACTTCATTTTACAGATGAAACAATTCGGGCCTGGGATGCGTGAAGGCACCTATGCGCCTGAGGCTGCCTTCCTGGTTAGAGCCAGACTCTGGTTGGCTGCAGACCTCATGGTGTGTATGGCCTCACGTTGCTCCTCCAGCCTCAATTGGTTACTGCACACGCTGTCGCCATTCCGAGTAGTAATGGGGTAAGCTGCACACAGCACGCAGAAGAATGCCTAACGTGCGGGACAGTGCTTAAGGCGAGCCAGCTATTTTTCATTATGGAACAAGGTCATGTATCGGATATTACTTTTATTCTCTGAATAATGGCAATGATTCACCCACATCCACCCACCAGGGAGTGGTGGAGCATATGTGGAATCCAGGTTCCCCATCCTTCAATCCTACAAGTTTCTCATGCTGCCTTCACCTTTCTTTTTAAATATTCACTACCAGGAAGCGTGCGATGCCTTCCCTCAAAAATACATTTACCTCAGCATGCGTAGAGCGAAAGCATGTTGGTGTCTGAAAGAAGAGACCTCTTCATTTATCTGGAAAGTCCACCTGCAAGCTCTTTGCTCCCTGACACTGTATAATTACATTACTTTTTCTGGACACACTTAAACCTCATCGGCGTGCTCTCTGCTACTCTGCGCAGGACCCGCGGTGCAGCCACTGAGGGGTGCCTTTCGAGACAGGCCTCTGCAGGGGTTGCTCTGGGCACCCAATACTGAATCCACGTCTTGAAAGCCGTGAAGCTATGCAGTCCTGAGAGAACACTTTCTTTTTACTGGAGAGAAGGAGATCGCTTTCGACACATTGCTGTGCGATTCGTAAAAGAAAAACTATGAGAAAGGCTTATAATTTTTTCATGACATGGAATGACAGCTGGAAGTTACGCTGGAAAAGGAGTAATGCACCCTGACATAGCTTTGAGGACAGTCTCCCCAAGACGTACCAGGACCACACATGGGAGGTGATTACACTCCAGTTAAATTCCTTTCACTCACTTCTGTACAAAAAGCTTTGCTGTTTCTCTTTCATCCTCCAGAGGATATCTTCTCTCTGTGGTGTGGACTGTGGCCACTGGCTACTCCTGTCTCATGATAGCTTTGTCGATTTTGGATTGCGCCTTCTCTGCTGCTATTATGAGAGCTGGCTTTATTCTCAGTTCAGAGGCAGCATTGCTCAGCTTTTGCTGAGAAAATGCTAAACATTAAATGTTATCACACATTTTCGTGTTCAGTGATAAAAGGACCGAGAGGAACCACCTCTTCCCAACTAAATAACTCTGGGATACTGCGAAGAAAGCATTTCTCTCTCTGGTGTTTACAACTCAGGGCTTAGATCAGTAGTAAAGATAAACTCAGGTGAAATTCCTTTGTCCTGGATTGAGTGGTGAAGAAATTACTTATCTAAAATCTAAACAAATATGACTGTTAGTTTCAGAATGTTCTAAGGTGTGTTTTTGTTTCTTTAGTTCAGTTTCAAATTACACAAAGTATAATTCAGAGAGCATAAGTCAGTGCTCACACACCCTAGAAGTGATTTAAGAATTAGTTAAATTCACTGCTTTTCTGAGCCTTGACATTACTCTGATTTTAGTTCTGGGCACCTCAGCTTCCTTCTCCTATCTCTGTCAACATTTCTACCTTCTTTTGACTTCCAGCGATCCTCATCCTCTGTCCTCTGGGTTCCCTGGGACCTCTAAGCTGTCGTGTATGGCTGAGTGTGAATTGATGGCCACACTGATAATTCATAATGATTGGGCTTTACAGCACACGTAAAAATCCGAGGATTCTGTGAGATCCATATTTACAGCTAGCAATTTCAAGGACTTGTGAAGACCAATGGCAAATATGATAATAAATATCTTCAAAACAATGCAAATTGCCAGGGTTAACAATTTGGATATTTCCTGTTAGCCACATCAGACAATTTTAGGTTCTGTATTCAAGAAATGCCTTCAACGACTGTTTCATTATGAACCTGGCCCCAGGAGTGTGCTGGGGCCCCCACAGCAGACATTGTCATTTTTTCCTGCGTGGAACTCATAGTCTGAGGGGGAGGCAGATGGCAACCAAGTAGCTACTCACACAGCAGTCACAGCAATGTGCCCTTGGAGCATATGGGCCGCTGTAGAGGCCTAGCAGAGTCGAAGTGGGCCTCCAGAGGATTTCCCATGAAAACGTGACCACGAAAATGAGATCTGAAGGGCGTCGGAGATTCACAGATGAGGGGAGCATGTTTTAGCTCAGGGAAGAGTGGAGGCAAGGACTGGGGGCAGAAGGGAACATGGCCTATTCCAGGACCTGAAGGACAGGCTGTGTGGATTGAGCTTGCAGAGGGAAGGGAGAAGCTAGGAGGCTCAGAGCCCTGGGGCCACAGTGAGGATTTTGAACCTCATCCTAAGAGCAAAAAGAGGTATGTCGCAGAGTCTTCCTAGCCCTCAGCTTTGGGGCCTCGGCTTACTAGATAGAGGGATGCCTGGCTGTGTGTTCTTCCTGGAAAACATCCTGCTGCTGGCAGAACCCTAATGAGGGAAGCGGGTACAGCGCCCCTTTCAGGACCCTTCACCCACACAGGAGGGGTGTGGGCCAGGACGTTCGTTGTCATACGGCCTTAAATCCTACCACCCATTCAGCACTCGCATCCCCCTACCCACGAGAGCAGTTCTGGCTCCGGAAATTTGGGTGAATAAGTCAACAGCTGATGCTGCCGGGTCTTTCCTGGGTCCAAGGCTGCCCTGCTCTGGATCCTCCTCTTGGTGACAGCGGACTTGGGCTCCTGGGCTGGAAGACTCCCAAGAGGTCAGTGTAGTTCTGGAGTGAGTTTTTTTTTTTTAATAATTTATTTTTATTGTATCTAGAGTGTGCAACATGATGTTTTAATATACATACTGAAATGGTTACTATAGTCAAGCAAATTAACATATCTGTTAGATCACATGGTTACCCTTTTTTGTGGTAAGAGCGTCTAACATCTGCTGTCTTAGCACATTTCCAGTACACAAGATTATCCCTCTAGTCTTGAATAACAGCAAACATTTGTCTTCTCCTCCCCACTTAAGCTTCCCGAAATACTTCACTCTACCTTTCATTTCCCTTTATGTCCTGAACCCAAATAACCCTTATAAGCCTCTTAAATGAATACAGTTTTGTTGAATATTAAACATATGTTTAGCTTTGTAAAGATGTGGGGGTTCAACAAATATAATCGACCTAGATGTAAGAACTAAAACTATAGAATTTCTCAAACTACAGAAGAAAATGCTTGTGACTGTCAGTGAGGCAGAGGTTCCTTGAACTGGGCAGAAACAGCACAAAATAAAACAGATCTATAAATGGCACTTCATAAACAACAGCAAAACTTTTGCTTTTCGAAGGCACTGGTTAAGCAAATAAAAAGTCAAGCCAGACACTGGGAGAAAATATTACAAAACATGTCTGACAAAGGGCTTGTTTTGAAACACGTAAGGAACTCTTACAAGTCAGTCAGAATGTGAACAACCTAGGAAAAATTGGGCAAGAGATGTGAACAAACACTTTACCAAAGAAGTGATAGTTTGCGTCCCTAGTCGTTAAAAAACTGCAAATCAAATGCACAATGAGACACAATCACACACCCACTAGAATGGCTAAAATTTAAAAGACTAATCGTAGCCATTGTTGGCAAGAATGTGGAGCAACCAGACGCTGATAAGCTGCTGTTGGGAATATAAAATTACTTTGGAAAACAATTTGACCGTTTCTCAAGAAGTTAAACATATACCTGCCATATGACTCAACCATCCCACTCTGGGTAATTCTCCAAGAGAAATGAAAAAAAATACCCACACAAAGACTTGCATGTGAATGTTCAAAGCCCTGTTTGTAGCAGTCAAATCTGCAAACAACCCACGTAACCTACCACTCAGCAATAAAAGCTGTTGGTCTTTGCCACAACATGAGTAGGGCTTTAAAAGCCATACAAACAAAAAGTACTGACAGTCCGCTCATCTAAAATTCTGGAAAATGTGGACCAACCTGGATATAGGAGGATAGACTGGAGATGGATAATTTCCTGAGGACAGAAGTGGAGACAGGGTGGGTTACAGAGGGCCATGAGGGAACTAGTGAAGCTGAAAGGAAGATTATCTTGATTGTGGTGATGGTTTTTTGTATGTAAAATTCATCAGATTGTATACTTTATGTACAACTTTTCTGGTACATTAGTTCTACCTAAATAAAGCTGGGAAATGCTAGGAGCTGCCCTTGTCTTCCAGAGCTGTACATTCAGATGGATCTAATCAGACCTAGTCTTGCTGACCTGATTTAGAGGAGTTCAGGTCTTTTGAATTGTTTTAATCTCTTGGGGATCAGGGATCTCCATCTAGAATGCCCTAAGGTGGCTCTCCTGCTCCTGGGACCATTCTGAGCTACAAAATAATAAGTAGCGTCACATAAGCTCATGCTCTGACATTTCGGGAGGAGAAAAGCCTCAGAGAATTGTAGGGGAAATGAGTTCAGAGGTATCTCAGCAAAACAACTGAGACCTACTGAATTGATCTACATGCTAAATACTGTACTGGGTTAAATACTGCAGGTATTTAATCTTCATAATAACCTTGTGATGCATATCCTCCTTTTATAACAAGGAAACTGAGTCAGAAGATAAGTCACTTGCTCTTGACATCTCATTCAGGCATTCAGGGTTTGAGGGATTGCTTCTTTGAGGCTGGTGATGGTTTCTGAAAGCACTTGAGCTATTTGTTTTTATGTTACAGTGAGGTTCATATGTCATAGATTTTTCAAGCAATGTCGGCCTTGGTGAAGGCAATGGCTGGCTTATTGTGGGTGTCCTGAGCAAAAGAAATTATCATATAATTTCATCCCCCTGTAACAGAAACCACTCCATGACTATGAGCTCACTGCTGTTTACTCATAATTTCTTTTGAAGTTGATATATAGCAAAATCCACTCTTTTTGGTGTACAGTTCTGTTAATTTTGACAAATGCATTGAGTTGCATAAATACCACCACAGTCAAGATATAAAATACTTTCCTCACCCCCTTCCCTAAATTTCCATTGTTCCCCTTCTAGTCAGACATTCCTCCCATCCCAAACCCCTGTCCATCACGGATCTATTCTCCATTCCTCTGATTTTATATTTTCTGGAATGTCGGATGAACCCCTGTCAATCACGGATCTCTTCTCCATTCCTCTGATTTTATATTTTCTGGGATGTCAGATGAATGGAGTTATGCAGGATGCAGCCTTTGAGTCTGGCTTCTTTGGCTTAGATGAATGCATTTGAAAGTGATCAGTGTGGGTGCGTTTGGTGGCCATTTGTTCTTTTTGTTGCTGGGTGTACTCTATTGTGTGGATGTAACACAGCCTGCCTAGCCACTCCCTCATTAGGGCACACAGGATTGTTCCTGGCTTTTGATGTTTATGAATATGGCTACTATAAATATTAGCTTATGGGATTTTGTGCAAATGTAGATTTTCATTTCACTTGGAGAGAATATCTAGGAGGTGTTCTGGATCCTTCATGCTCTGTTCATTATTTGTTTTCTAGCTTTTTTCTCTGTGTTTTATTTTTATTAGTCTATCTTCAAGTTTTTCCCTTATCTCCATTCTGCAGTTGAGCTCATCCAATGATTTTCTTAAAGTTTTTCTTTTTTTAGTTTAGAATTTTCTATTTTTACATTGTTTCTATTTCCGTCTGAGGAGTAGTAGTAGTAGTAGTAGTAGTAGTAGTTGTTGTTGTTGTGTTGTTGTTGTTGTTGTTCTTCTTCTTCTTCTTCTTCTTCTTCTTCTTTTTAATTCATTTGAAGATTGCTCACTTTTACCTCATGGAGATGATTTAAAAAAAAAAACTGCTCTAACATCTTTGTTTGATGATTCCAGCATCTGGGCATCTGTGACTTGTCTTTTTCCCTGAGAATTTTTCAGATTTTCCTGGTTCTTTGGATGTTGGATGATTTTGAATTGTTTCCTGAGCGTTTGAGTGTTGTGTTGGGAGACCCTGAGCGCTTTCACATCCTCCGGAGAGTGCTGATTTCTTTGTCTTAGTAGACCTTCAGCCTGTTTCAGTGCAGACCACAATTCTGTCTCACGTGCTGTGAGTGTTGATGCAAACGTCAGTACAGTCTGCAAAGACTTCTGTGATGTTAGGATTGCCACAGGCATGCTCCCCTCAGGGTGAGTTTGGGATTTGGGTGGTGGTTTGTGCCATATTTGGTTTTTTAAACTCTTGCTATGCATCTGGGTGTCTGGTGCATGCACCTGAAGGTTGGTGGAGCCTGGGGCATCTTTTGCATACACAGCGTTTGGAGATACTCCTCTCCAGCTCTCTGCTATCTCGGGATTTTCTATACTCTTGAGTTCCCAGAGGACCATGTTCCCAGTTCTTATGGCCAAAAAGTTAGGTTCCTTTCAGAGTTTTTCCCCGTGGCCCAGTGTTGCTTGTCTCAGGCTGTCCTAAGGGCAATGTGGAGAGAGAAAAGAGAAAAGAGAAAGGAAAAAAAAAAAAAAAAAAAAAGAGAGAGTGTGAGAGAGAAAATTTCCCCTAAGCTCCTTGAACCACGGAGCCTCTTTTTCCTTTTTCCTCTGTCCAGAGACATGGCTTTTCTCAGATTCAGATACCTGTTCTTGCACAGCCCCTGGAGTGGTGCAACTCCAAGCACAACCCCCTCAGGGTGGGACCTGAAAAGGAGAGCAAGCAAGACAAAACCTCAACTGCCACCACCTCAAACCCAAAGCTTGATGCAGGAATGCCAAGAAGGTTTGCATAGGTGCTACTTTTTTGCAATGAATCTTAGAGTCTAAGTATAAAGGATCTTGTCAAGGATCTTGTACTTCTGCTAGATTTTAAATGCAGGGAGATAGAGTATTTTCTAAGTGTGAACACAAATTAAAATGGCACAATAAAGATAGATGAACAACACCTGCAAAGTGCACCGGATGGGACTTTAACTTTTGTAAAGAGTCTTTTATAAAATGTTTTTGAGCAAGAATTTATGCGATATTATTTTCATGCAGTTCAGATCCCCCACGTCCCATCTCCATTGTTAGAAACAAAATACTTTTTTGTTGTTGTCCACATTGACGGACTCAGATCAGAATGAAAGTCATGTAGATGGAAATCTCGAGCCTGCTGCTGTTCAACAGGTCTGTTTGGAGAAGCCTCTCTAGCCCCAGACTCTTTCTTCATCCTGAAGTGTGTGTAGCATCGAGTGGGCTTCACTGCAGGAAGGAGAAGACGGAAGAGACGGAAACGGAGTCCTGAGGGACGAGGAGGCGCTGAGAGCCACTCTTTCAACCAGGAAGAAAAGCCACAGCCACAGGTCACAAATAAAATAATTTAGATTTTCTTACTAGTACTTTTCAGATCCAACACTCTCTGTGAATGGTCAAATGGAGAGTTCACTCACAAATGATGTGTTGAAATGTATTTGGATACTTCACAGTACAGAATTATAAGCCTCAATTAACCGGATAGTCTCCTCAGTTCTCTTAGAGAAAGGCTGTTTACAAAACTCAATCTGTGTTCATATGGCTGTCACCATCTTTAACAATATCGAGCAATATTTATTAAGTCAGTAAAAATAAATTTGACACTTTCCTGCTCTGTAGAGGTTTGGAACTGAAACTTGTTGCACAAGATGTGGTTAAGTGAGAGAAACACGCACAATTGTGTAGTGAACACCAAATTAACAGTGTGCATAGATTAGATATTTACATTGTTCCCGGGTCAAGGGTAAGTTCAGAAGACTTTTTAGAGTACATTAAATTGCAGGAGTTTTATGTTTAGATAAGGTAAGGTTGAAATAATTGGCGTCTTCTAAAAAGCCTGGAGGGTGGACAGCCAGAGGAAATGTGCTTTAATGAAGTGGTGCACTGGGGAAATTTGGATTTGCAGTGGGTGAGCCTTCAAATGCTGGGGTCCTTACCGTATTTGCTTTGAGAGCAGCCCAGGGGCTGTGTGGCATGGGCTCTCTGGGAGTTCCTCACGATTTCTGGGGTAGGTGGTTCTTTTATAGAAATTAATGTAAACTACCTTGTCTAAACACACACATACACACACAGTTGTATTTCTGGTTTGGAAGGTTCATCAGTAGGCTGTGAGTTGTGAAGGCAGGTCCTCTATCTGTTTCACACGAGGTATCTTCTTAAACAATATTCAGGGCATGAAGTGACGGATTCAGTAAGCAAACAGGCATCAAATGCCTCCTATATGTCGAGGACAGGTCTTGGTGCTGGGGACATAACACTGAGCCAAATATAGAAGCATTCTTGTTGTCGTGAAGCCTAGGAGAAGACAGACAGTCACCACAATGAGTGAGTCAAGGCTGTGATACACGAGGTGGTGATGAACACTGGGAGGAAAGTCAAGCAGGGAAGGTGGGTAGAAAGTTTGCAGGGAAACTGTAATTTTAGGTGGCATAGCCGGAGAAAGTCCCACTGAGAAGCTGGCGCTTAAGGAAAGACCTGAAGGAAGTGAGGACACAGATCCCACCTCTCCATGGGTCATCCATCCACCACAACCTCTCCGTGGGTCATCCATCCACCACAACCTCTCCATGGGTCATCCATCCACCACAACATCTGGGTCAGCTTTATGTCAGTTACTCATTTATTTTCTGTTAATTAATATTTGGAGGTTTGGTGAGATCTGTTTGTCAGAGAGATGGGCTGAATGTCAATTTAGAGGCAAAGGAAGCTTTATAACCCTACTGGTCTACTCAGAAGGAAGACAAAAATAATACATAAGAATGACTATCACAATAAATAATCAGAAATTAAAATTTTGGGTTGTATGTAAGTTCTAGTCCAGGTTGTTCACTTTTCCTCTTCAAAGTCTCGTCTATACCCAGGGCTTGTTTTCTAATATAAGACAGTGTCCTAACATATAAACCAGGAATGCTTTTCTACTTCAGGTAAGAAAAAAACCTAAATAGAGTGACTTAAATAAGTAGGAACTTTTCCCGTGAAACAAGCAACCCAGATGTAAGTTGCTGCTGGCCTTTGTTCAGCAGTTTAGCAATGTCAGAAACAATAATGATTTAATTTTTCTGGCCTTTTCCTCACAGTTACAAAATGGCTGTTGCATACTTAGCCATCATGTCCACATTCCATCAGATGGACTAAAATTGAGTAAAGGGAAGAGCAAAGGACTGAATCAACAAAGCAAAACCTTCCTCAGGGATACAGAGAAGACATGGCTTTATGTCTCATCAGCCAGAACTTTAACAGGGCCAATCCCAGCTGGAATGTGGCTTTGGAGGAAGGAGGTTATAAATGAAGGCTGGATGTGACAGGCACCCTCTCTGAGATGGCCCCCATTATCCTACATCCTGGCATTTATGCCTACATCTTTCTTTTTCATGTGCACTTGACCTAGTGACTCACTTCTGTGCATGCGCTATGGCAAGTGATGACATGTCACTTTAGAGATCAGGTTTCACCGAGACTGTGTCATATCTTCTGTCTTGGGCGTGCTCTCTCCTGCTCTCCCTTGGATTGCGTGGCTTGGGGTGACCAGCTGCCACATGGTGGGGCAGTCCTAAGAAGAGGCCCACGTAAATGAGCTTAGGAGTAGAGTTTCTGAGGTCTGCCCACAACCATGTTTGTGAGCCTGGGAGAGGATCCTTCAGCCGCAGTTGAGATTTCAGATGAGTGTATCCCTGGCCAACAGCTTGAGCGCAACCTCGTGACAGAACTTGAGCTGGACACACCCAAGTAAACTGCATCCAGTTTCTGATCCACAGGAACTGTGAGATAGTAAGTTTTTTGTTTTAAGTTGCTAATTTTGGGCTAATCTGTTATACAGCAATGGATTAGTGATACATTGGGTCAATGAATTAACCATGTCTGTTTCATCTATATGTGATAATATTCAACAACCAAAAACTTACTGATGAGAAGCTTATTAAAGATTTCTCGGAAGTTTAAGTAAATTAAGTATAGTAATTCTCCCTCCTCTCAAAGTTATTTATCTCTTCAAGGAATACTAGATTAATGAGCATCAGATAAATTTTTATGGAAATTTTGTTGTTGTTACCTAATAGGGGCACTCCTGTAAATGTTTCATGGATGTATTCTCTACATCTAATACCAACCAACACTCCATGTCCAGATTAAGATGGATTTATTTGCAAGTCTCTGAGTTTTCAGGAAGATTTCTCATGGGCAGAAATTACGCTGGTCATGTCTCAGTCTTGTGATCTTTGTAATACTAAATAAAACATTTCTTTTCAGTACAAGTTAATCATCTAACATCCTACTGACATTTGTTTTGGCCTCAGAATTTTGTGTATCTCAATGTTTTTCAAAGTTCTCTGTGATGTAGGCCAATCTTAAATATCCAAAAATCGGTTTATTTTTCTCCGATGTACTTAGAGAAGGCTGATTTTCTGCTTCTTTCTAAATATGTTCTCTCATTGTTGCCTAATTAGGCCTTTGACTATTTTATATCACCATGTAAATTTTCCTTGCATACCACCGCTTCTCCCCCACAAATCTCATCTAAATCTTTTAAACTCACCTCCAAGGCTCCACTGGTCATTTCAATCCATGCTGGTCTGTTCTCTAGCACCATTTGGCCCTCAGCCACCTGATTGCAGAGTAGACATACTAGGAAAATATTTCTGGAATTAAATTTGAAAAATTTTAAGGAGTTTTGAAACATTCTCTTTTTCTAAATGTCAGCCTTTCTACTTCATAATATGGAGTGAGGGTGAGAAGTATTAGTAATTACTATGTACCAGGCATTTCCTATACCTTATAAAATACAACAAGCTATGATATAGGCATTACTATCTCCACTTTACAAATAAAGACAGTGAGGCAGAGAGGAGTTAAAGTCCGAGGCCGGGCGCGGTGGTGCACGCCTGTAATCCCAGCACTTTGGGAGGCCAAGGCGGGTGGATCACCTGAGGTCAGGAGTTCGCGACCAGCCTGGCTAACATGGTGAAACCCTGTCGCTAATAAATACCAAAAAATTAGCAGTGCATGGTGGTGCATGCCTGTAATCCGAGCTACTTTGCAGGTTGAGACAGGAGAGTTGCTTGTACCTGGGAGGCAGAGATTGCAGTGAGCTGAGATTGTGCCATTGCACTCCAGCCTGGGCAGTAAGAGTGAAACTCCTTCTCAAAAAAACAAAACAAAACAAACCAAACAAAAAAAAGTTAAAGTCCTTAATATCACAGTGATTGAACAAGGATTGGACTTCAGGTGGTCTGAATCCCAGGCACTTTCTCTTCCCTTGAAACCACACATTCTTTTTTAGATTCGAGATTATGTTAATATGTTCCTCAAAGTAAACCAAAATTGGAAATTAATTATCTCTGTCTTTATCTTTTAATTCTTTTTTTTTTTTTTTCAGGATTTGATATGTTTTATTAGAGCAAATTTTTAACAAAAGGTGGCTTTTATTTACAGAATTTAATGTGTGTGGGGACTGTCCAACCCATGTGGACTCAAGCAAGGATAACCATTAAGCTTGCTAATGTATTTTCTTATTTTCAGTTTACATACAAATTTCTTTTTGTTTGCTTCACATTCATAAAAACCCCAATATTGTAAATGACAAATAACCCCTCCCATCCCTTAATTAAATATACAAACAGCTTGAACAAATCCTGTGCACTTAGGATCCAAAGTAGTTGTATCTATTTTCCTGTTGGGCGTCTGCCTTTGTTATCTTAAACACCCGAATTATTGGCTTCAGACTCCCTTGTAGGGTGTTCCTTGACACTTTCTCTGACGTGCCTAATTTCTAGTTTGAATTTGGCATTTCGGACCTCATGGGTTTATTGTTTATACTTGGGTGATTTATTTCTCATTTAAAAACCCATCTGACTTTTTCTGAATTGAAATCTTTTAGCTTAATTGAAATCAGCATTTCTTTGGCATGTTTTGGAAAACCTAGTAATATTTAATATATATTTTAAACAATTTTATTAATGCTCAGAAAAGTATATGCAAAAACTAAGTACAAGTACAAGGATCAGGTGTGAGCTGTGTCAATCTGAAATTGGTTGACAACTTTTGCTGAGCTTTCTTAGTGCACAGCAAGTCACTGAATTGTACATGAGACGACCATTTTTGTTTAGATATGTGTCATCGTGTTGATGCATACTTCTAATCCAGTTGTGTAAATGCTCCTAAATGTGACCCGTTCAGTGAGACAGGAGAAAGTTCAAGGAATACCATATTTTCAGGAAGGTCATTTAGTATCATGGGAGTTGTTAGAAGAGAAAGAATACAGGGAAAATTTCAACTCTCTGTAATTGGAGTAAGTGAATATTAATAAAATTGATTATTGATTAACCAAAACACCCAATAGCGTTGGTGTCCTGAATTTTCACCCTAGGATGCTTTGCAAACAGAGGCTTAGAAAAGTAAAAGGGAGAGAAGGATCTGGCAAAGTTCTAATTTCCCCAAATGGACACTGTGAAGCATAAAGCACTGTGCATTAGGAAAGTTTTATTGCTATTTTTATTTATACAGAAATATAGTTTTTAAAAATTAATTACACATTATCCCAAAGAAGGAATGGAGTTTGAGGTTGTGAAGAGAATTGATGATTCCTGAAGTCTTACTATAATGTACTTCATTAAGATGAAGTCCAGGGCCCCAGTGAAGTCGGAGAGCTGGGCAGCCTGGGTCCAATTCGGCTGCAACCTGTGTAGCCCATGACTGTATGTGAGTCTCTCAACCTCACTGCATCAGGATTTTCTCATCTGTAGAAGGGAATAATCATAGTACTCACTAATCAGACTACGAGGATCAAATGAGTCAATAAATATAAGGCATTAAAAGGAGTTCCTGGCACACAGTGAATATCCGATAAGTGTTAGCTATTATTTATGACCATTATATCATTTAATCCTTCCTCAAACATTGTTATGTAGGTTTTTTACAGAGAATTTATAAATGAAGAACTCAAACGCAGAAACACAAAATAACTTCTCCAGGGCCATACGCAAGCTATTAATTGATAGTTTGGAGATTTGAGCAGAGGTTTATCTGGTGCCAAAGCTCACATGTTTATTTAAATAAAATTTGTAAAAGCAATGCTTTGACACTTATAAATACAGTATCAATTTTCTAAATAAAAATTATTTTTGTTTGACTAAGTGATGGATTAAGGAGTGAGTTTTCCTGAATATCTCAAAAGAAATGATTAAGTCAAGGATTCACCCAAAGACTGCTGAAATGGAAACTGAAATTATTATGAATTAGCACAGTGCTTGGTCTCATAAAATTCAGGTGTGCAAGTCAGTGGCAGACAAGTCCTCTGAGAGTGTGTGCTGAGAAATGAGGTGAGAATGACAAAACTATATCTATAAAGTGACAGCGATACATTACAGGTGCTAATTAAAACAAAATGGTCTCTGTCTGGTTTGCAGGCACCCCCATCTCCTCATTCTTACTTTCAGTAGGCTTTGTTTTTAGGACGACACGAGTCAGTTTGGTGGATAATACACTGAGGGCAGAGTCCGAATCTCACAGTTAGTTCTTGGTTACCTGAGGTTGTTGATTGGATATATTACATTAAAAAGTTGCTTCAGTTTGGAGTGGAGACTATGGTTTAAGAGCATTATTGGAAGTTGGAGCTCTCAGCAAACACCAGGTCAGCATGGAGTCATCATAAATCTGAGTAGGAAGCAGATTGGGCAATGTAACTTGGACTGCTTGCTTTCTGTCTCCAAATTTCCTTTTCATAAGGTGATCCAGAAGAGGTTTTGTATAATGTGAGTCTAAGCTTGATGGAAAATCAGTCAGGTACTGAAACACACAGTCATTTAGAATAAACTGGAGGGACAAAGAAATGATAGACACTTGGGGTTAGAAGAGATGTCAAATGTCCTGTGGTTCAACTCCACCCGTGCTTATACCTAGTTTTTTTTGTTTTTTTTCCAGTCTCATCTTGACCATCTCTAGTGATATAAAACTTATCATTGCACATGTAAAAGTTACAGTCTCAGATGGCATTTAATGGCTGCAAAAACGTGTTCTTAGATTGAGCAAAATCCTTTCTTCAGTAACTTCCATCCATTTCTCTGATTTCAACCCTCTGAAGCCACATTTAATTTCTAATATTTTCATATAATATGTTCTTGGAAAGTTTTCTTCAGGTTGACCATCCTTATTCATGTAAAGCCTTCTTTTGAAACCCATAAAAGAAATGGTCAGTAGACACTTGCCAGCTCCTTGACATTTCTTTTAAAGACAGTTTTTCAGAACTGAGTACAGTTCTCCAGTGTGGTCTCTGCTGATAAGGCCAGAGTGCTGCGTGTTCTGACCACTCCAACACAGGCTGCTCAAGGCTGTATGAGCCTCCTGGCCACTCACTGAATTGCTGACTCTTGTTGAGGCCAATGGTAATCATAATCTCTTGGTCTTTTTTTTTTTAATTAGTTATGTCTCCACAGTACTGCATTTCTATCCCTCCCCTCCTCTCTCCTCCTCTCCCTTTTTCTCTCCCCTCCCCTTCCCCTCTCCTCCCCTCTCCCCTCCTTTTCTCTCCTTTCTCTTTCTCTTTTTTGTTGAAGCTCGAATGGACAGTGTTTATGCCTTTATAGTTTATTGAGCTTGATTTGACGCATCTTACCACACTGCTAAGATTATTCAGGACTTTGTCTCTGCTATCCCGTTTGACATTCCTATCTGTAATTTGCTAGTTGGATCCGTGTGTGTCTTATATGAGAGCCACTAACCACAGGCTGTTGACTCACATCTGGAACCCAGCCCTGGATTCTGTGTGGTGAGGGGAGGCGTGATGGCTCTGGCAGGTAATGTTGGGAACTTGACAACTGAGCCCTGGTGTGTGGAGGATAAAAAGCAGCCCGCAGCAGAAGAAGGACAGGGCCCATGGATGCAAGGTAGGTTAGGAGGCACATTTTAAATTTCTCTAGATAGGCATTGCCCACCTGTCAACACTGCAAAGTTGGGAAGCCAGGAGCCGGAGGGATGATTCCCGGGTGGGGAGGGGCACCATCCTGCCCAGGTGGCTGCTTCGTGCATGCGCTCCTCCCGGCACCCAACACGAATCAGTGTTGGGATTTAGGCTGAAGCCTCAGAGGCTTCCCTTTCTGAGGAATATTCCTTCTGCCTCAAAGTCATCAGAAGTGCACATCAGCAGCCCAGATCTCCTTCCTCTAGGTACGCGCGACCTTCAGAGGCACAGAAGGCCTTCGGAAATATATGCTCACAGGAGATGATAGGGAAATATCTTAGAACTAAAACCCCTATAAAACACAAGTGACACATAGAGCAAACAATGGTCGTTAAGCAGAACTTAAGAAATCAGACAAAAACAAGCATAAAAACTAAGTATAATAAATACTTTAAAAGAGATAAGGAAGCGATGTGGAACACGAAGCAAGAATTTTTAAAAATCATAAATAAGAATCATTAGGAGCTATCTAATATGAAAATGTAATAGCTAAAATAAAGAACATGGCAGATGACCCAAAAAGAACAATTAATAAGTCTTAAGAATGAATCAGCTGGAATATTTTGCCAAGGAATTCTTCTGGTAAGCATCAGGAAGGGATAAAGAGAGGAAAATGTAAAAGACTTGATAAAAAAATATGACGGCTGGATATAGAAATGTTAAAATATAATAGGAGTCAAAGAAGCTGAGAAAAATTGAGATTACAACATTATTTCTACCATGACAGAGGACCTCAGATTATAAAGATTGCTATAGTGCCATATACTAATGAAAAACCCACATACAGATACGCTGTAATGAAATGTGGGAAAATGAAAGACAACAAAAAATTTCAAGAAACTTCCAGAGATAAAAACTCTTATACAAAGGAACGGGGATCAGGCTGATATCAGCCATTTTGTAAGAAATACAACTGAGTAACATTTTCAAGTATTAAAGGAAACAACACCCCTGAATGCCTAATTACAATTTTATATTAACTAAACTATTTATTTATTTATTTAGAGACAAAGTCTTGCTCTGTTGCCCAGGTTGGAGTGCAGTGGCGTGATCTTGGCTCACTGCAACCTCTGCCTCACGGGTTCAAGTGATTCTCCTGTCTCAGCCTCCCAAGTAGCTGGGATTACGGGCACACACCACCACGCCTGGATAATTTTTGTATTTTTAGTAGAGATGGGGTTTCACCATGTTGGCCAGGCTGGTCTCGAACTCCTGACCTCAGGTGATCCACCCGCCTTGGCCTCCCAAATTGTCAGGATTATAGGTGTGAGCCACCGTGCCCGACCTAAACTGCCAATTTAAATTCGAGGATAAATAAGACAATCTTAGGCAAGCAAAGCATCAGAAATTTCACCAACTACCTTCTTTGAAAATCTCCATTGAGGTAATACTCCGAAAAAACTGTTAAGTCCAGGAGGGCCACTATTAACTTGGAAATGAAGTCAGGATTACTGTTGTCAAAATAATACTTAAAAAGAGATATGCTCAATGCTCATAATAATTTTTTAGATGATACCAGCAGAGCTGGGGTGAGTGGAAAGACTGAATTGAGTGTATGGTGGGGAGTGTGGTGGAAATTATTGAAGATCTAAGGGAAAATGGAGCTATTAATTATTAATGATTGTCCTGTGGAGGAACTGGATCAGGGAAAGGGGGCAGATTTTAGACACTGAGAAGCCTAAGAAATTGAGAGGGGAAAATGAACAAAGTACAACATACATGAAACAAAACCTAGAATGACTAGGGATTTAACTATCTGATGAAGATACTCAGATGGGATGAAAACCAAAATGTAATAGAAACAATTTCAGTAAGATTAAAGGGGTAAAAAAATGATTTACTAGAGAAATATTATCTAAAAGAAAGAATGCTATATATTAGTAAAAAATGATAGTTTTCAAGAAAGTCTAGTAAACATGAATATGTATACATTTTAAGATTTCCTTCAAAAAGTAAACTGAAAAAACTATAGGGAAAAATAGATAATGATTAGGCTTTGATATATCGATCAGAAAAAATAAACATTTGTCAGAGTTGAATATCTAGTAGACACAAATTACTTTCAACAAAAGAGAACATACTTTCTGTTTGAACACACATAGAACACAAAAATTGACCACATGCTACATTACCAAGAAAGTAAACCCGAACAACTTTTAGATAACCAAGATCATACATAATATATGCTTTGACCATACATGTAGTGAAATTTTAAAAAATTAAAAAAAAAAAATCATGTATGTTTGGAAACTGAAAGAAAAATCTGAATACTTGACGAAGAAATCATAAAAGAAATGTGAAAAGAAGACGACTGACACATCTGAGACACAGCTAAAGCAGTTCTGGGAGGAAAATGTATAGCTTTAAATGTATTTTTTGCAGAACAAAAGAAAGAATAAAAACAAATTTGATGAGCTTGCAGGCATGTTTTCATCTAAGGCATTGGTAATGCTGTTGAAGTGGACTGCGCATACGGCTGAGAGTCCTGTGACTTCAAAGACTCCTCTGTTAAATTGATCCATGACAATGGTGAAGTGGGTCTTCAGTCAATCATGATTCTGTCTAAATACATTAAAACTCAAGCAATAGTTTTTTTATACCACCACAAAGGTATCACGAATATTTTTGTCAGTTGACCATTAAATACAGATGTGTATTTAATGGTGCATTTTAAAAAAATCTTCCAGGCAAGAAGAATGTTCACGATACGATTATTGGGAGTCTTTCCTGACTCCTAATGGTTGTCTCTTTACTTCAAGATTAAATTCTTCACACATTATTTGCTTACCAGTTTGTTCAAAACATTTTCTTGGCTGAACACCAAACTTGCCAGCCTGTACAGTTTGTATTATGAGCGTTCTTTTCATTTCTGAACATTACAACATTTATTCATCTTCAGTCCTTCTTTTACTTATTATTTCCATAATTATTTAAAAGTTCACTGAAAATCAATTGCATTAGACCCTAGGATGATGCCTTTGAACGATTAGTTATAATCAAGAAAGAAATCTAGGAAACAGTTTTTTTTTTTTTTTTTTGATGCTGAACACTCAGTGGTCAGGAAGGCCAATAGGCAAGATGGGGGAAGATGTTGAAAGTGAAATATTTAACATGTTTAAGCAGAAAAAAGTCCATTTTTGTATAAGAAAATGTTCTTATTATGCACACATGATTATCTGCCCCTACAGCATCACTGTTCTTCCTGCCCCAATCAAGAGAGGCATTTTTCATTCTCTTATTGCAAGAAACACGGCACTGCCAAAATTTAGATGTTTTAACTTGCAAAATGACGATTTCAGATGGCTCAACTTCATAGCATGTGCAAGGCATTGGGTATATGGTAGGGAACAAAAGTGATAGAGGCTCCCTCTCTTAGGACTCCTCCCTCTCCTAGAGTTACAATGTCCTAAACCTAGAGAAAAGTCACAGATATTGATGGAGACGGTACAATCTGTGACCTTATCTTGAAAACAACTATGAGTCTTTGCCATGTAGCTTAGACCGCTGGTCACCAGTCCTAAGCCGTATTTTTGCTGTTTGTATGCATTTGATAAAGTAACTGGTTTTTAAAAGATGCCAACAGACCCGCAGGATTGAAATCATTCCATGACACTAGTTTTCCATTGTTCCTGCATCAGCCTCACATCATTTATCCAGGGCACTTGCTGTGCACTGCAAACTCTGTGGGGCCAATGATGTAGAAAGAATTTAAACTTTCAGCAGTAAGTATCTGCTAGATAACAGCAGCTGGATGGATGGATGGAGACCATCTCTGGTGCCATGAGTATCCTCCCTTCTGCCAAACATTTTTTGTCTGTGGAGCACAACACAAAACTCACTTTACATCCCTGCAACTTTACCTGGCCAAGTAGATTTAGTCTCAGTGCTATTATTATCACTCATGTGACAAATGTGTTTCTCATATGAAGGTATGTTTATATATATATATGTATAAAAATGAAAGGTGGCAAGAAATTGATATGAACTTGTATAGATTGAATGCCTCTGCTAGCGATAATATTTATTCATCCATCTTGACTCACTCCAGATTATTGAGACTCTACGTGTGTAAAGACAGTTTCTATCTCCAATTATAAACAACCTCTTAGCACTTACTGTGGTGTGATGGAGCAGTAGTACTCAATAAATGCTCATAGAAGATTGTAACTTTCCAGTGTCTATTTTCTGGCAATCAACATATAACCAACTGAAGTAATTTTATCACACTGAAAATTAAGCGCTCAGAAAAAGGAAAGAATTGGAATGTGTATTTTATACAATTTCATGTGGCAATGTAGATGGCGATGTAACTTTTTCCTCTTCTAAATGCCCAAGTCATTTCACAAGGCCACAAAACTCGTCTTTCTTTTCAAGTGAAAATGGTTTCTTTTCAAATAGACAAAAAGGAAATTCATTGGCTTCAGGTTATATGAGGTGAGAAAATTAGGGGACACTATCCTGTTTTAAAGGATAAGAATTTGAGCAATGAAAATAGTTAGAGAGACCAGATTCTGGTTAGCACCATTTTTATCTGGTGTGTGATAGCAGGAGATAGAGTTGATTAAAATCGCTTTTTCAGAGGATTGGAAAAGTACATTCTTGTCACTCTCCTCAAATCATTGGGGCATATTCTGTTTATTTCCTGCCTCTTTCCACTGACACTTATTTCTAGTTTCCACGGATCCTTTTTTTTCTTTTTCCCACAAGGTGGTAGTCACTATATAAGGATTTCCTTAAGTCTGGCAAGTGCGGTAATTTTTCAAATTACAATTATCATAAAAATTGTAATACCAGTTTAAGGATATTGCTGTTCATACACTTTGAATATTACAGTAGATACTCCCTTAATTATTAAACTTGTGACTTTGGATCCCTTTCCTTAATAAATGTTAGGTCAGTTGAATCAAAGGAGGAGAAATCTACCTAGAGATTTTAGTGACTATTGGAGAAATTAAAAAAGAACACAAACAACAACAACAACAAAAACAAAAACCAGACCCATAACCATAGAAAAACATCCAGTGTCTTGCATTGATATTTCATTGTAGTGTAAGATAAATTCCAGTTGCTCAAATCCAGTTTCACCTCCAGAGCTGGTGAATACCTCCTGTGTCTAGGAGCTTGGAGGAGGAGTTTCCCTCAGCTGGAAGGTTCCTAATGTTAGGTAACTGCTCTAACGTAGCAATACTTGAGTGATTATTTATTTTCTAAACACACAGTTCTCTGGTCATTGTTTATTTATGGCATGGGAATAAACATTTCAGACTTCGTCTAGTTTTATCTATTAATCATAATTAATCCAGTGTCTGAAAACATTTCTAACTAGTGTTTTCCATGAGGCCCTTTAAAAGAGAGAAATTCTGTTGCCTTTTGAGATGTGAATGTTGAATTCATTTAGATCTCCTGCAGAAATAAATCCGTCATAGGCAAAGTTAACATCTCACTGGTGTTAGAAAAACCTGCTGAAGTTTGAAATGTTTCTCAAGGTAGTATGTTCATGTGGTATTATATTTAAGTAAGAAAGCTAATTTTATAGGGCTTGGGGCTTTTGAACTTTCCTATCTCAGACATTCCTTGGAACTGGAGAAACTCATATCTGAGCTCAACATTTGGCAGCATTCAAAATACTTTCTTTATTACAGTAATATAATTTCCCATGTAATTTGGCTTCTTGGAGTGGAGGCGGCACTAACTTCACCACTTAAATGTAAGGATAAGACTTGGCACGCTGTCATATGACTTGTCATTCGACGTCGCCTGCTTTTAAGCAATCCCAGAGAGGCTGGGGTTTAGAGTCCCAAAGGATGGCATATGACTCCTCTCCATGCTCCTCAGGCTAAACTCACTGAAACAGAAGCTGCACTTGTCATTTTTGTGATGAGCCTGACTTAGTATTGCGACCTCAGCGCTGGGCCACACATTGATGTTGTGCAGAATCAATCAACCAAACACTGATGTTGTGCAGAATCAATCAAATCAAGGTATGGCCTTGCCAGACAGTAAATATATAAAAGGAATACAACTTTCTTCCAGCAGTGAAAGTTTGGTTGAGGGAAATTCCCTGTAACCAAGAAGGGCCTAGAGACTGAAATCAAAAGATTTGTTTGTAAGTGTGTAGGAATAATCTATTTTTCTCGTTGTGAAGGAAGCTCGGTCTGTGCATCTGGGGTCCTGGTAAAATCATTTTGGGTGGCTGTGTGGCTTCTGGTCCCGAGTTTTGGAACTCACCTGTAGAAGGTGCCCATGTTGCTTGCAAAGGTAAACTCTTCCCCTGAAAGGTGAGTAAATGTCCTATTCTTGGGAGGTTTTAATTAAAAAAAAAAAAAAGTAAATAAATCAACCTTTGGGAAATTCACACTTTTAAGCATAGGGACAATTTTTTATCATTGAAATAATCTGCATACTTTTGGTGCTTAAAGTATACGTAATATTGGCCGGGCACCGTAGCTCACGCCTGTAATCCCAGCACTTTCAGAGGCTGAGATGGGCAGATCACCTGAGGTCAGGAGTTCATGACCAGCCTAGCCAACATGGTGAAACCCCGTCTCTATTAAAATTAGCCAGGTGTTGCGGCGGGTGCCTGTAATCCCAGCTACTCGGAAGGCTGAAGCATGAGAATTGCTTGAACCTGGAAGGTGGAGGTTGCAGTGACCCGAGACTGCACCACTCCAGCCTGGAAGACAGAGTGAGACTCCGTCTCAAAAAAAAAAAGCCAAAAAAGAAAAGTACATGTAATATTTATGTAAGATAATTCAATCAATTATCTTATGTTTAAAATTTTAAAAAGATGATTTAACAATTGATTTTAGACTTCAGATATAGAAATGAATAGGAGAATTGGACTATGTTTTAAAGTCATGGTTATAATTAGCACATAACACTTATAATTTGAACTTCAAGTTTTGGAAAATTGGGTTTTTGCATTTGCAGTTTAATCATTTGAATTAGTTAAAAACATCTGGTGACCTCAGTTTATGGTCTCTGTGTACAGAAAGCCCCCCTTTAACATCAAAATACTCATAGTAACTCTTTTTATAGATGCAGAAAGTGAAATCCTGTCTAGCTAGAAAATGCCACATGCTCCTTTCCTTCTCCTGGCCCTGGCCTGTCACCTTCTCTGGAAGCCATCCCTGACACACCTGTACCAGGTAGAGCCACTTCTTCCCCTAGGTCATCATTCATCTTTAGCTTGCTTCTGTGGATTTGCTTTCTGTCCTATATGACGATCCTTTGCATTACCCAGAATTTTCTTAAGGATGTCCTTCTATTTCAACCCCTATTACCTACCAAAATTTATGTTTTGTTCTTGGCATTGTTCTAGGCTTGGTAAGGTGTTAAGGAGACTCCCTAAAATGTTATACTACATTGTTGTAGACCTCAAGGAACTTTACAGTTTAATGACATAGTACCTGTAGTGTGATGAATGACAGAGTATTGCATGGCTCCCTGATGTTCTGATTTACTAGTTGAGATTGGGCCTCAGGAATCGGGATGTTTAGGAAATCTCCAGAGAAATCCAGTGTGCAGCCAGGTTTGGGGACTCCTGGATTAGAGGAAGGAGATTAGAATCTGCAAAGCCGGTTTGAAGGCACGAGGGTTTTTAAGCAAATATTCAAAAGTCTGGCTCAGGATGCAGTCCCGGGTAGAGCAAGAAACTGATGGTGGCCTTGCATGCAGATCCTTCCGCTGTATACCCAGACGTCATGTAGGTGCCTTTCCTGGTGGTTACAGGCCATTATAGGGACCAGGGCACAGGTAAAGTCTTAATTCCTGGGAGTCTCGGTAGAGAGGATGATTGTAGGGTTTTTCCCAGTGGCCTGATCAAATGTGTGGAAAATATCTACAGGGAGCTTGGGGTGACGCCAGAAAACAGCAGAGCCTGAGCAGAGTTAGGCTCATAGAAATATGAGGATCTTTGTGCTAACCCCAGCTCCATGAGCTTGTGGCATGTCCCCTTGGCCTCCAAGAGACCAAAAAAGAACGAAACAGATAGGGGTCTTTCACCATTCCCGAGGCAGACAAGGACCTCATCAGGGACTGGCAGGCTTTCTGCTTCCACGAACAATTAAGGGAGACACCACTTTCCCTTCCGTGCAAGAGTGCTGTGCTATCCCGTGGACTCTCTAGAATCACATTCCTGTCCAAATACAAGTCCCTTCTAATATCCAGAGAAGGAAGAGTGGTCAGAAGAAACACAACAGAAGCCTAGCCGGAAGGAACAAAAGGCAGAAACAAAATACTGGAAGATATTTAAGTTGAGTATTACACTTTAAAAAGTACTTAACTTTCTAAAGCTGAAAATATGATGTATTAGTCCATTTTACATTGCTATAAAGAAATACATGAGACTGGGTCATTTATAAAGAAAAGAGATCATTTGGTTCATGGTTCTGTAGGCTGAACAGGAAGCATGACACCAGTATCTGCTTCTGGTGAGGCCTCAGGAAGCTTCTAATCATGGTGGAAAGCCGAAGGGGAGCAGGTATGTCACATGGCAAGAGCAGGAGCAAGAGAGAAGGGAGAAGGTGCCAGGCCCCTTGAAACAACCAGCTCTCGCGTGAACTAGTAGAGTGAGAACTCATTCATTACAGAGAGGATGTGGGATCTGCGTCCGTGACCCTACCACCACCCGCCAGGCCCACTTCCAACAGTGGGGTTCAGATTTTAACACGAGATTCCCAAGGGATGAAACTGCCAAGCTATCTCACATGATTTTCCAAGCAAATAATTGACTGATGAATTAAAGATGAGATATAGTTGAGACTCAACTTTGAGAACTAGAAGTTCAAGTGGACAAAATATTTCAAACAGAACTTAATTATAAAGAGATGGCTATAATGAGGAAAAGAAGCATTTTGGTGGGGAAAACCCACCTCTAAGAGTGAAACAGTACATCTGTGTGGGGGAAATACTTGGTCACTTGCTTTTAAAAGATAGAAGGAAATATCTATCCATGAGAGGTAACTATTAATGAAATGGAAAAGTATGATAGAATTTGTAAATTAATAAGAGGAAAAAAATAGAATGATTAGATAATTGATCAAAGTAACAAAACTAAGAAACAATTTGAAATATTTAGCAGTCATAAGGTAAGATAAAAAATATATAATCAAGGCATCTTAACCATTATGGTATATGCAAGTGGGCTCAATGCTTTCATTAAAGATAATTGTTATTTTTACATGTATAACACAAAACCCAGTTATATGCTATATGATAACACTTAAATAAATAACAGAAAGCTAGAAAATAAGGTTGTCAAGATAATTAAACACAAGGCAATATTAAACAAAATAAAATCAACAAAACACTTATTTAAAAATCCTAAAAAGTAGAAAGTGGGAAAGGCAATATACTAATATCACAATACCATTAATGTGATAATGTATTAAAATAATACTCTTGCATTTAAGGTTAAGCAGGGGTATTGAGTAATGATAAAAAGGAATTATAACATTCCTAAATTTCTATGCATAAAAAATATATTAGAAAAACATACAAGGCAATAACTGTGCAAAATGCAGTATGTGATAGGAACATGTTTGTAACAGGAAACTTCAATATACTGTTTTGGAAAATGGACAGATCTAGCAGGCAAAATAAATTAGTCTTGCAGTAATTGAATACACAATCAACACACAATAGTCATAAACATAAGCTTGTGTTTTTCAAAGGAGGCCGTATATATTTGGTTGGACTTTCACACACAAAAAGTGCTCATTAATTACCTGTGAAGAGAAACTGAATAAATAGAGATTTTTAGGCACAAAGACTACTGAGAGGTCACAAAAATGGTTTTACTAGTTGAATACTAAGAAACACACTCGCATAAAATTTTTGGATCAAAGCAATAAGGAGGAAACTTCACACTAAATGTGATGGGGTAGAGCTGGACTCAGAGGGACATTTTGTACTTTAAATTACTTTGTTACTAAGGAATAAATACTAAAAATAAAGGAACTAAGGAAAAATAAAGACAGAAATCTATCATAAGGAATTAGAAAAGGAAAAACAAAATAAACGGAAGAAATTGGGGAGAGTTAATAAAGACCACAGCCAATCTTAATGAAACAAAAAAAGTAACAAGTAAAAATTTCAGAAAGAATACTTGAATCCAAAATTTAGTTTTGTAATAGATCAGAAAAATGAAACTTTAAATGTTCCTGGTTCATGAAAAAGGAGAAATAAAAAAGCAAAAATGGACACACTTTGAGATACCATTTATTATAGTCAGTTTTTAAAAAGAAATTATTAGGAGTGAACGAAAATGGAGTATACCTCCTGACCTGACAGTGTCAGTAGACACTGACAAAGGGAGATTATTTAAAATAAGGGGGTCAGGAATTTTGCTACTGATGGACATATCTCTCAGAGACTTTTCTAGCTTTTAATATCTTAGGATGATTTATTGACTAATGCCAAACTTTAAAGTATGTTTAAATTTGAAAAATGGAGGAGTCGATCAATGTGTTTATAATAGTGACACTCAGTATAATACAGTATAATAGTTATTGGTGCATTACACACTTAAGTCTCTTGAATGTAGCCTTGGAAATCCGTAATGCAAGATTATTAATGTCACCCACAATCCACATTTAGTTTCTTTCAGTGTGTGTTTATATTTGAAAATACTACACATTTGGGAGAGAAGGCTGGTATCAGTCAAGATAGCTATATAAAGCACAAACCCGCAAAATATTTAGCAACATGCTAAAGTATTCATACATGGAGTTTCTCTAATTTTAAAGAGTAGTAACAACAGCGTTAACTTGGAACTGGATAAACATATGCATTCTGTCAAAGATTAAAGCAGCCGTGGTTGCTGCTAATATTTATAATCTTTATTCTATATGTGATACTTCATCTAAAATAAAAGTTGACCTTTGAGGATGTTCATATGAAAAACAAGAATGACTTTTTGTAACTCTAAGGTGGAATTTAAGAAAGGAGCTGAAAAGTTCTGATTCAATTTCGATCCAGGCCTTTATACCTCTCTTTTATGACACTTCATAAAGTTGCCCTTTAAAAGGAAGGAAAACAAACACCAATGTGAAAACACTGTATTGTACATGAGAAATACATTCAATCTTATCTTTTAACTAAAAAGACATAAATACATTTGAAGAACAATGCAAAAAATGAAACAGAGATGTAAACAGTCATAGTTCACCCACATGGCATTTTGGTGTCTATCATGTCATTTGATTTTCCAAAATACTTGAAAAGCATAGAGGGTGTACATTTCCTTATTGTATACGTGAAGGATCTGAGATTCAAGAACACTGACTTGATGGGATCCCATGTCCAGTGAATGGGCACTGAAGACTTCTAGACCAGCAGTTTCATTCTGCTACCCTACTCTGCCTATTCAAGGGAATAAAGTGAAGGCTAATTGCGTCTCATTTCATTCATTAGCCTATTAATTTATTCATTTGCTCCTTTTTAGCATTTTATGTATAAGTAAATTTTAGCTGTCTTAGGAGCAGGTAGAACCATGTTAAGAGTGATGATTAGAGATGGGGGCAGAGAGAGAGAGAGGGTGTGTGTGTGTGTGTGTGTGTGTGTTTAGGGGTCTTTTTAAATAGCATACCTCAGAGAAATCCAACCCAAGCAAAGTGAAAGTTGAAAGTAAGGACATGGGATATGTTGCCATAGTTTTCTGGGCTGTAGCCTCATTTTCCACAGAATGACGTGGAGCCCTTCTTGTCTGAGTCATTTGAAACTGTCCTAGACAAAACACTTGCAGTCCCAGCTTAGGGAATAATCTTGCATTGGCAAGAGCCTGGACTAACAAACTTATTTTCTCTGAATTTTACTTTGACATTGCAGTGAATACAGTATCTTTCGTTTAAACACACACACACCTGTTACATTATTTTTCTACATGGGTAGGAAGTTGGTATGTATCTCTGTGGACTAGATTTAATTGATGAGATCAATTAAATAGGTGTTGCTGACTTCTTTGTTCCTCAGAGCATTCTCTAACTTGTGCTTTCTGCTCATGTGTTTTGAGGATGAGAGATACGGCTTTTCCCCAACGTTTTTGAGGAAGGGCAATGTCATTTTAGGAAAAAGAAACCTCTGTGGTACATATTACCTGTTCTTTTTGTTTGTACACACACACACACACTCCTGTTGGTTCTTGGTTTTGTTTCTATGAAGAACGCTAACTAATACATCATATAATGCAAATAATAGAATATGTGACCTTTTGTGCCTGGCTTCTTTAACTTAACGTAATTTTTCTTAGATTCATCCATGTATAGTACGTATCAGTACTTTGCTTCTTTTTATGGTTGAGTAATATTCCATGACATGTGCATGCCACAATTTCTTTATCTATTAATCCAGTGATGAACATTTGAGTTGTTTTAAACCTTCAAATGTTATGAATACTACTACTGTAGGTATTTTCTGTATAATTTTTTGTATGGACATATATTTTCTCTTTCTCTTGAGTATATATACCTAGGAGTAGAATTGCTGGATCATAGATCATACGTTAATTCTATGTGTAATTTGAGGAATCATCAAACGTTTTTCCACAGTAGTTGCACAATTTTATATTCCCAGTAGCAATGCATGAGAGTTCCTATTTCTCTATATCCTTGCCAAACTAGTTATTTTTCATTTTCTTGGTTTAAGATGTTCTAGTCGGTGTGAAAAGGTATCTCTCACTGTGGTTTTGATTTGCATTTCTTTAATGACCAAGGATATTGAATACCTATGCTCTGGTCTAGAACCCGCAGTATAATTACGCATAGCAGAAGTGAAAGCAGCAATCCTTTTCTTGTTCTGATTTTGAGGGCAAAATTTTAGGCTTTCACAATTGAGTATGATGTTAGTTGTGGTTTTCTCATAAAAGCCCTTTATATTGTTGCAAAAGTTCTCTGCTAGTCCCAGTTTTCAGAGTGTTCTTGCTATGAAAGGGTGTTGAATACTGTCAGTGGATTTTCTGCATCTGTTGAATTCTATTCATGAGGTAAATTACATTAATTTTCTTATGTCGAACTGCCCTTGCAGTCCTGTGATAAATAACATTTGATCTTGGTGTATAATCCTGTTAATATGCTGTTAAGGCCAGGCGTGGTGGCTCACACCTGTAATCACAGCATTTTGTGAAGCCAAGGCAGGAGGATCTTTAGAGGCTGGGAGTTTGAGACCGCTTGGAAAATATAGTGAGATCTTGTCTCTAAAAAATTTTTTTAAAAGTAGCCAAGCATGGTGGTATGCACCTATAATCCCAGCCACTCAGATGCTGAGGCAGGAGGATTGCTTGAGCCCAGGAGTTCAAGTTCAAGGCAGCAGTGAACTGTCATTTCACCACTGCTGTTGAACCTGGGCAACAGAATCAGACCCTGTCTCAAAAAACATGCTGTTAATATTAATTTGCTAGTATTTTCTTGAGCTGTTGTATGTGTGTGGTGTGTGTGTGTGTGTGTGTGTGTGTGTTTATGTCTGCGTTCCTAAGAGATGTTTGTCTGTAGTTTGCTTGTAGTATCTTTGTCTGACTTTGGTACTAGAATAATCCTGGCTTTATAGATGTGTTAGGAAGTGTTCCCTCCTCTTCTAATTCTTGGAAAAATATTTGAGTATAATTGGTTTTAATTCTTCTTTAAATGTTAGTAGAATTCACCAGTAAAGGCATCTTGTCCTGGAATTGTCTTGTTGAGAGGTTTTGATTATGGATTTATCCTCTTGTAGGTCCTTTGAGATTTTCTGCTTCTTCTTGAGTCAGCATTTTCTGCTTGTGTGTTTCTAGGAATCTGTCCATGTCATCTAGATTGCGTAGTTGTTAGGGCGTCTAATCTCTATAGTTTCTGTAAGGTTGAGAGTAATATCCTTACTTTCATTTTTGATTTCAGTTACTTGTGTTTTATCTGTTTTTTTCTCACAGACTAGCTAATGATTTATCCATTATATTCTATCCTTTCAAAGACCAAACTTATGATTTTGTTAATTTTCCTGTTTTTATATCCTCTGCTTTTCTTGTCTCTGCCCTAATCTTTATTATTTCCTTCCTCCTACTGGCTTTGGGTTTTGTTTGCTCTTCTTTATGTAGTTCCTTAAAGTTTAAAGTAAGGTTGTTGATTGAGATCTTTCTTCTTGTCTAGTGTAGACATTTACAGCTGTAAATTTCCCTCTGAGTACACCTTTCATTGTTTCTTACAAGTTTTGGTATATTGAGTTTTTGTTTTCATTTATCTCAAAGTGTTCTCTAATTTCCCTATTGATTTCCTTTATTGGGCTGTTTAAGTGAGTGTTGTTTAATATTTATGTATTTGCTAAATTTTGTTGTTCTTCTGTTATTGATTTCTAGCTTCACCCTATTGTGGTTGAAGAAGATATTTTGCATGATTTTGATCTTTTAAAATTTACTGAGAGCTGTTTTATGGCCTTACCTATGTTCTGTCCACGAAATGTTTCACGTGAACTTGAGAAAGTGTATATTGTTGTGTTTGGTGACGCATTCTGTATATATGTCTGGTCTAGTTGGTAGTATTGTCCAAGTTTTTTGTTTCTTTATTACTCTTCCATCTAGACATGCTATTATTATGGAAAGTGACTTGTTACAGTCACCAGCTCTTACTGTAGAAGTAATTATTTCTCCCTTCAATTCTGTCATTATTTGTCATTTCACATATCTGAGGTCTCTGTTATGTCTGTGTTGATAATTGTTATAACTTCATAATGCACCGACTGTTTTATCAATATAAAATGCCCATCTGTCTCCTGTCACAATTTTTGACTAAAAATTTATTTTTTTCTGATATTAATATAGCCACCCAGTTCTCTGTTAGTTACTATTTGCATGGATTTTTTTTTATCTTTTCACTTTCAACTTATTTGTGTCTTTGGTTCTAAAATAAGTCTCTTGTAAGCAGAACATTGTGAGATCATGTTTTCTTATCCATTCTTCCATTTTCTGTCTTTGAATTGGTGAGTTTAACCATTTACTGATTATTAACTGTTTAAACTGATTACTGATAATGAAGAATTTACTTCTGCCATTGTGCTATTTGTTTTCTATATGTCTTATATCTTTTTGTTGTTATTGTTCTTGAATTCCTCCAGTACAGCCTTTCTTTGTGTTTGAGTGACTTTTTTCTAATATACCATTTTGATTCCTTTTTAATCTTATTTTCTGTATATTTTAAAGTTTTTTTTTAGTGGTTGCCAGGGGTATATTAAATGTATAACTAGTTTGAAGTGATATCAACTTAGTTTCAATAATATACATTAATCTACTCTTATCCAACTCCATCTTTCTTTATCTTGCTCTTGTTAACTATTACATCTTTATATGTTGTATGCCCATTAACATAGATTTATAATTACTGTTTTATGTAATTATCTTTTAAATCATAGAAAACAAAAAGTATTTATAAACCAAAAGTACAATAATACTGAGTTTTATATTTACCTATGTAGTTAACTTTATGAGTAATCTTTATTTCCTCATGGGGCTTCAAGTTACCATCTAGTGTTCTTCAGTTTTAGTTTAAAAAACTCCCTTTAACATTTATTGTAGTGCAGGTTTACTAGTGACAAATCTCTTTAGCTTTTGTCTATTGGGGAAGGTCTTAATTTAGCCTTCATTTTTGAAGGATGGTTTTTCCAGACATGGAAATCTTGGCTGACAGCTTTTAAAAATTCAGTACTTTAAATATATCTCACTGCCTTTTGGCCTCCATAGTTTCTGATGAAAAATCAGTTATTAACCTTATTGAGGATCCTTTGTACATGACAAATTGCTTCTCTTCTACTGTTTTCAAATTTTTCTGTTAACTAGGACTTTCTAGAGCTTGATTATAGTATGTCTCTGTGGATCTCTGAGTTTTCTGTGCTTACAGTTGAGGATTTTGTGTGTAGCTTCACATCTTTCATCAGACTTACCAAGTTTTTGGCCATTATTTCTTTACAAATGTTTCTGCTCTTTTCTCTGTCTCTTTTCTTTTTATGACTTTTATAATGTGTGTGTTAGTATAATTGATAGTGTGCCATAGGATCCTTAGGCTCTTAATTTTTCTTCATATTTTTCTTTCTGCTTGTCAGACTAAGTTTTTTTTTTTTTGAGATGGAGTCTCGCTCTGTTTTCCAGGCTGGAGTGCGGTGGTGCCATCTCAGCTCACTGCAAGCTCCGCCTCCCGGGTTCATGCCATTCTCCTGCCTCTGCCTCCGGAGTACCTGTGACTACAGGTGCCCGCCACCATGCCCGGCTAATTTTTTTGTATTTTTTAGTAGAGATGGGGTTTCACCATATTAGCCAGGATGGTCTCGATCTCTTGACCTCGTGATCCACCCGCCTCGGCCTCCCAAAGTGCTGGGATTGCAGGCATGAGCCACCCGCCCGGCCCAGACTAATTTTAATTACATTCTCTTTAAGTTCACTGATTCCTTCTCCTATCTGCTTGAATATGCAATTTAACTCCTCTAGTAAATATTTTATTTCAGTCATTTTACTTTTAGCTCCAGAATTTCTATCTGATTCTTTTAAAAAATAATTTCTATTTCTTTATTGATATTCTGTATTTTTTCATATATAGTTTTCTTGATTTTTTTTTTAGTTCTTTATCCATGGTTTCTTTCAGTTTTTCAATAAGACTGTTAATTTAAGGCCTTTGTCTAGTAAGTCCAATGTCTTGGTCTTAGTTAAATTCTCTTTTTATTCCTATAAATGATCTATACTTTCCCGTTTATTTGTATGCATTGTAATTTTTGTTGAAAACTGAACATTTTGAATATTGTAATAGGGTAATTCTGAAAACAAGATTCTACCTTTTCTCCAGAAATTGCTTTTGTTGTTTGATGAAGGCTGCAGTTGTCTCTTTTATGGGAGGAGTGTATTTCTTGTCATGTGTGTTCTCTAGAGTGCCTATTGTGTTATCTCTACAATCAGCCAATGACTTGACAGGTATTTTCTTAAATGCCTGGATCCATTAAGAAAAGAAAAGAAAGGTTCCTGTCTTTGAAAACTTCTTCTGATTTATGTGGTGGGAATAGTGACTCCAGCGAGTAGGGGTTGATGTAATGTCTCACCTCTGTGCTGGCCTCTCCGTGATGAAAAGCAGTGATCAAACTGAATCATTTCTGTTTTGAGGGAACAGGGTCTCTATTTCCCAGTCTGGTTCTAGCTAGCCACAGCAGCATCATGGGTGCCATCTCCATATCTGCCTGTCACAGGGTTGGGGATGGGGGATGATAGAGGCTAAGCAAAACACCGCAATTCAATGAAATTTACCAGTCTGTTTCTTCATCAGCTGCTTCCCAGGATGTTGAGAGTGTTTCTCTAGATTCCAGAGCTCCAAAATTGTTACCTTATGGTTCTTGCCAGCCAGCTCAGTAGAACAGTGTGTGTGTGTGTGTGTGTGTGTGTGTGTGTGCGCGTGCGTGAGTAAGGACCGATTCCCGGAGCTTCCAATTCCACTATCTTTTGTGATGTAACTTCTCTTATACTATGTTTGTTCTTCTATTTATTAAGAAGAATCCAAAACAACGTTTAGACCCTTAGCTCTGGTAGAAACGGTGCATTCACTACTTTTCCAATTCTTCTGCTATGGACTAGAGACTAACAAGTGGGAATCTAGAAAACGTATCAGAATTTTAGTTCATCCAAGGTGAATAAACTACTCCTTTGCACTCCAGAATCTCCTGGGGACAGTAGAGAAATAAGGTGATTTTGAAGACTATTGTGAGAATGTGGAGGGTGTGTTTTCATTAGTTATTAAATTATAGATGGAAACTCCATTATTTAAGAGCATTAACTAATGTGAATAAAAGAGAACAAAATTTAAAAAAATTATTGTGGGAAACAATTTCATGTCTATGAATAATATGTTTAAGAAAAATTTACAATATGAACAATATGATATAACACATTTCTTAGAACAGCTCAAAAAAGGCATCATGAAAACTTGGTAACGTGTAAGTGATGACTTATCATGGGGCTTTTCTATTCCAAAGAAATACTGTTCTCTCCTGTTCACCTGTTCAAGTCAGCAAGTTTCTTGACAGAAGGAGGTAATATCACACAAATGAAATTATAAGGGTCTCTATTAAGACATATGCACTTTTTGCTACTTACACTCTGAAAATAACAACAAAGTGCATTCATTTGTGATATTTATCAATTTTTCTTCAGTTTTTAGTAAAAAAAATGTTAACATATGTACTTTTTTTTTCTTTTTTTTTTTGAGACGGAGTCTTGCTCTGTCGCCCAGACTGGAGTGCGTGGTGCCATCTCGGCTCACTGCAAGCTCTGCCTCCCGGGTTCACACCATTCTCCTGCCTCAGCCTCCTGAGTAGCTGGGACTACAGGCGCCCGCCACCACGCCCGGCTAATTTTTTGTGTTTTTATTAGAGACGGGGTTTCACCGTGTTAGCCAGGATGGTCTTGATCTCCTGACCTTGTGATCTGCCCGCCTCGGCCTCGCAAAGTGCTGGGATTACAGGTGTGAGCCACCTCACCCGGCCAACATATATACTTTTACTATACAATACTCTTAAATCTCCGTGAGGTAAACTATTATTTTTTTTTTTTCTGGTACTAACAGGGTTTAGGGAGTCAATTCCTGATCTAAATTTATCTCTAAATTCTAATAGAAAATGAATTTAAAAGTTATATACAAGAGGGAAATTTAGAGATAACTTAATAAACTCTCTATTTTGTAGAGAGACCCCAGAATGCTTATTGAACAAGAATCCAGTTTTATGTTTTGTGAAGTAAGAACAATTAGTGTCTTAGGTCCTTTTGAATGTAATGATAAAGTATATTGTGTATTTTAATGTATAAAAATCGTAAGTATTCTGCATAAAATTTCTGTGAATCTGAAATGACACCCCAATTGAGTTGTTTCTTCCCAATGAATTTTATGATTAGATCTTAAACACTTTGGCACATTCACAATAAATGCAGTAGATTATAATTTGAAAGGAGTGATAGTAACAAGCATAAAAGAAAACAAAATAATGGCAGGTTAAGGTTTTACTGGCACATGAGAGGTCAGCTTTTGAGATATTTGAAATAACATAGAGTCTCACTGTATATAAACAACCTGATAATTTTGTTAAAGTTTCATAACCAAGTCAGCATTTCCGAGGGAAGAAATGTTGATGGAAGCCATGCTGTATAAAAATTAGCTCCTGTATTCATGAACTCTTTTGGGAAGTAAGTGTTTCACCTGAGGAGGAATGCTTCTCAGGAAGCCAGTGTATGATATGTGTGTATTGATTAATTTTATGTCTTAAAATATTTACTGCAACTTGATAAAAATCAAATTGATGACAGAATTAAAAATATCATAATGTAAAATTCATTGTAGGTATATGTAAGTAGTTTTCCACTGAATTCTGTGTCACTTGAAATCCTTACAAAATTTTATAAAGAGATAATTTATAGATATGTGTCTGTATATATACACACATGTACATGCATGATTTATATTTGTTTTTCACAGAATGGAGGCAATATTAGCTTTCCTAAAAGAAAGCCATGACTCTTGACAGCTCTTTAAATATTTTGCAGGTCACTGTGACTGATTCAGTTCAAACATTATGTGGCATGAACATTTGCTCATGTGTCATGTTGATGTTGATGATGATAGCTGAGAGGGAGGAAGTCCTGAACTGGAATACTGTGCTTCTCAGTGTAGACGCTAATTTTCTAGCTACTGCAAAACATATTTCATTCTCACTTTAGACACACAGGGTAAAGGCAGACTCTGCATTCACAGACTTGCAGAGCTCGTGGAAATTCATTGCAGTTCTTAGCAATTCCACCTTTGATTTTTCTCTTGAGAGATGAATCTGATTCTAAGAACTACTCTAGGAGCTTTCAGACTTTTGTTTGGGATGCCACCATCTTTGAAACCTTTTTTTCTTGTTGGCTGGAAATGTTGTAAAATGTCTCTGTGAATCTCCCCTGTGGCAGGTCGACATCCAAGATGGTAGCCCTGGGAGGCCCCAGCCCCCTGAGTGGCGACTCCACTCAGGAATGTGCACAGCTGCAGGAACCTGGACTGCTGCGCGGAGGGGATTGTGCAGTTGCTTGGCTGTGTGATCCAGTGAACAAAAAATGTTTCAGTCGGAAATTAATACTGGTTTAAGGAAAACTTACCGGGGGAGGGAAAACAGGTGAGACCAGATGATCTAATCCAGTTAAAACCATGGGATCTTTCCTTCTTATCTTTAAATAGTTTGCTTCCAAACATACCGTGGTGTGATTGTTTCCCTTGTTCTAATGTGACATAAGGGTGTATTTTCAATTTAAATGCACTGTGAGGTGCCGAAAGATCACTAAGGGAGTTTGTGGAATACGTTTTCCTTACAGCTCCCAGGGCTCCGTATAGAGCAGTTTTGCTTGAGGAGAAATGGAGATCTTAAATGAGCTCTAGAGGTCTCTTTATATCACATTTATAGAATGACGAATGGATTGAAGTAGATTCAAACCACAGTGCAAACTCCGGGCAAGTTCCAAGGTCTGAGGTCAAATCTGCCTGTCTCGCTGCTATTCCTTTTTCTCTTCGTGCCTTGGCTCTGTCTTTCCTTTGTTTCACTCTCTTTCTCTTGGTTCTTTTTCCCTTTTGTCTCTCTTTCCTCCTCTTGCAATTTTGGAGAGCGTAGCCTGTTTTTTCTTCATCTTTTCCTTATCTATGGGCCTGCTGACCCTTTTTCTTAAAGCGTTTCTTCATGTCCTTGCTGCTTTCAGAAACCAACAGAAGTTTCTGACATCGTATATTGAATGTGACTGAGAGGAAGAAGCCAGAGTTGTACGTAAAGAAAAGAGATGTACTTAGAGAAAAATCACAAAGAGAATCTGGTAGTGTTTACGAACTATGTTAGTGTAACACAAAATATTTACGGAGTAATTTCACAAAGGTAAGTCAAGCCCAGAGCCGGGATCTAAACTAAGGAACAGAGTAGGTGTTTGAGGAATGAATGCCGTCTTCTCTTCTTTGTCCCCCAGTAAGGAAGCACACCGCTGTGACAACGGAGGGGTTCAGAAGAGGGTGATTTCACAGCAGGTCATGAAAGGTAGAGGTCTGGTTGGAATTGGGCAGAGGTGATGACATAACAGCTTTGGAATGATGCTACTGTGAGGTGAGGGGCTTGAAGCAAATCTTCGGGAGCAAGCTGTTAGTCTTGATAAATAAGCTATTTTACGTGGTTCCTGTCTTATCTTCGTGGAGTAAGTAACTTAGTTATGTTTGCTTCTTCTCGGTGTCATTTATGACAGGGACAGGAAAGTATTTTGGATTCCTGTTTCAGCCTGCATCCACTTGTCATGTGTACATCTCATTATGGTGCATCACAGTTAATTACATGTGCTTTTCCCTCAAGACTGTGAACAATTGATAGCATTTAATTTTGTGTCATGATAAACATGTTGCCTGGTAGCAATTTCAGCCATATTTTAAAGTGAAATGGGTAATGTAATGTCGAAGCAAAAACGAACTCAAGCTCCCCTGCCGCATTCACCCCTCCCCCAGCCCAGAATGAAGCACTGTGATGATAGTTAATACAGAGATGACCAGAGAACCTTGCACTTGGGCTGACTCCTGGCAGCTGGACTGGCAGGATTTAATAGTTAGGATACAGTTTTGTGATAGAGGTGACTGGACCACGCTGTTTATTCCTGAAAGGATGCGTGTTGCCTGAGGTTGCTGTTTCTCATGGTTACAGGCAAGCTGTTGAAGACTCAGCTGGCTTCTGCTGGTCTCCGAGGTCAGCAGGTATATTCACATGAGTTTTCTTGAAATCCGCATGCCATTGCACAAACTCTTTTAGATTTCGTAAACTTGGCAAAACCATTTCATTTATTCAGGAATAAATATAGAAAGATCTATAAGTTAATTAATGATATTTATCAAATGCCTATTTTTTGGGGACACCATACCAAACCTTTCAAGGTTCATCACAACTACGGACAATTGGTGATTCATGAATGTCAGGTGTGCCAGATTTCGTATTCTAAGGCAAAGAAAAAATATATATAAGCAAAATAGGTTAGTAGCTCAGCTTCTTTGTGGAGATTTATTTTCAAAAGCAAATGTGACTTATTTTTTCTTGGCAAACTAGGGCCTGTCCTGAGAAGCATAACCAGGTTGGTGAGAGGATCTAGAATCTTGTAATATGAAGAGCAATGAAGAGCAGGTGAGGGAATTAGGGATTTTAGCCTGGGGAGGAGAAAACATAATGGGAACAAGATAGCTGTCTTTAAATGTTTGAAAAGCTGTCAGGTGGGAAAAGGATTAGACAGATTCTCTGAAACTCCAGAGGGCATAAATATGGGTGGAAGTTTCAAGGAAGCGGATTTTGGTTGAAAGAAATTTCTAACAATTTGAACTATAGATAAAACAAATGATGTGTTCTAAAACACCGTAGGGTGTGTTCAAGAAAGGAATTTCTGCCCCAATTAATCCGTGGACGTTTGGATTAGATATCCTCTAAGGGGACTTTCGACTCTAAGACTCTGTGTTTCTTGGGGATGAAAATCACACTTTACACAAAGAGTTAGTTTGGTTTGCCATAACCAGTTACAACAGCAAACTTACAGATGTCCTGAGAAGCAAACTCAAACGCTGCTTATGTGGACCTCTGAGCCCAACCCCTGCCCGCGTCTCCATTTTCGTCCAAGAATCCTCTCTTCCCCACTGTCCAACTTGCAACCTTCTTGGTGGTTCTAGATTTTTCTTTTTTGGTGAGAGCCACCATATAGGCCAATTCCTCTGCCTAGAATTTCTTCTTTTCACTTTTTCCTTAGCTGACTATGCCTCTCAACGTAAATGTCTCTGTTTCCAAAGAAGACATTCTTTTTCTTTTTCCCTTTTAATATTTACAGGTCCTGTGCGATGCTTTCATGCATGTATACACTGCATAAGATCAAATCAAGGTGATTAGCATATTCATCACCTCAAATATTTATCAATTAGTTGTAGTGAGAATGTTCAAATTCCTCTCTTTTAGCTTCTTTGAAATGTACAGTACATTGCTGTTAACTGTAGTGACCCTCCTGTCCATTAGAATACCACAACTTATTCCTCGTGTGTAACTGTAATCTTGGACCCATTGTCCAAACTCACCCCATTTCCCCTGCCCCTTACCCTTCCCAGCCTCTGATAACTTCCATTCTACTCTGTACTTCTGTGAGCTTACGTTTTAAAAATTCCATGTATGAGTGAGACCATAGTACCTGTCTTTCTGTGCCTGGCTTATTTCATTTAACATCATGTCCTCCAACTTCATTTGTGTTGTTGCAAATGGCAGGATTTCATTCTTTCTGATGGCTGAATACTATTCCAGGGTGTATTTGTACCACATTTTCTTTACCCACTCATCAGTTGATGGATACCTTGGTTGATTTTACATTTTGGGTCTTGTGAATAGTGCTCTGTGACATGCTGGTTTTATTTCTTTTAGATATATACCTAGCAATGGGATTGCTGGATCATATGGTAGTTCTGTTTTTTATTTTTTGAGGAATTGCTATACTGTGTTCCATAATGGCTGTCCTAATTTACATTCCCATCAATGTTGGTTATTGTTTGACCTTTTGATGATAGAAATTCTAGCTGGAATATGGTGATATCCCATTGTGATTTGGATTTGCATCTCCCTGATGATTAGTCATGTTGAGCTTTTTTTTAAATATGTGCCTATTGGCAAGTTGGATGTCGTCTTTTGAGAACTGTCTATTCAGGTCAGGGGAAGCCATTTTGATTCAGTGGTTAACTTCCTCTGTGAAGACTCTGCATGGCTTGGCACATTGCCCTTTTACAGTACTCTTTACTGTTTGAGAATTGTTTGTTCCCTGTCTGTTTTTCCTACAGGACTGGAGGCTGTATGAGGGCAGGAACGTGACCCTTGTTCTTGACTGCATTGCCAGTTTTAGACCGTTCTGAGCAAAGGTTTCTGTTTAGAAACATCTGCTAGATTAATTTTATTCTGGTGCATTTAAAAAATACGCATGTATTGATATTGAATTTACTTTTCAGTTTTCAAGAACTCATCTATTGTGTGGGGTAGCAGTGTGTTGCTGTGAGGGATGAGGAACCGCGAAGATTTAGAAACTGGGAAGCTTTAAAAAATGTAAAGCTTTTAGTATCTTTACAAGGTTGAAGGATTTCTTTCTCATGATAACACCTTTGGAGTTCTTAGAATAGCTGTCCACACATAGCACCATAATTCTTCACCTAACAGGAACAAAAATGCATGATCAGAATTACCTGATTTTTGCACAGAGTGAGCCTAGCAGAGAAGAAAATACTAATAGTGAGACCAGATGAAAAGGTGATAAATAAGAAAGTCAAGAAATGACTCTGCACATAATTATACTTGGTTTACTTCTCAGCTGCAGTTGATCTCAGTTACCAGCTTGAGAGTAAAGCCATTCTTCTCCACTCTAAACTCTAATGACCTAGTCAACTGACCAAACAGGAAAAGGTTTGACTGTAAGCTCCAGGAGAGAAATTTAGAATACTTTATTACAACCCAGTAATATTTACTTGTTTTATCGTCTGAGAAACTGTTCTTTATTAGTCCTGCTGTTTTTGCCTGGGAAAAGTTCGTTTTCCTTCTCCACGAGATTTTCCATCTGTTGACAGGCGTTCACACCAGTTGGCATGAAAGATCACGGAACAGCTTTCATGGTGGAGTTTGAATCCATGTTTATCATCTACAGTTAATTAGAGGTGATTTCCCTGAACTTCTTGGGTAGTTTTGAGACCAGATTGAGAGGAAGAGATTTTTCGTTTCTTTGTGTTTGTGTTACCACATGAAACAATTTGTCTCCTCCTGCCCATCCATCCCCTTTTTGCTTTTGCTGTAAGAAAATAATTCCAGTCTTGTGCCTCCTGATAAAATTATTGGCCTTTTGTTAGGCAAAACAAACTAAACCCATGGCCCAGCTTCATTGATAGTATGTTTGGGGTTAACTGCTTACAGAGATCTTTACAAGTTATTATTATCCAGAGAAGAGATAGCAGTAATAGTTATGGACCATTCTGTAGCAATCACCACTGTCCTGGAAATATCAGCACAGAATTGTTGATTTTCTAGTGAAGAGAAGAGTAAGGCATACAAGTAGTTGTCATGTGTGTAGCGCAGAGAAAAAGGTTGATACATTTTCAGTAGTGAATGGGACTTCAGTTATTTTTTCAGGACTGATGACGAGTCTTTGATGAGTCATCCTTACTCTCAGCTGGTTATAGTCAAGTCAACAAATATTTCCTGAGAAATGTAGAGGAGCATCAAGACAAGTAAGGATTTTACACTAAGGATTTCTTTGGGAATGAAGGTACAAGCTGTCTGGGCCTGTGGATCTCACTGCATTGTCTGGGAACATATGGATTGGATTTATGATGTTAGTCATATTAGCAAGATACTCAGGTCAACAGAGTCAAGAAGTGTGTGTGTGTCTAAGTCACATAATAGAACAATAAATTCTTTTGGTTATCTTTTATTTTAAACATAGTGAGATCTTTTGTCTGACAAAAGCCAGGTGTGCTCATGTATGTTGGTGGTCCTAGCTACTCTGAAGGCTGAGGTGGGAGGATTGCTTGAGCTCAGGAGGTAGAGGCTGTAGTGAGCTGTCCTCCAGCCTGGGCAACAGAACAAGACTCTGTCTCAATAAAGTAAAATAAAATAAAATAAAATAAAGCGGCAGTTAGAGCATCCAAAGAGTGCCTCCGGATAGTCATGGTGAGAACAGGTCAGCCAGCTGGGAATCGAACACAACTGTGATGAAGGTGGCACCTGAGGTCAAGGGCAGCAGTTGAAGCACTTTGGTAAACAATGCTTTAGATCCTATAGTTTGAGAATGTTGCAATAAAGTCAGTTAAGGGAAATAAATGAAATTGTCCAGCAAGAAGATTGTTAAAATAATTGCCCTTGAGAGAAAAAGAAGTCTTACCTTCTGGAGGAGCAAACTCTCTCCACGAGTCGAATGTCTCCACTGAGACACTTCCTTGGTATGACTTTAGTTACCTGGAGGTGCTGCCTGTGGACGCTCTAATCTTGGGGTGACTCTTTCTAAACTCCTGCCTGTGTACTCACGCATTCCTGCAGAAGCCCACAGCGGCAAGGATTCCTGTCCTGTGCCGCACGTGCCTGTGGAGTTCTTGTCTCTGGGAGTGTCAGGCTGTCACATTTGATAAATCCTAGATTTGAAAAGGAAAAACGAAACAAAACATTGACATCAAACCAATATGCAATGGCTAGAGCTGAGAAGAAAAATGGTCCACTCCACTGCCTTCTCTCTCTCCTGCCCTCCTCCTCCTCCTCTTCTCTCTTTCAGCAAAACCTGGCAAATTCTTACGAATTCAAAGTTGGAACAAGACTGCTTTCTCCCCAACGCCTGCCTCGTTAAACCCTTGGATATTCGTGGCCCCACTGCACTGCTGAGCCTGGCAAGGGAGAGGAGGTCACGCAGGACACATTGAAGCAGTGAAAGGATATTTGGCACCAAATTTAGCAAGAAATCCTTCAATCCTGTGGGCCAGCTGAGTCCATTACTGTGTAGGATACATCTATACGGAACCGTTCTGTGGCCTTCAAGGACAACTGATGGAGCGGTGGCAGAATGCCATGTGGTCTTAGAAAAGGCTTTTAAATCTCTTGTTCTTATTTTCTAAAGCTCATACACTTTTTTTTTTTTTTTAATGCTGGAAAATTCTTTTGCTATTGGCCTTCCATTACCTAATTAAAATGAGAACAGTATGTGAGGAAACTAATGTATAAGAAAAAAGCTCCTTCACTCTTGAGCAAGTTGCACTTCCAAGCCCTGTAAGATGCTCTCCCTGGAGGGCGACTCACACCCCAGGAGTACCCCTCCCGACCTTGGTGATTTCAAGCACTTCAGAAGGAGCAACATTTGGTATGTCGAAGAAGGGACGCGCGAGAAGGGGAGAATTTTCCACAATGCACAGCTCGCTGCCAGAGAGCACACGTGAGGCCTGAGCATTTGAGCAGAAACCACTCCGATATTTGAAAGAGCTGCAGCGAGGCAGAGAGGGCTGGAGGAGAAGGCTGAAGAAGCCAATATATTTTTTCAGAATGTGGCAAAAGTTCTCTGCGGTAATCCTACCTGAGGCAAAAATATAAAAGCAGATTTAGACCTCCTTATTATGTTAAGCCAAATGTGACCGTCACCTTCCAAGAAAGAAATCGAAAAAAAAGTGAAAAAGAAAAATCGGGCAGGAAACTGAAATCCTGATTTTTCATGTGATCCAGCGTAGAGGACCTAAATTCTTTGTACTTTATGTTCTCACTGTTTAAATGTAAATCACATCGTATATAGTCTGTGGGCTCTGTGATGGTTAAGAAGGTCAAGTCACAGTTCTGCTCTCCTTCCTCCACCGTGGAGCGTGAGTGCCGTTTCTCCGGGGGCCGCCTCCAGGGGGTGCTCCACACCAGGAGGAGGGCTGAAGTGTCTTGTCTACTGAGGGCTTTCAGACCTAGGGACCTAGGCCACATGGTTAGGGGCCAGGAGCAGAATGGGAATGAGCACTTTCCTTTTTGTCTCTGTTGATAGTTCCATACTGTTAAGAGAGATACTATTAGGGTTGTCTCTTTTGAGCTCCCCAGCCGCCTATGTGCCTACCTTTTTTGAATTCCTGCATTGCTGCCTTTCTCCAAGTCCATATCTTGGCTCTTGTTGCATTTCCCTCAGTCCTCCGCCCCCTGGTGATGCTTCCTGGGCTGAGGTGCTGCTCGCCTTCACCTGTAGCTTGCATTGACTCCAGAGCCAGCCTGCCAGCCTGAAGGTCTTGAAGGTGCCTGAAAGTCAATATTTCCAAAATCAGAATTATTCATGCATTTGTTTATCAACAACATGCTGTGTACCAGATCCAACCACTTACACACTCAGTGATAGAGCAACTTTAGCATCATTTTAGGAGCATGGACTTTGGAGAAGGGAAGGCTGGGGCACATTTAAGCTGTATGAACTTTGGCAAGTTACAGAACTTCTCAGAACCTCATTTTTCCATGACAAAGGGTGGATAGTAACACTGTTGTCTTGAAGTGTCATTGCAAGAATAAAATGAGATGATGTTATAAAGCATATAAACAATGCATGCTGTGTAACTGAGATCAGTAGTATTAGCTGTTGTGAAAGAGATGTGTAAAATAAATATATGAACACCTAACTGTGTGTTAGTGCATCAGGGACAGTGTCATACAAACAGAGCTGTTGCGGTCCTCCCTTAGAGACGAGAGGTAGTCAGCCAGGTAGGAGAGCAGGAAGGGTGTTCTTTTCTTCTATTTGTGAAGGTAGGAGGAGGCAGCATGAAATAGCATGGGTATTTGGTGAACATTAAGTAGTGTAATACTGAGAGTGAGACTTTGTGCAGATAAGTGAGGAGATATGGAGGTAGAATGTACACAGGCATCACATCATCATGTACCTTTGTGTTAAGCTAAATAGTTTCCATTTTATCCTGGAAGCTATGGGGAGCAATTACAGGGCTTTAAGAATGGGAATGGCATGATCAGATTTATATTTTAGAAATAACACATTGGCAACTGTGTGGAGTAGGCATTGGAGTCATGCCAGGCTGGAGGCGGTGAGACTAGTTAGGAGGCAGTTGCAGTAATCCAGGCAAGACTTGATGAGGGCCTGGATTAAAGCAGTGACTTTGCAGATAGAGAGAATGGTGTGGATATGAGTGAATATTAAAGAGGTAGAATCTGTAGGACTTGGTAACTTTAGGTGAGATCTAAATGAGGAAAGATAATCTGGGATGCCTGCCACATTTCTGCTCTGGGCAAGTGGACGGATGAGTCCACGGTAGCACCACTCAGATACAGAATACTGAAAGATGAAAACATCTTGACAATGAGCCCCCAGTTTGGGACCCAAGGAATTTTCTTTTAGATTAATTTGAGGAGAGATGGCTAATAAGGTCTGGTCATTTCTTTTCTTTCAGAAGTAGCGAACCAACATCCAGGAGATGGTAAATGGAGTAGTGTGTTCAGATGAAGGGTTGTGTGTTGAGTGAGAAGAGCCAAGGCCAAGATCCGGAAACATGGGCACTCAAAAGGAGGAGGATGATGAACTAGTCCGTGACATAGACTTCACCAATAAGCCGTGGAGCCCCAGAGAGAATCAGGAAAGACCATTCAGTGTCACAGAAGGCAAAGGAGAGACTGAGGCATGTAGTCACAAGACACAGACACATCAAGTTAGAGAGAAGAAAACTGACCACTGGGTTGGAAATGTGGAGGCTATTAGTGACCCTAGTAAGAGCAGTTTTATGGGCACTGTGGGAGGAATGCCCAAACGTAGTGCATTGAAAGAATGTGGGAAGTGAGAAAGGGTAGGGATCCAATATATTCTACTGCTTCAAGAAGCTTTGCAGTGAAAAACAGAGAGGCGTAGAGAATGGAATTTAGAAAGGAATTTGAATTTGAAGAAATTCAAATTTGCTTTCTTTTTACTTTTAATTTATTTATTTTTGGAGTATAAATGTGGGAGAACACTCTGTGTGTGTGTGTGTGTTGTGGGGAAAATCCAGTAGGAGTAGAAATATTGAAATAAGTGATGGAATGTAGCCCTTGAGGAGGTGAGAAGGGGAGGGTCACAGAGCATGAGTGATGGCAGGGCCCAGGTAGAAAGGTCACCTCCTTCATTGAGACAAAAGAGAGTGAGGAAAGACCATTGCAGGCATAAATATGTTTTAATGGTGGGAGAAAAGAGTTCCTTCTCGATACATTATATTTGTTTCTGTTAGGCAGGAGCAAGTTGATTTGTTGAGAATATGTAGCAAGGAGGCTTGAGGATGGGTATAACATTTTAAGTAGAGGAAATAGCTTACATGCATTGAGTGCTTACTGTGTTCCAGTCGGAATTTACTTGTGAGGTATTTACTCTTTTAATCCTCAAAATCCCCCTATAAGTCAGGTAAAATAAGCACCCTCATTTTACAAATGAGGACACTGAGGCACAGAGATTAAATATCTTGACAGATGAGAGCTGGAACCCAAAGTTTTGCCTCCATGACCCATTCTTTTATGCATTTATGCATCCATGGAGCACCAAATTCGGAAGTACTACAACTGATTGAAATAATAGACCATGAAGTCCAATCTTTAAAGGAAAGAAAATTAAAACTCAAAAAGGTAACAGTGGCTTCAGATATTCCTTCACCATATGAAGGAGTCTGGGATGGGCATCTTCAGAGAGTACCTGTGACCTGGAATGTGGCTGTGGCGAGACATAAGAGGAATGAACTAGATCAGAAGCAAACCAACCCTGGAGGGGTGCTGAAGGGAAGTGTTGTCAGACAAGTGAAACTGCCGTAAGGTTAGGCTGCTGGCTGGATTGACCACTTATATTTTAGCTTCACTGAGGTATATTTGGTATACAATAAACAGCATGTACTAAAGTGTAAAATCTGATAGCTTTCGACAGTATATTTCATGAAGCAATCACTACAATCAGGATAATGAACCTAACCATCACCCTCAAAAGTTTCCTCACACCTCTTTGCCATCCCTCCTGACTCTTTCCCATTTCCCTCTGCCCACCCCATGCCCAAGGAAACGCTGTTTTAGTTCATGCTGGTTGCCATAACAAACTACCATACACAGGTTTGTTTATAAACAACAGAAATTTATTTCTCACAGTTCTGGGGACTGGGAAGTCCAAGACCAAGGTGCAAGCAGATTCAGTGTCTGGTGAGGATCTGCTTCATGGCTCCATAGATGGCACTCTTCTGTTTGTAGCCTCACAGGGTGAAGAGAGGAGGCAACCTCTCTCAGGAATCTTATTCAGGACGCTAATCCCATTCCTGAGGGTTCAATCCTCATGACCTTTGCTAACTCTAATTACTTCTTAAAGACTTTACCTCCCCATACCATCACCTTGGGAGCACAGATTTCAACACATGAGCTTTTTGAAGGGAAACGCATTTTCAGACCATAGCACTGATCTGCTTTCTGTCACTATAGGTTAATTTGCATTTTCTAGAATTTTACATAAGCTAAATCATACCACGTGTTCTTTTTTTTGATCGTCATTGATTTTTTTCACTTGCCATAATTATCTTGAGTTACTCACATTGTTGCAAGTATCAATAGTTAATTCCTTTTTACTACTGAGTAATATCCATTGTTTGGTTATGCCACAATTTCATAATCTGTTCATTGGTTAATAAACCTGAGGGTTGTTTCCAGTTTTGGGTTATTACAAATAGAACTTCTATGAATATCTACATATGAGTCCTTGTGTAAACAAATGCTTTCACTTCTCTTGGATAAATACCCAGGAGTTTATTGGCTAAGTCACATGGTAGGTATAAGCTTCATCTAGTAAGAAATGACCAGATTGACTTCCAAGGTCAAAGTGGATTGTATCATTTTACCTTCCCAACGGAATTGTGTAAGAGTTCTGGTTGCTCTGTATCCTCTCTGAAATGTGATACGGCCAATCTTTTTAATTTTATTAATTATAGTTAGTGTGTAATAACATCTCATTGTAATTTAATTAGCATGTCACTAGTGACTCATGCTGTTCAGCATGCTTTAATATGGTTTTTGATATCTGTATTTTTTTGGTAAAGTGTCTAAATATTTTTTGTCATTGTTGACTTATTTCCTTTTTTATTAAGTGTGAGTTCTTCATATATCTTTTGTACAAAGTCCTTTGTCAGATATATGATTTGCAAATATTTTCACCCATTCTATGCATTTTTTTCATATTCTTATGCAGTTAATGTTTTTGGAAGAATAAAAGTATTTAATTTGGGTGAAGTTCAATTTATGGATTTTTATTTTATACCTTGTGATTTTTGGCTCTTTTGAAAACATATTTGCCAAACCCAAAGACACTAACATTTTTCTCTTAAGATTCATTTGTATACGTTGTGAGGTTACATTTTTTTCTTTGCATATGGCTATTCAACTTACAGCACAATTTGCTGAAAAGATTATCCTTCCCTCATTGAAATGCTTTAAGGCCTTTGTTGTAAGTTAGTTGATCATATGTATGGGAGTCTATTTCTGGACCCTCTGTACATTGCCATTGATGTATTTGTCCATCTTTATGCCAGAACCACATTGTCATGATTATTGTAGTTTTATAATAAGCCTTCAAACCACATAGTTTAAGTGCTGTAACTTTGTTCTTCTTTTTCAAAGTAGTTTTGACTATTCTAGGTCTCTCACATTTTTATATAAATTTTAGAATCAGCTTACCAATTTCTGTAAAATCCTGCTGGAATTTAATTGGAAAAGGCTTGAATCTGTGGCTCCATTTGAGGGTGATTGGATCTTAAGAACTGGGTCTTAACCTTGAAATGCGTATTTCTCTGTTTATTGAGGTCTTGAATTTCTCTCATCAATGTTTTGCAGTTTTTAGTAAGCATATCTTGCACATCTTTTGTCAAATTTATTCCTGAGCACTGTATTTTTGTCCCCATAATCAATGATTTTTTAAAAATATATTTTATTTTAGAGCACTTTTAGATTTGCAGAAATTTGAGCAGATCATTCAGATACCAAGTAATCACCTTTCACACACACTTTATCCTGTTACTGACATCTTATATTAGTGTGGTGCTTTGAAGAACCAATGTTACTCCATAATTATTAACTGAAGTCTATAGTTGATTTAGAGTTCTTCAGGTTTTTCCTGTTCTTTTTTTCTGTTTTATGTCCTTGCAGAATACCATGATACACTTAGTTATCGTGTCTCCTGAAACTCTGCTTGGCTATAACATTCCTCAGACTTTCCTTATTTTGAGGATCTTGATGGTTTTGAGTCATAATGATCAGGTATATTGTGGGATGCCCTCTGTTGGAATTTGTATTATGTTTTTCTTGTGTTTAGACTAGGGCTATGTGTTTGAGGAAGAAAGTCACAGGAGCAAAGAGCCATTTTCATTATATTAAGAGTACATGCTATCAACATGATTTATGAATGATGATGTTGATCTTGATACCTGGTTAAAGTAGTGTTTGTCAGGTTTCTCCACTGTAAAGTTAGTGTTTTCTTCCTGTTTTTCATATTATACTCTTTGGAAAAAAAGTCGCTATGCACAGCGTACCATTACAGAGTGGGAAAGTTATGTTCTGTGTTAGAGGGACAGAACTAATAGGATATATATAGATATACATATACACCATATATATATACACACACACTCCATATATATATATATACACACACATCTCATATATATGTATGTATGTATATAAATGGGAGTTTATTAAGGAGTCTTACACGATCACAAGGTCCCACAATAGGCTGTCTGCAGACTGAGGAACAGGGAAGCCAGTCGGCATCCCAAAGCTGAAGAACTTGGAGTCTGATGTTCAAGGGCAGGAAGCATCCAGCTCTGGAGAAAGATGTAGACTGGGAGGCTAGGCTAGTCTAATCTCTCCACGTTCTTCTGCCTGCTTTTATTCTGGCCATATTGGCAGCTAATTAGGTTGTGCCCGCCCAGATTGAGGATGGGTCCTCCTTTCCCAGTCCACTGATTCAAATATTAATCTCCTTTGGCAACACCCTCACAGACACACCCAGCAACAATACTTTGCATCCTTCAGTCCAGTCACGTTGACCCTCACAGACACACCCAGCAACAGTACTTTGCATCCTTCAGTACAGTCACGTTGATCCTCACAGACACACCCAGCAACAGTACTTTGCATCCTTCAGTCCAGTCACGTTGACCCTCACAGACACACCCAGCAACAGTACTTTGCATCCTTCAGTCCAGTCACGTTGACCCTCACAGACACACCCAGCAACAGTACTTTGCATCCTTCAGTCCAGTCACGTTGACCCTCACAGACACACCCAGCAACAGTACTTTGCATCCTTCAGTCCAGTCACGTTGACCTCACAGACACACCAGCAACAGTACTTTGCATCCTTCAGTCCAGTCACGTTGACCCTCACAGACACACCCAGCAACAGTACTTTGCATCCTTCAGTCCAGTCACGTTGACCCTCACAGACACACCCAGCAACAGTACTTTGCATCCTTCAGTCCAGTCACGTTGACCCTCACAGACACACCCAGCAACAGTACTTTGCATTCTTCAGTCCAGTCACGTTGATCCTCACAGACACACCCAGCAACAGTACTTTGCATCCTTCAGTCCAGTCACGTTGATCCTCACAGACACACCCAGCAACAGTACTTTGCATCCTTCAGTCCAGTCACGTTGATCCTCACAGACACACCAGCAACAGTACTTTGCATCCTTCAGTCCAGTCACGTTGATCCTCACAGACACACCAGCAACAGTACTTTGCATCCTTCAGTCCAGTCACGTGATCCTCACAGACACACCCAGCACAGTACTTTGCATCCTTCAGTCCAGTCACGTTGACCTCACAGACACACCCAGCAACAATACTTTGCATCCTTCAGTCCAGTCACGTTGATCCTCAGTATTAACCATCACATGTTCCTTCTCTTTTAGGGTGAAGAATACACATGATTTATTTAAAATTCTTAGGCAGGGGAGATTTGTCTATTCTCCATTTATGGATGTGTTCATTTATTTATTTATACCAATAAAGGCTCAAAGGTATTAATTTTAGTCTTTAGATTACAATCCAGTACTAATTAATTTATTTCATTGCTCAAATTATTCCAGCTTTTCATCATCAGGAACCCTTATAGTTGGTTTCTATGCCTCCTTTGACATACCCTATCAGTCAATGTGTGTGTGTGTGTGTGTGTGTGTGTGTGTGTGTGTGCATTTTTTTTAGTACTTTCTTACTTTCTAATATTATAAGATGCCTCAGGCTCACCCTGTATATTTTCTGCTGCAGTCCTAGATTCATCCATTTTCTCCAAGGAGTCCTGGTCCCTCGGAATTTGAAACCAAGATTTGGGCACTAGATACATTTGTTGCTGCTGGATTTCATTTCTTTTAGGCCATCTCTACTGACAGAGTAAAGAAATATGTGTAGATACGCTAATCCATGTATAAACATGTCTGCAAATATTCCCACATATAACTCTGTCAACATCAAGCTAGACCTGAGTTCATACTGATGTCCCCAAATCTAGTCCATTCCCACAGCCTTCTCCCCATGCTCATCTGTGAAATTCTCGCTACAACAGAGAGATACCTGACTCCTACTATCCATCATCTATTTACTTAATTTGTCAATTACAGTATACTTGAGTAGCAGTATCAGAATCATTAACCCCTCGCCCCATGGGGAGCAACTTTGTCATGTAGAGTACGATGCTTATATGCAGCTCCTTTTGCCTTTAGCACTACAGATTCCATTCATTTCCAGAGGTATTGGGTCAGCACCTTGCCCCAACCCCTTCCTTGAGATGGTCTCACACATTTGTGATACAGTTAGACTCTCTTGTCAGTCTGCATTCTTTCCTTGAATCTCCTGACTCCGTAAATTATTTTTTTAATTCACATACTTTAAGGTGCACTCTTAAAACTTTTATTATTTTATTTTATTTTTCCATAAATCATTGGGGTACAGGTAGTATTTGGTTACATGAGTAAGTTCTTTAGTCATGATTTTTGAGATTTTGGTGCACCCATCACCCGAGCAGTACACACTGCACCATATTTGTAGTCTTTTATCCCTTGCCCTCTTCCAACTCTTCCCCCCAAGTCTCCAAAGTTCCATTGTATCATTCTTAGGCCTTTGCGTCCTCATATCCATGAGAACATACGATGTTTGGTTTTCCATTCCTGAGTTACTTCGCTTAGAATAATAGTCTCCCATCTCATCTAACACTGCAAATATTGTCAACTCATTCCTTTTTATGGCTGAGTAGTATTCCATCATGTATATATCACAGTTTCTTTATCCGCTCGTTGATTGATGGACATTTGGGTTGGTACCACGATTTTGCAATTGTGAATTGTACTGCTATAAACATGCATGTGCAAGCATCTTTTTCAAATAATGACTTCTTTTCCTCTGGGTGGATATCTAGTAGTGGGATTGTTGGCTCTTGTGTTGTAAAGTTCTATGGATTTTAACAAATGCCTAATGTCATATATGCAAAATTGTAGTTTCATAGAGAATAGTTTCACTGCCCTAATAATACCTTGTATTTCACCTATGCTTTCTTTCCACCCTCCCTGACAACCACTGAATGTTTTACTCTTTCTGTGGTCTTGTCTTCCAGAATTGAATAATTGGAATCATGTAGTATGTAGCCTTTTTGGAGTGGCTTCTTTCACCTACCAATATGCAGTTAAGTTTCTTCCATGTCTTTTTATGGCCTGACAGCTCATTTCTTCTTATCATTGAATAATATTCTGTTGTATAAATTTTCTAGTTTGTTTACCCACTCACTTACTGAAGGATATCTTGGTTGTTTCCAGTTTTGGGTAATTATGAATAAACCTGCCATAAATATTTCTGTATAGGATTTGTGTGTGAGGGGAGTACCTAAGTTTTCCACTCAATTGGGTAAATACCTAAGTACGTGATTGCTTTGTTGTGTAGTAAGACTATTTTAGCGTTGTAAGAAATTTGAACTGCACTGTTTTGCATTCCGACCAGCCATGAATGAGAGTTCCTATTGCCTTGCATCCTCTTCAGCATTTGGAATCATTATTTTTTTGTTTTTTCTTTGGATTTTCACCATTCTAATAGGTGTGTGGTGGTATCTTATTAATAATTTAATTTGCAATTTCACAATAACAAATGATGTTGATCATCTTTTAATATGCTTATTTGACATTTGTGTATCTTTTCTAGTGAGGTCATTGTTTAAATCTTTTGCCTATTTTTAATTGGATTGTTTGTTTTCTTATTGTCAAGTTTTAAGAGATCTCTATGTATTTTGGATACAGGTACATTGTCAGAAATGTATTTTGCAAATATTCTGTCTCAGTCTGTGACTTGGGTTTTTATTCTCTCTCTCTCTCTTTGCAAGGGAGTATCTTTTGCAGAGGAGTTTTTAATTGTAAAAAAGCTTAACATACCTATTTTCTTCTATCTTGGATCGTGCTTCTGGTGTATCCAAACATTCATTAGACCCCAAATCACTTAAATTTTATGTTATGTTATCTTCTAGAGGTTTTATAGTTTCACTTTTTACACTTGTCCATTATCCATTTGAATTAATTTTTGTGAAAGTTGTAAAGAGTATGTCTAGATTCTGTTTTTTTGCAAATAGATGTCAATTGCTCCAGCATCATTTGTTGGAAAGATAATCCTTTTGCCATTTAATTGACTTTACTCCTTTGCAAAGGATGTGTGTTTATTCTTTTGCCCACACCACAGTGTCTTGCTATGGCTTTATATAATGTCTTGCATTTGGGTAGTGCCAGTCCACAATTCTGCTTTACTTAAGTATTTTGTTTGCTATTCTGGGTCTTTTGCCTTGCTATATAAACTTAAGTTTGGTTTATCGATTTCCACTAAGTAGCTTGTTGGGATTTTGATTGAAATTGCATTGAATGGATAGATCAATTTAGGAAAAAACAGTATCTTGACAATATTGAATCTTTTTGTTCATGAACATAGAATATCTCTTCATTTATTTAGACCTTTTTTGCTTACTTTCACCAGAATTTTGGTGTTTTCTGCATATAGATCTTCTAGATACTATTTATACCTAAGCATTTTAGGATTTTTTGGTACTGATATAAATAGTACTATGTTTTAAATTTCAAATTCTAGTTATTCAGTACTGGTACATGGGAAAACAACTTCCTTTGGTGTATTAACTTAGTATCCTAAAACCTTGCTGTAATTTAAGAGTTACATGCTTTTTGTTTGTTTTGCTTTGTTTTCTGTTTTGACAAATCTTTGAGTTTTGTTTTGACAAATCATTGTGTCCTCTATGAACCAAGAGAGATTGATTTCTTGGTTCTCAATCTGTATACTTTTCATTTTTATTTGTCGGTGTATTACGCTATCCAGGGCTTCCAGTATGATGTTCAGGAGTGGTGAGAGAGAACATCATTGCCTTGTTTCTTATCTTAGGGGAAAAGCATCAAGTTTCTCACCATTACGTATGATGTTAGCTGTAGGTTTTTGTAGATGTGTTTTTTACCAAGTTGAGGAAGTTCTCCTCTATTTCTAGTTTGCTGAGAGATTTTATCATTCATCATTGTTAGATTTTTGTCAATTGCTTTTTCCGCATCTGTTGATACATATTTTTTTCTTTAATCTGTTGATGTCATTGGTTAATTCATTGATTTTCAAATGTTGGACCAGCCTTGATACCTGGAAAAAGTCTTACTAGGTCATGGTGTGTAACTCTTTTTTTTTCTTTTTTTTTTTTGAGACGGAGTCTCGCTGTGTCGCCCAGGCTGGAGTGCTGTGGCCGGATCTCAGCTCACTGCAAGCTCCGCCTCCCGGGTTTACGCCATTCTCCTGCCTCAGCCTCCCCAGTAGCTGGGACTACAGGCGCCGCCACCACGCCCGGCTAATTTTTTGTATTTTTTAGTAGAGACGGGGTTTCACCGTGTTAGCCAGGATGGTCTCGATCTCCTGACCTCGTGATCCTCCCGTCTTGGCCTCCCAAAGTGCTGGGACTACAGGCTTGAGCCACCGCGCCCGGCCCATGGTGTGTAACTCTTTTCTGTACCCGCTGATGGATGTAGTCCCATGTTATCTCTTATGTAAAGTCCTGCTTAAACCTCTAGGGAGTGAATTGTTTTCTACTTTAGGGGCTCACACAAAACTTTGCTTCTACTTTATTAAGGTACTCGTTATGATATATTGTTTTGATGTATTTTAAGTTCCACCACTGTAAGCATTTGAGAGCAGAATTTTTTTTTTTAATTCTTTCTCTGTCTTTATAATTGTAGGCCCCCAGGTGTTGCTATTTAATGATAGTTATTCTCATTATTCTTTCCATAGCTAATGCTTAGTTCTCTGCTTGACACATGTATGTATTCATAATTGTTTGTTGAAAGCAACAAAATTAATTCCAGACACAGAGCATGTTTTAAAGCCAGCCAGCAGAATGCTGAACTATTTTAGTGATAGAAAGCTAGTGCTGATGGTAACACATAGAAAGGAATCCTCATTTATGTGTGATGTCATTTTAAATTAATAAGCTGGTAGACTTTATTAGTAATGCAGCTACCGATTTCTGACCTCGCTACAGATTTCTGACCTCTGGGCCCCTCAGGACGAGGAAGGGCAGAGAAGGTAGATGTGGGACTTGATTGCTGGGCCACCAGAGATACGGATTAGATGTGTGTATTGCTCTGTAAACATGCTGACATAGTGCAAGATTTTGGGGTTACTTCAATAACCCTGTCCTGGTTCTGAGCTCAGATTCTTCTATCCTATTTCCAGCCTGTCCTTTCCTATCTCAGGGAGGAGGAGTAAAACGGGAAAATGTGTTTTGTGTAATTGTTGGAGGTTAGAGAGGTCTAAAATGAGTAGCACCATCTTGAGTCTGTAGAATCAATCAGAGCAGGAATAATGAGCAAAAAAAAAAAAAAAAAGGAAATCTTTTCAGCAAAGTTTCAATGAAATCATAACAAGAAAGAAGTGACCATTTACACCTCCTTCATTCTCCTTTATTTTGAGTCAGAAATTTAGGAGGAATTCGGAATGTTCCTACTCTCAAAAAATGAAGACACCTGTTGTAAAACACTTAACCCAATCAAGGATCACGGCCATGTTTCCTGGGCATTCCTGATTGTCTTTCTGACCCTTTGAAATCTTGCTATTGTTATTGAGAATGTTTTACAGCCATGAATGAATCATGGAAAAAGCCTCTCAAAGTCAAGCTTGAGCACTCCTGGGCTATCATGAACATTTATCAGCTTTTTTGGTGGGAACTTTCTCTTCAATGTAGTAGAACAGTCCTGAAAACCCGGGCTGCTAATTGCATTGAGTTGCTTGAACAGGCTATTTTTGTCTTAAGAAATCACTGCCCTTGCTGGAATGAACCAGGCTGTTTCTTCCTGAAAATTTTACTGTTGTCTTCTTACCTTGGTTCTCTCCTGCCCTCTTTGGGTAAAACCACATACTAACGTTATTTATTGGTATTCTCTCTTTAAAACTTCAGATGTGCATAATTACTTTCAAAGATAATAGTATAGAATTTTTTTGCAAGTACTTTTACTTTTGATTACTTCAACATTCCCATGAGATAAAGGTCAAAAAATTTAAGCATCGCAAGATGAGAGTTAAGGTCACCCATTTGTAGAGGTGGAACCTAGGCTTCCGTCTCCTAAACCAGGATCACTCCACTGGACTACGTAGTATTGAGCACTTAAAGTCAGTCGGCTGCTTTGCTACAGACTTTGCATATATTAACTCATAATTTTGAAATGTGATTTAATGCCAATTTTACCTATGAAGGGACTGAGGCTTAGAGAGAGAAAACCATGTTCTCCAAAATGATACAGCAATAAATCCCAAAGCTGGTTAATATTTGGATGTGATTGAGTCCAACCTTTGAGCCATGCTCTAACACTTCTGTGGCTTGGCCAGAGCTATTTTTCTAAGACCAAGGTCACTTCATTTGGTTGCTTAGGAAATGCCCTGGATAAAGGTGCCTAACTTTGGGGATTAGCGAGGCTGAAATCAGCCCGAGGTTTACTGGCTGGATTCATCAGGCCTTGGGCATGTCCGAGTCATCAGGGAGGAATAACAAACTGGAATATCCAGTGGGGACACCTCTCCTGGGCTTTTTGGAGAGGTGCATTTCAGTAGATGCAAAGATGTTGTATGTGCTGGCTGTGAGCCTGGCTGGGTCTTTTACGTGTACTCCTACCTTGGGATCATAGTCCTTGCTGTCTTATCCAGCCCTCCTATAAAATCAGCCTGGGGTATGCTCAGGGCTTAAGAGGGAGGAGTTTAGAAATTCCAAAGTTAGTTTGTAAGTTTTCAGCTAAGTCATGAGGGAAAAACGCGATTTTCATTGGAAATTGCCTCTATGCCATTTAGGTAGAACTCAAAATCTAGGCTTGAGATGATGTACTTTTATAAAGAAACTTCAGAGCTTGTTGAAAATGTTATCAGCTACCTACTTGCTACTGATAAAAAAAAGACTGTAATACTTACTAAGCAGTTTAAGTATCAGGCTACACACTGTAAACTTTCCTATTTCTGATATTTGATGTTTCTGGTGAAACTCAATTCAGTGCCTGAGATGATACCTGGAAAGTCTGTAAAACTTCAAAGATCTATAAACGAGTCAACTTAACTACCCCAAATATCCCAGCGTGCCATTTGTACTTCAGCTTTCCCATGTGTTTACTGAGAAAGAAAACTCAAACCACACACAGGGATTTGAAGCAAAGTGGGTCTGTTAGTTGGGGAATTCTGAGCTTCTGAAAGAGATGCAGAGCGATGGAGTTCCGGATGACCTAGGAGAGGTTAGCCTTGTAGGAGTGTCCTTTGTTTAGCTCCAGGTAATGGGAACTAGAGTGCTGCTTAGGATGGGAAGGGATTTAACAAGTGTTATTTACACACTGAATACGATGATGGGCCCAACCGGTTTCCAAGTCAAGGAAAGTTAGGGAACTGGGTAGCTCACTGGGCTCCACTGTATCTGCGTCATGCTGCTAAACATGACACCTATTGCAGGAGTGGAAAATGCTATGGACACATGAGTTACGATCGCTGTGAAAACCATAGCTTTGCATTTATTGACTTGGTTGTGTTTAAAGTTTTAGTGTTGTGTCAGCATGTTTGAGGAAGGTGTGCAGGGTAGAATATATGCCTCACTTTCAGATGAAGGTCAGTCTAACTTAACGCATTCTTTCCCCCGAACAGAAAGTTACAGAAAGCTGTCAGACTTTAACTCTGGTGCAACAGCTCCAGTTCCATTGGCCCGACTTAGAAAATACATCAGTCTGGATCCAACTCACAAAATTTAGACCAGAAGGAAAAATAAATTCCTTGTGAGGTCATCCCTCCAGTCTGAACACTATCTGGTAGACTCCTTGAGCCACTAAAATGGCAAAGATCTTGGCTGTCTGCCCAGATATTGGAGAGGATGGAAGAGTTAAGCAAAGGAGCCAGGAGTTGTGGCGCAGGAGAGCACTGAGCCTGAGCAGGGAAACGGAGCGACTCAAGGCTCTGCGGACTGTGTGGCTGCTTGTGGTGGAGCAGAGAAGAGCAGACTCCGTGTGTGTGCTTGGGGTGGGGAACTGGGGATGCCTGAAAACTGTTCAGAGAAAAAGAAAATGCTTACTCTTTACAAGTGTGGAGTCACAAAGAGTTTCAGAAAACGCAAGAACATCACTGTCTGCCTTTTCTTGCTTTCAAAAGTCCAACAGAAATTTAAAGGTGTAGAAAAAGTAGGGGCAGAGCTTTGATGTTTGTGAGCTCTGTTTGGTAAGTAGGTTGGGTGTCAGTGTGCATCTGTGCTTCTGGCCTTGCTCCTCAGTACTCAGCACCTCCTCGGTCTGCATTCGCAGCCAGCAGCCTGTTAGTGACCTTTATAAAAACCAGCCTGAGGTGGGGCATTTCAGCAGTGCAGCTCATAAGCTGCAAGCCGAGGAGATCCTTCTTACTGTAGGGTTGTGTTTTCAAGCCGACTGGATATCTGAATGTAGTTGAGAGGACCAGCACCCCCTGAGTCCTCATACTGTATGTCTCAGATTTGTTTTCCAACAGTTTTTTTTTTTCAGGCATTTGAGAATACTGAGAAAATATTAATAATGTTTATGTTATTTTATTTTACAAATGTTTCTAAAAAGCAATGTAGTACCTTTGTATTTCTCTCTGGATAAAATCATGTGAAATTATTTTTTATTGCTGGACAGACTGCATTGTTAACCCTTATCATATGCAGTGTGTGTCAGTAATGCATTACAGACAGCACACACTTATTGGGCTCTGTAGCCTCTTAAAATACGGGTAAAAGCTGCTGTAAGCATCAAAATATCTCTGTTCTCCCAAGAGCAGTAGATACTGAGTTACTGATTGTTAGTTTGATGGATATGGTTTAAACACTTACTTTAAATAAAAGTACACATAAAACAGACCCCATTTTTGAAACACCTTTGATCTATAAGAGGTATGAAACAAGAATAGATTTTACTGAGAACTAACATATTCTCCATCAACCTGGTTGGCTTTTTACATATTTTTATAAAAGATAAATATTTTGCGTCTCCCTTGAGATGGAGAGAAAGTTCTAGAAAGGTGTTACAGTGCAAGTTTTCTTTTGTAAAACCTGTTTCTGGTTTGCCAGAATCTTCTACCTCTGCAGAATTTCCCTCCAGCCTGTTTCAGCTGAAGACCTAATGGCAGCTGATGTCCATGGGAGAACATTCACAAGCCCATGCATTCAGGTCCTCTGGGCGCTTTCATTATGAGGATAACATCTTTGTTGGTTTAAGTTACTCTTGCATGTTACAGGAGCCTGATACAGAAGGTTGCCTGACTTTATATTTCAAGTTTTTCTTTGCTGAGAATACACATAAAAATCCACATCTTTGAAGATGGAAAAAAGAATAATTTGCACATCTGCATAATGTCCTAGATGTATTCCTTACAGTAAAAGCATTTATCTGCCCATAGTTGGTGGGGAGAATGAGGCTGATAATGGTTTACTTATTCAGCATTCAAAACTTATATAAGTATACTTAAAATTTATATGAACCTAAAAGTTTTACATATACCAAGCTAAAGTCATATATATAATGCTAAAACCATTTAGATATTCATATTCAGATGTGTATGAATCCAAAAAAGATGGTCTTTTGTTATGACAAATGCCTTGATTGGTCATTTGGGAGACAAGTCAGGCTCCAGGGCTGTCCCCAAAGACAGACAGAGGACGTGGCAGCCTCCTAGAGAGCTGAAGCAAGAGTTTGAAGAAGTAAGCACATTTCTAGGAATAATGGATCTAATAGGCAAATATGTGAGTAGTTTACCTTGTCCATTGTCCTGATGTGAATTTTTTTTTGTATCTTCAAACCTTTAATAACTTTGGCTTTTTATATGATAGAAATCATATAAAAGGGGCCCTACTCATGCAGGCTTATAACCCAAGGTGTGAGGAAAATATATTTTTTAATCAAACCAGACAAGCATCATCTTGTGGATCGTGATTTTGTTTAGTCATTTTAATGTATACAGACAGGTTTCCATGTGCAGGAGAAAAATGACTACCTTCCATGAAAATTCATTTTTCTACAGGAGTTCTTAAATTCATGAATGTATTCACGTTGACCTTTCTCTGGGGGTACGTATAACATGGTTAGGCATCTGTGTTCAATTAGATTTGAAAATTTTCTGCTACTATAACAGGTTTTAAAACATAGGACACTAGCATTTTTTTATTTCAAGCTGATTTCATATATCAGTTCAGGCTTTTTATTACTATGATATTTCACTCAGTTGGTTTTTTTAATCCCTTCTGTGCCGTTAGATTTAATTGTTTTCATTAAATGTGCTAAAATAATATTTTAAATGGCTTTATAAAATTGGCCATAAAATGAGTTCTTGTTTGGGGAAAATATGCCATATACACATATAAATAGAGGAAAAAATTAAGACTTACAACATACTGGGTCTATGAAGTCTGTGTAAATGTAATGGTGGAACATTTACTTGTAGCTTCCTTTCAATAAATCATGTGAGATTTACTGATTTCTGCAGTATTATGGGAAGGTTGCACTGCAGATATTAAATCTGGTTCTATACAGAAGTCCTAATGAATGAGTTTTTAGATGGATGCTAGATTAATGGGATTTCTAATCTGTGTTACTGGGCAAGTTTTTCAAAAACAGATACAAAATCAATTACATAAATTGAACCACTGAATTAAATTGATCGCTTGGATGATTGTTCAAGCAAATACAAACAAAAGAAAATGTTTGAATCATGAAATGATGGAATTTATATAGGGCTTATGGTGAATAATTCAGACACTGTGCCCAGATTTGCAACTGTATTTTGAGTGGTGCTCATTAGGTACAGAATTGTATTTGTTGACCTAATTGCCAATCTCTTGCATTGATCATGGCCTTTTGCAGCTTCTTGATGCGGCTGCACGTTGTCGTGGCTGGGGGAGTGCCCACGACTGGAGATCCTGATGTCACTGCCCTGAGGGAGGACTTGGTCAGTGGATTTTCCTTAAAGCTCCCCAGGAGAGTCTCATACACAGCCTTGGGTTCAAAATCACTGTTCTACTGCATTGGTTGGCTTTTTACATTTTTATTAAAAACAGACAAAAAGGAAAGCTTGTTTCTCCAATTCCGTACTCACCTGGGGACAGTGCCTAGTATAGAGTGTGGCCTATCATGAGCCTCAGGAAGTGTTGCCTAAACGAGCTACTGCGCTGTCTTCTAAGATGATTACATGGTTCTCTAAGCAACACCGCTTCTAATAAGACAGTCCAGAAATTCAGCTGAGCTGCTGACAAGTAGAATCAGCCTTAACTCAACAAAATATGAGGACAGAGGAAATGTTCTCAATGGTCCTACCTAGCGTGACCTCAGGAGGAGGTGAAGAAAGGGGCTCTAAGCTCAACACTTGAAGGCATGAGGTACAGAAGATTCTAGAATGGCATCATCATCCTGACACCCAGAATCAGGAAGGACACCGAGAGGACCAGGGAGGTGTATATATATATATATTTTTTTTTAGATGGAGTCTCGCTCTGTCACCCAGGCTGGAGTGCAGTGGCGCGATCTCAGCTCACCCTGAGCTCTGCCTCCCGGGTTCACGCCATTCTCCTGCCTCAGCCTCCCGAGTTGCTGGGACTACAGGTGTCCGCCACCTCGCACGGCTAGTTTTTTTTTTTTTTTTAATAGAGACAGGGTTTCACCTTGTTAGCCAGGATGGTCTCGATCTCCTGACCTCGTGATCCTCCTGCCTCGGCCTCGCAAAGTGCTGGGATTACAGGCGTGAGCCACCACGCCTGGCCAGGGAGGTGTATGTTTTCTAGTGGTGTGTTGTTCAGAGGAGGAAATGGCAACCCAAGCCCCAAGGAACTGTATCCACGCGTAAAGGAACTGAGGCCCCACCACCCAGGACATAATGACTGCCCAAGAACACCTCAGACAGATAAGAAACTTGGGGATGTGTGTTTTGCTTCTAACCCAAACAAGTTCAGGGGAGAACATTACCAAGGTTTAGGTGTCCCATAAGCCAAGTCAGGTGAGTCAAAATTTAAGATTACAAACTTTGTAGTAGTTTGTTCTTTGATACTCCCATGCTTTTGAGTCTGATAGAATATTTGATTGGAGATAGTCCAATATTGTCACTACTAAACCAGGGAGTTGGCAGAAAATTTGTTTCCTCTAGGCTTTGGTCAGCATTAGGAATAATGACAAGGCCGGGCGCGGTGGCTCAAGCCTGTAATCCCAGCACTTTGGGAGGCCGAGACGGGCGGATCACGAGGTCAGGAGATTGAGACCATCCTGGCTAACACGGTGAAACCCCGTCTCTACTAAAAAATACAAAAAAAAAAACTAGCCGGGCGAGGTGGCGGCGCCTGTAGTCCCAGCTACTCGGGAGGCTGAGGCAGGAGAATGGCGTGAACCCGGGAGGCGGAGCTTGCAGTGAGCTGAGATCCGGCCACTGCACTCCAGCCTGGGCAGCAGAGCGAGACTCCGTCTCAAAAAAAAAAAAAAAAAAAAAAAAGGAATAATGACAAGATGGCAAGCATTTAGTGTGAATTTGCTTAGGCACAGGCACTATACTAAGTGTTATCCAGGCTTATGTTATGTAATTTTCCCAATAGACTTGAACCAGGATTCTGTGTTGCAAGTGACAGAAAACCCAATCCATACTGGCTTAAACAAAAACAGAAAATGTGCTGGCTCCTATCACAGAATCTAGGTCCAGTGGGCAGTTCCAGCTTCAGCTGCAGCGCAGATGAAATTGCCGTGACCTGGCTTCTCTCCTGCTCTCAGCCGTGCTTCTCCTGTAGCGGCTCTGTTCCCTTGAGGCAGCTTTTCCAGGGCAAAACCTGACTCACCCCAAGCTTGGTGTCCAGTGAGGGAGAGAAAACATCTTTGTTGTCAGCAGCAACAGAATGCATGAGATTCAGCTTGGTCATTTGCTCACTCCTGAGTCTGTTGCTTTGAGCAGGGGAGCACAGTGAACGGATGGACTTCGACTTGGGGAACTGCAGCTACAGGTAGAAATAAACGTGCGCAAGAGGACAATGCAAATAAAAATCAAAGGCAGCTGTGAAAAGAAGGAGCCCTCTGGAGGCTTAGAGAGTCGAAATCGTTCGCCTGAGCTAAGACAGTTAGCACGTGGCCTTGTTGGCATTTGGAGGAGGAGTGGATGACGGAGCACAAGTGGCTGCTCTACAGGGTCGTATTTTCTTCCCAATCATGTAGCGGGGACAACAGAGCCTGGGGGAGGATCAGAGCCCAGGAGGACGAGCAGCCTTCCTTCCCCAGGGTCCCTCTCCTGGTCTTTCCAATCGCAAACCCATGTTTTCCAAAGAAATTCTGTGAGGCACACAGCTGTCAGCACTTGTTTATAGTAAGTTGTTTCTTTTAATAATAACTGGATTAAAATATTGGTCCCGTGACCGTTTTCCCCCACCTTTTAAGAGGCATTTTCCACACGACTTCTTATAATTGGCAGTAGGTTCGTCTTTTTAAAATCCTCAACCTTTAACAAATATTTTCACACCGTGTAGGCCAAAGATAAGGAGGAAGCGCAATTTTTTGACAAAGAAAATTAAAATAAACTTTGGCCATGCTTGCTTTATGCAGATCAAGCCTGTCAATACAGGCTTGTGGACTCTGCTCTGTGATGTCGGATGTGTTACATATTTTGATCCATTTAGATGTCTTCTGTTTCGCCTTCTAGTTGGCCTTCGACTGTCAAATTATCTTTACCCTATCCAGTATATTATATGCTTAGTTTTTCCATTGCCTCTGGGATAGTTGTCGATTTTATATAACTCTTTTATGCTTTCTACATTTTTTTCTTTAAAACTCATGTTAGCCACAAAATCAATTTTCAGTCACAGACTGGTTTATCATTGACAGTTCCTCATCTTGTATATTACCTACTCTTGTTCATTTTGGCTGCCAATTAAAAGACTCAGCCCTAATTCTACACAATCTGGTTCTGACACTTGAGGTATTGCTTTTTTGTTTCCACATCATCTTGTCTGTGAAAACTTTCTTGTCCTGATTTGCAATTAGACTTACTTTATATGCTACAGTTTTTAATTCATCTTCTTATTTAGTATTCATTACTTGATCAAGGATGATGGATTCTTAACAATATAGAGTATAAACATCCTGAATCAAATGCTTATAAAGATGAAAATGTAAGTGTAATATTTTGGTTGTGTTTGGCAAGAGAATTCTGAAATATTGAACATTTCCCTTGATAAGTTACCTCATCAAACCAGATCTCTGTACAGAGAAAAAAGCAAAATAATTTAACTTTTCATCCTAACAGTGCCTTTAGCTCCTAGGTTACAAACTCTAGTAGACTCGGTGAAATTCCATGGAGAATGATCTTCAGCAGTCATTCAGAATGAACACTAACAGTGTATGGGTGCTAGTCTGCCTACAGTCACCCATCAGCTGGCCTTGTCCCCATCTTTCCAGCCCACTGCCCAGAAAAATGAGAGTAGATCTGCCCATGAGAAAGCCAGAGGAGATCAGTGAGCAAGAGGGTTTGATCCAAATCAGAAAAAGGAAATGGCTGCAGTTTATCAAGACTCTTCTTGGTTGGTGGCTGGACACGGTAGCTCGTGACCACTGAGGTCAGTCATGCCATTGCACTCCAGCCTGGGTTGCAAAGTGAGACCCTGTCACTAAAATAAATAAATCAATACATGCATACATACATACATACAAAGACCCTTCTTGGTAGGGGGAAGGATTCGGGAAAACAGGGTGTTGCTTCCTAGGTCCACCTGACTTAGCTGTATCAGAGAAGAGGACACTGAAAAAGGCAAAAGAGGTGGCCAGGTCTCTCCAAAGAGGAGATCCACCGGGCCTAAAGTCTGCAGGTGTCTTGGATGAACAGATTCAAGCAAAAAGAGAAAAACGAGGACTCATCAGTCTTGCTTCCTTGGAGGAATTGCCCAGGCCAGACTTTGTACTTCTTGATCCAAACATATGTGCATGTGCACACACACACCCCAAGAGAAACAAAAAAGAGTGACCAAGACAGGGACAGAAAAAGAGAACCAAGTAAAATGAGATGGCTAGGCCTTCTTTCAAGGGAAGTAGAACCTACTTACTTCTCTTTATAGCTAAGAAAATAATTCTCAAACCTTCACCCTTTCAACCGGTTTGAAAGCTTTACCTTGGGGTAAAATGAGGGGCTTATGCTAGAGGCTTTCTGAGAGGAAGCGTATGTGCAGGAGACCGGAGTCTCTGCCATTTTCCCCGCAGGGATCAGTGATTCCGTTATATACTACCTTCAGTACAGAGCAGTTGAGGAGAGAGCAGAATAGGTGTCTGCTCACTTTGTTCCACCGTTTTTTTTTAATGCTGTGGACTTCTTTGCCAATCTGGTGATACCCACGAACCCCTTCATGGAAAAATGCTTTTAAATACATAAAATAAATGACAACGAAGTATAAAAGAGACTTATGCTGAGATAGACTTCTACCAATAGATGGCTCAGGGGAGGGAAGTCAGGGAGCCCAGGTTAGGAATGAGTGTTACACAGGGCTGTGCACCAAGCAAGGTCCTTGCAGGAAACAGGTGGCGTACCCAGGCTAGGGTAATTTGAGGATGATTTCATAAAAAGATACTTACAAAGCATGGGCAGGTATGGGGAAACCATGAAGAGCAATGCAGTGCCTGTTTCCAGAAAAGGCAGGCCTATGATCCACCCCAGATCCAAAGGAAAGAGGCGCAGCATTTACTGGAAGGAGGGTAATTTCAGAAGAGAAGTTACTGGTCTTGAGGAACCAGAGGTGACCCTTACAGAGAGGGAGTCAGGAGCATGTATGCTCTCTCCTTACTCCTCGCCTGATCTGCTGGGATCCCCAGAGGTGCCATACATTAAGCAGGCTTTAAAAAAATCTACATCACATTAGGTCGCAAGAATTCTCATTTCCCAGAGCCAGAGCCAGCCGAAGCCCATCAGTCCCCATGCCGGCGACCTCCTGCCAGTGGGTATGCAGCGTCAGGAAAAGGTGGAGCAGGGAAGGAGACGAATCACCGAGCGCAGACGATATTGGTAAGAAGTGCCTTCACTGGCCGAGCGCGTGGCTCAAGCCTGTAATCCCAGCACTTTGGGAGGCCGAGACGGGCGGATCACAAGGTCAGGAGATCGAGACCATCCTGGCTAATACGGTGAAACCCCGTCTCTACTAAAGAATACAAAAAACTAGCCGGGCGAGATGGCGGCGCCTGTAGTCCCAGCTACTCGGGAGGCGGAGGCAGGAGAATGGCGTGAACCCGGGAGGCGGAGATTGTAGTGAGCTGAGATCTGGCCACTGCACTCCAGCCTGGGCGACAGAGCAAGACTCCGTCTCAACAAAAAAAAAAAAAAAAAAAAGTGCCTTCACTATAACCTGGTCTGTATTTTTGTTGGCAAATATTTAGAAATACTTTAAGCCATATGTGGAATTAAGAGTAATTGACCCCCCTCCCTTTTGCTAGAGTAAGTTTTCTTTTGGGATTTATTTAAAAAGCAACACCCACTGATAGATTTCCCAAGAAAATCTCTTTATTTGCAGGTTATCTGGCCTGAGATGTCATCTGTGCTGAAGGAGAAATCCTTTACAAGTTTCATCTTGAGAAATGGTTAAAATCACCAAATTCTTTGGGCGGAGCTATCTGGTCTTTGAAAATATAGGTGGAGTACTTGAAAACTATTTGGATAGTCATTTGTTCCAATGGGTTGTATTGTCATTCTGCAAATTACCCAAAACATTTTTAAAAATGAAAAAAAAAAAAGAAGAACAGTTATTATCTACCCACGGAGATTCATTAACAATGTATACACAATGTTCTGTGATGGTTTTGCCTTTTATAATAATAGAGGGTTAACAAAGACCCAACCTGTCTGTGTTCCCCAGACGAGAGGCATGTGGTCAGTTACCTTGGTGCGAAGATAGTGCCCATACAGAAATGAAAATCATTTACTCTGGGAACTCAGCCTGCCAGCACGACTGTGAAATGATTTGCATACGGTTGTACCAGGAGTTCCCAGAACTCGTTCCTGGGTGTTCCCTCCTCTATTTCCACTGCTGGCTGGCTGATTCTGTTTGGGTGTATGTCTCCATGTGTCATGATGTTCTCTTTTAAAACATAGCAAAGTTCAAGAAGTTTTGCTTCCTTAAAAGCACACTTGGTGCGCAAATATGAAATACTGAGCTTTTTTTTCCACAGGGCATTTTTGTTTGTTTTTCAACTGCAAAGCAGTTTTCTGAAACTGATTTCCCAGAGTGAATGATGGGAGTATATTTTCTTCTAACGCTGGCTTTCCTAAATACTAAACTGCCACCATAGGTGTCCTGCTGGTTTATCTTCCCTTCCTGGAGATCCTAACGTTGTAGGGGACTTGATGACTAGAGAGGGCATTTGCAAAGATGAGGATGTCTGTGAAACATTCCCTTTCTTTTTTTTTCTTTATTTTTTTTTTTCAGGCAGTGATTCTCTGCAGAAGCATTTTTCTTTTTAAATGAATTCTCAGAGGGCAAACAGAGATGAAAAGGGAGGAACAGCTGAATATTTCTGCTAGTGTTTTGACCAGAACAGCCCTAAAATGTTCTGTTTATTAACAGGAGGAGAACGGTTTGTGTAAGGTTAACGTTGGCATTACTTAGCCGGGTCACTCCTGTAGAGCATCTGCATGAGTTAGGAAAGGCTGCCAGGTTTCCATCTGTCAGCAATGCAAGCCCAGCCACAAACACAACTGTCGTGACAACCACACTGAGTTAGTCTTTCAAATAAAATTTGTTAAAAGCTACTGCCTCCAGCCTCCACCCACTGCACCTAACTGCATTAAATCATCCCCTAACTAGTATTTATTTTCTTAGGCATTCCGTACTTGTGCAGCTGTGGGCATGCTGGCCTTTGATTTAAAATAACCCCACCAGGAGGAGCGTTTACAGTCCCTGAAGGTCAAGCTGTGTTGAGGAGGATGTCTGAAAGCAATGTCCCACCTGAAGCTTGTCAGGCTGCAGTGCCTGTGTCCGGGCCCTCCACGTCTTCCCTGTGGGACATGGTCTGTGAGTCTGGGAACTGCTGGATCAGCTGATTTCTTTCAGATGATGGCAAACCAGAATGATCCCCTTAGAGTAAGGCTATACTCTAGATGGTGGAAGGCCCGCCCTCAGGCCAGTTCCTCTCCCCAGCCCCCCTCCACCACCCCGGTTTTCCCATTATGATGAGCTTGGGTGGCAAAGGCAAGTTTGGGTTAACTTTAGCTCACCTGTGAAATCCGAGTTGACAGGGGAATCAAAGCTATCATGAGTCTGCTGGCACTGCGTCTCCTGGGGCGCACGTTTTCTTTTAACTCACATGCTTGAAATCTGTGAGATCAAATGGTCTAGTGACCCCCTGGTAGGACTCTGTTATGTGAAAGCGATTTAATGTTCTCAATATGCTCTTTTAGGTGCTAGGTCCTTTCAGAAGATTTCTCCATAGAAGAGAGGTGTCTTCCCTATTGGTCAGTGTGGGCTGTAAAAATGGGCACTTGGTTAACAAAATGCTGAGGGTAGAAAAAGTGAAGTGATGGTGAACCATACTGTGTATTTCTATACTCTGTACATTTTTGAAAAAAAAGGGACAGCCCTTTCGGGTTGTTAGAGGAATACTCAGAGGCCCTGCCTGTATCCGAACAATGTGGTTAGTACCAAACCTTTAAAGAACCATTTATGCCTAAAATATTGTGAGATAAATAGGGGCTTTTAAACGTCCAGTTCCAACTTCTGCACAGCTTCTGAAGTAGTGTAGGAATTGAAGGAGCTTATGGTGTCTAGTACCTGGTGGTTACTCACTAATATCTGTTAAGTGAATGAGTGAGTAAATAAAATAAAAATGATGGTGATGATGATGACGGTGTTAAAGGATAAACTTTAAAAGAGAATAAGATCATGATTCTCAGGCAAATATAAAATCAGCACAAGTCAAAAACTGCATTGAATGAGTAAATTAATGAAGAAACCAATATGATAACATTACCATTGGTTCGTAAGGGAACTCGAAGAACTATATTGCTTATAGTCAGACAAGGATTGCTGACATGAATTTGCAAATGGATGTAAGCTGGCAAAATTGGTCCAGATCCACAGAGTGACACTGAATTGGCTTCCAGGAGATGAGACACAGTATGTATGTCTACAGGCAGGAATTGTTTGTATAACTAAGAGTTTTCTACAAATCAACTTGCATTTTACAGAGTTACAAGGTAGTTTAGTCAAAGGAAAGCAAACAAGCAAATGTGCACACCCTATAGAATCAAATAATCCTTGTAATAGTAGCATTCCATTGAGGGCTCTCCAAAAATCCCGTAGACCCGTTTCGAACTCTTCCATAACCTTCCCCACAGTAGTTAGCATATCTGTAATACACATTCAGTGCCAGACACTATTCTGGATGATACGCTTTACACAACAATTTATTGAATCTTCCCGAGTGTCTTAATTTAATTTAATGCAACTTAATTTAGGAGAGCTAAGTAATTAAACATGAGGCCAAAATACATAAGAAAGTGGCAGCCCTTTATTGCAAACATGCACACACACTCGGGCGAGGTTCTCCGGTCCTCAGGTATGGGGCCAGGGAAGTCGCCCCGGCGCTCTCGGGTGAGGTTCCCCGGTCCACGAATGCGGGGGCCGAAGAAGTCACGCCGGCTCCTGCCCGCCGCAGACTTTTATGCATTGGTACTGGAAGGGGGAGGGCAGTGGGTGGGATAAGGGCGTGATAGGGGCGTCTCCATAGGCGTGGCTGGGTAATTTTCGATCTCTTTGGATTGACGTCACCTGGCGCATGCTCTGTTGATCTGCATCTTCCCGGGCGCGGGCTGCATTTTCTTGCGCGCGGGAAAGTTGGTGAGGAAGAACCCGGAATCAACAGGGGCGGTGCCTTCTTGTTCACCTTCCTCCATTTTGTCCCTTCTCCCTCACCCAAACACCAAGGAACTGGCCCAATGTTTCAAAACAAGTCAATAAGGGGTCAGAATTTGAGTCCAGCCTGCCTGACTCCACCACCTCAGGCTCTCACTGACCACGCAAAACTGCCAGAGAATGGATGTGGTCAATGGGTGTCTGCTAGCGCAGCTGAGAGGCTACTGCTACCTACTGCTGGTCTTCAGTTAGCATAAGATATCATGGGAGAAAAAGGGGGTGATTGAGGCTCTGCTAGATTTCCCAGGTCTGTGGCAGTAGACACAGGCAGGTTGTGTTTTCTGGTTTTCCTTTGTTTACTCATCAAGTCTGCACCTGGCACAGCGTGTTCCATCTCACTGTGATTGGCACGTTCACAGACTGACGCCGCAAACCACGGTGTGACGAAAGCAGTTCAGTGCAGGTTGAATAGAATGCAATAATCAAGTTAGATTTTTTTAAAAAAAATTATAAGCCCAAGTAAAACAGGAGGATTATGGCAAAATACTAGTCAAAAAATGGTTGCTTTGGGACCCACTCTGTGTTTGCCCAGGAAGGTCTTGCAGGAGGTTGTAGGCCTGCTTGCTCCTACACACAGGAGGCCTGGCATGGCCCAGGCACTGCCTTCAGTCTTTAGCCACAGGGGACCAGGCCTAGTTTTGTAAAGCGGAGAGTGGCAAACACAGAAAGCTGCAAATTCCCAAATTGGCAAAAAGTTTGTCCTATTCATTTTCTCCCCCAGTTTTACTGCTTTGTATTAAAAAAGAAGGTCCAGGAAATATTTAGTACAGTTGTAGAGCTGTGCCCTGGGAATTCTCAAATTTACCATCCTTTGCCTTTTACTCTCTGTCATCCCCACACACCCTAACAATGGGAAGATTATGCTTGAAGGCCTATACATCGTGGGATGTGTTTGCAAAGGCTCAAGAAAAGCAAAGCACCTACAAAGCTCACATTCTCTCTTGGCCTCTGCCTGCACTGAGTGGGGACAGCTTATTCTACAGTTCAGTGGTCCCCAAGAGGAAGAAACCATGGTGGATCCTCCTCCATTCTGTGCAGGATCCCCTTGGCTCTGGGTAAGACCAAAGCAAAGAGAATAAGTCATTTACAGTTTTGGAGGAGTGCAATTTTGTTGGGCTGGGTTTTTGTTTTTAAATAATCTTTAGTCCCTTGCATGTAAGTAAAGTTTGGGCGGGAGTCCATGTTTTATTTGTTGATGCTTTGGGAAGGAAAAAAAATATTGTGATGATAATATGAATGGTTTAAAATCTATATCACTTCTTTCATGTTCACCACATCTCTGAAAACCCACTTGTAAGAGATTGGTGAAGGAGAGGTATTGGGTCATTTTTCACCTGCAGGGGGTAATGTAAGAAAGGGAGGTCTGTGAGGGTGGATGGGATTGGGGTTGGTTTATTTATTGATTTATATGTGAGCCATCTGGGCTTGGGCTGGAGCCAGAGCTGACGGTGCACATTCTCTTCCTTACTCTGCATCTCACAGGTCGTTGGAAATTGGCTGTGGTGGAAGAATTTACACCACAGTAACTGGCAAACGCTACAAATCAGGGCTTGCTCATTGCCTCCTCTCAGAGGGTCATTTGTTGTTAAACACTTCCTAGCACTCCACTTAGGATACCCCAGGTGCACCCCACGTAGGGTACCCCAGGTACACTCCACTTAGGATACCCCAGGTACCAGAACAGCACTTGGCATATAGTGAGTGCTCCAAAAAATACTTGGAAATGAATTTAAGAATGAATGTTTCTAGGAACCCTGAAGTAAATTTCACTCTGGTGAAATCATATCTTTAAGGTACCTAAGTTTAGAATTTTATCTTCAATTTCCTTAACAGCATAATTTAACTTACTGTTTGGCCTGCAGGATGCCAGGTGCTTTTTCATGCTTTGCTTCTTCTAGTTTCTATACAGTCTCAGGAAAAGTGAGAATTATTCTCATTTTACAGAGAGGGAAAGGAGGCTCAGAGTAACAAAGTGTCACTGCTCTGTATTAAGAGGCAGAGTGTGTGTTCACTTCCAAGTTCTGGTTGATTTTCAGGCTGCTGCATGGCCGTGAGACAACACTGCCTGGCCTTACTGTGAAGGGAATCTCTGTCCTGTCATGGAAGGCAAAGAATGTCAGGCTCATTAACTGCAGGCGCCATCCCGAGAGCTCCACGGCCGTTCTTCAGGCCTCATGTTTCTTGGAGAGCAGAATCCATGAATTTCCAGCTCCACGTATGCTTCCCTTATCCCCTGCTGGGAGATCTTACCGCCGATACAATACTTACTATTAGACCACGACAGCAGTTAATACATTTTAAACTCAGAGCAGTGAAATTCAGCTTGCTGGTTTGACTTGGGAGTGTCTTGAACAATGAGCCATGAGTACACTGGCTGAGCAGAAAAGATGGGGTGATATAAGATAGCTGCAGTGTCTGGTGTGACTATCATCCCAGGCACCCGGTGTGAAGATGGCTGTCTTTGAATGTAAGTACAATATTTCACTTGCTGCAAGGACATCAGCACCTGCCCCAGTCTGCCTCTGTGGCTCGAGGTTTGGGGATGCTTTCTGTGTCCTGTCATCAGTAGAGGAGGCACAGGCGAGGGGATGGGAGCAGCTGGGCTCAGCTCTTTGAAGGCCTTCGGAGAAATGGCTGAGATGATAAAGGAATTTAAACGCAATGCCTGGCAGCCCACCCACCTGTACCTGAGCCTGCTCTGCCGTCAGGGATGAAAGGGCAGCCGCTCGCCCATCCATTCTCCCTTCATTAATTTTCTTCGAAAATTGGGTCCCCTTTACCTGCCCGCTCGCTGGGACCAAATTTCAGTGTGGACGTGGAAAGGGAAATAATGGGGAAGCATGTGATACGCAGAACAATAGCCAGTTCCACCAGGCCCACCTTCCTCACGAGGCAGAGAAATAACGGCAATCAAGAACCATATTGTTATGGTCTGCTTTGAATAAAATTCACAGAAGTTCAATTAAGAAACCCTGTAGTGCGGCTTCCCTGAAGTTTCAGTGCGTTCATCACAAAGAGCGTCTGCTATTCCCTGTCTCTGAAGACTGGCTGTTTCTGAAATGTAGTATATCAGGCTGCTGGCTTTGAGGGTCATTCTGCAGCCTCTCCCCTTTTCTCCAAGGCACGGTCCGTTCCAGGTGGGTTTGCCAGGTGAGGCGGGCCAGGTGCTTCCATCTGCTGAGGTGGCCGCAGCATCAGAAGTAATTGCTGACGTATTATTTGCCATCGTCTGCAAGAGCATAGAGAACATGGCGATTTCAGTCCTAAAAGCCCAAATCCGGGGAAATATTTGCAAAATCTGTAACAGAAAATTAATACCGTTGCTACATAAAGAGCTCTTTAAAATCGATAAAATATAACTAGAGTTGTGAGAGTAAAATCAAGTTCCCATGTTTTGGGCCCAAGTTGCCAGCATCCATGGGAAGAGTCGGGATGAGTTGGGGCTATCGCGGCGGCACCTGTAGGGGTGAGTCCAGGCATTTTGACTTCACTCCTGGAGCAGAGAGCAGATTGGGAAGGGAGGGTGTTGGAGATGGATGGAAGAGAGGGTGACATTGCAGCTGCAGTTCAAGCGTTTCTGTCTTGGGGAGAGAGCAGGATGAGGGAGCTGGAATAATGGCCTGTGTTAGAGAAGCCAGGAGTTCCAGGAGAAAGACCCCTGTGGCAATGAAAGAAACTGAATGGTATCAATAGACTTTTAGGTGGAAAAATGGACTTAGTGATAGTTTGGAGGTGAGACTGAGGGGGAAGAAGGTTCCGAGGCTAACTCCTGGCTTTCTGTCTAAATAACAAAAACAGTGCAGATGGCACTGCCTCAGACGACGGATAAGCCTGGGAGAGGACCCGGGTTGTTGCTGGAGACCAGAGGAGGAATCGGGTTCAGCCTGTGAGGTTACCGTGTGGTTCCCTGATGAATGACAGAGGAAGGGTTGAACTGCAGGTCTGTATACTTATCATGGCACAATTAGAAATTTGGGCCCAGGTAGCGAGTTAACCTTTGAGGAACTTCAGAATTAAATGTCCAGGTGGAAGATGATGTCTTTGCAAATGATTCAGAAAAGGAAAGGCCAGGGAGAATGGGGAAACCAGAAAATAAGGGGAGAGAGCATTGGATGTGAAGCGCATTGGATGGTGCTGGGAAGGGACTGACAAGTCTCCTGGGTTCAGCGACGGGGAGCTTATTTGTAACCTCTGCAAGAGTTGTGAAGTGATGCAGTAAGGGCAGAGCCTAAGCTGGAGCAGGCTGAGAGGTGAGAGGGAGCTGGGAAGCAAAAATGGCAGCTCCCAAGATCCGTAAAGAAGCGTGGGTGTTACAGAGCAGGAGGAACCAGGAGCCATTTGATAGCCATGGGGTGAGCATGGAAGACACAGATGAGTCAATGAAGAGTTCCAGACTCCAAGGCACAGGCCTTGGAAAGGGGGGCAGAGTAAGTGGAATTGTCAGCGTGGGGACAATGGGAATCCCCATTTGATGACTCCAGGTTTTCTGTGTGAAGCCGGACAGGTGACTGTTGCTGGAGGAGAGGGGAGAAGAACTGAGCCATCCAATCATAGTGAACAGTGTCATGGCAGAACATCTGCTGAAGACAGCAGCTGTTCTCATCTCTGCTTCAGAATCTTGTCTGCATGGAGTTAAAAATGGTTGCTTTGCCACTGTAGTTAGGATGGGAAACAGCATGAGGTAGTGTCTTAGTTTGCTGGAGCTGCCTAGCAAAGGACCACCGATTGGAAGGCTGAAGCAAGAAATATTTATTCCTCTTGGTTCTGGAGGCTGGAAGTCTGAGATCAAGGCCTCTGTAGGGCTGATTTCTTCTGTGTCCTCTCTCCTTGGCTTGTAGATGGCTGTCTTCTCCCTGTGTCCTCATGTGGTCATCCTGTATGTGTCTGTGCCCTAATCTCTTCTTACAAGGACAGCAGTCATGTTGGATTAGGGCCTGTCCTAAGGACCACATTTAACCTTAATCACCTCTTCGAAGGCCCTGTCTCCTGACACAGTAGTTCTATTCTGCTATACTGGGTGTTAAGGCTTCAACATTTGAATTTTGAAGGATGCAATTCAGTTCATAACAGGTAGATGAAGATGAATATTTCTCGTTAGAAAATGGCAATGTCTTACTGTCTTTAAAGTTTTATTTAAATGTTCCAAGTGCACGCTTACCTTTAAAAACAAAAAACAACAAAAAAACTTTTATTACCTCTTGTATCCCTGACGTCTGAATGTACACTTTGCGCTACATTTGTGGCTTGCTTTCTCATTCACTGAGGTATCAAATACTTCATAGAAATTTTCCATACTTTGTCTTAGTCCAAAAATTTGTTTTGAGAAGAAAGGGCAAGTGAAAGTCACCCACTTCTCTTTCAAGTAGATCCAGAGAAATGATAGTGTTTTTCCTGTTTCTTTGAGAATTCTCTGGAGCAGCTTTGCTCTAAAATGCTTTTAATAGGAGCTGAATTTTTTTTTTTTTACAACAACCAGTCGTGTAGTAAAGATAGGCTTAAAAAAGTGGATATTGATTTTTTTTTACACCAAAAGTGAGATCGTTTCAGTATGAGTTTTCTGAGAAAATATTAAATTTAATCTTAGAAGAGTCTGACAAGGTAAATGAAATGCCTTGTTTAAAGGTTTGACAGGTATTTTTCCCCTCATTTAAACTTATAGAGACTATGATCAAATTTTTTTTTTTTTTTTTTTTTTGAGACGGACTCTTGCTTTGTCGCCCAGGCTGGAGTGCAGTGGCGCGATCTCGGCTCACTGCAAGCTCTGCCTCCCAGGTTCACGCCATTCTCCTGCCTCAGCCTCCCGAGTAGCTGCGACCACAGGCGCTGCCACCACGCCCAGCTAGTTTTTTGTGTTTTTAGTAGAGATGGGGTTTCACTGTGTGAGCCAGGATGGTCTCGATCTCCTGACCTTGTATGATCACATTCTTTATGAATACATAACCCATTTTACTCCTTCACACTCTTTGTATTAGGGTAAAACTGCTGATGGCTTGCTAGGATGTCAGATGTATCACTTCACATTAGATTTATCTGTGAGTTACAAAGGCCTGAAAAACAGTAGGTTAAACAGGATAGGAAAACGTTTATTCCTCAGGTAAGTGTGCTCAGAGCAAAGGAGTCCAGGACTTGGAAGTGCCTCCATCGCCATATGGAATACAGACTGATGCCTTGGTGAAAAACCTCCTCCTCATAGTCCAAAGTGGCTGCAAGAAGTCCAGCCATCTCATCTGAGTTCTGATCAAAAGTGTGAATAAAGTAGTGAAAAATGTCATACCCTGTCCTTTCAAGGCACATTTCTGGAAGTTCCATCCATTTGCACTTAAATCTCTCTGGCCAGAATTTATACCTAGATTCCTGGGATCCTGAAGAGTATGATGTTTTAGTAGGGTGAAATACTGTCCAGAATAAATTCTGTTGAATGCTGTGCAATGCTTCTAAGGAAGAGATAGAGAAGAGATGTTTGTGCTCACAAGGACTGCTGGTTCCTTCGCGTACCATAAGCGTACCGTGGCTGCTCTGAAGGACATTAAGATGGGGTAACTGTGGATGCCCTAGCCCTGGGCAGAGAGAGGCCTGGGCTGCACAATAATAATGGTAGCAAGAAAGTGAGAAAACACATGAGCAGTGTTTTCCAGAGCTGGCACTTTCAGAGCCATTATCTCAATCAGTCCTTATAATGACGTTCTGAGGTAAACAGTATCCTAGTGCCGTGGACACTCATGGTATAACATAAATTTTCTAAAATAATTCAATCCATAAGGGATGAGTCCCTCATTCTGGGATCTGAGTTAAAAGGCTGCCTGCTGTCTGCTGGGCCAGGCTGCCTTGGCATCTCTCGTGGTAGTGAACGCTCTGCTGGCTGGTCCCGCAGGGAGGTGGGGTCATCCCTGCCCCTTCACCTGACCTCGCAAATCCCATGAATTTTCTTTGCTCATATGCTTTACATCTGTTCATTCCCTATCTCTGCCACCACCACTATCCCTTCCCCTGGATGGTTGCAGTGGCCTTGCGAGTTACATGTGCTTATGACATTCTCATATTCCCTTCCAAATGATCCAAAATGTAAAGCCAGGTACATCCCTTACCTCCATCAAACCCTTCTGTGGCTCCTCTTGCCTTCTTGATAAAGCCAGCTTCTGGGTCCAACCCCACCCTCCACAGTCTGGTCCTGACATCGTCTCTCTTACTGATGCTTTTTCCCATAAGCTTGGGCTTCCGAGCAATTTTGAGCTACTTTCATTTTCTGAATTGTTCCCCTCCTTCTCTGTCTCTCTTTTTTGTGCTTCCTCCATCGAGATGTCCTGTTTGCCTGACTGACTCCTGTCCACCCCTCAGGGTTCGAGAGAAGCTTCCACAGAGAAGTCCATCCCTTCAGAGGCTGGCTCGGGGCCCCGGCTGTGTGTTTAGCTGTGTTGCATGGTCAGCTCGTGCTCATCTCCCCCGGTAAACAGCTAAACCTCAAGGGCAATGCATTAACCGTGTCTTTTTTTTTCTGATGCTTTGACATCTGGGTCCTGTGCACCCTGGAGAGGCTGCCCCTCCCAGGGTGAGCCAGGGTCTGTAGGGTTAAAACATTTGCCTGCAAGCACACCCTCTTATGCAAACCAACCAATGCAGAGCCCACACCCCGCACCTCCTCCATCAGGCTCCCGTCCTCTGGGCCACTGGAATTCCCCTGATCACCCCGAGGTTAGGGACCAGACAACTAGGAACAGCCCTATGCCAGGGCCTGCTAAAATGATTCAAACCAGCTGGTCCTGAGCCTGTCCACCCTGCTCTACCTTTTCCTTTCTATGGAAACCACAGTAATGCCTCCTCCCCACCACGTCCTCCTGCTCCCGATGCCGGTGGTTCCCATGTGCCCTGTGTGGTTTGGAGTGCCCTCTTCTCTTGGGAACTGAGGAACACACTCTCAAATGGTGTTGTCTCCTGAGCAGTTGGCCTCATCATACCTGAGTAAGACTGCAACCTCCACTGTCAAACAGGCGAGGGCTTTGTCTTCTTCCCCACAGCTCCGGGTGTCCTCACAGTGCTTGACACACAGCAGGTGCTTCGTAGACACTTATTGAGTGATTGGCTGGAGGAAAGAAGGGGGTGGTTGAGAGAATCCAGGAAGACTTCCTAAAGGGTGTCATTCAAATGGTGCATTGGGGGAAGCAGGGCTCTCCAGGCGCGATGCCTGGGAAGGACGTCCTGGGAGGCTCAGCAGCCATCCTCTCTGCCTGGGATACTGTTGGCTTGCCTGCCTTTCTTAGCTGTCCACACATCCCTGAGATGTGTGCTCCCTGCCCACTCAAACTGAGTAAAGGCACTCAATTATATGGATTGTCACAGCATTTTGTCGCTCTCCTTTTGGTACCAGGAACAATTTGTAATTTTATACTTGCTTGTGTAATATGATGGCTGGCCGTGTCCCTTCCTCTAGGTCATTAGCTCTCAGAGGGCAAAGACTTGGCTCATGCCTGTAATCCCAGCACTTTGGGAGGCCAATGCGGGCAGATCACGAGGTCAGGAATTCGAGACCAGCTTGGCCAACATGGTGAAACCCTCTCTCTACTAAAGAGACAAAAAAAAAAAATTTTTTTAGCTGGACATAGTGGCGCATGCCTGTAATTCCAGCTACTCAGGAGGCTGAGGCAGGAGAATCACTTGAATCCGGGAGGCGGTGGTTGCAGTGAGCTGAGATCACATCACTGCACTCCAGCCTGGGCAACAGGGCGAGACTGCGTCTCAAGAAAAAAAAAAAGGAAAGAAAAAAAGTTCAGTAATATTGGTTGGATAGATGAACGCATACATTTAGGACACAGAGGGTGTTTTAGAGTCACTGAACAATGTGGTCCCCACCGGGGCGTGAAAGGAGATGCCCTGGAAAGGTAGGCTGGGGCTGGGTGAGGTAACCCTGCGTAGGTTCCAGTCCTGCAGCTGCCATTTTGGAAACAACCATCTTCTGAAGAGAAGGTGAGACCATTGATGAGGGTGGAAACGGGAATGAGGAAGAGGTGACAGGTGAGACCATTGGTGAGGGTGGAAACGGGAACGAGGAAGAGGTGACAGGTGAGACCATTGGTGAGGGTGGAAACGGGAACGAGGAAGAGGTGGCAGGGGAGACCATTGGTGAGGATGGAAACGGGAACGAGGAAGAGGTGGCAGGGGAGACCATTGGTGGAAACGGGAACGAGGAAGAGGTGACAGGTGAGACCATTGGTGAGGGTGGAAACGGGAACGAGGAAGAGGTGGCAGGTGAGACCATTGGTGAGGTGGAAACGGGAACGAGGAAGAGGTGACAGGGGAGACCATTGGTGAGGTGGAAACGGGAACGAGGAAGAGGTGACAGGTGAGACCATTGGTGAGTTGGAAAGGGGAACGAGGAAGAGGTGACAGGTGAGACCATTGGTGAGGGTGGAAACGGGAACGAGGAAGAGGTGGCAGGTGAGACCATTGGTGAGGTGGAAACGGGAACGAGGAAGAGGTGACAGGTGAGACCATTGGTGAGTTGGAAAGGGGAACGAGGAAGAGGTGACAGGTGAGACCATTGGTGAGGTGGAAACGGGAACGAGGAAGAGGTGACAGGTGAGACCATTGGTGAGGTGGAAACGGGAATGAGGAAGAGGTGACAGGTGAGACCGTTGGTGAGGGTGGAAACGGGAATGAGGAGAGGTGACAGGTGAGACCATTGTGAGGTGGAAACGGGGGAATGAGGAAGAGGTGACAGGTGAGACCATTGGTGAGGTGGAAACGGGAACGAGGAAGAGGTGGCAGGTGAGACCATTGGTGAGGTGGAAATGGGGGAATGAGGAAGAGGTGACAGGTGAGACCATTGGTGAGGTGGAAACGGGGGAATGAGGAAGAGGTGACAGGTGAGACCATTGGTGAGGTGGAAACGGGAACGAGGAAGAGGTGGCAGGTGAGACCATTGGTGAGGTGGAAACGGGAATGAGGAAGAGGTGACAGGTGAGACTGTTGGTGAGGTGGAAACAGGAACGAGGAAGAGGTGGCAGATAAGACCATTGGTGAGGTGGAAATGGGGGAATGAGGAAGAGGTGACAGGGGAGACCATTGGTGAGGGTGGAAACGGGAACGAGGAAGAGGTGACAGGTGAGACCGTTGGTGAGGTGGAAAGGGGAACGAGGAAGAGGTGACAGGGGAGACCGTTGGTGAGGTGGAAAGGGGAACGAGGAAGAGGTGACAGGTGAGACCGTTGGTGAGGTGGAAACGGGAACGAGGAAGAGGTGGCAGGTGAGACCGTTGGTGAGGTGGAAACGGGAATGAGGAAGAGGTGACAGGTGAGACCGTTGGTGAGGTGGAAACGGGAATGAGGAAGAGGTGACAGGTGAGACCGTTGGTGAGGTGGAAACGGGGGAATGAGGAAGAGGTGACAGAGGAGACCGTTGGTGAGGTGGAAACGGGAACGAGGAAGAGGTGACAGGTGAGACCGTTGGTGAGGGTGGAAACGGGAACGAGGAAGAGGTGACAGGTGAGACCGTTGGTGAGGTGGAAACGGGAACGAGGAAGAGGTGACAGGTGAGACCGTTGGTGAGGTGGAAACGGGAACGAGGAAGAGGTGGCAGGTGAGACCATTGGTGAGGTGGAAACGGGAACGAGGAAGAGGTGGCAGGTGAGACCGTTGGTGAGGTGGAAACGGGAATGAGGAAGAGGTGACAGGTGAGACCGTTGGTGAGGTGGAAACGGGGGAATGAGGAAGAGGTGACAGAGGAGACCATTGGTGAGGTGGAAATGGGGGAATGAGGAAGAGGTGGCAGGTGAGACCGTTGGTGAGGGTGGAAATGGGAATGAGGAAGAGGTGACAGGTGAGACCATTGGTGAGGTGGAAACGGGGGAATGAGGAAGAGGTGACAGGTGAGACCATTGGTGAGGTGGAAACGGGAACGAGGAAGAGGTGGTAGGTGAGACATTGGTGAGGTGGAAACGGGAATGAGGAAGAGGTGACAGGTGAGACCATTGGTGAGGTGGAAACGGGAATGAGGAAGAGGTGACAGGTGAGACCATTGGTGAGGTGGAAACAGGAACGAGGAAGAGGTGGCAGGTGAGACCATTGGTGAGGTGGAAATGGGGGAATGAGGAAGAGGTGACAGGGGAGACCATTGGTGAGGGTGGAAACGGGAACGAGGAAGAGGTGACAGGTGAGACCGTTGGTGAGGTGGAAACGGGAACGAGAAGAGGTGACAGGGGAGACCGTTGGTGAGGTGGAAACGGGAACGAGAAGAGGTGACAGGTGAGACCGTTGGTGAGGTGGAACGGGAACGAGGAAGAGGTGGCAGGTGAGACCGTTGGTGAGGTGGAAACGGGACGAGGAAGAGGTGGCAGGTGAGACCGTTGGTGAGGTGGAAAGGGGAACGAGGAAGAGGTGACAGGGGAGACCGTTGGTGAGGTGGAAACGGGAACGAGGAAGAGGTGACAGGGGAGACCGTTGGTGAGGTGGAAACGGGAACGAGGAAGAGGTGACAGGGGAGACCGTTGGTGAGGTGGAAAGGGGAACGAGGAAGAGGTGACAGGGGAGACCGTTGGTGAGGTGGAAAGGGGAACGAGGAAGAGGTGACAGGTGAGACCGTTGGTGAGGTGGAAACGGGAACGAGGAAGAGGTGGCAGGTGAGACCGTTGGTGAGGTGGAAACGGGAACGAGGAAGAGGTGGCAGGTGAGACCGTTGGTGAGGTGGAAAGGGGAACGAGGAAGAGGTGGCAGGTGAGACCGTTGGTGAGGTGGAAAGGGGAACGAGGAAGAGGTGGCAGGTGAGACCGTTGGTGAGGTGGAAAGGGGAACGAGGAAGAGGTGACAGGTGAGACCGTTGGTGAGGTGGAAAGGGGAACGAGGAAGAGGTGACAGGTGAGACCGTTGGTGAGGTGGAAAGGGGAACGAGGAAGAGGTGACAGGTGAGACCGTTGGTGAGGTGGAAACGGGAACGAGGAAGAGGTGACAGAGGGCACTGGAGAGACGGAAGGGTGTTCTGACGTGTGTTTCTGCAATTCTATGGAAGGAGTTGAGGTTGAACTCCTTACAAATATGTGTCGCCTTTTTTTCTGGCCTCAACTCCACAAACAGTGTGAAAGTGCTCCCGGTCCTAGTGATGGGAAACGTCATTTCAGGGTTCATTCGTCTGCCCCTTGTCAGCAATTTTCCACGGGCCCTCTTTTTTTGGTAAGTCAGAAAAGATACACATAAGAAAATACAGCACATTTGAGAAAAATGCATACAAGCCAAATGCAGATCCATTGTTTACTGAGCTGGTGAAGCCAAGGCTCCCTTGCAAGGCTGCTTTATGAGTCTTTTAGAATTGATCCTATGCTTGTGTGTTGCTGTATGAAGTGCTCCTGTGATTAGGTTTTAAACAAAGACAGTATGAAAAGGAGAAAATCTGATCCCAGTTTTTCCATTTGTAATAAAAAATATTGACAAAGAAAACTTAAAGGGCAAAATCTCGAATTCTTAAGTCTCTAATCACACACACGTACACACAAGGTACACATTAATCCACCTCCCTTTGTATGAGGAAAGGCCACTATGTCACAATTTCCCTTTGCTAACAATTCCATGTTATCTCTTAACTGGAATGGATTTAATAACTGGGAGACTGAGAGCCATTGAGCTTTGATGACCCTTTAGTGGCCTCAAGTTATAGGACAAAAACTACCGAGGAAGTATCTTCTAAGGACTTTGGTGATTTCCGTAAATGACTCTGCTTTAAATTGCTAGGATTGTGTAGCCTCCTACAATTACTGGTGTTCTAATTTCCTGGGACTAATTTTAGAGGGTGGAAGATTTTAATCATGGAAAGGAATTGTTTCCATTGTTCAGACTAACTTCAGACGCAGAGTTGAAAGCCAGTGCCAGAGAGAGCCCCCAGAACATTCCACAGGGACTGGGCGGGCCCGGCCCGGAGCCTGCCTATCGCCTGAAAGAGAAAACCTGCCACGGAGCCCGGGCTTCTCTGATCCTCCCGCCAAACTCTGTCTCTCGTTTAGCTTTCTTTGTGTCTGAGGATTTAGCGAAGGCCTCAGAGTGAGTTTCTGCATATCCTTTTTCCTCGGGAACCCCAGTGGCTGACAGGGCCCTTGGTAATGTGGCCTTAGGATGCTGGCCTTCTGAGTTCCTGTGGAGGGAGCAGGCATGGGGGAGGGTTGAAGTGTGGGTCTCTCTCTCTCTCTCTTTGGCGCCCGCCCACATAGAGCTTTGTGCACCTTTCTTTCTCTCTGTTCGCACCCCCGTGCCCGGGAGATGGGAGCAGAGACACCAGCAGGGCTTCCCATTCTAGCCCCAAGGAGTACCCATGTGCCTGGAAGGACATCTCAGTGTCCACCCTGTCCAGCCTGTCAGGCCGTGTGACCGCTTCAGAGCTAACTCACCTTTCTCTCCTGTCCGTGTGGATCTGCACCCCCAACCTGCACCATCTTCAGCTCAAGATTTTGGATTTATGGAAAAATAGCTATTTCATTTACTGTCACCTCCTAAAGGTGAGCCACAAGTACCAGGTGATGGGCAAAGTCATGCTGCTGGTGTCTGTGGCTCCCTTCCCTGCTGGGTCTCCTGTGCAAGACCTCCTGCTGGAAGGAAGCCTCTCACACGAATTTTTATTTGGAAATTCCCCAGGCTGCCTTCCTGCCTGTGGAGTACTCAGTCTCTGCTCTGAAATGTCCTAGGAATACTTGCAGTGGAAGAAGATACTCAACACAATACATTTCAATAAATACAAATTCAAAAGGAAACTCCCGGGTGGTGGGGTGGTCAGAAGACTGTATTAATAAAATTTACAGTAAATGAAAAATGAAGAGAAAATACACATATACACTGTATGTCTCCCACTAACTGTATTCATTCCTAATACATTTAATAGTGGTTCGTTTTCTTTCCTGTGTCTCTAATTTTTCTGTGAGGAACATACATATAGATCATGGAAAGGACATATGCTGAAATGTGCCGTTGCACACCAGCCTGGGGACGCTGCTCTGAGTCACACTTCAGGTCCTGGAATCTGGGCTCTTGAGCAAATGTTACATACAGGTTTTCCAGTCCAGGATCCTGCCTCATTTAAGCTGGTATTTTCCTGAATGCCCTTCCAGAATGCTGTCCACCCCTGCCTGAACAGTCCTAGTTAGAGGGAGGTCACCACCTTCCAGGCCACAGAGTCCCTTGTTGGGCAGCTTTATTGCTAGAAAGAAAAACAATGAAAACCAGTGGGGTTAGGTAAAGATGAGAAGGATGGAGAGGGAACAGAAAACATTGCTAATATGTTGAATTTCAACTTTCTGGTGACGTCTAGATATTTGGCCCGGTTTCCCGTTTGAGCCACACAGAACCAGGCGATCTTTCACAGGCTTGGCACCCTCTTCTCTTTGAGAGCCGAATCATGCTTCCTCTTCATTTCCACATTCTCAACATGCCAAGTTCCTTCAGTCCCTCATGAAACAGGCTTGCTTTTAGCTCCTCACCATTGAGTTACCTCCTTCTAGACGAATCATAGTCAAATTGTCCTTGAACGGTGTAGTTCCCAGAGCCCAGCGTGGCGCCCTGCAGTGGGCACGGGCATGGGCAGTGCACTGCATGGGATTTTTCCTTCTCTCCATCCAGGTGCCATACACAAGGGTTTTCAGCTTAGGGCAGCAATCGCGTTTTCAGTGGTTACATCACACTGTCAGCTTGCATTAACTTTGTGGTCATCTCTGCTCCAATATCTCAAACTCATCGAGTGAGTCAGTTAGAACCAGGGTCGGGGAGACCTTTCCATTGTGTCTTTGTGGGGGCGTCAGGGGACATTAAGGCAGTCACCATATGGGACCGTAGGAGAGGAGCCAGCAGGGAGGAGCGGCTCTCTGACAGCAGGGCCTGCGGGATGAGGGAGCCGCACCTGCTGTGAGAGTCCCTTCAGAGCCAGTGCCCCTTTAGGTGCGTGCACACTCTCGGGATGACAGAGTTTTGCAAAAACTAAAAGCTTCAGCTGGGCGCCGTGCCTCACGCCTGTAATCCCAGCACTTGGGGAGACCGAGGCGGGTGGATCATCTGAGGTCAGAAGTTTGAGACCAGCCTGGGTAACATGGCGAAACCTCGTCTCTACTAAAAATGCAAAAATTAGCTGGGCGTGCTGGCGCCCGCCTGTATCCCAGCTACTCAGGAGGCTGAGGCAGGAAAATCACTTGAACCTAGGAGGTGGGGGCTGCAGTGACCCGAGATCGCACCACTTCATTCCAGCCTGGGCGACAGAGCAAGACTCTGTCTCAAAAAACCAAATAGCAAAACTCTAAAAGCTCCTCCATGAGGGGCTCAAGCATCCTTGTGGTGGAAAAGGAGGTACGCAGACCACAGCACCTGGGGGCCCCGGGCAGTGGTGTGTCCGGCAAGCCAAGTGGAGGGGAAGACAGACGCAGGTGTCAGGGAGTGGGGAGCAACGGAGCCAGGGCCGCTGTCTAAAGAGGCAGAGTGGGCTTGGAGAGAATTCTGGAGCAGTGAAGTGGTACAGAGCAGGCGGCAGCCTTGAGTTTAGTGCAGGGACTGAGTGGCCCCATCAGGCACATATACGTGGGCAGTAGCAGCTTTGTTGTGATCCGAGGGCCACAGGCCACGTGGCTTGGGACGAGGGCAGTCCTTCCTTACCTGGTTGTTTTCTTAGAGAGTAGAGTCTGAAAGGAGAGCAGTTCATGCCTGGAACAAAGCCCCACCCAAGTGCAGGTCAAGGGCCATGCAGATATCAAGGCAAATGAGAGGCTTCTCTGTGACCTCCGGGAGGATGTTAGAGGAATGAGAGGACCTCAGAATGGGGCCAGATGAGGTCCTGCCAAGGGCAGATAAGAGCCATTTGGGCTGTACATGGGACCTTAGTGGTATCCACAGATAATCTGGCCTGGGGGTTACAAGGTTTTTTTTTTTTTTACCCACAGAAATGTCTTAAACTAACCATGTAACATTGTTTTAATAGAGGCTTTATGGTGAGAAATCACAGAGTAAAATCACCATTTAATTCTGTGACTTCCTGAACGGAGCTGGGTCCAGGGTAGACCCGCGGGTTTGGGTTGCGTGGAGTGGGCCACATCTGGGGTATCAGCAGTTCTGTTGAGTTCTTCCTCTCAGCGTGTGGGGCTCTCCTGCGTGGGAGCCCCAGCCCAGACAATGGAAGGCTTCCCCACACACTCTGGAAGACTTGGGGATAAAAGCTGTTTGGTGCCCAGGTCAGACCATAGGGATGTTTAAACCTCGATTTTACCTTTCAGGTTTGAAAATCAGACCATTGTAATGTTTCGTTTTAGACTTCCTCGTGCTGTTGTCCTGTTGCTGAATTTCACTTTCATAAGGATTTGACTGTAAAGGGGATTCTCAGGTGAGATTCTCTGGTTCACGCTTTGACATTCTAATCCATAAAATTAAGCAACAGATAGGATCACTACAAAAAACCCACTTAATATTGCTATGACGACGTACATGCCCCTTTGTAAACTCACGTGAATCATCAACGTGTCTTCCTTCATGAGAATGTACAGATGCTGAAAAAGTCATTTTGCACGTAACTTGGGTTGGAGATCTGTTTTAAGACGTGTGACACATTTCGATTTAGAATTTTTCCAGAAGAGATTTTTAATTGACAGGCCATTGACTTGCCTTTTCTTTTTCTCCCCCTTACATTGTGCTGAACTTAAAACCCATTTTAGCTGTTATTTTTGTATTTATTGGATTGCAACCCTCTTAATGAGATTTAAATGAAAAGTCCTGAAGTGCCCAATCTAGACTTCATATTGCGCCCACATGGCTTGCTGAAGCAGGTACCGTACCAGCGGGGGTCCCTAGCTGTCACAGCTGTACGAGCCTCCTAATTGCTTGTGACATGGCACTGCCTTTTGATCTTGACCATGTTCTCCTAATTATTTAATCTTTGACAACATGAAAACATGTTTAACCACATACCATGAATAAAGATCTAGCACGACTTTTCTCCTGAGGCCTAGTTCAGGCTGCATATTCTTTATGTGCACAGCAGCTAAGGCAAAGAAAAAAAAAAAAAAAGGAAAGGTTGATTTCCTGTAATCTGTTGAAGGGGAACTAGGGGATGGGGGTGGTGTGTGTGCGTGTGAACATCCCTCCAGCCTCTCCCACTCTAGACGTCTTCTCCTGAGACTTTTCTTGTTTGTTCTGAATCACCCCTGGAGTTGTTCAGTTCTCAAATGCACTGTTTTTAGGCTGACGCTGTCTGACAATTTTTTCTAGCCTAGGGAAGGCAGGGAGTGGGAACTCATTGTTAGACAAAGAAACAAGGAATTGATTCTGGTGTGTTACACTTGCGCTCTTCTATTTAGGAATATTTACGTTTTATTTTATTTAATTCCCGTGTCTGTTTTCTTCAGTGATTTCTAAGCTGCTTGTTGGTAGGGCCCTTACTATGTCATCTATGAGTCACCTGTGCTTAAAAAATAATTGCTATGTGAATGAATGAGTGAGCAGATGAGTAAATGAATTGCATCAATCAATGAACGAATAGTAAATGACGTTTGTCTTGGAGGACTTTGCTCATGCCATATGTGTACCTACTGAGGCATCTCTGTGAAAGTCTCAGGAAAATCTGCATCGTTTCTTATTGGGGCATCTTGCTCTGTGCTCTCTCTGCATCTCTTCTGAATTATGGTAAAAAGAATATACCACATAAAGATTTTCCTCCTGGGTCTGAACAGTACAGCCCAGTGTTCTGTAACTGACAGAGGCACGCCAAACTGTTTTGCCTGGGGCACCAATATCCACCACATATGCTAGAAGGATTTATCTCAGCTCTTAACCTACTGCCATTTCCTGGCAGAATTGTTTGCCAGGGTAACAGGCTGCCTATGTATTTTGTTTAATATTTGTTGGATAGAGGGTTGGTGAGGGTGAGGGTGAGGGTTAGAGTTAGGGAATCGAGGCTGTGTGGGAATTCTCACCAGTGGCCTGGAAATGGAATACATCACAGGTTGCAAACTTTTCTGCAGGGATCAAGCTAATAACATGTCAGCCTTGTGGCCTTGTAGGTCTCTGTCACAGTGGCTCAGCTTTGCGGTTATAGCACAAAAACAGGTCTAGACAATGCAAAATGGCCATGGTGTGTTCTAGTAAATCTGAAATTCGAATTTCATGTGATTTTTCCATGTCATGAAATATTATTGAACTTTTGATTTCCTCCACTGATCATTTACAAATGTAAAAACCATTCTTAGCTTGTGGACTGTAGTTGGCTGCCCCTGCAAGGCAAGGCAGCGACAACATCTACTTATTGTACTTTGGGGGACCCATGAGAAGACTGCAGTGAGATGGAGCAGGAGAAAGACAGCGCCCCTACTGAGGAAGCCTTTTGTATGCAAGGACAGCGTTGTCATGAAGGACAGCATTGTTGTTCACCATAAACTGCTTTTCCATTGACTTCCAACAAGTTGTTAGTGGGTTTTTCTGTTTGTTTTGAGACAGAGTCTCACTCTGTCGCCCAGGCTGGAGTGCAGTGGCGCGATCTTGGCTCACTGCAAGCTCCCGCTCCCAGGTTCAAGCGATTCTCCTGCCTCAGCCTCCCGAGTAGTTGGGACTACAGGCATACGCCACCATGTCCTGCTGATTTTTGTATTTTTAGGAGAGAAGGGGTTTCACCATGCTGGCCAGGCTGGTCTCGAACTCCTGACCTTGTGATCTGCCTACCTTGGCCTCCCAAAGTGCTGGGATTACAGGCATGAGCCACCACGCCTGGCCCTGTCGCTGGTTCCTGTTTGCTTTTGTTTTTTGAGACGGAGTCTGGCTGTGTCATCCAGGCTGGAGTGCAGTGGCGCAATCTTGGCTCAAAGCAACCTCCACCTCCTGGGTTAAAGCGATTCTCCTGCTTCAGCCTCCAGAGTAGCTGGGATTACAGGGGCACGCCACGGCTAATTTTTGTATTTTTAGTAGAGATGGGGTTTCACCATATTGGCCAGCCTGGTCTCAAACTCCGGACCTTGTAATCTGCCTGCCTCGGCCTCCCAAAGTGCTGAGATTATAGGTGTGAGCCACCGCGCCCAACCCTGTCAGTGGTTCTTAAGGCCATTCTTAACTTTAGCATTCTGCCTTTGGTTGTGTTGCCCTCTGAGACTGCACGGCCTTTAACAGGCCGGGAGCTGGACCTTCAAAGTCCCAGAGTCGTCTCTGCAGAAGGCATATTTCCGCCAGCATCCTGTTTTCTGTATAAGATTTTATCATGACTGTTGTGCCTGTCAGTTTGGCTACGGAGAAGAGATGCTTTGGGATTGGAACAAATTATGCTATGGTGTCTATGCCATTGAGCAGCTCCACAGGAGTGATTGGAGAGGAGAAGGATCAGGCAGTGGAAGCCAAGAGGTTCCCTGGACTTTAACGCCACAGTGTTCGCCGCACACTTACAGGAGCTACGGGTCTTCTCTAGTCTGTGTGTGGAGTCTCAGCTGTCCTATTTGTACCAATAACATAAAGGGAAAGGGTGGAAGAGGTTCTTTTTGCCCTTCCCATAACAGCTTTTTTTTTTTTTTTTACTCTGGATGAGTTAATCAAGCCATCACATATTCCCATGCCTTTATCATTAATTAGGTAAAAGTCTGGACTTCATGCCTGCAAGAATTGATAAGAAACCAATCCTTGGGATTTTAGACTCTTAATTCTTTTTTTCTTTTTATAAAATTACTTTTGAAATGAAAGGAGATAGAGGGAAAATATGACATTGAGTCATCTCAGACCAACTTCATCCCATGACGTTTTAATTTCAGGAATATTTTGCCAGAACTCATTCCAGAATTGGACAAAAAAATAGAGTAAGTCTAAGGAAAGATTTACCTGCATTTTTTTCCCCAATTTTTTGCCAAGTCCTCTGTTCCAACTCCCATTTGTCACACAGGGCCACATTATCTGATACTTACGCCTGAAAAATAAGAACGATGCATTCACATATAGATGGAAAGTTATTTTCTTAGAAATTCAAGGAGCAAAATCAGCTGTCAATAAGCTTTTAGAAGGAAAGGAAAGGATTGCTAGGAATGTGAGTGTGATGGGTCATTTCTAGTAATATTTGAGACACTATTTGCAACACCTGTCCCAAACTAAATAAAACATTATATAGAGCGCATGGAGCAACTTCTCACATCTCATGTTTGCTGCGGGAGTACAGAACGCACACACACTCATGTCATGGACACATGTGTCAAATTGATCATACTCCAGAATCTGCATGATCAAACAGTGCTGAAGAAATTTTAGTCCTTGACATAATCCACTTCTCAGTTTCAGGACCTTTTAAAGCTGTTTCTATGAATACTGACTTAAAGTCACCCATGTGTGCAGAATAAAGAATGGAATGAGAAACATCACACGGCAGCAGAATGCAGAGGGATCTCTCATTTCAAAACAAAACTGGTATTTGGGTTTGCCATGACTGCACAACTGTACTTCTGCACAAGTGTCTTCGCTGCAGGCACATGGTTCTTTTATTTAAAGGTTTAGAGTGGGGGTCAGGGTCTGTGCTGATGTTATGGATCAATTTTTTAAAACTTGTATGATATAAGGAAGGGATGAATCGAATTTCTTTAAATAATTTCCATACGATGTTATTTATTGTCATCACTTTAGAAAAATGTGCTTCATAGTAATCATTTGTTCTAGGTGGGCGTCACTTAGAACTGGGTAAGTGGGTCCAGTCTTACCCAGTCCATGCACCCATCATCTGAATAAGACACAGCAACATATAGGGAGGCACAGTATGGCTCAGCCTGCTGGGATAGAGTTGTGTTTGTCTCCGTTTTAGTGAATTCTTTCATTCACATTTCTCCATTGACCATCCTTCTCAATATAGAGTGTGTGGGAAATAAAAGCCTAGCAACATCTCAAAGAGGTGAGTTTTCAGGAGAGTTATAAAACAACTACAAAGATTGACAAAAGAAACGTTTTCGGGGAATCACTACATGGGAGGATTTACCAAGTTTTGAGGGTACACTCATGTGAATCTGCAGATACATTTGTTGTAAGGTTTGTCCAGACAGTAGGACAAAGTGGCTGAGACAAAAAGGAGTCCTAACTGCTTCAAGGCTTTCCACACCTGGGCAGATAAACTGGCGATGGGAAGTAGCCAGACCTAATACAGAGGTGGCAGTGAGGCTTGGCAATCCAGAGAACATTTGTCATGGCTCCAGGGATTTGGATCCAATTTTTAAATAATAAATGTGCAGGCCAGACAAAAATGCACCTGTGGGCTATGATTTGTAACCCATGAACCAAGCGTTCGTTGGGGGCAGGGTGTGTCCCCATAGTCGAACCACCCAAACGCACAGACAGAGTGTTTGAACTCTGTGTAGCGAACAAAGGGCTATAAATAGAGCTGAGTTCTGGAGTCACTGCTGAATCTTGGCAAACAGATCTCAAGATCACAATCAGAGAGGGAAGGCATCCAACGAGCAAGAGGAGGAGGAGGAAAATAACAGCTCAAATGCTTCAGGAAGGTGGACAATTGCTCATTTATCCACTCATTTGTTCTTTCTTTTTAAAGATTGTTGCTGGTTTTGAGTAATATGTTGCCTGCTTCCATTATTCATAAGGTAGTCATCTCTCTGGGATGATGTCAAAACAGAATAAAAATGGTAAACATTGGTCATCTGTGCTTTGCCCTGCTGGGGTCATTCCTTGCTTTCCTGAATGCATTTAAGAAGAAAATTATTTCCTTGCTTGCAGAGACTTTGTGTCTGTTGGGTGGTGGGACTCTGGGGATACAGTGTTGATGTGGCTGCCTCAGAAGAAGGAAAATCTTGTTACTCTGCACTTTCTAAGGAGAAGGGCAGCTTCAGTGAGTGGCTGAAGCTGTGAGGGCTTTTGAGACATCAGATGGATGACTTTTATGAACCTGTAGAAGATAATGTTGCATCGTGCTGGTGCTTTACATTCTAAAGAGCATAGAAGACACAGAAATACATTTCCTTTTACAGTAAAAAAAAAAAAAAGAAACAAAAACTGATGTGCAGGTCCTCTTGATATCAAACCTGAGTTGTGTGTCTGATCAGTGTTCCCTAGAGGATGAACGTCAGGGAAGGATGACAATTGTAGGATGACAATTGGGAAATGAGGTGCAGGATGGAATCTTGGAGAACCACAGACCTTAAAGAGAAAATGTCATTTCCGATGGGAAGCTGAGGATGAAAATGGCTTTCAAGCCACAGGACCCACAGGGTTGGGCGGTGACGTCATTCCAGCGCCATTCTCTTTCCTCTTGCCTTCTTGTCTTTCTCCTCGCTCCTCTCTTTTGTTCCCTGGTTTTCTTTCCACTTCCTGCTGCTTCCTAGGAGACTCAGGAGACTGGACCCAGAGCTTCAGCAAGTGAGTCTTTCCCACCCTGTTCTACTCATTTTTCTCAACCCAGGTCTGAAGACCACCTTGAGGAATGACTGGGTAATTCAATTTCCAATCCCATTTCATTCTCAGTCTCTCGGTAGAGACTACCAACAAGGCACCAATTAGGGGAAACAAGAGGCCCAAGGAAAACAGAAGTTTGCTACTGTATTGCCTGTGTGTGTTTTGACATTTAGTTTGAACTTCAACCTGGCCTGTGCTCCTTTGGGAGCTTTTAAAAAGAAATAAACTTGGTCTCATTACCATCAGATACAATGATGGGGGAAATGGGCTGGAAAAACCCTGAATCTTTTCTGAGCCCTAGTTTGCGCTTACAAAGAGAAGGGCAAATTCTTCACTGCTGTGCCATTCAGCTATTATGTTTAACAATCTAATTAGAAAGGCCGGGTAGCCTATTCCCATTGTAAAAGCTAAGACAGTACACACAAGCAAATCCAATTAGACAGCTGTCCTTTACAGATCTGAGCTGCCCTCCGGCCAGGTTCTAATGAACGGCCCGCCACCCCAGCCCCTCCCTGCAGCCCCCGAGAGATGGATTTTGTCCATAAACTGGGCCAGATGACAGTGGCGGCACATTGAGTGTTGCCCACCCTGCGACAGGCATCTGCAGTTACCTGCTCATTGGCACGCAGCAGGAAGTCTTCTCTGCGGCTCCTGCCCAGCAGACTTTACTGCACCTTCACCAGCCTCGGCTCCTGCCCAGACCTGAGCCCTGTTCTCCTTATGGACTATAATGCCTGCCCCGTTCAAGCAGGTCAGAGTCATGCTAACAGGTGGCAATAAATCAGAGCCATTGCTTTCGCTTTTATGGATGTTACTTTCTGCACACCAGGGACTTATTTAACTTGAAACAGACCAAAAGCTATACACTGAGCCGCATGTTTGCCGCGCCTTCGTTTTTCACCACGTATGGCTTAAATTAAGGCACCCCATGTTGAGCAGATTGCTCACTGCAACTTAGTCATCTGTTTAGTGTTTGGCATGTCCCACAAGGCAGTTGTGGTTATTCACAAGTCTATTAATTAAAAGGAGAACTGGTAGGGGACTACCAAGTGGGCTGAGGGATCGTGCGGCCACTTCCAATCAAAAGATGTATGAAAAGGTGCACCTTCAGAACCTCCTGCGCTCCCTCTCTGGGTTCATCTGGCATCAGCAGTAATTGTCGGGACCCAGCTTGTGAAGAAACACTCTCGTCACCACTGCGTCTGAAGAAGTTTGACATCAAAAATTAGAGCAGTGTGATCTGAGTTGACAAAATTGAGATTGTGTGAAGGTTTCCATTTTTCACCCTTGAATTTCAACAGGTATGACTCATTGAAAAACATCCAAATTATGTTGAAACTGCACCTTATCAGAACAGAAAATACAAAAGATTTCTGAATTCTAGGAAGTGGAACAGAACATACTGTCTATTAGCAAGGTGTAGGTACTAACGGAACCTGCCTTCATTTTCCTCAGCATCTCAGGGACCAAGTATTTCTCACACCATCTATTTTTTCTCAAAGCCATGAAACAAGAACCAGGGAACACATTTGTTTTATAGGCAAGAAACTGAGTAATTAGTATTGCAAGCTTATCCAAAATAGTTTTACCACCTATGGTCATGGCAGAAGGGAGAATTATTGAATAATAATTGTTTACTTATGAATTCCCAATCTTCTGATGTCGTCCTACCAAAAAGAACTAGATTTTGAAACTATCCTGGAAAGCAAGTGTTGCCAAGTTTAGATTTGATCAACATTTTGTGAAAATAAGAGCTTGCCTTGCCAAGGATGTCCTATGGTAGATTGTTCTGGAAAGACTAGGTAGAGTGATTGCATATTAGCTGATGGGTACATAAGACAAGTATCTTGGCAGATGAGACTGACATTTCTGGCTGGTACCAATCACTGTTTCTGTGTTTTGTGGGGTCTGGGAGTTCAGGGTAAAGTCAAAAACAATATTCTTACAGAAATGCAGGCGAGAGAGGCAAAGTCATTGGATTAAAGTAAGGGCCAGTGTCGGTAGCAAATGATGATATCTCAGTGGCAAATCAGTTAGCAAATGTATACTTGGTTCCATAAAAATGTGTTGATTACCTACTCTGTGAAACCAAAGAATGCGTACGGACTTCTCTGTGGCTCCAACAAGTGTGTAATCCAACTGGGGAACCAGACACTTGACCCCCAAAACATAACCAATAATTTATAATGGCCAGCTTTATATTCATTGGAAATGGAGAAAATGCTGTAGACTGATATAGCAATGAGCAATGTATTTTTCAAGGTTTTAAAATAATTTGTAGAATAAATGAAGCTATGAGCAGTGGAATTCTCAAATCTGCAGATCGCATGAAGTTCCAGGTATAGTTTTATGCTGGATCCATGAATAAGAACCTAAGAATAGTAGGACAAGTTGGAATGGTGATTCTCACACAGCAAAATCTAATGAAAACAAAAATAAAGAACCAGACTTAGGTCTGAAAATGTAAATGCTTAATTGCCTAATGGGGCAAATATTTTTCAGCAGACTACTTCACAAAGCCTGTTGGGGCTGGATGTGGTGGCTCACACCTGTAATCCCAGCACCCTGGGAGGCCAAGGTGGGCGGATCACCTTGGTGATCACCTGGAGTTTGAGACCAGCCTGGAAAACATGGTGAAACTAGATACACAAAAACTTAGCCAGGTGTGGTGGTGGCAGGCACCTTTAATCCCAGCTGCTTTGGAGGCTGAGGCAGGAGAATTGCTTGAACCCAGGAGGCGGAGATCGCAGTGAACTGATACTGCACCAGTGCACTCCAGTCTGAGCAACAGAGCGAGACTCCGTCTCAAAAAAACAAAACAAACAAACAAACAAAAAACAAGGCCTGTAGGGTAAATGAGTCAAGAGTGAAAGAGGAGAGAGGGTGAACCTGAATTCAGCAACTGCTGTCAGGGCCCAGCAGCTGAACTGGGCGCTCTACTCAGGTTTCCTCATTTCTGCCCATTCTGCCCACGGCTGAGCACCACACACAGCACGAGCATTTTCTCCTGTTCACTGTGCAGGCGCCCCTTGCGGGGTGGATGCCAGCTTCATTTTACAGATGAGGTAACTGAGGCTCAGAGAAGTGAAGTTCCTCGGCCAAGGTGCTACAGACGGCAAAGGAGAGGAAATGTGCTGTTGCTTCAAGTCTCTCTCTTGTGTTTTGAACCAAGCCATTCTGTCTTTCCAAGTTGTGACGTAGCTTCCCAGATAGGCATGCAGTGCTCAGAGAAGGGGAGGCAGCAGTCCTGTTCTGTGGGGTGAAGGTGGATTTCACGAATAAGGGCGTGATCATGGCACCAGATGGCCTGGGTTCTGTTAAAGCAAGTTTAGCCTGAAGCTACCCTTTTACATATTTAAAGTTCAGCCTAAAGATTCCTCTGTATGTAGTGAATTCTAACCTAAATGGAGGTTTAAACAAACTGTAACCTACGCTTGTGCCAATCACTGAATTCTGGCCAATCACAGGCATCCAGTTGTTCAACCTTACCCCAGTAAGGCAAACGCTGGGCTGTAACCAGTCCGGCTGTTCGTGTGCTTCCCTTCTGTTTGCTGCACGTCACTTCCCTTTTTGTCTGTAAATCTCCTTCCACCACGTGGCTGTGCTGGAGTCTCTCTGAGCCTGTTCTGGTTCAACAGGCTGCCCAATTCGTGAATTGTTCTTTGCTCAGTTAAACTCTTAAATTTAATTTGGCTAAGGTTTTTCTTTTAACAGTCCTATTGCAGCTCTGCCACTGAGGTGCTGTGTGGCCTCAATCAAAAGAATGAAAAACAACAAAGAAATCTCTGTGCCTCAGTTCTTCGTTCTCTAAAGTGAGAGGACGAGTAGGTAAGGGCAGCACCCACCCCACTGTAGGTGGCTCAGATGATTCGATGCGGGATTTTGTAGAAAGCGTTTTCAGGTGGGCCTGGCACCGTCTAAGGGCAGATGATGTTACTGCTCTGCTCAGACCGGATAATACCAGGCCACACACTGTAAGAGGCACCTTGGCAAGTCATTTTTCTCAGAAAATGACAGAGCCGGAAAACAACTTCCCTGCGGAATCGTAGAGGATCTGAAGGCATTTAGTCCTATGTGATGAGAGCCGCTTAAAAATATTTGAACTCACTTTGCTCTACGTTAGCCCCAAAAAAGAGCAATAGAAGAAAATTAAGAGTGTTTTGTTTCATAATCTCCCCCTAAATAATGACATCAGATGTTTCCAGAAGCCCTAAAGCACTGCCTGGCACTCGGGAGGTGCTTCTGGGCCACCTCTGTAGGATCTTCCGCATGCGGGGCTGTGTCCCCTCATCACAGACATCCCCATGGTCAGTGTCCTCCAGGCACGATGCAAAGACACTGCTCAGATTCCTCTGACTAGTGACCAGGCTCTGAGACGCAGGGAGGCAAAGTCACCTGTCTACCTTCACATTAATTTAATCAAAAAATATTTATCGAGTGTCTCGAAATGTTCTAGGCATTGTTCTAGGCACTTGAACAAAACAGACACAGCTGTTGCCCTGGTGAGACTGACATTCCAGCCAGGGGCAGTGGAACCAGGAACCTATCAGCTTGACCTTGAGCTCACACAGGGGCAATAAATGGAAGCAAACGAAACCACAAGTGTAAAAACTGAACCTTCTAAGTATCTGACACCTGTCTTTTACTCAATATGTATTCAGTTGACCAACATCCAACTAACCTATTGGCTACCAAGCATTTGTATATACTGTCTGTTATTTAACTCTCAGAGTGAACCTTTTAGGTAAGTATGAGTCCATTTCACAGGTAAAGAAGCAGGCTTAGGAGCATCCGGTGACTAAAGCCACACCTGGGGATTCAGGCCCAACATGATTTTCATTACAAAGGGCTGCCCTCCAAATAGAAATCAAGTAGGCAGAGTATGTGGCATCCTCTGTGGCAGTTTCTCTATGAAAATTGGTACCTGAGATCCTTTGACAAAGGGACTAGTCAAGATTGGGCTGCCATCTCTAGACCTTCTGGCATATAAGCATCTGATGGTCATAAGCTGCCCTGGTGGCTCTGAGCTGTCTGCGCATTCCAGCTGGGGATACTAATTCAATTCAGTGTCTCTAGGGGTGGCGTCTGGGAGTTGGTTTTAAGGCTCATCATGAGGCCGGGCACGGTGGCTCACGCCTGTAATCCCAACACTTTGGGAGGCTGAGGTGGGCGGAATATGAGGTCAGGAGATCGAGACTATCCTGGCTAACACTGTGAAACTCCGTCTCTACTAAAAATACAAAAAATTAGCCGGGCACGGTGGCGGGCGCCTGTCGTCCCAGCTACTCGGGAGGCTGAGGCAGGAGAACGGCGGGAACCCGGGAGGCGGAGCTTGCAGTGAGCTGAGATCCGGCCACTGTACTCCAGCCTGGGCGACAGAGTGAGACTCTGTCTCAAAAAAAAAAAAGCTCATCATGAGCTTTAAAGCTTCTGAGGGATGCAGTGCAGGATTCAGCTAGATGCACGTGGGGCGTATTGGGCATAGGAACGGATGTGGATCTGACATGAGCTCTGCAAGCCGCAACCAATTCCTGGCCTAGTATGGTGAATCTGTAAGCCCCACGGCTCCTGCTTCCTAATGGGTCACTAGAGAAGGATTATGCATTGGGTGCTTCTCGCTGGACCTTTGCTTCTTTTGCAGTTCCAGGTGGGAGAAGCAGCTGTAAAAATGCATGAATTTAGGGTGAATAGGGTCCCCCTGTGTTCTTGGCACAGTGAGCTTGAGAAAACTGATCAGAGGCAGCTACTGTGGCAGTGAAATCTGCGTTGCTTGTGGTACCTTCAGTCCTTAGCAAGCAGTGGCTGTGTTCTTAGCTCCAGTGAGAACCACCGAGGAGGCTGTCTGATGATCAGAGTGGTGTTTCTGCTGTCTGTCACAGAGCCCATCACAGCTCCAGTGAGAACCACCGAGGAGGCTGTCTGATGATCAGAGTGGTGTTTCTGCTGTCTGTCACAGAGCCCATCACAGGTCCGCTCCCCAGGCGAGGTGCTGAGGTAGGAGCACTCGTTTCCCCCACAGACGGATGGGACAGCAGGACTCTCTAGGGCGAAGGTACTCAGGAGTATAGGGGATCATCCTCTCATGGGGCCTCTTTGGTGGCTACACATCCTGAGAAACATCCCTCAAGGCTGGAGCCTGCTGGGTCAGTGCCAGCGCTCACACACAGCCCCACTGCAGCTCTGAGCTGCACAGATGGGAGAAACTGGGCAGCATTTGGGCCACGTTATAGCATATTGGGATAGAGGTGTGACAGCACATGATTCTCTCCCATGTCCAAGAGCCTCACATTAGGCAGAAAGTGGAAATTCAGGGCAATGTACATCTTACTGGGACATCAAGTCCTTTGCATGAGACATATGAGTTAGGTTTTCTAAGACTTTCCCTTTACAATCCCATGAGTATCCTTCCTTGGGATAATTTTCTTTAGCTTAGATCTATCTCTAGGAAACATTCTTCTGGAGCCGAAGGTTTATCTTTGCTTTTAAAGTTTTAATCTCATTCTTTTCTCCAGTCGCAGCCTCTGGGTGCCATGAGAAACAGCAGTCCCCTTCTTCCTCAGTGGCACTCACATCCTCTAAAGACTTGTAGGCAGAGAGCCAGCAGCCATCTCTCTCTTGGTTCACTCGTTTGTCTGCTTCCAAACTCATCTTTCTCCAACTTATACTTTCCTAAATAGCCAGTTCCTTTTAATTAATCTTGGGACTCATCTCCGCTGCGACTGCCTTATGTTGGTAATAGTATAGCACTTTAAAATAGACTAATTTGCACATGTAGACATAGCTATAAAATTCACCCATTATAATGAGGATATATATATACTTCCACATTTATATGCAACACCTTCTGGAAAATTCTACTTCCAGTCTCCATCCCAACCTTGTCCACTCACATCGTAGAATGACAGAGAGGCAAAACATCTTGAGTTCATACATTGTCAGTCTATGCCAGGAGACAAGTGCACAGACACAGTGTTTAAATGTTGGCTCTTGTTATGCAAATTGTTTACATGAAAATGATCACAAAAATCACTTTATTTGATACAGGAAAGAAAAAAAATTTTAGTTTGGAAAGTCTTAATAGAAAAGAAATGAATTCCTAGTTCTCGTAGTCCAAAGAGGAGCCTTCCCTTTTCCATGTTGTTATAGAAATGATTTCAGGATGTACAAATAGGTACAACCAACCAAATGGGGTTATTTGATAAATATTTAATTTCTGCAGTGTCATTTGGAAATGATTGCAAATATGCCTATTCAGAGTGGAAGAAAATCCTGCTCTGAAGACCGTGGTCCATGCAGTCTGCATCGTAACCTCTGCGACATAAGGAGAAATCCATGTGCTCTGAAAGGCTGCCCTTGAGTACCTGTCCTGGTGTTAATGAGCCAGATTCAGTACCACCTCATAAAACCTGAATGTGTGCCTCACTAGGGCTGGGTTTTCTGGAGAACCACCCCCATTCACATGGAATGAAATGACATCAAAGCACTGAAGAGAGAAGAGGCATCTAACATAATGTCCTAATAAAAAGGCCAAGAGGACTGGCCCTTATCTCAGGTATGCACACGCATTAGCTCCTGCCATGGGCAACTGAGTGTTTGGGCATTGGGATTAAAGATAAAATGAAATCATTCTTCATAATGAGAGAGAGTGCCAGGAATTTTTCTTGCTTCATGAAATAAGGTAATTCTCTGAGCTAAGAAATAATGAACAAGACAAACTGGCAGGCAGACCGGAGGGGCTCAGACAGGTGCCTACTTTCAAGGAGTCTGTAGGGCGAAGAGGCGTCTGCTCCCGAAGGACTTGAAATAGCCATTTGTTACACCAACCTTATTAATAGACTGAAGTAGGGATGTGATTAGGCTGGGGTGGGGAGTGCGTGTGGATAAATAGCAGTGGAGGAGATGTGCTTTAAATATTCTTTCTGCGTAGGATCTGAGAGTAGCATCGAAGATGATGTTAACCCTTTAAGGAGCCACCTTTTAACCAGATAGCAGTAGACAACAAGGGCATTTCCCCAGGGGTGGATCAGGCTCCGCTTTGAAAACCAGTCACCCCGATGACTCCTTGACCTTGTTGGGAGAAACAGCCTATTGTACCTGGCCCAGTCTATCCTGAGGGGATTCCGACTTGGAGGGAAACTCTATGTGGCAGGAGGTGGCTCTGGGGACCCTGTTTTCACGTTGGGGAAGCCCAGCCTTGTATCAGGGATGGTGCTGGCGCAACAGCACCTGAAACATGGCCTCTCATAGGGTAGCTACTTGATTGATATCAAGTGAATGAGTGAATGATGTAACCAGCAATGTTCAGGTTCATCAAACTCCTTTTGACCTGAGCCTGTATCCAGAAACCTAAAAATAGATCTCGTTGGACACTTCAGTAGGCTTGCTTCAACTGTCCCTCGTTCCTCTTTTTTTCTTCAACGTCTTAACTGTATGTGGGTTTGTGGAAGATACAGAAAGAAGGCACACTTCATTGTTGAGCCTGAGAAGACTTTGCAAACCTTATGAGAGCCACCTCTCATTCTACTTTCTCTCCAGTCTGAGCCCTGGAACCTGTTGGCAACCCAGGGAGCAGCTCTCTGCCCTGTGAAAACTGGGACTAGCAAAAGAGTGAGTGAGGAAGCTGCCGTGAGCACTCCATAACTTCCGCTGGTTCTTGGCTCCAGGGATGCCAGGTGGAGTCGTGTCTCCGGGATTTGCCAAGTGGCTCCCAAATTCCTGTTGTCTACTTTAGAGCAGTGAGGCTCAAATTTCAGCATCCCCACATACCCTTGAGGATCTTGTGAAAATATGGACCCTGGTTCAGCAGTCCTGAGGTGGACCCTGTTTCAGCAATCCCGAGGTGGAGCCTGGTTCATCAGTCCTGAGGTGGACCCTGGTTCGTCAGTCCTGAGGTGGAGCCTGGTTCATCAGTCCTGAGGTGGAGCCTGGTTCATCAGTCCTGAAGTGGAGCCTCGTTCGTCAGTCCTGAGGTGGAGCCTGTTTCAGCAGTCCCGAGGTGGACCCTGGTTCGTCAGTCCTGAGGTGGAGCCTGGTTCATCAGTCCCGAGGTGGACCCTGGTTCGTCAGTCCTGAGGTGGAGCCTGGTTCATCAGTCCCGAGGTGGACCCTGGTTCATCAATCCTGAGGTGGAGCCCTGACTCTGCGTTTCTAGCAGTTCTGCAGGTGACACTGATGCTGCTGGACCTCCAACCAGCCTGGAACTGAAGCAGAAGACACAGTCTCTGTCTGAGTTCTTTTTGTTTGTTTGTTTGTTTGTTTCTTGTTTTAGTAGAGATAAGGTATTGCTCTGTTGCCAGGCTGAAGTGCAGTGGTGCAATCATAGCTCATTGCAGCCTTGAAGTCCTGGGCTCAAGTGATCCTCCTGCCTCTGCCTCCCGAGTAGTGAGGACTACAGGTGCATGCCACCATACCTGGCTAATTTTTTAAGAAAATGTTTTCTCCATGCTGTGCAGGGTGGTCTTAAATTCCCAGCATCAATTAATCCCCCAGCCTCGGCCTCCCAAAGTGTTGGAATTACAGGCATGGAACCACTGTGCTCTTCCTCTGTTTGAGCTCCTATATATCAGAGCACAACCTCAACACTTGTAAGAATTTATTGAGCAACTTGGTGGTGCAAGCTAAGGACTTTCGTACTGACACTCATTGTAACTGCCTGCAGTGTGGCCTTTTGAGAGTGCTGATTTCTCAGTGCAGCTTAAACTAATGGATGATGTACCTTCTAATTGTCTCCTGGATGTGTTGCCGTTACTCTTTTGGCAGCACGGACACACACACACACACACACACACACACACACACACACAGGTGCCCCAGGTCAACTGTTACAAAGCTCCATGGCTGTTGGTTGAGCTCCGTGATTGTGTACACAGTATGCACCTGTGCAGGTGGGACCCACAGTCCTAGAACAGGGCCGGCTTCTAGAAGGATAGTGTCTGTGCCTAAAGAGCCTAGCAATTGGCAAGGATGTTGAGCACTTGGCAGTTCAACCTATGAATATCCAGTCTATTAGAAAAAAATACGTATGGTATCTTTGAGTAATTAAATGCTTGATTGATTAAATAGCTTTTGGTTTAATTATTCCTATAGGGACTTTCAGGAGAAAAAAACCAACCAGACAAACAAACAAACAAAAAAAAACACAAGAATTCTATTTCTTGCCAAAATATTGGCAGTCACTGTTTTCAGGCAGGTGTGCACTGTATGCTTTGTGGGACAGGCTTCCTGTGAACTGATGTTGGAGGATGCTGTCCCCAGATGTGGGGGTTTCCATCTCTGCCGGGTCACATGATGATAGACAGCAAGAGTGTTACTAAGGAGCCTAAGACAGAATTCCTAGACAAAGGCAGCCCTCTGCACAAACCCGTTCCTGCTTGGCTAGAATCCCTTGTCACCTTGGGACCACACTGCCCAGGTGTGGCTTTCGATCCCAGGCCTTTGATTACCCACAGGTCTCCCCGTTGCTCCTCCCCCGGCACTGAAATCATTTCAGCAACATTCTAAAGTGGATTTCAAGACATTTCCTAAGCCATCAGGTGCGTAAAGATCAGTAAATAATGTGTATGGAGCACTCACCATCTCTGGACGTGGTAACAGGTAGAATTGACCTTTTGATGTTAATGAAGTAAACTGCAGTGCTATTGGGGGTGGACAGAGGGTTTCTACTGAGAATTCATGTGCTAGCACTCTAAACCACGCACCACCCCAAGAGGAAGTCCCGGTAAGCAGTGGGGCTAACTGAAACCCGCAATGTTGTCTTTCTAAAGTACGGGCTCCCACACAGACCTGCTTTGCTTTAAAATGTCATTACAATGAACCATCACTTGAAAACCTCCATGATCTTGACAAAATTGGAACAGTGATATAAAAATAAAAGGTCAGAAAAACCATGTATGATAATGCTGAGCTGGCCTGGTATAGATTTCTTCAAAGACCTCCTTTGCTCACTGCTAAGGCCAAGATGATGTGTCAAAGTTGTTTAAGAGAGGAATCATTTTTAATGAATGTGACCTCAGCTTTCCAAGGTGTTTAGGTCTGGGAACACTTAAAGTACATCTGTTATTATTTTGGTTGTGCTGAATTTCTTATTTTATATGGTTTCATTTCAAGAGGGGCTGTTCGAGGGAATATGGAGGTAAGCTCTTGTCACCATATTCTGCTTGAGTTTTTTGGGATTATTTATGTCTTTAGTTCTTACTGATATTTCTTGCTTCCATAAACTTGCCTTCTGGTAGTAATTTTACATTGAACTTTTACTTTAGAATTTACATCTCTGCCTTTGTGATAAAACCTGGTGCCAAATTGTCTTTCAGTGACTTAATTGGTATTAGATGTATCATCCCATCAGTCCCCAAATTTAAAACAAATCTGTTCCCTGTGTGTGGTTTTGTACTAGAGTTCCTTTATGGAGACAATTCATAGAGACCTGGCCATGCCACCTGTGAGTTTATCGTTTGAAAGCGACGTGAAGGAAGCAGAATCAATCACAGATACATTCAGCATATGAACATGGGGTAAATAAAAACTGGAAAATAAGTCAATGCTGGAAGTGCAGACAAAAATGGTGCATATCTTCCCTGTCCATCTTCTCTCCCATTCTGTCATCTAATTCTACTATTCATCTGACTGCCCTTCTCTCTATCCCTTCACCCAGCCATTCATCCATCTATATGTTCATTCATCCATCCATCCACTCACTCAGCCATCCACCCATCCTCTCACTTACCCACCCATCCATCCACCTACCCACCCATCCATCCATCCATCCATCCACCCACCCACCCACCCACCCACCCATCATCCACTCACCCACCCACCCACCCATTCATCCACTCATCCACTCATCCACTCATCCACTCATCCATGCATCCATCCATCCATCCATCCATCCGTCCATCCGTCCACCCACCCACCCACCCACCCAGCCACTCAGCCATTCATCCATCTATATGTTCATTCATCCATCCATCCACTCACTCAGCCATCCACCCATCCTCTCACTTACCCATCCATCCATCCACCTACCCACCCATCCATCCATCCATCCACCCACCCACCCACCCACCCATTCATCCACCCACCCACCCACCCACCCACCCATTCATCCACTCACCCACCCACCCACCCATTCATCCACTCATCCATCCATCCATCCATCCATCGTCCACCCACCCACCCACCAGCCACTCAGCCATTCATCCATCTATATGTTCATTCATCCATCCATCCACTCACTCAGCCATCCACCTATTTGCTCACTTACCCATCCATCCACCCACCCATCGACCCATCCATCCATCCACCCACCCACCCATTCATCCACTTATCCGTCCATCCGTCCATCCATCCATCCATCCATCCATCCATCCATCCATCCGTCCATCTGTATGAAGAAGTTCACAGAATAGAAAAGAGTTGGGCTTTATTTTATTTATTTTATTTTATTTTATTTATTTATTTTATTTTATTTTTTGAGACGGAGTCTGTCTCTGTCGCCCAGGCTGGAGTGCAGTGGCTGGATCTCGGCTCACTGCAAGCTCCGCCTCCCGGGTTCACGCCATTCTCCTGCCTCAACCTCCCGAGTAGCTGGGACTACAGGCGCCCGCCACTGCGCCCGGATAATTTTTTGTATTTTTAGTAGAGATGGGATTTCAGTGTTAGCCAGGATGGTCTCGATCTCCTGACCTCGTGATCTGCCCGCCTCGGCCTCCCAAAGTGCTGGGATTACAGACGTGAGCCACCGTGCCTGTCTAAGAGCTGGGCTTTGTATAGCCTCAGGTATTTGCTGATCTGGTTTTGCCAGACCTTGAATGACGTAGTTTAAATATCTACAACGAAAATTGGATGGGTCTTTTAACGAGGTACTATATGACCTGTCCAGATGAACAAAGGGTAAGCCAAGAAAACACCATAGCATAACTATACTGGTAACCTAGGTATAGTTAGGGATAAATAAATATTGATTTGTTTAGTCTCACCAAACAGACTGTGAAAACTTTTAGCCACGTTTGGGTAAGAGATAGATTTCCTTTTGATTTGGTCAAGGCTGTGCTTTGTGGGTGGCCTCATTTCTGCTCAAATTGTTTTTCTCCCACTGGGATGTCACTTTCTAGTTTCAAAGCCCTCATTGTGTTTTGTGGATGATCTTTTATTCCTCTAAGTTCACTTGAATTTCAAATCTTGATGTTATGCACCTTTGGAAATGGCTTTTCCCTGTGGCATGTGCTGGTCAACACCGAGGCCGTGCGTGTTACCCCCTGTAGTGGGGTCTCAGCTGGCCTGCCTTTCAGCGTTCTGTGTCTGGTGTATGCAAGCTTGGCCCAACAGCGTTTTGCTTTTGATGTCTTTGCCGTTCTGAGAAGCATGAGAAGGATTGTATTTTTCCCTTTTCTCATCTGCTTTCTGATCAGATGGGTCCCTTCCTGAATCAGCTGTAAATTGAAGAGGGATCCTCTGTTGGATACAAACACGGATACTAGGGGCACCTCCTGTGCAACATGGTCAAGTAGCCTTTAACGGTAATGAGAGCTTGGAGATAATGAGAGTCGTTGTTTCTGACTCTGTTCTCTGTGTCCACTTGACTCAGTGTAACAGCTAATTAGTTCACTTAAGAGCTATCTTGTAAAGCTCTCTTAGTGCTACACGTCCAGCCTCCTGAGTACTACCGACCTGCTTTTGGCCTAGGTCCTTCACTTTGCTGCAGGAAATGTGCTACATCTAGCTCAGCTGGTTTCTGGGTTCAGGCCAGCCTGTGCCCGTTGCCATCCTTCCGTAGTTACTGGTCCACACTGCTTGGCTCCCAGCTGCAAATTCTTCTTAGTTGTCTCTCTATTGCCTAGACATTTTCCCCTGTGGGCCCAAATCTTCTGGGCTTTAAAAGAGATGTGGCCGTAGCTCATGCCTGTAATCCCAGCACTTTGGAGGGCAGAGGTGGGCGGATCACTTGAGACCAGGAATTTGAGACCAGCCTGGACAACATAATGAAACTCCATCTCCATGAGAAACACAAAAATTAGCCGGGTGTGGTGATGCACACCTGTGGTCCCAGCTACTGGGGAGGCTGAGGTGTGGGGATTCCTTGAGCCCAGGAAGCAGAGGTTGCAGTGAGCCAGGATCACACCACTGCACTTCAACTCAGCCTGGTGACACAGTGAGACTCCTCTCTCTCTTTCTCTCCCTCTCTCATGATATGAATTAAACTCTCATGTAGTCTTTAACGGAGGGGTACATGTTCACCTTAGCTACCTATAATGAGACCTGGACCCTAATTTCAGGTGTTTTACATATGGTAGTTTCATTCTGGTTTGAGATATTTTTCAAAATGCTCTCTTATTGAACTATATGAGAAAATAAAAAATGGCCTCATTTTCTTCCATTTGAAAATTAATAGCTGAAAAGGCAGCACAAGTTAAAAACAAAACAAGAAATAACTTTGGACTCAAAGCTACACTAACCATGTAACTCAGGGCAAATTTCTCCGATTTGCCAGACCTGTGTTATTCATATGGTAAATGAAGATGACACCACTTTCTACTTTTTAATAAGGTGCTCTTGGACTGAAAAACACTTTGATCCTCTTTAACAATGTGAATTCACTCTTAATTTTATTATTTGTTAAAGCACGCAGTTAAATTTTTGTCTAGAATTAGCCATAACCTGCATGCTAAATTTTGAAAGTCGTTGTTTATTTTAATACGTATGTTTTGTAGATTAATACTCTAGTTTAAAACCTATACTTGCTATTTTATTTTGAATGAGTTTAAGTTTTTTTCACGGCGAAGTGGTCAATTATAAAATACTATCCGAGTCTCTAAATTTGTTCTTCCTAAAATTATCTGAAAAAGTATGACTGTATTCAGGTTCAAACATAGAGAAAAAGCAACAGTGAATCATTAAACCTCCTTGATACAAGCTGCCACTTTCTTCCATACACTTTTGATGCCTGCACATTATTTAAATATTTAATAAAGTTTACTCATTAACATAACTGTAAGATAGGCCCCTAGATTTTGGCCCTGCCAAAAGATTCTCTGCTCCAAAAAAATATGTTTTTCTTAATCCCCTGTACAATAATCTTCAAAATGCAACGTGAATAGCAGAACAACTTCAAAGCAACTTTACCAACCCAAATTCCTTATAAACATACAATGTCCTTTCACTTGGTCTTTACAACCGCCCTAAGAAGAAGGCAGATGTGTTTTTTATACCTACTTTTTAGATGAAGATAGTGAGGTTTGTATAAAATTATTCAAGGTCACACAACTAAATGGAGGGAAGCCAGGAATGGAACTCAAATGCCTGCGTTCAGTTCTAACAGTCCTTTTATTAGAGCCACAAAGAGAAACAGCTTATGAAATTTTTCTGTCGCCTATTACACAGAATTCTTCAGGTTCAGTCTGATGTCTAGGCACATGTTAAGTTATTCTAAATTATACAGAGACCAACCTGTAATATTATTATAGCTTAATCTTTTTAAGGTCTGTATCAGATTCTGGAATACTGCTGTCTGATTCTATTAAGGCTTGAGTTTTGGCCACTCTTTATAGAAGTCTAAGACACTGAATTACGTATTTTAGTGGTACAGGAAAAGGTTTGTTCCGGAGGATCTGTTCATTTTAACAACTAAGGATTAGAGCGTGGTAATTTATGCTTTGGTGCTTAGAAAGTTTATTTTCTGTTCTGGTGTACTCCCTTTTACAGCTAGCCACCTGAGTGTTTGGGAGTGCTGTGCGGATGCTTTTGAAGGTTTGGTTTGGCACTTACTACTGTACTGACATTGCCATCCACCGGAGCGGGTACATCATTCACATCAGAGTTAATGCAGTTATTTTCTGGTCATAAAGAGCGAAAGGCTTTTGAATATTTAATTATTCTTATTAGATAACTTTGGAATCCTTACTGGGTATCATTATGGCTCAGATAAATATATCCTCTTGTTAAATTCTTATTCACACACACTTGAAAAAGGCCGTTCATCAGTGATACGGTGTCCTCTGGGACATTTCTAAGTCCTCAACGCCCAAGTTTTCCCACAGCTGTAAAACAGTCCAAAATAACTATTGCTTTTCTTTTCTCTGTGTATGGCCATTGTGGAAAGAGGATGTGCTGACACTAGAATATAATTATTCCTCTCCCGGGCTGCCTAAAATGTGGTCAGCCAGCCTTCTTTAGATTTCCAGTGCCTGTTCCACAGGCTGTGGTGTTTTATTTCTGAATGGACTAGCATTTGTTTTGTTGCATTGTGCCATTTATGTTTCATTACACATTCAGATATGTTTCTTGTTTTCACTTGACTCTCTTCATTCACGACACTTTTTTTTTTTCATTCTCTCTCCCAAACTCTACCTCTATTTTTGCTTCTCTCTCGTTTGAACATTTCCATGTGAAATCGATGAAATTTTACATGGGCAAACGGGAGAGCAATGACTCAGTCAGAAGCCAACAAACCTACTTACAGTTGATGATCCTTTAAAACAGACGGATTGCGGCTGGGGGATGTGGAGGAGGGTTTTCCAATGACTGTTTCTCATCAACCTGACCACCCTAAGCCATTAAGCCACTGTAATAGTTTTGCTAATTTGATTTCCTGCGCATAAACAACCTTTGCTGTTCTTTGAAGTTCTCAGGAAAGGTATGAGGAGTTTCAAATTGCAATAATTCAACTCCAAGCATAAGGCTAATTCATCTTTTTTTAAAAAATAAATCAGTAAAACAGAAGTTAATTAAAGTGTAAACAATGGGCAGCATTGTGGCTGACAGTCTCAGAAAAGGAACCTTTGAAATTCTTTGTGTAATGGATATTACCTGATTGCACCAGAGCAGGGTGGGGTTTAGGAAGGGATCACATTACTGAGCTCTTTCTCCTCTTCCCCTTACTTTAAAAAAAGAAAGAAAGAAAACCACCAACAACAGATGCTTTCATTTTTTTTTTTTTTTTTTTTCTGAGTTGGGTGATAGCTTCCTAAACCCAAGCTTCTCCAAACGCTGGGGGCTTCCTTTCCCCAGAAAGGCGCTGACACTGTAGGCCCTTGTGAGGGCTGACTCTGCGTGGGTCTGAGAGTGGGTGGCTGGGAAGCAGTTTGCAGGGAGTTCTGTAGGCAGGATGTCACTGCAGCGTGACTCACGCCAGGCCAGGTTATGCAGAGCACATGGGGTTCCTCATCACTGAGGCCATTGAGTTCCACATAGGTAGACAGGACCCTGCCAGTGCCACAGGGATGAACAGCTCCCACCCCCTGCCCTCATCTCAAACCACAGGCCTGGCTGAGAGAAGTGCAGAAGAGGGAAAATGGGCCAAAATAGCTAAAACACCGAAGTGTTTTCAGTAAGGATTCTTTTGTTTTGATCTTGAGAGAATACAGAGAAGATATGTGGTAGGAGGCCAGGCAAAAATTCCAGCACCCCTGCGGAGGGGGATTCAGCTAAGCCTCTCTGTCTGCAGGAGTAGAGCCTCTCCTACACAGAGCCAGGAAACTGAACTCATGCTTTCTCTGAAGGTCAGTTGGTGTAAGGAGATGAAATATTTTGCTTCAGAAGCAAAATCCAAAGGAGAGCAGAGTGACACTGCACATTATCTCTCATCACATAATAGGTAATAGGTAAACCCATTTGCTGGGGGTACCTGCTGACCATGTGACACCACAGATGGCGTGTGTGTGTGTGTGTGTGTGTGTGTGTGTGTGTCCACATGTGGATGCCTGTGTGCAGGTGATTCTCTGTGTATGCTCTTAGTGGGGGACGGAAGGCGAAAGTGGGGAGTCCAGAGGAGATGCAGTGCCAAAACCATGGCCAGCAGAGGAGTAGGTGGCCCCGCCATGTGGGGTATGTTAAGAGGAGTAGGTGGCCCCGCCATGTGGGGTATGTTAAGAGGTTCCAACACGTCTCCTTGCGAAACAGTCCATTCCAGATTGTGCAAAAATTCTTCACTTTCTGCTACCAGAATTTCTATCATTAATAATTGAATTTTACAGATAACAAGGTTCTCTCTTAACAGGCAGACATTGCTTTTAAATGGCTAGAAGCCACAGATAGCTTGGAATCAATTAGCCTAATGAAAAACTTTATAACATCAAGCTAAAAATGTCAGCTTAATGGAGTAAAAATCAGTATAATTTTGTAAGCAGAGAGGTGCAAGCCTGGTATAAAGGTTCTGAGCAAAAAAAAAAAGGGGCTGCACGCTGCAGTAAATGATGTAAGAGCTAAATAAATAGAGAGATCTGGAAGAAATATGCCACTTAACCTTCATCAAGGGCTGGCCTTGGATATTAGGCCTCAGAGCCCAGGAAGAATTTCCGGGGTAATGGCTAGCACGTGAAGTCCCTGTCTACCGTTCAGGTGGGGAAGTGTGCTTTCCCTGAGGTGTTCAAATACCCTGAGTCAAGTGTAACGGAGCTGATGCATTCTCTCCAGAGAAGCAGAAGCAGCCGGGGCTCCCTCCAGTAGTGTACCCCTGGCCTGCACACAGGGCCCTGTCCCTGTAAGGGTCTCTCAGACAGCCAGCATGCCCCAGGCCTTGAAGTCACCCGGCAGCTCTCCAAATAAAGTCACTCATGTGTACAAATGCAAACTCCTGTCTTCTCCAGGAATAAGATCATGGGCATTTAGATTTAAAGTAACTTGTAAAATATCCTAAACTTTCAAACTTACTTATGGATCAAAAAGTGTATCTACTAGCAAGTGGGGTTTTTTGGGAAAGATTTATCCTTAGCTACAAAATTTACTGTGGCTGGAAGAAGGTAGACCCACATTTACCAAAAAAATCCTATGGCGTTCCAAGAATGTCACAAGCAGTATTTTACTCAACTTAATCATCCCAACAACACTGTCAAGTCAGTATCCTCATTCCCATAATACAGACGACGGGAATGAATTTCAGAGCTGGCAAGTGCTAAAGCCAGCATTCAAATACAGGCTTGCAGGTTTCCCAGGCTGGTGTGCCTCTTGCTATACTATGCCACCAGGCTGAGAATTAATGCCTAAAATATTATGTGTATATTTTTCATCTAAATGTTGGCCACTCTTTAGAAAAGCATGGGCTTTTCTTGGTAATATCTGGAAGAGCAGTAAGTACATTCTTTCACTCTCTTTTCCTCAATCCACAAACTGAGAGCTGAGATCAATTTAGCACCATATGGAATCATGGCAACATAACTGGGTAGCGAGTCCCTCTGTTTACCGCCTGGTTACGTCGATAAATGGAGCTACGTCTACAATTCAGGAAGCTAAGTGAAACTTGCAGCATCTCACTTACTCCTCTCAGATGCAAACCAAATCTATGGAACCTTCCCTCATGAGGTACAGTTGTCAGTCTTTGTACACCTGTGGAGACAGATTAACTTCTGGTCTTATCTTTTAGTCTGGCTTTTGTTTTTTCTCAGCAAAATTAGATCCCTTTATTTAAAAAGTAGAAATTTTATCTTCCACAAGTAGGTGCTCTCTACAGGCAGGGAAATCAGGTAGTTGACCTAGGCTTCATGGCAGCTGCCCAGGGACAGGGCATGTCCCTCAGCTGGACCTGATCAATACACAGGACAGGATCCTGAACAAGCCTTCCTGGGCGCTGTCTTCGCGGAGTTTACATTCCAGGAGGAAAGAAAGGCAACTGACAGGCAACTGAAGGAGTAAACAAACGGTGTCGAGCCATCATGGTGCTGGGAAAAAGGACCACTCTGTGTGTGTGTGTGTGTGTGTGTGTGTGTGTGTGTGTGAGAGAGTATGCATGAGAGTGAGTGTTGTGACTGTATGAATGAGTTAGTGTGTGCGCGTGTGACTGTGTGTATGTGTGTGTGAAAATGAGTTTGTGTGTCAGTGCATGTGTGTGAGTGTGAGACTGTGTGCGACTGTGAGAGTGTGTGGTTGGGGTCGGTCATAGTGCTACTGTGGAGACTGCTTTCTGGAGTAAGCCCGCCTCCCTTCACCTCATGACATAGTATGGCATTCATCTGAATGCTGCCACTTACTTGCTGTGTGATCTTGAGTAATTTCCTTAATGTCTTTGTGCCTCAGTTTCCTCATCTACAAAATGGGGATAATGACAGTAACGGATTCATAGAGTCGTTTTTCTGAATTAAATGAGTTAATATATAAAGTCCTTGGTCTAACGCAGCGAGTGCCACAGACAAGTTAGCTAACGAGAGCTGAAGATGAGTGGAAGCCTCGTGATGGAGGGAAGGGGCGGTCAGTGAGGACGCAGAGGCTGGGATGGGAAAGAGCCCTGTTGGAGAAGATTCTCCATATAAGAGGCTTCATTTTTTAACCATTTAGGTAAAACTTACTCATTTAAATACTAACACGTTTATCATATTGAGATATAGCTATAAGTTTTTAAAAAACAAAATTTCCTATTAAATGTACGTGGATCATTTTAAGCTATTTCTGAACTACTCGTTATTAAAATCGATTGCACTGTGATACAGTCAGGTTCAGAGGACTCTTGTTCCCTAAAGTAAATGGCCCCAGGTTTTGACTTTATGAGCCAGTTTTTTACTCATCTTTTTCCCTCTGTTCACGTGGTCAAACTCTAACTATCTCTTTTGATTTCTGCATGTCTTATTACGCCTGACGATAGCAACGTAGAGTCCTTCTAATGTTCTGTTTCCATCCTTGAGATCTGAGAACACATGTAACTGCATTGGCATTTGGAGGTAACGTGAAGGATATGCACTTGGAAAGAGGGCTGGAGAGACCGCACATCACTTACGGACTTGGTTCTGCTGTGTCTGTTTCTCTTATTAAGAAACACCATCCCCAACACTTTGGGAGGCCGAGGCGGACAGATCACGAGGTCAGGAGATCGAGACCGTCCTGGCTAACACGGTGAAACCCCGTCTCTACTAAAAATACAAAAAATTAGCCGGGCGAGGTGGCGGCGCCTGTAGTCCCAGCTACTTGGGAGGCTGAGGCAGGAGAATGGTGTGAACCCGGGAGGTGGAGCTTGCAGTGAGTGGAGATCGCGCCACTGCACTCCAGCCTGGGCGACAGAGCGAGACTCCGTATCAAAAAAAAAAAAAAAAGAAACACCATCCACTTTAGGTTCTGGTGTATCTACAGCAATGGCTTTCATGTAATGGTAACATGATTGTGTGAATTCACTGCTTCCTGGGGCTCACAGGACTGTAGTGGGATTGGTGGCCATCCCTCACTGAATAAGCAGAGCCTTGAATTACAAAAGTTGTGTTGCCGTCTTGAGAAGCATAAAATTTAGAGCCAAATGAACCCATTTTATCTAATTCCATCCCCACTATAATGAAATGGGAAAAGTTCCCTTGTCCCCCAAAATCTGGGGGTCTTGACCAGCCCAGTTGGGGCGGAGTTTTAAAAACTCCGTAAAGGGTAATAGAGCCTCTTAACCTGCAGGAAAGAGAAGTGGCAGGGTTTTGGAAGAGAGGCAGGCCTGACAGTTGTGCATTCATTCACATTCACCTCCCAGGATCGCGGGCAAGGTCCCTGGTTGTAACAGGAAAAGTTCCCTTGTCCCCTAGCAGCCTGTGCGATGGGGGGTGGCTCAGCTGCTTCTCAGCCCTCTAGAGGAGCATACAGAAGGGCAGGCTGTGGGGCTGTGACCCCATAACAGTGTCTAGAGGTGAACCAGGGGTGAATGTTTACAGCTCCTGAACCCCAGTGAGCCTGTGATACAGGGTGCTCTTTTAGTTAACTCTCCGTAGACAGCTTGTGTTAACCAGCTCAATTAGACCCTCTACCTCGTCACAAGGACAGAGGGCTTTCTGTATCCCAGGTTCTTGCCTTGGTGCATCAGAAGAATCAGATCCCACTTGGGCTTGGAGAATGAGTGCAAGATTTTATTGAGTGGAGGTAGCTTGGGGGAAGTCAGAAGTGGGCAGAGTGGGAAGGTTTTCCCCTGGAGTTGGGCCACTCAGCTGCCTGGCCTCTCTTCTGACTCAGGCCAGACTCCGCTACTTCTGCTTTGGTCAGTGTCGGTCAGTGGGCTGCCGGGATGCTGCTGCCTGTCAGTGCGTTCCTCTTGACGTACAGCCAGCTGTGTATTCCCTCTGCTGATAGGCTCTTCTAGATGTTCAGCCACCTGTTTGTCTGCCTGCTAGGGTCGTGGGGGGTTTTATAGGCTGGATGGGGGTGTGGCAGCCCAGGGTGGTCTTGGGAAATGCAACATATGGGCAGGAAGTGCAACATATGGGCAGGAAATGCCTGTCCTCACCTAGGTCCATGGGGGTGGAGCCGTAGCCAGGGACCATGCCCTGCTCTACCCAGCACTCCCCGACTTCTGAAACATTTAAAGGGGCCACGTTTCCCTTCCCAGCACTTCTATATCAATAAGAGAAATCCAAGCTTAATAATGGGGCAGGTGAGTTCTTCAAAGTCATGCAGCATCAAAATGCCAATACGACTATGGCCTTCCCTCTCTGGGCTTCCCCATTTTGCTGGAGCTGTTGGAGCAGCCATCTCCCCTAAAAGTTGAACCTAAAAATTTTTCACAGCCCCCTCCCGGCAGCAGAATGAGCCCTGGCACTTGCCCAGTGGCCCCCTGAGCTCCCAGGGCTGTCCCCACAGCCACTGCGCTACCTCCTCCATCCCACCTTCCTGGTTTCTGAAACAGAAGATAAAACAAAAGAAGGAAAATAGTCTGTGGGTTTAGAGTTTAAATAAACAGGGAGGTTAACCAAAAGGCTGGTTTCAATAGATCAGAGGCAAAAGGGATTCCTACAGCTGGAGGCAATTAAATGAAACTAAAAAAAGGATTCTCACACTAACTACTAGACAAGTTCTAGAGACCGAAGGAAGCTTTTGTTGAAGTGGACAAACCCTCACTTTAGCTCAAGACTAAAACAAGCAGCCTTTTTCAGCATCCCTTTAGGGATAAGAGTTTTTCTTTCATTTTTTTTTTTTTTTTTCCCTAGTTGCCCCTCAGTCATTACAATTATGATAGTTCTTGGAGGAGATACTAACTCTCTTCATAGATTGAATCCCGCCCAATCCCAGCAGCGTAGAGTTAGAAGCGGCCTTACCATCAGTGGAATGCTGTTAAATATTAAACAACTGAATCTCCAAAAAAAAAAAAGAAAAATTAAAGAAAGGAAAAAGGGAAAAAGGCCTGGTGTATAGCATTTGGAAATATTTATGGTGTAAATACCCTACAATGGCTGATTTTTAAGTAACCAACATGAAGTCACTAGTCCACTGATTGTGAAGCTGGGAGGAAGGACTAAAGATCAGCTGCAATGCACAGGTGCAAGCTCAGGACTCCATTGTTGACCATGTGAGAGTGATAGGAAATGCTCATGTGCCATTGTGAAGAGGGAAAATTTGTATATAAGTTTGTATACATAGTATGACGTCAACCCATTCTTTCTATCTATCTATGTACTCACTATCTATCCATCATCCATCCATTATTTATGCATGTATCCTCCATCCATCCATCCATCCACCCACGCATCCACTCACCTACTTACCTACCTCAAGGTGTGGAACCAGATAATAAGGTACTTTCCATGTTTACCTTTTTGTGATTCTACATATAATATTTCTTTTCACAGAATCACTTGATTCATGGATTAACCAGAATCACTTGATTCATGCATTAGCCGAGGAATTTTACTTTGTTTCTAATGTTGCCCGTGCTCTCCTTTATTTATCCTTATAGTATTCATTACATCTCAAAATCTTAGCTATTTACTTCATATTGTGTTTTCCCTAGAAGGTGACCTCCCTGAAGGCAGGGGCTTTGTTTGTTTTGGTCACTTCTATATCCTAGGATCTCAACAGGGCCTGGAGCATGGAGGAGCCCAGTGGGTGTGCGTTGAAGGGCATGATCAAAAGTCTTCCTTATTCACTTAAGGACATTGAGGCCTTAGGGAATGAAGTGACTTTCCAGAAGTCACACAGCAAATTTGTGGCAGAAGCTAATATAGAACCTGAATCTTGCAATTCAGTTTTATTCTCTTAATTATTCTTTAGCTGACCTCACAAAGACAGGGACTACGAAGAAGTGCATGTGTATTTCTAGATTGCGAGTTGCAATTTGTGGAGATGAAGTAGAATAAAGAGAGTTGAGCAATCTACCTGCTCTTCTCCACTTACTCTCAGACCCTTTGCCTGAAGCCCTTTTCCCCTCTGCTAGTTTTGCTCTCTGCTGGAAAGATGGGCATCACTGGCTTGCTTTTCATGATCACATGAATTTGTGGTCTGCATATAGCCGACTGGAGATGGAATCAGGGAGAGTTTTATTGTTCTCCACTAGAGGAACCCTTCTTTTTAGGATCATCGTATCATCGGAGGATCTGTTCTCTTTTTGTTGTTTTTGTTCTAGCTCCCAGTTCACTTCAGCAAATATTGGTAACAGGTACTAATTCAGGTGCTGAAGATACAAACATGAATAATACAAGATACCTTATCTCAAGGAATGGACATGCTCTGGGGGGACTGATTCAGAAAAGATAACATCAATGTAATGGTGGTAAGTGTAATGCAAAGGCCAATTCCAAAGCTGTAGGAGTCCAGTAGAGAGCTCAACACAGCTATTGAGGGAAGGCTCTTCAAAAGAGACTAATTTGGGTAATCTCTAATCCATCTGATTAACAGTTTTCTCATTTCTGAAATAAATAGTGTTTGTGGATAATGAAGGTGTCTACCCATTTGTATAAGGTTCTACAATATCTATAGAGTGAGAGTTCACGGGAGAGCCGAGTCATCTCCAGTCTCCTTCCAGCGCCTGCAGTCAGATGGTAGACCAGTTCGCCTTGCATGCCAGGTCCTACCTGATGCTACCTTGTAGTTGTGTCAAAAAATGGATGCCCTAATTTAATCAGCCGTTAGTACTTGCGTACTTAATAGAAAAAACAGTAGTGACTTTAAACATCATTAAAACATCTCAGCCTGATTTTAAAAAATTACTAGATAGAAATTCAACTGACTGAATCATCAACACTATTCAGTTACCATGAAGTTACTTTAGGCATGGGGTTGTTATAAAATGTTATTGGTTTTCCACATTATTGAGGGTCTGCAGTTTTAGGGCTTTAAATAAATAAGGGCTCACTGAAAAGAAACATCCCTGTGGGTCAGTGTCGATTGTAATTAGCTGGTGGAGTCCAGCGTTAAACATCTTGAGAAACGGTCATGGTATAGCTTCCTTTCTCTGTTGCTTTTGTTCCTTTGAACTGCAGTGCAAACCCATGCCCACAGAAAGTCCAGAGAAAGAAGAGCGGTTTCGTGCTTCGGGAGTCATAAGTCATCTCAGGTAATGGTGAGGTAGGAAAACGGTTTTGGTCTCAGCCCACTGATAATGGATGGAAGTTACACCCCGTGTGATGGTTGCTCTATGTTTTAGCTGTTGACAATTGAAAGGGAACACATCAACATTTACTTATCTGACTTAATGAATGCTATCAAGTGGAAAAGGTAAATCAATAACAGCCAAGATCAAACATACCAATCTCCTTTTGAACACACAATGCCCTCATTTGTATAAATCTGAGCTGCTTGACGGGTCCCCATTTGAACACCCATGGGCCAGCCTGGCTAAGCGGCCTTCCATCTTAGGGCGCTGGTGTCAGAATTTCAGGAACTTTTAAGTATGGAAACTGATTTAAGAGCCGGCAAAGCTATAATTCCAGTGGTTTCCTAATTAACGTGTGAGTAGAGAACCAGAGTGGCCATGGGTTATCTGAAGTTTTTAGTTCCTGCCTGCCTGCCCCTCCTCCCCAGAGCCCCAGACTCATTGAACAGAAAGGTTAGAAGTGGCCTACTGGTGACCCCAGGCAGGAACAGATTGCCATCTGCTTCATTAGGCTGCTGTCTTCATCTTACACCTCCAGTTTTAACACGGCTTTCCCCTGAGGGGATGTTGCTGCTGAGGTTGTGAACAGGTTTCAAAAGGGGATCTGAGAATGGCTGGGTGGGCTTCCAACTCTCAGGGTCCCTCTGAACTCAGCGCTGCTCCGTTTACCCTTCCTCCCATCTTTTTCGCCCTTTCCTCTCCCTTGTCAGCCCTTCATAGGGTAGAAGGGATTCAGCTGAGGACCGTGGGCCCAGCCAGACCCAGCTGGGAGCAGCCACACGGGGGAGACCATCTCGCCGTATTCATTCTTGTCTCCGGCTTCTTGTCTCTGTTCCACTTCATCCCTCAGCCCCAAATCCCAGCCTCCAACCTGGATTTCCAAGACTTGTGATTCTCACGGAAGCGCCTTTCTGGGTGGAGGTGGTTTTGAGCAGTAGAATACTCTGCTTTTCATTTTACTTATGTTGACCAGAGTTTATGGGACTAAGCTGCTGGCCTGGGATCCAGCAGATCAAACCAAACCAGAATGGAGTTGCTGGTGCTAAGTGGCGCTCATCAAAGGGAACTTTGAAATGGGCCAGTTTTCCCCCAACCCAGAAGATTCCAGTCAACCTTTAGCCCTAAGGAGGTTAACTTTGAAATAAATGACCGGTCGCTTTTTGTTCTCTCGTCTGCTTTCCTCAGCTCTTTTCTGCTTATGAAGCTGAACTCCTCTGCTTCGTTCGTTGGAACACCCATTCTGTTTTATAGAATGAGGTGTTGCTGGATTCCACAATCACAAATCCAAGCCAATGAGATCATCAAACTAAATCTGCTGTCGTTTTGTCTTTTGACACTTGTCTTGGTGTTGCTCTTCACTCTAAGGCCTTAAAATCTCTCCCAATACCCTGTTTACTGCTTTTTCTTGAAGGTACATGTTGATTGCACTGAGAGGTGGCTTTATTGCAAGTTCCTCAATTTAGGCATTTAACTAAGTTTTAAATAATCACTGGTGGTAGATTAGCTAACTTTAATCTCTTCGGGTTTTTAACAGACATGGAGCTTGAGTTGTGATAACTGAGGCTGAATACAAGAAACGTAATACGTTTCAAAAGGTGAAATGGTGATTTTGTGGGTTTTCAGTATTCCTCAGGCAAGAGTTCAAGAAAAAAGTGTGTGTGTGTGTTATTGCTTCTGGTTTGATACATCTATCAGTCCAGTTTCCTTATATTAATACTTACGTGGTTCTCGATGAACTCCAACTGCAACTATGAGTGAGGGCTTTAAAATATTTTAAAACAAACAGAAAAAAACTGAATGCCTTAGAGTCCGAGGGAATCAGAAAGACTATCTGTAGACCTTCCTGCCAGTTCACAGTCAGAGCCAGGCGCGGGGCTGCCGTTCCCTGGTGTCCTTGGAGGAGTTGGGGCACAGGGTGTGGCCAGTGGTTCCTTCTGTATTTCAGGCCTCGGGGGACTTGAGCCCATTTCCCCGCCCTTGTCAAAGGCTTTTCAGGCTTAAGAGCAGATTCTCAAGTTTAGTATTCTTACATTAAAATATGAATGTAGGGGCCAAATTCAATACATATGGAGTCAGGCCCCAAAATCTCTTATAAGCCAGCACTAAATTCTGAGACCACATTGCTTTGGGAAACTGAAAGAGAAAATCTCTTCACCCTGTAAAAGTTTGGACACGCTTAAAATGAGAATTCATTTATGAGTTTTGTTACTCGGTATTTCTAATTCTGCCTTTTGAAATATAAACATAGACTCAGGGAACAGTGAATACATACACACTATCTATCTCTGTCTGTGTGTGTCTATCTATCTTCTATCATGAACCTCTATGTATCTATGTATGTATCTGTGTATCCGTGTATGTATCTACATATGTGTGTATGTATGTATCTAATCTATCTCCCTCTTTACAAAGAGCTGTTGATCAAATAATAACGGCATGGTTAAAAAGTCAGCCTCAGGGCCTCACAATGCTCTCTTAGAATCTGTAAGTGTATGAGACAGATCTGTAGGCTCTGTTGCTGCTGGTACATTATATTTCACAGCGTGGTAGTAACTTTGGCAAGACCTATTTATTGGGTGAGAGGGAACAGTGATTGATATGGGGACAGCATGTGAGTGAGGCATTCTCACTTCGTCACTGGACTCTTTTAGTGGTCCCTATCATTGTGAGAGATGCAGGATCCCTGCCCCAGTTTAGGCGGAGCAGCCTTCCCTCTCCTCCCACCAGCTCCCTGCTGCCACCCTGCTCTGCACGCCCCGGCAGAGCACAGGCAGTGTGGACTGGCGTCTCTGCCATCCCTCTCTGTCAATTCTCCAAGCAAGGTCCTTAAAGGTAGGTTTTATCCCCAGCTCCTAGCGGGGGACCTAGCAATTAGTACGTGTTCAAAGAGAATTTGTGAAAGAATGTTTTTATTGAAGGAGTCTGAATGTACCAGGATTTATATAAGGGAGTCGAAATGTACCAGAATGTACCCCTTTTCTGCTTACAGACCTCAACTCCTCAGTGTCTGAGTCAGCTCAGGCTGCCGTCACAAAGGATGATAGACTGAGTGGCTTACACAGCAAACATTGATTTGTCTTAGTCCTGGAGGCTAGAAATCGATGAGATCTGAGTGCCAACATGGTCGAGTTCTGGTGAGGACTCTCTTCCAGATTGCAGGCTGCCATCTTCACATTCTGTCCCCATGTGGCCAGAAGAGAGAGAGAGAGAGCTCTCCCGAGCCTCCTTCCTAAGGGCAAGGATCCTATTCATGATGGGATCCGCCTCTTAATACCACATATTGGAGGGTTAGGATTTCAACACATGAATTTGGGGGGAAAACAAATACTCAATCCAGAATACCAGGGATCCCCGTTTCATCGAAAATGCCATATAATGAAAACTCAACTCACAAGTGTTATTCACAGAATCATCAGTTTAGTAGAAGGCATCGATAACTCTGAGATATTCCTCAGTCAGCCCTCGAGCCAAGATGAGTGGGAGGTTTCACTAGTGAAAGCCATATTAAGTTGAATCAATGTGATCTAGAGTCCAAGTCCTGGATGGTACATAACTGTTTTGTAGGGACTGAGGCCGTTCGAAATGGCTTCCTGTTCTTGTCTAGGTAGATGAACAAAGTACCCCAGAAGTCCTTTCTTAGTTTACTCTTCAGTCCCTAGGGTTCACAGTGTCATGTTATACTTGCATAAAAGAAGGAGGCATGCTTTACTGCTGGTGTGTGTGGTGTGGGTAGGAAATCATCCTTGCCTTCTAGACAGTCTTGGTTTAGGAGAATAAGCCGAGTCTTGATCCACTTAGAAGGCCAGGACACTGAATTAGAGAGATTTCTGCACAAAGAGAATATTCCTGAAGTCCCTTTTTCATGGAATAATAATATCTTATGTGGCATATTCCAGCAGGATTCTAGTTTAACTAGAATTCTTACACTGAGGTTCTGAGACTATTCTGTTATACTTCCTTCTAGGATTATTAGTGATGGCGAGGGCAATGTTTAAGACTACTTGTTTCTTAAAATTGCAGGTGAGGATTACAAATCAGCACACCTCTCCAAATAATGAAATACTCGTCACCTTTTCCTTGTGACCTTATAAGCTCTCGCGGGTTAAATGAGTTAGCAAGGCTGCCGTGTGCATCCATACAGGTCATGGTTGCCCCAATCCAGGGAGCACCATCACATAGATATCAATTGCAAACAGTCCCTCTGGTGGTTGTTCGTTGCACAATCTGTACTGACATCAATAATAGCCCTGTTTTTTGTCATCTGTCACCCTCATGGAGTAGAGACTATAGATTTTGGAACATCTGTTTTCTAACAAAGGCACCTGTTAGCCCATGACAGCACTCACAGCTCACCCTTATCTCCCTGCCTCACGCTAATGTCCAAGAATGGCCACTTAACTGATCACCTGTAATCTCTGTGTTGAGTCATACTTTCAGAGTCACCTGTATGCTGGTCACCTTCCATTGGTCCCTCCTGATTTATTCTTAGACCTTGTCCTTCATGACCAGGAGGCTGGCCTGTCAGACTGCATCCCCCGTGCTCCTCTGGTGTTCGGCTGCTGGCTGGGTTTGGTCAAACAGAAACACTGGCAGGTGAATGGGGAACAGATGAGAGAGTCTGGGGTGTTCACTTCTGCTGCACTTTTGCCAGGCTGTCGTTTTGGTAGCGATGTGTCTTCTCAAGCTGTCACCACAGTTCCTACAGGGCAGCCCCTTTCCCAGGGCTACAGCGCTTGCAAGACTTGAAACATTGCCTTCTCCCCTTCCCAGTCCCAGGTGGCAGTGGCTTTCTACTGCCATTGTCCCTGGATCTCTTACCATCCCTTGCTGCTTCCTTTACAACTACAAACAGGACTTTTCTAAAGCTCCTTAGTCTCGCCTTTGAGCGTGGGACTGTCTGTTTTGTTCTGGTGTCACGACTGGTAATAATCTGCTGTTTCCTTTTGCTTCTTCTTACCCCTGACATCCTGGATGTTGATCTCACCAAAATCAGATCTCCTATCATCATTTCCCTTTCGGCATCCTGGCCATTGTCTGTTGCCCTCTGAGCCAGCTTTATGACCAAATTAGTCCTCCTTACTCTACAGTTACTCACACTTTAAAACCTTTAAAATGTGTGAAGAGGGAGTTTTAGAACCTTCTCCACTGCTATGATTTCTGCACATTTGCTACCAAAGTCTCCAAAGATTTTGATCAATTCTTGTTAGTACTTCATCAAAGCCTTTTACTAGAGTGTAAACTCCGTGAATGGAGAGATTGTAAACGCGTCTTCGTATTCTCCATAGTACTTAGAAGAACGCTTTTTGTGTTAAGATTGCTTAGTAGATTTTCATTGGTGTAAGTGGCATTTGGGAGCAGTATTGGCAAATATGGTGCATCTGACATTAGACATTGTGATCTGCATCTTTAAAAAATATTGATTCAAATGGAATTGAACCTCTTCTTTCATGTGCATCTTTAAAAAAATATCGATTCCAATGAAATTACACTACATACACTTACTTATCTGCACCCAGTTTCATTTAACATTCTACATCTATATTTGAAAGCTGTCCATATCATTATGGGATTATTAGTCTTTTTTTATTTTATTAATCTCTTTGTTTGCAATGTGATATTTGATACATACTTTTTGAAAATCTATCTTTAATAATAAAGAATTCAACAACCTGCACTAAACCTCAGCCTGAAAATATTAAATAAAAATTCTAGAAATAAATAATTCATAAGTATTAATTCACTTATATTTCTGAGTAGTGTGATATAATCTTGTGCCACCCAGATGTTAGTCATTCCTTTGCCCGGCAGACCCAGTCACTTACTAGCTGTCTTGGTCATCAGATCAACTGTTTCAGTACCACAGGGCTCAGGCTCAATGGCCACAAGCTCAAGAGTAGTGATGCTGGCATATCATCATGATTGTTCTATTTTATTATAAGTTATTGTTGTTGATCTCTTACTGTGCCTAATCTATAACTCAAAGTTTAACACAGGTATGTATGCATAGAAAAACACATGGTGTTGTATATAGGGTTGAGTAATGATAGGGACAGGAGGCAGGGAAATTCTGGGCAGAAGAGGGTAGGTCCCCAGTGAGAGCCCCACCCTCAAGCCTGGAACTGTGGCCCAAAGTGAGAACGTACATCCCTGTTTTCCTGTTCAAATGTTGCCTTTTCCAGAACCACCCGTGGCCCACCCCACCCCCTTTCCTGTGCCCATAAAACCCCAGGCTGAACCGGCAGAGAGAGGAGATGCAGCTGGATGTCAGACTATGGTTAGACATTGGAGAAAAGTGGCTTGACTTCAGAGGGATGGCTTGACAGCGTATCTTTAAAGGGAAGTCTGGCTGCAGATGGCCCAACTTCAGGGAAGATTACTTTCCCACTCCATCCCCTTTTCAGCTCCCCTTCCCACTGAGAGCCACTTCCATCACAATAAAACCCCCCACATTTACTGTCTTCAGGTTGTTTGTACAACCTCATTCCTCCTGGATGTGGGATAAGAACTCAGGTGCAGGTGCAAAAGGCTGTCACACTGACCCTCCACTGAGCTGTTAACACATAAAACATCTGCAGATGGCAAAGCTACAAAGGCAGTGTAACACTTTCTCTGGGGCCTCAAGGGTCGTGGTGGGCACCCTCCCCAAGCTGCTGCTGCAGAGCCGGCATGGAGTTCACTCTTGCTGGCATGCAAAAGTGCCCACCCCAGCTCCTCCACCTGCTCACCTGCGCTCCCCCTCCTGTGAGAGGTGAAGCAGCGAGCGAGTGGCGTTTGCCCTGCCATTGCCTGTGCACTCCAGATCCTGCCTGGGAAGAGGTCAGGGAAATGTCCTACTTCAGCACTATCCATCATTTCAGGCATCCACTGGGGGTCTCGGAACATATCCCCCACTGATAAGGGGGGACAACTGCATTCTGAAGTTAGTAGTATCCTTCTGACTCATGAACTTACACTCATCCTGCCTTCCAGTGCGTCCACACACAGTACTGCAGTTGCTATTTTTGTTTTTAAAATGATCACAAACTCTGTTGTCACCTCCCTCTTAACAGTTTTAGACATTTTATTTGTTAATAATTTAACATTTAAAAAAAGTTACATGAATAGTATAATTAATTCTCTTATACACTTAATCTAGATTCACTGATTTTTAATATTTCGCCACACGAATTTATCATTTCCTTTGATAGACACTCATACACACATATCCATCCCCTTATATGCAATTTGTTGAACCTTTTGAGAATAGATTATATACGTTATGTCCCTTGACCTCAGTGTTTATTTTGTAATATACAAGTGTCTTATCAAATTTTGAAAATTTAATATTGGTATGTTTTATCTAATCTACTGTTTCTGTACCAGTTTTATCATTTGTCCCAACAATTCCTCCTATAACAGCTTTTGCTAAGACTCAGTGTAGCCCAAGATTATGCACCAAATTTAATCATCATATCTCTTTATCTGCTTTATCTGGAATATTCCTTGGTTATTTGTTGTCTTTATTATGTTTGCATTTTTGTAAGCACATAGGTCACTCGTTTCATCAGATGTCTCTAAATTGGAATTCTCTTAAATTTCCTTATGATTATATTCAGCTTTTTGTCTGCAATACCATTTGTTATGATTACTAATACATCCAGACTTCTGTGTATCTGTTTTTATATACCAAACCTTTTCTTTGATTTTTGTTTTATTCTTTAACATTCTTTATTGGATAAGTGGATTACTCACTCCTCTTTTTATCTATATTGGTATAGATGTTCCCTTTGTGTTCTTTTAGTAGTTACCTTTGAATTTTTAATGTAATGCAACTTAAAGTCTTCACATCTTAATATTGCTGTCTAGTATTCTTATTCTTTTAACAAATGCCTTTAACTTAGTCATTTGCAGGGTGAAATACATGATGGGCATTCCTGATGTTTTCTTTGAGGGCAGGCACCTAGACTTGTCACACCTTTGGCCTGTCTTCACCCCTTTATCTGTCCGCCCCAGGTCGGGGGGCAACGCTGTCTTCACGGATGAGCTCTGGAGGGGAAGTGAGCCCGGAAGGCAGTTTCTTCCCTCCTCCTTTCTCAGTGGGAGCTGGCTGCTCCTGTGTTTACTTACATGGGAAGCAGCCTTGCCGCCGTGGATGAGTCCAGTTCTGTGGTTCAGTATGAAGAAGTCCACTGTTGCCACCATCTTACTTTCCCAAATACCACTTTGTTAAGCAAGGAAGGCAATATTTGATCTCCAGCTGCTAGTGGTTATGTCTTATCTGTTAAGATCAATAATTGGGTGCAAGAGGTGCCCGTAATTTACTGAGCATCCTCAAACCCCACTTCATAGTCATTATTATTATCTTTACTGACCATAGGAACTTACTTTGATATATGAACTTTTTATTTTTTTATTTTTTATTTTTTGAGACGGAGTCTGGCTCTGTCGCCCAGGCTGGAGTGAGTGGCGCAATCTCGGCTCACGGCAAGCTCCGCCCCCCGGGTTCCCGCCATTCTCCTGCCTCCGCCTCCGGTGTAGCTGGGACTACAGGCGCTGCCACGTCCCCGGCTAATTTTTTGTATTTTTTAGTAGAGACGGGGTTTCACCGTGTTAGCCAGGATGGTCTCGATCTCTTGACCTCGTGACGCGCCCGCCTCAGCCTCCCAAAGTGCTGGGCTCACAGGCGCTTTTCTTTGTTTTACTACTATTATTTTGCTTCTTTTTGCTTTTTGAATCCTCGTGATGGCAGCAGCCGCCCATGTAGAGCCATGGCTGCCAAGACACAGGCTGCAGAGGGGAGGCGTGGCTGGGGCTATAATGCTCCATGGCGCAGGCAGCAGCACTGCCCCTCTGGGCCGGGCCTCCCGCTCCGGGTGACACTGCAGCCGCCCTGCCATGGCTCCAGACACCATCATCTCTGTGCTCTTGGGGGGCCAGGAAGGCTCCTCCCCGCCACCAACCCCTGCAGGCTCAGAATTGCCTGCCCCAGCTGCCTGGCTCTTCCCTGCTATTGCTGTTGGTGCCTGCTCCAATCTCAGAGGCGCGCCCAGGGCTGCATGCTCTACAGCGTGCAGGGACAGCCAGGGTGCAAGTGGGAGCCCCTTCTCAGTTGGTGGGACGGGCCCTTCCCTGGTGCAGCTTTAGTCGTCCTCCCAGGCCCAGGAAGCAGAGGAATAGTTTGTGAAAAAGCAAGAATGTCATAACTAGGTAGCTCGAGGTGGCTGCACCATTGGTGTGTAGGCAAACGTGGGGAGTGGGCTGAGGAAAGAAACATGGAAAGGCAGAGGTTAGATTATATGGGAATTGATTTTTTTTTTTGGTTTGTCCCATACCGTTGCCCAGGCTGGAGTGCAGTGGCACCATTTCGGCTCAATGCAAACTCTGCCTCCTGGGTTCAAGCAGTTATCCTGCCTCAGCCTCCCTGAGTAGCCAATAGCTGAGATTATGGGCATGCACCACCATGCCCGGCTAATTTTTGTATTTTTAGTAGAGATGGGGTTTCACCTTTTTGGCCAGGCTGATCTCAAACTCCTGACCTCGAGTGATCACCCACCTTGGCTTTCCAAAGTGTTAGAATTACAGCCATGAACCACTGCACCCGGCCTAATATGTTATATAAGGATTACAGAGTCTATCCTGAAAAGGGTGAGGAACAACTGGAATATTTCAGGTAGAGGGTAAAATGATGAAGTTGCAATTTAGGAAATTTAAGCAATCGTAGAATATCATGGCAGAGGTGACGCAGCACTTGAAACAGGGTCTGGGTGGAATCCATCATAATACTCTTAAGTCTGAGACAACAGGAATGGAAGGGTGAGGAATAAGGAAAACAGCAGAGTGGTGTTTTAAAGATTGAGAGACATGACTGTGTAGTCAGTCCATGATAAATGTGGCAAAACGGATCAGTGGGATAATTAGAATTATGAAATCATTCATGCACAACTGTTTTTGTGACACCATGTGTGTTTCTTCTTGATTCACTGATAGCCTGAGTTGGAGCTGAACCTATTTGAGTTTTGTGGCTATAATACACTGGTTTCTGTCTGTGTAGCTGCTTACATTATTTGGGTAGTTTTTTAAAATAGTATCTCTATATATGATGTATACCATATATACATCTTAAAAACTTCCAACCTCAACTACCATGATATTTAGAAATAAAAGGTGATTTCACTTCCCCATTTTAGGTTACAACTTTATTTGTCCATGCTTCTAAGATGTCTAAATTTAGCATTCATTAAATGACATAATTTTATGTAGTATTAAAAGTTAGCATGTCTAAATTATCCCATCTAACTGATATCAGATTAGCACTTGAAAACTTTATGTTACAATTTAGATGTGTAAATACTGATCCACTCAGACATAAAAAAGCTCCCTTTTTTACCAGCTGCGTGAATGATGCTATCTTTAATTTTATTAGTTTTGGAACAATTTGGAGAATGTGATATTATATAGCTGAATGGTGAAACTAATATTTTTAAAATGCTGACGCAGCAAAATCAAAACGAAACAAGTCCCTCTGTTATTCTCTTTGCTGTCACCATTAAAATCAGTCCATTAATAAGAGAGAACTTGGCAGCTGGGGCAGCACGGCGGATTGGCAGCCGCAAGGGGGTGTTCCTCATGCTGCAAAGTTTACAAAATTTTATTCCAACTACATATGCCTCATTTTCCTTGGAATTCTGTTCCTTCACTTGAATATGCAACCTCATGGTACCAACCAAAAGCATCAAAACACTAGCAATTTCTGATATACTTTGGGGAAGGAAATCACATGTGTATTTCATCACATGGTACCACAGTATTCTTCCATGATGGAAGATGTTTTCAGACTTTGTTCTTCTATTTTTTTCTTTTTCTTTTAATTTTCAGACTTTCTTTTTTTATTTTCATCCAATAGCTCATGCACAGATATGATACCCTGAGAGAGGATGCATGTAATTCAAAGATCCACTAGAGTAATAAATAAATTTCTATGTATCTTTTTTCCATGTGGTAGTAGATGGAAACTTCTCCTGTCTATATGGAGCGCTAAAATCCTAGCTCACATCAAAGTGTGACTTAGAAATGCACACCGTGGCCTCCTTTGGCTTCTGTTTATCTTTCATATTACAAAGTAGAAGAAAGATCATAACTGGATAGTGCTCTTCATGGCCACTGAATCCACGTCAGCTCTAGGAGCTAGATCACCTAACATTTGGTCCTGATTTTTTTTCTGTTTTAAATTTCTTTGATTTCTGCTCTTAACTTTATTATTTTTCTCCTTCTGCTTGCTTCAGGTTTCTCTTGTTCTTCTTTTTCTAGGTCCTTGAAGGAGGAGGTTAGATTATGTATTTGCATTTTTTCTCTTTACTATTACAGACATTTAATTTCCTAAGGTTTTCCCTCAGCACTGTTTTAAGTGTGTCTTATAAATTTTGACATGTTGTGTTTTTATTTCTCTTCAAGTCTGTCTCTCTCTCTCTCTATATATATATATTTAATTTTGCTTGAGGCTTCCTCTGTGACCCATGGTCACTATATATATCTATATAGATAGATAGAGTTTATAGATATCTAAATATATATATAGTTTATAGATATCTAAATATATATATAGTTTATAGATATCTAATATATATATAGTTTATAGATATCTAAATATATAGTTTATAGATATCTAAAGATATATAGTTTAACTTCCAAATGTCTGGAGGTTTTTCTGTTATTCCATTATTGATTTCTAGTTTGATTCCACTGGGGTCATAAAATACACTCTGTATGATTTCAGTTCTTTTAAATTTGAGGTTTGTTGAATGGCCCAGGAGATGGTCTCTCATGGGTTAAGGTTCTGTAAGTGTAAAAAATGTTTCTGATTGAAGTATGAATGTTGGTTAGACTCCACTGGGTGATGTGTTTTCAGTTCTTGCAGATCCTGGCTGATTCTCTCTCCAGTTGTTTTATCATTGTTGAGAGAGGGATGTTGAAGTTCCCAACTTTAATTGTGAGTTTGTCCATTTCTCCTTTTCGTTCTGTTTTTGCCTCACATGTTTTGCAGTTTTGTTGCTTCATTTATATACATTTAGAATTTGTATGTTTTGGTGGATTTACCCTTTTATCATTAGGTAATACTCTTCTCTGTCTGGTAATTTTCTTTTCTCCACAGTCTACTTTGTTTGATGTTAATATAGCTATTCTTAATTTCTTTAGATGAATGGCTGCATAATATATTTTCCCCATCTTTTTACTTTTAGCCTACTCCTATCATTATATTTGACTTTAGTTTCTTATATACAACGTATAGTTTGGTCATGTTTTCAAATTCACTCTGTCAATCTCTGTTACTGAATTGATGTAGTTGGACCATTTACATTTAATATGATTACTGATATGTTAAGGCTTAAGTCTGATATTTTATTTTTGTTTTCCATTCGTTCTGTCTTGTTTTGACTTCTCTGTTTTCATACCTTCCTGTGGGTCACTTGAACACGTTTTGATTTGTCTGTAGTGTTTTTAAGTATCTCTTTGTATAGCAATTTTAGTAGTTTTTCTAGATAGTACATTATAGGTACATAATTTATTATAGCCGACTGGTCTTGATATTTTACCAGTTCAAGTGAAGTATGGAATCCTTACATCTCTTTACATTTCTTTACCTTCTCCCATTCATAACAAAATGGTAAATATTTTCTTTCCATATATTTAGAACTACATTAGAGAATATTATATTTTTTAAACCCTCAAACATAATTTAGAAACTTAAGAGGAAGAGGAAAACATATTTGCTTATACTTAACTCCTTTGTTCTTTTCTCTTTTGCAATGTTCCAAGATTCTTTCTGTTATGATTTCTTTTTAGAGAATTTTTATTAGCAATATTTTTTTAAAGATAGATCTGTTGGCAGCAAATTCTATTACTTTTTCTTCCTCAGAAAATGTCTTGGTTTCTTGTTCGTTAATGAAGGATTATTTTTCACTGGATGTAGATTCTTCTCTTGACAGTTTCCTTTCAGCACTTGAAAAGTAGATTACTTCCTTATGGACTCCATGATTTCCAATGAAAAATATGCCACCATTTAAATTATTTTTTTCAATATAGACAATTGCTTATTTCTATCTTGCTTTTTTCAGGACTTTTTCTTTGTCTTCAGTGTTCAGAAATTTGACTATGCTATGTCTTGGGGTGGACTTCTTAAGAGTTTTTTTTTTTTCTACCATTTACATGCTTATGAGCTGTATTCGTCTATTTTCAGACTGCTGATAATGACATATCCCACACTGGGCAATTTACAAAAGAAAGAGTTTTACTGGACTTACAGTTCCACATGGCTGGGGAGGCCTCACAATCATGGTGGAAGGCAAGAAGGAGCACGTGGCATCTTACATGGATTGCCTCAGGCAAAGAGAGAGCTTGTGTGGAGGAACTCCCATTTTAAAAACCATAGCCTGGTGCGGTCTGGGAGGCTGAGGTGGGCGGATCACCTGTGATCGAGAGTTCGAGATATGTCTGACCAACATGGAGAAACTCCGTCTCTAGTAAAAATACAAAATTAGCCGGTCGTGGTGGTGCATGCTGTAATCTCAGCTACTCAACTACTCAGGAGGCGGAAGCGGGAGAATCGCTTGAACCCAGGAGGTGGGGGTTACACTGAGCTGTGATCGCGCCATTGTACTCCAGCCTGGGCAGCCAGAGTCCAGAGTTTTTCTGTTTGGATTTCTCTTCGATTCTTAAATATGTAGGTTTAGGTCTTTTGCCAAATTTGGGCCGTTTCAGCCATTATTTCTTTGGGTACTTGTCAGCTTCCCTCTATTTCCCCCTCCTTCCGAGGTCTCAATGGTAAGAATTTGAGATCTCATGTTACAGTCCCCTAGGTCCCAGAGGCCTTGTTTGTTTATTTGTTTTCCAGTTTGTTTACTCTCCATTGTTAATATTGGGTTATGTTGTTCTGTGTTTTAGCTTCACTAATTCTTCTTTTTGCCCCTTCCATTCCACTGTTGAACGCATACACTAAGTTTTTAAAAAAATTCTGTTATTGTGTTTTTCAGTTCTCCAATTTCCATTTGATTTTTTATATCTTCTATTTATTTGCTGAGAGATTCTATTTTTCAATTGCTTCACATATGTTCAGAATAGCTCACTGACGTATTTTTATTGTGGCTGCTTTAAAGTATTTATCAGATAATTGCAACATCTTTGTCACCTTCGTGTTAGCCTCTATTGATTGTCTTTTCATTCAAATTGAGATTTTTCTCATTCTTGTGATGAGTGATTTTTTTATTGAAATGAGGACATTTTAGGTATTATGTTATGAGACTCTCTGGGTCTTATTTAAACATGTATCAGTTGGCTTCCTCTGACATCCTCTGACAGAAAAATGGGGAGTGAGTTGCCTCTTTATCGCCAGTTAGGGGAAGAAATCCCATCCCTTGGCACTCACTGATACCTGAAATGGAGAGTCCTGTTACTGCTGGAAAGTGATGGGAGGTCTGGATCCTCCAGTCCCTGGGCCTCTGTTTATGCCCCTGGGGAGGAGAGGAAGAAGCACATCATGAGTGCTCCCTATGTGGTCCCACTGACAGCACGGAGAATGATCTTATGACTACTGAGTGATGGCGAAAGACCTAGTACACTTACCTTGCACTAGGCCACCTGGGACACCAGCATATCAAGGAGAGGGAGGGGCATCTCATTACTACTGGTTGGGGTGGAAGTCCAGGTTTCCCACAGTCTCCACTGATCCTGCACTGAGGCAGCCTCAGTACCATGTGGCAAGGATGAACGTCCCAGTTCCCTTCTCTGCCTTCTCTAACATGACGCCAGTAGGGAGGCTGAGGTGTGTCTGTTCACCCTGGAGTAAGTGGAAGTCTAGGCTTCTCACTCTATCTTTGCTGGCATGACTGTGCGGCCACTGTCTTTTCTTTGGCTGGAGCAGAGCAGTTATGCTCTGAAAGTTTTCTGTCTTGCTAAGCTGCTCCTTTCTGGTTCTTTGGTTAAGGATAGCAGGCATTTTTATTGGGGGCTTGCTTTTTTATCTGCTCCTGTTGACATTTGGACTTGTTAGCTTCTCCCGCTAAAACCCAAACTAACCTCCCCCCAGGAACTCACCATGCTGTTGTTCCTTGTATCCTACCATCTCTAGCCAGTGAGCTTTCTCCTTTGTCTTTCCCAGGCTTTTTATGTTTGTTTTATACACAACGTGCAGGGTTTTAAATGGTACTTAGCAGAAGGAATGAGAAAAGGCACTTCTATTTCATCTCTTTGGAAGTGGAAGTCTAACATTAACATCTAATTGAACCTGGCCACGACGTAGTGAAATGCTTAAGAAAACTTTTTTCTAATTCTAACATGTATTATCTTTTATCATTATCTTGGTCCTATTAAATGTGCATTCCATATTATTCCCATCTAGTATACTATTATAATTATGGTAGCAGTGATAGTAGTGGCTGACATCTAGAGGGTGTTATATTTAGAAGTATAGTCATTTAATATTCATGATGATCTAATAATTAGTTATCATTATTACTTCCTTAATGCAGATGAGGAACCAATGCACAGAGAGATTAAATAATTTCACCAAGGTCTTTTAGCTGGGCTTTGAGCTAAGGCGGACGTGGTCGCTTTCCTGAATTTCAGAGAATTTAGTGAACATTTCAGAGAACTCTTACTAATTATTTTAATTTGCAGTTCCTGGAGTTCAAACTTGAAGCACAGTCTTTACCACTAGCTGTATTTCTGAAAGGGCCTTGATTTCTTCAAAACGCCTGCCACCGATGATGGTTATCCTAATGGTGGTTTCGTGATGTGTGTGGTGCCTGTTGGCACATGCGCTCGTCACTGGGAGTCTGGTGCTCGTTTATATCTTACGATGTCCCCAAAATGCAAGTCCTTGACTGATCCTTACCAGGACTTAGGATTTTCTTTGCAGTAAGAGCAACTTTGAGGCATGAGGTACTATCGCCCTGCAGAAAAAAGAAATCTGGCTTTCACTAACTAAAAGCAGTGAATACCCCAAACTCAGGGTTTCTCTTTTGTAAAGCCACCCATGGTGAACGTAGATGTCATTTGTCTGTTTAAGCTCTTGTGGGACTTGGGGCTTGGAAAATGGATGCAATGACACAGTCACTGACTACAGCTTTTGGTGGGGGTAATAAAATTTTTTGTCTCTAGCCCAGGAGTCTCCTATCTTCAGGGGCAACCATGAAATGGTGGCAGGCTAACTTTTAGCTTGCAGGTAGGGTAAAATACCTGATCCTTCGCGGTTTTCACAGTGGTACAAGGTCCACTCTTGCTTTCTGAGTGCTCCAGGAGCTCAACCCACACTTAGACAAGTGGGATTTATACATTGTTTCTTTAGGCAGGAAGAGGAAGTTAACATTTGAGTCCAGGCAGAAACAAATTTCTTTACCCTTCAGAAGCATGAACTTTATGATTCTGCCTGTGTAACATTACTAGAAATTTTAGCAGCTTAAAATTTCACCAGTTCATCATTCCATGCCTACAGCCACATTGACTGAATTGACCATTTGGCAATTTGTTATCTTCTAATACTATCTCCTTCTCACCATCCTGGGGATAATTCTAGCAGATACAGGCTAATGGTGTTTTTTTGTTTGTTTTTGTTTTTTTTAGGCCCCCCCCCCCCAGTCCAAAAATAAAGGCAAATTGGAGAAATGGGATGAAAATTAATATGTGTCCTTCTGGCACCTAGACACAGTAATAAAAAAAAACAAAAACAGGCCAGGAGTTTAAAGATTTCTAATGAAGTGTTTCCACCTCAGTTTCCTCCTGTTGCAGGACATTTGACAGCATATGCTGGCTCCTGAAGGCAGAGCCTTGTGGAGAAAGGTGGGCTTTGTGTTTCAGTGTTTTACTTGCTTCTGCCTTCTGTTCTTTCATTTCCCAGGCCTTCCCATTGTGTAAACACACTTGTTCACGCTGTTTTTCTTGCTTCCTTCCCCCCCCCCATAGTTTGCTAAATATGTCTTTCAAGTATTCTCTTAAAAAAAAAAAAAAAACAAAACTGTTTTTTTGCCCCCCTCCAGATTTTGCCTTCGTTCGCTTGATTTTCTGGGCAGAAGGCCCAGTCTGGTTGATACTTATTGTGCATCTATATCTTTTCAAAATGATTCCTTCCTTTATTATTCTCATTCGTTTTCTCATTAGAGAATTGAGTGATGTGGAAAGGGGACCTCCCAGCTGATCTTTCAGGAGGAATACTTCCTTCTGTGTCTTTAAAAATATTCTTCTATGGTGTTGGAAGATGAGGCTTAATGCCTGCCTTACATGCTTTGCTGCTGAGTAGAATGACATTTGTTTTGACCAGTGCCTGCTTCATTTTCTTCCCTCTTATTGAATCAGATAGAAGTCATGCACATGTCTCGCTGTGTTTGCACGCCTGAGTGTAGTGGCGTTGCAAAGGCGAATGCTCTGTGTGTGTTGGTGTGTCTGTGGGTTTGTGTGCTGAGTGTGCTGCAGCGTGGATGCATAGGAGAATACTCTGCTGCACTTTGGCATGTTTATTTTGGAATGTCATTTCCAATCAAATCTAACATTTATAACTGGCCTCCCTTCATGGCTTTCTGGGCCACAGTTTAAATGCCCAAGAATAAACATGTCAGCTGTAAATGGAAGATTATGGCAGCAACCAAGACAGATTGCCATCTCATCAGCTGCTTAAAAATTAAAATTTCCTTCTGTGGCTAGACTTCCTTACAGCTATGTCTGTGGACTGTGAAGAAAGCAGATATTTAGTGGAGTGAATGGATCTAAGATGTTAAAATAACACAAAGTGCCTTGTCTGTCAGTAAAAGACAGCCATGGAGAATACCAAGCTGAGCCAGAGTGCTTTTTAAGAAATTTCTCTCAAGCAGCCAGAATCTAGTGATTCTAGGATCTAACAAGAATACATTTTCTAGTGGGATATGTATTTTATAGGTATGGAAATGCAGAATTATGTATTCACGTGTAAGCCTGTACGTTTTAAAGATGCAAAGAGAAGTGTAGCAAGTTTTATTTTTCTATTTGAAAGTAGAGTATTTTTCACAGATGACTACACTCAGCTTGCTGACACATTCTCTGGATTTATCAAGTGAAACTGCACAGTGTCAGGAATGATTTGCCCATGTCTTCAGTAGGTATGAACTTAATACATCTTTCACATTTAAGAAGCCACCAGAAGCTGTCAGCTGGCCAAATGAAGGGGGTATCCCACTGAGCTGGGTTAACATCATCAAATGAATGCGATGAAATGTGACTTCATTAATGATGGCATGTTGTGATTTCATCAGAGCTTTCCCTTAGGAAACACTACGCAGTGTGATACTTTTCTTGATTATTATAAAATATATGGATTCCTATCCTTTATTTTAGCAGGTTGGAGGCATTTGAATGAAAGATGTTTCATGAGCAATCCAAACTGATTCTTTACCATAAAACTCTGACTTTTATTGCTGTTACAGGTTTGGACTTTCTCGGTAAAATTAAACAATCCTCTGGGTGCTGCAGTTTATTCCTTTAAAAATCAAGGTGTGGTGTTGTGGGTGGGGATGCTGGAAAGAGTGATGCATGATACGCTCATGGCCATTTCGTCATGCTCCCCTGATTTCATCAGAGAGACCGGCGGACGAGCAGCTGTTGACCTAGAAAGGTGGATCAATGCTTACGGCCATACCCTGTATTAGTCTCCTTATCTTTGCAAGTTGGGTCCTACTGGGTTTCAAATCCAGCTGCCTTTAGTAGCCAGAATGCTTAGGGCCACGCACGTGAAGGATTTACTAGGTACTGCTCACCTCTGTGTTTGTTCACAAACAGGCATCAAGGATGGAGATGTGCTAAGGCTGATGATGTACACAGTACAAATAGTGCAAATAAGGATGAGAATACAAGCCCTGGTGATTAAAAAAGGTCAATAATGTTTTTCAAGGAGCACTTAGCTTTTTAAACGATTGTTTAAAAAAATGTTGTTTCCATGTATTAAGTCTGAATTGTCCTTAGAGGAATGGCAGGAAATTATGTCTGTCTTTTCTTTAATATGTCTGTGTTCATCCAAACACAGTAAAGTAAAACACTGAAGCTTTCTCTGTATGATTCAAGTCCCCTAACTTATCTTTATCTGAATATTACAAGCGAAAAATCTTGGTAGATATGAATAAGGACTAAATTATCTACAAAATTGATTTCTCATTTTATTTTTTTTTAAATTTTGACATGACCTACAGGGCATCACTTGTAACACAATAAAGAAAGAAGATATTATTCTTTAATACAGATTACAAAGTTGACAGTAAAAATTGCATCATGAGTGGTTGAAAGAGATATTGATAGGACTTAATAGTCCTCTACTTTAATCGCTACTGTTTCCAATTAGGCAGAGTTGGTGTTTGTCAGCCTGAAAATTCTGGACTCTGACTTCTAGAGCCTCTACAACTCTAAAATGTTCGTGTTCACTGCTGTGCTAACTTTACATTTAAGCATTAGTAATGATATTTTTAGATAATTTTAATGTTTTTTATAGTAGTTATGATTACACTCACTTTTTTATCCCATGCTTACTGTAAAAATAAGATTAGCCAGTGATTATCTAATGATACATATTTGACAATCCCCTGGTTATGGTAAATTTCACACATACTGACATTACTTTGAGAAAACTGATTTGTATCCGTACTCCCATCCCAGCCAGGAGAAGGTTCTTACTATCTCAGTAATGTCCAGCAGATGATACGAAGACGTGGGTCAGCTGGTGAGCACATGTGGGATTATAAGAAAATTGGCCTGAAATAGCTCAAATTCACCAATAAGCCATCCCATGCATGGTATTTTATTTATCAGGAATCTTAGTAAACACTCTCATCATCATTCTCTTCCAGGTAGCCTTGGCACAGCTTGGATTTCTTCCTTCTTATGGTCTTTTTAACTCTGCTTGCACCAACTCTGTTATAGCAGTAGATGACTGAGGGAAGTTAGCTGGTTTGGTAGCTCTACATACCATCCTCAGGACTTGGATTAATAACCAGGAGAACACTTATTATTGAAAAATGAATTCACTCCTTGTCTAATGCTTTCACATAAGAAATTTCTCCCTCGATTGGTTTGAGCCCTTTCTTAAACTCACATTCGTTAGCGAGCTAGGAAGTGTATTGTTGGACTACTGGTAATTCTTAGCAGTGTAGAAAAGACCACTATGCTCCGTGTATTAGTATCTAACCCTTATTGAGCAGATGCTTTATGTGCTAAGTGCATTGGCAGGTGCTCTATATTTAAAGTGGAAAGTACAAGGAGTACTTGTTCCTTCCCCTGAGTGTAAAAGGAGTAGGTGGAACTCTTAGTATGGAAACTAGCAAATTTGAGTGTAGCTGACATGGGTGGGGGGATGCCGATCTTGGCCAATAGCAGGAAAAAAGTAGGTAAGTCATATATGCATACCTAAGACCAAGACTCACTAGGGCATAAGAAATTGTGTGAAATCATTTGAAGTTATTGAGATAAAATTTTGTTTTTAACGAAGGCAGAACTTTTCTAAATGTCGGCTTTGCGAACTGTATCTTACGTATTTTCAGTCCATGTGCCAAACTGTACTAGTCTCTCCTCCATCAGAGGCTAACAAAAACATCATGAAGATTCACCTGCTGTTGTAGTGGCCTGAATGATGTAGGAGAATGGTTTCCAAGGGGGTGTATCACCAGTCATAAAACCTGAACACATGTTATTGATTCTAGAGCCAAGATGTTGACACCATCTGCACCCAGATCAAAATTAGATAAAATAACATTAGATTTCTGTAATTACAGAAAGTAGCATATAACTTGAGACAAAGTTTCTAAAATACTGCATTACAGAACACTTAGTAATTCAGTCTTCTGTTGCTCCCTAATTTAAACACAATGACTTCATTACTGCGCTGTCCTCCCCAAAATTCCATTGGAGCCTTCTAGTTAGCGCCTAGTCTTTCACTCTCTCTGGAAAACCTTTTCTATTTTACATGAAAATTTTAGAGGTGTAGAGGCTATGGAAGTCAGAGTACAAGACTTTTCAGGCTGAGTAACACCAACTCTGCCATACTGGTAACAGTATATAAAGTTATATACATCAAATATGAACAGAGATAAAGTTATATACATAAACTATGAAACAATTCCTTCCCTTCCTTATTATTTGCCTGTCTGCTCAGCAAAGCTTCTCTTCTCTTTAGTCTCTGTTTCTGCCCAAGATCAGTCTGCCCGCAGGCCTTTGATCTCAGTTTCTTCTGTTCCAATAGTGTATCTTAGATTTATTCCTTCTTTACTAAGTTCTTTTCCTCAACCTATACACATGCTCAAATAGCCTATCCTTACAGAAACTCTCTTGTGATCCTGAAATGCTCTCTAATTAGTATCCATTCTCTTGTCTTTCTCATCCAGTGTCCTTCATTAGTCCAATAAAAGTTTGTTGAGCAGCTATTATGTGCCAGGTACAATGCTAAACTTCTTTAATTCTATGATCAATATAATACTTATTCTTTTTCAGACTCAAAAAGCATATATGTATTAAATTGGAAATATAAATTGGGAAAACATAGAAATGTATAAAAAATAAATAAAAATTACAAATAATCCTACTCACATGCCAAACACTGATAATATCAATATATAACCAACCACATATGTGCATATATACTGCTGCCTATTGGTAATGATGTATTTTAGGTACAGGTAGAGTAAAAATACGAAATATGCCTTACAATGTAAATTATTTTAAGTTTGTAATTGTAATTATTGTAAGTATTTTAATGAGATGTTTCTCACACTCTCAAATAGTGTTGGAATGCAAAGTTTGTGCTAGTTCATGGTCCTCGGTTGCCGACCCAACTTCTCATTGTATCCTTACATGACAGAGAGGCCTGTCCCTTCTCTAAGGACACTCACCCTGTTCCTGAGGGCTCCATGCTCACACTCTAATTATCTCCCAAAGACCCTACCTCCTAATGCTATCACATTGGGGGTTAGGATTTCACATATGAATTTTATGGGAACACAAACATTCAGCCCATTGCAATGCTCTTTTTCCCTTCTGTAAAGTTGTTTCTGGGGCCTGGCTGTCCTTCCAGGACACTTTCACCACAGTCGGGCCATGTGACCAAGCGCTTATTAAAAGTGGTGTGTGTTGCTTTTGGGCCAAAATAGTGAAGAAGTGGGTATTCTCCAAGCTCTGTGACTTCTTTCATCTGTTTACTGGGTCACAATGGCCAGGGTCACCTTGGAAGCCATGTGTTGAGGATTGGCAGAGCCCATATCAAAGTAGGGTCATGAATGACCCCCCGGAGTAGGACACTTCCACACCCCGGGCCCCCCTATCCCCCCAACT